>NC_137698.1:27314110-28796610 GCF_964034855.1 Anser brachyrhynchus
TTCCTTTCCCTTCCTTCCTTCCTTCTCCTTCCCTTTCCTTCCTTTCCTTCCTTTCCTTCCTTTCCTTCCTTTCCTTCCTTTCCTTCCTTTCCTTCCTTTCCTTCCTTTCCTTCCTTTCCTTCCTTTCCTTCCGGTTTCCTTCCTTTCCTTCCTTTCCTTCCTTTCCTTCCTTTCCTTCCTTTCCTTCCTTTCCTTCTTTCCTTCCTTTCCTTCCTTTCCTTCCTTTCCTTCCCTTTCCTTCCTTTCCTTCCTTTCCTTCCTTTCCTTCCTTTCCTTCCTTTCCTTCCTTTCCTTCCTTTCCTTCCTTTCCTTCCTTTCCTTCCTTTCCTTCCTTTCCTTCCTTTCCTTCCTTTCCTTCCTTTCTCCTTCCTTTCCTTCCTTCCTTCTCCTTCCTTTCCTTCCTTTCCTTCCTTTCCTCCTTTCCTTCCTTTCCTTCCTTTCCTTCCTTTCCTTCCTTTCCTTCCTTTCCTTCCTTTCCTTCCTTTCCTTCCTTTCCTTCCTTTCCTTCCTTTCCTTCCTTTCCTTCCTTTCCTTCCTTTCCTTCCTTTCCTTCCTTTCCTTCCTTTCCTTCCTTTCCTTCCTTTCCTTCCTTTCCTTCCTTTCCTTCCTTTCCTTCCTTTTCCTTCCTTTCCTTCCTTTCCTTCCTTTCCTTCCTTTCCTTCCTTTCCTTCCTTTCCTTCCTTTCCTTCCTTTCCTTCCTTTCCTTCCTTCCTTCCTTTCCTTCCTTTCCTGTCCTTTCCTTCCTTTCCTTCCTTTCCTTCCTTTCCTTCCTTTCCTTCCTTTCCTTCCTTTCCTTCCTTTCCCTTTCCTTTCCTTCCTTTCCTTCCTTTCCTTCCTTTCCTTCCTTTCCTTCCTTTCCTTCCTTTCCTTCCTTTCCTTCCTTTCCTTCCTTTCCTTCCTTTCCTTCCTTTCCTTCCTTTCCTTCCTTTCCTTCCTTTCCTTCCTTTCCTTCCTTTCCTTCCTTTCCTTCCTTTCCTTCCTTTCCTTCCTTTCCTTCCTTTCCTTCTTTCCTTCCTTTCCCTTCCTTTCCTTCCTTTCCTTCCTTTCCTTCCTTTCCTTCCTTTCCTTCCTTTCCTTCCTTTCCTTCCTTTCCTTCCTTTCCTTCCTTCCTTCCTTTCCTTCCTTTCCTTCCTTTCCTTCCTTCTCCCCATGGCTCTTTGGAGAATATAATACTGAGATCTCTGTGAAATTTGATATTATATTTAGTAGATGGAAAGAAAATTAGCCCTGAGGTAGTTTTTCCTTAATCCTCCAATAACTGTTGAACCTCAGGGATAACTTCTGTCAGTTATCACACAAGCCTCATTTGCTCATCATGTGCAGTTTGAAAAAGAGAGCAAAAAGAAGGGAACACGTAAACGTGTGTGTCCTAATGAGACCACAAGTCTCTTTCTCTTTTAAAGCTTGGTTGTGAAATCAACTGCTGTTTTGCTGCTGTTTATAATCCGTTTCACCAGCTAACACTAAACCCACTTGCACAGAGACCCAAAGCCCTCACTGTGGCAGGATATGCAGACTGAGGAAGAATCCTCATGCTGTAAGAAGTAAAAAATGCTGCAATTTTAAGACATTATTTGTGTGGGTTGTATGTAGTGACAAGGGATAAGATGTAGGATAGAACTAATGGCTACAGTGTAATGTAAGTTTTCTTCTCTTTGCTGTTGTTTCAGGCTAGCCTCAGCTTGCAGTTCTCAACTGGATTTTTAATGGAACATGCAACAATCATCTCGCTTAGTGTTATTCTAAACTATTCTAAACTATTCTCGCTTAGTGTTATCTCTAAAGATTTCTGTTTTCTGAGATACTTGACTTTAAAGTACCAATCTGATGGGATTGTCAAAAGAAAATCCTATGAATCTATCTGTATTCTTTTACAGTCAGAGGGGGAAAAAAAAGCTTTGAGTAACACTCACTTTTTGAGTAGATTAGAGTAAGAAACATAGCTTATTTTGTATAGCGGACTTTTTACCAGATATTCAATTGTGGCTTCATTCCCCTCTTCCATGGATAACAAGAACTTAGGTAGAGTTACACAAGAGAAGTCACCTAAGGATAACCTAATAAATCTGTTCTCCAAGTAAAAAGAGAATCTTAAAATCGAGGACCCTCAAAGACTATGAAAAGATTATAATATGGAATGACATTGCCAGAGAAGAAAAATTAAGACAGATCTGAAATTACTACCTTCAGCTTTCAAGATGGAGCTCTTAGCAAAGGATGAGCAAGTACAATAGCCTTTACCTAAGATCTGAGCAGTGCTTTTCATTTACAACCTCCTCAGTAATGAATTATTTTAAACCCATTTTTGCACATACTGAATTGTGAATTTAATTTTTTTTCTTTGATTAGAATTTTTCTTTCAGACTGACATTTGCTATCTAATTTGAAGTTTCACCTTTATCTAGGGACTTTCCAACTCCCGTGAAGAAAATGAATCCAGGAGAAGAAAGGAGGAAAATGTTTGAGGTATCACAAAATCATCTGCTAATATTCAATCTAAGCAAAAGCTAGGTCCAGAGCAAGAATGACAAAATAAAACCTTCAAACCTTTCCTCCTTATATTTTTTTTCCAAACATCTAGACATGATTTTTATCTTCGTGGACATAAGTCAGCAATTGGAAGACTAACCAATCTTGACAGACACTTCACAGAATAATGGCTCGGTAATAAATACCAAATTATATGCTTGTTTTTCAGGAACCTTCAAAAAAGAAAAGGTTAGAATTGCCTGAAAAAGAAAAACGCCAGAGAGATCAGGTAGACAAGATACTTGAGGCACCCTTTTTTTTTTTTTTTTTTAACATCCATAGTAATTTCAGTGAAATGTGTTGTGTTTTGTTGCCTGTTGCCTAGGAATATGGAGTAGTTCAGTTTCCCAGTTACTAAATATGTTTAATCCTTACATTGCAGGTCAGTTTACTGAAGGCAGAGGAAATAAGAAGATTGGAGAAAGAAAGGGTAAAATGTGTTTAAAATGTGTTAAGAGTGAAGCTCAATTTTTCTTAAAGTGATTCCTTGAACTATGTTTTCCTTTATTGTTTTCTCCTTCAGATGGAACGAATAAACAGAGCAGGGACAAGGATGGAGGAATGTGCTTGGTTCAGGTGGAAGTGGTGATGTTAAGGTTGGCAGCAGATGCAGAAATGTGATGTAATGTGTTCCCCCCCACCTTGGTTATCTGGCATGGTCTTATCTTTTCAGAAAGATCTGCTCTTGGAGATCAACTCTTGGAGCTGTCCAGTATTAATCTACTGATAATTTAAGGCAGAGTGTATAACAGACTTTTTATTCCCTGGCTTTTTGGAGATCATGTGCAGTTTTCATTTTTAATACTTATTAAATTTCTGAATCTCCCCTCTTTCTGCCAGTAATGGTTTTCATGCACCACTTTCTTTTTTCCACTCCTGCTTTTGCTACTTCTCCTGCGCTAAATCTATGCATGACAGCTTCTTTCATATTCAAGTTTGTTCTTGAAATTTTTTGTTGAAATATTTTCCCAGGTTCTCATACCGCGATAATGGACATCTTTGCCAATATTAAAAATGTGCTTTTAAGCATTCATTTTTATTTACCAATGTAAATGACAATTACAATACCTATATTGATAAGTTGTCCATGATGGGAGAAGAAATTCCTGAGTAAATGTAATTTTTTCCTGAAAGCAGTTAACCCCTTAGCCATTCACTTCGTATGGAATTAAATTACATAATTTAATCTTAATCCTATGGCAGTTTCTATTTGCATAACTGTTCTGGGAAGTAGTATCATGAAAATACTTGAATATAAAAATCTGGGTCCTCTATTTTCATCAGACAGAGCCAGTGCAGAAAGTTCAGTATTGTTGTGGTGTAAATCTATTGAACAATATGAATTGGGTTAAAAACCAGCCATTTGTTTTGGTGTTAGGGAGTCCTGCAAAAATATTTAGCCTAAACAAATTCATCACAGTTTTCATAAACAAGCTCTGGCTAAGCACTGGGGTCAAAATGAGAAGAGGTTTTATTTTCTGCTCCTTGTACAACAAAATATGAAGACACCGAAAGTACGTGACCAGGTTTCATTAGCTACTTTTGATAACTATTCTTCAAAATAGGTATATTTTTTGGCCGTGTGTCACATATCGCATAACTTAGCTTAAATATAAAAGCAAATGTAAAAATACCAGACTTTCAAAACTACCATGTGTGGATTTAATGGGAAATCAAAAACCATTATCTGGTTCCCATGCCTTCATTCTCTCTCTCAGGATGATGCTGGCAAGCACCAATGCAGGGCTCCATACAACATCACAGTATCACAGATTTCTAGGTTGGAAGAGACCTCAAGATCATCGAGTCCAACCTCCGACCTAACACTAAGTACTCCACTAAACCATATCGCTAAGCTCTACATCTAAACGTCTTTTAAAGACCTCCAGGGGTGGTGACTCCACCACCTCCCTGGGCAGCCCGTTCCAATGCTTAATAACCCTTTCGGTAAAGAAGTACTTCCTAACATCCAACCTAAAACTCCCCTGTCGCAACTTTCGCCCATTCCCCCTCGTCCTGTCACCAGGCACGTGGGAGAACGGACCAACCCCCACCTCTCTACAGCCTCCTTTAAGGTAACTGTAGAGAGCGATAAGGTCGCCCCTGAGCCTCCAGACCCCTCACCAGCTTGGTCGCTTGGTCGCCCTTCTCTGGACTCGCTCGAGCACGTCCATGTCCTTCCTGTAGCGAGGGGCCCAATGATATAACATGATATATAAGCATTGGCATATTTGGATCAGAGCTCTATATGTTTCTGAAAACAATCATGCCTTTGATTGACTTCAAGAGTTTTATTGCAAGGGCCTTAGACATGGAAAGTACTCTCTGTTTTTTAGCTAAAACTGCATCACTAACTTTTCGTATTCACAGTAATGTAAGGAAATTGAGTTTCAGTGGCCGTGCATATTTTCACTAAGTGTCACTGTGTAAAATATCAGAGCAAACATCCTTCAAAATTGTTTGAAATTTGTTCTCTGGATTAGGTAGTTTTGTGCAGATCGTACTGCAGGCCACTAAGGTATCATCACTCAGATTTCCATGTACTGTTACAGTATTCTTGATGTAATTATCCTCTTCCTTTCTCCCCCATGAAAACTGCAGCCAGTGACTCCCTGTTAGTTTAGAGTAGCAGTGTTCAAGCATTCCAGTAATGCAGGCCACATAGTCTCTAAATGCACAGCAGGGTCTTGCAGTGCAGTATTTTCTCCTCCTGTCTTTTTTGGATTGGTTGCTGGTACCTGCTTCTGGGGTAAAATAGGGAAAGAGATGGCAAGGAGTAGACTCTGGGTTTGTGCTTCTAGCAGGGGCTGTAACCGTTCTGCAGATGGTTGATGAGCACCTGCTGCTAGCATTTGCTTAGAGATTGATCATACTATTTCTTTGGGTAGTCCTTTTGGAAACTGAGCTCTAGTAATTGTAGATGAAACCTTTAAGAGTGTCTAAGGTAAGGCTTTGCATTCTGTTTGTAGAATCAATTGTCTTGTATAATAAATTAATTTTACCCAGAAGAACAGTGTACCAGCATACTTATTTTAATGCCTAGATAAATCTTCCAGTTAGTACTCTTATCACATGGACTATTGATGTGCATTGAGCAATTGAAACTGAGAATGTGAGCCAAATTCCGATGTTAAATATAGGCTGTTCGAGAACTTCTGGGTGGACAACTGTAAGTCTGTCACATCTGCATTGTCGCATTCGAACGTACATGAAATACTTTGGACCACTCTGGAAAGAACATTCACCCTATTGTTAAAGCAGATTCCATAGGTTTGTTACCATGGGCTATTTGACCACTTTCCCCAGGTGTAAAGGGAACATCTTTATGCATGTGCTGACAACCTTAACCTTGTTTTGCCAATTTCACACTTTCTGCATCCATCCTTGGCTACTACTGTACACAGCTGCTTGCAACATTTTGTTTTTTATTATTATTTTCACACAAAGGCTCTCCAGGAATTCGAGTCTTTGAGAGTGACAGAGATCATTTTCACAAAGCTGTAACTTGTGGTACATGTTCCCCTGATCTGAACTTCAGTAGGGAAGCATCTCAGTTCTGGTGATGCAGCCAAGTTATAGATTGCTAAAAATGGGGATTCTCAGATAAATCTGGTGCTAACGTCACTCAGCAAATTTAGAAGTGTGCTTAACTGTTTCTAACTTCAATTTTAAAAGTTAATGTTTGGATAGAAATCACTCAGTAGTGCTTCAGTTAGTACTGTATCATTTTTAGCTTTTTGTGCTAAAACTTTGATTTTTGCTGTGTAGAACATCTGCTATCTCCAGTTACACTTCAATGGATTCCTCACCAATAACTTCCAGAATGTGTGACAGATGTCTCATGTATAATTACACTATTATCAAAAGGAGGTAAAATACTGTGTTATTTTGGAGTGCTAACTGAAAAACAAGTTTTTAATTTATCAGTCTTGTAGTGGTAAAGTGATGAAAAGGGATCGTAATTCCTTGGTTAAAATAGGGGAACACCAAGAATAAAACTAGGACCAGTTCAGAATTGTTGCAGAACATATTAATACTTTCATTCTGCCAGAGAGGTGAAAATTGGAAGGGCTTGTTAAAACCAGTGTTTGAGATGTCCACCCTACCTTTTCTGATTTTCAGGCACCATATTATGGCGGTGGAGGTGGTCTTGGTCCTTTTCCAGTGTCTTCCAGAGGACAATATGAGCATTATCATGCTATTTTTGACCAGATGCAAAAGGAGAACTTTAGAGTAGCTGAAGAGAGGGAAGCCAGATGGAGGGCAGAAGTACAAGGCCGAGAAGTTGTTGAGAGGTATGGCTACCTTCCACTAGAGGTTGCATGTGGTCTGCTTTAGATGAAAGTAATGAAAGTTACTGTACGTATTTATCTGCAGAGGAATTCCACCTGGAATACGTCCAGGAGTTCCTAAGGGGCCTGCAGGTCATCACCATTTACCTGATGCTGATGCAATTAGGAAAAAAATGAAAAGATCGAAGGAGGTGTCTAAACAAGCCAATGCAAACAGGTTGGACTGTGATAATCCATAAATCTGTCCCTACGTGTTAGATTTTTGTTCTGTCTTGTTCCATTTAGTAGCTGAACATGTCTCAAAATCCATTGGTACTGTGCTGTCTGTTTGTGTGTTGGTCCCTCACAGACCACAATTCTTTTAGAACCAATGGAAACCTTGGCTTTCCCAATAGGGGAAAAAAGGATTACTTACAACTGTAACTAAACTAGATTTAAGCCAAAACTCCTGGCTTAATGCAGTTACAGTCTAGCTAAAACAATAACCCTCCTTTGCTTTTTTCATAGTTCTGTTTTCTGTGTTACCTGCCAAGATGCTTCCTTGTTCTATCATCTCATTCTGACTGCCTTCTCTCCATCTCAGTGTTTAATTTTCCAACGTAGAAGAGTGTCTAGAAAGCTTTTAGCGCTCTTAGCTCCTGTTTATTGACCAGTGGAAAACTCACAGTAGCTTTCTTCGTCAAGAGATGTGAATGCTAGGTGTTACAACAGTATGTAACTTACAGTTACTGCAAAGAATAAGCACCACAGAATTATAAAGTGAGTGTGTTTTGTATATAAAAAAACATTGATTGTCTACCTATTTCAGGTAGATTGGCAACCTCTTTCAGTTAGTTTTTTCAAAACTGCATTGCCTTTCTTCAAATCTGTTAGTATTGTTTAAAGGACTGTTTCCACACTGAAGAGTGGTATATGGGGAAGTATATACTTAGAAGTTCAGTACTTCAGCATTACTCACTAATTTTCATAGATTTTTTTTTTATATCATGGATTATTTAAACTTCTACAGATCCAGAGATGTATCCCATGGGGGCAGAAATAAATGGTGTTAATGTGAAGAAAAGGAAGTGGCCAAAGAAAATGTTTGTTCTTCTAAAAGAATTTTATTCAGTTTTATGTTTCATATAGTATATGTTTTACCTTCTAGGTTTTTCTATTTTAAAATTTATGGCAATAGTATAGCACATTTAACACTGATGTTAAAATTTTGCAAGCTGCGAGGTACATGCTATTTCCTTTATAGTAATTTGGGCCATTGTGAGCTAACTGAAATTCTTCCTGATACAACCCAGGACTGGAAGGTGTATTTTCTCAACTGACATAGATGCGTCTTTCCAGCTTCCTCTGTTTATTCCCTACTCTTTGCATACAGTGCCATCATTGACAAATCTTGCCTAGGTTAGGGGTATTATTGTTTGCCTCACACATTCGACAATATTAGGTGGTACTTGGCTAGAGCCAGGTAAATTGTTTTAAATGTTTTTAAATTTGAGAGCAACTATATTAGAGGGCTGCAAATTACTAATAACCTGGAGATCCTGAAGAGAAATCAATTCAGTTTTTCTCAAATCCATGAATTCAGAAGCACTCGATGAACATAGTGTGCAGAAGTTTTAAAACAGATGGATATAATTTTCTTTTTCTGTCTATAAGATGGATTACCTTTAACCTTAAATTGAGCTGCTGTTCCTTAGCATTTAAAATGTGTTAAGTATTTGTACTTCATTAGCTAAAAGTAATTTTTTTTATCATAGCCTAGCAGTGTTTCTCTCTCACATGTTATTCTTTCAGCTAGAGATGAGATATAAAGACAGGTGTTCAAGATGTTTAACCAAAAGAAAAAGAATGTTAAGAATAACAACTTTCTTGAAGATAGGTAATTTAAAGTGTATGTTAAGAAAGTTGAGAAATCCTTGAGTTAAAGTCTTTTTGATTACACTAGCACAACTAAAGTGAAGCTAAGTACCCTCACCTTCAGCAATCTTTACAAATTGTCTCTTAGACAGCAACGCTGTCCAGAAGCAATCTGATTGAAGCGTTGTAACAATATGAGTCACTCAGCATTAGAGCAGGGAGAAATGGTATCACGTAAAATTTAGTTGAAATAAGTTTTTGCTATGTACTTGGTTTGAGACAAATAGTTTCTTTTGCTCAGAGAGCACCTCTCATACAGTACTGTAAGCTAAACTTTGTCGATATGACCTGTTTTGACAGATTTCTTTATCCACCAGTTGAGTTTATATGCAATGAACAGTTACAGTCAAAATCATATAGTGAGCCAAATACGTATATACAAAGATTATGAAGTGTTTCTTTCTTTACTGGTAACACTTCTGTGGACTGTCTTGACTTTTCAGAGCAGCTACAGCATTTGTCCTGTTGTATCAAAGTCATTTTACATCTCTCTTACTTCACGAATTATAGCATATGGAAATAGCATTTTATTTCCTAATTGCTGGGTGGTGGGGTGAGGAAGACTAGGTGCAA
Organism: Anser brachyrhynchus; assembly: GCF_964034855.1. NCBI lineage: Eukaryota > Metazoa > Chordata > Aves > Anseriformes > Anatidae > Anser > Anser brachyrhynchus. The sequence goes on from NC_137698.1 coordinate 27,323,419, forward strand.
GCGGGTTTAGTTAGTGTGCTAATTCATTTAGGAATTACTAGGAATAGTTCCTGTATGGCAAAATTATTTTTTCTTTAACTGTTTCAGCCTGATGGGTTATTGCTATCAGCTTATTCCAATACCTTCCTGTCTGTTGCCGGACTCTCAACACTCTTCAATCAGATGAGGCTAGGGGTGCCTTGGAAAGGGGATTGACTCATCGTTCCACAATCTGTTACAATATCTAACATCATTCATCACCTTTTTCTGTTTTTTTTTTTTTCTTGTTTTGTTTTGTTTAGGTAGGGAGCTTTCCCCCCTTAGTCTATTTCCAACCAATTTTTCAGAAACTGTTTCCACTACAAAATGATCCTATGTATGTATTAGGAAACTTTGCCAGCTGCTCAGTTGCAATAAATTGATTTTAGCCTTGTTTACCCAAACAGGTCCCTGACCTGGGGTGAAAAATGTGAAAAAACATCTTGTTTTGGTTAATTCTGAGGTAGAAAAACTTCTTCAGAGTCCCTTTAAAAACAGACAAGCAAAAGTCCCGCTAAATCCCCACAAAACAGTTGCCAGAATACTGTTGGAATACCAGCACTGTGTCTGTTTATCTAAGTGGTAAGTGGTAGAAGCTCTTACTCCAAGCATAGGTCAGATTAAGGCTACTGGATGGCTCATGAGTAAAGTCTTCTTGCCCATCTCTAAAGGGAAGCCTCGAAGGAATCTGTCCTTTTTTTTAATGTTTTATTTTACAAATGATAATTAGTGAAAACAAGCTGAGATGTTTTCAGAACTAACTGCACTAAAATTGTGATTTGACATTCATTTTGTTTTGATGAGCAGGATATGGAAGAACAACACAGTGTTCTGGGAGGGCGTGTTTAATTGGACTTTTAATATAGTTGAACCTATTTTTTCTCCATTTTGTGGAAGTCTGACGTATTTCAGCTTATTAAAGGCGTTTTGTGAAGATACATTTTTCATAGTTAGTTTTTGTGTCCTAGCTTGAATATATGTATAGGTTTTGCAAGTTTTGTATTTCAGAGACTTTCAGCTTGCTATGTGTTGTAATTATTCAGGCAAAAAGGGTGGTTACCTGCAGAAAGAGCAAGGCAAGTGGAAGAATTCTGGCAACGAAAGAGGGAAGCCATGCAAAACAAAGCTCGAGCTGAAGGACACATGGTATGGAAAATCTGGTCTTCCTACTTATATTACTGCTTCAGAATGCTTTACAAATCAACAAAGGAAAAAAAATACATTTTTGTGCATGTCTAACTTGATATTGAGAACTTTAAAACATTACTTTCATATTTTTTCTGTTTATAGCTGTAAAGTTTTGATTAAAATTAAACTATGTATTTTTCAGTAGCCTGAACTTTAAATGAAGTGTGATTAAATTTTTAACTCAGCTACAGTAGTGTGTTGCTACAGTAGTGTGTTTTAGAAAAACATTCTGTTTATTAAGAAGATATTATAAAGACATCCATCTTAAGTCCATAGAGGTTAACTAATGGACAGTGTCACAAAATGCTGTTTGTTCTTTATGCTTGCAGTTCTAAATTCAGTATTCCTCTAGGAAATGTGTTTTGCTGTAACAACATCTTGTAAGTGATTCCTTTATATTAGGATGTTATTATTTCTGAAAAAGTGAATATGGAGAATAATATACCTTTCTCTTTTTTATGGCTTAACATTCAAGCCAAAACTGGAATTCATGGAATCCTCATGAATGTATGCTATTTCTTACCTGTGAGAATGGTTCTTTTAATTTATTCTCTCATCCCCCAGTGACTAAACAACAGAAGTTTAGAAATACCCTCTTTTCTTGAATTACTGATTTTTCAGCTCAATCTGAAAGAGTATTTAGCGAAAATTTTTGTATTCAGTGCTTCCTGTCAAGAATTTAACTGGAGTATTGATTTACAGGTGGTTCTCTGTACTCAAGCTTGAGAAAGCTAAAGCCACGGTGTTTTACAAGGCACAAACAAGGTCCATGTAACAACACATAATAAATGCAGTAAACATACATCTAATTTACAAATCAAGATATTTTTAATAAGTTCAGCAGGAGCTTACAGTATATCATGAAAAAAATAATAATTTAAATATGATTTTAAACCAAGCAGAAAACTTTAATTTAAATGATTCTTGTACTGTCCTGAAATGGACTCCTGTTTTCCATTCCTTTGAGGTTGAATCCTTTTGTTTACAGTTAGGACTCCGAATACATCACACTAATCTAGATTATAAACTGTATATCCATATGTATTAGCAATGTAAGACAGCTTGTTAAGTTTAGAAAGGAAAATGTAATAAGCTTATACAAATATGTTACAAGATTTATGAGTTTGCTACTTATAGTATGTTTAAAAAATTATGATAGATAAATGCTTACTCTACATATGATGATTCCACTTCTATCTTAGGCTTGACTTGACAATGGCAGAAATGCCAGCTGTGTGCCACAATTCGTATTTAATCCAGATGTACAAAAACTGCTGTCTGTCAGAATTTATGCTTCTAACGTAGCAGGAGAAGACCAGAATTGTAGGGAGAAAACTGCTGTAATATTAAAGGTCTAGCCTCTTCCTGGCTATGCAGGATTTTCAGTTATTACTGTCATTTGTTTCTTATAAGTCAAAGGGAGTTATCAGTTAATTTCAGAACAACTGCAGATCATTGGTGGATTTGCTTTCTTATAAATGAACATTTACTGGATAAAGCAGATAATTTTACTGCCCCAGCCATTTTAAATTTTATACCATTAAATGGCAAACAGGGTACACTGCAAAACGTGGCAGATATCTATGGAGGCAGGCCCATTTCTGCAAGAGGAAGGAAATCCAGAAACAAGGAAGAAGAGGTATGCTTGTCGCATGTTTGCCACTTCCATCACACAAACAGCACTATTTTGACCTTGACTGTGCCTCGTTTCCCTGCATGGTTCATTTGTGTAACAAAATGAAGACTTTATAAGTTCCTAAGAAATACATTTTTTTTTTCTGGAATCTGGGTGTGTAATTTTTTTTTTTTAATAATCATAAAATAATTGTTGTCTACAGCAGTTTGCCTAGGAAAGGTTCTTGAACATGCACGCATACCTATAGGGTGTAACCGTGTTGTAACAGATGCAACCATTCCTGGTCCTTGATTGTATCAAGTGTAATGGTAGCTTAATACTGAGGAACATAAGTTTCAGTTTTCTTTAATTTTATTGGATGAGAATTCTTCTGGAAATTATGAAGTGCTAATACAGTGACAGTGTTTTTTTCCCCTCATTTCGTTTTGCTTTTTGTGGAATCTTAGGTATTACAAACGAAGCATACTGCAGATAGTTTCATTATAATTGAAACTTATTTCCGTTCCTTACTTTAGGAATATTTGGCAAGATTAAGACAGATCCGGCTACAAAACTTCAATGAACGTCAACAGATTAAAGCAAAACTTCGTGGAGAGAAGGTCAGTTTGAAAAATAAATACTTCAGGAAGTTGGCTGTGGGATCATATTATTTTATCCCTGCAGAAATATTTTTATGATAAGCAATTTTACATGTAAATATATATATATATATACACATCTATTAACACATTTCATTCTGTTCCACGGTTAGTGTACCTGTATCTGTTCTTACAGAATTTATGAAATTTGTTGGATATTTCACTTAGAGGTGCAGCTTCAGTACATGTTACCTAATAACCTGTTAAAAAGTGGGACAACATAAAATTACATCTGAATTTGATCCACAAATCTCTCGTTAAGCACTAGCATGTTTATACTTTGTTGTGGTTTTGCCTCGGCAGGCAGCTAGGCAGCTAACCACCACACAGATGCTCGCCCTCTCTCCCCAGGGGGTTGAGGAGAGAATCAGAGGTAAAACTGCAAGAACTCACAGGTTGAGATAAGGACAATTTACTAGGTAAAGCAAAAGTCGTGTGAGCAAGCAAAGCAAGGAATTCATTTGGTGCTTCCCACCGGCAGGCAGGGTGTTCAACCACTCCCAGGAAAGCAGGGTTCATCACATGCAATGATTTCTGGGGGAGACAAACGGCGTCGCTCCCAACGTCCCCCTTCCTCCTCCTCAGCCCCGGCTGTCACCGCTGAGCGTGAGGCCGGGCGGTGTGGGACATCCCTTTGGGCAGCCTGGGCCAGCTGTCCTGGCTGGGTCCCCTCCAGCTCCTGGGGCAACCTCAGCCCCCTTGCTGGCAGGGCAGCGCGAGGAGCTGGGGAGGCCTAGCTTCTGGGTGAGCACTGCTCTGCAACAGAACACAGATGTATTATCAATGCTATTTTCATCAAAAATCCAAAACACAGCATTGTGTCAGCCTCTACGAAGAAAATTAACTCTATCCCAGCCAAACCCATAACAGCGTATTTGCTTTTAGCTATAGGAACTTCTCTAGAATTGACTTTTTGACAATGCTCACGCAGAATATGTATGAATCAATGAAAAGTACCAGAATATTTTTCTGAAGTTTTTTTCTCTCCAGTGATATAATAAAAATAACAATAATAATCACTAGTCTCAAAAATGAAGTTTCATCCAAGTAGGTACTATATTCAAGTGAGGAATTAACATAGTAAAATTATGGCTTGTGTTAGTCAGACAGTCAGTCTAAATGATCCCAGTAGTCACTTCTATCACTCAGCTTTTAAGTACATGCATTGATGATAATTCTTTGAGGACTCGTGCTTTGCAGAATGAAGCTGGCAGTTCTGATGCACAAGAATCAAGCGAGGAAGCAGAACTGAAACGCAAAAAGATAGAAGCACAGAAGGTAATTGTGGGAAGGGAGGAAATGGAACTCCTTGTTTTAAAATTTGCTTATCTCATGAAGTTTCTTGCATTTCATTTTGCTATTAATAATCTGTTTATGCATCCACTCATAGAGGTTTTTGTCTCTGATAAGTCATACATACTGTATTGAGGTAACAACTCTTTTCAACTGATTTATCTCAGCAATTTCAAAATATGTTGTAATGTAGCATAGCAGGCAAAAATTTTCCCATCCATGCCTTTGAGGTTTCTCTCTAGATTAGCTTTAGTCCTCAAGGCAATTTGGTATAACTGAGATGGCATTTTGATACAGAAACGGAAAGGTAAATGTACCTTGAATAACAACAACTAGTTAGAAGAATAAAGGAAGCCAAAACTCCTCACTTGTGCTGACAGAGGCCACATGTAGGCTGTAAGGTGGGCTATTATATAACCCTGTGATAAATTGCATTTAGTTCAGAGTTTTACATCGGTTGTAATTCATAGGAATCCAGTTTTTTATTAGAGCTTTATTCTTTGTATTTTTCTAATAATAATATATACTATACTATACTTATATCAAGTATATGGGTATACATACTCTATCTGTTCATTTTTTCCTTTCATCTTCAAAGAGCAATGTAAAAACAAGCTGACCTTATGCCTAACCTTAGAACTAGGGGTGAAACAGCAATGGAAGCTTTTTGTGTTTGTTGAACAAATGTAGAAAGTTTAAGCTGAATATTTAATAGTTTATGATTAATGAATTTTGCTTCAAAACTTTTTTTTGTTTAGAAAATACTCTAATTTTAAATTACTTCTATCACAATTAATATATACACTAAAAAAATAATCATGCCAATCAAGAATTGTAAGTATATTTTGAGGAGTTGTTACCATTTTAAATATTGACGAACAGTTATTGTACTTGTGTGGTGATTTTGAGTATCAGTGGAGACCTTCCTTCGCAGTCTATAAAGCAGTAAGTGAGAGAAAGCGAGATGAAGTGATCCAACAATGTTTCTTTTTAAGATGTTCCACAGAATGGTGTACTAATGTTTTTTGTGGTTCAAGCTGGTCTTTTTTTTGCTTGTTTCTTTATTACAGGCCCAAGCAAATGCTCGAGCTGCAGTTCTAAAAGAACAGTTAGAGCAAAAAAGAAAGGAAGCATACGAAAGAGAGAAAAGAGCTTGGGAAGAACATGTAAGAAAACCTATTATACAGTCAACATATGTAGTACTGTGTATTTGTATGACTAAAATCTTACACTGTGATTCTCAAGCTTAGATAATGTGTCTTCTGAAACTGGAGAGAGCATCTGCCAGTCAGAATTCCCTCACTAAAAGCCTGATCTTAAGTATACTTGAATAAAAATTTGGTTCAAGAACTTAAGAACAGCAAACCTAAGAATCATTAGGATAAGTATTTTATTAGCATAAGTATTTTATTAATGGTCTGCAACTTACCAAATTGTACATAATCTTCTTTTGCTTACGTGTGCTGTGGAGTGACAAGTCCCACTAGTGATATCTCTCTGCTAAAAAAAAAAAAAAAGTGGGATGTTGTGAAGCTGATAAATGGGAAATAGTTCATATATGTAGTTGACAGTTTAGTATGAAAATGTGTGACATGATTTTTTCTAAGATTTACCTGAGCATATTTGATCATACTGTGTTTTATGTGCAGTCTTAGATTTATTGTTTTATCTTTCTTTTTATTTTTTTATTGAATCTGTATTATACAGCTGATAGCAAAAGGAGTAAAGAGTCCTAACGTGCCTTTTCATGTGGGAGCTACAGGACACAGTCCTGTGCATGGAGTACAAGAGCCTGGAGCATCTCTTCCTAAGCAACAGCTTCCAATTAAGCCCAGTACACCAGTCATTTCCATGACTTCTGCTTTGAAGGAAGTGGGTGTGGTAGGTACTTCTGCTAAAAGTTAACTTTTTTACCTGAAATTTAAAAAAAAAATAGATATACTGATTTGGAGAAGAATTTTTAGAAGAATGTGCAGATAAGGTAAATGAAAATGCTTAAGGTTATTAGTTGCTGGTAGGTCTTACACAATAGTTCAAATTGCTTTAGTCCTGTAATTGAGACAGATCAAGAACAATGCAGAATGTTTCTCTGAAAAATGCTCTGTGTAATGCAATATTTGCCTTTTTTTTTTTTTTAACTGTAGTTGTGCATCTGCCTATTGTCAGTCAACTTGATCTGGGCAGGTTTTCTTTGTGTTTTTGGATACTAAACAGATAATGTTTTCTTATTCTTTACTGAACTGACATTATATACGCTGTAATTGTTGAAGTTTTCTTCTCACTTCTGCTTTTCTTTACAGGTTCTCTTAGACTCTGTCCTTGCCACTTTTCTGTTCTCTTACAGAATTACTCATTTCTAGCATTGGAAGTGGTTGCCATTTTGCTGCACATGTCACATCTAGCTTCATCTCTGCCTGTTTTGTGCTATGGATTTCCCTTGCCTGCTTAAACTGAGACTGGTTCATTTGCTCACCCATTTCAGATAGCAAATAGGTCACACAGACACTGTCCTTGAAATTCAGTCTTTGTGAAACCCCACAAAAACCGAAGTATTGTCCATTCTGTCTTAATCTATCTACAGTTGTCAATGAAAGGGTGTTAGGGGTGACTTTTCGCTATTATTTCTATTCTTGAGATTATTTTTTCTGACACATTCTTCTACACTGTATTTCATGCTTCTTTCTCTAAAGGATGAAAATGTAACTGCTATCCAGGAAGCTGAAGAGGAAACAAAAAAGCCAGATCTTGCAGTGCAAGTATGTCAAATTGTGTTCGGTTTAATTTAATTTTCTTTTCCTTTTTAAGGAAGGTACTATTTAAGTGATACATGTTGATCCTTATTTCAGAATAAACGGCAAATACTGAAAAGATTGAATCAAAATCTTAAAGCTCAAGAAGATGACAAAGGAAGAAAAGAAAATAAAAATTTCTCTGAATCAGATGGGTCTGAAGATGGTAAGGAACAGCAAGAAGATGTCCATCCACTTGTAGGAGATCGCAAAAAATGGGAATCAAAGGCATCTGAATTGGTAGTTCCTCTAGCACAGTTATCGTTGGAAGACTCTCTCTCTGGAACAGACCGTAAGCACTCATTTGTCGCCATGACATTAGTAAATCAGTAGTGTCTGCTTTTATAAAGCAAGTACTCTTTTTTTTTGTTATTGCTTGTGTGTCATGTGTGTCATTTGCTTCTAAAACAGGTGGTTACGTATTGCCTTGCATAAGGAGTAAGGCACAGGCTTAGTAGTTAAATGACCTGCCGATGATATAAAAAACTGTAATTTCAACAAACAGTTAATTAAATGCACGCTTTTCTTCAAGTTGTCTTTGTAAATGTCTTTTAAATAGGTGTTAATCTAACAGAAAGGATAAAAACATTTAAAATATATGCAAGTTTCTTATTCAATTTACAAATCCTTTTATGTTTTCAGTAGAACAATAAAAACTGAGGGTTGTTCTTTTGATCAAGCCTGTCTTTCAGATTTTCTATCTGTTTTCTCTGATATTTCAGGTGGAAGACCTTTTTCTTAGTTTCAGTGTGTCTTAGTGAGGCTGTTTCACAGCGTAGAAATAAATGATCACTGAAAGACTTGCTTCATAGCACAGTAGTTTTACATGGTTAGGGTGTTCGAAGATCAGGAAACTTCATTTTTTTGTTCTACTTCTTTGTTGCCACTTTTTATTCTCTGTTCTCCTCAGGAGAAATAACAGAAACAAATGACAAAACAGAGCAGGAGAAGGCTTTCTAGTTTCTCTTCCATATGGGCAAGTTGGTAGAAGTACAGGCGTAGAAGTACAGTTTTTATCATGCCAGTTTTTAAAAATTTCTCAGACAGTTTTTCTTCTGGAGTACCTGAATTGTTGAAAAGACCTCCTGTTTTTCCTCTTAAGTTGAAGGTGACAATTGTCGTTTAATAACTTCTGTTACTAAAATGAATTGTCAGAACAGAAACTCTAGACTTTTAACCACAGTCTTTAGGCCCTATAACTTGGGGAGAGGTGGCATAAGACTGGCTTTGTTGTTTTTAGCTTTGTGGAGGTTGTTTGTCTATAGAAAGTATAGGCAATTATAGTATATTTATATATAACTACTATAATATAAGTAAAGTATTTTGTCATGTTGAAAATGAACAAAAGTTTCTAACATGTTTTTGTTTGTGTCCTGACAGGGCAAACTATGGGGGAAGTAATTAAGCTAGATTTTGGTGAACCCCACAGGAAAGTCTGGGGCAAAAGTCCTACTGATTCAGTCCTGAAAATTCTAGGAGAAGCAGAGTTGCAGCTGCAAACTGAATTACTGGAAGAACTAGATATAACAAATGGTAAGCATGGACAGTAACTATATGCGCTGCAAATGTAGGAAGCGCCAGCTTGCCAGTTTGTCTAGTGAGAATAATTTCGAAGTGATTGAAGCATATTCTGTCCTTACCCTTTCTTTCTTCTGTGTGTTGCCTCAGTTCTGAATGTTTCTAAATGTTCCAAATGTCAGCACAGGCTCAATACCAAAAGATGCCAAAATATTTCAAACACACTCGAGTAATAAGAAATTAAGATGGATGTGCTGAAAGGGGGAAGGATCTTCATTTTGCTGAAATGTCTTGGACTTTGCTTGTTAATATTAACAGTCTTTTTAAAGGGATGTTGTCAACTGAATATTGAATTACATAGCTCCCGTAGCTTTCTTGTTAGCATGTGACTTAGCATACTAGTGGAATTTCCTTCTGGACAAGTACTTTTTGTCCTTAATGCAAATTATGTTGCTTCTTTATCTTTATTGTATTTCTGGTGAACAACTTTCATACCTGTTCTTTTGCTATTGCCCTTTTTGTCTATTCTCCTTTCTCTTTTCTTTTTGCTTTATAAGTGCTAGATGCAAGAAGCTTTTACAGCTTTAGTATATTTTTGCCTTTGTCAAGACAAAATACTAGTTTCTTTTATTAGAAATGGATGGTGGTACTTCTCTAAAGAAATTTAAGGCTCAGTTATATTTGTTACATATGTATTGATAATATTTACAGCTGTTAGCCAAACCCATAGGCTATTGTACCTTTTCATCTCATGATTTAAACCAGTAAAACCATTGATAAAGTAATAACAACCATTGTATACCTTGCCAACTTTCATTAAAATTTAGTTTAAACTTGAAAATACAAGAGAACAGTACAATTTCATATTTATTCCAATAAATATAAAAGTAATAATTATAAAGTAGCAAGTACACCTGCTGTTATGGGGGGGGGAGAATTCTGTTTTTAATATTTCTGTCTTCCTTGTTCCTTCTTCATAATAAATGCATGCAAACTTTTCTACTGTGTAGATGTTACGTTTTAAAACCCAAGATTCTCAACTTACCTTGTAGTCACGTTTTAGTTTATTATTGAATTGTGTCAAAGCACTGTTTAAACAACAGACTAATTTTGTTTTAGATACTGCAGAAGTTGTTGAAGGAGATCATCACTCCTTAATTGTAAAACAGGATAAGGAAGAGAAAGCTTTTCCTACCGTTGGAGCTCAGTCTTCAGTGCCAGTTGGTATCTCACAGAACGAAGTGACTATACCAGAAGAATCTCAAAGAGCTGGAGCTACCCAGATGCAGAGCAAACCTATTATGCTGGATGGTAAGTCATTTAATTAGCAATTCTAATGACAATCTGTTTTCCAATTCAATGAGGAAAGTATACTGTAGACTTGTATATCCTCCCATAGGCAAAGTTCAATTTGTTATAATACCTTTTAGGTAGGACCAGGTATTTTCTATGCCTGCATAGTAATTTGATTCACCGACATATTTTGTTAACGTCCAAAAACTTACATGCTTCTAGAGAACTGTCTGAAGAAGTGGAATTCTAAAGAGCTTCAATTCCTTTTTGTTTCTGCACACCAGTTGTGCTGAGATCTTTTCCCCTGTATGATACCAGCACCCTGATGACTTACGGGGGAAAGTTGCTGAGATTTTTAGAAGACAGTTCCTTGGAGCTTGAAGATAGTCTTCTTGTATCAGAGCCAAACTTAAGTTCTGGAGCTACAAAATTTCAGTTGTTTCCGCAAAATGCAGAAAGATTTAACATCAAGGATTTTAATGTAATCTTAAAACATATAGTCTCTCCTGTCTTTTTGTTTGTTTGGGGTTCATTTTTAATGAGGTGTATGACTTCATTAATTTTAGAGCCTGATGATCTGGAAGCAGAGATGTTGGAAGAAACAGAAGAAAATAAAAAGCAACAGAGCAAGGAATTTCCCATTACTGTTAATGAAGTGTGGGTAAAAGAAAAAGAGGATAAGTAAGTTATTCTTTTGATCCCTCTCTCTTGAGTTCAAACAACTAATTTTAACTGAGGAGGATTTAGATACTTCAGTTACAATGTTGAGCTTAGCTAAAGCTTCATTGCTTGCCTACCATGTTAGTTTTACTGCTCTTGGTGGGTGAGGATCTTGTCAGTAGACTAATGACTACTTTAAATGGTGTTTTCCCTGGGTGTGGTATTTTATAATAGGGCACAACATGACAGAAGAAATGAGGCAGATTCTGAGAAAGTAGCACTTGACAAGATGCAACCACAAAAAGAAGCTCCAGAAGGTCAGTCAAAATCTTTTTGTAACTGGTGGTACAGAGCACTGGAGCCATCCCTTCTCACTTCTTCACTAACCCTAAAAGAGCAGGTTTTCTATTTTCATTTTCTTTTTCGGTTCGTACTTCTATAAGGCAGATTTCTGATGGATTAGGAAGATGAATTATGTGTGTTATATTTGCCACTTTGGAAGAAAATATGTAGCAACAAAGCTACATTATGTATACACAGGGAAATAGCCCACGCTTTGATACTTACAAGTGAATATCAGGTTTCTGACTGTTATGACCTTTTATAATGACTATTTAAAGTGTTATGAAATCTGGTAAAGTGCTGCTTTGTTTATAGACATACCTAATGTTGAAATGCAGCTTGGATATTAAAAAGATATTTTGAACAAGTGTTAGTGATGATTTTTTATCTTTATTGCATAGAATTGCTTCCTCTTAGAGGTCCTTAAACTAATTCCAGGAGATCTACATATTTTTATAGTAGAATAGAAAATATATCTGCAATACTTTGAATTATCATTGGTTATACTATTCCATCTATTTACTGGTGCATTAAGCAAACTGTACATTTTTTTCCAGTGTCAGAGCACATTATATTGGGATAATTTTGAAGAAATCTAGTATAAGGGAAGAAGCAACAGATGATAATGGATGAAGCCATAATTTCAGGCACAGATTGGATAATGATAAACAAGAAGGCATGAGAATAGACAATAGCTGAGGGATGTATATTCTCAATGATAAATGGGAGAATGTCACATTATGATGCATTTACTAAAATAATCTAAACAGATTTTCATACTCTTAGAGTGTGATCTATTTTCTCCTTCAAATGTGCAACAGAAATTAGTTTTTCTCAGTTTAGTTACTTTTTGCTTAAGAGCTTGTGGTTTTAAATCAATTTGTGTAAATTAAATTTGTATTCGATTTTTGTGTACCACATCAGAAACTTGTTCCAGTGACTCACTGCAGCCTGAACCATTATTCCAGAGGGTAATGCAGTCCCCAGCTGTACCAACAGCCTCACCGGTTCTGTCAGCTCAGTCTTCACAGGAAGAGCCTTTTGTGCCTTGTTCACATTCCGTATCACCAGCAAAAAATAAAGGCAAAAGTTCATTGTTGATTGGACTTTCTACAGGGCTGTTTGATGCAAACAACCCAAAGGCAAGTTAAAAAAAAAGAATACCTTTATTTCTATAGTAACGTTTGCTTTTCTGATTTTCTTATTGAGGCTTCACGAGGCTAGAGCAGATGGCATAACAGTTTAAGCAGATGTTTGTATTTGTCTAATCACATCTGCCATGCAATATGACTGCATTGTGCTCATTATATGAGCCAGACTCACATAGCATTGTGAGTCTCTGGTTTCACTCTTCAGAATTCTTTGTCCAAAGTGGTTATGGAGGAATGCCACCACTTTTCTAATACAACTGAGACAGTTCTTGAGGAAAATTGCTAACCTATGCCTTCTTTATCCCTTTTGCACAATTTTGCAAACTTAGTACTACTTTGCCATCGTATACGTAAGTGCTGAACAGAGCAGCAAAGGTATTTCATCATTGCTGGCAACAGGGTTACGCAGTTTGTAAAATGAGCATTGGGTGGTGGAATGTGGTTATGAAATGAATTAAAAATATTTTAATAATAGTTGTGGAACTACTAGATGAAACAGACTTCCAGGACTATGCGCAATACTTGCCAAGGTTCTGAAGTGCAAAGTGTGAAATAGAAGAGGTGCTTTTTGCAGAAACATGGGTGACAGTTCTCTGGAAATTTCCACACCTGCATTGTATTCAGTCAATACAAAGTAAAGGATCTTCCTGTTGTTGGAATGCCTGATAAATAAGAGCGCTGCTTTTGACTCACATTATTGTGAGTGCATGAACAGAAGTTCCACTACTTGATTAATCAAATATTGAAAAACACCTATTTGCTGATGAATTTCTGGGAATCATATCAGGGACAGCGGTATTTGCATCTTTAGAAAAATAAAGTTTCTTGACAAGCTACAAAGAGGTGATTTTCACAGATTTATATATTCACATAAATGGGTTTATGAATCTTACTGTGATTCCTCAAGAGTTAGTCTGTCATTAAAATCCCTAGCTTATGAAGCAGGGTATCTGGCAGTTAGATGATACAGAAAAGTTAACTTCTCATTAGGTGCAGAACGAACAGTCTTTGTACCCTTATCAAACTTAGAGAGTAGTGGATAAGCTTTATAATGAAGCTTTTCAGTGTATCATTATGACCCATCTCAGTGTGTCATGTTGCTGCATATTTGGCATGTGTTTTGGCCATAAGTGTCAGAATTGTTAATGTAGTACCAGATGAGCTCTACATAATAGCAGAGAATTTGGAGAAAAGCAGCAGATATTTTTCTATTATTGCTGCAGTAGACTTGCTGAAAACAAAATAGAGCAATAAATTCCTTTTTCTCATTTGACTGCAACAAGGGGAAGTTCAGAACTTCTTTGCGATGACTGTAAATGTAACTTTTAGGAATTCCCCAACTATACCCCTGCTGCAGGTCATCCTCAGATGCTAATAAAACCTTTAGCAGGGTGCAGGGCAGATAGCATGCAGGCCTGTCTACAGCTAGGACACTAACTCTAACAGGGGTAGGTTAATAGGAAAAGAGGCATTTTCAGAACACCTGGAAGCTTTCAAACGATGGGGCAAATTCAGTCTTCTAATTGTTCCTTCCCTTTGGCAGCTGTGGTCAAAAAGAGTGGTAACTGTTGTGATGTCAATAATATTCTGGCACGTGCTGACAGAGGTTTGATATTAGAGCATCTGTATTACTACACTGAGTAGGTATAAATTGCAGCAGAGAACAGTTCTGAGGAAGTAATTCAGGGCTTTTTACTAGCAGCAAATACTGAACGTGGATGTATTCAGAGCTATGTTGAAGGAAGGTAATGTTTATTGGCAAAACTTCTTAGTGCAGATTAGATCTAGGTTCTTATTACAGTGGTGAATGTTTAGTATTCTTTTGGGGTTCTTAGACTTCTTAAGAGAGATGGGTAGATCAATGAGCAAACAAGGTGTCTTTGTTTCAATGTTGCTTTGAACATATTTCCCCTGCAACAAATTAGTGTTTTAAGCTTGCTTCTAATACTATGGAACTGCCCTGAAATATGCCACAAAGAAAACTGTTTTCAGTGACCAACCTTGAGAAATATCAGCTGTAATTTTAAAAAATACTCCTTTTGTCAGCTACTCACAATGGTTCTAAGCAGTGTTTTAAGTGATTGCTTACCACGTATGTATGTTAATTGCATATATATTATCTACTACAAGGTTCCTTTTCTTTAAACAGTCTTCAAGATAATGAAAAAATCTGCAGAAAAACAGAATCTATATGTCAGTTTATGTTCCTTAAACTTTTCAGTCACTGTAACCTGTAAAGGTAGAAGGAATAATTTCCATTTAGCTGACAGGCAAAATTCAAGATGTCAAGCTTTCAGTACGTACAAGCATCTGTGCTGGACACATCTTTATTTTTAAATTGACTCTGATTTTTCATCCTTTTTCATTTCAGATTTTAAAGCAACTTGTAACCTCAGACTGGTTTTTTTGTTTGTTTGGTTTGGTTTTTTGTTTGTTTTATTGTAACTAAACATGATGCTTTCTTTTACCTTTGCAGATGTTGAGAACGTGTTCGCTTCCGGATCTTTACAAACTGTACAGAACGTTAGTTGATGTTCCCAGTGTAGCAGATGTACAGCATCAACATAATCTCGAAATAGATGATACAGAAGATGAACAAGCCAAAGAAGGACCCTCTGATTCTGAGGATAAGTGAGTATAATATGATTATCAAGTATTTCAAGAAGCACCTTATATCAAGAATATTTTTGGTTAGACATCATTATACACTGTACGCCAGAATGGAATTTTAAGACAAATCTTAAAAATCCTGTATTGCAAGTTTGTTTTGAATCACCATTCACTCTCAGTTTTGTTCAGAGAACTGTGAAGCTAATGGTATGTCCTGTTTATTCTTGTTTTTCCTGCTTCTTCTTGTATTCCCCTGAAAATGATCAAAGCTGATGGTCACCACTCTTACAGAAATCATAATTTCTTTAATATATCCTTTATTTTTATGTTCTGGGAATCTCTGCTTATCTTTTGTTCTTGCTGTTGTATTAGGATGTCCTTAAATTCCCCCAAATTCTTCCAGAGGCCTCAAAATCTGACCCTGGGGTCTTCACTATTACTTGATGCTTGGATAGTTTGCAGAGATTAAAATCATCTGGTCTATCTTTTCTGATGAGGTATAGATCTATTTTTGCTCCAGACATTTTAATCTTTGTTCTAGTTCTCATTTCTTTTCAGCATTTCCTTATAGTGTGTAAATGTTGGTTCACATCCAGGTACTCTAAAACCAAGCTGTTACTTGTCCTTTGTTTCCTCATCCTAAATTTTCTTCATTTGTTCAATGCAACTTAGAAACAAGACAATACCATTATCTTTCCTGTTGCTACAATTTAAGCTTGTGTGTCCTTGTATCCAAACCATGCCTAGTTGCTTTTTCAGTTGTGTTATTAAGTGTAACACTTAGGAGAATATTTGGCTTCTTCTATTCAAGGGATTACCAGTTACAATCAGTTTCACGCTGTCTTAGAACTGGATACCTGAAACTTATTAAGGCTAGGGGTTGTGATATATAACTCGTACCTACGTATCAGCAGTGTTATTACAAAAATTACTTTTGTTTTGACCATATAATCCTCATTTATGTTCCTGTGCTACTCCTTTGCTACTCCGTTGGACTGAGGACATAAAATCTACAGGAAGTGCTGATTTCCTTTATTAGGCTACTGGCCATAGGAAAAGAATTAGCCTTGTATATGCAAATGCTTGTCTCTTTTTTTTCCTACACTGGCTTTCCAGTTTGTTGGTTTAACAAAAGCAGACAACTCTTTCTACAGAGTTTGTCTGGTAAAGTATTACTTACGTAATCTTTGTCACTTTCTTCTAGCATGTCTGGGGAGGCAGATACAGATCTGCAGGAACTCCGGGCCTCAATGGAGCAATTACTTAGGGAGCAGCCTAGTGAGGAATTAAGTGAAGAGGAAGAGTCTACTTTAAAGGCCAATGTCATCCAATGCATAACAAATGGTACAGAGCTGGATGAAGGAGATGAAAATAACCCCAGCAGCGAAAGTGCACTTAATGAAGAATGGCAGTCAGGTATAATTTCTGTAATACCTGTTTTATAAGCTATTTATTGATATTAACAAGACAAACACAGAAGACGTTTTTTGGATTTTTATACTTATAATGAAATAAAGCCATAATTAATAGCTTTTATACAGAAGTTTAAAAAAACAGACAATATATAGATTTTTCTGAATGTTAAGGTCAACATCTAACCAACATTCATGCTGCAGATAAATGGTTGGTCTTTGTTAGGCACTGATCATAAATCATTTTTTCACTACTTGCCTAAAACTTGTCTTCAACGAAGATCAAAGACTTTCTGCACATCCTATTTTTTGAATAATTCATGACTGCAATGTAAGAGTGAAAAAGAAAGAGCAACTGACATGACTGGATTATCTGGGATCCAGTTTACAATTAAGTAATTTAATAGGGAATCAAAAGGAACATGAAATCATTAACCTTGTCCTCAGCCCAAAATAGCTATTAATGCAATTAAACTAAAAAAGAGAGAAAACCTTATCACTGCTTGTAGTGGTCTGCATTAGCGATACACAATGGCGTACTGAAATTTCTGTTCTGTTTTTTAAATTCTGGTTGAAGTTTAAGTATTTTAGTACTGCTTTAAAATAAGGTGCATTTAGAAACAGAGGTATAAAAAGATGTATAAAGCCAATAATTAATCTAAGCCATAGCTTGTGTCAGTTTGGTTTATTAACAACAACATTCAAACAGAAAATCTATGAATATTCCTCTAAGATATTATCTATATAATACATTTTAGGAAGTACTTTAAAATAAAATAAACTTAGTTAATACCATTTTCCTTCATTTTTTGAGAATGCTGATATTATACAGTGGTAAAATACAATGCCATCTGTTCTGTGGTGGTGGTTGTTGTCGCAAGCGTTATGGTATTTGATGTCAGTGTCCCAACTTCTAGATTCATGACATTTCACAAGAATTGCAGGCGGCTTTATTGAGGGGGAAAGAACTTCAGAACTTTAGGGGAACAGATAGAACTTGAAATCAAATCTGGTCAAGATGCTTAAGTTAAATACAGTATTAGAAATCAGTTAATGGGTTTTGAACTCATACACAAATTTTCCTTTTGGCTTCAATAATAATTTGTTATTGATGTGATTATTCATACTTGAATTAGGGATACAATTTGGTCAGGATTATAGTTTTCTTTAGTCACAATCAGGAATTTAAAGTGGTAGCTTGAAAACTGAGCCATGAAGTCTGTGACCTGTCAGGTAATACTGTGTTACTAGTTTGTTTGTTGGGTTTGTTAGTTTTAGTAAAGATTTGATAATGTAAGCTCCAATATCTAAAAAGTTGCCTTTTTCCTCCTATGTAGATAAATCCTCTCATAATTTAAATGTTTATTGAGGACATATTTTTCTTGGGCAAAAGCAGTTTGCATTTTATAACATATTTGCTAATAGGATTTTATATAGGAATTCTACCTCGTATCGTTAAGTAGATCTCATTTTCTTAAACTTACCTGATATTTGACTCCTATAAACCTGTTTGTAAGCATTAGTTTCTTTCTGTAGCGTGTACACAAAATCGTCTTGATTTTTTCTCTCACATCTTACCGCACAAATAGGCACACTGAATTTGCTACGCAACGGAGATGCGCTCATTCATAGACAAATGAAGAAAGAACTTTGTAGCTAAATTAATACTGTGTTTATTCTAGACTTGCTTCATGGAACAAGATGAATGTCAGTGCAGAAATTAAATAAACGATTCTAAATACGCACACCCTTATTTTCTGGTAGAAGACATCTGCTTTCTTAAGGAGTTCCTAGAGCGGGACAGGACAGCCACAGAACCCTACCTACATCAGTTCCACCTTAAAAATGGTTATATAGAATGGTTATATTGAATTCCGACATTGTTTTGGTAGATAAAAACCTGCTTTGAGGCCACTACCTTATTTCATTCAGTATGAATACCCTTATGACTAACCATCTGTTATGGTTTAACCCCAGTAGGCAGCTCAGCACCACAGAGCTGCTTGCTTACTACCCCTCCAGTGCAGAGGATGGGGGTGAGAATTGGAAAGGTAAAAGCGCAAGAACCTGTGGCTTGAGATAAAAGACATTTTACTATGTAAAGCAAAAGCTCTACGCACCATACCAGCTACAGTGAATAAAATTAACTCTATCCCAGTCAAAACCAGGACACTCACTACCAGTGGAGTTTTAGAGGAGCTGGCTAGATGCTTCCCACTTGGGATTCAGTATTTAATGGCTGTCAAGACATGGACTGTCCCAATTTCATTGCAGGTTTTTCAGAACATCTGCCCTCCATCATTTCGTGCTCCTGAGCTTAGCAGCTTTTACTAGATTTAGTGGTTGTGTGGATGTCAAATTCAGACAACAACATGAAGACTGAAGGAAAATTGAATTTTCTGATGTTGGTGGTCTCTTTAACTGTCTTTTTTTGTTTTTCCTTTACAGATAATAGCGATGGAGAAATTACCAGTGAATGTGAAGAATGTGATAGCGTATTCAGCCATTTGGAAGAGCTGAGATATAACCTGGAGCAGGAAATAGGCTTTGAGAAATTCATTGAAGTTTATGATAAAATAAAGGTTTGTGGAATAAGCTGAAGTGGAAAATGTTTTAGGAAACAAGATAAATGTATTTAGAGCTGTGCCAGTAACTAATTGCACTGTGTGACTAAAATTAATGCTTATTTCTTTTAGTCTTTTATTCTGTTTCAATGTACTAAAATATTAACATAGAAAATTCCATGCTTGTGGATTAAAGAGGAAAGCTTTGGATTTAACAATAGACTGCATTTAATAAGTTTGAACTATTTAATTGTAAACCCATTTTAAGCTTGGCCTCATAGATTGTCCTTTCTCCTAGGCTATACATGAAGATGAAGATGAAAATATTGATACGTGTTCAACCATAGTTCAAACTATTTTGGGAAATGAACACAAGCACCTGTATGCCAAAATACTTCACCTAGTCATGGCAGATGGAGCCTACCAGGAAGGTAATCTCACTGTATCCTGGCCATTATGGGTTGTCTTATGTTTGTTCTTGGTTATATACAAAGGTTATAATATACTTTTAAAACGTGTATCTGCTTTGTTATACTGATCAGCTGAGTTGATTTAAAAAAAAAAATAATCCACAAAACACATTTTATTCCTGCAACAAAATGCAATGTAAACTTTGATTAAGCATGCTGACTACTCTGATTTAACATTATGTTCATGTACAGTAAACTACAATAATAGATGACTTGTGAAAGGTGGAGTATAATTATTTAATTCCTGTAGAACAGTTATGCAGGTTGGGAAGATGGAAGTCTAGAATAAAATTTTCAGAAATAAAAATGATTTTGTTTAGGAATTAATGAGTTCTTAGCTAAAATATTTTTCTTTCCAAAGCTACTTTTAATGAGTTACAGTGTTGAACCAGGATCAATAATCTTCAGAAAAGAAAACTTCACGATTCTTTATTCTATAATTGTAATTTCCCAGAAGAAATCAGTGTGGAGATAGGATCCATCTTAGTTTTCAAGTGGCTTAGTAATGCATGAAGAGAATTTATCTTTGCTGGGAGCCTCCCTAGGTTAGAACAGATTGCATCTTTTAATTTCTTTTACAAGTATGTTGCAATAGCAAGTGAATAAAGGGTCAAATAATTATAGATTCCTTAGGTTTTTATATAGAAATGCTTGGGGAATAAAAGTCTTAAGAACTAATTTTAAAAACACAATCATTAAATATATATATATATTTCTAGAATAAATTACTGTTTATATATTCCCAGCTTTTCTTCGCTACTGATACAGAACTGTTCAGTCAGAATAACCAGTACCATGTTGTTTTAATCCTGCATTATAGAAGAATGACAGAAAATGGTCTGAAAAATATTTTTTTCAGACACAATTGCTTATTTCACTGGAAAGATAGATTGTAGCAATTTGTTAATCAACCATCCAGAGGACTGGCAATAGAGAACAGGAAGAAAACGGTAACTAGAGTGTTACCAATTGCTTTTCCTTGGCATTTTGCCTTTTAAGGATATTTAAAAGGTAGTACTAAAAGGCTTAAGTGGCAATTTCCTGAAAATGTTGGCATACAAATTGTAAGCTGTGGTCTGAGTGAATCCTATTAAAATGAGCTGACTTTCATCTTGTGAAATGTTGATTAATAAGCGGCTATTTTTAAGAGCTTTGGTTCTAATTCTGTATTTTACAAATCTGTAATAGCATATGAAAATGTAAAGAAAAGGTAATTCTACATTTCAGTTATTTA
The DNA here is from genome assembly GCF_964034855.1 of Anser brachyrhynchus. Taxonomy (NCBI): domain Eukaryota; kingdom Metazoa; phylum Chordata; class Aves; order Anseriformes; family Anatidae; genus Anser; species Anser brachyrhynchus. The sequence continues at coordinate 27,344,235 of NC_137698.1, forward strand.
AAGAAAATAACTATGCTAATTTTGGGTAGACCTTTTGGGTAGACCTGTGCGGTATCAAGAGTTGGACTTGATGATCCTTAAGGGTCCCTTCCAACTCAGGATATTCTATGATTCTATGATTCTAATAAAGGTGAATAGAGGACAAGTGACAGAAGAATGTTCAGGAGCTTCTATCTCAGAAGTTTCATACTCTTCAAGTACTTTTACTTATTTTTTTCTAATTTGTTTTGTAACTCCAGGTTATGTGTTTCTGTTTTGTTTTGTTTTTCTCTTCTGTGTCCTTTTTACCCTGTCTTTTCCCTGTCTTGTGATTTTTGCAGATAATGATGAATAAACCTGACTCAGGAATTCCCTTAGTGCTGTCTTACATATCAGTGTTTTGAAGTCTGCACAGCGGAATAACAAATCGTAGCAGAAAATGTAACATGGGGCAGGAGAAAGAAGAACTGAAAAAAGAACGGTGACTGTATGAAACAGAGGAAAAACATGCCTTTTAAACTGAGATATTTATACACTTCTCTTGTGTGTACTTGCATATGTGTTCATTGCTCAAAATTTAAAAACTATACACTATAATCTCACAAATTCAAAAAGAAATAAGGAGATGAATAAATATAGATGTTCTGATACAAAACTGAGACTTAGAATGTAAACCAGAGCTTTTGCCATATCAACAGTTGGCTGGTAGGGTTAAGCAATTGGAAGGATTACTGGGTTCTGGAAGTACCAGGTCTGTTAACTTCTATAGTTAAAGTAGCCCTTCTTTACATGTACATAAAGAAATCTCGTTTTTATTGACCCTTGTGGTTGTATTTTAGTAACATCTTAATCTACTGGTCCAATTTGAGTACTTTGCTTTTATCTTAATAAAATGTATTTTGAAGGCATCTGTCACTTTTTAACCAGTGTCATCTGAAATATCTTAATGGTGTTTCTAAATCAAGGCAGACTGGTATTTCAGTCACTGAAGTGCTTGGATTTTTTTATTTTTTTGAGATTGTAAAATTAATTTGGAGCTGGAAGACTTTTCTGGTATTTTTCTTCTTTCTCAAAACCCCAAGTATTTAGTTCTTCAAGTTTTGCAATCAGGTCAATGATAACATAGCACAGTGTTGAAAGGGGTGGTTTTTCTCCTGTTTGTTTTTAAATTCTTACTGTTACTCTCATGGCCCCCTCAGCCAGGGGTGGTGGTATGAAATATCACAGGCACAAATGCTATGTAATACTTGTCATCTTTTGGCTCACGTTTACTAGCTTGATGTCTACCACCCCTGAAATTAAGAAAATGAAAATAAAAATTCTGACCCACATTTCCTTGTTTCTCCTGTCAACGCAGTACTATACAGGGCCAACACTAGGTGTGTTGTTATTTTCAAATTATCTGTGGAAAAGCTTGATTGGCTTATCCATAAAACAAGTCGCCTGTTACAAATCAGATGAACTGTCAAACTTCCAACTGCCCTATTGAAGAAAAAATTCTATTTTTTTCAGCTGCTGTAAAATACACCAGTCACAATCTAAAACTGTCAACTTTTCCACAAAGAGCAATCAAGTATATACATTATTTAGAACTGTTAAAATATGTACATGTTTTTTGTATAATTGTTTTATGGTGTTATGATTATTAAAGTTTTGCCCACTGAAAAGTTTTGTGTTTTTTTAAATGTGTCCAATTCTTGAATGTAGGTAAGATTATTCTATTTCAGCTGTATCGTGGGAACCTACAATGAAAACTTCGAAAATACTTAATTACCTTTAATGTATAGATATATTTTTATATATATATATCCATATGTACTTGATAAGCAGCTGTTGCTTTGTCTGATGAGAAACATGATCATTGCTGGAAACAGTGCTGGTTCTGTCCTATGCTGCTTGTCTTCTTTTTCCTTCCCTTTTTTTTCCCCCTTTTTTTCAGTTGTCTTTGAATAGATTATCCAGAGTGAAATAATCCTCAGGAGCCACTGATTATAGTGACATTTAGCAAATACACTCTTTAGATTTTATAAAGAATGCGTTATTTTCCTTTTTCTGTTTTGCTTCACCTTTTGGGGGGAGGGAAAACCAAACCCCTTAAATTTCAAAGAATACAGATTAGCCTTGCAAAAGTATGGTATATTTCATTATGCTTCTGCTTTACAGTAGTGAATTTTCTCAAAGAAATACAATCTTATTGAAGGTAAAGGTTGGAGTTTGTTTACTTCCCTTTAAATGGAAATAACATAATTGTTGACATTCATTTTTTATGCAGATTACTGGCTTGCTTTTGGTAAGAAATATGGACGTAATCTGCAGATTTCAAGCTTCATAGACATAGAGCTTTTTATCAATTAATGATTTGAAAAATATGCACAGATTGTGCACAGCTTTTCAAGAAGACTAATCTTCAAACCTGCCAACCAATACTGAATATCCTTGAAAATCCCCCAAGACTGAATTTTAAATTGACACAGTAAATAAGTTTGTCTGCTGAAGTAATGCTTTTAGCTGAAATTTTAAATCCCTATTTAACGCGCTGTAACAGCTTTGCCTGGAAAGCTGCAAGGTGATCTGGCGCTGGATGGTGGTGAGGTCCTGAAGTTGGTAGAGGGTAAATCAGAATCAATGTGGAAATGATCTTACATCTACATCCTAGAATTTACAAGTATTTCCTGGTACAATGCCATCTTCTGAAGCCTCTACACATAAATAAAGATCTTCAGTGGTTTAAAATAAACACATTGCTGTTCACAAACTACTTACTGACAAATCAAAAATACAGGGAAACAGGCAGAAAGAGGTTACTCAGCTAGGTAGAATCCTATAGATAGAGCACACCTTCACCACTTGCATCCAACATGAAATCCTTGCAAACATTTTCCTGGGAGAAGAGGAGAAGGGCCCGGTATGCCCAGCTTCCCCTAATGACTCTATGGAATTTTGAATAAAACAAAATGTGCCATTTTTAGCACAGTTATGATCTTGTGTGTGCTTGGATATGGTGCCAATCTTCCCCTCAGCCAGAGAGCAATGTGTGCCCCTGCCTACATTTCTAACTGACGCTTTTCTCCGCTAAAAGCACCTCATCGACTCTCAAATGAAACCAGGCTCTAATTAATTTTGCTAGCAGTGATAAACCAAAGACAAACAGAAATTTGGTTTTCAATCCTTTTAAACTTCTTTCTTCCCATTCAAGGAATTGTGTGCTTTCTCAGTTTTCATTTTAACTTGTTTATTCATGAGCCGTGTAGACTAAGATTTAGCATAAAATAAAATCTGGTTGTTACCATTTCTAGAACACTTGTTTTTGCTATTTTTATCATAGCAGTTGAGATGAAGCAATTTGCAGAATGTAAATACTGTTTTTTAAATCCATAAAGAGCTTCTTCCTGTAAATTAAATGTGTGTTAATGCAATATGCACTTCAAATGCCTTGCCAAGTTGATATGTTTTCCAGTTGAGCTGATGAGTTCGTCAGTTCAAATAGTATCAATTTGAATGCTTGGCTTGTGCAAGAGTCTTAAAAACACTTCTTCAGCAACTAAAACCTTAATTGAATTGCTTCCATAAAGACATATTAATTTGTAGTTACTTGTGATATGCATATATAGGAGTTTGGCTGCTGCTGCTAAATTGTTTGCCTTCAGCACCTGTGATCTGGTGCACTCTTCCAGGTTTTATTTCCAGGACATTTTTAAATCAAGATGTGATTTAGCTAATTCCATTAACTTAATTTGTAACTACGTAGTTTTAAAACTTACAGAACCGAAGGCTCAGAGAGTTTTTTTTTTCACCTTAGTTGCCCAACAGCCCCAACCAGGTGGATTGCACAGTGGGAAGACTCCCGCGAGGCAGTGTTTGCTAAGCCTCAGGATGGCGGTGACAGTTGTTTCACAAGTCACCCCTGAGGTGGACTGAATCAAATGTGAGGCTGGGGTGTTGCATGACTCACTTTTGCTTGGCTGATGGATGTTCTCTTAGGGACTATTGTCAGCTAGGAGAAAATAAAGCTCAGTTTTAAATAGCATTGTGGCTCGAGCTGATGCAGATGTGCACTGAGTATAATGGAATGATAATCGGGTCCTTGACATACCCTATTTTTTGCTGTATCCTACAAACAGTCCTAACGGTAATCTCTCCTGTAGGGGAAGGGATGAAGCAGGCATTTTTGCTGTTTCCTGAATATGGAATAAAACTTGTAATTCGAATTTTAGGCAAAGATTCTGCAGTTCTAGCTTTCTTGATAAAATTTTAAATCTCCAGCAGTACTTCAGGGGTGCTATTTTTTCCTTCTCTCAGTTTCCCCATCAGCAGTCAACAGTGCTTATTGCTGGTTGGTTTACTTCTGCTAGAATTATTTTAAATTTTATCAGAGTAGTTTTTAAAAAGTGAGGCACATAGCCTTCTTCTGAATAACTGATTGACTTCGCAGGGATATAGAAAAGACAGAAAACTTGACATATTAATAATTAGCAACAGCTCTCTCTATTGTAGGGCTATATCTTAACACGATCATTGCTGAAGTCAGACAGTCTCCTTTTTATAAACTGCTCTAGCTGTCATAGTTTCTTTAAACTCTGTATTAAGCTGTAACAACTCTTGATAAAGCTGTCTAAAAGACAATAGTAAAATGCAACTAATTTGCCATTATTGTAGCACACCTAGTTGATCCTTTCCTGCTGACATTAGTTTTGAGAATTTAAATTTTAGTTTGGAGTATTTTAGCCTTGTTCTTCAAACTTTCTAAGGGAAGATTTTCTAAGGGAAGATTTCTAAGCAAAGATTACCATAGCATTTGAGCTTCTTTATAGTATAAGTCTGGACATACACCGGCAATAGTTTCATGCCTTTTTAATTGTAAGAAATGTTAGTATTTTCTAGTGTTTCATGCTTAAAAGACTTAAAGCATTAGAAAAACACAGGCCTTCTAAATATTAGTAAACATACATGAAAAATTCTTTCCACAGCAGTAAAACATCTCTAATGCGATTCTTAGCTATTACTAATGCAGTATTTTCTTCAGCTTTTTAAAAGCCTGATTGCACTGTACAGTATCCTCTTCTGGGGACTTTAGTACGTCAGTGACCACAGTGCCCTGAATAACTTAACTCACTGTATTCACTTAATTCCCCGGAGTGCTTCCTTTTCTCAGATGATCGCTATTGCTTTCTCTACATTGGGCAATCTTGTTTGTCCAGGAAGAGGCTCCAGCAAATTCTGACTTTAACAGACATCGGGGTTAAGTGTTGCCAGCTGGGAAAGGGAGCACAGTTCAATCCCAGCCTACAGCATTTGTTAACCATGCAGCGATACTGCATTAACTAGGCTGCTCAGATGGGTAATGGACTCATTTTCCAGTGCCAGTATCTGGCCCTACATACAGCTGTGGAGCATGGATGAGCACTGTGATGAGCTCCCCCTTCTCCCAGTAAAACTTCAAGCAAGCTTAAGAGATTATCAACTAAGTTCTGCCAAATCTCACCGTGATCTGTTAAGATGCTACCGTTCTCAGCTGCCTCTTCTTTTCCTTTGCTGATGATTATAAAGCCTGGAAAAATGAAACGTGCCCACCCTCACACTTAGGCACAAAGCATTGCATCTTTGATTAAACTAACGAGAAAGCAGGTTTGAGACAAGTCACCAGACTCCCAGCTGCGGTTGGCAAGGATCTGAGCACATCGTCCATTCTGCTTATTGTGCCACAGTGAAAGTAATCTCCATCAACAGGATGGGGCACAACAGATGGAAGCATGATTTAGACCACTTCGTAATAGTTCCTGAAGCTCATCGGTCAAGGATGGTGTAAGACTGTAAGAGAAAATTATGTATGAACCCCAAGTGAAACAGGCTTGCTGAGGAGCACAAGGTGTGTAGTGTAGAATATTTCTCTTGCATGAACCAAGTCTTCATGGACTTAATAAACACTGGTTTTGTTTTCACTTGCTGGCAAAACTCTCAAAATTTTTGCAGCCATTAAAGTTGTGAGAAACGTGTAGTTATTCTGATTAGTGGGACTGACAGTTTAAAAATTTAGGAATTGAAAAACTGCTTGTTCTGTCATATGGCAAAGCACTGGGGCTTGTTAGAGGAGTCACATAGTTTGAAACATATCGGATCTTTTCCTATAGCTGCTGCATCTAACTCAGCTACAGAGCTGTCTTTGGTACCTCATCTCAGGCATTTTCAGCTTTAATGGAGAAGCCTTGCATACTAGGCCTGTAGGATGTGGGGTGTTTCTCCCCTCCTTGCCCCCAGATTCTGCATTTCTGCCTTATTGGTGTGTGACAGATACGCTGCTCACTTGCAATTACATTGACGTTCATGGAAATTGCAGGTACTTCATATCTGGAAACCAAACGCTTTGATCCTTAGGGAACTAACTGTATTTCCTAGCTATAGGATAACAAAGAGGTCAGAAGGTTTTGCGATCCTTGGACAGAAGACTGTGTAGAATAATAAAATGAACTGGAAACAAAATGAGCTGAAAGCATCTGGGAGTTTTTTGTATATACTGGGCAATATAGTCACTTTCTGTGACTGAAAGTTTACTGTTACCGACGCCTAGAATTAGTCCAATAAAACAGCAGGGAAGCCTTCTCTGTGTTTCTTGCCTCCATTTCTCCCTAACATTTTTATATTCACTCGCTCCCCCTTCTAATGGAAGCAGGGAGAAAAGTGCCGAGCACAGCACTAATGACATGAAAAAAAAACCACTGAAAGAAGCAGCAGGGAGGCCAAGGTTTCAAACACTCTCCCTCCCTTACCCAGGAAAATTTCAGTGACCTCTTGACATCTCCCATGGGAATCTTTAAATTGACAACAGTATTTGCCAAGTAAATACAAAAATGGCATTAAAACAGTATTGTTTCTGACTTAATACTCCTAAAGTCAATGGAAGTGAGTTGAAGTTCCCGCAGCAGTTGTAATGCCCTAATCTCATTCTGGATGGCAGTGGATTTGGATACATATCAGGACTGGTTAATAAACACGCTTCCATGCGTTCAGAAGGAGAATTCAGTTGGGAAAGTGCAAAAAAAAAAATCCAAAATGTGAGTTAAAGTTCATTCTTGGTTTATTGTCTGGGAAAGCTGGCATTTTGGTTAAACAACCATGTGTCATGACACATGGTAACACTACAACACTATCTGAAGTCAAAGCCCTGCTGTCCTACGAAAACAAAAGGGGAAGGCATTCCAAGTTACTTATATCCTGGTTGTTTATTCTGCCATGTTTTTGCTGAAGTTAGTTACTCCTGAATGATTGTCAGGACTCTTGGAGAATATTCTGGTTTAATCATCTGCCAGTTGCCAGTTTTTCTTCTGACATCTGATGCTCAGAAATGGAGGGATATTACAGAGTACCTGGCATCTCCAGCTTCTCTGAACCATTTCTCCCAACACCTAGAGACCACCTCTGCAATAGTTTCTGGTCATTACTCACCCTGGTCCTGGGTATTCCAGGAGATAGGTCACTAAACTGGAGATCTGTGGTTTAGTCCTGGGAATTATCCCTTTGCTTCCTCCCCAGCAAATCACGTAATTTATCCTGCAGAAATAACCACATCTATGCCACTCATTATCTCCCCTCATTTGTCTTGCCTGCGCTTCTCTTTCCGGTCTTTGTCATCATCAGGTGCAGTCTTCAACATATGAGGGAACTCTGCCTTCACGCTCCGCATCGCTGTCCTGTAAAAAAGGAACAGCACAACAAATGTCATACATAAGAATGCTTCCAGAACGCAATAGCAGAAAAATGTTCACAGACTAGTGGGAACTAGCACACAGGAAAACACCTCGTACAGACCATTTGCTGACAGCCATTTTGACCACAGCTGCCTTAGCTATATTTAAGGACTGTGACATGGATTAAAAATACATCCTTTGTTTACGGGGTAGGTGTGACCTTCGAGAAGAATGGTGGTAGAGCTGCATTAGCCATTTGGCGTGCTGCTTGCTAACAGGTTTCTGGCACACGTACCTGTTGTTGTGCCCCATTCACATCCATATGCAGAGAGTTGCTGTGTGCGTTTTCTGGGACATGTGGGAAGATAATGCTCGAAAATGAGTTTTACTGTAGCTCATATAAAGTGTATATTCAAGCAGTATTTAAGGGCTGATTCTTAGCTACATGGATGGAATCCAGCTGCCTGTTTTATTTGGCCCTGAGAGTCAGTTTGATATGATTTACATTTTCAGAGCTGGCTTCACAAAGAAAGAGCTAGAGGGTTGGTTTTGAGGGATGTTTTTTTTTTTTAGTGAGTAAATATTTTACAGACCAAATTCCTAGTTCTACAAAATCAGTGACTCTAGGCTGTGGGACAGTATAAGTAAGCACAAAGGCTGGAATTTATTGCTAGTAATGATCTATGAGATAAGATTTTCAACTAAGCCAGTGCAGAGAGGTCCATTGCCAGATGTGTGGGAGTGAAAGTGACACAAATCTACAAAAAAAAAAACTTTGGCAATCCCAAAGTGATTATATAGCCCTGTAGCGCCAGAAGCCTCAGAGAATTCATTTTGTGTCTCAATGTCTTCATCAACTTAAAAGCCAAGTCCCAAGCTTTACAAAAGAAATCCAAAGTACTGCCATGAATACTCCATAAATTTATCTCACTTTCTTAATCTTATTATAAACAAGGAAAGGATTTTTTTTTTGTCTTGATTCCCCCCTTTGTAAAGAACTGTGGTAGCAGAATGACAGCAACTGCAGAAAATCAGTGGGGAACTTGTCCCTTTATTCACCTACTTTCATCCCAGTGCAACTCAAACTTTTCCAGTGCTCCATACAGGAGGCTTTTCCCTGAGAGTCAGGCTGCATTGCAAATCCCTGCTCTTTGCTTCTAACACATCACAGACAAAAATCGTGTACATGGATGGTACACTGAGCACATCCAAACCTCTGTCTTATATCCTTCCTGAAGTATACCAGAAACTGCAGATATCTGAAGCTGTGAAAAGAGCTTCTGCACCTTTTAGACAGTGCAAGAATAACTTGTTCTGCTTTCTTTGTATCTGACAGTACATTCCGGAAAAGGATGCTTCAGTCAAAAAAAAATTGCTTTACCTTGGGATAACACCACTGCCTTCCCTAGTTTTCGATGAAAGCATTAGTGCATTTTAAATTGTTAGTGCATAGTACATTTTAAATTACATACTGTAATTTTTTATATCCTCATAAACAAACTCTTACAAAACCCATTGCATCACTTGTATTTTTGATATCACGGCAGAACTGTGTAAGTGTGGCAGAGAAGTTTGAAAAGTAAACATGCTGATAATTCTACTTGCTTGTCAGATAGCTCTGCCCAGCAAGCACTTTTATTAGGAAAATGCTATTTTAAGGAAGTAAATCTTTTTGAAGAAACTAGCTGAGCATGCTTTTAAGAACTAGCATTACAGCTCTATCAGATTTTTTTTTTTTGGCAAGCTACCAAACTATTGCAGCACTGAAAATTCTAAAATGGCTTAATTTAGAATTCGAACAAGCTACAAAACCCAAGAGTTTCATGAAGAAAAATGTCACGTATCTATCCTGGAGCATCTTACAAGCCCCTGCTCCTAAGCCTGGCAGTATGGCACAGCTACACCAAGGCTCTGTTCTGGGACAAAATCCAGACTGACCAAATTTCACTGCAGAGGAGAGCTAGGTGAAGGGAGTGTGGTGTTTTCCAACAGATGTCCTGATTTGGTCAGTAGGAGGAACTGCAGGACTCAGCATAAAAACATACAAACAACATTTTGGATATAGCCTTGCTGTTGCTATATAATTCTTATGCTTTAATGACAGGTGTCATTAGATGTGCTTTAATGACAAAAGCACAACTATTTTTATGAGTTACATCTCTGTAAATGCACTGAAGCCTTGCAGTAACTGAGTTAGACACCTAGAATTAGGTGTTTGTTAAAACCCGAAGAAACGTCTGAGTTTTCATATGTTGTCGTGCAGTTGCTCAAACAACACGTTATTTGGCATGAGAACAGAAATAACATTTCTAAATCACCTTTTAAAGAGCCTGTGGGACTCTCAGTCCTCTAAGTGGACTTGAAAACTTCTCATCTAGAAAGACTGAGGGGGGTGCTTACTAGCATGTTCTGAAGATAGATTTGGTGTGAAAATGTGAAGACAGTCAGAGGTTCCAGCCTGCTACTTTTTAGAGGACACTTTGTTGAGGGTAGGCCGCTGAGGCTTTGGCCAGGGATGTCTGCTCTGTGAGGGTTAATTCTACCCCACTAGATAAAACAGCACTATGCTGTGGATCCTTTCCAATTCGTGGAACTTACTGACTCTCTTTGACTCACAGGATTTTAGAGAGACAGTGGAGCTTTTCCAGAAATATAAAATACAATAAAACACAGAATTTAGGAATAGTAGACCTGATGTAACAGATACAGCCTTCTCTCAATGCCCACAACAAACCCTCCTCTGTACAGTCCACAAGCAAAAGTGCCTCTGACTCTTCTCAGCAGTTCCAGCTCCTCCTGTCTAATACCCAATTTTTCACTCAAGTCATACACATGCCAAGCATCCAGTTTCCAGACATTCAGCTTCTTTCAGATGCTACAGTAATGATGTAATAAGGTGTGGTAATGGAGACTAAGTAAACTTTCATGAACATTGAATATCCTTTATCATATTATGTTTTTCCCTATTTAGAAAGAAAAAAAAATGTTTGGGCCCTGTAACTCATCTAATCTGTTTGTGCTTTGAATGCTCCAAACATTTGTCACAATGTTCCTCAAACATCGGTAAAATGGGAGTTTAGTCTCTCCAACATGTTATTACTCAAGGTGTTTGATATAGTCGTGCCCGATCTCTGTCTAGACTCATTAACACAATAATTCTATTTAAACATTTATATGGTTGTCAGCTTACTCGTCTATTATGAAACACGGGTGTCAGCTCATCAAGAATTTTTAGCCTGTGACTTGTATGCAGCCTTTGCAAGTGGGGAATTAATAGCTTTTTAATAGCTTAAAATTCGCTAACAATCTAGCAAACTACTAAAACAGCACGCAAGTGTTCCAAAAAGTCTAGGTCAGTCAGTAATTCTTAAACTGCATCCTGATCCACGTATGAATCTTCAGGAGAGCAGATCTGAATCAGATTGGGAGATACCTAGGAAAGGGCTGAGAAGAGAATCTGGCACGCTCTGTCCTCACAGGAATTTCTCCTGCAGATGCAGCAGTGGATACTGTAGCTAGGCTATGCAGATCATAAACCCAGAAGCCCAGTAGGTATCTTCCAATGACTAAACTGGGGAAAATGCTGTGAGATAACGGAGCTCACCTGAACACTGAGGATCTGTAATACATATATTCTTTAACGTCACATCCACTTTGTCTTTTGTATTTGTAGCTGTGCCATACTGTCTCGTTGTGACTTAAAAGTAATTGCAAAAGCATCAAATAGAGAAAAGGTAAGTGCAAAGGTAAGATCCCAGCTTCACTTTGTCACAGAGAGCTAACACGGTTTGTACACAAAGGACATCCTCCTCAAGGAAACAGGAAACTAAAAAGTAATCAAAATTCAAATGTCATCTCTGTCTTGTCAGGTCTGAGACGCAGCCAGGCAGCTATTGTCTGTGCTCTCAGCTAAGTGCCTAGTTGAATACTGAATAAAGCTGTAAAACTAGAAGCCAAAATGTACTGAAAGCACATCAACCCATTTCTCCTGCCTCCTCGCAAATATAAGCCATTGATCTAGTTACGACTAGTTCACAACACCTGAAGTGCAGCAGGGGCAGCACAGAACCCAGTTTGCAAGCAAACTGCCTGGATAGATATCAACCACGCTAAGCTCCCTGCTGTCAGAATCACGCTCACAGTAACCAAGGCAATTTAAAGCCAGCACTAATTGCAGCATAGCCATCTTGTTGTCAAAACAAAACCAACCAAAAATATATGAAAAGGGAATAGAGTCATCAAAGAACATCCTTGCCCATTGCCACCAGAGACTGAAGAAAGCTGGCCATGTTTCACCGTGTGTTGTATGTGCTACTACGAAAGGCAGCAACACAGCAACATCAGCACGGGCATCAATGGTAAACTCTTAGTAAATTGATGTCACTGGGAGTTTAGCTTTGCCTTTGAAAAGAAATCTCCACTGCATCTCCAGGGGTCATTTTTTGAGGAAATAAGATTAACCTTTCTGGTCTGTGCTTGAGATCAATGTGCCATGGGAAAAATAGGCTAATCTGGAAGTTACAAATGGGGAAACATCATCCTTTCCGAAAAAATAGCTATAAAAACAGTTTAGTATGAAGAAGTAGATCTTAAAACAAAAGCATGCTTGTACTTCCCAGTAGAAATAATATTGTTAACATTCATTCTTGAACCTACAAAAAAAATTAAAAATCCAGCCTATGACTCCCTCAGAACACTGTCTTGTTTAACACTTCTTTTTGGTAGGATGTAACACCCCTGTTCCGTGATTCTTATTACCTTGGTATTATGTGATTTGCAGCCATCTCAAGATTTTGAGGATGTAATCCACAAATAAATATATATTCACCTGTTTATTCTCTCAGGCCAGAGCATCCCCTACTCAGCCTCCAATTACTCCAGTACTTCAGTGCATTTAGTGCTTTTGCTTGTTAGTGTGTTAGTTTACAAACGTCTGCACATTTCAAAAGATCTGCAAGCTAACGAGTGGAATCCTATTCTGAAACATCTCATACTATTTCTTAGTCAAATTTCCTAAGAAACTAGATGCAAATGATCACGGAGTGCATCTGTCAGCCTCTCTTCCCAATTGTTTGTAATTCAATAGCAAAACCTGACAGAACATTTGTAAAGATATTAAGATTCTATAGGTTTTTATGGAAAGCAGTGGTCATATCCAGAAACAAGCAAAATCGAATGCCCCTACTACAGAAGAAGGTGCAGCAGAGGTCACTATCTCTTCTTGTTGGCCTGCCAACTTCCCGACTAGTCAAATGTTGCTCAGAGCCAGGCACAGCATATGCTGTCTAGCATTTTAAGACAGAGGAAGAACTAAGGAGACTTGGAAATGTGACAGAAAAATGAATTACTGCAGTAGGGTGTAGGGGAATAAAAAATATGATTGTGATGGCAGAGAGGGCTGAAGATGCGGGAAGGCCTGTAGGGTGGTTGGCCTACAGAAGAACAAGACAGCATTAGCAAAAGGGAAGAAGCACAGAGGACATAGTGGATGTACTGTCCCAAGGACGCTGGATAGAGAACACATGTTCATAAGAAATCAGGTTTACCAGTTGTGCTACTGACGTTTTGTCTTTTGCTGTTCTCTTCTGCCTGTTGCCCTTCACTTTCTCCTTTATCCAGTGGCTGACCGATGAAGAGAAACAGCATACACTGGAGAGAAAAGAAAAAAGTTTGTACCTGAAAACTAACTTTCAGAATACACAAAAATGTGTAAAAAGTTTTCACAAAAACAAACCAAAAATAATTAAAATCATAATTGTAGAAATCTGGTGATCAAGTAACGGGAGGGCCTCATACCACAAATCTGTGTTTTTAATGGTTCTCCGCCCTGCGCAACCTCTCCTTTGCATCAGCTAGGTCCCTGCACAACTGGTACTAAGTAATGAACTGTACATAACAACGGAAGGGTTTCAAGAAGGAAGGTCTCCTCGTGTAAAACTGTGCAAAGTGTGCAGTTCCCTGCTTGTGGCAGGAGCAGAAATGAACGAATGCTTAAATATAACAGGAATTCTGTTCCTTTCAGTCCTGGCGTCAGCCTAGCGCAGCCACGCAGAGTCAAAACACTTCATCCATAAGAGGGCAGTGGCGTACATCGGCATGCACACCCACGATTTTTTACACAGATTATGTTTGTTTGAAAATTAACTACTGCTGCTGCTCGGGAAGTAACATATTTATCTGACACTCTTCGGAATGTTTACTGCTCTGGCTAGTATACTAAAACATATTTAATATTTTACAGACTTTACAGAAAACATTCTCAGAGACTAACCTTGATAAAGGGCTAATCTTTTTATCCTGCTTCCCTGAACTTTCATCTTGCTTTTCTGGTCCACCACCTGTAACGTAAATGCCTTTACTGTTTGAGTAGATATTTTACATTCCTTAGGCAACAAACTGAGTTCAGACAACAATAATTGCGTCACTTACAAAAGCATGCTGTGCTGTAAAGGCTGGTAAACCATTGCCCTGCAAACGTGATGAGATCTTGAGAAGCTATGGCCAGAAGCGACAATTAATTGTGAGAAGCACTTCTGCATAGATTCAACAAGCGAGTAGCTCAAACGTACTGCTCATTCCTTCTGTAGCAGCAGTGCTTGCACAGCAAGAGAGAGGAATACTGCGAGACACAGGAATATTCCCAAGTATCAAATGTTCATACCCTTCTCCTCTATTTATGTTACAATACTCCCTGCAAAGCGCAGACATAGACCAGAACCCCATCTGCATCAGTTTTCCTAAACTCCAGAATTTGTGGGGGAGGAGGCCTTATTCCTTAATGAACTGTAGATATTTATAACTTTTACTATTCCTACTAATAAAAAGCAGTTAAAGACGTATTTGGCCTGTGCACATATATTTGGAAATCCTAACATTTGCAGAATATCACTTCTGCAGGGAACAACCCAGCTAACAAACAAAACAGCTAAGCCTACCACACAATCTACTGACACGAACCTTCACGACCTACAAAAAACCGCTTTTTATATGCACATAACTTTCAGAAGGATTGGCAACAAGCTGGAATGGCTAACCTGAGCCGCTCAGAACAACACACGGGGAGGCTTTCTGGTTATTTCCCCTCGGAGCTGCAAGCAGAGGCGATGTTTAATTGGAGCCCCTGTACGAACTTGGGCATTTGGCCAGGCACCACCACAGGCAGGGTGCCACACCTGGTTCAAAAAGCGACTTCTTACAACTCCTTTTGGCCGTTTTACCATCAGTTCACGCCTGCGTGAGGGTTCACGTCTTTATTTATGAGCTGCCTCGCAGCGAACCGCCTCACGAAGGATAACCTCAGCGGGGGCTGTCAGGGGCACTTTCTGCCCCCACTCGGCGGCTCAGGGGGTGCCACCCGCAGACAAGCGGCCGGACAGGCCCTCCTCCTCCTCCTCCTCCTCCTCCTCCTCCTCTTCCTCTTCTTCTTCTTCCTCCTCCTCCTCCTCACAGCCGCGGGCCCCAGCTCGGGCCCCGGCCGAGGCCGCACTTGGCGGGCCCCAAGGGGCGGCCATCACGGCGCGACCCCACCCGGGCGGGGAGGCGCCGCGGCTGAGGGGAGGCGGCTCACACCGAGCCGGGCCGGGCTGGGGGCCGCCCTCCCCGCCGCCCTCCCCTCGGCCTCGGCGGGGCGGTGCCGCCCCCCGCGTCAGCCCTGCGCGGCGGGGCGGGGAAGGGAGAGGAGGGAAGGGAAGGCGAGGGAGGGGACGGCAGCCTTGGCGCTGCCGCGGCGGGAGAGGCACCGGTGGCGGCTCCCGGGAACAAAGCGGGGCCCCTGGGGCCGGCGGCGGCGCCCCACGGTGAGGCACGGGCTCGGGGGGGCGCTGGGTCCGCCGGCGGGGCGGGGGGGGGCGGTGGGTCGCCCCCCGCCATGGGGCCGTGACAGACGCGGGCGGCTGCCGTACCCGCTCCTGGGGCGGGGGTGTGGGGGGGGAAGAATCCAAATTTCTAATTTTTTTTTAAATATATTCTTTTTTTTTTCGGCCCGAGCTGCGGTTTAAGGACCTCCGCCTTTTCCTCGTGGCAAAAAAAGGAAAAAAAAAAAAAAGCTTCTGGCAGATAAACGCCCGGGGGTACAGATGTGAGAGGCGAGAGCCGTGAAAAACGAGCGTTGTTCGTGTGGTGCGGGGCAGCTCCCGTGTGGGAGCGAGCTGAGGGCACGGCTGCGGGGAATAAAAGTGCTCGAGAACTTGGATTTAAAACCCCTAGCCCTCCTTATTTATTACAATACTTCAAGTAAACAGATACGTGAATGTACATCACGACTATTACTTATTGCTGTTGTGATTTTTCTCCCATCTGTTGAAAGCTGAACGCTGAATTAAAGTAGACGTGTTTTATTTTGCGCCTTGTAGGAATATCTCCAGATGAAATAGTCCCAGTGACTCTTTTCTCAGCTTCCTAATGCCTTTTTCCCTCAAAACATTTCAGAGCACGGCCAGGAGAGGAATGGATGTAACATGATAGCCTTGGAGCGCTCAAAACACCCAAATTCTGCGAAGATTTGTTTTTTCGGTTAAGTGATACGAAGAAAATGGATGAATCAGCTCTGCTGGATCTGCTGGAGTGCCCTGTGTGCCTAGAGCGCCTTGATGCTTCTGCCAAAGTCCTGCCCTGCCAGCACACCTTCTGCAAGCGCTGTCTGCTGGGCATCGTCAGCTCTCGAAATGAGCTTCGGTGCCCCGAGTGCAGGACTTTGGTGGACTGCGGCGTCGATGAGCTCCCCAGTAATATTTTGCTTGTCAGACTACTGGATGGCATCAAGCAGAGGCCTCGGAAACCTGGCACCGGCGGTGGGACGGGTGGCACAAACGCTTTAAGGGTCCCGATTACCACTGTTGCTAGTTGTGGCTCGAAGGAGCTGCCGAGCTCGCAAGTTGGACAGCAGCAAAGGGTGCAAGCGCGGAGCCCTCCTGTTCGGGTGAGTACCGAGTCCTGTTGCCATCTCTTCCCTCGCTGGTTCAAAACAGTTGATGTCCCTTGCTTCAGGATAAGGGCAGGCAGTAAGTATGGCAAAACGAGTTATTCTGGAGAATTGTGGATGTCTAGCAGACACACATTAGTATTCTTATCAGTATTGGTTTACTGCTATGTAAATACCAATAAGCTAGGGATAATACTTTCTTATTAGAGACTCTATTTTGTTTCCTGCACTTTCTGTAATGATTCTAATTATCAGTAAACTTCCTCTAGATATAGTGAATGTTAAACATGAGCAAGGAAGTTATGTTCTTGTTGAAGTCAATGAAAGTTTGTTTATACTTTCAGTCCTCGCCCTTTACTTTGAAGAAAAAATAAAATTATTCTTTTGAAGTGATTAGAAAATCCACGTGCTGTGATAGGAAAACATTCTTATGTCTGTGCTCATGTTCCTTCCTGGGATCCATGCAACCTGTAGACTCCACTGTGCTTTATAATCATTTATGATGATCTATTCTAGAGCCCTTATCAGGAAATACCAGTTTATGAGATGACTGACCTTTCTTTGTTTTGTCTACTGACAAGGTAGATTGGCTTCTCTAAAAGATCTTGCTGCCCATTTAGGATTCTTGCCTCTTTTGAATTCCTGCATGAAAATTAAACAAAATTACAAAATGACTTAGGATGTTTCTCTAAACCTCACAAGAAGAAAATCATAAGTTCCAAGGAGAGGGCTTAAATGTGCATTTGACAAGACTAGTCTTTATTTTAAGATATACCTGAATGGTAAGTAAACTAAATCAAATGAAGGAAACCTTATGCTTATTCGTCTTGAGAAGTATTTATATGTTTAGAATCTGTCTCAAACATCTTAGATACGCATCTTAAGTTCGCATTGTTTTCTCTGCTTGGTAATCTCATTAGGTTCTTTTCTCTAGAATAAATAAATAATGATAATGCCACATCCTGTTAATGAGTTTTGTTCTGTGTATATATACTGATTGGTAAGGGGGGGAGATGATGTATTTTTTCTTCTTCCAGAAGGTAAACCATAAAAAAAAAAAATCCTGTAAGGAAGCTTCAGTATCAGAAACTGTCCTGTCATTTCCAGAATCTTAAGGAGTTTGCTATGATATCTTGCATTTGCAAAAGCCCTTCCTTTTGAAGCAAAGCAAAATGTTCATGTAACTTAATTATTTATGATCGTGTAGACCTCTGTAAATAACTTCGTATTTTCAGAGACTGCTTCTCCTTCAGAAAGGCTGCTGGTGTACCAATGTACTGCATATGTGAATGAGCGCACTTTGGAGTTTCTCAAAGTCTTATTAGAAAAATTATGAAACAGAATATGAAATATTATCTCTCTTTTTAAAAATGTTCCACAATATCCTGTTGTACAACATTTGCATTTCCAGATGTTGTACAGAGTGGAAAGTGATAACATATGGAATGTTGCCTCAATTCATTAGCTCTGTTATACCACGTGCCGTTAAGATTGTGACCATGTGGATTCCTCATGCAGTTAACTGATACTTGGTGTATATTAGGGGTAGACGTCAGCATTTTACAGAAAGTCTGAATACATCGTTGTTTCTGGGGTTTCCAAGTTGTGTAGGGTAACACAGGCATTCTCCTGTCTTCTTTCCTTTGGGAGACAGGGAAAGATGATCTTCTCATCTTTTGTTTGTCTTGTCCAGAGTCTTTTTTACTAGGAAGCCAGTACTTTGAAGAACATGAGCCTACTCTCAGGGATAAGAATGGAGAGATAAGAACAATTTTTCCCTTTTCTATATGAAAAGGGTTTATGAAAACATGTTCAGAAAACAAAATGCCAATTGAATGGGCAACGTTGAAGTGAATGCCCTGTTTGTTTCGTTAACTACACCTTAAAGATGGTTTCAAATATAGTTTCTCTCTGGGAGCTGGGAAGGAAAATCTGTTTCTAGATGAGTGGCAGAGTCAGATTTCCTAAACTAATTTTGTTGAAGGGAAACAATGAAGGGGAATAAATGAAAGTTGCTGTTACATTAAATGAAGTGAATGTGGATGAAGGCTGTCAAGTCATAAACATTCTGTTATACCCTGAAGTAATACTAAACTCATAAATGCCCTTTCAGAGGATGCCATAATTTTCAGACAAGGTTAATTCAGCATGTACTGCAGCGTGATTTCCTGAACTGTATCAATGACTATGAAACTGCCAGCCGTGTTATTTCAGGGTACTACCTATATTGCCTTCTCTGTGTGTACGTGGTGACATGTGGCAATAAACAAACAAACGGTTCCTTGTGTCTTAGAAGTAATGAAGCTGGGGGCTGGCGGGGATTAACGTGTCCTGCACCTTTTATCTCCCCCATTGCAGTAACCCTGTTTCTTTCTATAACTTGTATAGTCTCTCACCACTACAACTGCAATTGCTCACTGCAAGTTCTTAAACTCTTTATTTTCTGTTCTGTTTTGATGCAGAAAACCCTCCATACCTTTCCCTGGCTACCAGCTGGACAAAGGCAGCATAGTGCTGTACCTGATGGAAACTCTGTTTGCTGCCTGCCCAGCCCTTGTGCTCTGAGCAGCCAGCTTGCCTGGGAGAACAAATAATGGTTGAGCTCATGCTGCAGCTTTCCCTTTGGTGTGGATGCTAATTCACTACTTTTTTGTTTTAATTTTTTTTTGTGAAAACCTTCAGCTAGGTTGACAGTTTGGAAGAGCTGTCAGAACTGCAGCATGCTGTTAAATCAGCTTGGGTCTGGTCGTCAGGAGCAAGTTACTGGGCTCTGTTAAGGAAGGGGCTGTGTAATGACGTGAGCCTTCTTTCCTTAAAGAGAATGCATGAAAACTTGAGGGTGCTCGCTTTCAAATTTCTATTCTTACGTATCTTGTCCGTTCCACAAAGTATGTCAAGTGGGTATTATCTTAAGTTCCTTGTGGCAGTTTCACAAGGGTATGGTTATTGCAGGAGTCATAAGCTTAGCTGTGTGCATAAGTTAGGAAATGTTGAAGAATGTTCTAATTGATACATATTTAATTTTTTCTTCCCCCCTCTTGAATTTGTATGTGTCGAAGACATACAGATTCTGCTAGTTTCTTTATGGTCCAAGTAGTTTTGGAAGTTAGGGCTGTCTTCTTAGCAGAATCCAGAGTGGGGTTGTGTAGATAGCCTGAAATCTTATCGCTGTTGAGAATGTTTTGTTTTTCTTTTGTTTTCCATAATGTTTTCAGCTGTTTTCTGGACCAAGCGTAGGCCAGAAGAGATAAGTAAAGGATTCAAAGATTTTTTCTTTTCCAATAGGAAAAGTGTGAATAGCTCAAAAATTGGCCAAGCCTAATAGAGTTGATGCTTATGCTGAATGAGTGTTGATGGTGTAATTTGAGTATATTGTACTATATGGCAGTGAGAAATCTTATGGAGAAATCTTGCAGTGCAGACAATGGAAAAGTCCTAAAGCTTTTTCTTTTTTTTTTGTTGTTTTGTTTTTAATCTGGAAAGCCAAGACTTCCTCACTTGAAAGTCTCCTTGAAAGGAGAAGGTAGAGGAACATTACAGGCTAGTAGCAGATGCTCATTCATATGTTTGTGGGAGCTTTCTCACTGCTTTAATAAATTCTAGCTCTGTGCATTCCTAAAACATCTTCCGTTCAGAACCACCAATGTCTCAGATGTTTGCAATAAATTCTTTTAAACTGAGGAGAAAAGGAAAATCCACAAACAGAAGCTTGTTCCCTGGGTTTCTACTAATGCTGAGCTGTGTTGTATTGCATTGTAAACCCCCACTTCCATTCTCAGGCTGGTGCAACCCAGGAAAGTAGCAGCAAAATTTTAAAGTCCTGTTTTTGTACTGCTCCAGCTGCAGTGGTCATTTGCTGTCCAGTAGGCTTTCTTGAGAACTGCTGGAGCAGCTTTAATGCCAAGAAGGAAAAAAGATGGATCTAGGTCCTCTTTTCCCAGCAGTGATATTTGAACTCAACACCCAAGGTGATTGGATCAAGTGTTTAATTGGGCTCTGAACAAGAGCTGGTGCCTAGAAATGTCATGTTGGTAAACATCTGCTGGTCAGGTACTCTTAGGAGAGGCCCGTTTTGTGATGATAGATCAGGCTATAAAGTATGCTGCTTCACAAAAAACACTGCTGTGGAAACGTGCTGCTAAGGCCGTTAGTTTCATGATGGGTATTTGTGCTCATAGGTTAGAAAATCATTACCTGATGATACCTGATATTGAAGACTGTATTTGCACAATTTGCTTCTTCCTTTATCTTTTTTACAAGTCCATTTTTTTGTTGTCTGTTCAGTTCTAATTATGCATTCCTGCGTGTATTCTTTCTTGTAAAGGCAAGGAGCAGCAAGGTGCAGCTTCTCAAATTAAGAGCTTTCATATGCTGAATGCGGAGGTAGGCACCTGTTTGTATTCAGGAGCGATCATTAGAAAATGTTTTGAATTATCTCTAAATGATGTATATGCTCTTTTAGTTCCTCTCACGCTTTTTGAAATAACAGATTCTGGTTTTACATCTACAATTGTTTGTACAATTTTAATCACCCCTCTGTAACACTCTTGTATCCTATGTTAAGCTAGATATATTTATCATCGCCATTAAATTTTAAAAGGAAAACAGACCGCCTCTCATGGCGTTAATGTGTTTCCTCTGGCAGATAACTAATTAAGTAAAGAGGAGGCTAAGCAATGGGAAGAATTGTCTCTGCATCTAAAGACACGGTTGTAGGATTCAGGGCTTCCGGGCTTGGTTCCTGGCTCTGCCACAGACCTCTATTATAACCTTGCACAGAGTCATGCAGAGGTCTTTGTGCCTGCTTCCCATCTGCAGATATGACTGATAGTACCTCCTTTGTCTGACGTGCTGGTTAAACTGTGTACTCTTCAGGGCATGGATTGACTTTTTATTTTGGATGTATGTATGGTGTGTTTTACAATGGGTCCACAGTCTCGGCTGAGGTCAGTAGATAACCGCTGTTCACTCTTTAAATAGTTGACTTCCAGATCACTAAAGAGCTGTTCATAATCCATTTCCTGTAGCAGCGATGGGCCGGTGCCTAGTGCTGAGTTGTTAGAAAGATTTAATTTTGTCTTTGGATGTTTGATAGGCAGTCAAGTAAATGCCTCACTGAAGCAAAGCCAGACACTTAAAAATAGCTGGAAGCTGCTGTTGTGTTCTTCTCCGTGTCCGACTGGAAAACTTGTGTGTAGATTTGAGTGTGTTTTGAAAAGAGTGTGTCTGATGTGAGTGATGCTGGTAGTACTGAAATGCTTAATTCTGCACTTTGAACCTTGGTAGCAATCCTTCACTGCAAGCTAACAGTAATCTGCTTGGTGAAATAGGGAGAAACTAGTGTAATCCCTTTACTTAAAAAAAAAAAAAAAAATGGGTGTTGAAGTAGGTTTACTTAAAAACTAAAAAACCAGTTGCCAGTTCTGAAGTGTGGTACTTAATCCTTTTAACTTGGTTTTTGATGCCCTTTTATTTTTTTCATATTAGGGGAAGACGGTGCTGTGTAATGGCTTTGTTTTCAGGAGGAAGAGGGGACTCCCCATTTCCCTTCATTTCCTGGTTTAATATTAGTATTCTTCCATCTCTGTAGATTCGTTTAAAACAGCTTATAGAAATAAAATGGTGTCTTTCTCCACTGCAGTTTGCCAGTGGGTTACAGGTTACCTCTTTGATCGTTCAAGGAACTTAAACTTCTGCACAAAAAGCAAGTTTAAAGCCTGTATTTTTAATGGGCTCGTAAAGGGCACCAGTCTTTTTTGTGGGGAATAAAAATATATTTTTCTCCTAGTACCATAGGAATCAAATGCTAATCCAGTTGCTTTACAGAGGTGGTCTGGGGTCTGGTTAAAAAAAGTGACAACAGTGCTAATGCTGTGTTTCTCTCTGCATCGTGCCCAGCTTTTTGTGGTTGGAAAGCCGCTTGTTCAGTGGCTTAATAGGTGTAGTGTAAGGTAGGAGGAGCTGCGGAGGGTGATTATAATGGGGCTCAGCTAGAAATCCTTCTTTTCCCCTCTTTTACCTGAGTAAAATGGTTTTCAGATGGTATTTCTTCTTACCTGTGTTTCATGTGCACATAGGTACTGCAGAGAGCAGCAGGCCTGAAACCGCTGCTGTAACAATAAAACCGGGAACTCTCAGTGTTGAGATGGTTATCTTTCAGCAGAATTCCCTTTGCAGTGCCTTCTCCTTAGGATCTGCTTAGCACCTTCCTCAGTCTTTCCTTTGGCTCCGCTGTTGTCCTTTATTCAAATATGTCATCTCCTCTGATCTTATGTAGCGTACTACTTCCAAGGAAAAGGAAACATATCTTCCTTCCTTCTCATGTCGAACTTATCCTTGACTGTGTCAAACATAGGGCAATAAAATAAGTAATAAGAAAGAAAATGCCCTGTTTAAGTATCTGGACTGCAGAGACTCACGGTATTTATGACTATCTGCTAAATGAACGAAGAGCATAAGGCACAGGTTAGTACTGCTGTACTGGTTAGCTTCCTTCGGTTGTAAACACTTTTTTCTTCTTCCTCCTCCTTTAAATCACTGACTATATACATACTGTAGTGTGGATAAGAACATGTCTCAGTAATTCAAGCTGAAATATCATCTGGTCAGCTCTGTCCATACATGCACATTTTTCCTGTGTGCACAAAGGAAAGCGTGCGTCTGTTGTGTCTCAGTTCCAATCAGATGCCTCTCTGTTAGACAGAAAAGCTTCATCTCAGAAAATAAGTAGTGAATTCTTGGGTTGGTTGTATTACGTTAATTTCTTTGCATTTCTTTCCATATAACCAAACCAGGATCTTTTTAAGAGCAGCTTTTTGGACCAAGAATGCCTGCTTTGAGGTGAGGTGGGTTAATTTCAGGAAGTAAGCAGCCCTGAAGTGGGAGAATTGCACATTCGGAGAAAGTACTCTGATCTGCACTTGCTTCATTCCTCACCTTCCCAGCTCGTGAAGATCACTTCACCCTGTCTGACGTGCCTTAACAAACTAATAGATGCCTTGGCTCTGGCATGTGTTCAGAATACTGAAGAATGGCGATGTAGCGCGTATTATTTATAGATTTCCACCTTCCTATAGATTTGAGAGGGAAAAAGAAAACCTGTCTGACAGAAGAGCTTCAAAGATAGCTTCTTAGAGATGACGTGCCTGCTTTACGAGTGCTGTGCTGCAGTTTTGTGTAATTGGTGGACTTCAGTTATACTTCGATGTCTGCGGTCCGGAACTGAAGCCTTAAGGCAAGGAGGCAATAGTAATGTTATTTTAGAAGTCCTTTGTTCTCTTTTGGTTACCGATCTATCAAATGCTGGCCCGGCAGTGCTGGCAGTTGAAGATTATGTCTTGACAGAAGTCTCTTGGGCATAGCACTGTCTGTACAAACAAGATTTCGGTACAGAGGGGGAGATGGCAGCAGTCAGCTGTTTGATTGTCGGACAGCGGGGCTGGTCCTAGTTAGAGCCTTGCTGCACTGAGGTCCGTGCAGGTCCTCATCCCATCGATATTGCCAGGGCTGTACACAGCTTGGGCTTGAAGCCCCTAGCTGGTTTTGGTCAGCGCAGAGGCAAACTGTTAAGCCTTTTCTTCCTCTTCTGAATCCTCTTAAATGATAGGAAGTTGTCAGGACTCGGGAAGATGCTTTTCTAGAGCATCCACATAATCAGCTTCAATTTTCTTAGGGGTTCTCACTTACAAACTAACTTACATTCTGCTGTGTCTCTTCTATGAGTTAAGCTGTGAAACATTAGATGTTGCTGGGAGGGGATTAGACTGGGCAAGAGCTAAGGACATACTCCTTTCGGTTTGCACAGCTCTCTAGGGCATCTCTCTGGCTTCCTGGTTATAGTAATGAACACGAGGTGTACTTTCTGCCCGTGAAAGACAAGTCAGTCTGCATGGTACATGTACTTGTTTGGGCTCTGCAGTTGAAGGGAAAAAACAGACACCATTGCCGAAGTGTGTAGGAATCTGAGCCTGCTAGATATCTGAAAATGAGCTTTGGCACATATGAGCAATCCATTGTGGAAATCATTTACCCGTGTACCCTTAGAAGCTCATGACTGCCACTCATTTGACATTTCTTGTGACACTCAAGCATGTGATTTTATGATCCAAAGTCAAGTTTCTGTAGCATAGGAGTAAGAACTGTTCAGAATTTTAAGTAATGGAATTTCTTGTCTAGGTCTGCATGCCTACCTCATTTAGCCCTTGATTAATTTTCTTTCCATCTACATTGTAAGCACTTAAACTCTTAAGTATAAGAAACAGAACCCATGAGAATGTCTCTTCTCAAAATGGGTACACTATTGTCTTTGCCGCATGTTTGTGCGGTTTCTTTCACACAGTAATTTTGTGTGAAACGGGGCTGATATATTATGCCTTCCACATATAATTAGAAATATGGTGTAAATTTGTGGGTGTAGTGTTCTTTTTTTTTGCTTTTGAAATAAAAGTTCTGATATGTGGTTGAATTGTTCTTTTCATCTTTCACATCGGCATGATTCTTCAGAGCTGAATATAGGTTGTCCATTTTTACTTTTTTGTAAATGTACAAAGTATCATTTTACAATTTCTAGCTGAGAAGTATGCTATTAATCATAAATGCATTTTGATCAAAGGCAAGCATTTGAATGGTGCTTAAAAATTAATACAGATATCATTCTCCTCATCTCACAAGTGACTGAGTGCCACCAGTGTTGCACAGAACTTCAAATTTTCATTCAAAAATGAAAGGTAGGCATCAGTGAATGTTCTATTGAATTTCATAACAGCTGAAGCACTCAAACCCAACAACCTTAAGTCTGCAGTATGTTTTTGTTAATGAGTTTTGTTCATATCACTGGCATTTCAATAAGGTGAGGTAATTCTGTTCTCATTTTTATAAAGAAAAGATGTATATGTTACGTCTCCTGACTTTCTTTTCTCAGTACCTGAACTTTCAAAATAGACATGTACATTAAAAGCTTTTTGAAGAACTAAAGCACTGTTTTATCTTGTGTGAACTGCAATTCTACAAGACAAGCTTTTGAAAATCTCTGGTTACAGACTAAGATTACCCACTCCTACCCAACTTTCATGCCTCTGGATGAAAGAGAAGGAATGTAGTCTTGCACAGAGGTGTGAGAGGATTGATAATGAATAAATTGAAACAAGTATCTTCAATTATTCTCCATGAG
Organism: Anser brachyrhynchus; assembly: GCF_964034855.1. NCBI lineage: Eukaryota > Metazoa > Chordata > Aves > Anseriformes > Anatidae > Anser > Anser brachyrhynchus. The sequence continues at coordinate 27,369,985 of NC_137698.1, forward strand.
CATGTTCTTAATTCTTTACGTTATAGTCTGCATTTTATCTATATCAAAAATCATCGAAAAACTGAGGCACTTTTGACTGATTTAAATGTTGAGATGAAAAGTATTGAGAGATAATCAGACGACAGTCTGTCTTGGCATACATAGGTCGTAGCTATTCTAGAAGCTTATTTTAAACAAATCCAGCAAGGATGAATTCAGTGTGCTTTGGTAACATGCCTTGTAGTAAAGATGAAGCTTTTATTCTGAAGCTCAGAGCTTGCTACAAGAAAATTAACTCGTCATGGGTCTTCACTTGTTTGTATGTGTGAGCTAGCAGGGCACTGACGTGGTCATCTTTTTCATGAGCAAGATAAAGATCTGAGAGGAGACTCTTAAACCTTATCCACACTGGCAGAGCTAAGCCATTTTCAAAACCTGTTTAATTTAACACAGTTTTAAATCCATAGCCTTATTAAGTTAACAAGCCTTCAGCCATGCCACCAGGTTCTGTAATCCTCTTAGATCTTCAGTCTAAGCAGGGCAGGGATAGTCAATAAGTAGATGAATAGATAATCTTTCAGAAGACATATAGGTCTTCCAGAAATAAGTGTTAATATCTACACTGGATTTGGAAAGGTTGGGAAATAATGATTTGGACTTATATTGAGTATAAGGCACACTACTACATTATCTACAACTAGAGGGAAAAGTTGAAAGAATTACCACTTTTTATTTTGTTAGGAGGAAAAAAAAACTGAAGTTTTCTCTTCTGTGCTTTCATTCCTGGTTTACAGCCCAATAAAATTAGGTTATATTTGAAATGTAGAATGGGGTAAACAAAAATAATAGTTTGTTTCATTGCCTTTGTGCATATGCAAATTGAAAGCTTCTTTGTGGTTGTTTTACAAGCTATCTTTGAAAATCTTTCAGACAATCAGTTCCATGGACCAGGATTTTAAAAGCATTAATGCAGATCTGTGGTATTGGGTAGCACTGCAGCCTGCACGTTACTTCTGTTCAGTTCTGGCTCTTCTAAGCATGTTGAACTTCAGCTGTGCCCATCTCTTGAACAAGCTTGCTGAGGTAGTAGAGCCAGAGGAAGGGGGCAAAAAAAAAAGCACAACAGTTTACACTGTAAGAAGTCAGCCTCACTGTAGCATCCATGCCAGACATGTTCACACAGCGTGGAAGTAGCAGCAGAGGAAGTGGATGTGGGGTGCAAGCCAGGGCTGGGAGATGCCAAGGGTGAACTTGCACTTGGAGAGCGTAGCATAAGAGCTAAGCACACAGGGAATGTGAGGCATGAAGGCAATCACTTATCTCATTGAAAAAATGGGGGAAGGCTTTGGGGAGGAGATGACTGGTAAGTGCAGAAATTTCAGTGGTGATGGGTGATAAAGACCAGAAAGATCAAGTATAATGGGGTGGAGTGATTGTGAATTATGATGAAAGGAAAGCTGTAGCAGTAGATTGAGAATACAACGATCAGCATGTTTGAGAAAAATAAAGGAGGAGGAAACTGGATCAAGCAAATGGCTCTTTGCTCACTGGAATTGAACTAGAGACCTGGTGAGGAGAGAGTGCTGGAGAACAGAAGTTTGAAGAGGTGGTCTGACGTTTGAGGAAGGTTTTGAAGAGCATCAAAATAGAAAAGCTGCTATAGAAGAGTTGAGTAGGTGAGAACAAGAAGAATTGTGTTGACTCACGTCATCTATATTTCACATATGTGTATTTAAATTTTAAAATACCATGTATTCTTAATTTTGATATATTGTGTCATCTGCTATGACATTTAGAATATTTCAGTTTCAAAATGGTTGAAGAACTTCCTGTATGAGCTGCGATTGATAGGGCTGTGAGGATTACTTAACATGTCTCTAAAGCACTTCGAGATTCTTCACAAGGTTAAGAAAAATAGCAATTGTATTAGTAATAAACTGTTCTCACAGTTCTTACAGGGCTAATAAAACCACAAATTTCAATCCTTCATTCAGTGATTATAGGAGAGAATACAGGAAGAGGTGGACTAGTATCCGAGGAATTGACTGGATTAGCATAACTTTTTTGTTTGTTTTTAGAAGAGATTTTCAAGGAGATTTTCAAGAGATTTTCAAGGATTTTCAAAGAGACTTTCAATAATAATAATAATAATAAAAGCTCGTTTCTGACTTCTGATTTGGTAGTGCTTTCTTTCACCCTCCTTCCATGTTTCCTTAGTCTTTTGTATCATCCTTTCACTTTGGGGAAGGAGGCAGAGTGGATTAAACTGGTAACAGAATGGGGCTTTCTGACTTGGGAGGCAGACCAAATTCTTCACTTAACAGGGTTGATATGGAAGTGGCATTGCCACTGTCACAGCGCGCTGACTTCATTGACTGAAAAGCCTGAGCTTTTACCAAACTTGTTACCGCACTTTTTTTTTTTTAAGAGAAGGAAGCTGATTTTTATTAAGGTAAATGAATTTGGGTGTCTTAGAGGCAGTGCTCTGTGAATGAAATAGCATTTGGTTTGTGCAGTCTTTTCATTTTGCAGTTTTTTTCCCCTTCTATTCAGCATACTAAGTTTATTAGAAGAAATCTGTCCGAAGTGGTCTTACATAAATACTTGCTGTATTTTTTTTTCTCTAGCTACAAGACCTTGTGAATTATAAAGGCAGTATTGAACTTTGTTATTAAAATATACATTGGAAATTATACTGTTGGAATACAGAGGAGTGTTAATGGCTTCCATGAAAACAGATCTGGTAAAAATTAACAAACGTAGTAGATATCCTTCACTAAAGGGATGCTGGTCTTAGAGTTTCTGTGGTAGCTGAAACAATAGCAGCTGCTGCTCAGGCAATGCTGATCAGCCTAGTAAGTCCGGAACGGGGGAAAATACCCTATGAGGACTGGTAAAACTGACCATAAAGATACCAGGGCTGGGTCATTGATTAGTGCCTGAGGGAGAAAAGAAAAGATTTATCTGGGGGGGGGGGGGGTGGGGGTGGGGGTGGGAAGAGCAGTGGTGAGCATGAACCAGAAAGGCAACAGAGAAAGCTCCAGAGAGCGCGGGGCTTGCTGGCTAAGCCTAGCAAGTGTAAGGTATGCGTGCTGCTGTTCGGTCGAGTTGTTCTCAGGGAATCGTGATTTTTATGCATGTTCTTGGTAAACAGTGTATTACATTCTCATTTTGTCTTTCTAAGACAACTTCTGGAGGTTAGCCAGCAAGGACCTACAAACACTGGCTAGCCATTCAGGTCTAGGGGTAATAAATACTTTGCATTTATCTCTATGCTTTTTGTTTTTCTCTGCATGCAGTGTTTTTAAAAGGCACTGGAACAAGCAGGAGTGGATATGGAAGTCCTGTGTTTTTTCTGTTTTGTCATTGTGTCAGTAAGCATTAAATCTGCCTTAAATGAATCACCTTAATCAAGGTAATTCAATCTTTGGTTCGGTATTTAACTTCCCATGAAGATTTATGCTGGTGATCGTAGTAGCTTAGTTACGTGGACTTTCAGTGTCTCTTTTTGCAGCTGAAGTTGTTCCACTCTGGGAAAATAAAACATCCACTGGAAAAAGGATTAAAACCCAACTGTCCGCATCCCAAGCGAGCGCTTGGGTCGTTAAGCCAGAGAATTGTTTTGTTGTTCCTTTCAGTGCTGTAAGAGAGGTTAAGGGAAATCCGTGGTGAGATGCACGCTCACAGTAGTTTGTACAATTGTCCTGGGGAGAAGAGGAGCTGAACCTGAGGTCTCCACATCCTCGTGAGTGCATGAATCCTTCTCCTTCCTGGGTGAAGGAGAAAGGATTGCAGGTACAATTGACAGTCTGTATGGAAATAGCCTTTTTTTTGGGGGGGGGGGGTGGGGGGTGGGGTAGGGAGGGAGATGAAATGATTCTGATCTTATATTTTGTCTAGAAAGGACAAAATTAAGTATGTCTTGAGGTGTAATTTTCCCCTAATTTTTGACTATCAAATGGGGATGCATCACTTGTTGTTTATGTTGATTTAGCTGTGAGAATTTTCTCATTTTCCTCTCTAATGTAAAGGTGAGATTAATTCAGGAGAAAATAGTTTGTTACTGACTTCTGTTTCTAAGGAGAAAATAGTATCTCTTGAAATAAACTTTCATATGTCGAAGCATATTTTTCTTTAAAGAAACTAATATTTCTGGAAGCATAAAGATTTTTTTCACTAGTTAATTCACCTTAAAAAAAGGCAGTTTTAGAAGCACATATAACTTTGAATAGCTACATCTCTATCATCTCATGAGAATTATTGATTTTGAAAGAAAAACAGCAAAAATAGTAATTTTAGTGTAATTTTATTCCTTTAAAAATAATAACCTGCAAATTGCATTGAGATACATGTGGACCTCAGTTTTTCATACGACCTTGTACAGTGTATCTAGCCTTTTGCTCTTTCCAATTCAATTTTTTTCCTTATAAGAAATTAGTGATTAATCTTCTTTCTAGGTGGTAGAAAAAATAAGTAAGTTTTCCAAGTTTTAGGTTGTCATGCAAACTGTTTGAAACCCTAAGTAATGAATCTGTATTTAAAATGAATCACTAAGCCATATAATACTATAATATTCTTTTGTGTCCTTTTTAGAAAAGCAAAATAGAACCACGGTCTTCTACCTCCTAGGCAAGGGAACAACAGAGGCTGTACAAATGTAGTATTACTGAGAACTAGAAGTGCATACTCACCTTTCTGCTCTAGATGAAGTGTAACTCTCCTGCTTTACACATGCATATGACGCCATAAAAACCCCTGTAATATGCTGTATAAAGGGCTGGCACTAGAAAACTGAGCTGCTGTTTTGTAGAGATCATCCCTTTGTTCTCTTTTTCGTATTCTTCATTTACTCTATGCAATAGAGTAATTTGCATCGTTTCAAATAAAAAGCAAAATTGGGATTTTGATGGGTGTATTTCAGTTTGTCTCATATACATACTTCTTATGTATTGTTTGATTTTTTTTCTTTTAATGTACATTACTTTGAAGTATTGCTTGATCTTATTTTCTTAATCGCTCTTGTCTTCAAGGTGCTACAGTGGTGATTGTCTTACCAAACTCGTTCCTGTTTGTGTTGGTGTCAACCTTTTCCTATCACTCTGAACTGAGAAGCGTGGTCACCAAGCAGAGCATGCACAGAAAAGGCTGTTGGGCTGGCTTGGCACTCTGTGGTCTAATCTACTCAGGGATAATTAGTACAAGCATTACTGATCGTTCCAGCCAGGCTGCATTAACACCAAGTTTCTAAGAAATCTCTTGCGCCTAGTTTTGTTTCATTAGTATTGGCAGTGGTAGAAGCAGAGGAGTGTGCTGCCAAGGTTATTAGCAGTGTATGACCCGGGCTGTTTTCTCTTTTTTTGGGGCAGTGGGGGTGCTGAAAAAACCCACTGGAGTCCAGCTTGCATCACCACTCTGCTTTACATGCTGTTTAGACCAAGAGTGCCAATATTAGGAGGATAAATTCTTGCTGTCAGTGAAGTCATGCTGGAAACTTCTCTAAAGTGAGTTATCCTCGAATGGGCACTAAACGCGAAGCTGATCCACCGGCATTTTCCTCTGTGGTTTTAGTGCCTGGATATTTCAGTTCATAAAGATAACACCGAGTGAAGCGTGCCACCACATTATGTCGATACTGCTGCGACTATCAAAAACTAAATGTAGCCTCTAGCACTTTGACAGTAAAAGTTAGCTGTGCATCTCTCTCTTCATTTAATACATTGCTGAGATGAGAAAAAGCTGTATGAGAATAAGCAGTAAAGCCTTTGTTAGCATAGAGTTAATAGTAGTAGATTTAACGATAAGGCTCAATTAATGTAAGCCTGGCCCCACACTTGCTTTTGTTAAAATTCAATATGCTTCCCACAAGAACTATTGGTGGGAGATCTTAATTTAAATGCTATTTTCTGAAACTAATTTTAGGCGCGTCCTCTGCAGCAGACAGATGTTTATCGCACACGCCGTGGTGCCACAGAAACCTGCTGTTGCAGCCTTTTCCTCAGAGCTCAGGTAGGCTACGTCAAATCGGGTTCTCTGAGCACTTCAAACAACAACAGAAGCCCACCCAGGATTTCAGTGACTTGCGTACTTGCCAGAATACAGTGATCTTTTATCTTCAATTTGAGGACCTGTAGACCCGTTGGCTTCTGCTTCTTGGGGTGGGTGCTACCCCCCTACCTCTAGGCTGGAGAGTTGTAAGGAGTCCCCACCCTCTCTTTAGGTCATGCCCCAAAGAACAAATCTCATTTATTCCATTCCAAAAGATCAGTAAAAGAACAAACAAAAACCAACATGTACAGGGGCTACCTGGAAAAGGAGGGCTGCTATATATTTCTGATCCAAGAAGACCTGATATATTTAGTATTGTTTGATGAAAAATGCCTCTGAATCATCATGAGGGGTGGTATACTTTTTCTTAGTTTCTCAAAGGTAAAATGGAGGTTTGTAAACAGAAAAACTTAAAATCAGGTGCAACAGCACAGAACAGCCTTAGCTAAAGATCCTCTGTAGGCGGAGTACTTTGCTGGTTTATATGTGTGTATATATATCTCTATATATTAGGTCAAATGTAATCAAATCACTTTTATGTTAAGGTTTTCATTTACAGTGAGAAACGTATTTTTGTTGTTTTTTTAAAGGTTTTTATTTGTTTGTATTCTTTCCTTCTTAAAAACATGCTGATGACTTTAGAGGGCACCGTTTTAAGAAAACAAGCTGATTTCCCAAATGAAAATCAGTCTGATTAACTCAAATTGAAGGAGGAAGAAAAAGAGGTGCCAGCATTTTGATTGAGTGAACAAGAATTGCCTCCAATCACCTTACTGCCTTAATTTTGTAAGCTAACTTCTATTATCTGATCGACACTGCATTCAACAGTGACTTTGAGTTTCGGTGTTCAAAATTGACCTAAAATGTTGTATTTTTATGTAAACTTTAAGAAAAATCCACACAGGATAATAATGTTACGTAATATAATGTGAGATTAAGTACTCACTGGCAAAGAAGCAGCCCCATGCTACTGTTGGTATTCAGCTTCCTTACAAATCATGTGAGGGAGAAATCCCTTGAAAACAAAATCTGTTGCGCCAGAAGCTTTGAGAGCTTAGGGGAAGTAGAAGTAGAAGGGAAAATACAAATCTTCAAGCAAAATAACAAATTTCCTCAGATTTTCCTGTTCTTGTTAATCATGGTTTTAAAAATAGGGGGGTCATTGCGTTTTGATGCTACTGTTAGACCTAAGGTTATCTTTGTGCTGAAATTTTCCTGCCTTTTTATTTTAAGAAGCAGTTAAGAAAATACATTTGGGTGAAATAGAGATCTCTGTTCATGCCCTGTTGACAGAGGAAATAGTCTTTAGCTTTGGACAATGAGTACCTTTTAACTGCTGCTGCACACTGAGTGTTGGACAAACGGGGCAAAGGAGTTTTCAGTATGAGGTAAACAAAAAAAAACATAGGTATGTTTTGAGATTCTTTATAACATAGTTAATTTTCCTAGTGTAGAAAGTGTTTTTTTAGTAACATTTCTGACTTGGAGATGGCTTGGAAAATTACCGGGAAATGAATTATGAGCTATTCTGCAATTCCTGCCCTGAAATTATTCTGGGGTTTGGCAGTGATCAACTGTGTATTGCCTTCTCAATTTTGAATGGAATAGTCTCATTTATAAATTAAGATGTAGATGAAGGAACCTAAAACAACAGATTATATTGCAGTCCTAGGTGGTATGAAAATGAAGGAGCCGACAGATCCATCAAGATTCCAGGTCTGTTACATCTTATATGTGTCTCTTAAAAATGTGTGACTTCAACAGTAAGATTAGAAAAGCATTAATTTCTGCTGTGACAAATATTTCCTGTTTTCTTTAAGTAGAGTAAAGATACTGAAGAATACTTTCAGTGTACAGGTACTGTACACAACTGTTTAAAAGGCACGGTAAAGTATTACCAATTAAGAATTGCTATTTTCTTACTAGCAATTCACTTGGTGGATACATCATAGTAAGCTGTATTTCTTTCTAAAAGAGATGTTGCAAGTATCGCTAAGTTTCAGGGAGGAGAGGGACAAGAAATTCTGTTAGTTTCACTTAGGAATATATCTTCTTTTAACACTAGCCATTTTTTCCTGTTATTTTTTTCCCTGTTGATGATTTCTCCTTCCTAGTCATAGTTGTGAACAAGCATATTTGAACGGAGCAAAGGAAATTGGAATGAATCTGATTCACAAGTCCTGTAATCAGGATGCATTTCAAAAACTGAGTGGTATGCAACTTTCCTTCTCTGCTAAAACTTTATCGGAGTAGTTTATCTCACTGTCAACTGCGGTAGCTATAGCAAGCTGTGAAAATAAGGTGGTGTTTTCAGAGTTATGATTGAAGCCCATTATTTCCTTGCAGACAAATGACAGGTTGTATTAAAAAGCTGTATTCACTTCAGTGTGTGAATGTGCAAACACAGCAACGCTATCAGTATAGTCACAGGCAGTAGTCAGTGTATCCATACATTCATAAATATTGGTATATCTATGTGTTGAACCAATGTTAAATACGAGGTACCTCTTAATACATTATCTGTCCTCCAAACTTTTATTTCCTACTGTCTCAGCAGTTTTCTTCCATACTTTTGGTTTTATGGACTTGTGGGATCCTTCTGTAGTGGTTGGGAACTTTATACAGTTCTTTCTTCTAGTCTTCTTTCGCTGTTTGAGATGAGCAATATAGATGAATCATTATCTGCAATATACTTTTACTGTGGTAAGGTCAAGTACGACTACTGAATAAATGTGGTTTATTTGGGGGGCAAGTCACAAAATATTATGTCATGAAATAAGGTAGTTTTGTCTGTTTATCAGAAAACAAAAAAAAAATTTGATTTTGTGGGCAGGTGAAAAGAGAAATACCAAGCAAAGTCAATCTGTGGCCATTGCTGTGTCCAGGAAACTTTGAGGGTAGCTGTACAGCTTAGCTCTATTTATTTTCTGCTAAGGTTATTGCTTCTTTTTTGGGTTCTGTTTCTCAGTTTTCTTTCCTTTGCTGATTGACTCATATTTTTGAAAAGAAAGGCAAAAGAAATGTATTGCTTTGGGGAAAAATGATCAACTCCAATTGAATATGCTGTATGAGATGACCTTGTATGATGTCTTTAGAGTGAATCTAATAGTACAGCAATTCAGATTCATACTGTCAAGGTTGCTTCCTAGCCCAGCCATATGAAAATACAGCAGTCTGTGAATTAGGTAAAAATCTGGTTTTGCAAGAGGTAGTGTTCTACATAAGCTGTGGAGTTTTCTAGCTTTTTGTATTTTTGGCAGAGTTATACATTATGGAAAAGAAAAATGGGAATCACTTATAAAAACCTGAAAAGTACAGGGTGAATTCAGAAACTTCATTTTTTGCCCTCAATAGTAAAATGTGTTAATGAGCAGTATCTTGTAGTTAAGACTAACACAGATACTGCTAAGTTCCAGCTCTTAAATTGAATATATGACATTGGGCAAATCACTTAGTCTCTCTGGTGAGCTGATTCATGATCTTTGACAGGTTTATCTGAGGCAATTTAAACTGTTATCACTCCTGCCTTCTGCTGAAGGTTACTGACAAAGTCAGTTTAGGCTAATCTGCAGGTTATGAACTGTGCCTGCTGACGAGCTAGCATATGTGTGTTTTTTTTCTTTCCCTGTTGTCCTTGTCAAATGGGCAATAATCTTCAGCAAAGTGGAGTAGAAAATAGAGGCAGTAACATCTCAGATGCTGTAGATGTCTTCCAGAGACAGTGAAATAATCTTCAGTTCTTCAAATGCAAAATGAATTTAACACTTTTTTGCACTCTCGTGCTCTTTTAAAAAGTTTTATTCACTGCTTATTTACTTTGTACATAAGATTGCAGGGGTGTGTGTATGTGTGTGCAGAAATCTGCTGCTGCATTTAGATACTGGAATGATGTCACTTTTTAGTCTTGATTACTGAACTTGGTTATTTCTGACCTATCATTTTTCCTGGTAATAAGCAAGAATCCAGGTGCCATGAAAAAGAAATAGTACCTTTCTTTAGCTTATACAGTTAAATCTCTCAATTTCAGAATTCTATAGAGAGCTTGCTAAAATCAATTAATTTCGTTCATTAAATACATGAAATGTGCTTTCCTTTGTGCTAAATATTTAATTAATAAGGAAATTATTGCAATACCAGAAGTTCTTTATAGTACAGTTTTACATAAGGAGGTAGCTGTTACTGAAATTGAAAATTACTGATTGCAATAGACTTGCATTGCTAAAGCAAGATCACTAGGAGTAGCAAGTAGAGGTAGTACTGTTATTTCGGTACATGATTTTTTTCTAATTACATTGTGAGCCTTAATTTGAGTTTTTAAAATACTTCTTCAAGAAGCAAGTGGAATAAATCTGTTTTCTATTGAATATGCCATTCAGAAATCCCTGCGTATCTCATTCTGTTCTTAATGAAATGAACGTGTATAATTTGTATACTTATAAAACATTTTGTTCCTAGCACTTTTAGATCTTCTTTGTGGGTGTAATAGATAAGAAATCTCAAATGTGGAAGTACTGCATATTGATGGTGTTTATGCTAGAATATTGTGTGGTATTTTTCAGATGATATATCTTGCTCTTGAACTCTGTAACACAAGAAATTACTGTTGCTTACTCATAAATGAGTTTTTAACGATTGTATCTACATGCTGGTTGAAATGGAAATCATTGTACTGATGAAACAGAATGAACAGAAATTTCCCAATGGCAAGCAGAGTATTAAGAGAACATGTGCAAGTCTTGGCAAAATTGGTTACAAAACCCCTGTAGATTATAGCAATATAAATCAGATGTTTTTAGCATAAATTAGATTAACTGTATAGTGTGCTGTGTTTGTGGATGACTTTATTAATGCTTAAGTACTATTTTATACATTCAGTAAACAGAACGTGGTCTCTCTCTAACTCTAGCTGGGGGTATGTATATCACTTTATATACAGTTATATACACTTTATATATGTGGTTAAGCATTCGCTTCAGAAAGTTATAATTAAAGCTAGCATACGGTCTTGTCTTTCGCCTTTTTCACGTGTAGTCCATAATGACTTTCAATATGTCATCTTGCAGCAGGGTTTTTAAAACCTTGGATATACGTGTATTTTGTTTTACTCTCTTTAGATTGATAGAACCTTAATCAGTCATATGACAAGTACCTATAAATCACTACAGAGCATAAAGTGAATTTAGTGCCTTATAGATGTATACATAGATGTACATGAAAACATAGTTACCCAAGTTTCAACATAAAGCTTTAGTTATAATACATAATACGAAGGAGTTCCACTTGTCTGCCAGGTTAATTTCTTGTTTTTTGAGAATTTACCTGTCCAAATTTAACTTAGTAATGAGTGTTTCCTAACACACGTGGTAGATATGTATTTCTTTTACCTTAAAGGTTAACAAAAGGAAAAAAAAAATCAAACATGGAGTAGCTAGTTTGCTACTACTTGTGTACAAAAAGGATTTTTTCATTGGCATGTTTTTTTGTTTTTTTTTAAAGGCTAGATATTTTTAATTTAATCAGGATGATTTACCCACAGAGCTGGGTACTTGATTTTCACAGAATCACAGAATCGTCTAGGTTGGAAGAGACCTCCAAGATCATCTAGTCCAACCTCTGCCCTAACACTAACAAGTCCTCCACTAAACCATATCACTAAGGGCTATATCTAAACGTCTTTTAAAGACCTCCAGGGATGGCGACTCAACCACCTCCCTGGGCAGCCCATTCCAATGCCTAACAACCCTTTCAGTAAAGAAGTTCTTCCTAACATCCAACCTAAACCTCCCCTGGCACAACTTTAGCCCATTCCCCCTCGTCCTGTCACCAGGCATGTGGGAGAATAGACCAACCCCCACCTCTCTACAGCCTCCTTTAAGGTACCTATAGAGAGCGATAAGGTCGCCCCTGAGCCTCCTCTTCTCCAGGCTGAACAAGCCCAGCTCCCTCAGCCGCTCCTCGTAAGACTTGTTCTCCAGACCCCTCACCAGCTTCGTTGCCCTTCTCTGGACTTTCTCGAGCACCTCCATGCCCTTCTTGTAGCGAGGGGCCCGAAACTGAACACAGTACTCGAGGTGCAGCCTCACCAGAGCTGAGTACAGGGGCACAATCACCTCCCTAGACCTGCTGGCCACACTGCTTCTTATGCAAGCCAGGATGCTGTTGGCCTTCTTGGCCACCTGAGCACACTGCTGGCTCATATTCAGCCGACTATCAACCAATACTCCCAGGTCCTTCTCGGCCAGGCAGCTTTCCAGTCACTCATCTTCCAGCCTGTAGCGCTGCTTGGGGTTGTTACACCCCAGATGCAGATTTTGGGGTAGTTAGTTACTGCAATCTGGAGTTGAAATACAGAAATACTTAGAAATACTTAAATAGAATGGAAAGAATTGAAATGACCTATTGCATGCACTGTCGTGTTAGTTGTAAAAATTATATAATCTTTCCTAAAAGTCAGTATTTGCACTTTGTTTCAGTATGATGTTAAAGATGCTGTCACATTTTGCTTACACAAGCAATCGGAAAAAGCAGAAGAAATGTTAGGCCCTGTCGCAGCTAGTAACAATGAGACTGATAGAATTCAATGATTTTGTTATTCTTATTTGAAGTCTAACTATTAGCATCTCATGCTATTATGAATTACTTCAAACATTGAAGATAGGAATAGGAGCAAATGTTTTGGATTGCTCTAGGCAAATTTTTAAACCATGAGCTGTGGCATTCAATATTTTTGTTTAAAGCTGCAGTGTTTTTTAAGCTCCTCTGCTACTTGAGGTAAATTCTAAGTTGCTAAAATCAGGAGTTTTTGTATTCAATGAAAACTTTCAGCTATCCCTATCTTTGACTTTTTTTTTTTTTAAGTAAATTTGCTTTTGAATTTAAAAATGTTAAACCTGCATTTGATTTTTTTCTTCAGTTTAGCCTACGTTGAAACATGGAAAAAGTGTGCAGTTTGTGATCTGTGTGCCTTGTAATATTGTCTTGTCCTTCAAAAGGAGACTTGTTACTGAGGTTGGGAACTTCTAGCAGGCAGGTATGAAGTAGGTTGGTTTTATGGTTCTTATTTGAAGTTTCAATGTGTTAATTACTGTAAAGTGTACTGACAAAATACAGTTTATTTTTACTTCTGCCCACGGACATGATTCTCTCAGGAGGAAACTATATTGTTTGTAGTTCTTACAATCTAAAAATAAGTGCAGTTCAGTGAGAAGAAATCATGCTAAATAAGATGAATATTACCATTTGTCTGATGGATTGTGAATGTTACCTCACGTGTAGGATTGTGCAAACCCTGATCTGAAAATAAATTTATTTTTTTTTCTTTAGACTCATTTTTGATCAAGGGCAATTGCAACATGTAATCCATATCACTTGTAAAAGGAGTATTATTTAAAAGGAACTTAGTGCTCCCTAATCACCGTGCTGGAAGGACTACATTTTAATTTTTACTAGCTAGGCAGAATTATCTTTAGTTGGAGGAGAGGGAATAATTACCACCTGAACCTTCCTCCTACACATAATTTATACTGGTTTCCAGGCATTCATGCCTGCCTGCACCTAATCCCAAATGTTCACATATGCACATAAAACTTAAGACCGCAATTTTGCAACAGCCTTCTCTCTTCGTGTTGATCTGAAACAAAGCAACGCCCTCGAAGAGAGTGAGTTATGTTTTGTGTTGCAGTGTTAAGACGCTGAAGGGCTCTGGGGACCCAGAGCTTGCAGGGGAGCAGGTCGGTGGCAGCTCTGGGCCTTCCTCCTCTGAAGCGGCCATAGCTTTTCCTTGCTGCATCTGAAGTCTCAAAGCTGCTCTTATGTCAAATTTGGGGATTACGTAGGAGGCCATTTGAATTATTTTTTTCCCCCTAGAGACAGTAGTACAGATCCTTGTGTAGGAAGGGGAGTTGGTCCCCTGTGAGGGGCGCTGGTATTTGTTGCCCACTGGTTGCGGCCTGCTCTGGATGCCGCCATTAGCTTTGCCAGCAGGACGTGGCAAGCGTGGCCGTGCGACTCCCTGGTGCCTCTGCTGTGGGAACCGTCAGCCAGGTTATTAAATGGGATTGGACGACAAGAACAAACGGCAAAGAAGAAAAAGGATAAAGAGTGAAATACCGTGTTCAACACGCCAGCTCTCCTTTTGTACGAAAGGCCTCTGATTTCCACAGCAAGGAGTTTGAAGCGACATGGCAGTACGTCCCTGCGTGTATGATTTGACATCTTGTTTTACTCTTTCCACTGGCAGATTTCATGGCACGACACTGCAGGCTTTTAGAACTGTAGAACTACAAATAAAAGGAAAAGGAGAAACAAAGACTTCATTTTTCTTGCTAGCATGTAACACAGGCTCAGGGAGAAATATCCGGTGAACTAAAAGAAATGAAGAAACATTTTTCCCTCCAGGGTTGCTGGTTCACAGTAGATAGTTGTAATCTTGACTATTCAGTCTTCTCGTCTACATCCCCTAGACAACCTCCCCCCCCTTTTTTTCCTGCAGAGATATAAATTGTGCCTTTCTCACTGAACCTAGTTGTAGCTGTTAATGTGAACACTGTTGTCTTGTTAATAATAATTTTTTGTATCATTTTTGTAACAGTTATTCATAACTGTTTGCATGTAGTGCTTATTATTACAAAGGATTGTTCAAAAACTGGTTTTAATCCATCTATCCCCACTTTATGTATTTCTGAGAGTTAGGTTTGATTACCAAGGTATATTTTAATATGAAGAAGGTCTATGGAGTTAAAATTTTGAGTTTTTGCAGCTGACATGCTCCAGTAATGTTTGTATATTTTTATATTGTAAGGGTAATATCTTCACTACTCTTAGGCAAAGAGCTGTGGTCAAGGAAAATTGTGTTAGTCCACATTGCAGGCTGTGGAAATGCCATTACTATATACTAGCTGAGGAAATTGAAGGGCATTTTTATTTTTGACTCTTAAAAACAATTATTTTCAGGTAATTTTTCAAAGAAATTTTCAAGGAAACATAACGTACCTCTGTGATTTAAAAAAAAAAAAAAGTTCAATCTTTGCTAATAGTGGCTCAGCTGCATCAGTGCGTGAAGGAGGTGGGAGGTCTGCCTCTGTCCTTCGGTTTCAGTGTGTCTGAAGAAGCAATTGCAACAGTGCAAATATGTTGTGGAAACTCTTAGTGTAGGCAAAGGTTATTGCCTCTACTGAACAAGCTTCAAGTTCCTAAGGAAAGGTGTGATTACGTGAAGAATGCATGGAGGTTACTCAGGGTTGGCGGGGACATGACTGCCTTTTCCTTTATGAGCTAATATGTGATGAAATGTTGATGAAAATGTGGGAACAAAGAAAAAATATTGCAAGAGCCTTAAGAATAGCCTTAAATTTTGTATTTAAATGTGATATGTCACTGTGTCTAGAGTTAGTTTAGTAAGTCACTAACTATGGTTGCTTTTTGTAAATTTATGGTTAAAAACTTTGCAATGACATTGTAGTACAACTTGAAAATTTGTCTGGAAGCACTGTCTGAGGTCCCCAGGGTTTCCTCCCCCCTCCCCCCCCCCCCTTCAGCTGAGAGAGTAGATATGTACTCTTTTAAAGACCTGAACAAAAGTGGCAGGAAAAAGTAAGGCAATAATGAGTTGCAATGTGTTACAAAGGGATGAATGACATTCCTAAGGGAAACAAAGTAGGAGGGCAGGGCAGAGGTCATTTAAACGCTGGACAGTAGCAGCTATTGTCTGCTGGGAAAAATGAGGGCCAACAGAAAACATATTTCTTCTAAAGAGCCTATATTCCCTGTAATAACCATTCAGGGAAAACAAAACACGTTCTAACCTTCAGCATTCTCAGAGTGCTTCCTTCTGAGACTCGAGGCTTTTTACATGGCTGCAAAACTTACACCTATGCAGGAGGAAGTTAGTTAAATTTCAGCTGAGTAAATTTGTTTTTCTAATGCATCAGACTACGTGCTTTGAGAGATCAGAGTAGAGAATTGTGCATCTTCTAACTCATGTATTAAGAGTCCCTTTTTTGACTCTGGCCAAAACATGCTTCGTATTCAAATAACATAGTAGGTCTCTATTGCAGAAAGCTTCTGTTCTGCTTTTATTGTCAAGCTACTGAAGAAATAGATTGTGCAAAAATATGAAGGAGTACCAACACTCGTTCCCCTAGAAATGAATGTTCTGTCTGACTTCTGGTAACACTGGCTGACTTCTAAACTAATCTGACATTGCCCATATGTTTTGCGAAACAGAAAAATAGTTTTTTTTGGTTTTTTTCTTTTTTGCATAAGAAGTAGTGTAATAAATGAAAAAAATCTGCTGTAGCAGGGATTCTGACTACTACCGTAATAACAAGCAATTTCCAGGATGAGTCTGTATGCATTGCCATAAGTATAAATGTGTGTGAGCATTTTTAAGTCATCACTTGTGATTTTTAAAAAGCCTTTTACAAGTTATCTTAGTATAGTCATTAACTATTGCATTAGATAGTTTTTGAAATACTGATTAGTATTTCTTGGATTTCCTGACATAATTTGTCTTTTTTTTTTTTTTTTAAGTAACAGGAGTCCTACTGTACATCTGGAGACAGCTGATTTCTAATTCATGGATCCTTTGAAATGCAAATATACACACACTATATAGAAAATAGCTAGGCTGATGGGCATTAGCTTTTCCATTTTCAGCTGCCTGTCTCAAATACTGTAATCCTAACTATGAGTCAGACTTCAAAATACTCAGTCAGAATAGGAAAGTATTTGGCACAATGAATTTAAATGGTCCACTTAAAAGGGCTTTTTTATATTAGCTGAGTAGATTTCTGGCTCTTTTTGACTACTGAATATTGGGAAATCCATTTGCGGAGCATAGTTTTTCAATGATCTTTGCCTTCAAATAGAATATGGAGGATGAGGGGAAAAATGTACATTTCAGTTTTTTTTATTACTGTGGAAGTATACCACAGCTAAACCGTTTTTAGCTTTTTATGTTCAGCCTTTAAAGTTTAGGTTACGCCAGAGTTTGTACTAACCAAGTACAGGTAACAATGGCATGTAAGGCTAATCCCTGTATTTCAGTCAAGTCTCAGTTGCCCGTGTTAGGGAGTGGAGCTCTGTACATTTTGAGGAAGGAAAAAATGAGATTGCCCATGAGAAAAATGAATCTTGGCAGGGAGAGGAAGGGTACAGATTAAGAAAAAAGAAGTATTTTAAGTAGGTAAAAGTTAATATGGCAGCTAGTTTGTTCTGGGGCAGATGTATTTATATGAGGTTAGCTACAGCTAACTAAATATAGTGTTTAGGTTAGGAGAGAATAGATATCATAGGTCTTAAAGCAAGGGACAAGTTCTATAATCTATGAGCATTTATGGGATATAAATGATGCTTTGTTATAAAAACTTGTGTTTGAGTTACTTTAATCACATGGTTGCTTGTAAACCTTCTTCCCTCCTTCTGCAAGGTTGTTTAAGCTGTAATTTAGCTGGTCTGCTCGGGCTGCAGGGCCAGGGAAAGGCTGCAAATGAGAAACGCAGGAAAGGAGACTGTTTTCCTACAGAAGCCAATACATTTGCCTCATTTGCCTATCAGAGAAGACTGACTCTAACAACTGGTTCACCATGGACAACCACTGACTTTTAAAGGTTGATAGGATAGTGCTGCTTAGTGTGGGACCCATCAAAATGCTATCGCAAGCATTCTTGATGAATACTGCTCTCCTCACTTTTTGGTGTACGAATATTTGGAGAGGAAAAATGTTCCTCCTGTTTACCTGCAGATATAATATCATTTGGTTCATCAGGAGCCTGTGGAGTAAGTACTTTGGGTATTCTCTTTAAAGTAGTGGCTACATGATGTCTTCCATTTCCCCAGACTTTGTTGTCAAACAAATTTCAATGTTAATTAGTAACATGGAATCAATTCAATAGGGTGCAATAGTTTCCTATACGGACAAGTGTTTGTGTGTTTTAGCATTGCTGGTACCTGTCTTATGAGTCACTGAAGCACTGTACAGTTTCCAGCTCTCCTTCCCAGGACACAGAAGAGAAAGGAACAGAACAAAAGAGCCAAAAGGAACGAGGAGTTAAGATTGTTAACCTTTTCACGTCCGTGTGTAAAATGAAAGTTACATCACTCCCTCATCTCAGTGAAGCATTTTTGAATGTTTATAAACAACTTCATTTTGCTTAGCATAATTAAAACCTTAGAAAGGTAAACTAAAGATTTGGTATTCAGGGCTGGTGGAGACTTAAGACAACTGATCAATGATAAGAATGTAACAGTCTCTTGTCTAAAAGTTAAAATAGTGATCGTGTAATTAGAGATGGTATGGTAGTTCAGAGGGGTAATGTAAAGTTCTGCAGGCACTCTCAGATCAGCATTCACTAACTGTGAAGACCTGACTCTGTCACATTACTGGTTTTTAATGTGGGTTGTATTTGAAAAGGAGAGGCAGTGGAGGAGCTACCTTGTCCCTAAATGTAAGTTGGTTCCAGTAGGGAATTAATGAGACTGCTGCTTCTGTATTGTTGGAGCGGTTGCTGTGTTGTTCAGCTGAAATGCCGTTCGTCTTCAGATCCCAGTGTGACACCAACAGGGAAGTACAGTCTCTGTACTGCTAGCTTTTACCTCTCTCCAGAGAGAGAGATTTGGGGTTATTACTTTTTGATTGTTGTTTGGCTGACTGAAGTTAAGCATGACATTGTATGGATTTTTTTCTGTATTTTTTTAAAATCCCTTTGCTTAAAAACAGGTGGGAAAATGAGAGCTACTGAGATCCTCCATGAGCTGATACTTGTTGATCCTGTGGTGGGGCTGACAGAGATCCGGGATCTTATCAGTCTGATTCATGAAAATTAAGTCTTTGCGTGATTTGTATTTTAGTCTGTAACCAAAGCAAAATACCAGCACTTCCTTAAACTAATGAGAAAAGTTGTGTTTAGATTCAAGTCCTTATTTTTGTCGTAATGATAGCATTCTTCATAAATACAAAAATGGTGCACTAAGTTTCAGGAAGGATATCCTAGTTTACACAGGGCAATGCCGTTTTTTTGCTAATCCTCTCACTTTCCATATTCCTTTACCCATCCTTCATTTCTTTACTCAAGTGCTGGATTAAGTTCCTTATTTTATGGGTATTTTAATCGAATAAATGAAGATGTTGATTGCCATAGACCTTTCTCTGTTCATAGTGCAGATTTCCATGGCTCTTCATCGTTGGACAAAACAAAACAAAATTGAACATTTGATGCTTCTGAAAGGGATCAGTTGAATGTCTGTCACAATATCAGAGCAATTGCCATACTCCCTGAGGAGTGGATTTGTTGCTCAGCTAATTTGGGAGGTACAGGTTTGGGTAAGGTATACTTGTGCCATTGAAGCCTTTTCAGAGACCTCCTGTGCCAGTCTCAGAGGAACCGCTTGGCTCAAATCTTTCCGTGCTCCACTTAGTTTGATCTGATGGAAACAAGTGAGGTTTCAAGACATTTAAATAAATAATCCTGGGTAGCAGTAATTGCAACATGGTAGGGCTCAGCTAATGTTTGGAGAGTTAATGATGCAGAATTGTCTTGTCATCTTTGCTGGAATAAACTACTTGCTGGATATACTAATTGCTTTAAGAATTTGTTTGGCAGGTGCTACAGAAAAAAACCTTGATCCACACCCTTAAAATGTAGAGGGTTAAGCTAACAGCTTTAGAAATTTAATAGTGCCTTTTTTATTATATTGCATTTTTTGGAAGCTGCATTGGGATGGGGTATAGAGAAAAGCTGTTCTCGCTAGAAGATATTGGAAAGAGCTGTTAATTTTGAGAAGAGTAGAGGATGAAAATGAAGACAGGAGAAGTAGAAAACCCTTTACTTAATGTGTAAATTAATTAACTATGCTAGGGATAATCAATTATAGCAAAGACAGGAAGGAGAGTGAGTTTGACTTGTACTTGCATTCTTAATGGTAGTCCAGCTACTTAAATGCGGTTATGGATGAATACAATTTTTCATCTACTAAACACCCAACAGCCGCAGAAGCAGCATCTTGTTGCTTGAAATAGTTTGTATGGTTTTAAAACTCCTGAAAAAAATGCAGTTAGGCAGATTTCTTCAATTCTTAGTGTTAAAAGATAAAATTTAATTTCTCAACTGCTACCTTCTGATTTACAAGCAAATAATTTTACATTATATCCTCTGTGCATGTAAATACAAAAAAAAAAGTTGATAAACTAACTGGAGAGAGGTAGATCTATGTTTTGTTTTATACAGTCCAAATATATTCAAAGATGTTACAGCTCATTTTTCTTTTGACTATTTTGTTTGTGTAATCTCAGAAGATTGAAGTTGAGAAGGTATATTAGCATTATATGTATTAGTGTAATTTCAATTGTGTATACTATAAAATGAGACTCCCTAATTGAATCTTGAGTCCTTATAGACTAGGCTAACTTGGATGTAAAAATCATGTCTAAGCAGGAAAAAAAGAAATCCAAGAATTACAATATGAAGTATAAAGAAGCATTGTTAAAATTATCTTTTTAGGGGAGATGTGCTGGGGTAATTATCTATATTCCCATAAAGTAGTTTAGTACCTTACTACATCCTGTGTTCCAAAATGTCACTGCACTTCTTGGAAAATCCAGAACTGTTGTTATGGATGACCTGATGGATGATGCCCTCTTTGAAGAAACTAGATTAGGATCCTTTTGTCTTCCTCCTTTTGATGGGAGACCTTTATTTAAAACTGCATTTTGAGTGGGAGAAAATAGTCAACTCTTAGGAGACTTTAAACGAATCTGATGTATCTATATATGATTTTAACTATTTTTTTCTGTACTTGTTTTTGAAGTTTATTGGCATGATGAAACATGATGCTTTAGATAAGGCCATTACAGTCTGTCTGGTATTTTTAAGATGTAAACTGCTTCACTGACTCTGTAGCTACGTTGATGTAATGGAAAGTAATAATTCAGAAGCAGCAGTAAATTATTTCAGCTGAATGACCGATAAATTTCAAGTCTTCAGATGTTGCTTTAGAAAACATATCAAGCTAAAGTCAATATAATGTATTTTGTACCAGAAACTGTTAAGGTGAGGTTTTATGTGGCAAGATATGGGTAGCCATGATCATTATTGAGACCCAGCTAATTAACAAGTGAGCTTCTCTGACCCCTTCCCTCAGTTTGTGCTTCATTGAAGCTGAGGTTATGCTGTAGCTGTTAGTGTGGTACTGTGCCAAAACATTGCCTAGAAATTTACCATTCACTTCCTGATTTTTGGTTCTTGTTCAATATGTTGAATGTTAGCTAGCAATAAGCTGCAGCAGTCAAACTGCTGAACCCAAGCAAAAGCAAGTGCTCTTTTTATTCCTTTCCACTGATGTGTCTGGGAGAGAGAACATCTACCTGATTTGGTGCACGTGCAACTTTCTGGGCAGGCATTTAAACTCTTAAGTCCCCTCTGGTTAAGACGGCTGCTTGTTTAGGGCCGTTCCAGCACTACGGAGACCTGTGATGCCTTCTCGTGTCCTCCCTGTTAGCTGTTGCCACACTATCTGGGGTTTGCCGGTGTCCCTCTTGTGTCCCCTGCCAGCAAGCTGGAGAAGAGAGGCCTGTAGCTGGCGCCCAGCCGTGCACGTCCTCGCTGAAGAGCCGGCAGCCACAGAGAGCCATGGGGAGGATGGCACGAACGCGGCTTTCCCTCTTCCTGCGTGCCTGCTTGTTTTAATGCCGCCTGGTAGACAGGGGAGTGGAGCCGGCCAAGCCTGCAGGGATTCCTTTTCAAATGTAACCAAGCTCAAAATTGCCTTTGGCTCAACAGCGAGCGTGGAGCATCTCAAACAAGTTGGAATTTTTCATAAAGTGGTGATCAGCTCATGGGATTCCCGTGCGCATTGCTAAGGTTTATATTCTAGCTTGTGCTTACAGCAAATGCTAATAATAACACTTACTGTTTGGAACAAGTTTCCAAATCGTGCGTGGCATTTATTATTGTTGTCTTCAATATTTTAGAAGAAAATCAGTAACATGCTTTCAAAATAAATGCTGATTTGTAATGATGACAGTGCTGATTTGCAAAATGTGGTTGCTTTGGATATGTTTATATGTTAAGCTCCTCTGTACAGGGATCAAAGACATGTTGAATTTAAGCAGAAGAGTTACATATAACTAATTTTAGGGACCATGTTACAGATGTAGATTGAATTGCTAAGGAATATTTTTAATGACTTCTTGAAATTAAATAGAATTTCACCCGAGCTTGCATCAGCTGCAAAGAGAATTGAGGAAAGCAAACTGTACTGCATTGTACACATCTGGAAAGGCTTTTACTCGTAACTAGCTAGTGGTCTGTTTGCGGAGGCCATTTAAGCCGAAGCTGTGTTTGTGCTCACAAAACTATTTAAGTGAACTCCTAGAGATTTCTTTTTTTTTTTAGGGCTTGTTCTTGTTTTTCAAGCAGGGGAGAGGAGAGGCGGTGCTGCATGTCTGACCTGATAAACTATCATAACATTTAAATAGTTGGAAAAGCCAGCTGTCAAACCTTATGTTGCTAAACTGTTCAGCAAGCAGTATAACTCTGCAAAATCAAATAAGAGAATGTATTTAGCTCTCCCAATTGAACGTCTGGGAAATATAAAAATAGTGATGCAAGGAGCACTGGAGACTCCATCTTGCCCAGTTTGGTTGTTTTTATGTCAAACTAATTATTTACTGTTCATCTGAAGTTTAAACAAAACAAGAGCTACTAACATAGACATTAAAACTGCAAGGAAGTTAGATTTGAAGACTTGAATAACAGGACAATAGGTTTGATTTCCTTTAGGCAATGTAATAAATTTACAATGTGTTTTGTCTGATGCATGGATAACAAATGAAGACTGCAGAACAGTGTGTATGCAAAAGAGCAGAATACCTAGAAGGAGGATAGTTTTATATACAATATTCCTGAAGGCTAGGATTTTATTTGTACTGCAGGATAATCATGCTACTTCCCAGACAAAATGGAGACATGTTACAAGGAAAGTGCCCTGATATGTCCCAGGAGAGACTTTTTTTGGGGTTCCCCAAGCCCTGTAAATATAAAATGGAGACATGCTTTAGAAATGATTTTAGTTCTATCCTACACAGACCTTCTATAATCTTAAGTTTTTTTAATACTGTCAAGAGTTTGACAGAAATTAACATACTATTAAAAAAATGGGTAAACTGAAGGGTTTTTTATTATAATTTGATGCTTTCAGGGGAAAAAAAAAAAGCTGTAGTAGCCTTGCTTTTGTGTCTTAAGTTGTGTTGAAATAGAAAATCCACAGCTTGCTTTTTTTTTTTTTTCCCCTCTTCAGTGTGTAAAGTTTTAGAATTGAATCCAGGGAACTGAAGGAAGTAGTTTCATGTGGAAAGTCTTACAAATTTAGAAAATAAGGATTCCTGTGTTTATGACCATTATCAAGGAAAGTTATTCCTTTGGTCTTTGCTTACTTAATTACACAGAGTGTTAAGGGATCCATCCAGAGAAAACTCAGTGAGGTCTATTAATAGGGAAGACTGGAGTTTCCTGCAGACGAGAGAAAGCATGCTTTGAATGTACTTGCTGCTGTGTGGTTTGCTTGTTTTTTTCCTGTGCTCCCAGTCTCTTCAGTAATATTAAAGACTATTTAGTCTCTGTTACCAGCAATTCAAAGCATCCCGAATGGGGCTGGGGGGCCCTCCAAACTCTCATGTTTAAAGAAAAGGAGAGAATCAAGTTTGGAGGTAACTACTTTCAGATTTTTGAAACTGCAGACTCCTTTCTGGCTTTTTTCTTTTTTGAGCTAGAAGAATTTATTTCTGAATACATCAGAGTATATATTTAAATAACTGTAAAGCCTGCAGTTTTGAAATAAATACTTAAAATCAGAAGACTGAAAATCACAGAAACTGGAACAACATGCCAATTTTCATGTGCTTCTATAATTCAGTCGCAAGTGTAATTATCCACATGCCACTTCTGTGTAAATGCTGCTGAGCTTGTGCTTGTGTGACTTGATCCTTCTATTTAGAGATCTTTTAGAGGAGATCTTATACCAGCGACAATAACAATAATGTTAATATAACTGTGCTGATTTGTTAAATCCTCAATTTCTAAGCACCTTCTCAGGTTTTGTTACCAATATAGAGAATATGGGAGTTACGTGCAGATAGCTGTAAGCAAGAGCTTGCTGGATTTTAAGGTTTGTTAATGCATTTGGGATCGGACCCTCTGTATTACAGCCTGGCTTCTGTGTATTCCAGGATTCATAACTAATACATACTATGAATTATGATCAGTGTAACTTTGTATTTAAGGAAAGTTAATCTACTGGTAAATGTGAGAAGACCTTAAATAGTATTTGGAGAAAGAAGAGAGTAAAGATTACATGTAATTAGCTGTCAAATATTTAAATGAAATAAAAATAATAAAAAAAGGTTTTAAAAAATGAAAAGAATAACTTTCTCCTTAAGCACTTAATGTAATACAAAGGAGGAATTCCATCAAACTGAAATTCTTCAGGATAACAGCCTTATTTTGAAGACCTTTTGCAGCTTGTATTAATATAATTTTAGTTTCTAAAAATATAGTTAATTATTTTCCGTTAGAGAATGTAGTGAAATATATAAAATATGACTGAAATACAAAATTCCTAGTTTGGGACCTCAGCCGTTTTTGGCTGTGACAATGAAGTTCAAGACAAATAATGGTTGCTTGGAAAGATTGTAAGGTACATGCAGTATAAGCAACCCCTGATGCCTGTATTTGGTGATTCAAATGGGCTATTTCTCCCCAGCTGAAAAAAATAACTTAAAAATTGAGCAAAATTAGTCTCATATAGCAAGTGGGGGAAAGGGAGAATAATGATTACTACAAATTACAGCTTTACGTAACCAGAAGAGTGATGATAAAGAACGGGCTAGAGCTACCGAGAATTACAGAGGCACATTAAGAACGATGTGAACCTTTGTAGCATGGTAAGCCGGTGGAAACCTCCTAATGGAAGGCATAAGTGGTTCATCTGTCACCGTTTTCTATTTGACTTGTTACCTTTCTGGAGGAAGTTGTTTAATGAGCTCTGTAGGAACAATCTTAAATGGGGGCTTTCAGGCAGTCTGTGGGGACAGACTTACAAGCTAGCTCTGTTGAAGGCAGCAAATTTTGGATAGCCTCCTTCAGGATTTTTGTACTGTACTTTCCAAAACTGTGTCAGGCCAGATCAAATGCTAAACCTCAGCCGACCTAGAAAGAGAGAACAGAGTTCAGTGATCAAGAGAAGAATTTGAATGTCAACAAAACTTGATAGGGAGGGCAGTTAGAAGAAATGTGGGAGTTTTGTTGCTTACAAGTTGTTTTACTTGGAGCTAGTTCAGGGGTTGAAGTGTTTTCCTTGCATAGAAGTTGAATGCGGGTGACAACTGCATGTGTATTGGCCTAACATCAGTACTGTCATAGCACGTGCATGTTTTTACGTCTACAAGAACATATAAAGAATGTATATTTAAGGCTTTTTCTCCGGGACAGTATTTTTGCATCAGCATCAACAGCAATTCACACAAATGTGCCAAGTGAAACAATTACCAAGTGTTAATACAGTTGTGATTCATAGGGTTTCTACTGTATATTTGCAGGTTGTGTTGTTGTTGTTATTGTTTGTTTTTTGAAGAGTGTTTGATCTGAGTGATTCTGTCTAGATGAAGTAGAATAGCATGCAAGATCGGAGAAAAGCCAGCCCTAAGAGCGGTGGGCCGTAAGTTGCAAGCTGTCCTAGCAAGACAATGAAGCGGGGACAAGAAATCACCAACAGCTTGTGGAGTTTCAGTCCATTGGAGCGTCCTACTCGGGGAGTCATCTTGCGTCAGGCCATGCCAGAGTCTGAATCAGAGACCTCAGATGTCGCACTAATGACATCTATTTTCCAAGCATATCTCAGCCAGTTTAGTAGCGTGAGTAGAGAGAGAATTAAAGAGTCATCAGCCTTTCATTATCCTATCTGATTCTTAACTCTTGGCTCCAAAGCAGTGCTTTCCCATTACAATGCGTTACGATTGAACCACGTAATTAAAATACTTTTTATCTAAATGAGAGAGTTGTACTTCTTGTGAGTTTCTCTTTGGCATTTCTTTGTGGAATGTAATTATTCTGTGCATTCCCTGCTTGTGAACGTAGGCGGTTATTAATTTTGCTTACCATGAAGTCTCAAAGGTAGGAGGTGCTTATGCAGTAGGACCTTACAGGCTCCTTAAAGTTTCAGAAGTTAAAATTGCTCAAGAAGTGCATGGTCTCAGCCCACTGGAAGGGCTTTCTCTTATCTAGTCCATTCTTGTTATTAGTCATTTTATCTGAGCAGTTTTACTGTCCTTAGAAGACAGGTTATGGCAGAAATCTCTCTGGATATCATGGAATTAATTTTCATGGAATAAGCTTTTAGTGGAATTAACCTGGCTGAAGTGAGAACTAATTGAATTATTTTGAAGAAAACATTGAGATCATGGCATGTGTCTCATATGAAAGTCAGAGGACTGAAACCTTTAGGTTGAGAAAATTTTGAGGTTGTCTGTATTAGCAAGTCACTTGTGTTCCACACTAACACTTCCCTGCTAATGCTGTTGATGTGAGCAGTGCGAAACGTGAGGTACGGCGCTCTCCGTTTCAGTATGTGCGCTGGATGCAAGTCCCTTCCAGCAGGACTGCGCTGAGCAGAGGCTGGCTATAGCTGGGCTCTTGGTCTACCTTTATAGTCTGGCTGAAGCAACCACGAGGTACAAACCCCAGCTTGTCACTGCACAAGAGATAAATGTTAATGTAGCACTTTTCTGGCTCCCTCAGCCTTTTTGTTACAATAAGGAACGTTTATCTTGCAAAAAATGTATAATTTGGCTAGGATTAGTTGTCTTTTGAAAAGGCCAACCAGCTGCTTCAAGGAGAGTACCATAAAATGTTTTGAAAGCAAAAATTTTATTTCAGGAAGTTTTGAGGCAAGAAAAATTTAAAGGATATGTAAAAATAGTGAATGGAGTTTGTCATCTACTGCACATACACAGCATACGTACATTTGTGTATGCTACAGTGGCAGCTAAAATTAACACCTTTGTTTTTCCACAGCCGGCACGGGGCTGTTTGAAGTCAGGACGTTAAAGGAAATTAAATTGGTTCCAAAAGAATCTCGAGGAAGTGAGGGGGTCTCAGGGCAAGGAGGCATGGTATTGCTTCCAAATGAAGCCTAGCGGGACTCTCTCCAGATCCTGGCAGAAAGCTTGCGTGTGACACCAAGCGAAGATGTGTGGCAGCGATATCATGTTCATCCAGAAGATTGGACAAACACCTGAACATTTACAAAATACTGATGATGACAGGAAATAGACCCCAAAATACTTTCTCATCAGGCAGTGGAATGTCAGATGTTATCTCAGATTTTAAAAATTCTAATTCAGGTAGGAGAGCTGCGTGTGGTTACTTTGTTTTTTCAGTATCATTGATAGAGTCATTTTAATTTTAGACCGTGTGCTGTTTTGGCAGCATTAACACTTGAACATAATGGAAAGCAAAACATGCTCAGATGAGAAGACATGCATGTCAACCTTGATAGGTTTTCATCAAAAGGATGCAGCAACTTCTTCTTTTGCAACTGTTTTGTTCCATTGCCCAATTTTTGGCAGCAAAATATTGAGAGATTAAAGGTACATTTCTTCATACTGATCTCATCAAGAATGATCTCACCAAGTCACTCCCTTGTTCAGAGTCATTTGCTGGCTTTGCTCCTTCTGTATCATGTTCAAACTCCTCATCTTCAAAGCTCAGTAAGACTTCGCTCTTGGCAATCTAATTTCTCATTTATTCTCTGTGCGTGAGGGTGTTTGTCTTTACGTGTGGAATTCCCTCTCCTTTTCTTGGTGGAATAAGTAAACAGAATGATTTTCATATCTCAGTGAGCAGAGCCTGAGTTCGTATTCAAAGGGTAGAATCCTTCAGAACAATACAGAGCATTACTCTGAAATTTCTACCTTGTTGATAAACCCTATGGGGCTTTTGATACCTTTGGTAAAATACCAGCACGAACAGGGCCTTCTGTGTTTCAGTGCTGTGTTAGTAAACCAGATGTCCCAGACTTATGCATTAAACAGAAACTTTTTTTGTAAAAGTGAGCAAATAATGTGTTTTGTAAAGGGTTTTTATAAAGCTTGGATTTGTGAGAGAATTTGAGGTGTACTCAGTAAAAAAAATCCATGGTTTGCCCAGATCAGTGGCTTCAGTTTAATGCAAAAATGGAAGAGGAGATGTATTCTGATTAGCCACATTAAGACAGGTAGTGGACATAGAAGTTTTTCTATTTGCTTCTTACCATTATGCCAGCATAGCACAGCCTAGTAATACCAGTTTAATAGTGGAATCTTTTCTAGCTGTTAGCAATACCCTGTGGGGTTTTGGAGACTGCCTTTTATTTCCTTCTAATACAGTATGGTTTTGTGTTAATCCATTTAAAAAAAAAAAAAGGCAAAAAAAGGGGCACTGCAGGATGTTTCCTTTCTCTGAGATGATGCTGACTGTATGTCCCTGTATCTTCTTCAGCGACCACATGCGCTGTAGGACTGCTCATTGTGTAAAATACGTCTGCCATACTGGTTGCATAGGTTACAGCAATGCGTTTTTGAAAATGTTTAGTTGGATTAATAGTGTTGTTTTTTTTTTTCTTCTGGTGACTGATAAAAACTTACCAGGTGCATTTCTTAGATGGCTCTTTGGTTAATAGGACAGGTTTCAAACGACAGCTGCCGTTTCTGATGCTTTGTTTCTGGGTACGCACACGAGAGCCTGTGGTATCTCTAGCTGGCTCCCACTAAGCCGATGGGAAAGAAGACTGCTTTGGGTTTACATGAGAATATTTTATTTAATCTGGACTTGGAGTTGAGAATGGCATGCATCTCCCTTGGGAATTAATTATTTGGCTGTCTATACAATTGCATATATGGCTTTTGACAGGGAGAGTAAATCCCAGATACCTATATTATAAGGGTAAGTATGAATTTGCGGAGCAGTGAAAAGTGCCACAGATGTGGAATTTCCAGGTTATGTGGAAAGTGAAATGAAGAGTGAAAAGAGAAGACTACACAATAGCTGTGTGGGAAAGAATGTAATGCTCAGATGTGGTCTGTAGTTTGATAGTTTTCAAAGGGGTTTTTTGCACCTTAGGTGATCTTATGGAAACAATCAAAAGTTCTTCATACAAGCAAACAAAAAAGCAGATGATGTTGAAGGATCTGTATTGGCACAGGAAAGTTATCAGACTTCCCAGATTTTGGGTGGGGAGCAAATAGTTATGAAAGGCACTTACTAAGCTACTAGGTAAAATGAGGCTTCTTGCTAAAAGCAGAAATGCTGTCTAGGAATTTGGCATTTTGAACAACTGAATAGCTCTGGGTTCTGAGCTCCAATGATACCATGGAGAACTACTTAAGATGTGCTCTTTATAAGTCTTTCAAGTCTTTTTCCCAGTTCTTTGACAGACTCTTGACCTACATGAACATTATCCTATGTGATATTTTTTTATTTGCTTCTTTTCTATACATCTTTCTGATTCAGTTTTCTTCCTCAAAAATAAAAAAAAAAAAAAGCTGTGCCTTATGATTGCAAAGATAAGTGACTTTTCTCAAGCTGGCAGGAAAAATGAAAGTCAAACTTCACAACTTTGTATCTGTAATCTATTGCATCTACACGGAGTAGATGTTCCTGACAGTTTTTTAAAAAGGACCATTTTCCTAACTTGTTCTTCATAAAGTTAATACCTGTGAGGTAAAGTTTCTTGCACTTTTATAAGTGTATGTTGAGAAAGTAGAAACAGCGAAACTTTCCAAAGCACTTAGCGTTGACACATACCAGTGTAACTTGGGAAGTCCCCAGGGGTTTTAGTTTTGACAAATTGGATATGGCTGGGGAGCACTAAATACATTTTAAAAATCCTACCCCACGCTGAGACCTCTTCAGGGATATACAGCTGTTCAGCGGCAGTTTGCAGTAGGACTGGTAAGTCCTGCTATGCAGTCTTCCAGTTGTACTGCTCCTCTGTATGCAGGCTTGCCAAGACAGCCGAGTGTCCTCCTCCTTTATTCTTCTTGAGGGATGCAGTTTTCTGGTATTAGAAGCCGTAGATGATATTACATAAGAACAGAATGCATTGAAAAATATGTTGGTGGAAGAGTTTAAGTGAAATGGAATAAAATTATACTGCATAACAATTTGAGGTCCCTAAACAGATTAGGAAATCCACACTGCTATACTCTGAAATGGCATTGGGACAAGAAAAATTAGCAGTTTTATGGAGACATCAAACAGCAGTCAGTCATAACATACCAAGAGAAAACCCATGGGACTAGCAGCGTTTTCAGACTAACCAACAGGGTTGGTATAGTAGCTGTAAGAGCAGATCTTTAAAGCGAGTCTTTGCTTTTGAGAAGAACAAATTATATAAACATCTTAGTGCTACTTAGTGTATCCTTTAAAGTTTTGTTTGGATTCTTGCAAGGATCTATTTTTTCAAAACAAAATGGTTTTGTAGTAAACAATGAATCAAAAAATTTTAAAGACTTGGAATGAAATTGTCTGATATGCTTTGGCATTCCTCTTCACAATCGGTAAGAATGCAGACCCAAATTCTTTCTTGGATCTTGAAAGTTACCTTAGTTTTCCTGAGTTTGACTTGTATACAGTCTGGTTTCCTTGTACTTCCCCCCCCCCCCCCCCCCCCCAGAAAAAGCAATCTTTAACCTGTTGAGTGCATATAGTTAAAATGTTTGGGGACATCCATTATACAGAGCATAATTCTTTTCTTCCTTCTCCTTTTTTCCTATTTTTTTTATTTGTTTATTTTGAGAGCTTAGTTTAGTGGAAAGTGTTTAAAACTTTATTTAGCAAACCATGGAAAAGTAAGTAGCTGAGAACATTGTGTTCCTGATAGGAGAAGGAGAGAAGGTGGCATTCTGAAGACGCTGATTTTTTTCATTTTAGAAGTTTTCAAAAACACAGGTATTGCACAGAAAATAACTAGGCTAAGTGCCTTTGGGAAGCTTTGTAAATGTCCCTTTCTAACCTTCCATGTTATTAGTCTGATTGTTTCGGCCCTAAGGCAACATTTTTAAATTCCTTTCATTCTCCTGTATTCCAGCTTTTAATTTCAAAACACCTTTGTGGGAGACAGTTTCTCATACTTACATTAAACAACCTTGTATTTATTTCTTGACATCAAACAATAAAAAATGCCAAAATGTTTTCTTCTATGTATGCTAAAAGCAATTAAGGCAGATGAAGCAAAAATGACTTTCATAAACCAACTCTGTCACTTTGAGCTGGCCACTGGTAATTTACCTCAAAACAACATATAAAAATTAAGTGAGGAGAGATATCAACCCTCCTATTACAAAATGCAGGGGTTTCCTGAGCCAGTCTTGTGAAGTTCTGCCGAAATTTGCCAAGAGCAAAGTTAACTGATAAAGGCCTTAAAAGAGTTGGGTAGTCAAAGGGCTCTAGGAGTACTCGCAACTCCAGGCTGTTAGCTGGCTGAAACTTGGAAGTTGAAATCCTTTTACTTTAATAGTATTCTGGTATGTCACATGCTATTACGTCTAGAGGTAGTATTGCTGTTAATTAGCAGGTATACACATTAGTACAGGAAAAAATTACTGTATTCTCTGATAGCTAGCTAGTAGCAGTGAAGCTTTGCAAGTCTACAAAATAGATTTTAACTTGATTGTTAAATTAAATAATTGTACAAATATTGTTCAGTTCCTTCATTTACCAAGAATCGTTTTTTTTTCCTGATTGCAGTTGTTTAGCTTTTTGAAAAGTATAACAAATATGTTGACGTAATTGTAGTTTATGAAAAAAAAAAAAAGGGTACTGGGGTAAAAAAAGTAATCTTGCTTCAAAATTGTTATGTAGGTCGCTGATAAATTGCACAATGGGTGGATTTCAGGGGTAACCTGGCCAGCTAATGTTCTCTTAATGTTATTTATTTAAAATAGCAAATTTTTACTAAAATTAAAAACTGCACCAAGTCACAGCTAACTGTACTTAAACATGCCATTTTAAAACAACTACAAATCTTTTTACTGTATTAAGTCAAACATGTGGTAATATTGTAGGTATGCTGAGAACAACGATATCTAGTACAGCTATGTCATTAGAAGCTAGTAGAAATGGATATACTTACTGACATTAACATCACCTACTTCCCTAATCTAAGGAGCTGTCATAGAAAAAAGTGAACTGTCAGATAGTGTCTCAGTATACTCAGGAGAGCAATAATAATTTACATCATGTGATGCCAAAGGTTTGTTTTTATGGTTACTACAGCATGCTGGCAACCTGATAGAGCCTCCTCATAGAAGTAATCTCACATTTTTATCATTCATATGGCAGGTACCTCAGAAGCTCTATAAATAGAAATCATTACATTTGTACTCATGACCTTTGCAATCTTCCAAGAAAGCTGTGATGGTGAAAGTATGTGAAATTGATTCCATTATTAATTTAGTGTTGGGTGCAGGTTAATAGTACTACACTTCAGCCTCTTGGAGCACATCTAACCTTGTTTGCATCATTCTTTAGATTAGCCAAAAAAAAAAAAAAAAGCAAGGAGCAGCTTTTAACATTCTTCTTGGGTTATGGAGATGCTTCATGTTCTAGAACACAAAAAGAAATGGGGAGATTTAGTTTAAAATATTAAACCTCTAGGTTGGTGTGCTCTGTAAAACTGAGTACCTGATTTGTTCAGGTGACAGCAGTACATGTATGACTTTAAAAAGGGAGCATGTTTCCTTTGCTTAGAAGGAAATCCTACTGAAGGAAACAATGTAAGCAATTTAAGAAAGTTTTCAGCAAAGTGTTTGCATCAGCTTTGTCCTACAATACATGAAAATTTAAGCGCAGCTACAGAAAGAACAAAGGAGGCAGAAACAAAGAAATTAGCCCTGCAAACCAGACAGATCAGGTGGCTTTAAATTAAGACTCAGAAACAGGTGTTGGAGCCAGCTAGATGAAAGAGACATGAAAAAACTGTAGGTATGACATGGGGTGATCTGCAGATAGGACTGAGCAGCTTGGCAAAGGCCAAACAAGTTAAGAAGAAAAATGCATATTAAAAAAAAAAGGTGAAAGATCTGAGTCAGAAGAGCAACAAGATGAAGGAGAATGAACAAGAAGATTAAAAAGGACAATATATTGTCATTGAAAAGGTTTTTTTTGAATAGGAGTTGGAAGATGAAATCTTGGGTATGCCTGCACATAATGCAGAAAGTACATGCAGAGAACTCGCCCAACCCAAACCTGCCTTGCCAAACCTTGCCAACAAGCTGGCTGGTATAGTTACTGCAGCATATTAACAAACACCTTTCTCATGTAAAAGCAGTTTGTACTGGCAACCAAGTGTGTCTTACAATACTGGTTCTTAAGGCAAAAAATGTTATACTGATAAAGGCACCTCGATAGCCCTGAAGTTATTGTACTTAGAATTGCTGTGTAATTGAAGCATTTCAGGAATCATTGATTTCTCATCTTGTGCTGGTTATTAATGTGACTTAGTTCGGTTGAGGAACTCCATGGAAAAGCAAGTAAAAATAGAAGAAAAATCATTTTTCTGTCTTGACCTGTAATAGAATTGCAAATAATTGATGATTTTTGAAGATCCTTTTATAACACGGATCAAAATGATAGTAACTCCCAGTTTTAGACTTTCTCTGAGGAAAGGCAGAGGTTATTACGGAAAGCTGGGCATAAAAGCTGCTGCTGAGCTGTCTGAGCAGGCCAGCGTTTTTGGAGGCTGATAGGCTATGGTTTTGCATCTAGGCAGTTTCAGAAAACTTTTTTTGTCTGTCTAGTACTCAGTAAAAAGCCTGCCTGCTCCCTTGAAGACACTCAGTGTCTGGGAATCTCAAATAGCTGAAAGCTGTGTAGATAACATGGGTGAATTCAGCCGGCTGACAGGAGAACCCAGGCCACGTCCCAGCGCGGCGGCCGGAGCGGGGTGGGACGACGTGCCTGGAGGAGTGCGGAGCCCAGCGGCAGCACCACGGTGGGAGGCTGGAACGAGGCCAGGAGGCGGCTGCCCTGCTACCTGCTGAATTCGTTTCCTTGGTGGCAGCAGGAGGGGAGGTGGTATTTTTTGCTCCTTCAGCTTGCCCTGGTTCTCCAAGTGAAATAAGTTACGCAATGAGCACTGTTTTATGCCAGTGTAAGCATATTTACACTTGGGCCTCTGCCACAGAAACTTCTTTTTAAAAGGAAATCAGATCTCGTGTTTCTGTGCAGGCATAAGTTTCTCTTGGCTTAAGCTCATGAAACGTATGTACAGTTGTTCCTTAAAAAGTAAATGTAAAGTTAGAAATAAGGTGACTAAAGAGAAAGTATAAATCCAAAGAGAACTGCACAGGAGTTCTGTAGGTTTCTAAGACAAAATATCTGGATGGGGAGAAGAAATACGGGGAAATCTAAGAAATCCCAGCCTCATATATAAATGGATGCATATGCTCTTTTTGATATTCTTGTTAAGCTGTTGGTTTTGATGTCACTGCATGTTATTTTCTGTAAAGGAGTCTTTGGATGTATATCCATTCCTTAGCTAAAACTGAATTTAACAGTTTGCATTTAAGCAGTAGCATTAGGAATCTGAATATTTGTTATTGCATAAGGACAACTGAGGAAATAATTTTAAGAAACCTGTTTTGCATGATGTCCTTCTGGGTTTTAAATTTTCATTTCCTAAATGTTTTTTTTGTCTGTTCTTTGGTTGCTTCCTCAAAGAGCCCCAGGCTAAATGGCGGCTGTAAACCTCAGGGTAGACTGCAAAGTTTTTCTTCCAAAGCCTTCCTTTCATGTTTAGCCAAGTGAGAGACGGGGAGTGAACTGTAAACTCTGGCTCAGCATTATCTTTGTGGCCTGCCCTCCTGGTGAGCAGTCAGAGGGGCAGAGGGGAGGCCGCTGAGCGTGGCGGCCGAGAGCTGCGACCACCAGGCCCCTGAGGGGTGCCCGGGTAGGCCATGCACATACAGGGCACGGTGGTGGGCCGTAACCCACCCCAGCCTTCCCCCCCTTATCCTTTGCCTGCTGCAGAAGGAAAAGGCATTCACCTGCTTTCTCTCCCAAGTCATTTAACCCTTTCTCCTTAATTGTTGGTAGCCTGGCTGAGATCCTTTGACTGGCTGGCTGAGAACAAGTGCAGATCTTTGACAGGGTGTGTTCCACTCACACTCCTGTCTTCTTGTTTTGGTTTTGCTTGTGTCTCCGAAAAGGGATTTTTTCTGTCCATATTTCATACACAGAGCCAGTCTTTCAGTTCTTCCCTGGTACAGGGACACAGGTGGCTTTCTCTGGGGACCACCGGGTGAGCGTCCTGGACAGCTCTGGTGATAACCTTGGCACAAGAGAGAAAGGAAATTATCTTGTCATAGCTGTAACTGCTCGGAGCCCTCTTTCTACCAAGTAGTTCTTTGGATCGTAATCACTGAAGTGCAGTAGGGTTCTTGTTGTTTTTTGTTTGTTTGTTTTTAATTGGGGAGGAAATGGATAAGCAAGCAGTGCTTCCTCTGTTATATAGAGGCATGCTTCTTTTGTGGCCCCAAATTTCCCCTTTGGTCAGTCAGAGCCTACAAATTCTTTGTTTGATGTCTTAGTCTTTTTCTTTGTCTGGGTTCATTAAGTGTACCATTGCTGTTTATAATGTGCACCAATACCATTTTAAGTGTGATTATGAAGAAAAATACTGTTTGCATCAGTCTGAAGATCACCAGATTTTGTGAACAACTGTGTGTATAATAATATGTTTTAGTGCCCATCCTGGCTGCTCTAGAATGAGCTGTGGTTGGCCTGTGTTCATATGTAAATCATACTCATCTGTACCTTTGTGTGTGTACATATATATATGAATATGATTATCCTTTGACTTTTTGGTATAGAAAGAAAACTATTAAATAGGCTAATCTTTAAGATATTATTTACTTGTTCATTAAATTATTATGATTATAAAGTCATGCACAAAAATTAAAGGTACCAAGAAAAATGGGATTATATTGAAAGACAGAATTTTAAGTGGTAAATACGAAATAAATTATGAAGTATTCTGCCTTCTGACTAATGACACAGACTCTTAAGTGGTAATTCCTTCTGAGAATTTTCTTGCGTTGTGTACCTCTTGAGATATTGTGTGTTCAACTTCAATTTACAATCTGTTGTGGTAGGAAACTTAAGAGGAGAGATGTATCGTGGTGTAGACCATGGTGAATAATACTGCCAACGTTGAAATTCATTACAGTTTATCTTGTCTGTATGGGATTGCATTAAAGGTGTAAAATGCTGTGCTGTAGTTGAATATAAATGCTGTCTTTAGTATGGAAAAACTGTCTTGGTAAGGGAAGTTACTGCTGTTTACATCATTAAAGGGTTGAGCTCCCCTCTAAATGCTTAAATTTGGAGAGAGAAGAGTTTTGAAGAAGCCCTAATACTGGAGTTGTAGAGGCTCACTCTTTAAGGAAGGATGACACTAGTATTTTGTAATGCTTCTGACATGCATTCAAGAGCAGCACTAATGACCAACAGTTTTAAGTTACTATAGAGAAATCGGAAGAAAACCCAAGGATACAAACCTTCAACTGGTTTTATTCAGTAATTCTTTTTGCCATGTTTGAAGAATAAATAAATAAAAGGGGTTGTTCCAGGATGAAATCTCTCACCTTTAATCAAGCGAGATTTGTTTTTCAGGCTGGAAAACACCTCCCTTATGTCCTCATGCTCATCATTAATAAGCAAGCAAGACAGGCAGAAAACATGCCCCAAAGGTCGTACAGGAAATTTGTTATTCTAATGCTGCATTTTCTTGCAGAATTCTTCTGTTGGCTCTCTCGAGTGGTCAGAATACTTTTCAGTAGTCTGATTTTTTTTCCCAGTAATGTTTTTGTTGTTTTGTTTATTTTTAATATTGAACTGATAAGCTTAGTGAATTTGTATGTAAGGGTTAAAATATAATGCTTTTTATTTTGCTTCTTTGGTGTCTCAATGTTGCAGCATTACTGGAAATAATGAAATTTAGAGGAAAATGATAATTAAGACTGTATAGAACTGAAGCTCTTCCTATATGTTTAGGTAAAAACAGTAGAATTGCTACAGTGTAATAATTTTATTATGTATAATTTTACTAAGAAATTTTATACATCTGTTTGCATGCATAGTCCCCCAAAGAAGGCAATATAGCTTCAATTTAGTAATGCTTACCTAATTCTAGCCATCTTTTTTATTTTTCTTCAGGGTGTACCTCAGTTACCGTGTGCCAAAGCGTTGTACAGCTATGAGGGAAAAGAACCTGGAGATCTTAAGTTCAGTAAAGGAGACATCATCATTTTGCGTCGACAGGTGGATGAAAATTGGTATCATGGAGAAGTCAATGGCATCCATGGCTTTTTTCCTACCAACTTTGTTCAGATTATTAAACCTTTACCTCAACCTCCGCCTCAGTGCAAAGCACTTTATGACTTTGAAGTAAAAGACAAGGAAGCAGATAAAGACTGTTTACCATTTGCAAAGGTAAAAACTGAATAAAATTAGTATTTTCTTTTAATAATTTCATTCACTTGGATAAGAAATAATAAGACTTCAGTAGTCTCGTCTGTGTTTTTAATGGATCTATACAAATATGAAAAGGGCAGATAATTCTGTATGTATTTCTCATTTGTAGATTAGGTTTGCCTTCTTTTTCTTTATGAATTACATACAATTTCTCTGAGGTTTTATTTTTGAGAATACAGTTTTTCATAATTACAGGAATGGCAGTCTTAATTTCTGAGAAATAACCTATGTTATGAATTAAGTGTTCCATCCTCTAAAGAAATGCTCATTTAAAATTGTCAGCATTGATGCTAATTTTTAGCTTTGTGTTTAGTAAGTGACATTTTTAGGCTCCAGATACTAAATACAAAGTACTACTGAATTTTGTTGTTCTGTAATATAGTTAATTGCCTTTTGGAAAACATGACATTTCTTCTTACATTGTTGTAATTAATTTTCTATCTTGCAAAGCACAAAATGATACTGAGTTTTAATAAGTATTGGAGCTGTTCCTTTTTTGGTTTGTGATTCTTTAGTTTATGAAATAGCACAAAAATGCTACAAGATAAATGTGAGCTGATCACATTTTTGTACTTATTAAAAATGGAAAGGATGGGTAAAATTTTAAAAGTGACAAGTTTTATCTCTTTTCCTGAAGTTAGGACAAGTGCATATATCAACAGGCAATGTTTTTTTACCACACCTAGTTAATTGGCATTGGCTTGCATGTTTTGGTTAGATTGTTGACTGTTTCTTTTTTTTTTTTTTTTGATATACAGTCATGCTTGAGTGGGCATCTGTTTCCACATGCTTTAACTTACCTGTAAAGTAAATGTGCATCTCAGTATAGCAATGTTTAATATGCATATGAAACTTTTTTAATGTAATGTTCTCAAAATCGTATCTAAAATCGAAAGTTCAATCTGTATCTGAAAGAAGTCATACCACTTATCAGTGTTCTTATGTATTTAAGTTGAAGAGCAAC
The DNA here is from genome assembly GCF_964034855.1 of Anser brachyrhynchus. Lineage (NCBI taxonomy): Eukaryota > Metazoa > Chordata > Aves > Anseriformes > Anatidae > Anser > Anser brachyrhynchus. The sequence goes on from NC_137698.1 coordinate 27,408,538, forward strand.
ACCTAGGGAAGTTTGGGTAATGAGTCAGCTGAGACGTAAAAAAGTTGAGGTTCTGTTGATTAATGACAGGACTTAAAAGTGGGGCTGATAAGAGGACAACAGGCTGAATGTGACAGGAAGTCTGTTATGAAGGACAAAGTCAAATGGCTAAGGTCGGCTGTGGACAGTTAGCTGACTTCCAACAAAATTAACTTCAAACCCAAGAGCAGCATTTTTGTGTTACGGAGTGCCTTCTCTGTGGTACTTGTCCACGTACTGCCTTCTCTGATTACCCGTGCATTACGGAGGGAAATTTAATTAGAAGCTTAATTAGAGCTGGGAGACATAATCACTGCATGTTCACACAGGATGATGTTCTGACTGTAATACGCCGAGTGGATGAAAACTGGGCAGAAGGAATGCTGGCTGACAAGATAGGAATATTTCCGATCTCGTATGTTGAGGTGAGTACAGTTGGGCTATCAGTAAGGTTGTGCCTATGGTGTATTTCATCTTCGAAAAGAAAACTCCTGCAGTTACTTGATAGTATTTTTAAAGTAATGGTACCGTTGATGATTCTAAAATAACCTGAGATATAAATAATCTTAGATCTAGAATAATCTAGAATAAGATCTGTGTGCTTAGTTTGGGAAAGTTCATGACCTCAGCAGCTGAACAAGTGATTTTTACTTAGCTATTTGATACGTATTTTCATCAAATGAAATTGGAATGAAAGTACTTGGAGGCAGTCACTGCATTTTCTTGTTAGTACTGTGAGTCACGCAGTCAATCACAAACGACACTTAACTACAAAATGAAAGACATCAAGTCTGAGAAATAGTAATTTTTGCACTGTCCCTAATACCTGCCTCTGAAAACCAAATGAGCATAGCTAGAAATTTGGAGAATATAGGCTGTTAAGCAAGTAAACCATCGAACTTTACATCGAACAGACTGTTAGATAAAATGCTCTGTATATTCCTGGATTTCTCAAATCTGATATGACAACTTGCAGTGAGAGGTAGTGCTTGAGAAAGTTTCCCTCGTCTTTTAGGATTTCACATCGAAAACTATTTATCTTCTATATAGAAATAAGTGAGTAAGAACAGAATCTACAGCTACAACAATAGTTATTGTAGTTTTCATTACATAAAGATACAGAGGCTTGGAATAGTGTTTGTCTTTTTCTGCTAGGTATGCTATGGACACATGGTAAGATGGACTTCTTGTACTGAAGAGATTTTATTTAAATAAATGAAACAAAGATGGAAGGAAGTATTTTCACAGTAGAAGTGGGATGGGAAATACCTGCTTCAGGTCACAGGAGAAATGTGTAACCATACTAAGCGTTAAGTCAGGTGTTCAATTCCTGAATGCCCTGGTGAGATGGGAACTTTTTTTTTTTTAAAAAAAAAGTTTTCAAACAGTATAGAAAGTTCTTTTTTTTTTTTTTCAAAAGGATAGATATGTGTAATCATTTTTATACACTGATTTAAAGGTCTCTATACTTGGAGATAGAAAATTCCATACAACTTAAAAATAAACATAATAGTTATAATAATAAAACACACACAAAAACATAAATGTTTCAACTTATTCAGTCCAACTCTGTCTTCAGTTTAAGAAGCTTTCAAAAGCTGATTTAAGATGTTTTTGCCCCTGGCTATTAATTTCTGTCTCCTTGCAGTTAACTGACCCTTCAATTCAGACAGTACAGCATTTTCCTGGTGCTTCTTCTAAATAAATCACTTAACTTAGCCAAGTCAGAAAAAAATCCTTCCCTAGGGCTGCCACTTGGGCTAACTATTAGCTCACAACTCAGTTTACATTTCTATAAAAGTTTGCAAAATGGAGATTTCCTATTAAAAACACACAATTTAAGTTAAAATGATAGTCACAAAATGTATTTCACTGTTGAAATTTTCAGACAAATTCCATCTACTAAGAAAATGTATCTTCAACATACCCTTTTAGAGTAGGCATGAACACTTATACGCATTTTCAAATTCCCGATAGCACAGTGTGGGAAATCTAGAGAAATAAATATACCCAAAGGGATACTTCGGATCAGATAAGTGGTTTTTTTTTTCCCAGCATATACTGAACTGAAACGCTTGCTGTAGTGAAGAGCAGTGAGATATACCAAAAACTATATGAATTTTTGAAATGTTTGTTTTCTGAGATTATATAACTATTGTCCTTGAAAATATGCAGACAGTTGATGTAAACAATTAAACCACTAAAGACACTAAAAACTGAAGTAATTCATATTTTTTAGGTATTCCAGTATGGTATTTTTAGTTATATTTTGCAACCCTGTAACTGTTACCTGTTTTTGTCATAATGGCAGTTGCATCTTTGCCCTGTGCATGTCAGTCCACTAATTTTGTTTGTGTTGTTGCTTTTTAATGTCAGACAGTAGCTGCATTTACTGGAGATTTTAATGTCTGAAGTCATTAACTTTAAAACAAGGACAGCCTGTTCTGTTTATTCTGTAATATGTATGTCTGATAGTTAAAATGTTTCTTGTACTGTGAGGTCACAGAGTAAAACTTCAGGTATGTTGAAGTCCATGAAAAAATCTAAATGACTGTATTTGAGGGCAACTTTTTACCTGGAGGAATATTTTAATCATTGCAGTGATTGCCAGTCTATTCTTTTAGATCACTTTATTTTATTATATTTGTGATAGTAATAAAAGCTAGGACTGAAAACATTTTGAGAAATATTTTAATAGTGATTGCATTAAAAGTATAATTTGTTAACTGACTCACAGACCATTATGTCTTTATCTGTAGACACATGGCACTGTGAAATAATTACTTTCTCTGCAAGTGAAAAATAAATTATGCAAAACATTGAAAAAAATGTTTTCTATGAGGGAAAACTGCTAAAACAAACAACAACAAAAAAGCTTTTTAGCTTTATTAGAGCAAGTCCTGATTAATATTATCTAAATTACTAGACTTGACTGATGGAATTTCAACACATTTGCATTAAAAGTGAGTCAGTCAAGTTCTTGCACAGTGACAAAAGTAAATGCAGGGAGTACAGAAACTGTACAATTCATTTCATGACTCGTTTATCTCTTAACAAAAAACAAGAAATAAACAGATTTTTTCAAAATAGAATGCAGCTTGGGGTAGAATATAAATTTCTTAGAACCGCAAATTTGACACTTTGATGTGGTTTAACACTTAGTAAACACACTCAAAATCTAAAACCTATTTGAATTGTTGCAAGTCATTCAGCACTCTTAACAACTAGAAAAATACGAACATCCAGAATTGAAAAACGAAAGACTAGGTAAGAGAAATCACTTTTCAATCAAAATGTCAGTAGAAAAGAATGACAGCTCTTGTTCTTCAAAGTTAATGTGAATAACGAGGAAACATCATTGTATTAATCCGTGTCCCCTAGTTTTATTTGCAACCAATCTTTCAGAAATGTAGGAAAGTATTTTCTTCCGTATCTTGAATGCTCATCGTTGTAGATTTTTAAGTTCATTGTCAGTTTATGCTGCTGTATCCATCAATGAATGTGACATTTTCATCAATGGGAAAATAAGATTTTATGTACCTACTGTGTCAGGGTTTTTTTATTAGCATCTCCTCCAGTACCAAATAGGAGTGTTTGTACTGAAGTACAACACTCCAATAGTATTAGATTATGTGAGCTAATTTTAAATACTTATGTAGCAATAATAACTCAGAAGAATAAGATTAAGCCTTTTATGAAAACTTTTCTTTTTGGCTGTTTTGCCTGCCCACACTTTAAAACAGAAAAATATGCAGAAAGTGAATATTTTATATTATGCTTGAAAACAGATCGTTAGTTTTGAGTAAAAAATCATAGTCTAATTCATGCTATATTTGAATGTGATAATATCAATGTTGTCATCTAATGACAATTTGAGTGTCACAGTTTTGATTAATTTCCCAAACAAAAACGGCAATACGGAACTACTGAGTTTGTTTCATAAATTAAAGTAAATGCAGCTGTGCTTAGGATCTGTTCAGGTTTTGCAAAACCTGATGCTTCTGATGGTTTATATTTTTTCTGAAACCTTAACTGCAAAGCTGAATTTAGGTTTCTAAGCTATCACCTGTCCTCCAGGATGATGCTTAGCAAGAACAGTAATGTCAAATAAGGGCAATGTTTGCCTAAGTTCCAATTACAATCTGCTCCTTTGTTTCAAAATACAAAGGTAAAAGTCAAATGCAGTCTAGGAATTGGTATTTGACTAATAATAGTGTTGGTGATGTGGAAAAATAGCTCCTCGATGTATGATGATGGAATAAAATTTCATAAATAAAAATTTTGGATAAAGATGAATAGAAAGATTATTCGGGGGAGAAGGTAGTGTTTTCATTTAATTTCAGAAAGTGATGTTATTTGAATTCCATCTGTCTCCATGTGAGTGAAAAATGCCAGAATGCATTTGCTAAATAAGTGCAGTAAAGCACAACGATAAGGGGCTTGGAAGTAGGTCTTTCGTGGTAGTCTAGTTGATAATTTCTCCAGACAGCTGCAAGCAGGCGGAAGGCTGCCTGTTGGCCTAGACCCCTCAAGGAGCACTGAGCTGACTCCATGTTGTTCCCATTTGGGAAGTTGGTCTATTTCCTGGGTTTCTATGGGGAGGGGAATTAGGTTTCAGGCTACCTGATACAGCAAAAAATAAATAAAAAAAATTGTCCATTAAAAAAAAAAGAGAGAAAAAAAATATGTGAAGGTAAAAGTTAAAGAAGCTTCAGTTCAGATGTGTTTGTTCAGGAAAACCTCTGACACAGAAAATATGGAAATCGATAAAGGGATGTTTGTGCAGAAAGGAATGCTGTATTCAGACACTTCATAGCAGGAATGGCGTGCATTACCATCATGACCTGGAGTGGTGGCTAGCCATTTATTTGGAAAATGCATGCAAGTTCTTAATTTCTTAATGAAGAGCTGAAGTGCACTCTGCGAAATACTGTTCAATACTGCTGTCCTCGGGTTGTTTCTGCAAAAAGGCCAGTCATCAGCTCATGTCCATGGTTAGGTTGCATGCTACTGTCCTGTGTGTTTTTTTCCATAAGAAAGCTCAGTACATTGCTTATATTTGAATCAGTCCCATGAGCAAGCCTTAACTTTTCCCTAATATGTTGTTCACTGTATAGAATAATCAGATTCTGCAGGCATTACTAGTTTCAGGAGGTAAACAAACATATTTAGGTTTAACAGGTACCTTGGGATGCTCTTAGCAGTGTGGCTTTTTTTTTTTTTTTTCACTCTCATGGGAGATCCTTCAGCTTTTCTGGTTAGGTAATTCATACAAGTGAGTACTGTTTTTCTTTCGGTGATCTTACATAATTTGTGAACAGACTGTTAAATTGGTGTTAGAGAGTAGATAGATAATAACAGAAGTGGTTGTGGCTAGTGTATAAGACAACATGGAATGCACAAATTCTCAGGAAGGACATGAAGAATTTCAGTCAGAGTTGGAAAAATAAAATGGCTGCAAGTACAAAATGTATAAAATGATTAGTCTTTGAAAAACCTACCAGTTCTTCCATGGTGAAAGGTAGGATGCTGACAGAATAAGTAGCAGAACAGTCTTTTTTTGGTCATATTTTCTACTTGCTTCATATCCTTCAAGTTGCTATTGGTGGTCTGTGTTAAAGTTGCTTTTCACTAGTCTGTCAAATGTATGTAAGCTCTAAATTTAAAATTTAATTAACAATTTAAAAAAATGATCAAAATAATGGGTTTGCAAATTAGTTGGAAAAAGCTGCATGGTGATGCCTTATGTTCTACAAAAATGGTACAAAAATATTTTGTCTGTATGATTCATGTCCAACGGAAGGAAAATCTCGTGTCTACATTTTTCCTTAGGAATGTTTACTACTGTGATATTGTCCTTTACCATTCTTCCTGGTCTTTTCACTTGCATTTTAAAGGACCAATAATAAGATGATGATGATTTAGGAAACATTTCTGTGTTCTCATCTTCATATCCGTTTCAAAATCCTCCTCTATGTCCCCCTTCCACTGCATTGTACTGTAGGTTCTTTTTCCTCTTTAAGACCTTTCATAATTTAAATTTTCCTGCTTTGATGTCCTAGCAGGTTTTTATGTCAGCTTCTCATTGTTCAATAATTCCTATTTTGATCCTTGTTTGTCTGTTTCTCATGTATATGTGCAATTTCCTTCCAGATCTCATCATTTAAATAAATGATTCTCAAGTGGTATTTATTTTCTATGTGCATATATACATATTCTTTATTATTTTGTACTGCTTTATATTATCCACTTGTTACATTTTCTGATCTCTGAGGACAAGCATAAAATGTCAACTTTTCTATGAGACACACTTAGATCAATACTACATTGATACTGTCACAATTAATAACGTGGAACTTGTGTAGTAAAGTTTTGGTGGGTTAAAATACTTCTTTAAAACTCCTTATGAGCATAGTAGGTGTCTTAAGACTTGTGGAAAAGCGGTTAAGATAAATAGGAGAAATAACATGCTGAAGAATAGAAATACTGTTTCCACAGTCGCTATTTTCATTCTTTCTTTGTAATATTCTTGAAAAAAGGTTTTTTCCCTTCATAATTGGCTGCAATCATCAAGTAACGGTATTTATATTTATTGGTACACATTAATTTGTACAGAAAACTGGTGCTGGTGTTACATCAGCTCATGAATAAATGAGAGTTCTGACTATTATTTACAGGAGCTCTAAAATATCAATAAGATTTTTCTGGAAAAAAAAGTTTTGTGGAAAATGTAGGCTTATTTTTCTTCCTCTCTGACTGATTTACTGAAAGAAGAAAATGTGTGGGATTCCATACTTGATTATCAGAGTGTAAGGATTTGTTTGTATTTTATATCATGTTGTTATAACAAACCAACAAATAGAAACAGGTCATTTTGAGCGAGAATTCAGTAGATATGCTTAAAAAAATATGACCTGTTCTAGGCTCCTAGGCACAAAGATACCATCTCAGCATTAGAGAGTTCAGAAGCTACAGATTGTTCTAAGCTGAGAAGGTATTTCCACAGAGCTGTCAAAGTGTTTCTTTGCTTCTTATACTGTCCTTCGCTTGTATATCTACTTGTTGTCAGGCAGTGAATAGATATAGCTGGATCCCTAGTCTGTCCTACTACATTAAATCTGAATTTAGGAAGCTTGTTATTTTAATACTGATAATGTTCAATATATATGCATAAATAGTAAGGAATACTAGCAGGAATGTCTTCAGGAGCCCACATGCAAAGGTTTGGGCTGACGTCATAAACAAGAAAAAAGGCTTAAAATGAAATTAATGTTCAAGAAGTTTCGTAATACAAATTTTTATATTATAAGGTCAAAGGGGACCTCTGTGATTTAGTCTGACTTCTTGATAACACAGGCTGTGGATATTGCTGAATTAATCCATGCTTGAACCAGAGTATAGCAACCTTTCTTAACTGAAATTTTACCTCTCATGGGTAGTCCACCTCAAACTGACTCAAAGCATGTTGAGTTGGTAGTTAAAGACTTCACTCTGTAATGGCTAATTTTTAGAGTAGGTCAGTATGGCACATTTTTAAATTGCATGGTTTAAATTGGGCTATAATGAATAAAAGGAAAATATATTTTGGCTATCTTCAGGTGATTTTTTCAAAATCAAACTAATTATTAATGTGTGAATATTTTCTTGTAGTTTAACACAGCAGCCAAGCAGCTGATAGAATTGGATAAGCCCTCAGGTTCTGCTGTAGACTCTGGAGAAGGTACCTCTGGGGCAGCCCACAACAATTCAGTCCAAAAGCACACCGATACAAAGAAAAACACCAAAAAACGGCACTCTTTTACATCCCTCACGATGTCCAACAAGTCTTCACAGTCTTCTCAGAATCGTCACTCAATGGAAATCAGTCCTCCTGTCCTCATCAGCTCCAGCAACCCAACCGCAGCAGCCCGCATAAGTGAGCTGACGGGACTTTCTTGTAGTGCCCCTTCTCAGGTAATTTACATGAAATTAAGTATAAATCATATTTGTGTTTTTTTAATAACTATAAAGGCTTCTGATCTTGTCATATTACCCCAAATTATTTGTTACATGTAATTAATACTAACAGACGCTTTCACAAAGCTCATCTTCCAACATGGAGAGCGTTTTAAAGGGGGAAAAAAACCACTCCTTAAAAATGCATATATTTTTGGTCTTGTGAACTTATTTTCACAGTTCTCAATGTCTAAGAAATCAGAAATTGTAAAATTTTAGAATCTAGAGTGACTTTATTTCTTCACTTTCTTGTAAATTGAATATAGTACTGGATATTAATAAAGCATATGCAAATAAAAGGTAAATTCAACATGAAAATTACATACATTACAGAAATATACCACATTAATATGATTGTGATAAGTAGAGGTATTTATCTGGCTTTATTTATTTATCTCATGTTTTTTCAAAGCCGTTAATTACAAACTTTAGCAATTAGTGAACAATTGTCTGTTTCACATAAAGATTAAATTTTGAGAGTAGAGATGGTAATAGAGACGGAGGTGTGGAATTATTTTTACATGAACTAGTAAATATCTTTTATTTGCACGTCTTTGGGATCTGACTGACATTTATGGAAAAAAGAAAATGATTATGATTAAAAGTGTTTCACATTGGTAGTTCAATATATCTCCAAAGCTTCTGAAACATGAGAAGATAATTTGCTGAAAAAAGGTGAGCACTATGATCCAGTGTTGTTTGCATGAGTATCTAACCATAAATTATTTCTAAAGTAACGGACAGTAGAATGCCAGTGATTTTGACCATGAAGCTTACAGCTGTGTCAAAAGAGCTCCCATCAAACTACTCAGAACTGACCCTGCTGTTGTGTGTTTTTTTTTTTTGTTTTGACAGGTTCATATTGGTTCTACAGGGCTAATTGTGACTCCACCGCCTAGCAGCCCAGTCACAACAGGGCCTTCGTTTACCTTCCCATCGGAAGTTACTTACCAAGCTGCTCTTGGTGTAAGTACCATTTAAGAAAACTCATTCTTTTATCTTTGGTCTGTACTGTCACTTTTCATTCCAGAGATTTCACTGGATTCTTTCACTGATTTAAAATAACTACTTTATGGTGATCATCTGTGTGATAGACTAGAGTATAAACTGAACTACAGAAGAAACATTAGTCATAAAATAATGCTTGAGTCCTGTGATCCATATCCATTCCTCCATCTTTCCTCTGTGTAGTAAGCACAAGAAACACACATCCTTCAAGAACAGTAGTTCTTTTCAGCATGAGAAGGAAAGAGATTATGTTGGAGGAAGGTTAGGAGAAACAAGCAAGACCTTGAAAAACAAAAACAAAAAAAAAAAACCAACCCACAACCAGAAAAAATACAAGAACTTAGACCTTGGTTGCCAGGTATTTTTGTCTTCCTTAACTCATTACTAGCAAGATTCTCTGAAATTTCAAAACTGTGCTTTCTTTAAACAAGCTTATTTTAGTTGTGTGTACCCTTGTCAGATAGTGGATGTATCTGACGTGTCTAGGTTGGGTTCTTTGAAATCAATCAGAAAAACTTGCAAATGGTCATCTTTTACAGGAAAGAGTACATTGCCCTGCTACTTTTCTTGGACAAAGAAATTGTCTCCAAAAAGTGCAGGATTTCATTCCAAAAACAATGGATGTTTGTTTTGCAGTGTTTTTGGTGGACAAGCTCTGGAATGTCGTATATCATACTGCACTTGTCAAAGACTGACCTTAGCTGCAGTCAAGAGTGTAGACACCAGTTTTCACAGATTTTAAAGGGAACTTCATGAATTCTTAGTTGGATAATATGAATTCTCTAAATTTAATACTTACTTCAAGTCCAAAAATTGCATCATTAACCTTCAAGGGGCGGCACAGTTAATAATAATTTTCCAGTTAGTCTCCTTTAAATAAAAATTAAAAAAAAAAAAAAAAAAGCTTGAGGCTTGATTCGTTTAGGTGTCTAATTATCCTTGCAGTCTTTAGAGCAAGTAAAATGTGATGCTTACCCTTGCTGCTAAATTTCTCTAGGCTGGTTTTCAACTTTGAGCACTTGAATCATTTTACATAATTGTCTGTAAAATCAAAGGCAGAATTGTCTGCCTTCTGCTATCAATTTTTTGTTGTTTAATTAAAGGCTTAGGTGCGGCTTGGTCACAGCTGAGAGGTTTCATTTTGACCACTTCCTTTGGAACTCTTAAGTTACATTTCTCAGTCCTTCAACTTACGATGCTGTTAGTTTCTGAATTATTTCCAGTACTTCCTTCTGGCATAGTAAGTGCATTCCAGAACTAGGTACAGTACTACACATTCATTTTAAGTGGTGAGAATATTGATAGTGTGACCTTTTCACTTTTATCCCAGTAGTCTGATGGTTTCTATCTTGAGAATTTCCATGCATGGACTGAGTGTGGCACCAAGTTTTTGTTCAGCTACATATCCATGATGATCCCACAATTTTTTTGTTGTCATTAGTGATACAGTAATTGCTCTCATCCAAGTAAATACGTTTCACCACATACGTTCTTCAGATGGGTGAGCCTATTGACAAGTACACAGACAGTATGTTTGTGCTCTGTTTCACTGAGTAATCCAGGTTGTGCTGTAGCAATTCTTCGTCCTTTTATTGTTTATCACACCTTCAGTCTGTGGATCATCTGTGCAATCTTACTGTTAAAGTTATTCTGGAACCAATTAATAATCTCCTTAGACTTGTATTTTAATGTCACAGAATGATTGAGCTTGGAAGGGACCTCTGGAGGTCATCTGGTCCAAACCCCCTGCTCAAGCACGTTGCCCAGGACCATATCCAGATAGATTTTGAAGATGTCCAAGGACTCCTCAACCTCACTGGGCAACCTGTTCCAGTGCTCAATCACCTTCACAGAGAAAAAAAATTTCCTGATGTTCAGATGGAGCCTTCTATGTTTCAGTTTGTCCCCACTGCTTCTGATCCTGTCACTGGGCACCACCTGGCTTCATCTTTGTTGCATGCTCCTTTATATACGCTGATAATAAGGTCGCTCCTGAGCCTTCTCTTTAGGTTGAACTGTCCCAGCTGTCTCAGCCTTTTGTCATAAGAGAGATGCACCAGTCCCTTAATTATCTTTGTGGTCCTTTGCTGGACAATCTTTAGTATGTTTGTGTGTGGCCAGTGCTGAACAGAGGGTCAGGATCACCTCCTGTAACATGCAGGCAGTGCTTCTCCTCATGCAGCCCAAGGTACCATTAGCCTTCTTTGCTGCAAGGGCACACTTCTGACTCATGTTCAACTTGGTGTCCACCAGGACCCCCAAATCCTTTTCTTGTATGTACGTCTAATACTGGAAACAATTAGCTGCTTATGTACTGGCTCATGTAATCTTTTAGACTTCTTTCATCCTGTCCTTGAGAAAATACCTTAAAGCACTGAGCAAACAAAATAACTGTTGATATCATCTGTGCTCTTAGGCAAAATACAAGTCTAGTTAATGTATTTGCTGCAAACATCAAGTATTGATTTGATTTGTGGCCAAGATACTCAGTTTTGGAGAGGATGAGTTAGGCAGGATTCAAAGCATAATTTCAGAAGTTCTATCAGAAGTTTTTTTTTCTTCCTTTTAGTAACAAACAGTTTTGCTTGTTATTAAGAATCAGTAGTTCTTTCTTTGATGCCAGCATAGAAGAATACTTTATTTTGGTGTTGGTGCAAAGTCATTAAAGCACCTCGGGTGCTTTAGTTGCATAAGCTTGTTCAAAAGCAATCTCACCATCAGTACCCATAGGGATGAAATTACAGTGCTAAATGCAACATGGATTGAAACTTTGCCACATGATTGTCCTGTATCCTGGAGTGATGCTTTCTCTTTGTGATAACCGGGTTCTTGGTTATGTTTCCAATTAGGCATATAATTCCCATTGAGAATCTGAATTATTCTCTGCCACCCTCTTTAAAAGTCAATAACCTTCTGTACATAATGTTCTGTTTCTTTTTGACTTGTTTTCAGCATGACTAAAATACAAGCTGCTGCTGGCAGCCCAGACTACAGTTAGGTGGTTCCTATGTTCTTTTACTATAGATAGATGATATTAGATGATGCAATTTGTACTCATAGACTGTGAAGTGTGTCTTTAAATTCCCCTTTTTCACTTGCTTAATAAACTCGTTTTAATTTTAGACATCTGCAAAACAGCTTTGATAAGTCAAGAGAGAAGGTGATGTTCTTTTCTCTCTAGATTTTTTTCCCCTCTAGAAATAACCTCCCTGACATCCTCAGCCTTAATGTTAAGCCACAGAACAATTGGGCTGTATGATACAATATACCAGTGGTTAGCTTGAGCCCTTTTGCTTTTGTATTTTTAGCTTTTTTTTTTTTTTTAAGTAAAAGCTCTCGCATTTCTCAAAGCTTATCCCTTTAGCTTTTCTCTTCATTTCTGAGTACTATGCAAATGACAAGAGAGTTGGGATGGAATGGGGAGAGTTTCTCTTTAGCATGAATATGATTTAATTGGATCTTCTTCCTGTCAATCGTTCTGGCATTTATAACACTATTTAAAGTAACTGTTCTTTGAGAGCAAGCCATTCAATACTACCTTTTACTTCATGCCAAATTCAGATTAAGGGAGAAGAATCAATAAGAATTAGGAATGATGATGTTTTTTGTCAGATGGCCATATACACCATCTGCTGCTTGTGTCACATAAGCAAATTCTTATTTGCATTGAGAAAACCTGTGATAATTTCTTTAGAAGTTTTATTTTACAGCAGCAGTTCTTTAAACGAGTTCTTTAGCCAGCAGCATGAATTCTTCTTTTGTGTTTTGAGGTTTGGTTCTTTGAAATTGAAGAAGCTATGAACTGAGACAAACTTCGCACAGCTGAAGCTTTTGGTTATGATACTATCACTTAGTGTTCTCTGGGACTTCAAACCACAGCTTTGCCCTTAACCAGGGGCATTAATTGGTCTTCTCTTTTTGGCTACTGGCATTTTTGAACCTTGTAGGTGCTTGGTATATTTGACGTTCTTTATAAAATATAAATAGCAGATGTCAAGTTCAATAGTTGTTGGGCGAAAATATGCATGTACAATTAAGTCTCATTTACATTGGAGGAAATTCTTGGATGTAATTTATAAGGCAGTTATCTAATGGAGGAGATCTAGTTGCCATAGATTTTGCTGAAAAAAATGTTAAAGGAAGTATGTGATTTGGGCTGTGATATGGGAAAAACAGAACTTAAATATACTACAGCAAAGTTAGAGTTGCATTCAAAAGCAGCAGAAGAGAAACGGAATGCATCACCAACAGATAGCTTACCATCCTTTCATTCTGCTTTTTACATCCTCTCAAGACGTTTTTGGACTGTAGTTGGCCCAGATATCCATATTTCTACTTCTTTAGATTGAATATGTTGACTTTGAAATGGTGTCATGGTATGTGCACTTAACTAGCAAAAACAAGTGGTCTATATTTGGATGGTTTACATTAGCTTACATGCTGAAGGTTCCAAAAATTAAAAAAATCCCTGTTTGTTCTCGTGCCTACACACAAAAAAATTACCCTTCTATATTAAAGTATATGAGGTAGTCTGATTTATTAGTAACGAGGCACAAGCTGTGAGGGTTATAGTATACTGATGACTTTTAACTCTCTTTCATGTTGTTCCAGCTGATTCAATAGTGTGAGTAAGTCAGGAGGAGGTTTAAATAAGAACTGTCTGAGTTTTAACCAACAATAATTCAAATTAACTTTTGTAGGTAAGAGGAAGCAGCTGAAAGAAATGATGAGGTTTTGTATGAGAGGCCTGCTCTTGATAACATATATTTATAGTTTAGGAATTTTGTTAAATATGAGTCTTAATTTGTTAGCCCTCAGGGGATTTTGCAAGTTGTATATTTTTTCTTAGACCTCGTGGGACTGACAATTAATGTTTTTTTCTACTGTTGTGCCTTTTGTTGTTCTTTGCGTGAGCTGATTATTGGTCTTCAGTTGACTGATACAGGAATGAAGGGTAATTATATTTCAACTTAGTGATACGTATGAGTTTCTAGAGCACAGTTATAAGTACTATTTTAAATTTTTACATAAATTAAGTATCAAATTAAGTATCGAATTAAATATAATGTTCCATCTTTCGATTAAAAAACTATCATAGCTTTTCAGAGATATGTTTAAGATGCTGTTTTATGCTGAAAATACATCTGTCTGAAGAGTAGCTGCAGAAAGTTTCAATTTTTTCCTACTCAACTGCTTGAAATAAAAATACTTTATTTTGATGAATATATTTTATTAAATCACAGGGGAGTTTGCATATATTTTTTCACAAAATGTTGAATAAGGAAACCATCAAAGCTAGCGTGTGCTGTAGAGGTAGATACGGTTCTCAATAGCTACAGAAATGGATACATGCCAGAAAACTTTTTTGAAAATTTAGCTAGAGCATGTGGGGCTATTTTATTAAGTTGTAGCAGTGCAAGCTGAGGAGCAGTTGTCTTCTAAAGCCTATCAGGTGGTTTGTTTGGATTTCTAAGTACTTGCCAAGTCTTCTGGAGTTTAATTGGGCTGTGGCTCACTGCAGGTTTCATTACCATAGTAATAGACACGGGAAGGAGAGCAGAACCTTAATGGAGCAAAATAAAATAGAGCTGGGAAGATGGCCTTTATTGCAGCTGAAAAATCTGTGTATGTTGTGTGGTCAGATGAATAAAATACAATGCCCAGTATATATATGTTTAGAGATACAGGAAGTGTGAAATATTGACACCTTGATATTGGGCATGAATAAGTATTTAAAGATTTCCAGCTAACCATCTCTAATGTGAATTTACAGGTTCCCTATGTGTAAGGAAATCTAGATTCCTAAAAAAAGGGTTTGAATTTGTATTCTATAGACCAGTTGTCTAAAAGGTTCTCACATTTTTCAGTCTGGATTCATCCAAGGCATTTGTTGAAGCTGATTGGGAGAGGGAATTAACTTCTGCTGGAAAGCAGTTGAAAGAGCAATGTTAGTATTTCAGTATGGATGTTTAAGATATTTTTAAAATACTGTTGAATGGATGGGGATCTAGAATATAAAGCAAATGCATATACAATTCTTGTAAATAACTAAGTTAGTATGAAAGCTCACAGTTATGCTTCACGAGCAGGTCACGTCTGCTTTGTATAGAATACAGTTGATCTGTTTGATTTTTTTTTTAAAAAAGCATGATTAGAAAAATAAATAAAAAATAACTACTTTGCAATTTACATTGCTATTCAGATCTAATTAAGCATAGGAAGTTTGACGGTGAAATTATGCTTACTGTAAGAGATAATCAGTTTTCTCTAGATTTTGTTCCTTTTAATAATTTAGTACTTTACTGTTTCTTGACAAGTAAGACTAGTTCAGAGAATCATATTTTTATTAACACTCTCAAAATGCAGTGAGGTAATAATCCCACAGTGCAGAACTCCTTTGCCTAGAGATTTTTGTTTAGAAAAACAACAAACTTTAGAAGTAGGCTGTTTGAGGGGAATTAAAATTACTTTCAATTATATTTTTCCAAAGCAATAATGTAGTGCTGTGCATTTATATGCTGATGTACTGGATGAGCCAGGCAATGCTTCAGTACATTTTGGTAATTTATATTCTTATGTGGGTTTTTTTAGATCTAAAGTGGCATTATTTAGAGTTTTGCTTCAGTATTAAAGGGTTGTTTTAAGTCAAAGGTCATGTATGAAATGAATTTTGTTTCACATTTTGAAATGTTTGAGTTTTTTATTACTCTTTTTTTTTTTCTGTTTGTTGTAACACAAATAATTATTTTTGGAAAGGGGGGAAGAAAAGTTCTCCTTTTGTGAGAGACTTTTCCCAGGAGTGTTGGTACGTGAAGTCCTAAAGAATTGTCTAAGGCTTTATAGAACAGAAGGTAACAATTGCTCCATTGAGCCTCAAAAGGCATAGAATCCTGTAGGCAGGACCCCCCTTAGGATCTGCCTGTAAAGAACTGTGCCTTTTTACTGGGGTGTTTGTTAAAGATTACCGATCTCGATAATACTGAATTTCAAAAGCTGACTCTTTAAACTAGAAGAATAGGCAAAAGTGGTAACAATAGCTCAGTGGCTATAGTCTCATATTGTGCTTGCTTTTTGTTACCCATACATCAAAAGAAAATTTTCCCCAGAAGGGGGTGGTTTTGGGTGCACTACTGCTGAATGGCATATTATGTTTCAGCTTCAGGTTACAAAAACAATCATGTTTTGAAGTACAGTCAGCAGTAGGATGTTAAAATCTACCTCCTGGAAGGCTTCTGCATTTTTTTTTGAGTCCTATCCTAAAGATGTTATAATTAGAAACAATGCTTTCTGTTTTTCCTCTGCTGAGAAATTGCTTGTCATTTGCGTAATTAGCAGCCAAGACTTCAAGATTTTAAAATGCAAAAAGTGAAATACAAACAAACCTAACTCTCCAGTTATATTTTACCAGTAAGTAATGGAATACTGAACTCTAGCTGATTTTTTTGTTTATTTTCTTAGCATATCATACTTCTCTTTCAGCCGATTCAACTCATCAAACAATATTGATCATCTGTTGCTATTTTTTTTCCCTCAAAAAATCAGAATATGAATCCCCCACTTCCACCACCACCTCTCTTGTCTGCTGCAATCATTGCATCAGCTTCTTCTGGACCTCAGTCTGCAGGTGTAATACAAAGGCCGACATCAGGATCAGCTGACCAAATGACACATTTACGACCACAAACTCGTCCAAGTGTGTAAGTAAAATTGAAACTTTTTGCCAATCAGAACAATGCAACGAGATCAATAACTTCATTTGTACTTACTTTGTGCCAGCTGGCTAGGTTCTGCTAAAATTCCCAGGAAACCACGTGTACAACTTAGAACAAAAACAAGGCATGCATAAAGGTGATATCCTCAAATGGCCTTTGTACTGAGGGTTATTTATGCCTTAAGCAAATATCATCAGCTCTTGCTGTGTATAGGAAACACTCACTTCAAAAATATAAAACGTTTATCGTGTCGAAGATGAATGAATCTTTGAGTCAGTGACGAGGACTATGTAACTCGCAAGTGGCAAACACAGGAGTGAATTTATTCAGTGTTTTCTGTTATGCATGGAATGAAAAGGCTATTCTCATATGGAATAACTTATGCCAAAACATAGAAATGCTGTATCTCATTTAGACTGTTATATTAGCATATCATTGCCAGTCTGCTTGTCTGAGATGCGATTGAAATTTGACTGAGGATTCTACAGTTCAGTTAATTAGTGGGTGTCAATTTGGAATGAAGGCAGAAAGCTGCTAGTTAGTATTATGTCTTCACACTTGTACAAGCAAATGTGCATCATCCTTCTGGGTGAAAATATTTTGTGTATTAACATGTGCTTCTGACAACATCTTTCTTCTCGGAAGCTTCTTTGTGTGCAGTTTGGAGAGTAAGAAAGAAAAGAAAAAATAAAAATCAGGAGTGGTTGAACCACGTAATTGGACACATTTGAATAATGCAAGGGCTGCTTTTGTTCTTTCTTTGTTTTTTTATCTTCCCACCAGGTTTCCTCCCACTCCAAAAGAGCGCCCATCTTGTACAGCAGGTGCATCTGGGTTTGGGCTGTTTCTTCAATGTTGAGCATTTTAATGCTGCTTCTTATGGATCATTGTACTTTGTGTAGTTAATCAAGTTCCCATCTCATTTATTCCAATCCTCCATCTTCAAAGGGTTGCTCTATAAGAGGATACTAATGAAATTTGTAATGATTTAACTAAAAGGGAAGTTAATGAACACCAATTAAGGCACATCAGTTGCTTTCCCATAGAGGTTCAGCATGTGGCTTTGTAGATCATGTGCTAGTGAAGCCTTTTGTTGCCAACGTGTTATGTGTAGCCTTTAAAGCATATTATGGACTTGCTTTACTATGTACCTATATTGCCTTTAAAGCATTTTTGCAGGTAATGCAAAAATTCTTGGGTAGACAACGAAGAATACAAATACAGTACAAAGTAGATAAGCACGCAGTTAATGCTGTTGTTACTGTGTGTAAAAGACAACTTTGACCAGAGAATGTTTTATAAAGCCTTCTTTCTGCCCCTGGGGTAACAAGGGGAGTGGGAAAGACTAGCACTGCAAGTAACTGTGGATCCTTTTCTAAAACGGGATATTCTACACATCTACCCTGATTGGCTACATCTTAAGAAAAATACATTCTTTTTGAGAAAATGTGATTTATTAGAATGCCATTTCCTGTAGATCAGGGTCCATAATTACATAAATGTTTTTATGTAAACAATTTAAACAGTTTTCTAATGTTCAAATTGTGGCAGAAAATAGAACACCATGTATCGCTTTTTAATATGACACTCTGCATTCTTATTTGAAGACTTCCGTAGGAATATTCCAGCATGCAAATAAAAAAGTTGCAGTTTTGTTGTTTTTTCTCTCTGTAAATCCAGACAGTTTTCTACTAATATTAAAAAAAAAAAAAAGTAAAACGCTTTCTCAATTTTCACTATGATTTCAAATGTGCTATATTATACATTAATGTTGCTTTGCAGGAAAAAAAAGTGAAGAAACTTTAAAAGGTGAACAACTGCTAACTAACTTACCCATAGACTTCCAGTTCCAGTATCTTTCTTTACACTGCAGTTGCATGGGAAGATTCCAATTTTGCAATTTGATAAGTATTTCTGATGCTGATCTTTCATTCCCTACTAACAGAAAATTTCCTTCCCCTCCCCCCCATTTCCTCCTCCCAAAAGTTGGCATGTCACCTAGTGTAAGAGATTAGAAGGAAGTGTAGTGAGAGAGGAGTAGGTTTTGATGGGATTTGGAGTCATTAATCACATATTTAGAGGTCACTAACTTAATTAAGGAAATGGACAATCTTATTGGAAGTGTTACATGTTACAGTGTTTTTAATGGTCATTGTTCTCCTCGTTACTACCATAACTTTCTGTTTTAATATTGTAACAGTGTGATTGATCAACTGCCGTACAACCCTTTCTGCCATGCCTTCTCATCTCTGACCCTGAACTCTCTCAGCTAGAAAACACAAGTGATGTTTTTAATGGTTTTAGATTTAACAATTGCATCTACTTTCCTGTCTTGTAGATATATTGCTGTATACCCTTACACTCCTCGAAAGGAGGATGAACTGGAACTGCGGAAGGGAGAAATGTTCTTGGTATTTGAACGCTGCCAAGATGGCTGGTTCAAGGGAACTTCCATGCACACAAGCAAGATTGGTGTTTTTCCTGGCAATTATGTGGCTCCAGTTACAAGGTACATTTTCATACAGGTGTCTAAATAGTTCCTAGGTGTCTAGTTTCAGGTCCTAATCCTAAAACTAAATAATGAAAAACCTGTAGGCGTCAGCAACTGGCATATTTTTCAGTTGTGTTTTAGTGTTTTGTTTTCAATTTTGGCAGGACAGTGACAAGTGCATCACAAATAAAAGTCCCCATGTCTACTGCGGGCCAAACAGGACGAGTGGTAACTATGGTCAGCCCTTCCACTGCTAGTGGAACATCTCAGAAGCTCCAGGGGAACGGTGTGGCAGTGAACTCCAGCACAGTACCCACAGCTGTGGTTTCTGCAGCACATATCCAAACTAGTCCACAAACCAAGGTCCTTATGCATGTGACAGGACAAATGACAGTCAACCAGGCTCGCAACGCAGTTAGAACAGGTAAAAGAAAAAAATAATAATAATAAAAAAAGCTTTGTATTTGCAGTAGTATCTTTGTGGTACACAAACTATAGAGTTTGTCTGGACAGGTGGCTTGAGTCAGAATATGTGTAAATACATGTTTCTGTTTTTCTAAAGTATTTTTATAGTATTTTATAGAGCTGAATGCTTTCTGAAATGCCAGTATATCTCTCTAAATTCATCAATCTTTTATTATTCTCCTCCAAGCAATTGTGTGTACATATGTATTCCTACTGTTGGAAACTTATATACAGGTATTTTAGGTGGAAATTTTTGTTTTTCCATCAGTATCTGGGATGAAGACCTTCTTTGAGCTTCCCGACTAATATGCAATTCATGTAGTAATAAAAGTGATAAGAACATCTGAGTCATAGCTTATGTTTTTGTGCTAACTGCGTAACAACTACAGATTGCTCTAATTTAGCATTCGTTCTTAAATTCTCACCTAACATCTTTGAAGACTTTTAGCATTCATTCATATTTCTTTTCAGGGCTCAGGGCTGGTTTTTATGCTTTCCGATTTGTTCTCTACACTTGACTTTAACTTTTTCCAGCTTTGACTCTGAAACCATTAAGACTAGACTAGCTTCAAGATACGTACCATCTATGTCATAAAACTCAGTATTTCTGACAGGTATAACTCTGCCTTTACTGTCTGGGGCGGGCCACATCATAGTGAAACATGCCTTCTTGTTATTTAAACTCAGATCCAAACAGATTGATAGTGGTATTTTCAAGAGTTTTTGTTTACCAAATCTATGCGCTCCTCTGTGGATTTGCCAGGCTAGGAAAATACCATGCATCTGGAATATAAGCTGTTCCAGTTGCTCCTAGGCCCTCAAGAGGAAGAAAAATAATAATTAAAAAAAAAAACAACACAGCAACATAAACCTCCACTGCTAACTATCCGAGTGTTCCATCTTCCAGCCTTGTATTTGGGCCCTAAGATTTCTTAGATTAAAAGAATCATGAATGGAACTTTTTTTTAATCACTACATCCTAATTGGCAGAGCAGGAGAGAAAATGAGATGCCAATGGTATAATCTGTTACCAGATTAAGGATGATTATTTTTTATGGTCTCAATATCTGTGGTTTAGCCCACTCTTCCTTTGGGGTCATCTCCTAAAACACCTTATGCATGCTCAGATATCAGCACCAGGTTTGATTTTGGAGGTAGAAAATGTGCATGTGTCTTTAGATGCTTTATTTCTTTAATTGGCCCATCTTCCTCCAGACTGATCTGAGGCTGGAAGACATGCGATAGTCCTTTGTAACCACTTTGTTCTTTACCTTTAAATTAAAAACAACAACAACAACAAAAACACACCAGGTGCTATTGGCAGCTGGTAAGAGAAACCTAGCAAAACATCTGTACATTTTTGCCTCTCAGGCACAGGTGGTTCTTACTTTAAATCCTTCTTTTGAGCTGTCTAAAAGTTTGCAAGTGACAGCACAAAGGAGAAGGTTCCTGTGGGCTCCAGAGGCTTTTCTGTCTCTGCACTTCTGTCAAGATGAATAAGCTCTTACAGTTCCATTCAGCTGGAAAACATGACAACGTGCTTTCCACCAACTTTTCAGGTCCCAAATGGAAAATTCAAAGGGGCTGCGCTCTCTTCACAGGGAACTTAACATTGGATTGCAGTGTAAAGGTGTACTGTTCACTCACAGTTCGGTCACAAATATAGATCTGTTCTTGTAATGGCCTGTTTAACTAGAACCGAAGCAATAATGGTTGCTTTATGTGCAAATGTTACATAAAACTGTGTAGTCAGCATCTGAAATGTGATCATCTTGAGCTTTTGCTTGCTGAGTGTTATTCTCTCAGCAGGGCTTCGCAGGCTAATGCTGCATTTGCAGGGCTGTTCTTCACTTTCATTTTAGCTCAGGACTTTGAGGATCCTTCTTCAAATGATCTTAGTGAGATGTTGCTCATCGTCATCTGCAGTGAGGGGGATGCATTCTTTGATGGAAAGGAACTGGAAAAGAAGTGTATATTCTGCCTATTTCGTTAAAAGATGAACTACATGAAAGCAGGGGAACTTGAAGCCTTTTCCTATGGATTTCATCAGGGATCAGGAAACAAAACAAGAAAGCTATTCCATACTTGTACTCCATTGTTTGCATGCAATTATAGACATAGCTTGAAGAGTAGCAGCTACTTGTAAGAAAACTGACTTTATGTCAGGAACAAAAGGCAGCATTAACAGTTGGCTTTTTTAATACCAAAAAGCTTGCTGCTGTTGGTTTTAGGCAAGCCTGCACTCTTCCTTTTTGAAATGTTCATGGTACTTAGAAAAGGTCTGCTACAGTGGGAGAGCTTACATATCAGAAAATACACGTAGCAATTTGTGGTGCTTTCTCTTTAGGAAACAACTTGTGTTTCTTATCTCAGAGATTATAATTGGGTATAATACTTACTGTAGTATTGTTATATCCCATTTGTGAATTGTGTCAGGCTTCTCTAATACACTGTTGGTACAATATACCCAGGGGATTAGTAGAGAGCAGAACAGAGCGAGTGCTAGAGGCTTGATGCCAGCGTATCAGTTACAAGAAGACCGCAACTCTAATTAGTATTAGAAAAATCAAAGTGAATTGATGTATTTGAGAAGTATGCTTGCCAAGCTAGAGAGATGACCTCTCTCTAGATACTCCGTTTCAGTGTATTTGAAGGAAAGAGGCCGTGCAGCAATGGAATGCGGCGTTTTGCCTCGTGATGTTTGGGTGAAATGTCTACACTCCATGCCACCCAATTGTACAGAGATACCCAGCCTGTTTTAATGATCTAAAGCATGTAGTGTTGATGATATAACTATGACAGCAATGTTGCTTCTTGGAAAGGATAAATTAGTTCATGCAGAGGTCTGTGCTTTGCAGCTAGGCTGCAGCCCAGTTTAGTGTATTCATTCCAACTTCCAGTGTAAATGTTGCTTTTATTTCACAAGGGTATGAGTAAATCCGTTCCTATATTTAAACACCCCAAGAGACAATAGCTTACATTTTCAGAGAAACCACTCACAGCAGTAATTGCCACTGTACTTATTGTTTGAAAGACCCACTAAATCTGTTGTGATTTTGTGAGTAGTTTAGGGAAAACAATCCAATTATATTTTTAGCAGCTTCTATAAGGAGAGTTTCTTCCTACATTGTTTTATATGCCCTGACAACTACACAGCGTATTAAAAGGAACAAACAAGTTCCAGGCAGGATTTAACTAGCTCTTGTGAACTAAAATGTAATGTTTGCATTTCTGTTCTTATGTGAAGCATTTTACTTAGCAGCTTGGATATCTCCACAGTAGTTGCGGTGATGTTAATCTTCTGTTGCATAGTGGTGCAGGTAGGTTACCAGGTGTATGCTGCCACTTTATTATGCTGAGTTAAATTGGATGCTGTGTAAGTTGCTATTATAGTAATATAAATGGAATTGGCACAGGTAGGAAGGAAACTTCTTGTAATTGATTAGTTATAACACAGTGACAGTACCTCTCTTTCTGTGTTACGAAAAGATGAACTCTCTTGCATATTATTCTTTTGTTCTAGTTGCTGCACACAATCAAGAAAGACCTACGGCAGCAGTCACACCCATACAAGCACAGAGTCCAACATGCCTTATTCCTGCAGCTGTGATCATTCCCCACCACTCCGTTGCCTCCCAGCAGCTCCAGCCCCAGCTTCCAAATACTGCTGCTTACGTCACAGCTGTGAATGTGAACCGCTCAACCATCCCTCTGTCATGTGCAGCAGCTTCTTTGAATTCTCCCAGCGTTGCTGCTTCATCTTTGGAGGGAGATATTAGTGGGAGAACTGTAAACACTCACCCTGGAGCTCCTGCATCTCCAGAGAGTGCTTTAGCAGCTGGTGGAAGTGCTGCTGTCAGTAAAGCAGACAAGGATGGCAAGGTGGGTAGAGAATCAAGTCACTTCCTTGCATTCTCCAATTTTTATCATGCAAACTTTTGAGAAATCTGTATTTATTTCTTACATTTGCTGAATTGGAGCGCTGTAAGTTTACAAGGCTGAGCCTGAATCGCAGGCAGCCATTTTGTGACTACAGCAAGCCCATTCATGGCCAATCCATAATAATTTAGGAGGGATAAAATACAGAGCAGACCTTGGAGAAGGGTTAAAATAGGGTAGCAGATTCATGCCTCTAGTGGTGAAAAAAGGTGAACTGGTAAAGTTCAGAAGAGCTATTAGACTGACTCTTGGAATTTTAAATATTTTCTTTTCTGGAACTGTGACCAGATGCTTTAGAAAGTTGCATGGTTAGTAATTGTTATCAGTAAGAATCTCTAAACTGGTATACTACCCTGGTAATGGGGAAAAAAAAAAGTAAGGAAAAAAAAAGAAAACAACAACAACAACAAAAACTTACAGAAACATAAGAAGTTTAGTACTAACAAAATGAAATTCATATTTAGTAAAAACTAGTATTCCTTTAGGTTGTATAAATAAGTGAAAAAAATCAATTATGAAACATTAATTTTACTTATAGTATTACAACATTTGTCTTATTAAGTAGACAGATTATGAAAAAGGTTATAAGGAATGCTTATTGCACAAAGAAAAGGAGGTAAGCTGCAATATCAATCACATAAGTATCTTTTGTAAATGGAGGTCAGTAGAGTTTCTAGTGATTCCATTTCTCTTCCTTCCATTTAAAGTACTTTTCTCTGTGTATGAACTCATTTTCAGTGTCCAACAAACCATGTCATTATGTTACATTGTTGGCAGAAACATTCCTCCAAATTTCTGAGTGGTTTTCTTTTACAGTTGTGGTCTATTTGGAATCTTTTTTTTTTCTGTTTTTGACAATTTCCTTTAGATCTCAAATGTTTTAAACATTACCTTGCTACTTTTCACCTACATGCAATCCTTAATGAAGTTTTTGAAGGTTTTAATCATAGGTTTGTAACAGTAATCTCACCCACTTTTTAATTGTTTTTGCTGATTATTGTTGAATGGAGGAACCTAGAAGTTTTTTTTTTGTTTTTTTTAAATGGATTTAGCTGTAACCACTGAATCCAGACCAAGGTGCCTTTAGGCAGGACTTTTAGAAAATAGATTTAGAGTTTAAGGTTGAAGATGCTAACATATTTGGATCGTGTTAATTTCTTTGAGTTTCTGTATTTCTTTCCTATTTTGTAGACAGCAGTTCTTTCCTGAAATAGCTTTAATTTCTTGGAGACTTGGAAGAAAGACAGAGGATTTTTCATTCACAGTTCACCAATTCCACTGCATCCCAAGCTATAATAAAAATCTCATATTGCTTAGCTTTTCTCTTTCTGTGGTTAAATAGCTTATTTTTGTCTTCAGGGCTTACAGTCTGGCACCTCTCATAAGCACTAAATTCACTTAGTCAAAGGGTTGGTAAGAAGATCACTGCCACACCCCTTAAAAGACAAACACAAAAGCTACTTAAATAATTCTCTTTAGGGTAAGTCTTAGTCTTCAGGGATTCCTGTCTGGACAAGCAAAAAGAATGTTTACAATTCCCCCCTCTAGCAGAACAGCAAAACACAATACATTCCCCTTGTGGCAAATTTCTGCTAAATCATGAAGGTCTTCCCTTACTGAGGGTAAATAAAAGACACTTATCTAAACAGCGGCCTCCAGGGCAGACTTTTCTCCCTGGTTGGTTTGAAATGATTCTTTATTCCTTCCTAGAAACTTCCTTGTTAACTAAATGTTTACTTCTTAGAATCCCTTTGTGGGAATCTAACTCCTCACTCCTTTTTCTAGACAACCTTTTGGGCCAGTGCCATTGGCTTTTTAAAGTAGGCCTTAACTTACCTTAACTAAGCAAAAGGGCTTAGCATATTTATGGTCTAAACGAGTTACTGTTTTTCTCTTTAGAATTTTAATAATTGTCTTTCTCTTTTATAATTTTCATAATTAACTCTTGTAATAATTTGTACAATATCAAGCATTTCCTCATAATTTACTTGAGTCGTCTCTGATCAAGGTGACATCTGTAAGAAGGAAGTGTTCAACTCTTTGTGGAATGCCTTCATTCTAAAATGAAGCACTGCTTTTGGTTCACAGAAAGAAAAAAAGGGGTTGCTGAAGCTGCTTTCTGGAGCATCCACCAAACGCAAGCCCCGCTTGTCACCTCCAGCATCACCAACTCTGGAGGTTGAGCAAGCAGCTGCAGAGTTAGCCCTGCAAGGTGCAGTTGGGCCAGAGCTTCCGGCAGCAGGTTGTCACGGCAAAGCTGGATCCTGTCCCACCGACTGCGAGGTCTCTGGGCTGGCGCAGGAGACGCAGCATCGGAAGACAAGTTCCCTGGATTCCGCTATTCCGATAGCGCCACCGCCTCGGCAGCCGTGCTCGTCCCTGGGTCCGGTCCTGAATGAGTCCAGGCCTCTTGTCTGTGAAAGGTAAATTATCCCTGTCGTGAAACTTAGGCAAAGCAAGGAAAAAACTGCACATGGATATTTGCTGTGTATTAGAACTGCTAGTAGTTCTTCAAAATGCTGAGGTTTTGTAGAAAAAATAAAATTTGCTCTTTTAACATTGCTTTATATACTTACCAGCCAACTCTAATGTTTGTTTGTTTTCTTTCTGTGTTACTTTAAAGTTTTGGCATAAAAAGACACTCAAACACAGTGATCTAGACCTGGTATGAGAACTGAGTTAGATAAAACAGAACACTTTATAATCTTGCATATGTGAATATCAGGTTAGTCTTCAGGATTATTAGCAGTACATAATTGCCAACCCAAATGTATGTTGAATAAGGCACTTATCTATGCTTAGGCTTACTATGTAATTTCTTAAACTGTTGCAGAGATGGCTTTACTGTATGAAGGCCCTGTTACTGTGCATTCCACACAGGAATCTGTAGGGCAACCTCTGAATCCTGGCAAGTAAGCCTAAAAAGCGCACAGTTGTTGGGTCTCTGAAGCTGACAGGCAGTTGCTTTAAAGTTCTGTCCCTTTTATTTTGTGTCCACCTATTATTTTCAAATTTAGAGTTCCTCAGTAGGCTGCACAGGCTGTGAAGGAAGTGGCAGTTTTCTAACTTCTGTCTCTTTTTATTACCCTTGGTAGTAGACAAGCAATATGAAGAATGTCATAGGATTTCTTTTGCAGTAGCTACAGGATTGTGTGGCGTACAGAAAAAAATAGGGTTGCAGTATAACAGTTCTAAGACTAAATTGATTCATGCTGACTACTGTAGACTTTGTTCTGATACTATTAACTCATGGTGTGTGGGCATACCATTGTACTTTCAGAGTCCCATTGATCTTAAGCTACATTTGTGTCTTAAGAGCCAGACAGTATGTAAGTTTCTACTTCGTCTTTTATTTGACTTCTGTCATACCTTTAGCGTTTTTTTTAAAGGTTATTACTGTTTCTATGCAATTTTCTTGCAGGAAATATTTTATTTCATATTAAGTTTCTGAAGTAGATTACATTCATAGATAGAACGTAAAAACTGAAGGGCTTTGCTTTAAAACTAACAATTTATTTTCACATTATCACGAATCTATTTGGCACAATAGTATATTTTAATGCTTTGAATGTGACAACAATATCAAATTCATCCTGGTATGACCAGTGGATATTAACATAAAGCTATTTGCATCCTCACAAAATGTGGATTTTTCACTTCCATGATGGAGTTTTCTTGTTACTACTTATTTCAAATGATGCTGTATACTTTTATTGATATAATAATAATATACACTCAAACATTCCTTTTAGTATAAATCTGTGTCCTTAATGTTTATTTAAGTGATAATTGCTACCACAAAATAATTCTCCCTGATAGTCATGTAGAGTCATTATACTTTTGTCAGCACATTTAAATAGAATTTCATCTGGGTTCTCTTTGTCCTTTTCAGGGCAGTATTAATACTTTTCTTGCTGATATGCTCTTGTTAAGTTTGTTTCTTTAGGCTGAATTGCTTCAAATCTGTTGCTTAATAATATGTACAACTCACCTTGTACTCAAGGTCTTCAGAGTAACTTAGAAGCATCAGTCAATCCTACTAGTTCTCAGAAGGGGTGTGTGGGGAACCGACTGATAGCACAATAGTATCTTCAGTGAAAATTTGGAGTTGAGGAGGAAAATAAGTTTAGCAAAAAGCAAAAGAACAGAGAAATCTCCTGCTAAAATTGTTCTGCTCTTACGTATCAATATTGCCATCACAGGCTACAGTCTGCTTGGAAAAAAGCAATGGTACTCTTTCTATTCTGACTCTAGCTTTGGACTATAATTATTAGTGTTTAAGATTTATTTTCAAATCTGACTAGAGGATTTAGGAGTCAGGTTCTGCTGATATTCTGGGTGAATTGGCAGAAAAAGTGTCTGAATCAACTCTGAAAAGCACTTGAAAATATTCCTGTTTAACACTGAGTTTTCTCTGGAGTCCTGGCTTCCTTTAAAGACACAGGAGTACATTCTCATTGTAATCCCACTGTTTCTCCATTCACTAGAATTGCAGGTTCTCTTAGAGTATCTTTAATGTATGTTCTACAGAAGAGAGGAAGTAAAAAAAGTGAACCATTAAAGAGATTTGTTTCCAGTTATACAGAATAAATGGATTAGCATATTTGATAGCGCACAGGTTCTTTGTGGTATGGATTTGCACATAAATACCGTGATACCTGTAGCCATTTCTCTGAAGGAAGAGAAGATGATGGCATTCCCTTCCATCTTAATATTGCAGGTCTCCTCTGTAGCAAACCAGTAGTTTACTTGCCACTACTGTACTCTTCTCCTTTGAGCTAGGTTGACTGCCCAATGGTGTCCATGCTCTTTCATATGTTCATTGTATAGGATAAGGAGAAACGTTAAACAAATTTCAGCCAAGCCTCGCTTCCAGTTTGGAGCAGTTTGGAGAATTGTTTTCTCCTCACAAAGGGTGTTAGATCACCTGCGACTTTGCAATGGTGTTCAGTCATTCTTCTGGTCCCCCAGCCAAGCTGCAAGTTGTCTTACAGTGGTACCAAATCTTTTTCAAGACTTTTCTCTTTTAGAAGGAAGCATTGATTAAATAGCCTTAGGTTTTACAGTAAATATATAGCACTGTAATAATAAACTTTTCAGCACTCCACAAGGGGGTTAAAGACCTGAAGTCGAACCTAAACGCACATCACTGTGTAACCTAAACTATAAAACAAGTCCTTCATCCAGTTATAGTGAAAGATAGCAGAAATTTTGTTCTGCCAGTAAAGTGGCTCCAAGCCATTTAATTCCACCCAGAATGATTGGTGTAATATCTGCTTCCAGTGAGCAGGCTCGTGGCTTTAGAGGGCAACAGGTTTTATCAGGTCTGGCAGCATGTGACTCTGTTCAGAACCATTCCCCCCTAGAAGGGAGTTGATCAGTGCATCAAGGCACCTGCTCAGTAGATGCAAAAGCTGCACAACAGCAGTATATAGGTGAGGTGAAAAGTAAAAATTCAAAAAACAAACAAAAAAAAACCTGAAAAGTTTAATATAAACTTTAGTGTAATAACAGTAATTCCAACTTCCTGTTGTCTGCTTTCCTCAGCTAAATTTTTTTTTGCATATGTGAAAGTATCCTCTAGGTGACTGGACCAATGATTCATTGAACAAAATAGGAAAAACACAAGTAAAACAGCCTAAAAATAACTGCAAATAGCTTGGAAGAAGATCAGTATTTAGTGAAATTGAAGCGATGAAGGAAGAGAGACACGTGAAAGATGTAATCCTTTTCATGTTATTGAAGTGTGTCAGAAATGCCAATATTACCAATGAAAAGTAGAATGGAGAAATGTGAAGATAGGTCACCTTCACCCCCCTAAAAAAAAAAAAAATCACAAATACGAAGTGCAAGAGCACTGTGGGATACAGCCAGACACATTAGGAATATCAGGAAAGAACTCATGGCAAACATAGTGGTTGCTTCTGGGAAGCTGTTGCAAGTTCATTTTTATAATATTTGATCACTAACTTATTAGAAAGAATAATATTTTGAAACATAATTTAAAAAATACTGTAAAACAGTCAAAGCAAATAGAAAGAAAACACATACTGTGCATCTAAATATACTGGGCAGATGGGGGATTGTTGTAACTGAAATAAAGTTGTAGTTTATAAGTCACTAATGAATATACTGTGCACATTAAAAGTATTCATAGATTACGTGACCAAAAGGATCTGCAAATTTGACCTTCAGACACTGAAAATGTTTGCAAATACTGAATAGGGAGATAAACAAGGAAGTGTTTTGGAGATTCAGACGTGGGAATGAAAAAGTTTTTCCAAAACATAACCCACACTTAGTAAATGTGGTTGTTTTTTTCCAGGAACATGGCAATGAATTTTTGAGCTGAAGCATAAGCTCTTTATTCTGCATAACATTGGTAATTTTGACAGTCTGTTGTAAATGATGAAATAGGTAATAGAAGAATAATTTTTGTTCCATAGTTGATAGAAGGTGATCTGAATGGACAGCTGTATGAATTTATGATGAGTCTGGATGGGATCACCTCTGTTTGGGCAAACAGAATTTGTAAAATATGACATGAAATTTGCTGGTTTGCCATAATAAGAAGAGATGGTGTGATTTTAAAGGCACAAACTCTTGTAGGTTTCTTGCTGATTAAGCATTGCAGAAGATAGTAAAACAGCACTTAAATGCCAGGAGTGTTGTGCTTTGTATTAGACATAACATTAAAAGATGAATATCAAAATATTTGGAAAGCTAATGAGAGGTACTAAGTTACTGCAGGGGTGTGAGTGTTCAAATCTGTATGGAAAGCTTTGGATTTCTGTGCAAGTTGGTGATGGGCTAGGGAGGGCAAAGAGAAGAAGGGTATTTGCTAAGTTGTTGGTTTTAACACTTAGGAAGGAACCAGCAGCAGAAGCTAGGAAAGGAATAGACTAGTCTATTAATTCAGGAGAATGCAGAGGTAACTTATGGACAGCATTAGAAACTGAAACGAGGGTATTTCAAGTGGAACAAATATTTACAGCGCACAATTTGAAAGAATGGAAGGTAAGTAATACAGGTATTCTTTCTTAACACTCATTTTTAATGGGCTTTCTTTTAGATAAATATAGTGTGTGTTCTGTAGTGTGATGGTTAATTTTGAGCCCCCAAAGCAACCATTTATTGCAATAGTAGAAGTTCATCATAGCTTTATTGCAGTCCTTTATCTTTTACTATCTTGTCCTGTCTGAGTAGAGGCTGTTGTTTATGTCAAGTAGTATACATTCTTAAGAGAACTTATGGTCTATTAAAAATGTTTGCTTCTTATGTCTTAAGGCAGCATTGAAACCCAAGCTGCCCATGGCAGAAGTTAGTGCAGGGGTTTGCCAGGCTATCTAGGCTGGACAAGTAACGTTCTGAAGCTGTACATTTGATAATCTCATAATTTGGCTTGGTAGCTTCTATGAAGCATGAATCTAATAATTTCAGTGCTCTAAAATCTGGGGATTTTGATAATTAAAATAAAGTCCTAGTTTATAAGTCACAAAATGTGATGACTGATTAAGTCCTAATATAATTTGCTATACGTACATTTCCCAAAAGACTTTAACTCTTTACACCACGCTGCTACTCTTTTTCTGAATATTTCTAACAGCGTGGACAGACTTTATTTTTGTTTTATTTGTTCTTAGGCAGAATGCACTACTATAACACATCTTTTTCTGTATCAGCATTACAGAATTAACTTATATTGTTATGGGTACATTGAGCTATAGTTGGTATTTCATCCTTTACTAAAAGTATCCTGTTATATTCTTCATGAGTGAAATCAGATTTTATCCAACACATCTAGCACTGCACTGAAGGCTCTTAACCTTAAAAGTTTTTGAATTCTACAGTGAGCCATGGATTCTATTTGATTTCAACATGCTGACATTACTGGCTGTGTAGCTAGAAACTCAATTATAATAATTATCAGAAAACTTTCGAGAAGTTGACACAATTGTCTGCAGAGCTATAACATTTAAATTTTAGGTTGATGTGAACTCAAGCTGTGATATTAGATTGAGTGGTGTTATACATGTTTGAAAATAGGTATAGAAGAGTGTTTGTAGCCTGTATTTAATGTGTAGTGGAAGTCATATTCGAAAAATGATTTTACTGTGAAAAATTGGAAAAACATACTTTTTTCTTATTGGTCAGATGCTAAAGAAAATTGTTGGGCTGAACACTTTTTAAAATGTTGTTTTAATATAGTAGTACACGAATTGTGTAACTGTGTCTAATTAAGATGGCATGCGTTCTTTTCCTGAAAAGCTTCTAAGATAAACACAAATAATTAAAAACAAATGCAAATTAATGTGTTTTGTTAGTTGCATCTTTTTATACTATGCCTTTCCTTAGAACATTCCCTGGGATAACATCATATTAAACATATAGTCATAAGATTATGCCCAATTACTGCTGTGAATGCTTTGATATTGTTGAGTCATGCTAGCTGGAAGAGCCTGCAAATTTATGTCCAAAAATGTGTTTATGGGTTTTCTCCTGTTATTTGACCTTTTAGTGCATTTTTACAGGGATCTTGGTTAAAAAATTGTGGTAAGAGATGCTTACGTTTGACTTAAATTCATTATGTTGCTATTATTATTTTCTGTTCAAGATATACTTAACTTTTAAGTTGCTGTGTTCTACTCAACAAACGGTTCTAGGCAGTTTCCTGTTTTGATAAGTTTTAACATGCACAAGAATATTTTTAAAAGCATTAGGTTTTAAAAAGAACCTGAACTAAAGTGGGATTTTTTTTTCTCTAATTATACAGGTATAGAGTTGTGGTGTCATATCCTCCTCAGAGTGAAGCAGAACTTGAACTTAAGGAAGGTGACATTGTTTTTGTACACAAAAAACGTGAGGATGGCTGGTTCAAAGGCACTCTGCAACGAAATGGAAAAACTGGCCTTTTCCCTGGCAGCTTTGTAGAGAACATTTGAGAAGATTCATTCCAAGATCATACCATACTGCAAAGTAGCACAAGTATTTTAACAGGAAAAGCACAGTCATGAAATATTTTCAAATGACTGTAATGTAAACAAAAATATTACATATTTTTACAGTGTCTATAGCACAATTACACCAGCGAACAAAGAAGATGAAGGCATCTGCTGGTTTTATCACTTCGGATTCTTAAGTGTGATGTGTGCCTTGTACTGTCTGATTTATTATATAGAGGAACTTTTTTCCCCCAAGTATGTTACATAAATGAACATTTGTTTACAAGGCTGTAACTAATTTATTCTTGTTTTTTTTTAAACTTGAATTTTGTGTAATAGCTGAAATTCTTGTGACTATGATTTTAACAAATTATTAATTTATGAAAGAATAACTAAGGGGAAGCTGGATTCTCTCCTTATGAACAAGCAATTATATCTGATAAAGAGCCTCCCATTTATCCTCTGGACATTTTTCCCCTGCTGTGTCTGACGGTGGAGTAAGTCTCTGTTTTACGAGTTAATGTTGAGTGGTGGTGATGTGGCGTCAAATAGAATTTGCCAGGTGGGGAAAAAATGTGTATTTAGTTCTTTGGATGGAGGAAAAAAAAGTCAGTGGTGTTCCTGAGTCTAGTTCTACTCCTTCATAAATCACCCAAGCAATGTTTCCAGGAGGCAAAGATGTATGCGAACAACTGATTAAAATTCAACAATCTCAAGGTTAGAATCATCTCAAGGTTAGGAAGGAAGAAATTTAGAAGTGTCAGTAAGAAATTCCCTATACCTTCTGTTTATGTAATAACTGGGCTATTTGAACAAAGCTTAGCTTTGTATAATTTGGCCAGTCCTTTGAGCATTTAGCGCTCAGGATCCAGCAAAATTGGAAGGAATGTTAAAGCCCAACACTTAGAACAATGATAACTTGAAAACACCTGTTTGAAAAGACTGAATACAAAAATAAATTTATAAGTTGTACTTAATGTCTAAAAATGCCTAAGAAGTGTAATTTGCTGTTTTCTTCTCAAACTGATCTGCATGGCCAAGAGATGTTTAAACATGTCTGAGCAATAGTGGTGGTAAGTGATGCACTTGTGTTAAAGTAAAAGGCTGTATGAAACACTGTGAAAACTTTACTAACTTCTTAACCATTGCTACTTCGGTATGTTCTGACCTTTTCTTTGTCTTGCATGTTACTCAATTCTTGCAGTAATATAGCTGTGCATGATTTGCATTTTCCATCCCAATTACCTGTTGCTGGGTTATTTTGCTCTGAAAGTTTCCCAAAAGCCACTTGACCAAAACTAGTGAGCAACTCATCTTCAACTAGAGGAGGTGTCCAGTGTTTGAATCATTAATAAAATATTTTAATGTCCTTGCAGCTGATGGATATAAAGAACGCAGCCTGCAAGAAAAGCGTTGTTAGTCTTTCAGGGTTTTGTTAAAGATTTGACACTGGTGAACACACATGCTACTCAGCTGAACTTGCTTTTTTTATTTTATTGTTTGATTGTGAGTCACAAGTTCAGTTGTGACTTTTTGCAAGACACTGAGCACCATCGTCTCCAGTTAAATCTGATGTAATTTGGCTGTTACTCAGCACTTTACAAAGGGAAGCCAGTAGTGTGATTCAGTGTCACACAGTATACAGAATAGTGATGTGTTAAATCCTTATCATTTTATTTTTTGAAGTTACACATTGAAAAATATCATATTAGCGACAAGGATTCCTTGCCATATCAGGTAGTTATCATGATGGTCTTAAAAATAAGAAAAAGTATATCTATAAGTATATGTAGTTGGACACGACATCATTCCCAAATTAACCTTCTCTCTGAAACACTGTATAATTCAGTTTTTGTGTTTTTAAATATTTTAAATAGTTTACTTGAATATTCATGTAATATATAAAGGTTTTGTGAAATGAATTTTTAGTTAGAAAGAAGCTGATATCAGCTTTTGTCAGCATAAATTGGCACTAGTGTGTCATAATATTCTTATTTTGGAAAATTTATTGCATTTTATATTAAAGACTACTAAAGGTTAATTTTTTCTATCTCTACTCTCCATATTTTAAACAAAGTGACTAGGGTACCTCTATTACTAGAATTTCACAGTGTAAAGTCAGTTAAAAATCAGCTGTTAAATCCAGTGGTTCTGTTAGACGGAATACATTTTAAATTTTTTTCATATTAAATGTTTGTAAAAAGGGCTTATTACATAGCAGTGCAACAATGACAAAAATGCAGTTTATCATTCCTTTTTTGGTGATCTTTTAGGGGTTATTTTTTGGTTTTGGCTTGGGATTAATTCAGTGTAGAAACAGACAAACCCTGTGCATTTGCTTTGTGTAATTCCATAAAAATTTTGTAAGATATTTTATATCTATGTTTGAAGTCCAGTGAATGTTAAGTGTTTGATTTACTATGTTAAACTTCCAATCCTAATAAATATTTTCTTAGCAAACAGCTAAATCAAAATGTGTATGCAAACATTAAAGTACTTGTAAAACAAACAAAAAAACAAAAAACAGAAATTAATTTCAGAATTTATAGGAGGATATTTCTGCTGATGGAGAAAGTCTTCAGATTCCATAATGTTGGAAGTTTGGAATGGTGAATATTATGCAAAAACTGTAGAAAGAACTGATGGATCTGGCTGATCTTTTCCCTTTGCTTATTTCTGCAAGCAACTTCAGAACACGTAGGTAACTTCCATCTCAATCTGATCATGACTGACTAGTTTGCTCTAGGTCTTCTTATATCAGGCACACAGGAGTTAAAAAGTG
Organism: Anser brachyrhynchus; assembly: GCF_964034855.1. NCBI lineage: Eukaryota > Metazoa > Chordata > Aves > Anseriformes > Anatidae > Anser > Anser brachyrhynchus. Next base: position 27,443,890 of record NC_137698.1, read on the forward strand.
CTTTCCCTAGAGGAAGTATCTTGTGTAATAGATCTGCTGTGTGTGTACTGAGAGAGTTCCCAGCCCTGAGGTTTGAGCATCTACCGAGGTAGAGGTGTTGGGTGGCGAGAGACTCCTTTGCCTTGAAGAAGTTTGCTGTGTGCACCAGACAGACAGTAATGCCTAAGTAGGAGACCTCGATTTGGATGTGTTCACTCATCTACTATATACGTGTGGCTGATGGAAAAATCGTAGAAAGTTATTCCTGATAGTATTTGCAAAAATGTTTAGATGTTCTAAATGTTGCAGCTACTATGGTAGGTTTCTTGTTAGTTAAGACTGACTTGGTCCTACATCCTGCTAGCAGTGGATGATGCAGCTTCAAGCCCTCTCTGTAAAGAAGGGATATTTAGTCTAAGTTTCCTTAATTTAAAAAATACGTTTAACAATAAAAAAGCAACATGAGTGGTAGAAATGCAGAGTGGAAATTATTGAAAAAGAGCTTTATTTTTCTTTTCAGAATTGTGATCAGACATCAGTGTATCCGTAGGAGAAAAGTACACACAAATGTCGTGGTAAGAAATAAAACTATTTCTTTGGATTGGAGGGGTTTGTGTGTGTGTGTGTGTGTATTTTCCTGTATTGTAATTATTGAATAATTCTAATACATGTTTAGCGTTTGGATTGCCAAAGGTGCCTGAAATCCTGTTCACCCTCACTTCATTACCTCTGCCTTACAGCAGTGGTGCCAATTATGACAGTTTTGCATAGGCTTAAAAACATGGGTTCTGAGCATTCTGTTTCTTTTTCATAGGGCTGGCAAAATGTTTCAGCTGGATTGCTCTTTTCCAGTAGCTTTAAGCAAATATGTTTAAAGGTGCGTATTGACTTTAATGAAGCACAAGAATCCATTTGTCTATTTAAAAAGCTATTTGTCTGGCATTAATAAAACTCCAACAGCATAGGCTCATATATTTGCACAATAAATAGTGATGTCCCTGGTTTGTAGGGTATCCTGGGTATTGTAGGACATACCAATGCACCCATCTTCTTTAGATTCTTACCATGAATCTGCAGTAAGTATACTTCTCAAGTCATTGTCAAGTGCTCTTTTCCTGCACTGTGGTAAATAGTTAATGGTAAATCCTACAGCAGATCTGAAGCTTGGCTTGACCAAAACCAGTGTTATTGTTCATTTGAATGATTTAATTATTAATCAGCTGGTGTACTCAAAATACCTGTATATAGAAAAATAAGGGCTGAGAATGGTGATGGTTGAAGGTGAGGACCCAGACATTAAAGGTGAGGAAAGAGTGGGAAAGAGAAAAGGAGCTGGAAGACCTGGATGTGGGACATGGATCTTACCCAACTTATTTGTGATATATTATCAGAGTCCAGCTCTATGAAAGGACCTAAGGGAAACTTGAATGTCTAAGACTGAAAATGCAGCCCTCAATCTCTTAAGTAGTCTCTTGAGCTTGTGTTTGCCTGTGTCTACAGAACAACAACTGTTCTGGTTGGCCTGAGCTGCATAGTTGTTCTCATGTCAAAACACGTTTGAAATCCAAAACAAGACGTCTGTATTCATGAATTACCTGAAAGGCACCTGATGGGTGTGCTTGGAGAATATATATCACACTGAGTACTGATTTAAAAGAAAACAAACAAACAAAAACCACAACAGGAGTTACAGGTTGCCATTAATAAACAGTGGTAGTGTCTATTTTCAACATAATCTATGTAGTATACTGATATTTGTGGGCTGTCTTGGGAAATGGTACAGATGCAAGGCAGTCTTTTTCACAGTGTTATCCAAATTCCTCTTACTTTCTAGGAGACAAACTTGTTGAGGTCCTTGAAGTTAGCAGCTGCTCTTGAAATCCTGAGGTCTCATCTTTCTGAGCCTCAGTTTCCTCATTTGCCAAACTGACAGCTCCTGTTCTTGTGAGGTATGTGATGTTAAGCCCATTCTGAATGTAAATGCTCACTAGTTTTAGTGTACTTGCAGATAAGTTCTGATGGATGATTACACATGCCTCCAAATACAATCAACAGCTGGAACATCTAAATCCTTCTCCTAGAGAAGTCTCCTGCAGACTGATTTCGGTGGGTGAGAGACTTAGCTGATCCACTGAGCAGTTGAAGAGCAATTTGGTCAGAATCAGCCTGATACAAGGAACAAAACAAAAATGAATTCACTGTATCCAATCTGCAATATGCAAAAGCTATTCAAAATGTAACATAATGAGCATTTCATGCATGCCTATCAAATCATGGCAGTTACACTGAATATAATGTTAGTAGATGTCAGAAATTACTATTTATCTGTTCCTTCTACTGTTCTCTTTCCTGCCAGCTGTAATATTTTTCTCAAAATAGAAGTGGCAAAATCATTCCTTAACTTCTCTGTTGTTCCTACTCAGTGGATTAAAGACAATTTAAACACAGTAACGTTAGCCCCAGATTTCAACTATACATAGTTATAACTAGCTTGTAAAAAATCCCTCTTAGCACATTCAAATGAATAGTACTTAGCTGTTCTCTGCAACCAACCTAAGTCCCTATATTATGGTCCTGTTTACGTGGCATGCAGAACCCAAAGCCTTCTGATGTTTGCATCTAGTAGTTACTTAGATCAAAACCAATCCAGATGTGCCCAAACAGTAGCTACATTTTATTTTCAGAGTGGTGGGAACAGCCTGTGCAGGAGAGTAAAGAGTGGAAATTTGGCAAGCACAGAACAAAAAAAAATACTGTATTACAAAGGCAGAAAGAAAAATGTCAGGATTTTAAAATATCTGTGCAGGTGTTTTCTATCCCTGCTGTCTTAGATGGAACCCCATTCCACAAAACAAATGGACTTTGATCCCCCCCAGCTTCCATCCTGCCACACACACACACTTTCTAGAAAGGAAGGCAATATAAGTCTTTAAAAGATCCAAATTCTTTGGCATTAGAACACATGGTTGGACTCTCAATTACTGCAAATCAGTGCTGCTTCATTGATTTCATTAAACTTTGTTGGCATACACTGAATATGCCCCCTACTGTTAAATAGTGAAAGAAAATATCTTCTCTGGAGAAGGAATATATCTGAAAAACTGAACTTGTTCATTTTCATACTTGGAAAATACAGAGGTTTAAGGGCTGTGTTATCTTTTTCTCAAAAGTGTTTATCCCGCTGGTATAGATAAGGCTCTAACTAGATCAAAGATGATGCTGTTTAGCAGCACTGTAATGCATGGGAGACTTGGTCACTTTTCAATCAAACCTGTAAATTTTCAGATCTATAATTGCAGAGTAGTGTCTGGTTTGGAAACAGCTGCTAGCCCCAGAATCTTCTGTGGTTAGTTACTGCAGTATTTTCTCATGGTATATCTGTGGAGGCTTGGGAGAGAAGATGAGTCAGCAGCTGAATGTCTTTAAAGTGGTCATTGACTTTGTTTTCCATAACAAGGGACACGACCTAGGTCAAATTTCTTATTTCAGCTGGCTGAACTCTCAATAAGCTGAAGAATGCTAGCTCTTAAAAGTTTACAGTTTAAATAAGTTTTCCCTACTTTCTTTGCTAGGCAATCTCAATGTGTCTTTTGAATACATGCAGATCAGGAAAATTTGCTGTGTTTTTTCTCCATTATCAAAGGTTTGCTCTATGCTTCTCTCCAACTTCTAAGTTTATAGTTTACAAGTAACTATATTGTCCTACATATCACTGAAATACATTGCATTTAGTAATTTATGACATCTGTTATGCATTACAGCTTTTTTTACAAGGATGAAATTTAATAACTTTTTAAAATAAAACAATATTGGGCTATGTGAAGATCAGCCTTTTCAGGATGGGTAAGAACACATGCAAAGAGATAAATGTTCTAAAACTCAGTTTAAAAATATTTTTTATAAAGGGGTAATCGCCCTGCCTGTGCATTCAGTACCCTTGTACCACAGGCATATTCCTTAATACTGAAGTGCATATTTTTGCCAAAGGCTGCTAGGCATAACTCATAGGAAGCTGGAGTGCTTCAGTTGAGAATGTCTCTGGGAGACGGAGAGCAAGAATGAGATGATGTCTGATTTCTGTCAGGTGAACCAGAGACAGGTTCCTAACCAACTATCATTGGCCCAGTTGTGTGCGCCACTACCATATTGATTTTTGGAGGCCTGCTACAGGTTTGGTCAATAAGATGCTGGAAAGCACTTCTGATATGTACCTGTTTAGATGTAACATCTAAATTCCTCGATAAGGAAATCCATGTTAACTTGTTGTCAAATGCAAATAAGATTTGGCAATATCCACAACACAGGAGTGTTCTTGCAGTTTGATACCTCTCATTTGGTGTAGTATTAATGAACATAGAGAATATATGGAAGTGGCCCGCAAGAATCAAGCCCAACTCCTACATTTAGACTATCCAAGAAAATCTAAATACTAAAATATAAAACTGTCTGGGTAACATTTCTCAAGTGTTCCCCTGAGCACAGGATCAGCCCGGCTTTGACGATCGGTTTCTGAGAATGGGAAAGTTGCTGCAGTTCTCTTCGACTGATGACTTGCCAATCTTTACTGTGCCCCAGTGGGGAATGGGTGGGAGGAGAAAGAGCCCTGTAATTAGAGATTGGTGAAACATGGTCTGGTTTAACTACAATTTTTTCTTTTTTATGTTTTTGTCACTAAGCTGTCCCTTAGTAAAAGATGCCAGTACTCCTCTCCCACAGTAGGGCAGTGTGGTTCATTACTGGATCTGACCAAGTGTTTGGATGTCTGGGAGATGAGGACCGCAACAGAACTTCACTACTTCACTGAACTACTTCACTGAACCGCAACAGAACTTCACTGTCTGTGAGGCCTCTTCTTCCCAGCAGGGCCCCTGCGGTGACAGCTCCGTTGCCAGGTTGCGTGGGTGCAGGCGCAGTCTAGGCCGATGGCAAGACTTGGTGGTGGAGCTGCTCAACATCCTCGGACGGCTGAACCAAGCCGTGAAAGCTGTCTGCTCCTAGAGCAGTTTCATCTTTTCAGAGGTTGTGCTGGTGGAAAAAGATCAATCAATAGGTTGCGTCTGTCTTTGCAGTGTAATGTATTTATGTTGGCAAGCCTTTGTTGTGTGGGCTCAGCTGAAGCGTGTTACTGATGAACAGGGTGATGTGGGAATTTTTCCATCTGCTCTCTTACTGCTTTTGCTGATCTGTGTAACAGGTTTGGTTTTGACTGTGAAGTATCACACTCTCGTAGCTGACAGTAATAGAGCATACTCGCACAGCTGTGATTTAATTACACTACAGCCCCGTTTTCATTGAGTAATGGCTAAGTCCGCCAGTACAAGAGATATCTTCTGTCAAGTACAAGAGTTAGCTTAGAGAAAAACTAGCAAACCTGTGCTTTTGAGGTTTTTGGGCTTGAACGTCAGATAGTGCTGGCAGAGGCTGTAACTCTTCTTTGTTGTCCGTGTGCGAGTCTGAAGATCTGTCCGCATATATCTGTGTATTTTCTCTTCGAAAATCTTGTGAAAAGCAGCATTTTTTAGGAAGAAGTTGAAAATTTAAGTAGTTTCTTCAAGGGCAAATACCAGATTCCGGTCAACTTCTGGTTGATGTTTTTTTCTTAAAAGCTGCCAGTTTGTCAGGCATTTGAAATGACATAAATAGAAAGTATTGACAAATTCATAATAGCTTATAGCTGTACTATGCTATATTTTTGCTATATTCAGTAACACAATCAAATGCTTGGGGAGCAGAGATTGGATGCTGAATTTGTGATTCCAAGTATAAAAGAGGTCCCTAGGGCATGAATGTAATATCTTGCTTATAACTTCAAATTACTTTTTTATAGCTAGAACTAGTATGTCTAGTGGCTAATTATAACGTAGCCTGATGTTATGCCCAACCACCTCTTTCTCTGCTTTCTCGCATTTAACCTCCTAGGCCTTCATTTCAGAAAGGATTAAGTGCTTTGGAGTCTCATTAAACAAAAAAGCAAACAAAAAAATGTTAAACACTTTACAGAACAGGAATGGATTTAAGCATGGTCTTGATAGTTAAATGTGTGATGAGGTGTTTTACTGAATAAGTTTTTCTCTGTCTGGACCATCCCAGAAATAAAGTGGTGTGAAGCATCTGGTTCTAGGAAAACGAATGCAATGTTACGTACGAATAGAAGTTATTTATACGTTTCTAAACCAGCAAAAATAAATCCAATTGACATTTCAATCCTAAAATTGATTTCTTGGGTGCTTTAATGTTTAGATATGAGGGGAAAGTACAGCACTTCGGAGATCTCGGGAAATGTTTTCTATTTTCCACTTTGAGATTTAATGGTCATGGTTGACTGAATTGGCCCAGAATACTCCTTCCCTTCCTCTCATGTTATGCATTAGTCACCATGGCTGTCTTTGGTGTAATCCTTTGGTGTAGGCACTAAAGCTACACTGACTTCAGTGGGAGTTTCAGGTGCTTGTGAGTTTTGCTGAATCAGGGACTTAAATTATGCCTCAGACCGTGCTTAAGCAAATAATCCCAGACACTTTCACCAATTGGGTATTTAAAACAGTCTGCTGACACGCACGTTGAGAGCAGTGCGTGTCTTCACTGAAAGAAAGTTCAGAGCAAAGGCCTTCAGTTGCTGTAATTGGGCAGCACAACACAGGGATCGAGGCTTGTTCCAAGAAATCCTGGCAATGCTGACAATAATTTCAATCTGTTCATGCATGTCCAACGTTAGTCATGTGGAGTCTCCTGTCACTAGTGCTGGAAAACTGCTGAAGCCTGTGATGAGAAATTTAGAGATGTAGAGTTAGAAATTAAGAGGGCAAATGCTTTCTTTTGGAGGAAAAGAAATGAAGTGCTAGGTGTAAGCTAGGCATTGTATCACACATCTGTAATGTAGGTACACGGGTTTGGTGTTGGTGGCAGGAAGAGGACACCTGTTGTACCTGGGAGAGCTACTTACCGAAATTGTGGAGGAAAAGTAAGTTGAACGTTATCTGTGCCGATAACTTGGACAATGAACATGCAAAAGTGGGAAGTGGGAGAGAGAGGCCTTTTACTAAAACAGATGTGGGAAGCTCCGTAATTTCAGGGTAATCAAAATCTGGTTTATTTCATTGAAGCTTTTATCGTCTGGGTTTTAGGAATAATTCTTGGCTTGCCACGTTAAATACGTCCAAAGGGCTGGAAGGTGTGACACTGTGCACTGTCTCCTTTCTTTGCACTTTTTAAAAAAAACTTTGGGAAAGGAAAGGGTGAGATAAATGACACCTTGCCTTATGAGCAAACTAGTTGGGGGCCACAGAGGGAGGAAGACTTCCAAAAGAACTGGAAGTGTATCAGCCAAGGGAGCGCTAATTCTGGGATAGGTACTGGTACCAATGCTACGTATTAGCTGCAGGAAGGGTTGGGAATAATCTGACAGTTACTGTAACTAGAAATTGAATGGCTGCACACCTTATTAACTAAAAGACTTACGCTTATACAGGATGTGCTAAAGGTGTGAAAATCAAGGTGAATATGTAGCCTCTGTCTGAAAAGAAAGAGCTGCCTTTCAAATGATGCTGTAAAAAGAAATGAGGACCTGTAGCATCGCAATGCATTGTTTTCCAAAGGAAGATACATGGATGAATGCTATACCATTAGTATTTGTATGGCTGTAGTTGTCTTAGTTCGACATTTATGTGTTAATGTGTGTGCTCTTCTGAAAGAACTGAATCATGCTGTAGCAGAATGAATGGATTTTATTACAGAAAGCGGGGCTATAGAATGGAGCTGATACAGGCTGATGATCTTTGCTTAACTTAGATACTGTTTATCTACTTGTTTATGATTTGCACAATTCATTTATATTATAAATTAAACTAGAAAATTCCTACTTATGAAACAATTATGTTCAGAGGCATGGGAGTTACAAACAGTAACGTTAAGTGAGCTTTAGTCAAATGGTAGAACTGGGCTTTGTGTATTGCATTTTTCAGCCACACGTGAGTATAATTCTTCTGAGTGTGGAAATGCTTGGAATGCAGACACCGTTAGGGACAATATTATCCTGTATGTTTTCTTACTATTTTGACAGAAAAATGAACTGGTAATTTACTTGCTGGGTTGATAAAATATGCAGAAACGGTTAACATTAGTGGCAGTTGTGATTGCTCAGCTGGTATAAAGATATTCAAATTTATGCTGCTTTCTGAGTTACCACAAGCAGAATACCTACCGTGCCCTGCTCTTTACAGCGTATCCATTCTATCATCACATGAATCTCTCTGCATGGCTGCCCCTCACACGGCAAGAGCTGTTCATTAGGAATGGCTGCCCAGCACTGGCTTGTCTCATTCACCTAAATTTGCTGGCACACACAGTGCACACTAATTCCACATACATGGGTTTTCTCATCCCTCGGGGAGCAGTCTGTCTTATCAGAAACAGAATGACCCTCCTGTCAGCATAACAGATTTATTAACTTACAAGAATCTTGTTTTGGAACCTCCTGCTGTGTTGTGAAGTTCCAGATGGCAAAACAGAAGAGCATGGCAGCATTTCTGTCTGCTTGCAAGCTCCACCCCACCCCGCCTCCCTCATTAACTGACTTGTTTCTGTCATAATTTCTGAGCGTCCAGGTACAGAAGTCTTAGAACAAAAGGCTTCCTTTTACATCAAATAGGGGTATTCACTGCCTTATTTATTTCCCTGCGTATATTTTTTTTCCTGAACTGCTTAACTAGATAGGCAGCCTAGATTGGTTACAGCTATGAAGGATGTCGCAACTGCATGTAGCATTACAGCCAAAATGGGTTATAAAACATTATGCAGAGTTCTGCTGCTAAAAATAGCTATGCATTGAGTTGAACAAAATGCAGAGAGGCTGGATAAGGTCAGCCTTGGTACAACATTACCCAGTTCTTACAACAGAGAATCTACCCACCTAGTCCACGTGTTATGCAGGAGACGTAGTCCTGCTGTGTACTGGATGAGGACATACTGTTTTTCCCTTCTCAGCCCATTTGGTTATCTGTTGTTCTCCTTCTCTTTACTCCCTGGGCTGTTGTCTGCAGGATCACAGCTTGTTCTTTTCTCTTGCATCAGTGTTATCAGGCAGTGTACCAGTATGTCATAAGTAGAATTGCTTAACGCTTATTTATCAGATAATTTATTTACATATATTTAACAGCTTTTAAATCTAAATATACATTACCACCACCACCCCTTTTTTTTTAAGCACATGCTCCTTCCAGAAAATGGAAGTCTAGCAATGTTTAGTAAAAAGGATAAATCTGATTTGAAAAATTGCGGGAAATACTGAGCTACTATCAAACTTTTTTTAGTGCTTTTTTTTTTTTTGATACTTCCCTAGCCTTCCCTAACCTATTTATGTTTCCCATGAAAAATTAATTGTTGTCTCCAAATGGGGCTTAAGGCCTGGATCTGTTAATTCATTTTTTTTTCAGGAGTAGTTCTCCTTCTACAGTAAGGCCTACAAGTGCTTCCCCAGGGGGGAAAAAAAAAAAAAAAGACAAAAACTGTAGAATATGCAATATCTTTTCCAGGGGCTGTGTCCAGAGGGGAAGTTGATAACCGTTAGCCTCAATTAAAAATGAGAGAACTGACATTCAGAGAAGAAAAAAAAACTGTAAGTGGCTTGGCAAGTCTTAAAAGAAACTTGTAGCATGTCCTCTGAATTGCAGTTCTTAAGAACATCCTTCCTGTTAGCAACCTAAATAGTCTATTCCTTGAGTTTCCCATTCCCCTGCTAGTTTTTCTTCACTTTTCATGTCACTTGGGAAATGAAATTGGACCACAAACTCCTGGGAATAGGATCTGTCATCTGTCTTTGTTCTCTGAAATGGTGGGCACATTCTTAATTGTAAGAAGTTAAATTATTAAAAAAAAATGATTTAACCACTTCCTTTTTTTCTTGCTTGTTTTGTCAATAAATATATGTATTTAAGTGTTGGGCATCATGTGATCATAGCTTCCTTAAACATTCATGTTCCAATGGATTTAATGAGCGTTTGGGAGCCAGATGGCATGCCATATTTTTTTTGAAAACACTTTAGAGCACATGACAGACAACTAATGGTGACAGGAGTGCTACATTGAGGTGTCTGCAAAGCAAATGTGTTGCTTGTTACTATTAGAGCAGAATAATTGTTTATGAAAGGCATCCTCAAATTGAATGATGATTTGATGAAGTAAACAGGAATGAGTTCCGCTATGTAAACATTGCACACTGCAGAAATGTTTCCCACTTGTATAAGTTGCCTAAAATAATTGTGATCTGTGTGCATATGCAACTTTGTATTATGCAGTGGTAGTCAATTAAGTCTAGATTTGGGCAATTTTGCTTGAAAATCTTCAGTCTGTGAGCAATATTATGGAAAAAAAAAGTATGATTTGCAGGTGATAAAGATGACTCTTCTTCCTGTAAGACAGAAAGAAAAGCATTCTTTATCCTTCTGTATAGCAGGAAGGGAGAAAAACATGAAAGGAAGAATCACATAGAAGAAAGCGAGGCGACCGGCTCCGGGGCAGACGCGTGCTGCAGCGGAGCGCGGGATCGGGACAGGCAGGGCTATTTTTCGGGCATCGAGCCTACGTGAGGGAGCCGCCAGGCACCGGCAGCCCTCGTGAGGGAGGCTGACGAGGCGTAGGCGGAGCCAGCAGCGTCAGCGACAGCTCCTCCCCCCGGCCGTTCAAAGGCAGCCCTTAGGGAGCGCGGCGAACAGGGCCGGCAAACAGGGAGTGACGCGGGGGGAGTGACGCGGCAGTTAACAGGGCCGGCAAACAGGGAGTGACACGGGGGGAGTGACGCGGCAGTTAGCGAGGCAGTTGGCGCAGGCAGGGCGGGCAGGCAGGGCGGAGCGCTCACACCCGCCCATAGGGACAACTCCTCTAACGGCACTCTCCCGTCAGCTGGGCTGCGATGGTCTCCACCAGGCACGGTGCTTTCTCTAGGAAGTCAGTACACACCCAGACCGACTGCCCGTCCAAACATGCGGCAGTTCAGGTCTCCGGATGCGGGGAGTGTCTGAGCCTCTTGCTGCCATCGGCGGGGGGCAGAGAGACTGCCTGCGTGAGGTGCGAGCAGGTGGACGACCTGGTCCGCATGGTGGCGGAGCTCAAGGAGGAGGTGCAGAGGTTGAGGGATATCAGGGAGTGCGAGCGGGAGATAGACTGGTGGAGCGACTCCCTGCAGGACCGGAGGGAGAGGGACCAGGGTGAGACGCCCCAAAGGGGGGTGGACCCCCTGCCCTGTCGCCATCAGGCAGAGGGAGGGGACCTGCGCGTTGAGGAGGAATGGAGGCAGGTCCCTGCTCGACCTCGCAGGAGATGCCCTCCCCTTCCGGTGCCGCCTTCCCAGGTGCCCTTGAACAATAGGTTTGAGGCCCTGGAGCTGGAGAGACCGGTGGGTGAGGATGAGGTAGGAAGCCTACCCAGGAGGATGCCTGAGGTGAGGAAGTTGACTCCACGCCTCAGGACTGCCTCCACCAAGAAAGAAAGAAGGGTGACTGTTGTGGGCGACTCCCTCCTCAGGGGAACGGAGGGCCCTATTTGTCGGCCTGACCCCACACATAGGGAAGTCTGCTGCCTCCCTGGGGCCAGGGTCAGAGACGTTACCAGGAAGCTTCCAAACCTGGTTCGCCCCTCTGACTATTACCCGCTTTTGATAGTCCAGGCTGGCAGCGATGATGTTGAAAAGAGAAGCCTCAGGGCCATCAAACAGGACTATAGGGGGCTGGGACGATTGGTGGAGGGAGCGGGAGTGCAGGTGGTGTTTTCGTCCATCCCTACGGGGGAAGGGAGAGGCACGGAGAGGACATGGAAAGCTCATGTGGTTAATAGGTGGCTCAGAGGCTGGTGCCAGCATAGAAATTTTGGGTTTTTTCACCATGGGGAGCTTTACTCGGCACCCGGCCTGATGGCCCCAGATGGGTCTCTATCTCCAAGGGGAAAACGGATCCTAGGCCAGGAGCTGGCGGGACTCATAGAGAGCGCTTTAAACTAGGTAAGAAGGGGGACGGGGCTCAAACAAGGCTTGTTGGAGCTGTGCCGGGGGAAACAATGGCTAGGCCGGGGAAGAAGGCGATGGCCCAGCTGAAGTGCATCTACACTAATGCACGCAGCATGGGTAACAAACAGGAGGAGCTGGAAGCCATTGTGCAGCAGGCAGGCTACGACTTGGTTGCCATCACGGAGACGTGGTGGGACCGCTCCCACGACTGGAGTGCTGCAATGCCTGGCTATCGGCTCTTCAGGAGGGACAGGCAGCACAGAAGGGGTGGTGGCGTGGCTCTCTACATTAGAGAATCTTTCGATGTTGTAGAACTCCAGGCTGGGAATGATAAGGTTGAATCCCTGTGGGTTAGGATCCGCGGGAAGGCCGGCAAGGCTAGCATCCTGGTGGGGGTCTGTTATAGACCGCCGAACCAGGATGAGGAGACGGATGAGGAGTTCTATAGGCAACTGACAGAAGTTGCAAAATCGTCGGCGCTTGTCCTCGTGGGGGACTTCAACTTCCCGGACATATCCTGGAAACACAACACGGCACAGAGAAAGCAGTCTAGGAGGTTTCTGGAGAGCGTGGGAGATAGCTTCCTGACGCAGCTGGTCAGTGAACCTACCAGGGGTGGTGCCCCGCTAGACCTTCTCTTCACAAACAGAGAAGGACTGGTGGGAGATGTGGTGGTCGGAAGCTGTCTGGGGCAGAGTGACCACGAAATGGTAGAGTTCTCTATTCTTGGCGAGGCCAGGAAGGGGACCAGTAAAACTGCTGTCTTGGACTTCCGGAGGGCTGACTTTGAGCTGCTCAGGACGCTGGTTGGCCGAGTCCCTTGGGAGGCGGTTCTGAAGGGCAGAGGAGTCCAGGAAGGCTGGGCGCTCCTCAAGAAGGAAATCATGATGGCACAGGAGCGGTCCGTCCCCACGTGCCCAAAGATGAGCCGGCGTGGAAGAAGACCGGCCTGGCTCAACAGAGAGTTGCGGCTGGAGCTTAGCAGAAAAAAGAGGGTTTATAATCTTTGGAAAAAAGGGCGGGCCACTGAGGAGGACTACAAGGATGTAGCGAGGCTGTGCAGGGAGAAAATTAGAAAGGCCAAAGCTCATCTGGAGCTCAACCTGGCTACTGCCGTTAAAGACAACAAAAAATCCTTTTACAAATACATCAACGCGAAACGGAGGACTAGGGAGAATTTCCATCCTTTACTGGATGCGAGGGGAAACCTAGTTACTAAGGATGAGGAAAAGGCTGAGGTGCTTAATACCGCCTTTGCCTCAGTCTTTAGCGGCAATACCGGTTGTTCTCCGGACACCCAGTGCCCTGAGCTGGTGGAAGGGGATGGGGAGCTGGATGTGGCCTTCACTATCCATGAGGAAATGGTTGGCGACCTGCTACGGAGCTTGGATGTGCGCAAGTCGATGGGGCCGGATGGGATCCACCCGAGGGTACTGAGAGAACTGGCGGAGGAGCTGGCCGAGCCGCTTTCCATCATTTATCGGCAGTCCTGGCTATCAGGGGAGGTCCCGGTTGACTGGCGGCTAGCCAATGTGACGCCTATCTATAAGAAGGGCCGCAGGGCAGACCCGGGGAACTATAGGCCTGTCAGTTTGACCTCAGTGCCAGGGAAGCTCATGGAGCAGATTATCTTGAGGGTCATCACGCGGCACTTGCAGGGCAAGCAGGCGATCAGGCCCAGTCAGCATGGGTTTATGAAAGGCAGGTCCTGCTTGACGAACCTGATCTCCTTCTATGACCAAGTGACGCGCTTGGTGGATGAGGGAAAGGCTGTGGACGTGGTCTACCTTGACCTCAGTAAGGCTTTTGACACCGTTCCCCACAACATTCTCCTCAAGAAACTGGCTGCTCGGGGCTTGGACTGGCGTACGCTTCGCTGGGTTAGAAACTGGCTGGATGGCCGGGCCCAGAGAGTTGTGGTGAATGGAGTCAAATCTGGTTGGAGGCCGGTCACTAGTAGAGTCCCCCAGGGCTCGGTACTGGGGCCGGTCCTCTTTAATATCTTTATTGATGATCTGGATGAGGGCGTCCAGTGCACCCTCAGTAAGTTTGCAGATGACACCAAGCTAAGTGCGTGTGTCGATCTGCTCGAGGGCAGGAAGGCTCTGCAGGAGGATCTGCATAGGCTGGAGCGATGGGCTGAGGTCAACTGCATGAAGTTCAACAAGGCCAAGTGCCGGGTCCTGCACCTGGGGTGCAACAACCCCAAGCAGAGCTACAGGCTGGGAGATGAGTGGCTGGAAAGCTGCCTGGCCGAGAAGGACCTGGGAGTATTGGTGGATAGTCGGCTGAATATGAGCCAGCAGTGTGCCCAGGTGGCCAAGAAGGCCAACGGCATCCTGGCCTGTATAAGAAGCAGTGTGGCCAGCAGGTCGAGGGAAGTGATTGTGCCCCTGTACTCGGCTCTGGTGAGGCCGCACCTCGAGTACTGTGTTCAGTTTTGGGCCCCTCGCTACAGGAAGGACATGGACGTGCTCGAGCGAGTCCAGAGAAGGGCGACCAAGCTTGTGAGGGGTCTGGAGAACAAGTCTTACGAGGAGCGGCTGAGGGAGCTGGGCTTGTTCAGCCTGGAGAAGAGGAGGCTCAGGGGCGACCTCATCGCTCTCTACAGTTACCTGAAAGGAGGCTGTAGAGAGGTGGGGGTTGGTCTATTCTCCCACGTGCCTGGTGACAGGACGAGGGGGAATGGGCTAAAGTTGCGACAGGGGAGTTTTAGGTTGGATGTTAGGAAGTACTTCTTTACCGAAAGGGTTATTAAGCATTGGAACGGGCTGCCCAGGGAGGTGGTGGAGTCACCATCCCTGGAGGTCTTTAAAAGACGTTTAGATGTAGAGCTTAGGGATATGGTTTAGTGGAGTACTTAGTGTTAGGTCGGAGGTTGGACTCGATGATCTTGAGGTCTCTTCCAACCTAGAAAAATCTGTGAATCTGTGAAAGAAACAATGGAAAGCAATGGACTTCACCATTCCAGTTAAGGTTGGTTGGAGTTGCAGATACATCTTAAAAAGTCATGCCTCATGACCCTCTTGCAGCACAGAATCAGCTGTAAGGAGAGGCCAGCTATCTTGTTTTGGGAAATAGCAAGGTCTCTGATAAACGTTCTGTCATTGCTCACGTATCTTCTCTGGCTTAGTAGCTAAGCTGAGACAATCACGAGGGAAATGCTACCTTGAATCTCCTCAGAATATTCGGTGTTTCGATTAAGTAATTCTCTGAAAAGCTAACCTTCAAGTTCTCTTTTTTTTTTTTCTTCCAAACATGGACAAATGTACTTCATTCCTAAATGTTAGTCATGATTTTTTTTTTCTGTGCCCTTCAGAAGTGACTTTTTGGCAAATCTGTAGTTCCCTAAAGAAATTTACCCTGCTCAAGCAGTGGTATATGAATTTTGTGTCTATTGAAAGAACTTGGATGGGCCGAGGGAAAGAGCATGTCCTGCATTCAAGTATAAGCACAATGTGAAGAAACTGGATGAAGGGAAGTTGAACTCTGGCAGAAAAGGGAGCTTATCCACAGAAGGCTGGGAATAATCCGCCACTGTAGTATGTAGAATATAGTATATTTCATATATTCAGTATAGAAATGATACAAAACCTTGTAGAGAACGTTTAGGCAGGTGAGGATAAAAACAAACAAAATATATGTATATATATATGTGGAATTTTCCTGTTCTAGAAAAATAGCTCAGACTCCTGTAGCACCCTACAGCTGCATTAGCCTGCATCACATAAAAGACATACCTTCTAGACTGATCTTCTGAATTGCTCTTTCCTCCCCCCCTTTGCAGTAAATATTTAATTATTTTATAAAATGAATAACTGTAAATATATATGATTCATAAAATTCCTTTCTGAGGTTTCAGGATAATAGCTTGTGCCATCCTAGATTGCTGTAATACTAACTGTGTGTGGCTGGGCCGGAGTGCTTACCGGACCTCTTTTGGGGAGGTAGAAAAATGTGTTGGACTTCTAGGACAATCTTGTAATAAACTGTGCTCCTGAAAATCAATACCTATGAAAAATGATTACAAATTAAAACTGTTGAAATAAGGCATGCGTTTTATATAATCAGCCATCACTTGATCTGACATAGTCTAGAGTGAGCAATAGTTAATTCTTTTCAAGAATGCTAATCGCTTCTGCTAATTTTTGAAGGAAAATACTCACTGTGATAGATAAATTAAAAAATGCCACTAGCAATCATCTAAAAATACCTCTTCTCGTTTTTAATAACCTACTTCCTACCTCATTAAGCCAGCTGATTGGTATTATTATGATTTACTACTCTAATGCTCAGACATTGGAAGGAAATACAATGTCATGGGCTTCTGTATCTCACAAGGAGATGAAGTCTTCAGCTGCTCAGTAATACATGAGCAAGATGAAATGACACCAAAGTATTTCTGTGAGGAGATGAGATATGAAACTAGATTTATTTAGGGCAATCTGATGGAGAAAATTGAATGTTGGGAATTGAGTTCCTTGAAAGTGCTCCAAGTGTTACTGTATATGTTTCGGGCTGCAAAATGGGTAACAGCTGTAAAGAATATTGTCTTTGACATTTCCTATAATACTGGTGAAGATAAAGGAGGTGAGCAGTGTATGAGATATGAGTGATTGTCACTATCACTATCACAGTTGCTATTTATTATGGACCATGTTCAACACTCATTGCTGGCAAATCATCAGCTGAAGTTCTGCCAGAAGTCCTTATGGTTAGGATCACATCTATTTGCAGTTGTGACGGGATGACTGCACAGTCCCTTGACTTGCTGTTTTCTGTCAGTAAGTAGATGTGCCACATTAAGCTGGTATTCCTGCACTCAGTAAATCTGTGCCTCGTTAGGGTTAACCTTGAAAACATTTTCATAGTCCTGTAATGAACAATCCCGCTAAAATAGGAGGTTATAAAAATGGCTTAATGCTTGTGGATATGCCTTCAGTTTCCTGCTTCAAACAGCCTTTGGTCTCCTCCTATTCATAAATGTTACAGATTTCTAAGCAGATATTAGGAATCTTGGAAGTATTTCACTTTCATATGTCTCAGGTCTGAGGGCTAATTACTGTGTTCACAGAATAAAGCTTTTGCTTCTATAAGTTCTTCTTAGTTCTTCTTAGAGCTTATAAAGGGAAGGTAGGTGAAGGATCAAGTCATATTGCTTATTAACAGTTTTACTACTCCTGCAGTGTAGAGCTTTAGTTGTGTTTATCTCATAGAGTTCAGTTCAAATCATTATGCAAAATCTTTCCACATTTATTATCCCTCCTCTTCTTTCTGACTCTGTTCACTCCCTTCTCCCTGTCATCATCTCCCAACATCCCACTTTCTTCCCTTTCCCCAACAAAACAAACCTGACGACACAGTAAATACAGTGCACTGAATAGAAATATGAGTAGACATAGTGAATTTCCAGAAGGCTGTATCACAGGACCAAAGTGGGCAACAATTCAAAGCTGTCCATACCATGAGTGGAGATTCAGTAACTGATATTGTGGTTAGTGATGTATTAGGGCAGGAATAACTTCACATCATAATGACGGAAACCTTGGCTGTTTAGAACTCCTTGCTCGTAGCCCGAATGCAGATTATGAGCTAAAGCCTAGTTATATTTGCTGAGAAATACTTTTCACCAACACCAACAATCGGAGGAATATCCAAAGAGGTTGTTGCATGATAAATTATTGAAATGATAAATTCCTAAAGTGATTGCCATAGATATTATTGTGCAGTGTATATAAGCGCGTAGTGAATGGGAGTGGGGATGACTATGCAAGGCAGAATGAGGAAAGTTAGGACTGTTTTGATATACGGAGAAGTAAAGGCTGATGCCCTCTGTGGCAGTGCCCTCCTTAAGCAAGGAGTCAGATATATCGAGGGAAGTGAGCGACAGCAAGAGAGACAGAGATCGCAGTGGAAATCTCTTGGGTCTGAAGTCCACTGATAGATGGTAGGAGGGGCCAGTGCCTGGGATGGGGCTGGAGTCCTGGCCGGAAGGTCATCCGTGTGGTGTTTCTTGAATAGATCCTTTTACAGAGCGGGTGGTGGTGGTGGTGGTGGTTCTGTTTAATGTGTAATAGCCCTGGAAGGGGAGTGCTCGGTGTGAGCAGCGGTGAGGCAAGCTGCTCCTCGCTGCCTGGGCCAGGGGAAACGCCAGGGCCGGGCTGTGCAAATAGGAGCACAGGCCTCACACTGAGGTGTGAAATAATCCTCCTTGTGGTGGGGAAACCAGTTTAGCCAGGAGGGTATGGAAACACTGGGTGCTGTGCCAGAACGCTGATGGCTTTGTTTTGTGCAAGCTTGAGGGTGGCGGTGTGTATTTTTTTTCTTTGACGTAACTTTTCACTCAGGTACAGTAAGTTTCTCAAGAGTGAAATTTGCTCACGTATTTGTGGAAAAAGTGCATCTAAACAATTGGGGTGTGATAGTGTTCACTCTTACAGCAGAATGAAAATACATTCAGAAATCTTGTATACTCTGGGGGGAAAAAAAGAAAAGATTCAGTAATAAAGATGAGCTAAGACCAAAACCGTGGCCCTTCGGCGACAGCTCCGTGAAGGGGTGTGACTGGGGATAGCGTGCTACGTCGCCAAGCAGCGGGAGGAGCAGGGCCTGTTTCCCCTTCGCACAACCCGTGCTGTTTCCCCCGGCCGCCTAACGCCCCTTCCCCTCGAACTCGTGAGGTGGCGGCGGGGCCCGCCCTGCCACCGTGGCACGGCCACCGCTGCGCGGGGACTACACGTCCCGGCGTGCCCCGCGCCGCCCGGGCGGGCGGCACCCCTACGCGCCGCGGGCTCCATGTTGAGCGGCGGGCCGCGCCGGGAGCCGCGTCGCGGAGCCCCCGCCCTAGCCCGGCGCCGCGCCGCGCCGCCCCGCCCCAAGGAGGTGAGCGCGCAGCCGGGCGCCCGGCAGCCGCCACGGCGCCTCCGCGGCCGGCGGGAGGGAGGGAGGGAGGGAGGGAAGGAGGGAAGGAGGGCGCCGGCTGCCGCTGCCCGCAGCGCTGGGGAAGGCATGGCTGCGCGCGGGCGCCCCCTGGCGGCGGCCGTTAGGGGCCGTTAGGGGCCGTTGGGGCGGGGCGAAGAGGGGCGGGGGGGTTCGCAGGGAGGGCGTCCCTTCCCCGGCCGCAGTCAAAACAACAAAAAAAAAATTTAAAAAAGGGCCCGGGGGGAGGGGGGAGCCGGTTGTCCTCGAGGGCCAGGGCGGCGTGGCACGGCCGGTGAGGGGCTGCCCTCGTGCGCCGTCAGGAGCTTGTATATGGTGGCTGCAGGGCGCAAACCGCCCTGGTGCGTGAGGGAGGCTTTTTTCCCTGCAGTTACCTGACCAGGGAATGTCGTGTTATTCATCCTACTGCGTGTTTTTTTTTTTTTTCCAAGTCAAACTCCAAATAAGCTGTATGGCTTTTTTTGTCTTAAAACACAGATTGTATGTTGTTTTGTTGCAACTAGGCTTACGTGCTCCCCCTGTGACTACCTGGTTAATGCACGAAGTGACTGAGTATTTCTGAAAACACTACAGTCACTGGGCTTTTCCCTTTCTCACAGAGAACAGGAAGGGCAGAATGATAGATTTTAGAGGCAGTTTCCTCAGCCCAGAACAATTCATGGCACCTTTATTTGCACCAATAGCTTTTGGGGCCCTGTACGCCTAAGCATGTTCAGAGAAAGGAACATACATACAGGTCTGAAAGCATTTATAAACAGCATGTGTTGGCTCACTGTAGCTAACCCCAGAACTGATTTTGAAGAGCTGCAGAGGTACCTTACACTGATTAAGGCAACACTCAAAATTTGCTGTGAGTTTTTTCACACTTATGAATATCCTTCAGAGCTCAACTGGGCAAGGCCCTGAGTGACGTGACCTAAGCTGACATTGCTTTGGGTGGAGGAGTTAGACAAGATGACTTCCAAAGATCCTTTCCAACCTGTATTATTCCAGGTTTTGAATAAAAATAAGAGAGTAGATATGTTCAGTGCTGGTAAGAACAAAATATGGAGGAAGAAAAATCCTAGTACCACATTGTTGCAACAATCAGGCAAGAAATTCCAAGAGCCTATGTGGATAGTTCTGCAAAAGAATAGATCCGTCATGATGGACAAGGAATTGCCTTCACACAGCAAGTCTTTTTGTACGTGTTCTTTTGAAAGGGCCCCCATCTGAGGCACAAGTACTTAGTCCTCTTCCTGCTCCTAGGAGGCCAATTTAAATTTACCAGCTGGGAAGGGGATGCATGGTTTGATTCCAGGCACCTGGGTTTACTTTCTATTATAGAATAGGACAGACTGCTCCTTCAGAAAGGTTTTGGTCACAGAAGACCAAAATCGTTATGGCATTGTATGAGTTGACTGTGTTCATCGTTCATGTATGTTTAATACTGTTTGTGATTATCACACGTCAAAAGGGTATAATAGAACTAAATAAGACAAAGGGTAGGGTGACAGGATTAGTGAGCTTGGGCAGTCTTTTATTGTCTTCCACAGGTGTGAGAGTAGCTAAGTAAACCTGGAAGAGGATATAGGAAGAAAGGTAATATGCAGAAGTGTACGTAGTCTCAAGTTGTGAGCAGAAAGGGGAAGATATGAGGAGAAAAGCAGAGTATTCACTAATCAGAAAGAAATTTAAGAACAAAAGGAAGTACTTTTCCACAAATAATGAAACTCGTTGCCTTAGGACGTTATAGAGACAAAGTGTGATTAAATTCAAAAAGGATTTATTCAAATGTATGGAAAAGAGGTTCATTACTATTACTTGCATTCTGCCTCTAGCTCAGGAAGTCCCTAAACAGCTGATTGGGCTCTGGAGGTTGCCGAATAGAAGTCCTCCATTCTATGGGAGCACTTTCATCTTACAGTCCTGCCTAGACATCTAAGCTAGTTATTTCAGAGTCATTTCACATCTCAAAAAGCATTTTCTTTCTTTAAAAGTAGAAGCAAAAAAAATAAATAAATAAAGCTAAGGCTAGTGGTTAAGCATAGCTTTAGTAACTTAGTATCTTAGCATTAACCTGGTATAAATATATCAAGTCATATATAAAACATATTACCACCTCATGCTCAAGTAATGCTTGTGGTTTGGGTGTCTAGCACAGATAGATAGGATGGAGTGAGACCTTGAGGCTAAATGGTTTTAGTACCAGCATAGTGCAAGAGTAATATAGTTACAGCTAGTATGTTGGCTTTGAATAAGCAGCTGAATGTTATGTCGTGGCCTTTGGATATATAAAAATAGATATATAAATTTCCTCAGCTAAATAGGAGTTATAACACTAGTATTGAAACGCTAGATTACATGCATATTTTTTTTTTTACTAGTTCAGAAATGTTTAAGAATTTACTTACATTTGTAGGAGTGGTGTCTAATTTAGTTCAGCTTTTTTTTTTGAATAAAATTTTAGAAATCAATAATTTTATAATCCAGTATTTTAAAATGCTGCAAAATAGTAAGAGTCATGATATTGGCAACAACAGTGTTTGTCCTCTGCAATATTGGGCCTGAAATATATGCTTGATTTTCAATTTATGAATTATTTTTGAAGATGGGCAAGGTCTGCGCCATTTTTGGAGGATCCCGAGGAATAGGAAAAGCTGTTGCAGAACTATTGGCACAGAAAGGCTGCCGCCTGGCTATTATTGCTAGAAATCTGGAAGTAGCCCAAACTACTGCACGTAGTCTTGGTGGTATGTATGCGGCTTTGTAATAATTTCTTCACTGTCGAATGCTTAGGTAACTTGTGAAAGTAGTTAATCATTAAATAAGCCTTTTTATTTAACTAGATGAAAACAAAGGCTGAGAAATTGGCAGGGGGAGGGAGTTATATCAGTACAATTCTGTTTTTTGCAATATTCTATGGGAAAGTTAAGTATATTACAATTCATGTCTTGCTGGTAGAATAGTTAAGGTTCAAGGAAATATTCAAGGTCCCAACAGGGAGTTGGTGTGAACGGTCTCATCCATGGCTCCTGACCAAGTGGGAACTGAGACCAGTCAGCTTATGCTGACTTCAAGAGGGCAAAAATACTGTATACTGTTGTCATGTAGCTAATCAATATAGTACTTGAAAATTGTGCCTATTTAATTCTCTGAAGACGGAATGGGTTCCTCGTGTTATAACTAGTTCAACAACTGTTTTTTTCAATAGTGTTTATAAATTCTTAAGAAGACTTATGAATGATGCACCTTCTTTTACTATTATTATCATGTGCCTTTATTTCAATACAGCGGGACATCTGGCACTTAGCTGTGATGTATCCAGAGAACAAGAAGTCCTAAATACTTTTGAGGAGATACAGAGGAATTTAGGTCCCATTAACTACTTGGTTAATGCAGCTGCGATCAACAGGTTAGTTATTAGTTACAAGATTATATGTAATTCTAGACCACACTGTTATCTTGTAAGGTGTCAAGTACGGGAAAGGGCTTTTGCAATTAGTCTGTTGTTAATGAGAGCATCTGAAAAACAGTAGTAGGTATTCACCTGTATTGTATTTCTGATGGAAGTAAAATTCTGACAGCTGACAATAGCTCTCACCGTAGGTTCTGAGTTCATGAATTCCCCCTCTACTCCTTTTTCTTCCGCTTCTTCCCCCAATATATGTTTATATTTTCTGGTCTATTTATCAGGGATGGCTTGTTACTGAGAACCAAGACTGAAGATATGGTATCCCAGATTCACACTAACCTTTTGGGAACAATGTTGACATGCAAAGCTGCTGTAAAAAGTATGATTCAACAACAAGGAGGTGCTATTGTTAATATAGGTAAGTTGCTCGTCTATTCCAGTGGAATTCTGTGTGAGCAAGTTTTCTAGAAAGGTTTGTCATGTGTAACATGTTGAATGTTACTTGTTACAATTGACTATTTTCTTTGTATTTCTTTGTATTCTATATTTAGCATTTCTTTATGAATTCTTATTCTTTCATCTAATTTTAGCAACTTCTAAATGTTGCTAAACAGCATGTTTCAATAATAAACACCCAAGAGTTTACTGAAAAAAATAATTTTACCATTCTTTATTAGCTCTTTTAGTAGCTAAATCTACCAGCTACTGCTTACAAAAAATAATTAAATATGGTGGTTTCTTTTTTCTGTGCAATGATATATTTTTAAAAAGCTTTCCAGTTTACTCTCCTTGTACATGTTCCTCAACATAGATACACGCATCTCATAAAAATCACAGATAATTAAGGGATTGCTTATCCCAGAGAGAGGCTATAAGGTTCACTTAGTAATACACTTTCAACTCCTTTTCTTGTAATCTCATTTTCCATTCCAAATTTCAAACTAAAACAAGCATTCAAATTAATCATTTAATCTTTTCTTTTCTTTGATGTTCCTTTATTTTAGGAAGTGTTGTAGGACTTAAAGGCAACTCCGGTCAAAGTGTATACAGTGCTAGCAAAGCAGGAGTAGTTGGATTTTCACGCTCTCTTGCTAAAGAAGTAGCAAGAAAGCAAATTCGAGTCAACGTGGTTGCTCCAGGTTAGTTTTTGGGAAGTTTCTAAATTCTTGACTGTTGCAATAAATGGTCATCAAGAATGCTGGATATTTGCTCTACTCTGAATGTAACTCAAGGTAAATTACTTTGATTTTCTTCAACCTTTGTAAGTGCATTTTTTGTTTGTTTGCTTTATAAGGTATAATATATTCTTTTACAAAAAACTTCAGTCTTTCCAAGGGAACACTGAGAAATTTGGGAGCGTGTGTCTACCTGTTCCTCTATCCACTCTTACATAATAAATAGCTTTTTTTCTTTGTTCCTCCTTCAAAACTTGCCATCCTTACAGAAGGAAGGATTAGAGCTAATTATATACAGATAACTACTTTCATGTCCTGATAGAGAATGCTTGTTTGTTATTAGAGAGACTTGAATGTCAGTGAGAAGCTGGCATGAAAGTATCCCTGTCTTTCCCTTTAGTGAACAGAGAGAGTCTGGATAGACAGTTCTGTGAGGATGAGGCTGTGATTTCACAAGTCAGTCTATTCCAGGCAAATCACCGCCCTTAAGGAAAAATCCCCTTTGTCTTTTCTGACATTCTCTGCTTAGCGCTGTGTACTCTGCTGCTCACCTTGTGCTAGCTGTCATGCCTTTCAGATTTCTACGTAAACAATCCAGCTTCTGAACTAGCCAGGGAAAACACTTTTTCTTGGTTAGTAAGTTGAATGGCTCATGAAAGGGACCAGAGCCATCATAAAGGGGCAGAGGTGTACAGTAGAAAGCAAAACTGAGACTTCCCATTCTGGGTGTCAGGTAGAAGTTACAGATCACACACGCTGCAGCTTCATAAAGAAAAGAAACGCAGCAATGGGAATATGGAGCCTCAGAGAGCTGAAATTGTAAAGAACTGTCCTTCAAAATCGTAAAGAAATATTCTTGAAATAAGGGTTATAATAGAAATACTTGTAAGTGCTGGAATAAGTTCTGAAACATAATGGAAACACTTTCAAGCTGTAGGTGTTCCCTGCCAGAGATTTCATACCTACGTTATATTTTGTTTTTCAGAAAAGTGATACTAAATATGGTTTTTGAGCCCAATTTTAGAGTTACCTTTTCTTTGTTTTCATTGACTTCTACAGATCAGTGTGTTTTGATTATTACATCAATTCTTTCAAAACGAAGACATTTTATTGGTTAGGTAAAAATTTGTTCTTGGCTCTAAAATGATGTAGACTGAATTCTGAGACTTTGGAGAATGGTAGCCAGTGCTGAATTGTGGTAGTAGATTTTGCTTTAGAGGATTGCAGGGAAAATCCACTGGAGAAAATTTAATTGGAGGTTAGATAACTCTTCAGATGTTTTTCCTCTCTTAGGCTTTGTTCACACAGAGATGACTGCTCATTTGGAAGAAGATGAGTTGAAGAAAGCAATTCCTCTTGGAAGATTTGGAGACCCTCATGAAGTTGCACACGCTGTTTTATTTCTTCTAGAGTCCCCTTATGTTACAGGGAGTACTTTAGTTGTAGATGGAGGCTTGCAGCTTCTGACTTAAATACTACCTTGAATAAGTACCTACGTAAATGTCACGATGATAATCTATAAATATGTACTAATTAATGAGAGGGAAATTAATTAAAGATTCACATGCGTGATTAACTTGATATTCTTTAGTCAGAGGAGTAATTCATCAGGAGTAAAGTAAGGTGTGTATGTTTAGCTGCCTGGAAGAGTCCATTTGGTAGTATGAAGTCTGTGTATGTAACAATTTTAAAAGGATCTGGTTTTGGTATGGTGGTACTTTTAAATAACATCCTGATTTTGAATTTTTGAAGTGCTATATTTTTATAAAGTAATGTTTTCCAATGTTTTTTTGGGATAGAGTGGAGACTGTATTCTGAATTATCATGTTACACAAAGATTAATAAAGTGCAGAGACGTGTATTGGTTGGCAGTTATGATTGCATCAAGTTTTGCATGTAAGCTGATGACTGTGAACAGTAAAATTTTTTATTCTTATCAGTCAGGCCTTACAAAGCAGCAAAGAATTTTCTTTGGTTTTTGTTTGTTTGTAGCTGAAACTACAAAGCTAGAAGATTCTGGATCTCCAGCATACCTGAACTGCCTTTAGGAGATTTAATTGTATGCATGTAATTATATATGCATACATAGTATGTAATATATAAAAATTATATATTTTTATAAAAACAAACTTTGTAATTCTATTCTTAAATGTACGTACAGCACTTATTTAATTCAGTTGCGCTCGAGTATAATGGAGTGTTGATTGGTCACTAGAGTTGCTAATTCTGTGGTCATTGAAACTCAGAATACACTTGGGCTGGCCGCTGGTGAAGAGCAGGGTTGCAGGCCTTGCCGCATAAAAGTCTTTTCACTGACTCAGTACGTGTTGAGAAAACAAGGATCGCTTCCAAAGTGTGAAGTCAAGGCGCGCTGCTGTATATCTTCCTTAATGCTCAGCTCAGCTATGTTATGTTGATGCTCTTTAATACGTATGTATAGTCAATAAAACAGCTGTTTATTTGATTCAAAGCGGCTTTTGAAGCAGGGTAATTATTCAAGTGTAAATGATCTTGAGTGTTCCTCTCTTACTGAAAAATTGCCAAAAGGTTGACCTCAGGCTTTTCTACTGAGATCAAGTAATTTTTGGTAATTGATGTTTTTATCTTCTCTGAAGAAAACTGTGAATGCAGTTTAGGACCTTCGCTTAGCTCCAGTGTTCATTGCATCATGATCCAGATGTTGGTTCAGCTTTTGAAATTACTTCCCGTCTTGGCACAAACTGAAGTACAGAAAGAAGAGATCTCACCGATGATAACGTTGAGTCTTTTAAGTCTGACATTTTCTTCATTTGTGCAGCTGAGAAATTTTGTCATTGTGCCAGGAAACAGCACATGTTCAAGCTTCTTGCAGGTATGTATTAAGAAATAATACAAGGAATGGTTGTATTTCCAGGGAGTTTTACAGTGGGTTGTGTTACTCACTTTGGCATCTGAAAGGTAGGCCTTTCAGGAGGCCTTATCTTACTGATATCTCTTTGATGAGACGTGGTGTTATTTGCTGTGAAAAGTTACCTCATATGTGTCTTTGCACCAAACTATAATTGCTAATTATGTTTCTCTTTGATAGGAAGAGCTGGTCAGAAAATAGCTGATTTTTTTCAGAGGGCGCTGAAGGTGAGGAAGGACAGCTGGGGCTCCCAGTTTTACTACTCAGGCAATCATCTGTCAGTGACTTGGCTGCTGCCCATGCCTTTCCTTAGGATTTTACAAGCTAAATCTGTGTGACATATCTTGACCAGAAACCAAACTTAGACTAAAAATAATTCCCCATTAGTGAGTTCTGACTGTAATTATTATTATTATTTTGTTTAATAAGGGAACTGTTAAATAAGTTATTAGCAATAACATTCTGAGTTTATATTTATGATTAAAACCTGGATTAATACCTTTAGAAGAATTTAGCAATATGCTGCTAAATAATTTTCTGAAAACATTGCAATACATACTATTTTTTTTTACTGTTGTTGTTAAATATGATATAGGACCAGACTGAAGTGTTGTAGCTTTAAAATAATATTTTTAAAAGACCTTTTTTTCTCTTTTCTTCAAACGTGGAAATGAGAACTGAAAACTATTTAAAAGAAAGAATCCTTTTCATGGTTTACTGTGTAAAGCTACTCTGAGAAGTATGTATATATATATATATACACACACATATATATATTTATACATATATATGTATTTAGTTGGCTTCAGAAATTTCTGTGAGAAATCTTACAAATAGGTTGTACTTTACTAGCCCCAACATAGGTGTTTGTGGGATTCTTTTGGTGATCCATGTCCTTAGAAAAGTATGACCGCTAGTTCTGTCCTTAAGCAACTTAGTAATATGACTACTTCCCTTGACGGCACAGCATCTTTAATAGTTTTGGCAAGAGAATGTGAATTTTAGAATTTCAAGCATGCTGTGTAAGTTAGATCTCTGTACTCACATGATCTTCTAGTCTTCAGAATAATTCTTAAAATGTTTATAAAACGTGCCCTTCCTGTGCAAAAGCCACACTAACTTTCCTCACTGTGTTTATCCAGTTGTTTATGTGCCTTAGTACAATTTTTGGCAGTTTGCTATGTGCAGAAGTAGGTAAGTAGCCTGTAGTTCCCTAGATCCCTCTGGAATGTCTTCTTAAAAAACAAGTTATCCTTCTGCCCACAAAGTTCCCAAAAGCTTGGTGTCATTTTTGCCAGCTTCCGCTCATTTGATAAGGAGTCGGTTTTAACCAAAAAGTTTCAGACTGCAGTCACTTGATTTCATGTAGAATCCAAGAGTGAAAGGCCCCAGCCCTGGCCTGATGTTTTTCTCTGAGGGGTAAAACCTCCAACAGTTTGCCTGTTGAGGTTCTGCCCAAGTTCCTGCATGCTACCACAAACTAACATAGGGTTTTGTTCAGGGTTTGGGGATTTTTTTCTCTGTGACCTTGCCTGTCGTGAGCACTTGGCTTTTTATTATGATCATGGGCTTTTTTACTAAGAACCTCTTCCTAAGGTACTCAGTTTTTATGCACTTTTGCAAATCAATTCTATAAACTCCGAGCTGTCTGTTAACTTTATGTTCAGTGACAGATGCCATTTGACTTCTAAAGCTAGACCACTGTTCTTCTTAAGGGTGACTTTTACATTCTAGTAGCTTTTAACCCATGCTAGCTTCCCCCACCCCTCAAAAACTGTTTAATTTGAGCTTCTATATTTAAAGTCATCATACTAGAGTTCAGTGCATACAATCTCAGTGTTGTCTTTATGCATTGCATTGCATCTTAATTTTTTTGACTTGTTCTTTTGGTTTCATTTTAACATATTTCCTTATGTTGTTCTTTTTTTTTTTTTGGAAGTCTGCAGTAGTGGACTGCTGTCTTTATTAATAAACTCGGTTAGTTACCATCACATAGCCAGTCTTTGAAAATAGCATTTTGAATCATGTCTTGGGACCACAGCCAGAGCTGGGGGTCGCTGATTGGCTGCACGAAACAACCATGCATTAAAAGAATGTAATCCTGGCATCTCTGCTGTGACATTTATCCAGCCTGCTGATAATTGCCATCTTTCGTTACAGTTACATTGCTGGCCTTAGAGTCCTTGATATTCTGAAGGATGTCATGGCTGCTGCCATCATCTTAATTTGTGTGGGTAATAATACAGTCGAACAACAGAGTTTACGTTGTTAGGCTTGGAAATTCAATCCCTGTTTGATTTGATGAGTTAATATATTGATAATCAGGTTTGACGACTTTCCTATAATTTTGAATCATGTCCTAATTTGTCTTGCTTCCATCATGTTTCTGGTATGTGTGTTGCATCGCTGTCCTTTTTTAAAAACAAAATTCAGGTTTTCCATCATGTGCTTCTAGCATTTATGCCAAGCTATTTATAAAATTTTTGGTTTGTTTTTTGTGCATGTGTATTTCTTGAATAGGACTCTGTGCTTGACTGACTTACCATGGTTTCTTATTTCCATTTTGAAAACTTCAGTCCACTCTCTTATTAGACATGCAGAATTTTTGTGACTCCCTTCCTATTGGAAGTGAAAGTGTGTGTTCTTACTCATCTGATGTTTCCCACCTGCTACATTGCTTAGAACTCTCCTATAATCTTTCTTTTTTAAGTACTACCATTCTGCTACTGTGTTGGTATAGAGTGAACTGTTAGAAATTCCCATTATTCCATAGTTCTTAAAGAATCTCTTTCCTCTTCTTACAGTTTTTTTTTTTTTTTTCAAAAATGGTGTTCTTTTTTCCTCCTGGATCAGTCATTGAAGCCTTACTTCTTCTGCTTCTCTCAGGAAAAATATTTGTAACTTAGAACTTGCTGTAGTGAACTGACTACATCAGGCTTTTCCTACTTTGTAGGCATTGCAATTGGTTATCATCAGTAGATGCTTCTAGCAGGACACATAATGTTGGTGAGAGTGGTTTTGTTTGTTTATTTGTTTGCTTTTAATATTGCGGCTTGTAAGTAGGAGCTGTACTGTGGAACAGCTTTTGCAGTCTTTCTTTTATTGTAACAGAAGTATATAATACGTGCTGAGTATAATGTTCATGTGTTCTTCCCATGAAGAGATCTCATTTCAGCCTCCTGAGGGCAGTCTATCCTAAGGCATTATTACATGGGGAATTGATTAATGTCTCTATATCGTTCTAGGGAAGTGGATTACCTGTGTAGATACAAAGTTGATACTGGCGTTGCTGTTACCAGTGTAAAATCCAAATGCATATATCCTGGACTGTTTGTGGATGTAAGGAGTGATTTTTAAAAATGGCAAAGGTTTCAATATTGAGCTCAGTGAAATCTGAATAGAAAGTAGATATCTAAATCCATGCTTTCGACCTCTTTAGTACATTAACTACAGTTGAAACATGCACTGCAATGATTATAGCTATTGGACAAATTTTCCTCCTTTGATCTGTTGCATAGTGTGAGAGCTTGTATTGCACGAAACTGAGGTGACTATTGCCAGTTACAGTAGTGTGAGCCTTTTTTTCCCCTCTTTTAAGCAGAGTGTAGTTCATTTAAGAAAAGCTGATGAAAACTGAAGTTTCCAGTACCAGATGCACCACTTAATTCAGGTAATCAGTCGGTTTGAAGGGATGGGGCAAATGTAGTGGTGGAGTGAAGTCTTTGAAGAGCATTGGCTGTACTTAGTGCCTTAGAAGTAAGAACTCTGCCGAAGCCCCAATTTACGTTTTATTTTCACCGACACATTGTTCAATTTCAGCCCATATGCTCATGTGCTGAAGGCTCCTTTTTGCTGTAGATAGTTAGTAGCTGAGTTAGTAACAAATATAATCTGTACCGTGCCTGACATCTTTAGATCAGCATGACTATGACTACAACTGTTCCATTATTTTATGCTTTTATTTTTCATATTAACAGCTCATATCTTTTACAGTCTGGGATATTTTTGGTTCATTTCATGGAAGTGCAACATTGGAACTGACAGTCTGTTTTTTCCACTCTATTTTTAAATACATCAGATCCAATTCTGATAGATTTTTTTCTTCTTCTTTCCTTGGTGTACTTTACCAGCAGAGTCTCATATTTTGAAATAAAAACTAATATTTCTGTCTTAGTTGTTAAAACCAAGGTTGCTTTGGCTACTTGCCAGTAAATTGCCAAAATCTACAAATCACCAGTTTGGATATGATAATACCAAACATGTTGAGACTACATAATGTGCTGGTGTCACACCAACGGACAGCCCAGCTCCACCACACCACTCTCTCACTCCCCTTTTTCCCTTCCTTAACTCTGCTCTCCCAGAGGCCCAACCAGTGTTGCTGCCTGGCTCGGCTCTGGCCAGCAGCAGATCCCTTTTGGAGCTGGCTCTGATCTGACATGGGGCAGCTGCTGGGCTCTGCTCACAGAGGCCTCCCTGCAGCCCGCCGCTACTAAAACCTTGCTAGCTAAGCCCAGTGCACGTACAAGTGAAAAACCATGAAATCTTACCTGGTATCATCATACCCAAGTTTGGATCTTTTAGGCACTGCATGTCAGTATGCGTAATAGATGTGTCTCATTTTCATAATACAAAGTCAGTCCTAAAAGAAGCATCTGGAGTAGTTTTTGACATGTTTTCAGGGGCCACTGGTATTTGTATTTTTTGTTGTTACTTCCCATCTACTGAGCTTACTAGGTCATGCAGTTGAATTTCTTGCATTCTAAATCATCTCCTTAGCTACTAAATAGTGATAACTATTAGTCTTGTTCATTACTGTCTTAGCAGTATGTAAAAAACTGGGAGTTTTGGTACTTTCCTTAGAGATAACTGCAAGGTGATTATATGGAATTGCTGAAGTATGTTAGTGAAGCAGTTTGATGTTTTGTGAATTCTAATTTACAGATCTCACAGCTCTGTATCTCAAATTCTAAGTGCACTGGAAGTATATTTTACCTCTGCAGTGGAAACTGTATTTTAAAGACATCTCCACCCAAATGTTGAAGACCTGTTAAAGTGTGTTTTGCTTCCTGCTGCTGTCAGTGTGACTTTTTTTTTTCTTTTGGCTAGCTGGTATTGTTCTACTGAAAGCTTCCTGCAACTCCAGGGAAAAGAAACAATAGTTATGGCATGTGCTTTATGTAGAGGCCATTTAGTCCATCTATGTGCATGAATTTTGATCATGAGATGGCTCTGCCAGCAGTAGACTGGAACTGCATCCATTCTCTGCGTATTCTTGTAGCTCTTTTATCGGAAGGCATATGGAATGGAGACGACCTGTAGTTCTATAGCTCACCATAATTTTCAGCGTATCAGAGTGGAGGTCATGCTAAGCCTTCTGCTATACAGCGGAGCTGTGTTGTTTATCAGTAAGTATTAGGTGGGTGATGAATCTACTGCATGTTTCTGCAAAGCTGTTTGCTACGTTTTCTGTAAAATCTTTGTTTCTGTTCATACCATGGTGTGTTCTTTCTAATGACCATGCCTGTACTATCTGGCTTCCAGGAATGCTTATCATGTGCCCGTACTGCTCTTAGATAAATCAAGGCGGTGTCCTTCCATTTCAGCGAGAGCAAAAAGTACTAGATTATTAATGTGAGGTGAGTTCTGTTCATAATAAATTATTTAATGAGAAGTATTTAGGAGGAGCTACTTGCATTGCAGAATTAGTAAACTTAGTTTTGCCTCTTAAAAGGACATTTCATTTGAACTCCCCTTACTGTATTATTCTTTGTAAGAAGGAACTAGATTTCTGCTGTAGTAACTGCTTAGTAAGGCTCTGTGTAAGCTTCCTCAGGTTTCCACATTGAGAATAACATTGGTTCTGAATTTGGACTTGACTTCTGCCAAAATAGGACCAGACAGATCTGAATTGTGAAGCAGGGACTGTGGAAATGCATTGGTCATCAACACGTTTTTTTCCCACTTAAAGTGCTATGTTCTTTTTGTTTCGTTGTTGCCCTGGGCAAAGACAGATAACTGATGTGTTTGTCCTCGGAATTAGTGATTAGAAACACTGTCAACCCATCTCCATTTTTTTAGGATGCATAGGCTGACCAGAAATTTGTTGTTTCAGCATGACAATTAGTAGTGGTAGCTTTGCCCTTTATTACGCTGGTTTTTGTATGTTGCAAGAAAACACTAATAATCACAAGTGAAAACTCTGTTCTGTTTCTGCAGAGTTTGTTGTTTAATGGATTTGGCACTCTGAAAAAAAAAAAGCTTGGAAGGGAACAAGTGTTTAGTAAGTTAAGAATTACTTCATTCTTCTGTGAAAGCTTCTATTAAATCTTCCATTACTTCTATTGAGGCTTTGTATCTGTTTTATGCTCTTTGAGTACAAGACACATGAGCGAAACAAGTAATTGAGCCTATTTAGTATTAAAATGCTATTTTTTAGATTTGGAAATCTACATTATGCAATTACACTTTTTTTTTTCCAGGTGGAAAGTGGATCTGGAGCTTTTCATAGTGAAATTCTTGAAAGCTGCTGCTGTTGCATACCTCAAATGACAGCATTCACGTACAGTTCAAGATGTTTGGCTTTACGAACAGTTGTTCTGTTAGAATTACATTTTATTTTGCTTTTTTGTTTATTATACATTGCATGAAGTAATAAAAGCTCAGAGATTGTACAGCTGAAGCTAATCCAGAATTTGAGAAAGGTAAAACTTCTATTGCACAGTGTGTTTAACAAAAAATGTTCAATGACTAATTCTAAAGTATTGGAGGAGGAAGTGGGTTGGTAATTAGAAGTAGCACGGTACATTATCCTATGGAATAGTGTGGTAAAATAGGCTTGCTTTTAGACAGGCACTTTCCTTCAAATAACTTCAGCAGTTGCTTGGACAAACACTGCATGTAAAAAAAAAAAAATCACCAAAATCAAAATCCATTAGTTCTTCATCTCCAACAGAATAGAGACGTGTTACCTGTTTGTATGGGAAATTTTATCTTAATAGGTAATTTTAACACCTTTTGCAGTAACATGGAAGGGTCCTGGCCTTGGCAATACATTTTCGTACCCTAGGTTCATCTTTGTAGAATATCTCTGTGATTTCTGGGCCAAGAGTTCACCAAAAAAGCTTGACAGTATATTTAGTTACAGGTTTAAAAAAAATCATTTAAAAAAAAAGAAAAAGAAAAAAAAAACAACACCCTAATCCATTCAGTGTGATATTTGTGTTCCTGCTGTAAATGATGTAATCATTCTGACTACCGGCCATGTGCTGTATTTTTTTTAGTGATTTTTTTCTTTTCTTGTTCTGCAGCTATTTTCTGGCCCGTTTCGGCTACTACAAAACTGGACTGCGAGTGACAGCGATTGCAAGACTTGGCCCTTCCCCAGGGTTTACCTATTTGCACTGCAGTTGTTTTATAAAGGAAGAATTTCTCCTAGTGTTGGATTTAAGTTCATTCAGCCTCCTCTTCCTCTCGATAGCTGCTGATATGGTTGTATAGGTACTGCTTCTCGTAATCTAGCTTTTTGCTGTAAACGTGAGCTGAGCATTATGTTTCCAACACATTTTATTGGAGATTGAGTACGGTGTGGGATTATTATTTTGTATTAATAATGTTAAGATTGCAACTTGTAGCTTAATTTTGTATTGTGGTTCGTAGCTTTAAGACATGTTAAAGAATACTGTGTGATGTCCGAAATAGATTGTAAAGTTCTTGGGACAAGAGGTGTGTTTTCATCTGACTGATGTGTTGTACGTGCTTACGGTTCTGTTCAAATAGAAATGCTGTGCAGGGGAGGGGCTTTTGCCTTTAGCCGGGTCAGGAGAACTAGCTTAAAAGTGAGCAGGCTCTAGTGCCTTCACGTACAGCTGAACTGTGAGGCAGAGAAGCAAGTCTGTTGTAAACATGCATAATCTGAGCAGGCATTTCCAAACCATGCATTAATTTACCTATACTCCAAAATGTGGGTTTGGCAGATGGGGCGCACGGCCATAGCTGATCCCCCTAGCACCACTACATGGTGGGTAATATGTTCTCATGGACTACTCCTATATTAAATCTGTTTGGGTTGCTTGCAGAGCTCAGGGTGCAGTTCCCCATATCTGGGGAATCGAGGCTTTTATTAGCATACAAAGTGAAAGAAAATGACCTTTGAAAGTGGTAGCAGAGACTGAAACTATAGTGCCTCTGCTGGGGCTTCACACCGGACTGTAATTTGGTTTGATCAACCTCCAGTTGGCTGGGGTGGCAACTTTTTTTAATGTTAGTTGCTGTTGTCATGAAATTGCAGGACAAACATTTATGCTGTATTAAGGTATGCTATGAGCTGGAAACAAACAAAAAAACCCTTCATGCATGTGGAATTTTGCACATCACTCTTGGTGCTTGAGAGGGGTTTCTGTCAGCATCCCGAATGGTGTTGTGTCAAGCCTTGGACTGTGTTGAATACACTTGGACTGATGAGCTTCCTAAATAACTGGAAGTCTTCCCATAGCTAAGCCTGCAGTCTTATAAAAGGTTAGAACTTTTTCCCCCCGCCATGAAGTGTTAAAAGTACACTTTCACATAATACTATCTATCTCTCTTTGGAGTTTGTGGAGGGAGCTTAAAATGCTAAATGTTACTTTGATGCTTCCAAGAATTCAATTTTTTTGGCTTGTAAAGTATGTCACTTTTCTTGTGCCACACTTATGTCTCTGAATCTGTAAACCCAAACAGTCCCAGTAACTAAGTAACAGCACTGCTGAATGTTTTCATAAAAACAACTTTGCTGCTTAGAGATGTGATTTACTACGTAAGTGTGTGTATGTGTACATATATACAGAGGCAAAAAGTGATGACCTCATCTTAACTAGCTCACAAGAGCAGTCAGTTTTTCACTCTCAGCCAAACCCAAAATTACTGTAAGCAGACAGAACTCCATTGACTTCAGTTGTAGTATCGCCATTAACATCAGTACTCACTCAATTGCTGATAGTTGTGTGTAGTGATCAGTGCTTGAAATGTAAACCTAAAAGAAAAAATTTGTTACCTTACAGCTTTCCCCGTATCTTTGTGCAGAAAGCAGAGAAGGAGAAGCTAGTTAACATTAAGGATTTTACATGTAAGTCTTAACATTTTGTTTGCTTAATTTTGGTGCTACCTTTTCAGAATTCTGTTCTTAAACCAATTTAACAGCACTTGCACAGTGCCCTTTACTTGGAATCAGTTGTTGGTCATGTCATAGAGCAATTACTAGATATGAAAACTAGACCTTTTGTAACATCTTGGGGAAAAAAGCATCTTCAGGTACTTGCATTGTGCAGAAGTATCTCAGAATTTATGGGTCATGTTCCTATTTAAAAAGATTTAGGGTCACAAGGGCAGCATTATGATAAACACAGTGTAGTCAGCTGTAGATGTTTCATATGGCCCTCATTTTGTCTGTATTCAAAAGATTTAAATTTCTAAATATTAAATGTGCATGGTTGTAGTGAAACAGTTAATAGTCTTACCAGAAGCAAAACATTCTATTTGTGTAATATTTATTGATGTTAAACCCACATTATACCAGCACAACAATCCAAAGTAATGATAGTACATTTTTATAAATACAAATAAAAGGTGGCAAAATAATGCTAGTGAAGCTAAACAAAAAAAAGTAAATTAGCATGTCACAGTTGTGAAAAATTGGGCAAATGATGACATACTTGTTCTAGAATATAATCAGATTATTCCCATATGACGGACTATGACATTAATTTAGAGTAACGATCCCCGGCACCGGTCATATCCTGCACCAGTTTGCACTGAATAGTACTAACTTATGTGCTAAAGTTTATTAGTCACTAAAAACAAAACAAACTTTGTGTACTTACAAAGCAATACACGTATAGCAGTAATGCAATATATGGTGTACACAATTACAAAATTAAAAAAAACTAAGTACAGGACTTCTGAATAACTGAACTGAGATAAAAGATTTCAACACTTTTATTATAAATAATGAAAGATACCATATATGTGCTTCATATAAGGAATACAGTGTTTTCCTTTCATAGCAAAGTATGCTCGTACCATCAAATGCTCATTTTTCTTGTCACGTCTAGTAATTCTTCCATCCCTCCCTCCCTCCCCCTCATCCGAAATTCATTCGGTTCTAATTTAAAACTACCTTGTCAGGTCTGACTAGGTAGGGCTCCAGTTTGATGTGGATTTGCCTTGCATTCTGTAAGGAGCTTTAAGGCATTTCATCTACTGCGCGCAGACTGCACCCATTAAAAGAGCTGTAGTTTGCCTACAATAGGGAGGATAATAAAAAAAAATAAAAGTCCACCAGAGACATATGCTATGTTAAGAAGAAAAAATGGCGCACATTTTGGTGGTGTTTTTGTCCATCTTCAGTTTCTGCTTCCTCAGATCTGCGAGTTTCTCACCTATGGTGTATACTTGTCATTGAAATTCCTATTGCAGTCTCAACCCATTTCTCACTTACTATGCATTTCTAAAATCCTCATACGCGTTACGCAAGCTCTAAACAGTCAGACGTCCCATCCGTACATTCCCTAGTTTTCAGCTCACCTTAGAATTTCAGACTCCTCCGTGGGAGCGTTACGAGGTCACAGGCTGTCCTCGGGAAATCCGCAGAGAGTTTCAACCTCTTGCCCTCGCCCCCTCCCACCCCTTGCAGTAACCTACTGCACCGGTCGTACTGTCGGCATTTTTTTTCTCCTCTAGTTACTAAGATTTATAGTCTGGAGTAGACTTATTACGTCAGCTCTTTTTCTTCATTAGCTTGAAGAAGTTAAATTACTTACGCTTAAATAATCTTTGCTGTATGTTTGTACATAAGCTTCCTCCTAGGTGGCAGAAAGGAAAAATACAAAAGAATTTAAAATTATGGCGTCGATGTTGCTTTATAGAATTGTCCACACTAATGGCACTTAAGGCAAGGTTTTTGTTTTTTTTTTTTTGTCACTGTAGAATAAAAAGCAGGTTGCAGAGTTGCAACGTTTGCTTATGTTTCTCTTCCTTGTCCCTTCCTGTTTTTTTCTTACAATATTGCACTTGTTCACTGTAGCTATCAGAATGCATTGCCATTTCAGAGCTATAGATAACCATACATTCTAATTTGCTTGTGATCTAATGGCCTCAAATAAAACGTCTCGCACCATTAAGATTGTGTAGCATCTACTTACTGCTTTGGAAGGCAAGTAGTGATAGTGTTTTCTTCTGAAAAATCTGTCTCACTGATGCAGTTTGGCCTTTATGAAAAGGGTTATTTGTAAGAGCTGAAGCAACTTAGGTATAAGGAATCGGTGAACGTGATTTGTTGTGCAATGTGTACATTTCTATTAATAATCTACCTATTCTTCTAATTTGGTATAATGAATAAGGAATATATGGTTATTGTGTTTGTCTTTTATCTTTCGTACTTGAAGGTGTCTGCCTTTGCATAAAGTGACATAGGAGTATCATTGGTCAAGGCAATGGCTTTCAGTGTTTCTGCTTTGAAAGAAAATGATGGAAGTGGCAGCTCGGGTCTACAGATCATCGCTCTCTACCAAACCAGACTGCATTGTCAGATGGACTGGATTTGCTTCAGGCTGGAAAGCTGCTTTGATGTCTAGTCCTTGGTCACAAAGTGCAGCGTATCGGCTGGTCGAGGGCCGCACCTTCTTTGGCTTGGTTGTCTGAGGTTGTTGTTGCCACTGAGCTACAGATTAAAAAGGAAAGAAAAAAAGATGTAGACATCTTGACCTCTGCAACAAAGCGTACCAGATGCACAATCAACCCTTTGTGAAGGAGATAACCAATTTCTGAGCAGCTGAGAAGCATCACATCAAAGGCAAGTTTGCTTCATTTCTTAGTGTAGGTTTTTTTTTTTTTTTTTAATTTTCCTCAGCATCTAGTTTCACCATCAAATGTGGTTAGTAAAAACCAAGTATCTGTTTGTTCCTTTGCCTTTTTGGCATTGCTTTCTACCTTTCTTTGTATCATCGATAAGGGCAACAGCAAGGTGTTTATGTCTGTGCACTAATATTACAGTGACAGGCCTGTTCTAGGGGTGGTTGTTGGTCAGGAAAAGAAATCATCTGGTTGTTGTTTGGGAAGGGAAATCATTGCCACCCCTTGTACGCAGAAGAATGCTGAGTGGAGTTTTTAATTCACGAGTCATTGAAACGATCGTTTATCATTCCAATTTTCTCACCTCCTTTTTTCTTGTTATGAGGACTGGTAATGGATTTTAGTTTAAGAAAATGGTCACTGTGCAAGGGGCTGCTTTGGAACAAACTGAATAATTAAGCAGAAAGGCTACTACTACTACATCTACTACACTTCTGGTAGTCACCCGTGTATTACAGACTAATGGATGAAAGAATACAAAAGGTTAGGGAAGTGCTAGCAGAGCAATAGTAATAATGATCCACAAAATTAATGTCATCATGCCGTTATCTGTTGTTAATTAGCTCTATTTAATATACTAAGTAAAAATAGAAAGCATGCATGCTTGTTTTGATTTAGGTATCTGAAAGATGGTGGGAGTACTTTGACAGAGCATGTGTTGTCTTGATGTGGATCGTTACTATTGAGGAGAAACTATAAACAAAAGAAAAAGAGACCCAAGTAAACCATTCTGCGAACAAACCGAAACTTGGAGAACTATTGCTTTTGGGGGATCAATGTGATCATGAAAAAGGAAGCCACTTACTATAAACATCCAGCCTGGCAGTGCAAGACACAATCCCAGCCTCGTTCTTAGCTGAAACGGTATACCAACCGGCATCCTCTTTTGTAGCTCCCTGAATAAGCAGGCAGATGTAGCCATAGTTATCCTGGTGCATGCTAAACAAAAGAAAAGTAGAAAATTACGATTTAAATTGCAAACCAGCGTAGACTGTTTTTAAATGTCCTTATACACAGGCCCAATCCTAGTTACAGATTAATTAATTGTAGTCCACTTCTAATTAATATAAAACTTCCTCTGAAATTAACAAGTGAAAAATAAAACCTTGAATATGCTTGATAATTTGGTAGTTTAATATCCTATATTGAAAAACTAAGAAGCAAAATCACATGCAGCAATTTCTCTTTCAGAATTACAGGTTAAGACATCTGGAAGTCACATTGACATAGTGGGGATGTCAGAACTTACCCAGACTTTGTGGGGAAAGGATAAAAGATTTCACTTGAGGAACGAGGTACTGAAATATTTGTAGTTATTTTGAAGAACCAATAGTTTATTACAGTGTCATACCAGTAATGAGTTCCTTTTTATATTATTTTTAAGTATTTTACTAAATATTATATTAAAATTTTCTTTTTATATTAAAAATATTTATATTTAAATCTTTTATATTAAAACTGCTCTTCAGTGTTTTTACAAAATGCAATCTAATACTGGTAACAAGCTTAAAGATCTTACAATCAAAAAAATTTATATAATGACATTTTTCCCACTGCCCCTATAGTATTTCTGCATAGAGATGATTTGGGGGATTTAAAGGCCAGCGCTAACTCATAGCTGGATTCAGAGACGCACACACGCTGTAGTAGCAGAGCTGGGCTCAGCTTTTAGCTGCCTTGGTTCCCAGAAGGAGCACGGGAAAATGGATTGCTGAGGAACGGAGACAGAAGTGAGATGCTGCACAATTACTCTACCTGAACTAGCATTTACTAAATGCTGGAGAAAAGTGTGCATAAAGCCCTGCATAAAGCATTTACCTCTCGTAAAATTTTAAAACCCTCAGTTGTCTCATGGAGTTAGATCCACTTGAGTGGGCATAACTAAACTTTGGGCCAAACGGAGCACACATTAGCTCCTACCAGTCAGGATACTGAGCGGGGAGAAGGAAGAGATGGAGCGTTAGTGTCTCCACTACTTCTGCGTTATGATTTTGCACTGGTATGGATATGTAGCTATCCCAGTACTGTCATTCAAGAAAGCTCTTTTGCTTAACTACACAGCAGAGTTAAGAATCAATGTTTCCGCTGAGAAGCAGATAGAGAAATTTTACTGCAGAAAACCTGGGCTTGTAAGTAAAGCTAAGTCTTAGTTCCAAACGAGAAGAGACCACTACACGGTGCTTAAAGTGCAAAGATAGCTGTTCAAGGCTGGAAAACAAAGCTAACATTTTAATTCTAGCTCAGCCACCAGGCTGGCTGCAAGTTTGAATAAATGTCAAAAGGTATTACAATAACTAGTTAATATTTATGGCCTGCTGTTCACCCAAAGCACTCTCATCTTCTAGTTTTTCAGTTGTATTACAGGAGAAACCATTATTGAAGTGATGCCTGATGAGATTACTCTAAATCAAACTAACCTCACTCGGTCAGTGCTGTGTGTGAGTGACTCATTCTCTTTCTTCCAAAATATCTGAGGCGATGGCTCCCCCGAGATTCGACACTCCAGTCGCACTGGAAATCCCTCAGTCACACCTGTGTTTTGTAGTTTCTCTATAAACACAGGTGCTTTGTGTACTTCCTTAGCTGTGGAAATAAAAATTGCAGAAAGGTTGACACTAGTCTTTAAAAAGTGAGCTTTTCTTTCAGCAGCATGCGAAAAAACAGTAATGAAAAATATAAGTGGCAGGAAACTTAAGTGTTGTCTTCATTAATCACGAAGTCCAACCCTGATTCCTCTGAAGAAAACAGCCACACCAGTATTTTAATAAAGGAGAAGTGAGCTCTAATAGAGCTGAGTGTTTTCCTCCCCCGCCCTGGCCCCCAGGAGAACTGAAATGTGGAGCATGAAGACGAGATTAATTGGCTGCACCGTGCTTGTTAAACAGTGCTCCTTCATACTCCATAAAAGGATGAGCCTTTAATTATAGAAGGAAGTGCTCTGCCAGCAGGTTGGAATGGCATTAATCTCACATCCTGTGCAATACACAAATCATATCATGCTACCAACCCAGAGGTAGATACGGCTCTGCACAAACCCCCCGTAAGAAGCACACTGGGGTGAACACTCTGGTTTGTGGCCTCAGCTGTCCCTCAGGCTGACAGCCCTCTGTTCGTCACTGTGTGCGGACCCGCAGGTTACCTGCCAGCCAA
Source organism: Anser brachyrhynchus (assembly GCF_964034855.1). NCBI lineage: Eukaryota > Metazoa > Chordata > Aves > Anseriformes > Anatidae > Anser > Anser brachyrhynchus. The sequence continues at coordinate 27,485,295 of NC_137698.1, forward strand.
CCTCGGCCAATGCAGAACGTAACCGTGCCGCCCAGAAGCGTACTGCAATCCCGTTACTGCGCGCTTCCCCCGTCTTAGTCCCCTGCCCCTCAGCCACGTCCCCTGACAGCATTCACTTTTCCTCGTGCAGCGCTCAGCACGAAGGCGTTACCTGCAACAACGAGCTCCAGGCTGAACGTGTTTTCACCAGCTCGATTGCTGGCAACGCAGGTGTAGATCCCAGCATCTCTAGCTGTGACTGGCTCTATGATCAAGGAGTGCACGCCGTTCTCACGCACCAGCATCTTGTGCGAGCTATCGGGACGAATGGGCCTTCCATTAAGTTGCCAGCTTAAATCGGGAGTTGGTAATCCACTAACCTTCGGCACGAACAGAACAATGGGAAACTGTTAGCCATGCAAAGCACTGGAGGAGTCCTGACTTGTTACTTCAGAGGAGCTGGGGTTTGTTTGCTAGTGCAGGTGTACCACAAGATTTACTAATTCCATCCTGCATTACACATTGACTCAGTTATATTAATTTACTTGCTTTTTGGCCAGCTCCCTGAATTCCGTGATGTCTTATGGGTGTGACTGAAAAAAAATCAGTGTTTAGATATGCTAGAATCTAAATAATAATACATTGCAAAACAAAAGGCAGGGTGACACCGTTTGTCATTTTTGACTGTTTGCTCTTCACGTGGAATAAAAAGATACTCCTTTCTGAATTAATTTCTTGTGGAAAACGTGCAGACAAAAAGATGTTAGCTGACTACTTATGGAACTCTAAATTCCATTGCACTGAGGTATAACCCAGTGACAGCGCTGCCTGCACTAGTTTATACTTGGTCTGTGTGAACGAGTCCGGCACTGTTGAAAGCCGTGCCACTTGCTGGGGGTACTGCTCGAAAACAAACAGCTTCTCCCAGATGTACCAGCAGAAAGCAAACAGAAGAAGTCCAAGCCTTAATTAATTCTGCAAGGCAAAGTCATAAATCAAGATTAGACTGTCTGAAACTAACAGAGGATTGAAACTGAAGTGGTAAAAGGTCTTAAAATGGAGAAGCACTGTCTTTATGGTGTTTGCTGCTTCCCCCCACGCCCCAACATAGCTCAGCTCTAAAAATCAGCTTTCTGTTAGCTGTAAGATTTGCCTGCAGCAATTTCATTGGAGGCAAGTTTTTATTGTCAACTTTTGCTGATAAGCAGCGAGATTAATTAACCCACTGACACTGCAAACTGGTAAAAGAGCATTAAAAAATCTTATCTAACTTGTTTTTTTTTTTTAATCAGCCAAGGTTATGGAAAGGTAGCTGCTGTCCTTTGCTTGACGCTTACCTTGCAGTCCATTCGGCATAGTTTTCCTTCTTGAACAGTCATGTCGCCAGGAGCCTGCAGAAAATGAGGCCGGAAGAATCGTTCCTGAATTGGTTCATTTTCATCACCACTGTCCCTTGATCGAGATCGTGGTCTTAAAATAACATGAAATAAAGGTAAATTATTTTTTTTCACTAAATCAGAAGTATCTAGAAACATCTAGACAACAATCTTGCTACAGAATACTTACTTGTAATAATCATATATTTATACATGAGAGTACATTTTGTTTAGTCTTTAAATCACTGCAATACAAATAAAAGAAGCTGGCAAACCTTAGCACATGGCTTCAGTTCCTCATTTCTAGCGTCTTGTGCATTTAAACCATTCACTGTTGCTGATTACAACAGACAACACGTGTACTGTTTGTTAATTATGTTTACCTTTCAGAGAACAACAGCAGCTAAAAGCTAACTCATCTCAGTGGAGAAGAGACTTTTCACGTCACACTTAGTTATTTTTCATCTTCTCTTGTTCTGCACCACTGAAGGCTGTATAGAAGATTCTGTGGATTAAAATGTAGCCACTCTGGATATTTTTTCCTCGTTTAATGCTTACGTAGCTTTTCAGATGTCTAAAGCCAGCTCTGAAGCACCTAACTTTTTTGCCACTGGGCATGCCCACAGCTCCTTCAGTAGCTCCTGCTTTGCAGCTCACAAGCAATGTTCTGTTCTAGTTGGCGAGTCCCTAACCATTTTTGCCAATATACATATCTCATACACATGCAGCTAGGCTGAAAGATGGATGGGTAATTAAAAAAAAGAGCTGTATTCGTATCTTTTGCTAATTAGTTCTGTAAGACCTGCTAGAAATGATGGTATCTAGTCAAGTGCAAGCTACCCATGCAAAATCTGCTGTCACAGCGTTTATACGCATCCAGGTCAGGTACTGCTTTTAAGAGGACAACTTAAAGGTCCAAGTGACGAGTGTTTCTCAGTGCCTCGTGAGGCTGAGCCAAGCAGGTTAACTAGCACCACAGAAGGGTGAAAGTACTTCTGAAAACCACCACCTCACTGCTTCAGCTGCAAAATGGCAGCATCGATCAAAGCAGGGAGGGGAAAAAATTACACCAGATGAAGTGGAAAATAAAGAGGCTAAGTGTTTGTCATTAAAAGCAGTTTTTTAACGATAGTATTTTCTTGAATCTTAACTAGGTTTTTTAAAGCACAGATTTGAAAGGAAAGCTAAATCAGCATGCTGTTTGGTCTAGTGTCAGAAATTAAGAATGCATTTCTTTTTGCCTCTTCATAAATTTACCCCTAAAATTGCAGATGGCTTTTAAGCCTTAACCTTGAGAGCTGAAACCACTTATTTTTATTCTAAAACCTGTTGTGGTTTTAAAAAAAAAAAAAAAAGAAGAAAGAAAGAAAGAAAAAGAAATGAATAGAGCCAAATACTTGAGATGCCTAGGAATGACAAAGTGCAATAGGCAGGAATACCCATGGATTAGCTGCAGGTTTGTTAGAGTTGCAGTGCAGGCATTAAACTGCAGAGCAACTTGCAGCAGTGCTGACATCATGGTCTAAATGTGTCCGGGGAGACTCCGTGGGGCAGTGTGGCACAGTGCACAGTAGCAAGCTGGGGAACACTTCATGACAGACCACGTGATAATCATCACTAACTTGGGATAAAGGAGATCAAATTTAAATTAATGCTCTTACTGAGAGCAGGGGCAATAGGAATACATATATTTTTTTTTAATTTTCCTTAAATCCCATGCATTTTAAAATGATTTGTTTGGGGCTGTGGCTGCAGTGCTCTTGCAAGAGCACTCAACACCACTTGGGTGCTGCAGTGTTGAGCACCATGATGTCTAGGAAATTGAGCCCAAGCTTGGTACACCTCAGGTAATTCAAAACCTCGTTCCCAGAAGAATGCTAAGAAGGTAGTTTTTGCAAGCTAAGCAAATGTCAGAAAAATATGACATTAAAAACGAAATGACAACTAGAAAGTTCTAAATGCTCTAAAACGGCTGCAAAGTAGTGAAGATAACAAAACCAGAGAGCTCTTCTGCCAGAACACGTTCAGTAGGAGATTAACAATACCGCAGGAAAAAGCCTGTCAACAGTGTAACAAGTCATAAGGTTCATTAAGATAATAATTACACTTGTAAAAAAGTTTTTGTTGCTGTGAAGCAAAAAAAGCTTACAGAAAAAAAACATTGTAAGGCCACAGGAGTATTACTTATCAAAAGTGTATAGAAATATGCGTGACAAATCATAGAGCCTATGGGGGAGCGCAGCACTGTGGTATGCTACATGAGAGAAGCTGATGGTGGGAGTCTGTTGTAGGAATGTGTTACATGCTCGAATTTCATCAGTCTCGGGGAGAACGGGGCGATGGGAGTAGTGGGAAAAGCTGCTAAACAGAAATAGCACTGTGCTGAATGCTTAGCAGAAACAGACCTCCTGTACAGGAAATAAGAATTCCCAGTAATTGCCCTAATTTTAATTAAATTGCTATATGGAAATCTCCCGTTTATAATTCATTACTCTACTGGACACCCATCTAAAACTCTAGTGGCACCTGAGTGCTTGCAGCAATTAAAAAGCAAAATACCAGCTGTAAGTGGCGTTGGATTTCAATTGCATTTAGCGAGACTGCAAAACGAGCCTTCCCCGTTATTACCCCTGGGTTCTGCCTGTTACCGAAAGAGATCCGTCCGCATCGTATCCTCCAGAAAGGAGCAGAAGTGTCGCTGCTCGGAGTTCCCTTGCCCTTACCTATTTTCCTTTCTCCATTCCCCATTTTTAAAGACGTTTCCCCTTTCTCACCCTCGTGCATTGACTAATTCAGTTGAAACCTGACTCTTTGAGGCATTTTTTTCCTTCATGGATTATCAGAGACTTTTCATTTTTACCTATTATTTGCAGGTGTAATGTGTCTTATTTGCTGGACAGGCTACACCAAACAGACACAGCTTTCCTGGGCTGTTCTCACAACGCAGCGGTGGCAGGAAATTCCCTCCTGCCCCAGTAAGCGCTTTGAGCTCAACAGGCCCAAACCTGAAGCGTGGGAGGGGGCTGGTGGAACGCCTCCCCGAGAGGTGCTGGGAAGCACTTTCAGGGCTGTAGGAAGCCCCGTTTGGTCAGGGCAGAACTAAGATTGATGAGATCTTTAAAATCCAGACACTTCCTAATTAGCAGGTTCTCCTATGTACAGTTCTACAGTATGCACGAGCAATGTGAGTTTCTTTGCTGCACACAGACGTAAGGGAATTACACCTATTCTACATGTCATAATTAGGCAATATTGAGCTTCTCTGGCCTGTGTGACCATTAAGCAAAACACATGCCTCGTTATGGCAACTGAACCAGAGCCCTATACTCTGTTGAAAGCAGTTCTGTTTGGGTAACCAAAATGAATTTTTTGTGTTGTCTAAAGATGTCTAAGCTGTGCTAAAAGGCCTCATAAATGCTTTGGGCAATGGAAAAAAAAAGTATTTGAAGGGAAAATTCCCTTATATGGTCCAAAAACATAAACCAAAGCTCTGTATGTGAATAATTGTAAACCTCACCAAAGATAAGTTTAATACTTTATATCTGACTCATAACTCCTTGTAAGAACCTAAACTGAAATCACCAAAATACTGAAATATTTCAAATGCAACTCTAATAAATGATGTGGCTTGCAGTTATTTCTGCTGTTTCTTTAAATGAATGCTTACTAAAAGCTGCAGAAAGTATAGGCTCCCAAGAGAATTCTAGCCAGGTGAGATGTTTTAAAAACCATGCAAGTGACAAGGTCTTTCCTAGCAGCTTACAGTCTAACGTGAGAGACAGAGTAGTTAGTGAACACCACAAAGAGAGGAGGAGGCAGGCAAAATAAAAGATACTTTAAAGTCGCATCATTTCAGAAGTTGCTTGTAATTCTTAGTCTGCACATTTTGAAGAAATTTTAGCAGAGGTGAGGTTTCCTCCTGTATGCCGTATATCTGCCTTACCTTAGATCAGGTTCTTTATCATAGCAATTTTTCAAAATAGATATTATTGAAAGAAAAAAAAAACGCACGAAGTACCTTCTAATATGAGGCTGGCCAGGAGATGTCCAAGGGCTGCGGCCTCTTTGATTTACAGCCTGAACCATCAGCCTTCCTGTGCAACTTATTCTGCCCTGTTATGATGATGGAGAGGAGGAAAATTAAAATACTTAAAGCATGTAATATTAATAAATGTTCAACCTTATCTCTTCTTTGTTGCCCACCTGTTACAGAGTCTGCAACACAATCCCTTCTTTCACGAAGTTATTTAAAATCATTTGTCAAGATACCTTCAGATATTAAACTATTGTATCAGCTTGCAATCTAACACCAAACAGACTGAAATAACTGTGACTGTAATAAAGTTAAAATGTTCCACCATCTACTTTTTATCCCAGAGTTTTTTTCATTAAAAACAAAACAAAACAAAGCCCTCAGCAGTAGTTCCACCAGCAATTAAGTCTTACAGTACATTGACTAAGTTATTGATGTGGGGGCACTTGGGCGGGTTCTCTGTGTATGGCACATGGAAAACAATTTCACCGGGGACACAAGCAGCCTTCAAAAGGCAATGGCCTTATTGTTACTGCTGGACTGGTAGAAATGAAGTCTGTGTCCCACTTTTATTCCCATGACCCGTTTAGTTCACAAGAAAAACAACTGTGTTAAAATAAGCCATTGCACATGACCTACAGCAATTTCTTAAGCAAAAGCTTTTTTTTGTGTTACAAGACCATTAAAACCATCTGGAACAAGTAAATTTCTATTTTAGGCCCACTGCATATTCATCTTTTTCTGGCAGGTGATGAATTCTCACAATTTGGGATCATCTCTGTCTCTCAATACATGAAGGCTACACAAATGGAAACACAAAGGACTAAGGAATTTGGATAGGGAAGAACCAGCTGGGAGCCAAAGATTTGGAAAAGTTGTGGGATGAATGGGAAAGAAGTGATGAATGCGGGAAGTGATTCATGAGAAGATGGCCAGAAAGTACGGGAAATCCAGACTTGTGGGTGCCTATTGCAAAGTGGAGAGAATGAGATAAAAGGAAAGAAGGCGAAAATAAGGACCCAGCTTGAGGCCATACTTAAAGCTAATGGCAAGAGATCAGTTAAGGGATGTAGCCCATAAGTAAAGGCCTAAACAAGGCAAGATTTTATGTTTTTCTAGGTCTGGGGTCAGTTTGCTCTGGATTAAGTTATATGGCAAGTTTTACTGCAAACCCCAGTGGTGTCAGAAGTTTAATTCCAGATCACTGCACTTCATATCATAGGCAATGGCGCAGCATTAACCACCACGGATGATTTCCAAGGTGTGTCAACAAGTCGTTTTACACACATAAATTCTTTAGTATTAGTCCGGATAATGAGACAGCATCAACTGGCAGAGCTTTAACGAACTGAATCCTTTGCTTTAACGAAATAAATTGATTTCTAACAGCCAAGAACGTGCCTTTTTGCTTTGTAGTTTGATGGTCCTAATAGCAAAGACCAGAACCCAGCAACTGTCTAGCAAGTATCTGCCAGTCCATCAGAACCCTGATGGGAGCTCCCCGATATCCACATATTTTGCTTTTCTTAAGGAAAGGTTGCCAAATGTGCCTAACTTTGTGATAGCTTTGAGATGCGGACAACTTTCCATTAGGATTTAGGAAGCTATGCCAAAATTATTTCCACTCGGGATGACTTAAAAGAATTGGAATCCAGATCTTTTAGTGTGAAAGGCTAGTACATTAACTCATAGCCCATCTTTGCCTCCACCGTACTGTTAAATGCATAGTAAAAGCAAGCTAATAGCAGAAGAGTATCTTCGCTTGGGAATCGTACTGTGAAGGAAGAATATAATGGGCTTGGTGAAACAGACAGATGTTTTGTTTAGGAGAGCCAGAGAAGGATGCTTCTGTTTTTTCTCCAAAGAGGAAAAAAAAAGCACAGAGACAGAATTTTATCATTTAACAAAACTGCTTTTTCAATCCCCAAACTAGGAACAGTACAAAAACACCTCATTTTAGTACATTAAAAAAAACATTAACAAACTAGTGTCATCAACAACAAGAGCTAATAATCTAGACTAATTCACTGTTGTGTCATCAAACGAGCTTTACTCAGAATAACAAATGTACAAAAGCAAGCCCTAAACATGCTCACATGAGTTATTCAGGGACAGATGTCAGCGCCCGAATTCAAAGGCAGTTTATTCATCAAGTTATCTAAGATTTTGGATCCCATAGTAACACTACATAGGAAAATACTGCACATGCACTAAAACAACTTTCATAGGAATATGAACAGGATTTGCATCCTAACTTGCATATCTATCTGTGCATTTTTTTTAAATCATTTTTAAACCTGCTGTTAACTTGCTCAACTTAAGTTGAGCAAGTTAACGTGCTTTAAGTTAATTTAAGTACCAAGTGTCGTAACACAATGCTCTTCTTTCCATGTGTAAAAGTTCCCAGCTTGAAGAATTCCCTCGGCCTTTTGCTGTTTCTTTATTCTGTTATTTGTATATGTAGAAAGAACATAGGTGTAAACAACCTAGATTTAAGCACTGCAATTTGTAGAATCAGGGGGCTGGACTACAACTGCTCTTTCCACGTTGCCTGTGCACAGTCCCATACGTTCACACGCTGCAACACGAGCGGGATTGACAGTAAAAGAGCACGGCACAAATGGAAGTGTCATGTTAAGTAACCTAGCAACATTCATAACAGAGCACAACACTCCTGTTTAGATTAAACTCTGTCTCAGTGATAGAGTTTATTATTTTACAGTGTAATTCTACTTGCAGCCCTGGTCTTGGCAAGCTATTTGGTGCTACAGAAGAAAGTAATTCGTTATATCCCTAAGTTATGTTACTGCCTCAGTTTCTCACGTGCAAATAATTTCCCTGGGTTTGCTGTGCTGTAGGAAAAAGTGGATTGAAAAAGTTACTTCACTAGGATGCTCTTGCATTGGATCTGTGAGGAAGAAATAACATTATGAAGCAGTAACGCCGTATTTCAGAACGCTGGTTAGACTTTGGGATCAACACAGGAGACCGTCCCCCCTATATAATAGGGGCCTGAATTTTTTTTTGTCTGACAGAATCACTATCGCTGCCTCATGTAACCATGTGGAGGTGTGATACAATCCCACTTGCTTCAAAAAGTTGGCCTCAGTCAGTAAATGGTGTCAATAGAAGAAAAATGAAAGAGCTGATCAGCCTGACTGGGTTACTTCTGCTTGATTTTTCCCCCTTGTATAACACATATGCAATCCATACTCAGTTAGGATACTGAGATGCTATCGGCTGAAACAAATGGCGGAACAGTGATTAAAAACAACATCCATCCCCTCTGAAACCTCAAGCCCTAGGAAAAAAAAAAAAATGCTGTTGAGTTGCTAATCTCCCGAAGATAGAAAGGCCCCACCCTCCTGATGCAAGGTGAAAACAGAAATCTAACCTTATATACTTGATGGTGACTTCATCATTTAATTAAATTATGCATATGTAAGATGAGATAGTTTTCTGAAGATTCATGTTCAGAAGCATGTTTGCTCTGGAGCCAAACCTTCATTTACCTGTGGGTTAGCAGCCATAATAGTGTAATTCCCATCATCATCCAGGGTGGAGGCTGTAGTATGCAGCGAGCAAGTTCCATCAGGTTCTCTTTGAATTCGGTAGTGATCACTTCTTTTAGAAATTTGCTTCCCATCTTTAAACCAATAAATCTGCGGGAGAAAACAGGGCATGGCTGAGAAGAGGTAGGTGCTCACTGTCATCATTTCTCAATTCACAGTGCTAACAAACATTCACTGCCGAAAACTTCTCTGGTAAGCAATGAAAGAAATCTGGTTCAATCAACTAGCAGAAGCGCAGAACCACGCTCCGTGAACCACTTTCAATAAAAGCCAAGTTAGAGAAGAGCAATGGTTCGGGGAGAAAGACTGGAGCACGAGCATTTATGTAACAAACATAGATGTGCAAAGGGCTGTGCAGATCCCAAAGGCAGAGCCGCAGCTGAACATTTCAAGAATTGCAAATAAATGTCATTACAGAGAAACGTTCCAGATCAGACGAGATTACTAACTCTGCATTTTTCTTTCCCTTAAACCTGAAGAAGCTGGAGAAAGAACTTAAGAAAGCTATGGCTCTCTTGTCAGAAAATAAAAACCTAAACCACAGTGATTACCAAAATAATTTGTTCAATGATCAATTAAGTAGAACAAATGACCTCACTGTTGAAACACCAGATCTGTGGCATATCCTTTACACTGGCTGGCCAGACCAAGAAGCCAGAAGGGGAGTCGGGCGCTCGCTGGCAGCAAGCTGTTCCGTATGCATGGGGCCAGCTCAGCGTAACGGCACGACTGAAACCCACAGCGTCACCCAGCTGTGACAGATACCTACAGAAACAGACAGCTTCACATAGCAACAGGAAACACTTCAAAGTCAGCATTTAGACAGCCTTTAATAACTGCGTGCCAACAACAGTAGAGTTCCAAGTTGTACAGACCAGTTAAATTATCTATCAAACAGAGGCCTTTTCCATTACTTTTGATACACAATTTTACTCTCTGGCTGACCCGAGATCTACTTTTGATGAGCCAAAAAATGATGCATGTAGAATAATATCTTACAGTAATCCATAAGTTACACACACACACCACATATGTGTTTTAAATGCCTTAGACTTGAGGCGAAAAAAAAAAAGACTCAAATATTTTGACTTTTTTCCTTTTAAAAATAAGATGAAACCCCAATCTGAATTCTGCTGAAAACAAGAAAGAAATGTGAAAGCAGACACAGAAACGTGTGAAAACATTACAGCAGGCTGTAGTCAGCTCCCCAAACTAGTATTTGAGCAGAACATCATTTTCTTGTCATTTCTGAAGTGTGCATTACTCCTAAAGCTCAGCTAACCTCCTTCAGGCACAGAGCTTTACCCCCAGCCCTCACTTCTCTTTAAAGCAGCGTTAGCTGAAAATGCATTCCCAAGTGGCTGACGTATGGAGCACGGCACGGAGGTGCAAGAGGGCAGGAGGCGGGTTGTGAAGCCGGCTCCTGCAGGAGGCGGTTTTGTGGTAAAGCCTCAGATCACCTGCAAGTGCATACACACCCCTGCTGCCCTGTAAACAGTTATTCTGGTGGTTTTAGGCTCCCAAATTATCTTAAATTCACCCTGGGTGCTGTGCTCCGCCTTTGCTGGCAGGCATGTCCCCAGGAGGCTGCTTGTGCAAGCGAGGAGGTGTCGCTGGGGGAATGCCGGCGCTGTGCCCCAGCCGAGCCCCCCTCTGGTGGCCAGCGAGCCCCCCAGTGAGCCCCTCGTGGTTGCCCAGCCAAGCCCCTGGGGGCTGGCACCTGTCCCTCCAGCAGGGGGGTGCCTGCATGCTCCTGCTGGCCCCACCCTGCAGGGGGGCAGGAGAAGATGGAGGAGCTGTATGCGCTCCCCACGTCCAGTACTTTGAAGGTACCACTCGTAAAGACGCATGGATGGACAGCAGCTACAGATAATGACACCAGCCTGGGTTACACAGAATCACAGAATGGCTCAGGTTGGGAGGGACCTGAAAGCCCACCCAGCTCCAACCCCTGCCATGGGCAGAGACACCTCCCACCAGACCAGGTTGCCCAGGGCCCCATCCAGCCTGGCCTTGAGCACCTCCAGGGATGGGGCATCCACAGCTTCTCTGGACAGAAGTTGTGTTTAAGCTGTGTTAAAGCAGAGCTTTGGGAAGATCTGCGTTCAACAGCAAGTGCTGGTGAGCTCTCCCAGCCCTGCCCCACGAGCTGTACTTCCAATCAAGTCATTTCTCTGGTGCGACAGGCAAAGGAACATCCAAATACAACGTGTTTCTGACTCACCACTACTGCCAAAGGAGGGAGAAGAACAAGTCCCTCTCTGACAAGTAGAATCAAGTATTAGCACAACAGATGATAGGTCTGGCTTTTACCGTGCTACAAAGGTAACTGTATTTGTCCTGGTTGCATGGCTGTCAGACTGCTCGCAGGAGGAAAACCAAAACGTTTTCCTCACAGCAACTCCTGAAGTGGGAATTTAGGTCTTGTAGTGAGGAGAGGGTGCCTGTTTCCCAGTAAAAATGAAGCAAATCACAATTCCTGATAGAATTTAATTTGCTAGCATTATACAGAGTATGTTCTTCATACTTGCCAACATTTCAAAGCTCTAAATTCATTCACGTGTGGGAAGAATTAAGGGTCTACTTTTAAATTGCATTAAAACACAATAGAGAACGTTTGGGAGAGAATGAATGGAAATTTCCCTTAAAAATTAACTACCATGTATGGTTTTTATATTAACAAGCATTATGTGTAACTAGAAATGATTTCATTTCCTCAATAGCTGGTTATACTTGTTTCCCGTTTTGTCTGTCAGCAGGCTTGCAGAGACTCTGTGGTGCTAACAAAAGATTTAGTAATGTCTTCTCGTCTGCTGACAGAGCACTTACTGGAGATGCAAGAGATATTTGATCACTTCTATACACATGCTAATGGATGTTGGTAACAACATAGCTGCAAAAAATGAGTTTTAACTTGCATGCTTTACATGTGTCATAATGCTGCTTGGAAATCTACTGCATTAAGTAGCAATTATTCAATAACAATGCACTTATCAGAAATATCAAGAGACATGCCAGGAATTATTACATGGAAATACACACAAATATTAACTGAACCAGCTATCCAAACATCATGCATATGTTGTTCAATACTCACTTCCACTAGGTTTAAGACAATTGACATTGATTGGTCTTACTTACGTGTGGTAGATTCTTAATGTTGCCTTTATCTGACATGGAGTTAATAAGTAAAACGCTACCACTGTTGGAGACAATGGCCCTTGCAGTAAAGTATTTTCTTTCTAGGACACCTTTTAGTAAATGTATGATTAAGCTATGTAAGCACCGAGCACTGCATCTGGACTGCTTTTATTTGTACCAGATTTTCAGAAACCAATGTGTAATGACTAGAAATACAATGGAATACACAGTACGAAAGGGTTTTTGATCTTGGGCAGAACAGTCATTTTTAATCACTATGAATTATATTCAGCCATGTGAAGAGAGATCGGTACAAGCTTTGTGCAACATTCAAGTCTCAATTGACCTTTCACATGGCATTTTCCTAATTCTAAAGAGAAATATCCTTTAAAAAGAAGTATTCCACAATCCCTCTTGTATTACCACAGGTTCTCATTTTAATGAGAAAATAGTTTTACATTATGCTGAAGGTTACAACAAAAGTACACTCAGATTTAAAAAGTCATATTTATGAAGACAGAATTTGCACATCAGTATTCAATTTACATGGCATGTTCAGGGGAAAAAATAATCAAACCAATAACCCTGCTTTAGAAAAATCCCTCGTAATCAATGCCAGATTTTAGAAACACTACAGTCCTTCCCAAAGCCATTCCTTGGCAGAGCTGACAGAATACTTTGAAGGGAGGAGCTTTAAGTTAGTAAATTATTTCCAGCTTTTCATTTGCCAAAGTAAAGAATTTATCTGGGGGCAAGACTTCCAGCTTCAACAAATGACAGCAACAGGACAGCCCTCAACCATCAAGCATTTCAAAACTGCTGTCTTGGCATGCTCAAGAAGGTGAGGGGATGACAGAGCCTTTGAGTATCCAGCTAACAGGTAGGTATCTAATGGGCCTGAAATTGGTTCTCTCCCAAGCAACTTGAGAAATCGCACCAAGCATCTGCAAGTGAATGGAATAAAGGGCCATAGTCCCAGGTGCAAGAGCAAATCACTTAATATGCATGCTTTGACACTGCACAAAAACAGAGTGTCGTATCTGAATCGGAGCATGTTCACAACAGCTACTCCTTTACAGTGCGACCCTTTAAGGAAAGCATTAACAATGTGGTCTCCTGGCCGTGCAGCTGCTAATACCAAAACAAGGAGAGCAAGGGAAGGAAGAAGAGACATCCTCTTTCATCTGTCTTAAATCAGATTAAAGTGACTGTGAAACTACACCTTAATTGAAAACTGTGAAAAGAAGGGAATGGCTACAGTTGACTAAGGCTGACTCATAATAGGTCGTTCAGCAACTTAGTCATAAGCTCCAGGCAAAAAGAGCACACTACACCTCTAACAGCAAGGAGGCGATTCCCCTTCCACCCTTATTCAATGCAACAGGCTTTTCTGTACGGTCATCCCCAAAGTAATGCTGGGCACCAAAGGGTTGGTATCACTCGGGCTTCTCAGCGTGTCTACACTAGCTCCAGCTTGAAGCAGGAGTGCTTTTTTTGATACGAGTATCCTGATCACCCACACTTACATTGTGGTAGTTTGCACTGTGAAGTGGTCTTGGAGCACAGAATTGGACCCCTTTCAGATGAAACTGAGCCAGAAAATGTGCTCCAAGAACACAACTAATGTGCTGCATCTGCTGCACTCTGTGGGATGAGATTAGAGCCAGCCTGCAGTGAAACCTCCTGAAACGCACGCAGGGACAGAGAGCTCATTCTACAGATTTGCTCCTCCTGGTCTGCCCCTTTCTTTGCTACCTGACAAAATCCATTTCTCCTATTTACAGTTTGTGCAATAACATACACTTATAGCATTGGACATGTAAAATCCGTTCAAAATCCTCAATACCTGAACAACTTATACCAGAGATTTTCACATTCGCTCCTATCTAGGAGGTAAAAAGAGCCCCTAGCCACAAGGGGTCACTGTAAGAACTGCAAGGACCTCAAAGGGAACACGCTGGCTTTGACAAGGAGTAGGATGCTGCTGCTGTTTGCTTGCTACCTAATGAGTCGGTTGACTGCCAGGCAATTTTTGAAATGAATAAATACCACCTACCAAAGAAAGGCATTATTCCAGACTACTGACATCATGCAGCTGGTACTTGTGTATTTGCTAAAAGGAAATGCTTCCCAAGCCCAACACTCCCTCAGAAGCTCATCATTACAAAACTCACCATCATGTCTCATCTTGCTATTGGGATATATGGGAGCTTACGGTATTTGTCTGCCTTCCTCTAACCTTCAACAAAATTAAATCTTGTTAGAGTGTGTAGATATAAACTCTGCAGTGCTGAAGAATGCAGAGACACCACACTGGTTCCTGAACCAAAAGCAATGTATCTTTGCATTAGCACGTTGCTGTACTTGAGCTAATTAATCCATGTTAACATGGTGTGATTGCTTTTGGAACCACTGTGCCAGCTCACATGGGAATTTCTAGCATTGCATTGCATTCTGTGGTGCAGATACACCCTGAAGGTAACTGAAAATGACAGAAGTATTACTTCTAGGTAAAATAATTGAGATGAAGTCTCAGGAGGGAGGGATTAAGAACTGAAGTCTCATAGTAGATTTTTGCCTGCTATAAATTTAAATACATCCAGCGATAATGAATGTGATTTGTCATTTTATACCAGCTAGGGATCTTGTCAAGAGAGAACATCTGCTATTCCTGTAAGACATGGTCCATGGGGTCTAGGGGCTCACTGTAAGGTACCAATACAGAGCTCTTCAGAGTGTATCTAGAACCGTTCACCTTCTTTTCTTACCTTTGGCTTTGGATTTCCTGCCACTTTGCATGTAAATGTGACTGGCATTCCCTCAAAGATTTTGTAATGCTTCAGCTTTATCTCAAAATATGGTGACATATTGTTATCAATAGGTTCATCTCCATGTTGCACCTCATCATCTGATTCCTCCACAGGAGATCTCTCCAGCCTGTATTCAATTTCACTGATCAATCTTTGCTCAAAGCTGGAGACTTTATATTCCTGTCAAACAAGAAAGGTACGTATTAGTGTGTAGCTTCAACACATTACTTAGCAAGTTATTTTTCTACTTTTTTCTTGTTGTTGTTATTCTACTGATCTCTGACAATCCATTAAGGTTTTACATATAAAAGGAAACTGTATCTTGTTGAAGAAAAACACTATAATCCATGCCTCCAATAACTTCCCTATGAAACAACGAAGACATCTGGTATGAGGCAACAATTGTATTTCATGTTATCTTAAGGTCTAATTTATAAGGGGAAGGAAAGTCATTGGTTGCTTTCTTTCCATTTTTTAAAAAAGCTTACAAAAGTATTCTGAAGCAGTTCATAAAGACGAAAGAAACACTCTAATATTTCCTTCAGGGTAGAGGCAGATTTAGGGTGGGTTTTGTTTCCAGATGGCCATAAGACCATATGGTTCACATCTGCTATTTGCATAGAATTGTAACGGAGGCTGAACCAGAAGGCTAAAATGATTTTGTTTACAGTTGCCTGTAAAAATGAGAAAATGGCAGCACTGTCCATGATATTTGCCTCCCTTCACTCCTGTTACCATGGTCCCCTTTGTCTGGCCAAAAGTATCACTTCTTCCTTAGAAAGAAAATTTGTTATGAGAGTATTCAAGATTTAGAAAGAAGAGTGGAAAGTTTCATCTGGTGTAAAATACTACTACTTGTTTAAATTTGCTATTCAGATACTGGGAAATGTTACTGTGACACACACACACGATCACTTGCCTTCTTGAACTCTTCCTTCTATCTACTTTGCTGTACAGAATCTTGCTCTGAATCTTACTGCTAGCAAAGATAAAGCCAGAATTCAAAGAAATTCAAAAGCAGGAGAAAATCTTTACAAGGCAATGGTCTTCTCAGTCAGCAGATATTTAGGCACTCTTGCAGATGACCTCTAACTATTTTCTCTGCCCTTACTTTATTTAAGGTAGAAAACACATCTCTCATGGAATCTCCTTTCACATACCCATCCTCTGTCTTTGACTTCAGCCTGGAAATTACATGCAGCCTTTCTGCTGGCTGGTTACAGAACTAACCATCACCCTCAGTAAATGGAAGAAGAGAGAAATTTTTGTAAACTGCAGACTTACTTGTTTATTTATTTGTTCCCTGAAAGTTTCTCATAAAAGTAGATCATATACTTTTATGATATGATCTTATATGTGGTATACATAAAGAGCAGCTGATTTAGATGCAAGGCAATTAGTATCGGTTAGCATTACAGCAGAAAGATACTGGAGCACACCATTACTGAAGTTAAGGGGCCTGCACTCAGACCATCTTTAGACCAACTGAGTAACAGACCAACTTTAACACCATGAAGGGGATGCATCCCCAGTCTCCCCAGTTATTAATGTTGGTGACCTCTTGTTATTAACCAAAAGAACAGTAAAATGGAAAGGGCAAAGATGATGGGGGGGGGTCAGTAAAATACAGGGAAAAAAAAAAAAGAACAAGGAAGAAAACAGCAAATGTAACCTTTTGAACATCCACAGGACTCACTACAGAAGCATCAACAGAGCGAGCTTCCTGTAAGGACAGAAAAAAAGATCAAGAGGCAGAAAGAAGACAGAGAAACATCCATGACAGTTTCTCAGAGTGTTTATCTGGAGAAGGTACTTTATGTGGTAACATAAGCAAATGAATGCTACACGTTTCCGAATAGCAACTCTGGCATCTGAACAATGGAGAACGTGTACCTGGTCTTCCAAGCAGACTTTCTGTTGAGTTTTTGGTGTGCATCCAAAAAGTGCAGATTACACACATAAAGACAAGATGCTTTCAAGATAGTAGATGTATTTTTGCCTTGAGAGACTTAAAGGGCAGGACAGAATAGGATAAACGGAAGAGTTTAAAGCAGAGAGAAGACATTTGAGTACTCTCACAACCTTATTCAGTATGGAAAAACTGAGCAATAGGCATGTGGTTCTCCAGTTTACTTCACTGATATATAACACATGAGTTCTGTAATCAAAACCATCCTATCTTGTGTATATTTATTGTCTAACATAGGGCTTTTTTAAAATAAAAGAATCAGCCCGTTAAAAAAGAAATTTGAAAGAAATTTTTTCTTTTCCTATGAACTTGCGGAGTTGTGCAGCACCTGTATTGCAGGCTCCTCTTCTGGTTCCTGTATATTGAAGACAGTTGCAGCACTGTCTGCTCCCAGCAATCGACGAGCCATTTTTTCCTCGTACGTTAACCTCTGAACAAAAACAAAACAAAAAGGGAGAGGAGTAAGAATGAGGGAAAAGCAGAAAAAGGTTTTCATTACTCGTTAAGAACTACAAGCAGGGAGACAGTACGCAACGCTTTATGTAGTATAAAAAAGAGCAGCAATATGTTTTTAACAGAAATTTTCTACCACAGTTTGTAATGCATTTTTTTTGCGTTACAAGTGGCTCCTCTGGCTTAAGCAACCCTTGCCCTGACTGTGCCATTTGTTTCCATCCTCTTGCCAGGAACTTGGGCAGGAATGAGCAATAGGAACTGCTTAAATCAGCATGGCCATCAAAAAAGTGCATGTCAAATCATCCCAAATCTTACTCCTAGCTGTTCTTCTCAACTTTTACATTAGAACCACACGGCAGAAAACTCTGCCAAAATGCCAAGGATATACTACTCTACTACTTCATTATTCTGTCTAACATAAAATGATAGTTTTATAGAAAAAAATACTTTTTTAGATTTTAAATTTTTACTTCTTCTTACTCTTTCTCAAATTAAGGAGACAGCTTATAAAAGACAGTGGCAATTTACACTCAGAAGATAAAGCAAGTTGAAAGATAACTAAGTGTACAATTCAAGTTTTCCAATATTTTTCCTTCTGTGTTCAATACAACACTTCATGCACTTAAGACATGCTTACAAAGCAACATTTTAAAAAAATGTCAGTGAATGAAAGGCAAACTAACTACATGGTTAAATGTCTCATTTAAAAAGAAAAAAAATGAAAGAAGAATGGAAACTGTAAAACATTACATCTCCTTAATGCTTTCATTTTTAAAAAGCTCATTTAAATTCATTTTTAAAAGATGTGACATCGTTGCTAAAGCAGCAGGCTGAGGGTCATGAAAACTAGGTACTAATCTTGGCTAGGTTACAAGCATCTAAACAAGTTGCAAACTTTTCTTTAATTTCTTCTGTGATCACTCCAAGTGCCCACAGCCATGATTACACAAACAGAATCACCCAAGACAGGAATCTGCAAGGCAAAAGCCTCAAGGCAGACGCGAAAACTGAGTATATTGGTTTAAGCTCCCACATCATATGATCACAGATTTCTGTTTTCTTTTCCTTGGGCCATGTGGGCTTCTTCAGGACATTCCATTCATTTGTCCAGGCCAAACATCTCTCTCACTTTCCAAAATAGGCCTGACAGTCATGGTCAGCCCACCTCCTTTGAAAAAACATGAACCTATACACTACCAGAGTGATTCTGCCTAACTACTAAGGAAACTACCAAACCCTCTGCAGTCAATGGAGAAAAGTAAGCACACCTGCACTAGTCACTCGCTGAATGCTTCCCCTACTTCACTCCATTGACTTTATTGAGATTTGGCATCTGGCAGCTGTGGAATGGACAGTTGGACTCAGTGGGGTATCTGGAACTTAAATACCATTGTCCATATCCCAGACACTGTAGCAAACTTCTGAGTACGGTCCTGAGAAACCTAAAGCATACTATCTTTCAGTGACACAAAGCTATCCCCAAGTCATTCCTGTGCTTTTGAAAACATTTCACTGACAAAATAGGGATGACAGTCTACATTTTTTATATACCTTCTTCTTAAAAGAAATTCCTGTTTCAAAGATGCTTAAATCAATGCCTTAATCAACTCCTAGGAGAACTTTGCAGCTGTTCAATTGTTTGTTATGCTTGCCCATTTTACCTCATTTCTTGTCTCCCCAGATTGTTAATGCTTGATAAAGCCTGTAAATTATTACCATAGGGTAGTTCATATCCTTTTGATCAAAAAAAAAAAAAAAAAAAAAAACGTTCCACAACTGCACGATCTAATGATGCCTGATTCCTAATAGGTTCATTTCTCATGACGAACTACCTTGCGCCCCTGTGATGTCCACCTATCACCTATTCTTTCCCCTCTGTTGTCCATCAACTGGGCAAAAGGTAGAGTGGACCTCGGCTGATCAAGTGCTATGCATACACTGTCTGTCCAGCCATTCAGCAGTAATGAACAATTAAAGAAAATGGTCTTAGAGGCTGAAAATGCCCTTGAGGTGCAGATTGTGATGGATTCTTAAGGGAATTCATCATCTTTGAGCCTCTATTGCTTTGTTAAGTCCAAGTAAAGTTGCCCAGCAGGAGAGGGAACTATAGGCCAAAATGTACAGTATCAGTCCTTACAGAAATGCAGCTTTGGAAATGCAATTAAAAAGAATGAATACGTAAAATATAAAAATACTTTACACAGAATTATTTCATATGCAGAGTATCTGAGAAACTACCCTTGATGCCCACACCCTTTCCCCATGGTATTTCATGTTTTTATACCGGTTGCCCGTTGTTCAAAAGGTCTTCCTTGAAGCGAAGTTTTCTTTCCAGATCCTGAATTACAGCATCTTTTGACCCTTGAATCTCTTCATCTGAAGCTATTCTAGCAGTTCTGCCTGTTTTCTTGGGAAATCCCCTGCAAAACAGTACAGGAAAATTCATGAACTTTCCTGAAATCATTGGTATTTAGGAATTACTGGATGAAATCCTGCCATTAGTGAAGAAAATGACATTGTTTCTTTGAGATTAGATGTCTGGCATCTTACTTACTATGCTGTTCCTTCTAACTCACATCACTGATTTAATGGTTAGTTTAAGGACAAAGTTGAAATTATGGTTTATTTTTAAGCATTAGATAAAATAGGGCTCAGGGTAGTGTAGCTGTGGCTGTAAACATCATCTGCTCAAAGAGGAAACTGACGAGTGATGGCAATAAAGCAACAAGAGAGAAAACATGAAAGAGAAAGCATGACTAGATAAGTGGGGACAGAAGATGAAGTAGGTTCCTATTAAGTACCAGATGGGTGAAGATCAGAACAAAGTACAACAAGGCAGTTAATTATTAATTTCCTATATTATTTATTAACTAATTCCTTGGTTCAGCTTTTCTATACACAATGCATAACTTTATGTTTATTCTTCATATCTCTGTGAACACACACCCGGAAGGCAACATGTTATTTCTGAAAGAATGGCCATTCACAGAGTCCAGGTTATACTGGCAAAAATTAAAATCATGCCTGTAAAGCACTTTTCAGCAGCAGGGTTGGCTGCCGGATGATAACCATGTAGCAGTTTGCATTCACAGGGCAAAGCTATTCCTCATAATCTGTCTACAAGTCATGATTATATGTTCAGGATGTCTCACTCCCAATTTCTGGCATGGCATAGGAAATATTTTTTTCCAGTCTGTACTAACACTAAACACTTTTCAGTAATGTTGTGATGGCTCTATTGCAGGAAATACCCCAAAGTTTCTTCTACTGGAGATGAGCTGTTAGTACACAAGTTCACATTGTGAAGAAATGAACATGGCTATCAGTTTTTTAAGCTTGTAGCACATCAGATTTCTCTGGTTAAGTTGCACAACATCATTTAAAACACCAGTACTTACTCACTATTAGTTTCTGTTTAATCTTCAGTGGTTAAATGGGGCTCAGCTCATTACAAGGGAACGACTTATGCAAAACACAGAATCCAATCAGCTAAATTGCCAAACTCACAGGTGGTAGAGATAGAAAAAAAATAAACCAGCATGCTAGGGGTAAACGTCTTTCCAATATGCAACCTGATAATAGAATTACCAGCACCAAACTGTTAAACTACAATCATACCGAGATAACAAATTCCCTTGCATATTGCTTGGTATTATGTTTCTGTAACATGGTTCATGGTCAGATAAAACTGATTCTTCAGAAACTGTTTTCAATGGTAATCTTTACCATTACTTAAAATGAAGCAATACATCAAAAGCTATCAAAAGCCAAAAAGGAATTAAGTGAATAGATGAAGAAGACAATAATTGGAAACATTTCTGCATAAATTCCTAAAACATTTCATACTCTGTTACTGAAAGTAAATTTAAAATTACTGGAAAATGGTGAAGTTCTTGTGAAAAGAGTTTCATTTTCTTATCAAATCACAGGAGAAGAGCAGACATGTGCCTAATGTTTCAGAATGCCAGAGAATAACATCCCTCACTCTAGAAATATTCAGCCATTAGCTGGAGATCTTTTCAGTCCCCAGGCAGAATTATTCCTTCAGCATTTGGCTGGGGATGTTCTCAGTCACAAGTAACAAACTCTCCCTCACTCTGCTTTGGGGAAAAAAGTCAGGAAAAGTATCCCATCTACAGGGAGGCAGGAGGATGCTACGAGGAAGGGGCAAGGTCTCCAAGGATGCCTCAGTAACTCAAGAAATTGGGGGCCAGTAAACAAAGGAAGATACCAAAGGGAAATGGACTGGAGAATGTGGGACGTGGGGATCTGAAGGTAATGTCCCTCAGGGAGCCTGGGCAACTGCTGGAAGGCTAGAGGAAAGGTAGCACTTGTAGAGCCCCGTTTCTCCCCTCACGGTCTTTCCCTTCACCTTCCAGCATCTTAAGCCACCCAGAGCAGCACTGCCACGGAACCGAATTTTGCCATTCTTTGGATAAGGCCAAAAAACAACAAAAAATATGTTAAGAAATACAGTTTTCATTCCACATTCTTATACACTTCATACTCAGGTGATAAAAGCAGTAGGAGACTTAGCAGAAAAAAAAAAAAACCTGCTTGGCATTCAGTAGGCTGTAAAGGTAAAATTTAAAATTTACTCAAGAAAGTCACACCACTGCAATAAAAGAAGGGGTTGGGCTAGGTGCACTGGAGTGGATTTCAAGTCACAAGTTAAAGCATTCTGAGGCGTTACCTCAGAAAACAAAAAGTCCCTAAGCAAGCACACCTACTTTTAAAAGGGGAAGGCATACCAAGCGAATCACAGGTCAGTAGGTTCAATGTCCATACCAAGCACAAGAAAACAATACTACAGTCAGTTTCAAAACAATGCAGGATAATAAGGCAATGCAAATTGTGTTTATCAAACCTCATTAATTTCTCTCTCTGTGGGGCTGGCAGGCACAGAGACAGGCAAAAAGAAGTAGCTTTGATACACTTCAGTTTATGTTTTCTGAATAAGCCTTCAGGAGAGCCAGTAGTTCCCTAGCGAATCAGGGAAACACAGCCTGGCTGAAATTTCTATCATATGGCTGCATAACTGTCTAAAAATACTATTCAGAGAGTATTCTTTTTTTTTTTTTTTTTAATCAAACCAGAAGAACAGAGAGGTCTGTCAAAGGGCTTTACTTAGTTCCATACTTAGTATTTCAACCTTCACTATTAGAATAGTGGAAAAAAGCACATTTCTCAAATTGGCTGATGACATTCAACTTGAACTGCAACTCACTTGCAGGTAACACAACTGTCATTTACAATAATCCTCGTAATTAGTCTGGAGGTGATCTAATGATGATGAAACTCTGGAAAAATGTTCAAAGCCTGACAGCAATACAAATGTAAAATTAACGCTAGCGCATTAATCATCTCACAGAAGAATCTGAGATTAAAACCTGGACACCAATGCAATTATTTCAAAAGGAAGATGAGTACAATTCTGGGACACAATGGCATAAGACAATAAAGTTCATTGTTTCTTTTTATTCTTCTTGTTGCACACAGAGTCCAGTTTTACCACAGCACTTCAAGAAAAATAAAAACAAACTGAAGAATTTGAAAAACAAGAAAACCATAAGATGGTTTTAAAACCATCTGTAACGAAGTCCCTATAAAAATGTTGGGAAAATCCTGCTTATTTAGTCAGGAAATGAGGAGAATTAAGATAAGAGAGGTGAATCAAACATAAAACATCAGAAAATTGCTGGCATTCAATGATTCTCCATGGCCGCTGAGGACAAGCAGAGAACTTAATTTGAAGACAGACAGAGTTCGCTTTGACAAAAACAATGCACAACTCTCCTCTCTCCTTTCCTTCACCCTCCGATGAAATTTTCAGAGAATATTGGAAGCATTAATAGAGTTGGAAAAGGCATATTTAAAGACATTGACACAACAGCAACCACGAATGTGCAAAGAAATGATCAGCTTTTGAGTACTGGGCTGAAATTCATGTCGATTTTAAGCACCTCTAAAATGGGCATCACTGAAGTCACTGAGTGCCTGAATACAGGCATAGATAAAAGCATGCAAGTCTGAATTCTTTTGGTCAGAAAGGGAGCAAGGAAGTTGCTAAAACTCAGGCAAACTTAATTCACACACAGAGATTTTTGACAGCAAAGATTTTTGCAACCTTGGCTTGGCACTTCTTAGTTTTGAGTGTTTGCCCTAACATTTGTTTAGAAAGAAGGCCAAACCAGCAGTACTTTTCATGTTTTAATTACACAGAGTGTGTACTGGATGCGATTCCCTCTCTTTTCCTATGTACCTTTTAAAGTGTAAACAAGGGCAACAGGCTGGCTGTTGTTATCCTTCCAAGAACAAATTCCTGTTTGCAGCCAATATGGCTCAGTTTCACAGAAATTTAAATCAATTCTCTGGTACTGGGGAAATGAACAGTAACTTGACTTCTCTTTTAAAACTAAAGTCTTCCAAAAATACAGCTAATTCCTGTAACCATTTAGCACATTTTTTCACTTACTGTAAGAACAAAGTTACTATAAGCACTATAACAGGCCACGAACTTTGAAGTAGCAGCTGCATATTAAAATTGTTTTAGTCTGATCTTGTCATATATACAGCTCTGTTAGGTAATGTGACATTAAATGCACCCAAATCAAGGGAATGCCTGAGGCAGAGTCCTGACTAAGGATGATTTGTACAAAATGAAACAAAGGTAACAAAGTTCAATTATTTCTACCACCCAAGAACAAGTTATGAAACTATCAAAAAAAAAAAAATCATGCTTCAGCACTGGATAGGATCAAGACTGACGTGAATAATATATAATCCTGCGCATGTCTGACCCCTCTTTAGGACTTGATCAGACAATACACAGAACACATCACCTACAAAGTGCATGTCTACCACCCAAAACTTGTTTTTCTAAGTCTTATCTTTAAAAATGCACTTTTGCTCATTCAAAGAATTACTGTTTTTTCATTCTCCTATTCAGTTCTTTCCCCACCTGAGCAAATTACTCTGCTTCATACTGCACTGATTACCACAGATACGTAAATGCTGTTTGCTTTTCAAAAGATGTCCACATATTTTATATCAATTGAAAAAATACTACCTATTTTGTGACTGGTAATCTCATCTGCCTTTCAGATTGCTAGCAGCATTATACTAGAACCGAGGGTCAAGAAGAAATCACAGAAGCACTGACTGCTCTTGAATGTAGAAAGGCTGGCACAGTTCTTATAGTCCTGAACTCTTGAGAAGAGATAGGTAACTGCCAGAAGAATGTGAAGTAAAACCTACACTGGTCTGAGAAAAGGTAATGTATCAAAAATATTAACTTCAATGGTACATGATGAAACACTACTGGTTAAGGTCTCCGCTACTGTCAAGCACTGTACCTGGTTTTTAGATTCACAGACATTTCTGTAGCATCCTAATCTACATGAAATAAAGTTATAAAATTAAATCCTCAGAAGGAAAAATCTGCAGACCAAAAAAAGCTATAAAGCAACAGTGCAATTTGCATTGAAATAAATGAATGGGTACAAATAGTCTCCATATCTTTTCAGCAGAAAGGTATATGTACTAGTTCTCTTAGTTAAGCTCACTTGTCATCTTGCCACATTCTTAAGCATCTATAACTATCACGTAGAAAAAGAACTAGATAAAAAACATCTAGAAAATTAAGTCTTCCAGATCTAATGATTGTCAGGAGGTCATTCATTTTGGCTACTGTCTGCGTGTCTCCACATTAAACTCTTGATCTCTACTTTTAAGCAACTTGAATAGATTAGATCTGGGGCACAACCAGGCTTTCAAAGTTCAAATGGAACAAATATGCATTCATCATATTTCAAAAAAGCTGACACAGATATTCATTTTACAATAATCACTTGCATGTACATAATAAAAAGGTGTTACACTGCCAAAACAAAACCCCCAATATGAGTTGTTCCTTAGCACAATCAACAAGAAGTGATCTGGTACCACACATAAACCACACAGGTGCTGGTCTAATAGCCACAAGTAAGATCTAAGCCATGGGGAAAGGAGATACAACACAATAAATTATGAAGCTTTAAACAAAAATGTTCTAATGGGCAGGAACAACAGCTTAAGAAAATTGGAGGTTGGGAATGAAAGTAAACCCCTAACATTTGCTGGAATTTTTCCAATGACAGAAACACTTGTTTTCAGATACAGTTTCCTGAGCCCCAGGGACAACTCCAGGTATGAATGGATGAGCAGCAGAGAGAAATGAGGTGAGCTCCCTCAGAAGCAGGAAGACACCCTGACTGTTCTCTGTCTTGTGGTGGAATTCTTAATCAGGAATTAATTAATCCCTTCCTACATATCACAAATTTCTCATCAGCCATACTGTAGGTAACCTCAATTGTTTTACAGTTGTGAGAAACACAACTTACAGAATTGGGAAAAGTAAATGTCAGGTCTACATAGGAGAGCAATACATTTTACTCTAAAATGAAAGCTGACATTTGTACCAACAGACTGTTGAAAGCTGTTAAGATATGAACATGGAGAAATGTAGCTTTCCCTCACAGTAGTCACCATCACTGCTGACTCAAGGAACAAAAGGGTTACTAAAATATTTGTCTCTTGGTGCTATTTGAGACAGAATTCAATGCACAAGTCACTGTACACAGCTGCAAGAACACACCATCAGCTCTGATTCAAAGGGGAAAAAATGTGCAGATCTCTCTGATGTTGCTATTCTCATGATTCCCACAGAATCCCTATTAAGATTTTGAATCATAGAATCACAGAATATCCTGAATTGGAAGGGACCACAGGATCATTGAATCCAGCTCCTGGCTCCACACAGGACCACCCAAAAATCAGACCCCGTGTCTGACAGTGTTGTCCAAACGCTTCCTGAACCCTGTCAGGCTTGGGGCCTTGACCACGTCTCTGGGGAGACTGTCTCAGTGACTGACCACCCTCTGGGTGCAGAACCTTTCCCTAACACCCAGCCTGACCCTCCCCTGTCCCAGCTCCATGCCGTTCCCTCGGGTCCTGTCGCTGTCCCCAGAGAACAGAGCTCAGCGCCTGCCCCTCCGCTCCCCTCGTGAGGGAGCTGCAGGCCGCCATGAGGCCTCCCCTCAGCCTGCTCTGCCGTGGGCCGAACAAACCACATGATTTAGATTTAAGTTTCTGGAGATCACTGAAACGGCAATAGATTTAAAAATCATGTGCAGTGATAAAAGCAGCTTATTTAATTAAATTTTAGAAGAGGCTGTAGACGATCTTGTCTTCAAAGCAATGTTTTCTTTTCCATCTCTCCTCCAGGAGAGGAGTATTAAGGATCTCCTCCAGAGATGAGAATTAGAGTAATTCTTCTCCAGAAGAGAATCTAGAGTACTAGATTTACTTTCAACAATTCTTTATAGTCAGATTTTTTTTCTGTTTGTGCCTATGGTGATATTATTGAAGATATCTACTTGAAGAAAAAGCATCTACCTTAAGAAAAAAAAATACAATTTTTGAAGTTCTTTTCAAAAGGATGTATGTATAGCCGACAACACATGTTTTTAGAAACTGTAAAGGGACCCAGGTTGGATGACTCCACACCTTTCTGTATAGCAGGATTTATATTCTTTTTATTTCATTATTTTCATTATTTTATGCTCTTACCCAGAATTTCTTTTCTGATCATTAAAAAATGTATACCTATTTTGAGACAGATATAATTCATTTTTGCTATGAACGGTAAAGACCAGATTCTAGCTTTAAAAGATTTAAATGTGGACAAAACAATTCTAGGTTTCTGTCGCACCAAGTCTGTTTCCTGCATGCTTTTTGTAACTGAAAGCTAACCTGAGTCCAATACATTTACCCAACCAAAGAGTTTTCTTTAGGTAAAGGAACAAAGAGCCAAAATTTTTACCAACAGTATCCAACAACATCACTGCAGCCAAGTTTTACCTCAGAAACAACTGATGAGTGTTCATAATTCCCGTAAGTATTTAATTAGCTATGGAGCTCCACCAGCACTTCTTGTCTTGCTTAATAACACAACGCTCTGGCAAGATAATGAGTTTATCAAATTGGCCCCACCACAAAAAATGGTTGTTCCTGAAGCTTGTTCAGCTAACATCGCTACAACACACCCTCGTTTTCAAGCTGTGGCTAACAACGAAAGTGGCTAGAGCTTACTGGAAAGTTGAGATATATTTTATTCAACTGAAACATTTACCATAAAACTGTTGCAAATAAATGTTTAGACTATTTAAAGGTGAATTAGTAGGTACTAACTACACAAAGCTGCTGTCCATGTTTCAGATGTCCAAATGAAATATAGAAAATTCACAAGTAGCTGTTCCCATGATTCAGACAAGGCTGTAAGACTACATGCTGGGAGGAAAAAAAAACAAACAAGCAAAAAAAACAACCCAACAACATGCACAATGTCTATCTATCAACTGGGAAGAATATTCATTTTATCAAACTGGTTTAAATAATGATACGTTATCTACAGAGTCTCAGGGTCCAAAACCAAGGGAAAATTCAACTCTCAGCTAAAACATTAGCACTGCAATGGTTATTATTTACCTATATTCTGCTCCAACTACGAAAGCAATCAGAAGAAAATAAGAATGGTGCATACTTACTACTTATTTTTTTAAAAGCATTTAGTCATGAAAAAACACTGAAATGTATGAAAAAATAAACAATTATTCAATAAATTCTACAGCATATCAAGACACACAAAAGTAGTCTACAGGATTTCTTATTCTGCCAAGTAATGTTTGTTTGGTAATTACAGGAGACTGACATGGCTAAATAATTATTGATTTCTTTCAGACATTTGATTATCATTGTCAAGGTACTCATGCCTGAGTGAGAAAACAACAACAAAACCAACCAAACAAAAATAAACGACAATGGTAAAAAGACCATATAATCAAAATACTAGGAGTGAATTACCAACCCTGAAATATACAGTCACACAGAAAAAATGACAAGAGAAAGGAGCTATGAAAATACTGAAGGCAGGCAGGAAAACTGTGTTAAGCACATTTTGTCTCTTAGAGGCACTTGGTACGAAATTGTAGAAGTATCTAAATGCAATGACAGATTCAAGTCTACTTCCATTGAAGTGAAAATATAATAATAAATAATAAAGTTATCTTCTAAAGAAGAAATCCTACCACTTCAAACACTGTACTTGGAGTCTCTACTCAAACATGCATCTCCTTTCCATGAAGGGCATTTCAAGCAGTAGCTAGTTCACTTTCAACAACACAATCATATTCTCAATATCACCACTACATGACAGATTTGAAAGTAGAGACAAAGCTAAATGGCTTGACTAGCTTTTTAGATGCTGAGCTGAAGCAAAACTGAATACCTTAATTAATTCCGCGCACCTTGTCTGTTACAGCACACTGCCAGGTAACAGTATCATCCTTTGCAAACAGTGGATCTCAGAGATGCATGGAGTACATGGTAAGAATATAGGTTTAGGATATGGAATACTGTGAGTGCTCAAAAACTAGAGCATCTCAGAAAGATACATATGTTCAAGGAAAGAGGATTTGTGAGGGTAGAGAAAAAGTCAAGGGGAAAGATGAAGCAAAAGTGAAGGTATGAAAACAACAAATACAGAAGAACTGAAATTGAAGCACAAAGCAGAAGAGACCAAATGACTTGCTTATTTACCCAGCAAGTCTAAAGACACAGGCATTAGTAGGCTCTAGTGAATGTAAAATGAAAGGGGTGAAGCCAGAGAAAAACAGGCAGAGATATATAACAATAGAATTTTTTCTGCATCAAGCAGTACATCCTTTACCATGTTTTAATGTTATAATTAAGATGACAAATGCTCATTGTAAATATATATACAGATGTATAAATCATACACACATAAACTCAGCATGGTTAACATGATCCAGCTCCCATCTGGATTACATTTCCTAAGGGAATGGCAGGCCAAACAGCCCCAACCACCTTATCGGGCCCAGCTCAGAACCTGAGGCTGCTGTCTTGCCCTGGGGGGAGAGACACCCTGTCACATGCACACCCAGGCTGGTGGCTGCTAGTTTTGGGGAAGCATCCTTGCAGAGTGCAGCCTGTGTCCAAAGATAAAAGGAAATGAGGAACACAGCTGAATGCCTCGAGTAAGAACATATGCCTGAACATAGCATAATAGGGAGAGAATCACAGAATCATTCAGGTTGGAAATGACCTCTAAGATCAGTTAGTCCAACCTTTAACCTAGTGCTAAAGTCCACCACTAAACTATGGTACTAAATTCTACACGTTTCTTGAAGACCTCCAGGGATGGTGACTCCACCACTTCCCTGGGCAGCCTGTTCCAATGTCGCACAACCCTTTCAGTGAAGAAATTTCTCCTAATATCCAACCAAAACCTTCCCTGGAGCAACTTGAGACCACTTCCCCTTGTCTTATCACTTGGTGCATGGGAGAAGAGCCCAATCCCCATCTCGTTATAGACTCCTTTAAGGTAATTGTACAGCACAACAAGGTCTCCCCTGAGCCTCCTTTTCTCTAGGCTAAACAACGCCAGTTCCCTCAGCCGCTCCACATTAAGACTTGTTCTCTAGTCCCTTCACCAGCCTCATTGCCCTTCTTTGGGCAAACTCCAGCACCTTGACGTCCTTCCTGTAGAGGACAGAAGAGAAGCATGGAGAAGCTGCTCTCCACATTAATGGAACACAGTGAAGGCCTGAGCTGTTGCTGCCACCATCACAGCACATAGAAAGGAAATCGAAAAAGAACCCAGTCCCCATGGTTGCCTACAGTGGATTGCCCTAAGCAGCACAACAGCACGTGCCCACAGAGCTATGTAGCTATGTGTCAAATCAGGGGCAATCCTGACTCCTATGTGTCAAATCAGGAGCAATTTCTTGGGCTGTGCTTACCTGCCAAGCTGTCAGTAAATCAATCATGCAACTTTCAGCAGAGAAACTCAGCCAGTGCAAAGGACACAGAGTAAGACAGAAAATCATAACTAGTACGAGTGCAAGAGCAAACTGTACTATTTATTCATTTTTCTCCCAATTCTGTTTTATGGCCAGATTCCATAATGAGCCATATGACAGAAATCAAGATAAAGAAATGCTTATTAAAGCATATATATGATTTATTACTCTGATATCTGTCCACCTTCCTCCTTCTCTTCCTTTGCATATCTTGGACTGAAATAACAGAAGTTCCCACCACAACGGTATGTAGCTGAGCAAGTCACCTAGATACTGTAGATATGTTTAGACAAACTTCTAGACAAAGTTATAAATAAGCCTTGGATACAGCTATTCTCATTTTTGTTCTTCAGCATGTCTCTTTGATCTCTAAGGATGGAATGAGAATCTAGTGCCAGTGGAAAAGACAAACTGATCTATGACGGGAGCTGACATGCTCCAAAATACTATTTTGGCCTTTAGGGAAGACAAAAGGGGAAAACAAGTATGTGGAGTTGTTAGGAGGAGGGGCTCTGTTTGCTTTTATGCACTTCTTTTCAAAATCCCCTCCTAAACCCTTTTCCAAACTTCCTTAGGGGAAAGAAACAAAACAAAACGAAACAAAAAAAACCCTAGGCAAGAGTCAATACATCATTATGACCACTTTGTTGTCAGATGTATACTTTAATACCTTATACTTCAAGTATCGCAAAGCTATAGGGACTTTTGAAAAATGCTCCCTTTACTTTCTCTATGCACAGATGCAATGGGAACATAGATCACGAATATCATTGAATACGTGACTTTAAGAGAGCTGGGTCATGGGAAGGGTTTTCTTGAATCTCCTTCCACTTTTCTGGGCATGCAGAACCTTTTGCTGCTGCTTTCATAAATTCATCAACTCCAGTGTAAAACCTTAGATTTTCCTCTGTTACTCCTATTGTAATACTCTTTCAGAATCTCTTTTCTGTGATAGTTAGAAAACTGTACCTAATCTCTAGCACAGAGGCATTTGCAAACAATTAACATCTCTCTCTCAGCTGGCAGGTAACAGCAAGGGGCCCTAGAAAAGTATAAAATGAAGCAAGTGCAATAATCTTCAGTACAATCTTCAGTACAGTCAAACTCAAGGAGCTCATTAGCTAATACTTACGGAGGTGTCACTCCTTTCGGGAGGCCTAACGCGTTGACAGAAATGGGTGGTGGCTGGGATGGCAGCATGGAGCTGAGAAAAGCTGCTGGAGACTGGCCGGAATTAGGAAATCTGGGAGTTGGAGACAGGCTGTGGGAAGGTGAAGAAAGTGAAGGAAGAGGAGGAGGTGGAGGAGGTGGAAGTGGAAAGGAATCACACGCCGGATATGTCGCGGTTGGACTAAAGACAGGCGGAGGCGGGGGAGGAGGGGATGGAGAAGAAGGAGACCATCCGTACTCCCCTTCTGGAGCAAACTGCTGAGAGAAAGGCGGAACAGGCACTCTCCCAAACTGTTTTTGGGAAGCAGTTGGAGACATAGGAGAAGGCAGGCTGGATGTAGATGATCCTGAAGAAGGAGTCACATAACCTGAAGCAGGGCTGATGTTCTGAGCAGCAATAAACTGCTTAGGTCGAGCGTAGTTGAAGGAGCTGGAAGACTGCATGGTTGGGGAAGTATGAGAGTTGAGAATACTCATTGGCACAGGAGAAATAACAGACTGGCTGGACTCAAGCTCCTGGAAGGAGGGGGGAGGAGGAAAGGAAGGAGATGAGGGAGGGTGCTGATGGTGCTCAGGTTGCTGCTGGTGACGATACCACTGGCCACCTTCTTGCTCCAGACGAATTTGGTTCTGCAGCTGCTGTATTTTTATAGGATCCCTGTAGGAAGGAAAAATAGACAAAAAGATGATCAGACATGGAGTGCTGGCCGGGAGGAGGTAAAAATTCCACTCAGCTGTGGTCTAGGAGAGTCAGAAGCCAGGGAAAGTTCAAAGCATTCGCATATCTTGAATACCCCTATTTTTTCAGAGCTAAAACACTGTTACAAAAGTCCTTTTTTTCAGCTCAAAAGGGGGGGGGGGGGGGGGGAGTGTATGCAAAACAGAAGTCAACAAAACTTTCACTGCTTAAAAATGGTACACTATAAGACAAGTTGAAAACATTTAGCATATTTTAAAAGAGCAATCCAGTTAATGTAAGTAATGTTGATGATCTTAGAAGTTTCATTTCATTTCTTGCCTATTTCATTCTATGGCCAAGTTCCCATAATACGCCTCAGATATTTACCCAGTGACAGCTTCAGCTTTGATTTCTGCTGTAGCCTACTTGTGCAGATCAGACAAGCCTAATTACTGCCATACTTTTAATGAGCTACTTGGAGAAAATGAACTAACTTCTTTGTTAGAACCATCCATGTACCTGTAGATGAGCAAAGAACACTTCCAGGAAAAATCTATAACCTAAGGAGATGGTAAACTGAGCTTCCATATGTATCTAGTCCCACTTTTTTTTTTTTCCAGGTTTCGTTCTTAATTGTAGGTTCTGAGGTCTATCTTAATAGGTACTGAATACAGCTCTAGGGAATTCCTAATTGCAATACTATCAGCTCAAATGGAAATGAGACTTTCCTTTAAAAATGCAGACATTCTCTAGCAGAACAATAAGGAATAAAAAAACAATACACAGAAGCAGCCAAAATTGTTAATTAAGTCAAAAAATGCGTTATGTTCAGCAACGAAGCAAACCAGAGCATACATTGGTTTCTGTCCACAAAACATTAGTTTGAATGACATTGTGACCTTCCTATTTGTTGCTCCTTTATAATGTTCCTGTCTCTCCGTTTAGACACTGCAGCAGTCTATTTTAACTGCTGTTCTGCTGAAAAAATAGGAGTGCCATGTAAGTAAGGGCCCTATGAAAACGGAGATCAAGCTTAACTGTGTGGTCTCTCAACTTAAAATTCATCAGACTGACTTGCTTAAAACTTGTCATGTTCCAGCTGGAAAGCATAACTTTATCTCAATACTCCAGATGTCTACGAAGCTTCAGCATAGGCACATATACGTTTTCTGTATATTTCATACATAAATACTTTATTATATACAAGTGTGTCATTGTTTATGTATAATTTAGGTCTTTCAAGCAGAAATTTTAGAAGCTGTCTGCTTAATGCATGGCATATGAATGTATGATTCTAGCACAACAGTATACTGTTGTTGGTAGCAACAAAATTGGAAATGCTACTATCATATTTTCCATTCTAAGATTAATTTTGATATTCCAACCATCCACATTTCCCAGAAAATGTTTTCTGACAATAATTCTGCTTATGATCTCAGGCCAAAGGAGATATTTTAGATAAAACAGGGGAGTAAGATTGTTTGGGACAGAAAACTGAAAAATCAGTCCTTTACTTTTAACAGTTGCTTTTTACCTTTTTTTTTTGGAATAAAGAGAAATCATTCTAACTACATAAGTTATCTCACCAACAATACATATTTCAGTACTTAAAAGGAAATTAAAGTTTTCTGATTCTTTTTAATTGAGTCAACAATACCAGTACAAATGCAGCTCAATTGCAGATTTTTATACTTCATTTTTGATGTTGACAATAGCAACTCTAAATCCATCATTCCATGGGGCATGGGTTGAACCTTAGTCTTCAGTTTTTACAGAACTACATAAGAACCTCCTTTCCCTACCTGGGCTAAAGCAATTGTGCTTTTTCTTTCAGTTCCCATCATCATTTGATTCTCTTGGCTGATGACAGAAATACTTGATGTCACCTCCGATTGAGGAAAGTCCTGTAACACTGCTACTTTCAGCTCGTTCTGTTTCTTTAGTCTGATTATTTGCAGACCTATTGTCCAATGCCTCTAAAATTACAGAATCACAGAATCGTCTAGGTTGGAAGAGACCTCCAAGATCATCTAGTCCAACCAAATTATTTTAAAATACTTTCTCTTCCGTCATAACACTCCCACCCCTCCTAATTTTTTTATTCATTACAGAGAGGTTAAGGTTTAAAAAAAAAAAGAGGAAAATTTAGTACTGTAAATGCTGCGTTGAATATAGAAAAAAAAATAGCTGTCTCCAACACTCCTGTTTACCCAACATATGCTAAAAGCAAGTCAAAGTGTCTTGTCTTGGGACTTTTTTTATTTTCATTGCCAAGTCACATGGCTGCGTGCCCAGCCAACAGCACAACACAAATGACCATCTATGGCCCTGTCAATGGTAAGTAAGCACACTACTACAGTGCCTGCCACCGAAGCGCTGCTGTACCAATCTGGGCAGCAGCAAAGACCAGATTCAGAGTATGACTACAAA
This sequence comes from Anser brachyrhynchus, assembly GCF_964034855.1. NCBI lineage: Eukaryota > Metazoa > Chordata > Aves > Anseriformes > Anatidae > Anser > Anser brachyrhynchus. Next base: position 27,519,830 of record NC_137698.1, read on the forward strand.
AGGTCGGCAGGCAAACATGAGGTTCCTCTGCTCTCACACTAAGCTTGACTTGAGGCCACAAGAATATGCATGCCTGTAAGTCAGGGTTTATTGCTTGGGACAACACTAATTCAATTTGCAAAGCCTTCTATCAGCTTAGGGTCCAGACAAAGTGCACGTCTGCTTAAAAATTAACATGCAGACATAAGCGTTATCACATCACTCCATGTAGCAAAAAAAATAAAAGATCTTAAAGCAAACTTTCATGCAGAAACACACGATCCTTGTTTGTAAAGGGATGTTCTCCACCTCAGAAACTACCCTTTTAACAGCAGATGCTGCCCTATGCTTATTCATTTCTTGAGCAGATGTGCCCTAGGGATGTGTCACTATGAAGAAGGAAAAAGAAAAAAAAAGAATAATCAATTAATCAATTCACAAGTGTTACATTGCACTGACACTAACAGCAGGGGAAGCTCTGCACAGGTCGGTCACTGAAACTCTGCTGTGCCATGGATATAAAGGGTCCCAGCAGTCAACACTGTGCAGTGGAATCTGTCCGTTATGTTGCCCTCATCAGTAGTGAAGCAAAGATAATTAAAAAAAAAAAGCTCAGTTTTGGATGAAATTACAGGAAAAATTAGTTTAATTGTAATTACATCCTCTTTCCAATTAGCTGTAATATGTTTTGTAATCCAAGTGTTTTAAAGGGCACACATGCTTTAAGGGAACACGTCAAGCTTGTTTAAACAACACTGAATAAAACTCATTTTCTCATGTGGATCTTTCAATTTTTACCAAGTAATTATAACAACATAAGAATGAACAGCTAAAGTTGTTTTTTTTTTTTTTCTTTTGTAAAATTTGATCAGTTAATGGCAGAAGAAAATAATAAAAAATCCTGACTAGGATAAAGCAAATATTGAGAATTTTGAGAATTTTCAGGAAGTCACTGCAAAGTGGACCAAGTAGTACATAAATATTCTTAAAAGGCCTGCTTCCATATCTGTGAATACTTTATTCAGTACCAAGTATTCTTACCCAAAATTTTTATACAACATTTCAGATGTTCTAATAGATATGTTTAAACAGTTAAAGAAATGCAAAAAGTAGAGTAGTAATATTTTAGCTGAAGCAGACACTAGTTGCAACAGAAGGAAAAATAGCATTTATGCAGTTACGATTCACGGTCCAAACACGTATAGATGTACTGTTCACAACACAATCTTTTCTTATCAGCTACTAGAATGGGAAGGCACAGCCTTTTCACCTTCAGTTATACGCTTGTATCACTTTGTTTTCCACTTATTATAGATTTCTAACTGTGAAAAGAAGTTGGTGACTGAGGAGGAGGAGAAAAATCCAATTTGTTCAGCAGTTAAGAATAAGGATTTGTGTGTGCATCACTAGCAACATCCAGTGCAAGAAGACGTGACAGTAAATGAAGTTACTCCTGGAGCAGTGCTTGTCTACACAATGTCAGTCTTCCTTTTCTTTACAATATTAAATATTGAATAGCTAGAATTAATTTGGGGTATTTTCCATACTGCCTCTTTAGGAATTCTTTTACTCACCGTGCAGGTGACTCGCAAGATGCAACATTACACTTTCCCAAGTATTTCTGTAACCTCACTTTCCTCTCTGGCCTCTCTTAGAAACTAACAACTGAATGAAGATACAGCAACTAGTAATTTTTTAATTAATCTATTGGCTAACCTCATGGAAATTCACGCTTGCTAAATTTTAGGGAATTGAAAACTAGAATATAAAATCCATCAGGAAAGTCAGAGTTTCCCTTGCCATTAGAGAAGACAGTGAGTCTCCTCTTACTGTGTCAACAATATTCACAGCAACCTCCAAGCACGGCAGGAGGCTCGCTACTGCTGTCAGGGATTTATGCATTTCCTCAAAGCCAACACAACTACATGAGAATAACAGCAAAGACAAAAAAGCAAGGAGCGTCAGGTATCATAAAAAATAAGATCTATTTTTTTTTAAATTCTAGGAAGCTAGGCTCCAATTTAAAATCTGCAGTACACCACAAATTAGCACTAGAAAGGACATATTTCAGACCAAATGAGAGAGAGTAATATCAGGAGACCTGAACTGATTCGATCCTGCAAGTCACTTTTCCATCTGGACCTTGGTTTCCATAGTTTTCAAATGAGTTATATGAACTTTATGATACTGTTATTAGATGCCTGGATATCTACTGCTAGCAGCTCACTACTAACATTGTTATTACTGACCCACGGGTGCAATGTGGCAAAGTGCTCTACCTGCTAATGCAAACAGAAATTCTGGCTGGCTGGACTTTAAGCTCACCACAGGAAAAAATGTTGTATTAAAAATTCATTTAAACTATTGCTCACAGTGGTGCAGATATATGTAAGAATGTTTTTAAACAGTACTGTCTGTAAAGGCCGTGTTTCCTAGAGATTTGGCACTGTAGGGTCACAATCCATGGTGACAACAGTATCCTGAAGAAACAGTCCTTTAGCACTGCTCTCTCCAATGTGCCATTCTCCCCTGCTGCCAGATCACGTATATAATGTTCACTGGCAGCATTAACCTTATGCAAAAATGCCTCAAGGCTAGCTTTAACAGACTGCCAGAAGCAGAAACTGGCCATGGTCTCACTTGGGTCAAAGCACTGGCAAATCATGCTCACTCTTGGTGCCAGTGAAAGGTTTGCCATGTGCTGGGAGATGATGACTGCTGAGGGGACCACTCACTGACAGAAGTGGAAGGGGCAAGCTTCACTTGTCAGTGCCTGCCCACTGCACCTTGCCTCATTTCCAGCCTGGTTTTCATTCCTCTTTTATTCCACAGCAGCAGTCTGGCTCTGTGTCCCCCCTCTTATTCCATTCTTCACAGCTAAGTCAAAAAACTAAGTGCTAAACAATGAAAAGAGCATGAGCTAAATGCTCACATTTGAAAACAGGTGTTCAAAGGGAAGGCTAGATACGTTTATTTTTTTGGTAACTACAGAATACTATGTTTTCAGAAGCAAAACACTGATTGCATGGAAGAAGAGCAAACAGATATTAGCAGAATATTCTCTAATGATGCCAGTAAAGATGGCATATTTTAAGGGTAACAGTTACTTGAGGATTCATATTCTAAGGTATGCACTTGGTTCGGACTACAATAGGCTGATTTATTTTTTTAACCCACTTTAATTTTTGTTTTCTTCTTGATACCTTTTTGGTATCATGTTATTTTTACAATTAATAGAGCTGTCCTTTGAGAACTAAACAGGTAACAACCACTACAAGGAACTGTAATCCAAGCCCAGGCCAAGGGCTTGGATGTAGAGCTATGAAACAGGGGAGGTGCAGGAGAAAGGCAGAGATGGTTGTATATCTCTGAAAAAGTCTCAGGAGGAACTGACCAGTGGGTTGCAGAGTACGTGACAGCAGATGACATTTTCAGGGTGGAAGGAATCCTTCATATTGCAAGGTCTCCATCAGGCTTATTTCCAGGTTCCCAGTATGAGGATATGTACCACCTTTATGTTTATCTTACATCTCTGGATCTGTGAAAAACATTACGATTCTTGGAGGAAAAAAGCCCAAAACCTCCTCTGGGAAGCACCCTACTATTTGCAGTGTAACCACCAGCTCCTTACAGATCTGTCTTTTTATATCTTGAAGAAAGAGATTTTCTCTGCCTAGGTCGACAGTGCTGTCTGTGCTAAGGAATGATAACGGCAAGCAGCTGAACTGAGCTGACTGAACTTGGTGGTGCTGGCTTTGTTGTTCTCACTGTAAGTCCACAGTTCATGATACTGCTAGAGAACTGCCACTTGATACTGCTTGTTCCACCCAGTCCTGGCATCCAAAGTGATCCAGAGGTACAACCTGCTCCCTGTACTTTTTAAATGCAAAAACTCTTAAGAAAGCCACTTACACCCAGACTTTCTGTCTTAGGGGAAGGTTTCTCCCAGGGTGGTGCCTGCTGTCCAGGCCTTGACGGGAATCAGCCTTGCACAGAATGAACTCTATCCAGGTAGTGTCTACCACAAAGTGTGGTAAGGGCATTCATGTTTCTTCAGTGTTTTACAAGACAGTATGTGAAATAGATTGAACCAACCACCACAGATAAAGAACCAAGACTAAATACAGTTTTTCTATGTTATAAATTTTTATATTTCCTGATTTGGGCCCTCCTTGGTCCTCCCTCATCATCTTACCAACAGAAAAGGAGCAAATGAAAAGCAGACGAAGAAAAGCAATTTTTGTTTGAAAGAAAGACTCCTACACATCATGTATGGAAGAACAATGGACTCACTTTTGCCCCAAATCATTCCTGAGTGAAAGCAGACCAACCCCTTCATGTCCTTCCAGTAACCTGCCCTTTGAGGAACAGATGGTGCAGTTCAGCAGAAATATACTATACATACTTCTGAAAGTACAGGAATACTTTGAATGAAAATAATCAGAATTAACCACAACTTTAAAAGCCTGAGCTAGTTTTCTAAATTAAGATCTGAAACTAATGCCAGGAAAACTTTGTATTTTGGAATAACAACTGCTCATCTCCACGAAACCTACATTCCAATGAAGATCTAGCTTCTAACTCGAGACGAGTGTCTCATAATCATGCAAGAGCAACCAGTCTGTGTGTTTGCTTCTTTAAGGCACCATCATGCTGTATTGAGAGGCAAGGGTGTTCTCAGGTAACACCGACTTCCATGTCACTCAATAACTATGTTCAGATATATTTCTTCATGTATTTAGGTATCACAGAATCACAGAATCATTCAGGTTGGAAATGACCTCTAAGATCAGTTAGTCCAACCTTTAACCTAGCACTGCCAAGTCCACCACTAAACCATGGTAGTGAGTTCTGCATCTACACATTTCTTGAAGACCTCCAGGGACGGTGACTCCACCATTTTCCTAGGCAGCCTGTTCCAGTGTTGTACAACCTTTTCAGTGAGGAAATTTCTCCTAATTTTCAACCTAACTCCCGCCTGGTGCAACTTGAGCCCATTTCTCCTCATCTTACCACTCAGTACTTGGGAGAAAAGCCTGATCCCCACCTTGCTATAGCCTCCTTTAAGGTAATTGTACAGCATCATGGGGTTTTCCCTCAGCCTCCTTTTCTCTAGGCTAAACCACCCCAGTTCCCTCAGCCAGTCCTCATAAGACTTGTGCTCCAGACCCTTCATCAGCTTCGCTGCCCTTCTCTGGACGTGCTCCAGCACCTCGATGTCCTTCTTGTGGCTACGGGCCCCAAACTGAACACAGTATTCGAGGTGTATACATATATAGAGAGATATAGATATTTATAAAATCTAGGACGGAATATTTTCCATTATGATTTATTAGCATGACAACGCACTAAGATGCAGTTAGACCACTCAAGCTCCTTGGCAGCCCAGTTGGGTAGCTGGCAGGCAGCGAGGGAATGGAGAACTGGAAGTGCTGGGAGCCGCTGTGGTTCCCTTCCTACATAATGCTCCTAGTGCTTCTGCATCTGTGGCTGTTTGGCAGCTGGGACAGCAAACTCACCAAGTTAAGCTACCTCTTGAACACACCGATTAATTTGCTCTCTATAACTACATTTTGTGTCTTACTGGTATAAATGGTACTGTTGGAAATGAATAATTTGCTAAACTTCTGGCAGTTACTATTTTGGAGACTGAAATACACTGAATGCTTTGGAGAGGCTCGTGCAAAATTTGACAACAGTTAAATTTACCTCTGATAAGATTGCTAATATATACTTTTCCACCAGATGTATCAATGCTTGAGAGTTACTAAAAATGAAAATATCAACTTAAGCTAGCAGTGAATGAATTAACAACTGTACTGAAAAGAAATACTCAGAATACAAAGGTAATTCCAACTAAAACTGTGTCCGCTGAATACTTACTCAATTTCAGAAATGTTAAAAATGCTTTTTTAAACAACAAAAATAAACAAAAAACAACACCTGCAAGGCATCCAAGACACAGGCAGCCTTCAGGCTGTCTTATACAAATACATTTACCCGAGCATTAAGCGCCCTGATGCTGAACAATCCCTTATAAATATGAGAAACAACCACACACTGTTTTAAAACCTGCAAGGGTTCACATTTATATAAGAGTGGAAATACCTGTTAAAACAAAAACTGAGGAAGGCCAGGGGAAGGGGAGAGGAGGAAAAATGAAAAACAGCACCAGTTTGGGTCCTACCCTGCAAACATGCTGAGATACTTTTTGTCTATGATGACAGATTTCAGGGGGGCTGCAGGGATGTTATTACAATTTAATCGTTGTGTGGAGTATCTGGAGCTATAACTAGGAACCATCTCCACCAGCTGCAAGCTTTTAACATTTTTACTGCTTACCCTTCAAAGCTTAACAAATTGACAATGCAGATTCACAAGAACTAGTATTTTTCCTTATTTCATGTCAATATACAGCAGTGTTTATAGTTATCTAATTTCACTGTACCCTAATGTACTCTGAGGATAATCAGCCTGGTTTTAGAGCTGACACAGGTACCATATTACGAGCATTCTCTGAAACTAAGCCTGACTTTTCATCAGAGAAACTTTGTACATGCAGACGATAAATGTAAAATGTCTGCATCATGCCTGCATTGTTTGTGAACTCACCTTTAAGGAAATCCTGCTGTAATTTGGCTGTTAAAAGCCTGTCTATCCTAACAAGTGGCAGTTGTAGCTGTGCCCGTTTTCCATTATTGTTTGATTATCTGTCAAAGACATCAAGGTAATTTCTGTACTAAGGAAACTAACAGTAGTGATAGTGCCAGTAGTTAGTGAACACAAGGCGGCTCCAAGCAATTCTTCTGGAGACAGGAACCTTTTTCATATCTCTGTAACACTGCAGGGACATTTTTCAAAACATGCACCAGTAAGATAACACATTCACCCTGGGTACAGAAAGAGAGGAAATTGTGCTCTTGTGCACACTTATTGTTCCAAAAAGTCATAAAGACACAATACAGCTTCAGTAAAAAAGCTGAACTTCATAACTCCGTTAGGGTTACGCCACAAGAATTGGTCTGGTAAAGGAAGCAGAAAGTCTGTTATTAAGACGTAAATCAGTAATGAGGCATTAATAACAGCGCAAGTCCCAGATTGCAGCTCAGTTTACCCAAACTGTAGGAAATCATGACTTCAAATGCAGGAATGAATTAGCCTGCGAATGCACAAACAGGTCTCTGGCTCTAACTGTGCCAGACCACATGGAAGGTTACATTCTGTGCTTACTGGTATGTATCCAAAGCAAGTATGCAAAAAATAAAATCAAATTCAGGTTTCAGAAACTTTAGCAGCCTAAAACTCAAAGTGAACTGAAGAAGACTGACAACCATTCCTCCTCTTCTAGATGCAGTATGATACATTTTTTCAGTGCTGCACAGCACATTCACTTTTTTGATTGTTTGTTTTTCAACTTTATACTTTTGATTAACAAGATACTCTACAAATTACGAGTATTGGCCACCAAAGTTGGGAAGTTAGTTTATTTTCATTCCCACCCACCAGTTACAGCAGGCTCAAAACTGAACCTCCATACTTTCAATACCTGTGAAGTATCTGTGCCTTAGGTTACATGGAAAGACAATCGGTTTGTAGTACTGAAATAGCTACCTTTGGGAGTCAGAATGAGCATGTTTTTTAAAAGAAAAAAGGTAGAAAAAAAAGATGTGTGATATTACAAATCTAGATGTGCGATATTACAAGAGCACACACGTACTGTCAATTGTGTCTTTGGGAAAATGAAAACTACGCTTCAAAACTACTTGAAGAAATAAAGGTCATTTTACAGCCTACATTTGAGGGCCTTTTCCCAGCTATTTTGTATTCACAAAGAAGAACAGTTCTGACATGTGAGCTGGTCACTGTTTCACGTACATCTCAGATATTAGCAGCTGACACATCAGTATTCTGTTTTACTGAAACTCAGTGAAGGTATTCCATCCTTAAAATACCATATATAAAAGAACCATTGGAAAGAAAATCAATGCATAAAAACCGGTATTTTTTAATGTGAAATAAATATATATTTTTGAGATTCCCCCACCATGAGAATATAATGCCTTTTGGGTGTCAGCACCATCTTCGTATCACAAAGTTCTGCTATTATACCATTCTTGCTCAATTCCTTCCATATGCACAGACATAACCCATAACCAACATACACCAGCTTTTATGGCAGAAGTAAAAAGTGCTGAAGACAGCGATAATCATTCAGCCTGGTTCTCAGTAACTCTACAATATTACTCACAACTTCTGCTTCATTTATTCAATCAATGTAATAATGCAGTCATTTCTTATGCAAGACCGAGGGAAGGGCTCGATGTCCCTGTCATGCAATCTAGGTTGGTAATATTAATGAAAGTTATGGCAACGGAAAAAAAACACAAAAGGATATACTTAAAGGGATGAACAATTATGTAGTCACTCGACATGCTGCACACCTCCCAGGGAATCTGAATTTACTGCTGTGTTAGGGATTGGTATCATCCAGAGACATTTGGACATCTATTGCAAGAATGTTTCCTCACAGATGCCTTCTTAGATAGCCTTTTTAAAAGCCCTGGTGAAGGATGTCCCATCACGAACTGGAGAAACAGCAGACTTTCACTGCCATTGTTCTCTGGCAACTGAAACAGGCACCGGGTTGCTGTCCTCTACACATTACCTAGCTGCTCGGCTCCTGCTGGAGGTACAAGTTTGTTCAGGCACAGACAACCTGCCTGACCTATCTTCCACAAACAGGCCAGTTGAAATACAAAGCTCTGATTAAGTGAATTATTCACTTTATTGGGAAAAAAAATACAAAAAAAAATACCCCAAGTGTCCTCAGCGTTTGCACACAAACGTTTCCACAAGGAGTTGGCAACCGCTCAGTCTATTCATGCCCAGCAGATTCTCTGTGGGCCGCAGCAGTCACAGAGAAGGAAAACTCCAGCCCAGACTGGCAAAAGAGCAGCAACACTTGAAAAATCAAAACACTTGCAAGTGTGGCGAGATGGACCTTATGACAGCTGTACCAGTTGGAAGACAGAGCTCTTTGTAGTCTTGGCTACAACAGCATGCACAACTTGATCTGCTACTGTAGACTGATAACATATTTTTGGTTTATCATGTGTTGTTTTTTTGTTTGTTTGTTTGTTTTCCTATCACCAACTTGCATCAGCTTCAGTGGTACCTGCCTGATGAACACTTCTTTGACCTATTTTGCAGCAGGAGCAATCTTTCTGGATATGGATATCCAGCCAACTGGATGGACTACTTTTGAAAATAAAATACAGTGTACAGGGTGCTGTCACTCTTATCTGGCCAGATGTGCCCTTTCAGGGGTGTGAGGTATTTTGTCCATTTTCAGAGGCATCTTCCCCAGTGTATAATAGAGATGAAAAAATGCCAAGTCCCAAAATGTTGCAAAATCACCTACTGCTTACTACAATTGCTCGATAAGCTTAATTGAGATGTCTTAGGCAAATCCTAATGAGAAAGTAGACTTGCAGCCTTACTCCTTGAGTGAACTCTGCACTTCACTGTAACTTCCTCATTGCTTGTTACAAAACAAAAAGCAAACACCTACCAGCAGAATTACTGAGCAAAGACCTTGCACAGTACACAGATACCACTGCAGTCAAAATCTATTTTAAAATATTCAGAATTTCCTCTGCTCCTAAACAGATTGAACAGACCTGACCAGCACTACTCCCATTATCTATTATCACAAAGAAAAGTGATCATCTTGAAATAACATACATTTGGACACAGATGCTCAAGTTGAATTAACCTCTTGTGCTGGCAACACATCGTTTTAAGCAATATTTTCCTGGTAAATAGATTAATTGATTTTACAGTGCAAATTTAATTTCTTCTTCAACTGCTAGCTGTACAGTGCATTCTGGTAAAACATTTAAAATGACTGCTTTACATATAAATGACGGGGCACGTAATTGCTTTTGAACATTTGAGTGGGAACACATTCCATACAGAAGATTCACATCAAAGGCAATTTGTTTCTCAATCTATCAAGTAATATTGTTTATGGAAGACTTATGCAGTATGGACTTCTTCCCTGAAGTAAGCTGTGCATTACAGAATTCCAAACAAAAGAAGGAATTGTACAGGTAAATTGTGTGGTGATAAACATCTATTGTCGCCACATATTGTGTTAATGATGCTGAATGGCAGGTCAGCTATATATATGTAGCTGACGTATAGCTATATAGCTGACATATATAGCTATACAGCAGATGTATAAACTAGCATGAGGTATCATTCTAAGTCACACAATCTAGAAGGCATTTAAAAGCAAGTACGCTGATCACAACAGGCAAGGCTCTAGCTTTACATTTTGTGTAAGTCTCCATTTCTGGGATGTCAAATATGATTTTCAGCATATTTGTTTAGCAAAACACAATCTCTGCATTTACTTTATTGGTTTTCTTGAAAAAAATGTGTAAGTACATAGAATATTGATGCATAGTATATTAAAAAATAGGGTACAATGCATGCTATGTAGTATTTACACATTCAGAGTCAATGTACCCTAGACATTGATTTTACTATTCTATACACCACAGTACAAATTTTATTATTCTTGCCTGCAGCTGATCTCCAGAATTCAATTAATTCCACAACATCTGTCCTGCAGTAAAAACCTCCAAGATGCAACAAACACATCTTGTTCATCTTCAGTTTGATCATAGGGTAGTATGTAAAAATCTAGTTACAAAGAAAAAAGTATTCTTCAATGTTTAAACCCATTAGGTCTCACAAGTGTGAAGGATGATTCTCTCTGTGGACTCGTTATTTTGATCACTCTTGACCCTTCTTAGACCAGAACTGATCACTCAGGGAGAAATACTGGCCTAGATGCACCGCTTCTCTGATTGGGGGTCCCATATTTATTAAAAACACCTTGAGTTTTATGTTAAAATGAATACTCAGAAATGGATCATGAGAAAAATAGTTTATCTATTCCTAGAGTGAAAATCAATTTATTTTACCTTGATCAACAGAATTTTATACTTTGTCCTTGCCAAAAAAAAAGTTTTTACACTGAATACTTAGTAGCATAACATTTTAAGTGTGCTCAATTATTTGTTTCCTTAACGTAACTAGAGTTCTTAGATTATATTTGGAAACTACTGGTAAATCAGTTAGTTAAAGTGAATTAAAATAAAAAATGGTGCTTTGATTCCACAAACATAAACATAGTGATACACATTTTTCTTACTGAAGTCAACACTACATAAGTGAGTCTTTTCCTCTTTAAATATCACAGCTTGGACTCTACCTCACGAGTAGATGAGATATTTATTTTCTCTGTGCTTTAATAAACAACCTACGGCTCCATAATGAAAATATAATTTTGGAGTAAGTTACTTCAAAGAGAGGAATTTTGACAACACCAAACTTGGTAGCGGTACAGTTAGCATCAGTGTGGATCATAATGTTCTTCCTGCATGAACTCTGAGATTCCACGCAATCCTCTGTTCTCTCAGCACTTGGACCACAGTGTAGTGCTGGTCTGTCTTAACTTTTTCTCCTCACTGACCTCCCTTCCTCTAGTTATAGTCTTCTCTGTCTCCCTGCCTCTTCCCTTGGGCTACCACCACTTCTTCACCACCCTTCTGCAAGCTCCAGAAGTGCTACTTAGGTGTAAGACAGTAGGCCTGTGACTTCACATTGTACTTCACCTCGTATGCCATATGATAATTCTTCGTAGAACGAGGAATCATGAAAAGCCAGAGAGACCAGACAGCATACTGAAGTACTGCAGTTTTTGCCATAGAGGGCAAAATAAGGCAAAGACTTAGGTCTCTAATGAGTTGTGCAGTATATCAGGGAGAGTGGGTACCCAGATCCGCAGAAAGACGGAGCTGCTCAGTATTGTTGTTTGGATGAAAAGAAGTGCAGTTCCCTACAGTCATCCCATTCTGCATGCCAAGACTCTAATGAGCCCTTGCACTTTGACTTACCACATTAATTGCATTCTCACGCCCTACAGGCAATGTTGTCTGAAGCTGCACATTTTTAGGTCATTTCATAAACCTTCAGAGACTGCAGTTTTCCAAATGGATTTCAAGACTTCAGTATTAAAGTAACTTAAATAATAACTAATCTGCAAGGCCTTAGCTTTAAAAATGGGGAAATAAACTTTGCTAAGCAAGAATTGATAGCACATAATTCTTGCTGTACACAGTCCAGGCAATACTTCACACATTAGTTATGTCTGATCTTCTACACAAGGGAGAACTTTTGTCCTCAAGAGCCCAATACTAGAAATGGCATCTCATGATCCAAGGCGTATTGTTTTGTTTAAGTTTGTCTTATGTTCAAAATCTGATATTTGAAATTAAGTGGAATCTGTAAGGCATAAGGTCCGGCTTGATTAACATACTTCATAATTGCAGGAAATGTTTTTTGACCCTTAGTTGACTCAAAATTTTTTCTCATGATTATTTAACAGCATGATCTACTTCCCTAATGAATCATTCAGAATGAATGAGAAAAAATTCACATTCTTGGAAATAGCAACAGAATCTTGCAATCATTCTGAAATCCCCTATATATTAAATAGCTTTATATTTTCAAAACAAGCTCCAGATGTGTAGAAGAATTACTCTTGATTTGTGATAGGCCTAAAAGATCATTTACCTTTTCTTTCTGGCCTTGCAGCACTTTAGTTTGCTGTCATATTGCTCTAATTCTTCTAGTTGAAAGGAGACGCATGGGGGAATGTTCTCATCCCATCTTTGGTATCTCACTTACACGAGTAGTACAGCCTCCCAGACAGTCAGGGAAGCCTCCAGAGTGCAGTTCAGAGCGTGTAAATTAGATGCTAAATGTCAGAATGCATGAATACCTTCTTAAAAAGAAGCATCTTCAGAAGTCATCCCAGTAAAGCACATGCTTCGAAATGAAGACAGGCGAATCAGATCCAGGCGAAAAACATACAAGATGTCCAACACATCCCCACTGGTGCAGATAAAAATAACGCTATCCAACAATTCTTTCCCTTGTCCATAGCTTAACAGCTCATGAGTCAACTGCAGATCCCACAATACATCACGCTGTTCCACAATCACAATGGACTAGCTCACAAAGGTTAACAATTTATTCTCTTAAAAGTACCCCAAATTCTTCACATACACTACGTAGACAACTAGTATGATAGCTATGACTTAGCAGCAGCTAACAAATGTACTCAGCTACTTTTGATGGGGAATACTCTTCTAGGCAGACTTAGTATCAGGGAGGATCCATAGTTCCAACACCACCACACCCAGCTAGGGTCACCATGTAGGAGGAAAATTAACAGAAAAGGTCAAATTGTTCAACAGCATTATGAAGTAACATTGTTAGAGTCAGGAAGAAATCTGGTGATTATTTATCAGCACCATCAGCTGTAGAACAAAGAATTGAACAGAAACCAGGCAAAGCAAAACAAAACAAAAAAAAAACCCTACCTCAATAAAAAAAGAGACTTCAGTAGTCCTAAAGAAAAGTCAGAGAAGGTAAGGTAATAAACACAAGATATGCCAGGGTGGTTTTAAACATCACCAAAAAAGCATAGTATTGCACCGTATTCCATATGAAGAAGAATGCAGATATTTCAGGCTAGAAGATCAGACTGGAATGTGTGTGTCTGGACTGGTTTTAGTCACGAAGGTTATATGTGAGGATATCTGCACTGCTAAGACGAAAAAGATTTGGATCAGTGTAAATAACCTTTCTGTACTTCGAATTCTTTAAACATTTTAATTCAACTGTGTTGCTGATTATTAAGCAATGCTTTGCAGCACAGAAATACATATATTGCAAGTATAAATGCTAAAAGACACCCTAGAGTCTTGTTATGCACCAGCAGCAAACTTGGTATTTACTTTTCCCAAGTCCAACCTGTTTTATTTCAATAAGATGCCCCCAAATCTTTTTATAATTATTTCCATTGCATATAAACATAATATCCTGGTATTAGTAAATTAGCTTGGCTAAATATAGCAAGGAGCACTCATGTTTTATGGGGGCATTTTCTCTGGTATGCAGCTAATATAAATAAAACAAGCAGAGAGAAGCTGGCGGTGTTCCACGGACATTACATCACTTTGCCTTAATAGGAAACCTCTCTGCAACTTAACATCTTGCTTTAAACACTCAGAAGTGTCCACAAAGTCTTCAGCGAGGATCATCATATAAGGCCAGCAGCTGGCTTGAAAAGGACTAGAACATGCAGCTGGGGATCTCGGTGCAATACTGGAAAGAGAACCTCTAATGAAGACCGCCTTTAAGTTGTCATCAACTGCACGGCAACAAAAGACACGTGCGAAATTCTAGTAAAAAGCAAGGAATCAAGTTCTGATTCCTACAACTTTACTTCAATAGGCTCAGGATTTTCTCTAGTAACCTTAGAAAGCTGCAAGTGAAAAAGACAAGCCTCATCCCCTGGTCAGAAGTCAGAAGAAGTGACAAGCATCTCCTATATTTTTACGTGCTGTTCACTCTTTGTGATCCTGAAAAAGAAAAGCTGTCTATTTTATGCATCAATATCATCCCTCATCTCTAGTATGAGGCTGTTCTGAAGAAATTAGTTAATTAATGTAAAATACTGTATGACGTTCATTTACCAACAGCCAGATGTTGCCTCCCATCTATATGTTGAGTTTTTCACCATGAACAACAGTCCTCCTTGATTGTACACAATAAAAATAATAAATTAAACATGGAGGAAAAGCCACTGGATCTACAAGGATTTTCTGAGAAAAGATGGTCCTTGCACTCAAATGTTTGCAGCCATTACTGAGAATGGTTTCCATCTCTCAGCGTATAACACAAACAATGAAGTCTAGCAGACAACATAATATATGAAGAATGAAAGCGCCCAGAGGAATTTATGTTCATGCTATAATTAATGTAAACATAAATTCCAGCTATTGTATTTCAAATGTGCAATTGCTGAGCAATAATCCAAATCCTGCTTCAAGCCTGCATGCAGTATTTGCTGGCGTGGGATTTTATTGAGAGCATAATTTATTTAGGCACTGTCACACACATAAAAATGTATTTACCACAGTACAAAACATCAGGGTACGTCATTCTGTCCTCTGTATTTTCCAGAAACATTTGAGAGGAACTCACTGAGTGGCTCCTAGAGATTTTAGTGGCAGCTGAGCAGCATACAGCCTTTGAAAACTCACAGTAAATGTTGCTGTGTCGACATCAATGACACTCAAAAAAGAAAAAGCTAATGAAGTAAAGGTATGCAGCAAATATGTGTAAAATAGAGTACATTGAATACCGTTGCTCTCATTCAGGGAACAAGTGGTCTTACGGTACAAGGGGCACTATATCCCCTTTACTCAGTAGGGCATCCCCAAATGTGCCTGTGTACTTTTCCATCCTTTCACATCCAGTAGTGATGGCACAAAGGTTTAGAATCCTTACAGGAGAAGTGGGTGGGTTGGTTTTCGTTTGATTGCTTTAGTTTATTTGTTTGCAACTTGGATCTGTTCACTGCTTCAGATTAAAGAGCAGCCACACATAGGGTTCTGCTGGTGACTGTCCAGGAACAAGCAGCTGACAGCCGGACCTCCCGTGGCTCACGCTGCTGCTGAGGAATTCCCTTCCAAAGGAGGGTTTGTGAAGCCATACCTTCAGTATGTAATCACCAAGGATAGGAATGAACTTCCATGTCCACTTCACTTCTGAATCACAGCATTCAAACAAGATCTTTAATTCACACAATCATTTGTAATGCAACTGCCCTAAAATCAATTAAGTCTTTAGCACGAACAAAACCAGAGTTTTAAGTTACAACAGAAAGAAGCAATTTTAAACTGGTTAGAGTGGATAACAAACAAATGGAGTAAATCTCACCTCCATCACTGAAACAACCTAAAGATTTCAAATGGAAAGAACTTGTTCCACATTAAGACACTCTCTCCCAATACACAGTAGAGGCCTTCATTTTGCTAAAAAATGTGCACTGATGACACTGAGCTGTGTGGTACGGTCGATGCACTGGAGGGAAAGGATGCCATCCAGAGGGACCTGGATAGGCTTGAAAGGTGGGCCTGTGTGAACCTCATGAGCTTCAACAAGGCCACGTGCAAAGTCCTACATCTGGAGGACACAAATACACAAAAGCACCAATACAGGCTGGGCGTAGAACAGATTGAGAGCAGCCCTAAGGAGAAGGACCTGAGGGTGTTGGTTGACAGGACAAGGAGTAATGGTTTTAAACTAAAAAAGGGTAGATTTAATTAGATATTAGAAAGAAATTCTTTACTCAGAGGGTGGCGAGGCACTGGAAGAGGTTGCCCAGAGAAGCTGTGGATGCCCCATCCCTGAAGGTGCTCAAGGCCAGGCTGGACGGGGCTTTGGGCAACCTGGTCTGGTGGGAGGTGTCCCTGCCCGTGGCAGGGGGTTGGAACTGGATGGGCTTTAAGGTCCCTTCCAACCCAAACCATTCTATGAATTTAAGACTCAACTGCCTGAATGACAAAGGTATAAGAACAATATTGACCTGACCAGTTTCATTTTTGCTGTACTTTTATTGGTCAGTGAATTGGCTCCTTACTAAACAATTCAATTTTCTTTATTCTAAAATTATACGCAGAATCATTAGCATCAGCCACTGCTCATTTGCTAAAATACCATTTTACCAGCTTATGCCTACTTTTCACAAAAAGTCAGGGAAAGCAGAGGAATTAAGTTAGACTCAAAACACAATTTAAAATACTCTGACAGCTATATTTATCTAACATTAATCACATCTAAGTTATGATAAGACTTCACTAAAACCTACTGATTAGATGCCACTGTTCCTGCTAAATAAACTGTTGTAATTCTCAGTTAAGTTTCAACTATTGTACTGTGTTGCATTGTCATTTTGGAAACAGAGAAAACATCTGCCAAAATGAGCTGTAATGGAAAAAATTCAACTGAGTCTGTCTTGCTCATCTATCCAACACTATCATTATGCAAGTTTACCTACTATATATAGCAGCCACAAGAGGACCTGATATGCTAACTGGGCATGTACACATCATATCTACTACATTTATGTTTTATCACAGAAAAAACAAGCTGCAATGGCTTTCCAAACTTGTGTAAATGGATTCAGGAATTCAAACCGGTAACCTATTTGTTCAGGCACACAGACATTCCATTGAAACTGATGGGAGCAATGGCAACGAGAAGCTCTGAAAAGCAGGTAACTTTTCTGTGACTTTCACTTCATTCAAACAAATCTGTAAATTTACATTTAGAAGTTCATCCATGCATTATAATAATTTGTTTCAAATTTTAATTCATGCTTTAGGAATAATTTTTAAGGTGAATTAAGTATCTCAGTGATTTGCCTTTAAAAGTCACAGAGGTAGCTGGAGACGCAAAGATTTCATATCCAGATCCCCCATTCAGTCCAATCAGTAGTGATGGTAATGAAAAATAGCTGATGAGAATTTGATAGTATGACTGAAATAAGTCAATCTGCATTCTATTCCCAGAAAAGATATCATAAAATCTAAATATACCACCTTTCATCTAAATGCAGCAGATTTAAGCACTGGAAACATGAAAAGTTTCATGCATGGAAGATGTCACTATATGCAAGAGAGCGTGCAAATATTAACTCCGTGACCCTGGTGTCACACTGGAGTCTTTTAAAAGTTTTAAATATTCAGATCACAGGCAATGCTTATCATGACATTTAAATCCAGATAATTTAAATAACAGTGATGAATGACATCATTGACTTAAAAAATTGCAATAGAAAAACCTTCTTATTGAAGGGTATGGTGGAACTCATGCTGTCTTCAACTGAAGTTTTTAGCTATGAACAAAACAGAGAATTCTTGTTATTCTTGACAAAGCGTCTTTGCACTGGGATACACAAAATCCTACCAATGTTGTGGAAGACACCTAGACAGCATTTCTCATGTTTACTCTCTGTTCTATATGAAAGGTAGAGGAGAAGAAAAAAAAAAAAAAGATTCTAAGAGCAAATCAGCTAAAGAAATCACTTCAGCTACCAAAGACACAGCTTCATTATCTGTGGAACAAAGAGTTAACATCACTACATTTGTTTTTCCTAAGCCACACACATGCCACATTTCTCCCGTACTTGACCACATATATTGCAGCCTGGCCCCCCAACCATATAGCCTGGGGAATCTATCACAACATGCCACAGCTCCTTCAGCTCATGCATTTGGGGTTTCTCTCAAATGCAAGCTGCACAAATGAGGTATTCCAGTCTTGTTTCAACATCTACCAGCTCTTGAGACTCAGCACTGTGGGCTATACTCCACAGCACGTTTGTGCTACGCAGCTAAGGCACCAGCAATGACATCAAACGTTAATGTACAAGAGGATCTCATGGCACGAGTAGAATTTGTTCAATGCCCTACTTCTGAATGAAAAGTGTTGGCATACAGACAAATTTTCTCCTAAAAACTTCAAAATTTCATCTCATTAGCTAATTCATCAAGGGGGAAAAAATGATGGTTCTCCCACTGGATAACTTCTTTTGCTAAATGACTGTGGAAAAGGCACTAATATGCAACTTGCAAAGGTCCATGCATGTTTATAATACTTCGGGTTTCAGGTACTATTAAACATATTTAGCATCTTTTATTGCTCACACCCTCTCAACTGCTAGCTTTATTACTGCTCTCTAGTGATTTGACTGCCTGAGCTATAGAAAAGCTACAAAAGGTAGCAACTCTTCCCAGTACACAGAACTGTAGAAGAACTAATAATTTTAGATTAAGATACAAATTTCACATTGCAAAACTAACATAAGAAGACTGCAAGCCAAAATAAATGAAATCTTGAGAAAGTTTACACAGTGAAGCCTCAGAAAAACTGTACCACTATCAGGTGAGTAACAGCTTAAAATGTCTAGAAATATGCTGTAAACCTGAAGGTATCTCCTTCAGAACCAACCAAGTACCATTTAATCAGCTGTGGCTTAACAAACGCTTGCTCTAATTTTCTGCAGAAGTTTTAGCCTACATTACAACGGTCTGGAAATGTTCATTGCTTTTTCCTTTGTTTCGGACTAGAAAACTAGCAGCAAAGGGATGAGTTGGGTTTGACTATGGATGACCTGATACCAGCTAACAAGAATATTATGTGGTCAGCAATTCGTTGGACAGCCAGATAATTCCAACCTGAATGTATAGATCCAAGAGTTTTCAAGGAAAACTCCAAAATGTTGAGCTGCTTCTCAGATTGATAAGGGAAATATTTTTCCATAAATTTCACATGTCCTACATCTTCTGGAAAGCCCTTAGTCTAAAACTGCTTTTTATCACCTACCTGCCCTTCATGCAGCATGCTGCAGCTACCTCTACCAACCAACCATGAAACACATATGAATGGTTAAATTACTCCACAAACTTTGCCACTGGTCAGTGGTTTTAGAAAATCCAGAATTTTCCAATACTAAGAGCAATTAACTGAGAAAGTAATGCATCAGATTGATAGCTTCCTTCCTTTTCAAGTGCCTCTCGTCAAAGACATTTTAAATTTTGTGCAAAACAGTGGACAACCTATAATAAAAATCTTGAGGAATCTGAGATAAAATTAAGTAGAGGAAGCATTTGAGAATAAGCTCAACAACCAACTGCAAAGATTAATATCAGTAGTTCGGGAAGCTTGACAGCAGATTTCTATGATTCTTCGTCTATCATAAAGACCATCAGTGATGACATCGAGACAATTTCCCTTACTCATGAGCACATTATGTATTGTTCAATTATGGCTTTGTAAAGAATGTAATGTCTGAGACAAGCTGCTTCTGCCTCATATCACTCACTATATAGGGCCCTAACATTTCTAAACATTTCCATTAACTAAAAAGGTACAGTTCACATGTTTTACAAATGTTTCCCAAACATCACAGCTTCACGCTCATTAGACAGTCCTCCAACACTCTCTACAACCAACTTTGCTCTGCCAGTACCGGAGACTTTACAGACACACCAAACATTTTTGGAAAAGGGGAGGATACTTAGTAAAATGTTGTATGTTCCTAATAATTCACTCAAACTCTCCACCAAACTTTCAACTACTACGGGTCAGTTTCCTGCTTAAATGCATTCCAATTCTATTCTGCTCTTTATCAATGAGCTTGTTACTGTAAATATTAGCACTGCAAACAGTTCCTCTACTTCTGTACACGCACAAGAATTCACTCAGTAAACAGGGCCTGTCTTTTGCATTGGTAGGCTTTAATGCTTAAAGCACAAACATCTATCTTCTTAATCCAAAAAAGGACATAATGTGAGCACAGCGTCTTAGTTGCAAGCTGATAATTAGCCTTACTGGCAGACGGAGCTCTTTTGTAAATCATTATAATAAGTGCCCCTATGTGACCCCTCTTTTCCAGTTACCGTCTACCACCACAAATGTCCAAGGTTTGTACCCAACAGGAATGTTAACTTTCTGAAGTTACAAAAGTACCATAAAACAAACTTCAAGAATGTCCAAGGTGAAAACGAAATAGCCTTCCCTGGCAGTTTGTAGGAGAAGCAGACTGCAGTTAGAAGACGATGAAAACAGAAGTACTTTACTGCCTTCTAGTAAAATAACGCACTAAATCTAGCATTAAAAATATCAACACTTTTACTAAGTCATACACTTGACCACAAAGAGCCAAACCTATAGATAATAATCAGATCTTTGTAAGAAGCGTAGGAATGGCTTGCTTCATCTCAAGACTTGCATAACAAAAGAATATGAAACTAATTTACAACAGTTTGATAACTGCCCTGAACTATTACTGAGGTCTGTAACAGACAGAACATCCACTGCTGGTGCGTGTGTTTCTGGGGTCTACATTTCTTAATACTTTTGTAGACCTGCAAGAATCCCTGAGATGGTTTGTGCTCAGAAAATTTCCAGTGTGGTATCACACACCAGCTGGATACCCTGAAGCTTAGACAGGCAATTACAGGGCCCTGGTCCTTCAAAATGACAGCTCACGCTCCAGAAAGCATTGCTTCTCTCCTTAAAAGACTTCTCAGAGTTGAAATCAGGTCCTTGATCCAGGGCTAACTGCAGTGCATGTGGTCAGGGCTGAACTTCACTGTCCTGGGAGTGGTTCTACCGCACACTGATCTGCACGCCACCAGACATGCCCTTGACATAAGCCTAGATTCCTGCACCACGGTCCATCAAGGGCTGCAGAGAAGGCTCACTTGTTGCTTACAGCTGGTTGCTGAAGGCAGTCATACAACCGGGGAGAGAACAAGGGCAACATGGCAAAGAGAACCTGATTTCTGAGACTTCTGCCTGTTTTTCTGGGTATTTCATAGGATTCAGCTCAACATCATTACTTTTCAGGACATTACTTGGCTTACACTCTTGCTCTCATTTTACCTCTTAGCTTGACCACTAACTTTTGAAGGGATGGGAACACAGGAACCTAGAGTTCTAGATGCGGTAGTTTCTAAAATCTCTAAAACACTTCAAGATGCTGTGTTTTGTGGGCAACTGACAACCACAGAACTAACCTCAGAGTCAGCAGCTGAAAGTTCATTCTTTGAGAAAAACTTGACATACCATTTTGGTTTCATGTTAATATGCACTCTTTGTCTCTCCATCTATGTGGGCAAAAATGCACGCAACGCTCATCTAATTCAGTTGTATATACATGAATACAGGTTCTAAGCTTGGCTTTTTCTTCCCCCCTTTTTTTTTTTCTTCTGAAAGCTGTGTCCTATCAGCATAAAAAAGTTCCTGAAATACAACTTACAGTTTTTCCTTTCTCTCTCTTCCCCCACCTAAATAAAGGGGTTTAGAGGGTGTTTTAACATAAAGCAGAAAATGGAAGCAATCATTTTCCAGAAATTCCTGATGAACAACTTAAGAAAATGCTAAACAGTTAATAACCTCAAAATCTCTAGCAGAAACTCCAAAAGCTGCTAAAGATAAAAGAATGGAAACCACATGCAACATCCTAGAGACTCATAAGACAGTATAATGTACTTTCAATATAGTTTGAACTTCCGTAGTCTCACTTTATAAATTGGATTTCATGTCTGTAGGAACTGATAGAAGAGGTGTGTCTCTTTTTCACATTACATGCAGATCTCCAGATTTTTATAATGATATAAAAACTCTGAACATTTATACGAAATCAAGACTTCCTCCCTAGAACACAGCCAAACAGTATGGCAAACTATTTAGTGCCTGAAAAAAATAGGCTACAAGGGTTATACATGAAAGAGTAAACGTGATTTGGCAAAGACATTGAACCTAGGTATATCAGAATTGTAACAGATATACGAAAATTGTAAGGTAGCTTTAGAAACTGGAGAAAAAAAAAAAATGATTTTAGCCATGTCAGATGAGGAAACTTTTGTGAAAAACAATACAGAGAAGTCTCCAACTCCTCGCTGAAAATAATCACCAGTTCACAGAGCAAAACGTTGCCTTGTCGGTTGAGTAATTTCTCAGACATCTGTAGCTATGCACCAGTGCTTCTGTCAGTGTGGATATCAATACTTCCTCTACAATTTCTTTATGTAATTATGGTTTTAAGCACCTCAGATTTGTACAAAAGCAAATGGCATCATTTTGCAACAGACTCACCGTCAGTAACACAATACCAAGTAGCTCATGCTTTCATTAAAATCCTTGAAAGTTTTGTCAGGAAACACAGATTATACTCAAATAGATAGTGCATGGAAATACCCAATCCACACAATACTATGACCACCTGCAAGACTTTCAGAACTTCACTTATAGTACAAAAGATCACTAGATCTTTAGTCACAGCAGCCATAAATCAGGGTGCTCTTCAGAATCCTTCAAACACTGACAAGAAAGGCTTTATACGCAGAGCCAAATTAAGTACAGTGAGGTGGGCTGGAAGAAATACAGCACCACTGGGTTTCTGTGCAAGGAAACTCTCCTTTAATCTGCGCAAAACTTTCTACGCTGCCTTGGTGAACCTGCTCTGCTATTCAGAGCTGGACTTATTAAAATTGTTTTGCACTTTAATAGCTGCTTTAAACAAGTCATTCTCATGAGTCAGACACAGGTTTTTACTCATGCTGTGTATGGGGACACACACAAAGATATATATTCATGCACCGTTACATAGATGTGCACACAGAAACAGATTTTCATCATCTCCTATCACAAAAAGGATCCTCATTACCTGTTGTTTGAAGTCAGAAGCATGCATTTTACATACATCTGTATGTACAAATGCACATCATCTTTGAAAGAGAGCTGAAAGAAACAACTCTGTTTCTAGGGACTACTTCTGTCCTGTGATTCAGCCTGCACAGAATAATGAATTGAGCCGAGGATTAAAAGTTACAAAAGACAACGAAATCCAACTACAAAAACAACATGATGATCATTTTTAAGGAGAAGTCTTCCAAGTTGTGAGTAAGATGCAAAGATGGGTAGGAGCAAGCCCAACATAAAGCTTGGCCTAAATACAGCAGGTTGGCTCTCCTGAGAAAAGTTGCTGTAATACATGCAGGTCTTGATTTAAACCAGATTTCCGCATTCAGTGCAGCCAGAGAACTGGGGTCATGCTTCTCAAATGATTCTGTGGCAGAAGAATCATCAGAAGAATTGTAGTTGGACTAGATGATCTCTGAAGGTCCCTTCTAACTGAACAATTCAATTCTAAGAATAACAAAAAAGCAAAAGTATTCCACAATCTTCTTCTGTTCACTATAGCCTAGGCAGGAGCTCATAATGAAGTTCCTCCAGACCAGCAGATACTGCGTGCATGCATTTCTTGCTCTCCAAAGTGGATTCTTCTTCATCATAGGAGAGGAATTCTTTTAAAATTTCAATTTAAAAATTAAATCCAGCTGACAGAATCTTCATCTGAATTCAATGCTTTTAAAGCACAGTTCAGTCACTTTCTTGTAAATGCAAAACTTAAACCAATCCTGCCCGAGACAGCAGAAGCAAGGAGTTAAATGCTGATGTTGTAAACTTAATTCCATGTGTTGTCCCGTTATTCACATGCATGCCTCAGGTACTGTGTTCTGCTCATGTGTACAGTAGCATACCAAGAAAGAATATCATCTTCCACTCTGAATTTGATGGATTTTGTTAGTTGGAAAAAAAAGTTGACATCACTAAAACAGATTTTTGTGTGTTAATCTATTTTTACATTTCAGCCTGGAAAATAAATGTAATCGTGTTGCCAATGAAAACCAAAAATATCTTTTCCTCTACATTTCTGCTGGCTGACACATCATGTCTGCAAATAAATGTCTTTCTCTAGAAAGCCTTCGCTTCACAGAAAACCATCAGGACAAATGAAACGTACCACCTTATGATCATGTACCAAAATTTAGATACTCTGGCTATGCAGAACAGCAGCTCCTGACACACACACTCAACTCTGCAAGCAAATAACTCTTCCATATTTTTAAGGCTGAAGTATGAACTCAAGTTCACATTGCTGCTTCCTGCCTGAAACATTCAGTAGCGAACCATGATGCGACGTAAGGTTGGGTTCTTCAGAAAGAATTGGCTTCTTCTCCTTTTATGTTTTAGGACAGCACATGTAATATAGATTACCTTCTGAAACTGGTAACAACCAAAATCCTACATCCGTTTCCAGGGGGCGTGGGGAGAGAAGCATTTTTTGGAGGCAGGAAGGAATAAAATTCCCAGACTCAGAAGAATGCACTGGGAAGGACTGAAACGAAGTCTAAATAATTGCTACCAAAGGACGGTTTTAGGACAATGCCATGTTCTACAAGTTGATCTAATTTAATCAAAGATTTCTTACTCAAACCCTCCCTGGATATGCACACTATTTGACTCATCTCATGCAGATGCACCATGCAGAAAAAGGCCTAGCAATAAACTGAGCCCACTGCATTTTTATTTGTTTATTTAAACAAACACTGTTTATCTTAAACGCCTTCCCTTTGTGGAAGGGGAAAGTGCTGGGGAGTGCCATACACATCAATTACAATCACTTTCTGCTTCAATAAAGGAAATACAAACTTCCCGTCTTGGCAAACGCTCGAATGTCTTGAGCAGGTGTGAGAATGACCATGTTAAGTGTCTAGACAGTAATGTGGAGGAAAAATATTTCCTAAGTTTCCTATGTGTGCTTATCCAGAAAGTATAGTTCAGATATGTAAAAAGAACTGCTTTAATTATAGGTTATCCTTCTACAATACTCATGGCAGCACAGAGAGCTTTTTTTTTTTTTTTTAATTATATGAAATCTGAGATGTTAAATTATCTGTAAAGCTCCAGGAAGTTCTGACACTCACAGTCACAAAAGACTGTCCTCTTCACTTTCTGCATAATGAGAGGTTAAAATGAGTCTTCCAGGCACACTATGACTCGTCTAGTAATTAGGCTGTATATATTCTTCCTACATCTTCCAAATGTGCGTGTTACCACTACGAACTCCGTGCTCAGTATTGCTAGTGCAGAATGGGAGCTTCACTCCAAAGGGTGATGATTATTACATAATCTAGCACTGAAATGCTATCTGTTAAGACTATGGGAATATTTCCAAGATGGACAACGATGGATGAATAACAAATTCCATAGGCATATTTTGATTAAAGAATATTCCCAGGATGAAAGATTTCCAGCCAAAGATTATGTTACCAAGAGTACATGAGACTAACAGTTAGTTAATATGTTTTACATTACTCTGACATTTTTATTGGGAAAATAAGCATCTTAGGGTCACCAACTCTTCTAAGGTCAGAAAAGGTCCAGTAGATACCCAAGTATTAGAACACTTCTTTCTTGGAGAGTGAACAGCAAATGGAAAGGCATATGACAGTAAGAGAAGACATTTTGTATGAAAATTATGTAACTAGCAATACAAAAGGTTATCCTTATCTTTCAGTTTCTTCTCACTGCACCCCATGTATTTCCCCTATCTACACATTTCCATCTTAGAAATTCAGCTTTTCAAAACAAAGGTTTTTATCGTTATGTCTTCCATGTTTAGTGTACACCATGACTGATAATCTACAGGAAACGGTGCTATACACAGAGAAAACCTATATACAGGACATCACACTGCTTGATGCTCTACTCTGCTCACAGGCACAGGGGTTTGCATTAACATTGGCATGAATAAAATCACAAGGCAGCTACTTAGGACAAAACGTTGGCCAAGGAAGTAATTTGCTGTTTGAAGAGTGCAATAATTTCCCATCAAATGAATGATTTTCACAAACCACATCAGTTTACTTCGCCCAGCTGAGAATCAGGTCTCTCACCAATTGTTTTGAAGCAGAGCAATAGAAAGAAATTTTATACAGGAGAGAAAGAAACAATTCCCCATTTAAGTGGGACAACCAGCATCCCGTCCCACAGGTCTGTTCCAGTTAGACTGCTCCCTCTTTCTTCCAGTGCCCAAAGCCCAACAGCTGAACATTACTCATCAAATTTACCACTGTGCCCTTACAGAAATGGAGGCATGCTGTTCTAACATAGCTAACATAGCTCTTAGAAACGGCTGCTTTAGTCATTCCGACCACAAAGCGGATCACAAAGCTGCAACCCTGCTCCTATTTGTGGAGAGGTTGGTTTATCCTGCCCTACACAGCCATCACGCAAGCTCAATACATTCTTCAGTGCAGAGCAGAGAATACTGAGCTGCTTTTCTTTTGCCTAGAACTGTAGATCTGTCCTATGCTGCCTAGACAGTAATTGCTTTAGAATAACATTTTGCAAATATTTGTGTGTTCCAATCATCACAGTCTCTGCAAAGAGAAAGCCATAGTCCTGGGCTAGTCAAAATTAATCAGCCCACAGTAACAGGCGCATGAGTGACCAGCAAGATGAGCTTGACCGGGACATATGTAACTGTCTGACTCTTACAAAGAAAGAGAAACAAAAAACAGTTTGAAGATATCCTAGAGAATTTCCTAGAACTTCATTAAGTAGAGGAACACAAAAACATACATTTACCGCAGTGCTTTATAATGGTATCTTGACTAGTCAGGCTACTTATTGTTACTTAAAACATGCTTTAAACTTGCAGAACAGTTTTTCACTGAGGGGGAAAAAGAAACAACTTCTTGGCATACATACTGCCAAGAAACCATTACCGCACATCCATCATCCTGATTTTAGGAAATCTTTTATGGCAGATTGCAGTATATGGTGACTCTTGGCAAATTTTGACTATGTGATGTATGCTTTCTTCTATCTCAAAGATGAGAGAAATGTTTTTTATCCACGAGACACTTCTACTTCCAACAAAATCCTACCTGCATATTTTTAAGAGTTTCAGAATTTTTAGGAACATCTGTACACACCCTACCCCATCTTTACAGTTTCTTTTATTCAGACTCATTGCCCACACCTTTTCCCAAAGGGTTTCTCCGTCTGGCCAGGAAAATTAGTACCAGAATATTATTTCACAGACAGTTCTTCCAGGTTTTGTTCCCCATCCAAAGATAGGATGTAACAGAGTCTCTCTTCGAATTCTGTCCTTACAAGTATTTGCCCCTTTTTCATAGTGAAGCAGTTTAGATACAATCAGCGAACAAGGGCTGAGAGCCACTTCACTTTGTATATGTTTTTTCCATGCTCTCGTTATCAGTTATATATCTTAATCCTTGTATGTCTGGTATGCACTGTGAATCACAGGATGCCTGGACACTGTTCAGCTTCCTTAAGAACATCACCAAAACTTTCCTTACCCCAGCACTCCAGTGGATTTTGGTGCACACAGACTTGTGAGTGGACACAAAATTTTCCATATAATAAATAACGCATCCTGCGGAGTTAATTTCACAAATCTACAGTTTGATCCCAAGAACTGTGGTTTCAGTTCAATACAGCCACAGAATATTGTGGAAAAATGGTTTCTTGACCTCAAAGCCTAATGAAACATAGGATGTGTCCGCTCCTATTTTTAGCTGTATGCTCTGCAGTGCCATATTCCTTCATATAAGGCTGATCCAAATGTTCCAGCAGCAGACGTTGGTTTCTCCTTGATAGCCAACGCATATCTCTGCTTTCCAAGTTTCTGTAAACACATCATTATAAGGAAGGCCAGTCTTACTTGTCCCAGCCTTCTTTCTAATTATGTGCCTGCTGCCAGGAAACTTTCGCTTTTTTTTTTTTCCTCTTCGGTCTTCGCTACTAAAATTTAAACAAATGTCTGCTACGGACTTGGAAAAGAAAAAGAAAATAATCTCCTAGGCAGTTACTGTTATAAGCCACTAAGTTACTAGGTAACGCCGAATTCCTCTCAACGCTCAGTTATAAACATTTGCCAAAAAAGCTAGCTGCTAGCTGGTCACCAAATATGTCTTTCCTCGTGAACTCCGCAGGAAACCCCCTCAGAGTTTTCTTTGATTTCGGCTAAACCAAAACCGAGGAGCCGCGGCAGGCTCGGGGAAGCATCGGGTCTGCTGCCGGTGGCTCCTCGGGTCCCTGCGGGTCTCCCGCCGGGGAGCAGCCGCGGCTCCGTGAGGGGCTGGCACCCGAGCGCCCGGGATGGCTCCGGGGCGCCCAGCGCCGCCACACAAAGCCCGGCTCGGCGGCTCCGGGGAGCCGCGTCGATGCCTCCCGCCCGTCCCATCCCGTCCCGTCCTTACCTCGGGGCGCCCGGGGCTCGCCTGGCATGGCCCGGCCCGGCCCGGCGCGGCTGGGCTCGGCGCGGCTGGGCTCGGCGGGCAGCGCGCAGGTAGGAGCGCTAAATAGGGCGGGCCCGGCGGCGACCGGAGCCTCGGCCCGGGCCTCCGTGGCGGCCGCTTCACGTTAAGAGTCCTGGGGCGGGAGGCGGGACCCGGCCGCCGGCGGCAGCCCCAGCCCTGCCCCTGCGGCAGGCCGACACTCGGGGCTTTTCGGCTTGCTGCCCCCCGAAATGCCCGGGGCTCGCCTCAGGGCTTCGGCTTCTGGGCCCAGGGGAAGCCCCCGCGGTTCCTGTGGCGCCGTGAGGGAAGGGGGTGTCGGCACGGCCCGATGGGCAGCTGGGGAAGCTATGGCTCGGACCGGCCTTAAAGCTTTTCAGTGCTTGCTGCTCTGGTACAGTAACGCTCGCACCACCCCTCGTCAAGGCCCGGGGCTTTCAGGTTAAACTGAATTCAAAACTTTTTTTCCTCAGAAAATCCGTATCACCCTCAGACACCTACTTTGCAAACAGCCCCCTGTGCCTCCTTGCCAGTCAGGGAGCAGCATCAGAGCTCAGAAAACATTCACTATGTGCTACAAAAGCATGCCACTTTGCAGTCTAATTACACAAATCCACCCTGAGTGCCAAACACAGACTTTAAACACATGATTACTACTGCATGCTCCACTAAACACATCTTTTGGAGCCAGATACCTTGGTGTGTTCTCCCCCCCCACAAGCATCTGAAGACCAAAGAATAGATTTCTCTTGCTGGTTCACACCCTTCCCATTAGAATCCACTTGGGCGGGATCCAGTGCTTTCTTACAGATCACATGGCAACATCAGTTTTATAAGGAAGCAAAGAACACAACAAATCATCAACAAGATCTACTTGAAGATATACTTGAAGCAAGACAGACAAGCTCAAAGATACACCTAAAACACTTCTATCCTCAAATCCACTCTTAATCCACAGTGGTGATTGGTGGTATCACCTGAAATTTCCCCAATGTGGACAGCAAAAAAGTGTACAAACAGAAATGTATTAAACACCTTGGACAATGCTTAAAAGATTTTAGGGCAGTTGAAAGAAAGGGTGCTCCTCTTTTCTCAGCTCCACTTTCCAAACAGTGTGTATTATAGTCCAGCTCTGGATGCCTGGAACCTGTTGGATTTACAAGAGCATCATCATAACTATTGTTCTCCAGCTGGAACAAACCCACAAGATGAGCAAGACTGGCACCTAACACATTTCACTCCACAGTGAAAAGGAAGAAGGTGGCAATGAAACTGCTCTGGCTTACTCAAGCCCCTTTACCCCTTTTCATTACCCAGCCCTCTGTAGGGCTCACAACTCACTCCACCTCACTTGACCACTCCAGCATGCAGCAGAGGAATGCTGCCAACTAGGAAAAGGGGAGGGCGAATAAAGCATCTTGCAGCTGCTAGAGCAGAAGGTGACAGGCCAGATCCTGGCAGTGACAAAACCGGCGCTGAGCTATTACTTTGTTTCTAGTTCTGGTACAGGACTAGGGGAAGAAGCATGGTAACTCATACACATAGTTTTAAGATAGTATAAAGGTAAAAAGAGTATCACTCATCAGTAGTCAGGTCTCTATAAGATTTTGGATAAGTATACTGGCTATGGATAACATTTTATCTAACAAGCAGAACACAGAATCTAACAAGCAGAACACAATCATGGCTGTAGATAATCTAACACGCATAACAAAACACTGACTGACATACAGTAGGAAAAGCATAGCATAGAAAAAGAGTAACTGGACTTCATATCTCTTTACTGCCCCTTCTCCTTTGTATTTGCTTATAACTGAGTTAATATTAAAATAACTGAGCTCTCCAATATTGTTTCTTCTGTCACAGCTCTTACGTTGCACATATTTTGCACATCTGTTGCAAGAATTTGGGAAAAGAATTCTATGTCTATGCATATATGCTCATGTTCACTTCATGGGGCTGGAAGATGAAAGCAAAAAGACAGCTTGTGCACATCAGCTTAGCTTGAGACACTTGCTCTGCTGTGACTCCACAAGCATAACTGGGCATGGAAAGTAGGAATGAAGCTCAACTTTCTGGGAACCAAGTATGAGGCACAATGGGAGATACAGATCCAAAGAGAAAGGAAACAAAAACATATGCTTAACTTAAAACTTAATATGATCTGTGATTCCTTCTTGTAAACAACTTTGCCTATCATTCCACTTCCATGAACATTTGCTTCTAGTTCAAGTTTCCAAATATCTGTAGAGAATGTCTTGCAAACTAAAATGAGGGAATTAATTTACACATAAAAGGTGATTGCATACAACTCAAATGAAGTCCTGATATTTAAATGAAACATTAAAACAAACAATTTTTGAAAAAATGCAACAAAATCAAAAGAAACGATAATTAATTTCTATGAACAAATGGTGGTAATGGTAAATGCCATTAGCAAAACAGGGAAAACAGGTACACCCCAAACTGACTGAACAGGAGTCTTTTTTTTTTTTCCCCCCAACATTGATTCAGACCTTGAGAATCCTCACAAAATAAAGATGTCAGTTTACACAATTCCATGAAAAAACAGATTGATATAACTGACTCAATTTCACATGAAATTATAACATTGCTAGTTGAGTACTTACTGTGTAATGATCTATATTAAGTACTACTGAAGTTTGTTCTGCAGGAAAGCCAAGTTATTTAAACAACTATTTTTCATGTAGATATAGTGTTTTCTGCACGGGAAACTCAAGCTCATTCTGAGTTAAATCACTTTTTCTTTTTGCTGAACTTATTTTTCTTTTTGAAATGGGTTGAAAAAAACATTAAGCGGGGAGACAGTTTTTATACCCCCTTTTAAACCAAATGAAAATAGTGTTGCTTAAAGCATGAAAACTAGAAAGGATGACTTCAGAAAAAAAAAAAGCCTTACACAAAGTAATTACATCCAGCAATCTGAGAGAAAACAAATGAAGATAAAACATTTCAATGGACTTCTCAAGAGAAGAATACTACAGAATAATACATAGTATATAAATGCAATCTTTTTGCTTGCCCTTTATCTTCAGTGAAAGAAGTACATTTTTAAACCGTGTATATACACTGTCATTCACAACAGCTAGTTTCCAGGACACTACACTACAAATAATTACATAATTCTATTTGTTTTTTTTTTTGTTGTTTTTTCTATATGTCTACTAGTTCTTTCTTCATTATGACATGCAAAATTTTAACATCTTAGCTGTTTGATAAAGATGTGTTAAAAGCTACATTGGAGAGTACACTTTCTAATCAGGCCAGTTAAGAACAGATCTCAAATTCTTTAAATCAAACCAGGATGTTTTCAAAAAGAAAACAAAATATAACTCAACAATTCTGAGGTGTAGGAAGAAATTATGACTGAGATTCAAATGGCATTTTCTACATGGGGGAGATGCATGGCACAAGATTCTTTCAGTCTTAAAAAGTGGAAGTTAATTCAAGAATATAGACATGCCTGTAAATCAACCCAAGTAATATTCAACTAGCCACAGTAGAGTTTTGCATCATATTACAGTTCAAATGTTGTTAAGCTCAGATGGAAATGGCAAGTAACAAACTCAGAAGGACTAGAAGAGGGGACTGGAAGAGTTTACAAGCATTCAACTGATTCATACGCAGCTGACTGATTTCAGTGATTTATATAGCCAATTCAGCAATCTCCTTGTTTTTCTTACATAAAGGAACTGCATCCCATTTGCACTAGCCATGCAAAATAAGCCCTGACGTGCCAACTATTGTGAATTTTCAATCTTTTATTAAAAAACAACCAAACAATAACAAACCACAAAACTTCCCAATAAAATTACATCTCCTCCCATACTTTCCTTGACAACATTTAAAAGCTTTGCATGGGGACTACTAAAACATGAACAAGACACTTTTTTTTTTTCCTGAATGCATAAGATTTTGTGATGTCTTTAGAAGACCAGAATATGCAAAGTTATGCTTTCCTAAATACAAAAAGAACTAACTATACCTCTGAAATGGCAATTGACCAACATGTACTAGTCCAAACTATTTAGCACTATTTCAAAAGTCTCCTGAATCCTACATTACAAACATCCTGGACTTGCTAACCCTTCTGGCATTGGCAGACACTGAGGTGGTAACCAAAGTGCTTTGCTTGGTGCTATTTCCTGTTGCTGAAATTTGCAGTGCCTGAACTAGAAACACCAAGTTGTTTGGAGCTTTTGTTTTTCTCAGCAGTGCTGGAAAACAAAGTATAACTGTATGTTACAAGAAAAATTACCTCAGCAAACATTTTCCATCACTTTCAATTCTGCAGATACAAGCCATCAAAGTTTTGTTTTACAGAGAGGAGACTATAGCCAGAGCCTACTTTCGAAAGTAAGTAATACTGCAAAGTCTTGGATCTAATAAAACATGATTCAACCAAAAATAGAATGAAGAGAGGGCCTTTTCCTCAACTTCTAAATATACCTAGAGGAAAACAAAAATTAAACATTTCTATTGCTGAGACACTTTTCACAAGAAGGCAGTTATCACTCTGATGGACATAAACATACACACATGCATATATACATGGTGATGAAGTGACTCATGCATAAGGCTTCTTTGTTTTAATACTGATTACTTCATCTTTTGGACTAAATCAGCGAAGGCCTTCAGGGCAAAGAATTGTTTAGATGATATTGATTAGACTTACTGTGCAACCCCTATGACAGCATGAAGAAAATGCTGGGTCTACTATACAGGCACTAGCTAGCAAGGAACCAGAGCAGTGATGGCTGAACATGTGCATAGAGAAGCCAAGCATCCCAGTGGCTTCCTTAAGGTACCAAGACACTTGAGGTACCCCAGTTTTCAGTCTTCTCTGACTGTGAGTAATCCTGAAGAGTTTCCTGGCCTGCACAACTATGGATAGAGCACACTGATGAACTCTGGAAATAGCTACTGTAAAGATAAAAAATATAAGCTGGAAAACAACTCACTCCTCAAACTCACAAGGATCTGGATCTGTGTTAAGCTGCCAGCTTCACTAACCCTGCAAAGGAGAACCACTTGGTAAGGTTCTGTCCAGTTTCTTTTCTCTCCCAAGCTGTGCAGCTGATTCTGCTCGGTGTTTGATCCCAAGTCTTGCAGCTTTTGCTTGTACTTTCATCCTCCCTCACTCTACTACGCTTTTCAGATTCTCTATTTTTAATTCATGAAGAAAATTGTAATATATTCTTCTGTTTCAATCAGCATATTGTGATCAAAATCTAAATAACCTTGCCTCAGGCTTACCCTCTGTGGTTTCTTTAGTATTGCCTTTATGATTTCTTCTTTAGTTCTTAGTAAATTTGGCATAACACGCTTCAGCTGGGATATTAACGTCATATTTGCAAGCATCACTGTGGATCTCTGACTAGTCTGCCTACACTTCAGACAGTAAGATCATTAGGAGACATACAAGCTTATAGAAGGTCACAGGTGCTTAAAGAGACCTGAATGTCAGCCGGACGTCTAATTCCCAGTTCCCAACTCAGACCTCAGCACCACATTCTCTTTTTTAATACTCCTACTAATACTACTAATACTCCTACTAACTACTCCTACTAACACTACTTTAATACTCTTTAATATTAATACTTTAATAATACTTTAATACTTTAAATATGGTAATATTGAGTGTTATATCTTTCCATTAGTCACACTGCAGTAACTTACAGCTGCTGTAATTGGGAGGCCTGTCAGGAAAGATAAAAAAGCTGTTTCTTCCGAGTCAGGCTTCACCCACAATATTTAAAACACTTTTCAGTAGCAGTTTAGGAGCTGATCTAGTCACAATTTCAAGATCAAAGCATAACTTACTTCCTTTCACCAGGGTGTCATGCTCATAGTGCTATTAATTGTTTGCTGAAGAGGTTGTGAATTTAAGAGACATTCTACTGCAAACATTTTGAAAACAGAGCAAAGCAGGCCAGCACACTAAACAGTACAGCTCAGGTCTGTGCCCACAGCTATTTAGTTTTCTCCGTTGTAGCTTTCACACAGCCAGCCGAGATCACAGCTGCACCTTCATCTACTGAATGTTTCTGTTGTGTTCATTCTTCCTGCCCTGAGTAAGTCTGAAGTGAAACGGCGTTCTGTCTTTTCTCCTTCTGGGAATAAGACCTTTTAAATTCATCCCATATAAGTAGGGAAAAAAAAAAAAAAAAAAAGAAAAAGACATGGGGGATTAGGATCACAGGGTGTGGATTCCATACGTACGTACAAAATGGTAGCCTGCTTGCATTTCTGACATTCCAGAACATTTTCCATCAGGTCATTTTGCTATGAAAGTATTTTCTGTCAGAACTGTCAAGATTGTTTGTGTGTGTGTGTGTGTGTGTGTGTGTGTTCTCATTTTCTCTCTTTTCTCTTTCTTACTACTGATCTCAACTACGAAGACCTGTCAGTGTCTCAGGGATGGATAGGTACCTTTCCAGATGAATTTGCAAGCGTTCAACACTGTACTAGACAAAAGCTCACCACAAGTTTTTTTTTTTTTTTCCTAACTCCAGCAGAGGACTCATTTATCTTCAGGCTACTGCACGACGGGGTTGCCAAAGACCCCTCCTCCATAAACAAAAATCGATAAAGGGCTTTCGGAAACACGAGCACACATGACAGACACAGCCCGAGCTCCTCAGCTTTGCTGGCACGGGATGACAGGAGGCCAGGGGCGAGCCCTCGAGCCTCGCTCCCCCGCGCTTACCCCTTGGATCCGGAGCGGCTCCCACAGCTCCCATCCCGCCTCCCTCCCGCTCCTATTGTGAAACCCTCCGGCTCCCACTGCCATATTTGGCGGCGGGGACCGCTCTTTGTCCGCCTCAGCCCCCCGGGCCGCGCCTCCCCCGGCTGGGCCGCGGCCCGGCTCCAGCCTCCTCCCCGCCCGGGCCCCGGCGGCCGTCGCCATGCCCATGTAAGGCGCCGCTGCCCCGCCGGGCCGGGCCCTCAGGGCCGACCCCTGGTCTGCCCCGCCGCCCGCGGGCCCCCCGCTCCGGCCGCCCGGCTCTCAGCGACCCCCGGGGTGCTCCGGGAGCTGCCCCAGCCCCCGGCGGCGAGACGGAGGCCAGCGAAGGCACCCGTCTGCCGTGTCGGAGCTGGGAACGCGAAAAGTCGTCGTGCTTCTCCCTGTTTCCCAGGACAGGCTCCAGCACGTCATTCGCTGCTGCTTTCTGCAGAGAGGGAGGAATCCCTGAACAATGCTGCCTGCTTTTCTTTCTTTTTTTGTTGCACCACCTGAAGAAAGCAAACAAGACTAGATCTCCTCTCGGAATACACCTAAGCTCTTTTTAGCTGTATTATAAAGAACAGCTTATTTGCTGGAAGTAGGTGTAAACTTACTACATTTCCACTGCTTGATACCTAGTAGCACATTAGGTAATTCACCAGAAAGAATTTACAGTCCCACTGTCCATGTGCACACAAGGCCAACTGCAAGCAAGGAATCACAGAATCATACACTTAAAAAAATGCCGTACTATTCACTGTATGTTTTATTCACATCATCTAGATTTAATCTTGTTAAAGCGGGATATTGTGGACATTTCTGTGATAGTCTTTTTTAAAGAAATAAATACCAAGGAGTCCTCCATGAAGTGATTACTTTCTTTAAATGGAAATCTGAAAATGATAACGTTTCAGGAGAATTTTTACTGAATATGTCTACAGTGACAACTGAAATAAAATGAATATGCAGACATATTTCTGCCTAAGGAAATCATTGAGCTGTGACTCCTTAAAAGGAGTACCCTCCACAAGTAATGATTCAAAATTAGTAAAAGTCTTGTGAGCCCTCTCTCAGGCAGCATGACAAGAAACAGTATTTTGCAACAAATTAAAGAAGTAGCAGCTAAATTTCTGACTTCCTAATTCTATCTGAGAGTCTGGAAGCATGCCCATACTTCTCAGTGAGATTCCTCAGTATTAAGATGTGAAAAGATGTCCTTAAGCAATGCCAACCATTCTTGCATTATTGCAGGCTCCTGTGGACGTTTGGGTGAAGCAGAAAACAAGGAGCAGACAGGATCAAAGAGAGCACTGCGTTAAGTCACTGATGTACGGGGCAATAGTGACTGCTCCTGGGCACAAGTGCCTGAAAAAATAATTAGGGAGAGTACAAAGGTACAATTATAACCACTGTCCTGTAACACTCCTTCAGCTGCACCCAACACATTGAGCTAGTTATGTTTTCCGCTTCACAGAAAACCAACTCTGGTATTTTTATATTGCATTCTTGCCCTAAATAGAGGCCTAGACAAGCTTGTTTGCTTGTGAGAAACTCTCAAACTAGAAAAATTTAAGGAAGCAGCTTAATAAGAATAGCAGAATAAGAAATATATTGACCATATCATATTTACATTACATACATAAGCTACCATGCTAAAATTCAGCTCAAAAACAACAATAAAAACCCACCCTAAAGCAAAATAAGAAACATATAGCCTACAAAGAAGAGGAACAACTTAGCAGAACTTCTATCCAGCAAAATCTCCTAGTTTCAAGTTATCTGTTTCTAGATGAATTTAAACATTCATAAATGACAAAAATGATAGCATTAAAACAAAAATAATTAAAAAAAATAATAAGTTAAGCAAAAGTCATAAGGACATACGATTGTCAAACAACAAAACAAAATGGAATGCCTCCTAGAGCTCATCCCCTCCGTTCCTGAAGGCTACAGTAGCACTAGTTTATTTCCGACCAACTCCATCATTTCTAGCAGGTGTTCGGGCTGCTGACAAATAACTCGCTGCTGATTCTGCAAACAATTTATTGTCCACTCCCTGTCATCTGACAAAAGTTCTTCTGAATGGAACAAATGGCACCAGAATGGATATGGTCAGGGCAGAACGACGCATCCTCTGACCTCTGAGGTGCTGTTCTATGTTTGTTCTTTTGCTCATGATACATTTCACTTGCGCAAATACCAAAATTATGTCTCTGCTGAATGAGGAACTTGTGATGCCCTCCAGAAAGCTATATAGGAACTTCAGTAAATGCATACAAAAACTTAGGCCTCTGCTCTTGAAGATGAAAAGGATGATCTCCCAGCTGTCTGGAAGTTACTCAAGCTACTTTCAGTGACCCCTCTCCAGACCCCTCTCCATCCCCCTCTACATCTCATCAAACAGGTTTCAAGGTACAGGTTTTTTCTCTCTACTCCGTGTAGTTAGATTACTACCATTTGCCTCAGTGACAATGTTCCAGCCAGTAGAGCGCATGTGTTCCCCATGCCATCTTCTCATCCTGGTAGCTGCCAGTTTGTGCACACAACCTAATCTTTCCTTCTCCCCTCAGTGAACCCACTCTTGTAAACTACTCCACTGCACGCAGTAAATCACCAGGTGCAGCTAGACTGAGATGTGGCAACAGCTTCCCTGAGGGCTTGGAATGCTGCCCTCGGAAAAGTGAACTGCATCGCTGGCCCACCTGCACCTCGGCCAGGGTGTGCTCTGACAGGCCAGCCTGACATAAATGCTATGGCAGTTCTATGTAGTTAAAAAACTGAAGACTCTGTAGGAACAGTGGAATAGATACATGCCAGAAAAGATCACATCGTTAACTTGCTGGGCCTAAATAGTTTTATCATCTGAATATGAAGATGCTAGGTACTGGAGCTCAGCCTTCAATCAAATGCAGAGTACCAGCAACAACTGGTTCAACCTGCTACTAGGAACGCTGAACACATGGGCTACAATACTCTTTAATGTTATTAAAGGAATTGTAGAAACAATAAATAAAAAAATCACTGTTTTATCAGTAAAACTGACTTCCTCTGTTAGTATTCAACCCTGAAAAAAATTAAGAAGGGAATTGTAACATAAATATTAAAAAAAATAGTAATATTATAAAGCATAATCAACATATAATCACATTTCTCAGATTAAACATCTTGCTATATTCAGGATGTATAGAGGAACACATGATGAGCGGTACCAGATTCAGCACAGTTCTATGTGAAATTCAACTGGATACTTACTGCTCTTTTGAGAATTGACAGGTTACTTCTGTTTTTGGTTTCTTTCTTTCAAACACTTATTTTTATTTGTGCAACAAGATGTATTTTGTCAAGCTTTCATCCCTTGGCAGCTTAGATTCTTCAGAAGCCTTTCAAAATGGAATGGGTTGAAAGTCTTTGGCAATCCAGTGGACTGTATCAACTAGATTTCACTTATCCACATGGTTCTTGTTGATTCCTTCATACAGTTTGAGAGATTGTGAGGTATCACAGTATCACAGATTTCTAGGTTGGAAGAGACCTCAAGATCATCGAGTCCAACCTCCGACCTAACACTAAGTACTCCACTAAACCATATCGCTAAGCTCTACATCTAAACGTCTTTTAAAGACCTCCAGGGGTGGTGACTCCACCACCTCCCTGGGCAGCCCGTTCCAATGCTTAATAACCCTTTCAGTAAAGAAGTACTTCCTAACATCCAACCTAAAACTCCCCTGTCGCAACTTTCGCCCATTCCCCCTCGTCCTGTCACCAGGCACGTGGGAGAACAGACCAACCCCCACCTCTCTACAGCCTCCTTTAAGGTAACTGTAGAGAGCGATGAGGTCGCCCCGAGCCTCCTCTTCTCCAGGCTGAACAAGCCCAGCTCCCTCAGCCGCTCCTCGTAAGACTTGTTCTCCAGACCCCTCACCAGCTTGGTCGCCCTTCTCTGGACTCGCTCGAGCACGTCCATGTCCTTCTTGTAGCGAGGGGCCCAAAACTGAACACAGTACTCCAGGTGCGGCCTCACCAGAGCCGAGTACAGGGGCACAATCACTTCCCTAGACCTGCTGGCCACACTGCTTCTTATACAGGCCAGGATGCTGTTGGCATTCTTGGCCACCTGGGCACACTGCTGGCTCATATTCAGCCGACTATCAACCAATACTCCCAGGTCCTTCTCGGCCAGGCAGCTTTCCAGCCACTCATCTCCCAGCCTAAACACCCAGAGGTGTTACCTCTCTTTTGATTTCCCCCAAATGTCACATTTTAATTTCTTTATTTTAGATCATACTATTATTTCTATATTTTCTACTGTTTCCGATACTCGGCTCATCAGTCAAGAGTCCCCTGGAAGTCCCTGAACACTTTTTAAAACTGGGGCTATATTCACCACCTTCAGTGTGTTAGCTAAAAAGTATCTTCCCAAATTGTTGGCCTATGTATAGTCTGTAGTCTTAACACATTTTTCCTTTTCTGGAGTTTTTTGGATACTCAGGAAAGAAACACATGTTCACATTGAAACCAAGACAACATAATCAAGGACTGCTTGCTAACTATTCCTTTCCGCAAACTTCTCCAAGGACTTTCATGTAAAGATAGATATAAGCGTATAGGTATCCATAGGCAGCCATGTAAACACAGACCAAGAAAAGCATTTCCCATTTTAAGATTAATCTATGCAGTTTAGCTGATCATTAAAATGTTTTCATGGAATCACAGGAAAGATGGGGACAAAACATTTCTATCTCAACATTTTCACCATAAGCAAAACACTTGATAGTAAAAAAAAAAAAGTCTGCATCATGCACTACATGCCTGAACTCATAGCATAGCATTAAATATTTACACATGACTATGTAGAAAAGCTTTTCATGATGCCATAACCATAACATTTTAAAAAATGCATGTATTTTTTCAAGTATCACAGAGTTTTGTCATCTAAATATGTAAATGGGACTCTAAAAGAAATATAATTTTTTACTGAAACCAAAAAACATTTCTTTAATATCAAGACTTCGGTCAATAGTATTTCAGTACCACAGATCAATTTATTGCTTGAAGTGAATTCTCATTTAATCTTAAAACATGCTTTTCTGATTCCAAATCCATGTGAGCAACATTAACATTAGGCATCTGAATGAAAACCATGTGCTTTCGTATCAAAATACTATTGCCAGAGCCTTCATTGCAGAAGTACTAAAACATATCCTGGGGGAAACCTGGATAAAAGCTACTCTGAAATATAATGCAGTTATGAGCGGTAAAAAGTCATACATTTGACTTACATTACAGCAGCAGCCAAGGACAATGCTCATGTAATAGAGAGTTGGGCACACATTCATGGGAATAGGAAGCACTATTCTCCATACGCATAGTTGACATGCCCCGTTGAATTGTACTGAGATCTGGAAAACATCTTCCAATATATTATTATTGAAATGGAGGAAATGCACTGCATGGTAGCAGAAATTGCTGTTAACTGCAAGTAGACAACCGCTTTCCAGAGAGAAATAATATACTACACAACTTTTTCAAGTGCGAACTAGTGATACTTGTAAGTGGTAAACCATAAATAAGCACAGATTAAAGTGAGGAGTGGCAGGATGAAGTTAAGAAATGACAAACTGAAGCTGGCTATAAAGGAAAGCTTGACAATGTTATTCCATAGCACTCACAGTATTTATCTCAGTCTGTTGAGTGAAACAAAAGATCCATGGATCAGACAGTGCTGTAATAAAATTAACTATGTGATGCAAAATCATTTTAATGCTAGCTCTCTCAGTCCACTGTACAAGTGTGATCTTCTTTTGTAAGAGTCGTACTTACTGGGTGCTCAGAATAAGAATAGA
This sequence comes from Anser brachyrhynchus, assembly GCF_964034855.1. Classification (NCBI taxonomy): domain Eukaryota; kingdom Metazoa; phylum Chordata; class Aves; order Anseriformes; family Anatidae; genus Anser; species Anser brachyrhynchus. Next base: position 27,561,013 of record NC_137698.1, read on the forward strand.
ACATTTGAGCAAGCAAACTCCACTGTAATGTATACGAAAAAAGACTTCCATCACAAAGTCCAGGACTGACAAAGCACGTTAATTTTGTCCTTTAGAAACCAAGTTTCTTCTCCTTAGATATTCCAGTACAGTATATATATATATATATATATATATATATAAATAAAAGGACAAAAGGACTTCAACACTAATTTGCAATAGCTGATCTTATAGTTAATGTACTCCTAGTGGGAGTTCAGAATGACTTAGTGTGAAGACTTGTAGACAAGATTTTTACGCTCTATTTACATTTTCTGGGAGCTTAAAAGAAAACAGTCTGAAATAATCTGCAGCTAACATGCTACAGGAAATGAGGGAAGAGAACCAGACTTCTCAAGAAAGACGTACATTTATATAATGGTGATGGCTATGATTTGGCTTAGAAAAAGGAATGCAATTGTTCTAAAATATACAGAAAAGATGTTTACTGGCGCTTCTCCTTACTTAGCAGATCATGAACCATTGCAGCACTGTATACTGCATCAAAATGCTTTTCAGAGAACTCGTTCACCATTGTATGGTACTTTGTTTACTGACTACAACTTCTTTCCTCAGCAAGTCCTCTCTCCATATGGGAGGCCCAAGAAACAGCCAGCACAACCCTCTCCTATGCCAAAAGTGTTGGTGTGAAAACCATGAGGACATTTTCCATCGTTACAGGAAAAAACACTTATAGCATTTAGACACTTTGTTGATGAGTAGCAATATGCTGCTTCAAAATGTAGCATCATCTTTCATTAAAGATGTCCACAGCACATTGCTAAAAGAAACTGCAACGACCTGCTTACAGCTTTGCAAAATCTTCTATTTATGCTTCCTTTCCATGCCAATCATCTGGCCAGAATAACGTATTTTTCAAACGTTTTCTACAAAGAAGTTTTAGGTGCCTTTGAAATTAAAATTTTGAAGTTGAAATTAATAAAAAGAAAACGTACTTCTTACATCTTAAGGATGTTCCAGCATGTGAACACTTCTCTAGAGAATGAATTTATTTGGCAGAGGATTTTGCTAGTGCCAGAAATGTCTCTTTTTCTCTGCACTGAATTATGCCTATATTTGGCCAGTTCATGGGCTCTTTTGTTTAAAAATAAACCCAAAAAAACCCCTTCCCACCAAAAATTCAGCTTTACACATGCTCAGTATGATATTAGAATTTATCAGCCAGATTTTTATCAGTAGGTCAGAAATCCATGGCTCATACACAGAGAATGGACTGTGACAGACCTCTGGGCTGGTTTAGCAGGATTTTCACAGAAAACTTTCTGAATCACAGATACAAGGCATGAGAACTGAAAGCAAAGTGTTCGGCTTGCTTGTGTTCCCAACATTTGCTCACAGGGTGACAGGGCAACTGGATGAGATTCTTTGTGAAGGTGAGAGTAGAGATTAAAGGGAATCATAGGAGATTATAAATTAACCTCACGTACTTGACTTTACAAATTTCATGTATTTTTTTTAATTAATTACATGTATGGATAAAAATGATGAATAAACTTGTCCAAATTTGTATTAACTTCAATTTTCATCCATTCTTACAAGCTAAACTTCCACAAAAATCCTTTGAGAGAGTTTGAACCAAACATCTCGTTTTGGCTTCTTACCAGTATTTTTGGGAACCATCAAGTTTTGTATATATCAGCTATTCAGCTGAGATGAAAATAAACTATAAAGGAATAAGGAACCATAAAAGTGCATTTCCAGAGAGAAAGAAAGTACTGTTAAGACAAATTTGATTATACTGCAGTAAGCCTGAATATTAAAATGATGTATGTTTCATTCAAGCAGGATTATTGGGACTATTTTTTTCTGAAAATCTCTGAAGTATAATATAAGATTAAGAATGCATCAAAACTTGATTTGCAAAATATATATGACTTCTTACTCTAAATCACTTCACAGCTATCCCTACATTTTGGCTGGCTATCTAATTTCCAGAAAATGCCATATTACCTGGACAGGGACAGGTGAAAAAGAAAACAACAAAACACATACCTTACAGCAAAACTTCTACTGTTTCATCTTGAATTCTGTGTAAAACATTCTCCCTCTCCCTATGAAATTCTGTTAATGACAACAGTGTTTTTCGCTTTTAGCTCACTTCAAACATGCAATAAGATGTCCACACTTCTGTTGTAGGACAGGAATACCACAGAAAGCCAGAAGATTCTGAAGTATCCTCCAGTTAATTATTTTTCTCTTAAAAAAGGCTTTCTGATCATTAAAAATGAAGATTAAGTAAAAACAAAATTGGAAGTCTCTTTAAAAATGAATTTGAATGTCTATCACGGAGTGGTCAGTGATAAAATATTCTGAAGAGTCAATGAAGTGGTAGATATATAGACTTTCTTAAAAGCACTGAAATTCTATGTAACAGTATAGATTTTCATTAGGTACAGCAACTTAAAAAGTATGCAATTTTGATGGTTAAAGAGGACCATGGAAATCCTCCAAAATCACTTTTTTCCCACTATTTTATACAAATTTTTATGAACAGCATTTTGTTTCACATAGTTGTATTAGTTTTTAAGGTTCTAACTGAATTTGTACCTAGGCTTTAAAAAATAGCAGACTTAAAGTATGTGGGTAGAGTCGACAGATAACATCTACTAACTGGTGATATGTAGGTGTTATCAACCTTTGTTGCTTTCCCTTTTATGGTTTCACCTAGGCCACCAGAAGGCCTCTCTTGACAAAACACAACACCACGCACCCTTTGTATTACAGAAGCATCACAGGGACTGTTAAGTGAAGCGTTGGTTGAGGAATGGTCCGTCATGGTCAGGGATGCTGCATCTTAACCAGAACTTTTAACGGTGAAAGTACCTTTGAGAGAATACGCTAAGGGAACAGTGCTGCAGGCTGGTGTCTCAGCAGCAATCTATGGGATGCCAAAAGTTTCATGGACTTCTCCAAGCACGCGTCATGACAACAGCAGCAGACAGTGGTTCTTAGGCAGGTTTAATTCTTTGTTTTGCTAAATATGTTGGTGACTGATCATTTGGCATATTCACTAATTCTACTGATATCAGCACTGTGTTGTCTATTCCAATTAGGAAAGATAACTGGAAAGTCTTAAATTTCTTAAAATGAGTTTACCTTCTAGCCCAACAAATGCACTCATCCAGAGCAGTTATTTTAAAAGCACTTCAGAGTCACTTACTACATATAGTATGATCAAAAGGGGGAAAAAACACAGAACAAAACAATGCCTCCCCATTCCACCTCCTCAAATAGCCCCCAAACCCATAGCAAATGAAGATTTTTCCATATCATAACAACAATATGTGTATATGTTTCTGGCTGGAAAAAAGATTGCTATCAGTAAACCGATACTCACTAAAACGGACTTTTAAGAACAAGTCTGGCCTCCTTTTTTTTTTTTTTCCCCCCAGCAATAGTGTGGGTGCCAGTAAGGAATGACTGACAATTGTGTATTTTCCCTCAAAATTCTATTATTTTGATTAAACTAAAAACATAATATACTTGCAGCATGGCTTTTGCTACAGTACTGTCTAACATGTATGGTTTGTATTTGGAGAAACATAACACCTTTTGTTAAAACACAGACCTTATGATTAAAATACACAAACATATACTGACTTACAAAATTTTATTGTGGTTGCCTTAAACTTCAAGAAGTTGTAGAATCTTTTTTTATTTTAGGGGAAAAAAAGAACCCTAGGAATTCATTAAGGAGGGTGGAGGGGGTAGGGAGTGAAGGTGAGGATGAATAAGACAGTCCCCCAATATACTCCTTGCCAAACATATTCTTGGATTACTTCTTTGCCAAACCCAAAGTAAATCTTTTGCTGTGTTTGGCATAATGAGAACTCCCTATAGGTATCCTGCATAATGGAACACTGTTTATTTTGCTGCTAGGCCTGTTCAGTTTATGGAGAGTCTGTTCTGAAAGGACTACTGTGCTCCTTTTACAGCTTTACACTGCTATTCTGTAAAATCTATGCTTTCTTAGGAGGACAGCTTATTAGGAGGAAAAGATGGGGGGGGGGGGGGGCGGTGGAATCTAATTCTCCATGAGATAACCCACTGTGTTAGTTGAAATTGTTTTATATTTAGGATTTTACTGTAGGATGTTTACAGGATTTTGCTATAGGATGTTTATGTTAGAAGACTTTGTAAAAATAAATTGTTTAACATACTGAAACCAGCACTTGCACTTAAAGAAAATACTTTATCACATGATAGGTATACTGTCAAGACCACTATCTGTGAGTGTGTGGGCCCAGGAAAACACCACTGTCTCTAAATTAAATCAATCTTCCTTATGTGGAAAATTCTAAATAAAGCAGTCTCATTATCATTAACTGTTCAAGGTAGCATACTTAACTGTAAGTATCTCTCACTGAATATTTACAGACATATAAAAACAAAAGGCATTCCCACTAAGTTTTCTATAGCTGTAATGAGATATTTCTTTTTTAACATAAGACCCCTCTCACTATATTTACTGCAAGTCCCGTAAATTCTTGAAATATTTTTAGAAATATTTTGCAAATGTTTCATACTTTAAAAATAAAACAACTCAAGTCACTTCAGTCACCCAATGGCTATAAAATAACCACCCTCTGCACAATGCAGTTCCGTAAGTAACAATGGTGGAAAAGGTTTAGCCATATTCATTTATAGGTAGCTGGACAAATACTTTACAGATGGCTCAGTCACTTCATTATAGGCCCCCAGTACTGTTCTAGCTGCACAGTTCCCAGCTGATGTGTGGTTGCTCTGCCAAGTCTCTGATACCCCTAAAGATGGGCATGATGGAAGATCCAAAGAAAAATCATGGTGGCAGCAGGTTTTATTTCAGCAGCCCTTGCCTAGCCATATGGAACTGCTGCTGGGAAGAAGAATAGAAAGAGAGAGCTCATGTTTCAAGCCCAGGGTGCACTGGGGAGAAAGACCCAATATTCGGGTTTGCCAGTAGAGGCTTCTATTGTTTCAAGCAGCAACAAAGCCATGTTAAGGATTTCATCTATGTGTGAGGGGAAGGTGAATGCACAATAATTACAAAACTAGATGGAAAAGGTCACCTGAGAAAGTTCTACAGATAAAAATGGTATCAGTCATGTAAGTAACTTGGGAAATATATTTTGTTTGGTTAAACGTCATCAACAATGGTATACACAAAGGGATATAATAATAATTAGGAATTTTATTAAAATAATGCAAGAAGCATATTTTAGATCTTCACTGAGTACACGTAATCTTTATTAGTGAGGACTATGCTGCTGTAACATAACCAAACAGCAATCCAGACATACCACAGCTCAGAGTTTGATGACGCATGAGGCTGAATTCCCCCAGTTAATTTCTGCAGAACCAGTTTTAAGCAGTATTTCAGTGTCTTTAAAAATGGGACAACTGGAATCAATTTACGCTAAACCATGCACAAACATGACCAAATTTCTATTAAAGGATGTCTCTGCCATGGCCGCTTGACTATCTGTACCCATCTCAGGAGTCTGTACCAATCTCAGGATCCCAGGAGGCATATCCCAAGGGGAGCAACTTCTCGGGCCTTTAACTCTTTGAGGGGCAATAGAGCTGGAGAGGGAAATTCCACACTTTGATACTTCTTACTCTGCTGCTCAGACTACTACAGGTGTCATCTGTGACTAATTCAGAAGCTGGTCATAACTCACATTTGTTTCTTCACATCGAAGTGTGTTTTATGTCATAGTACTTAAGAGCATTGCTCTCTAAATCAAGAAACATGTTTAAACAATTCCAAAACCAGAAAACAAACACCACCAAAGCGCGTCTCACCTTTTCCATGCAAAAAGGAGAAAAGTCTAGCATGGCCACCTACCTCTGCACTATTTGCTACTCACAACCTCAGCTTGTTGCTGGCCTTATCCTCTGACATACCTGGAAGTCAGAATCTTGTTACTGTCACAGGTTACTTTCTTTTCCTTGAACACTGTCTTACACTTTAAGGCTTTTGTCCCCCTCAGCCCACCTTAGGGAAAGATATGCAATTGTTTTTTGGATCCAGTCAGCTAGGTAGTTATACTAGCTCACTTACTCTTAGCACCTTCAAAAATCTGTGCGTTTGATTTATTTGCATCATTATTTTCTGCCTTGTTCTTTTAACAAATACTGCATGGCTTCGTTACTTATGTGCACATTCCAAAGAACACAATACACAGCGAGGTGAGGAAATAGCCCCACATATACATGAAAAGGTAATGCAGGTATTTTTTTTATTTTTTAATTCCCCAGTAAGCTGTGAGAAAAACATGCTTTAAATGATATCAACAGCACAATAGTATGAGTGGCAGTATGCTTTGATACATTTTTTGGAATGTGGTTCTCAAAAAAATAAAATAAGTCTGATAAATCTGCTCACAAAGTGTACTTTCTTATCCTCCTTTAATCAAATAGTGCTTGGACAGTATCCCATACGTTCTGTAATAAAATGGCATATAAATAAAGGACTTTGGACTTTTGAAACAAATAACTGCAATTCTACTCACTGATCTGGGAGCATTTTTTAAACACCAAAACCCCACATCACAAACAATAGCCACTAAATCAAAGCTGAATCATTTCAGGCAGAAAACTGGGAAAAGAAAAACAAAAATACAACACCGAAAAAGCAACCCACACTTAACAAAGCCTGAAGGAATCAAGTGGCTTCAAGCCAAAAAACGCTAATGGAACACATATTAGCTGAGAAGTGAAATAAGTTTCCAGGAGTCATGAAAACTGTTTAAGATGTGCAAGGGGGGGAAGCTACTCCACTGGACCATTTTCCAAATGCCTTATCTTGCATTCCTTGCACACCCAAATTCCCTTTAAAGTAATTATGAGTTTAGGCTGCATGCCAGGATTATATAATTATGCCTCAGAAAACAAATGCACAGTAGCACAAAGCAAAAATCTGTATAAACGTAGGATCAGGAAAAAGAAATCCATAGCTGGGAAAAAAAAACACAGAAGTTTAAAAAGAAAAGTACAATGGAAAAGCTGAAGTCGAGGTACAATTCAAATCCCTTTCTCTAAAACTGGAAAGCATTAAGGAAGGAGGAGGAAATTCAGAATAAATGGGCTGAAATTGGAAAAGTTAAACAGGCTTTAGTGAGGAGGAAATTCAGAGTAAAGGGGGTAAAATTGTAAAAGTTAAACAGGCTTGTCAAATAACCGAAATATTTGAGTTACATTTCCTAAACTACTTTAAAAGGGAGTAAACTAACCAAATGCCATCTGAAATTGGCTGTCCGCCCGTAACTTTGGTTGACTTTAGGGTCAGTAAGGCAGAGGACAGACATAAGCTGGACTAGCTGAAAAATCAATACAAATATAGATAAAATGCAGATGGAATTTATTATAGAGCAGCTGGAAATGCAAGGAAAGAATTCTGTGGATCTATACTGATGGTATAACTTCGGAAAATATTCTCCAAGTATGAAAGTGCTTTACAAAAAAAAAAAAACCACACACAAAAAAAACAGAAGAAGTGAAGTTAGACATAGCCATACTACAGAAAACAGACGGTGCAGCTCTGAAATTCTGGTGTAGTGTTTCTGGTCAGTTCAATGAAGTTAGCATAGAAAGTCCAAATGGACTTGCTAATGAAGATCAATAAAACAATTGCCCAACACAGAACAGGAGATTCTAAGCTGGTTCTTTTCCCATTGCTTTTCTCCCAATATATATTTTCATTAAATTCTCAACTTCTTGTACTGTGAAAACTTTAAAGGATACCAGGAAAGCTTTCAAGACATTCATCAATGTCGGGATTTTATCCTGCAGGGAGTCATGTCAGAACCAACACAATAAATGTTACCATGAAGTACTGTTAGTAAGCCATTCTTACAAGAAAGTTCCCTCGTGTATCACTGCACGGGACAGTCAGTCGCATCTTGCCAAGGCTTATATTTCAACCATCCCTTTTCTAAAATACTCTGCACCAAAAGTAACATTCAAAAGATTTTTAGTAAAGATGTACTGAAAACATCTTCCACACTAAGGACACAGTTTCACTGTTTAAAAGCTAGTCTAAATCTGGGTAAAGAAAAAAAAAAAAGGGTAATGATCTGGTTGAAAAAGTGTTTTTTTTTTTTTTTTTTTTTTTTTTTACATTTTTCAGCCATACCAGCTTTCTAATTCAGCTGCCCAAGTGGCTGCATGATTGCTAGTGCCTTCACAGGGAAAGAGGTGGTAAGATGGGGGTCAGGAAAGCCTACGCTTTTTAGTGTGAAATGTGGCCCTTGGTCTGGCATGAGGCAGTGAATGAAGGTACTACTGTCTAACTCCTTAGGGTATGTATGGTACCTGAGACTGCAGGTGAAGAGTCAAGAATCAGATAATTTCATACTTAGAAAGACTAGACAAACAACGCATAGCAAGAATACCCAAAATGTTCTTTAGAGGAAGGTCTGAAACTCAATGGACAGCAAATTGACTGAGTGGCAGGTCACAGGTATTTTACTCAGACAGAATGCAGCTCCAGAGAGCCACCTCATTTCTCAATCAGGGAATGCTTCTCTCATTTTTATTTATTTTTTGTCTGTATTGATGCATGTTCCCTCTGTTTCTACCTTGCAAAGTTACAAAAAGCCCTTCTGACAGCAAGAGCACACATGCTCCATTAGATCTTGTAGTCCCACTGCAAACGGTATAGAATAGTTTACTTAATAAACATTAGAGGTTACTAATCCTATATTGGATTCACAAATCAAAACCAGAGAGGTGTGTAATCTTTTTCAGATGTTTACATGAATGTTGATGTTGGTGAGAATTCAGAAGAACACGTGAAGACAACAGAGCATGTCAAGATTACAAAAGCACAGATATAAACCTTTGAAGACAGATATGAATTGAAGCAATACCCTTTTCTATAATCTGCTTCTCACGTGAATTAACATGGATGACTGCCATTCTTCCACAACAATAAGCAGTACCTTTCAATTTTTCCCTTTGTATGAATACTGAAAAAAGGGCCATAATATTATCAAACTACATTTTTGGATTGTTTTTATAAAAAAACAATCAGTGAGATTTTAGAAAAACGGGCAGCACAATGGCCCTATTCCCTCTTTAATCCTCCAGCTAGGAGTCCAAGGAGGAGAACCAGATTCCTACTTGGCAAAATAGTCTGGTTTCTGCATTTCTGCTGCTGCAGGCAGCAGTCATTTGCACTACCCCACCTACTTGAACAAACTTTCCTCATTGGCAGTGACCTTCACTTTGGGAGTGCATTGCTAACTATACTGGTAGAGAGAAACCTCTTAACATCCAAGCTTGCCATCCTACCCACCCACACCACCAGCTCGCACTCTGCAGTCCCACTGCAAGGTTTGGGAACGTCAGTTGCTTAAGGCATCAGGAAGATCTGTCTGAAGAGACTCGCTATCAAGTCTCTTGTGGTTATAATCTGACTTTACTGAATATACAACTGAATTAATGCATCCTATTGTATTTGATATACTTGTATATTATTGTGTATTTCTATATACTCATCTCAACTCAAAAAATGTCACTCAGCCATACAAATAAGCTCATGTGTGCAATTGCCATCAATCTAAAGCACGCTTATTCCAGCTTCATGTCACTGCACTGAGAGATCCAGGAGGCAGCCTGTTTGGCTGAGTTTCCATGAGACAGGTTTTGTCTCACTGCAAGAGGGGAGGAAGGGAAGCTATCTTAAAAGGCTTTCAAGAATTTTGCCAAGCCTTTCCAACCACTTGGCAAAGAACACTTTGGGATATACTGAGTCTGAACTATGATGCTGAGCCAGTTCATGAGTGTAATACTGACCACACATAAATTTCAGGGATATTACTTTATACTCAGTCCAGAACACAGATCAGTGTGATGTCAGTCTTGATATTCTGCAGGACACTGTCAAACACTTGTCTTGTTTAGACACTTCCTTTGGGAGCATCGACTCTTAACTTTCAGTTGTTGTCTGTCTGAGGTAAGCTGAAGCTCTCCTCTCCTCCCACCTCCTAGTTAAACCACATGAATTCAAATGTTAGGTTTTTTTTTTCTTTTTTTCAAACAATGAAGAACTGAATGAGATTTTAATCATTATTACATATGACTAAGATAAGCTTGAAACAAAAACTCATCTTTGGACTCCTCTGGAACTCAGATTCATATTTCTCAGCCTGAGACATTTCTTGATCCTGAGTAGAGAGAACAAGTCTGGGGAAAAACTGAAAGGGAAGTACATGAAAATAAATCAAATGCTGCACAGGTTATGGTACTGAAACTCTGCTGTGGCCCTGAAAATGAACAGCCAAAGCACAGAGAGGGAAAACAGCATGGCATGTTATGGTGACAAATGCCATTTGTAATAAAAAATCTACAATTTCTGTGTAACAGAAACTTGCACATTATGGTCTGTAAAGTGTTATTAAATCAAAATGCAGGGTTTTTAAGCAGTGTGTTATTCCCTAGTTACCTGATTCCACCAATTAGTAGTTCAGCATTGTTCCTCATTAAAAACTTCTACCAGCTTTTATAATCTGATATATAGTGGGTGAAAGTGAACGATTGCTTTCACTGAAAAGAGGCTGGTACAGACTGTTCAGATCCTTCCCATGACTTTCAAACCCCTGCCAATATATTTTAATATCAACAGAAAACAAGCAGCCTTACTTCAAATCTTTATGCTTTGAAGATATGTGCAAACATTCACAATAAAACAAGACTGGCACCAGCTTCATTTGGAATGTATAGGCTATGTCAGATTAATGGGAAAGTAAGTCTTGAATATAACAGTAAAAACAGTACAACTGCCAGTTGCTGGCAGTGTAGCAACTGGTAGCTGCTTAATATATTTTTCATGTAGAGAAAGGAAGGCATACTCCTAGATCCTCAATATACTCTTGAAAGAGCATACAGTATGACATTTTCCTCAATATGGAAATTGTGGATAATAAATTTATTGTTTTCAGAAATATTTTTGTCTGACATGATTACTATTTGAAAGAAGGATATAAGCTAAAGTTACCTGCATTGGTATTTTGTTCTTCATTACAGAGTTCTCAGACTAGGCACTATAAGCAACCTAGCTGAGAAATTAGCAGATGACCAATAGCATTGGTTTTCAAAGACATAAAAGAAAATGGAAAACTGAGAAAAATGAGGAAATTCAGGTTTTCTTGATGTGAAAATAAGTTTTTAAAAGAGGAGATGGTGGATCCTGGGGCTTCTCATGAAATGAAATCATAATGTAATTTGATGAGGCACCTGGACTTTGAAGTCCTTCCAGGTTCTGCAGCCCAATAATATGAAACCACCCCCGTAAGAGTTCTCTCTCTTACAAACCACATAAGAGATGATGCACAAGCACCCTCCTGGTATGGCTTTTTTTTTTGTGTGCATTAAGCAATGTGAACAACCCATATTTCTTGGCAAGCAACCACTTTCACAGTGACTGGTAAATATTTGTTTAATATCAAATGCTGGGACAATTATTGCTAGACAAGGAACTCATCACAAAATGAATTCAAGTAGTTGGCCAGTAGCTGTAATTGCTCTGAGTGGTGATTGCTAGCTAGACCACACTACCATCATTAAACTAAATCAGACCGTACCCGATTTTGAGGCCACAAGGCCATAACTTTAACAAAGCAGTAAGTTTTTCATGAGCCCTTGGCTAGTAAGTGTAGTATTAAATGCAGCGAGTGACCCATTACTTGGAGAACTGCTTAGTTCTGGAAGCATTTGTCCTTACTGCTAGGACTTCAACAATCAGATTAAGTTTAAAGTGCTTCATGGGTGGTCACGAGTAAAAAAAACCCTGACAATCAAGAAATTACAAGAAAATATGGGCTTCCTGAATTACCTCCCTTAGGGAGATTAAACTAGGAGGCAGGGAATTACAGCATTCTTCACTGTTAAGCAGGAGCTTGGAATTATCTAAAGGAAAAAAGAACTAACAACTCATGGTATGTGGAAATCAGTGGGAAGAAAAGCATTTACAGCCTCTTTCTAGTTTACAGTAAGTGGCTACAGTCTTCCCTGAGATACTTTTTTTTCCTAATACGATAAAAAAAACATCCATTCAGATTCTTCTCTAAAAGGCAATGCATGAATGTTCCTCATTCTGTTTCCAAGCAGACTGATAAATATATGCAAACAGATACATGCCCACAGGGAGAGGAGTCTTGTTCAGCAAGTTAATATGATTCATTCTGAAATGCTTGATTGTTCTGTCTGGAGCACTCAGGGTTTTACATCTGCCCAAGAAAATCCTTTTTCACATTGCCACTTCAGTAAAAGGAAGCCATTGTGGAAGCACATTTAGTCATACTTTTTTGCTTTGTGTAAACTAACAGTATTAGGGTCAAATCTTTAAAATGAGAAAAAACAGCTGCGGTGTATGGTTAGTATTACTGCACATGGGGCCATGCTGCAGCCACCCACAAACATCCAAACACAGATACCCCACAACCGTTCTTATGGATGTTTAGACTAAGTGCTAATATAAACACTGCATATAACACGTGCATATAACAATTGTGCATAACACGATTTTTTGAAAATTTGGCACTTTGTTTCCAAAATCTGAGCTACAATCAGAAAAAACAGATAAAGATTAATTTGTGACACTGGTCTCAACAGCTCCGGATATTGCACTGGGGTTAGACAGAACCATTAAGACATACCTTAGAGCCAAAAAATCCCTTGATGATGAAACTGACAGCTAACAACAAAAATTGTAAATATTTTTTCAATTGCAATAGGCTGGGATGACTGTTCTTATTTTATCTGGTCTCATTTCCTTTTTCTAATTTTTAGAGAAACACTCAACTGCAAGTAATAGGTTGTTGAAAAAGAACCATAATATCAGAGGTAAATGATATGCTTAAAACAGAGTTATCAACTTATGAGGAAAAATCATTTGCCATAGTTTTTAACTACTTTAATTATTTTATTTCAGGATTGATTTGCCTTTATTGAAAATAGTGATGAATGTTGTGAAATGCCTGTATGGTTCTGAAATTATAATAATTCTATATGAATTATCATGCATCATGTTCATGCTGTAATGATTTTCATTACATTTTAGAGAGGTTTCTGTGTCTGAGACACACACAGACAAACAATTGATCTTGCACAACCTGAGAGAGAAGATCGTGTGGCTGGGGATAGAGAATGGAAACTCTGAGTAAGTGGAACAGAAACATTTTCCATCAGTATTTTAGGAATTTGTCTTTTCCTTTCCTCTTCAGTTACTTCTTTATCCCTCTAAGCATCAGTGCTAGAGTTTCCCACCTCTCTGCCATGCCAATACAATTCTTTGCGTGATTAGACTCTCAGGTGACAGAAATAATAATTCGGTTAAGTGATAATGATTTATTTCTGTCACCGTAGATGCACACAGATTTGTTCTTATCTCCTAAATCAGCTACTAGTTAACCTTTGAAGCAAAATTCACAGTTACATGAGGGAAATTTTGAAATGAAGAACTAGTACTAAAATTACACAGTGCAAGACTCCCAACAGTACTATCACTGCACAAAAGAAGGAAAGATAAAATCACTCTGAAGGAGACCTGAATCTGTTAATTTTTATTGACAGGGGGGTTTGTCTGGCTTTGACTAAACAGTGGAAAAATGAAAAGAATTCAGGGAGAGGCTACTGTGTTTGAAGAAACAAGAACTGAGGGGAGGAGGACAGGGCAGGGGATGGACAGGAAAACGCACAACACAGGACAACAAAGAAAGCAGAAAGCAACAGTGCTTTCTACTGCTACTGCACTGCTCAGTCCCCGCGGACTGTTCTCCTCTCCAGACTTCCTCATATTTTTCTGAAGAATGGGGTGAAACCCACTAACAGAGTATAAATCAATTGAAAGTGTTTCTTTGGAGTCTGATGTTATACAATACTTATTATAGCAGCTTCATCTTTTTGGTTATGAGACCCCAAGGGACTATAAATTCAAGATAAGAAATAAGCAACAGCAACACAAGGAGCAAATGAACTCTTGGACAAAGATCCTGGGCCAAAAGTCCTTTCTGTTAAACTAAAACCCATTTATACTGCACTGTCATAAACAAAAACCTGAAAGCAACAAACCCATTTCTTGCAGCGGAGCTATGGAGCAGGAGGCACCTCCATGGGCACTGCAGGACTTCCAAAGTCACAGCTTCGCATGCAGATATTTTAAGTTGGCATTACTGCTGTAAGAAGCTGTCCCACCAACCTCCAGCTACTGCTTGCTGCCCTCATCCTCGTGCCAGCATTTCTGCAGGCATCTGCTGCCAACCATCTATGAAAAGTGGGTTGCTAACAGCTGGTTTAAAACCACCTCCTCCCCTTGCTATGATTGGGATCTCTTGTCCTCAAATTATTCTTAGCATTAAAAAATTCTCTGAAAGAACAAAGCTGTACAGTGTACAGTATAAACTTCCTTGAAACTGAATAGTTTTCTAAGCTTTCCGTGGGGTATTTGTGGGTCATCGGGTTATTACAACCACCCACTAAAAATAATAACTGCAAGTGTGTAACTAATTGGTCAAGAAAAAAATACTGCCTTCTCACCTTCCCAAAGCATGTTTACAGAGATTTTTGGAGTGACTGCTGTGCTAGGGCAGGTTGTCTGCAGTCGCCTGGGCTGAACAAACCAGTTTTAAAGGAACGGCTTTACTTCACCTGAAACAGCATTTGGCAGTTCGGTAAAACAGAAGTGTTCTTGTCACCATGCAGACAAAAATAAAATTTAGTTTGCATCTAGAGCTATAGAGTTTTGTTTTGCTTAAGAATATTCTCATACCACAGCGACATTGCAACTATGTGCCACGAAAAAGCCAGCATAATGTAGGCTCACTGCAGAAACTACAAATGCACCATCATAGCTCTACATCTTGCTGCTCTGGCAGCATTATTGTGCTGTAAACAATGCCTGGAAAAAAGACGCACATAAAAAACAACAACAACAAAAACAAGAAACAACCAACAACCCAACAGTTGAATCCAGTCCAGCAAGCTTACATTGGATGGCTACAAGCTGACTTGTAAGAGATTGAAGCCTGACCTCTAGCAGACTGTGTGAAACCAGCCTTACCAGTGAGACCTACGTGCAAAACATACTGAAGATCGTTTGATCACTTAAACTTTGTGATCTGCTTAAGTCAACTGCAAAAGCCTCATGAAGATGCTTTCTCTATTGAAACCTCTGTAGGCAAATTAACTTCATTGCACAAGAGTATTCCGTGAGGAAGTTGAGAATTGCTCATACAGATTGCAAACTCGATCCCCAGCTTCTTCAGTCTGCCTGAGGGCCAGCAGTGATCCCAATCAACTCATTGCAGAAGCCTTGCAGAGCTCTGAGCAACCCTCTATGACAAAGGAGCCAATGGGGACTACATGCGTCAACACCAACAGAATCAGAAGTCATAAACACAGCTCTTAGTAATCAGCACCAAGAGAGAAAGGTCAAGTGTCAATAATTTTGAATCTGTGAAGAATTAGAGACACACAACATCCTAACGCTCTTGAAATAGCAGCATGCTATATCTAGTCCATCAATAAACCTGGAACCAGTTTCAGGGATGTATATTCAAATATTATTAAATAAGAAAAAAAATCATACAAACAGAAATGAGCAACCGACAAAAAAAAAAAAAACAGAACATCAGCAAAAGTCCTTTTCAAGGAAATACCACAAAATCCAAACTCAACTCCCATTCAGCACATTATATGCATAGCGCAATGTCTACCTCACATCATTTCTGAGCTGGTAAGATTGAGGTTTCCTCCTGAGTGCTTAAAACAATCTTTAAGTGAGGGCATCTTTTACAAATATTACTGTAGGAATCCATACGCATATGTGGATATGCTCTTATTCATTATCGTAACTGTAGACCTACCCAGCTTACATTTGACATAACTTTTGTTAATAAAAGAAAGGATGTAATAACCTTACAACTTCCACATTCTAGAAGATCTGTATAACATCACTGCTCTGAGGACTGGTGAGGAATGTATCTGGGTTCTACCCCAACCAGCACAAGACCAAAGGATCTTTCTGGAACTCACAGAAAGGTGATTACTATGGTCTGCAAACATTCAGAAGAGATGAAACGATTAGTTTCTGAAAAGCCCCTTCTCCTTACTTTCGTGTTGACATATATAGCTCATTTCAAAGGGTCTTATAAAAGTCTATCCCTTTCTAACCTGAAAAAGAAAAGGATTTAGTGGTATCAAACAAAGAATGAAATCCATTTGAATTTCTGGCTAAAGTAAGCTACAGTACTGCTGTTTTAAAAAATGTTTCCAAGAAGCTACATACACATGGGGAATTAAGTGGATATTCCAGTAAATCCAAAGAAAATCCGAGTCAGGTCACTACAAATGAAAATGGGGATCTGAAAGTTTATGTTGTGGATATTTTTGAAATTTGAAATTGATTACTAAAAAAACACAAAAATATCTTTGTCTTCTCAGATTGTTTTTGCATTTTTACCAAAGCTAAAATACTCAATATTTTATGTTTGTAATACTTTGCTCTCATTTTAGAGGGAATCCTTCTCTGTCATTCACTTTTTCTGAAGTTTATTAAGCATTTCTCCCTCTACTGGGAAAGAAAAATAACCTTCCTTCTAACCACAAATTAAAGAAGTAAAATATCTCAGATGTCAACAAACAGTGTTTTCTGACAGTTTATGCCAAATCCTTTGACCAGATCTAAAAATAAATTCTGATTTATGGAGAATAGTAGATGGTATAAAAGCAATAATAAGAGTCGGTCACAATGTTTAAAAGCATATGGATTCCCATACAAGCAGAAGCAAATGGGTACAGAGATCTAAAAGAATTTGGTACATATTTTCAGCAAGGTCAACAACCAAAATCAACAGCCAACATGCAGAGCTAATAAATTGACTGTCTGAAAGCTAGACTCTTAAAATGTTATTCTGTCTTTAAATACGCTGTACTGCATTTTTCATTGGCAAAAAGCTGATGTAGTTTCCCAATGTTTTTTTCTGAGACATTCCAGGGGTGTGTAAACATGAGATGTACAAGCGGTACACAAGTTGAATACAAACAGCTACTTCCTATCCTCAATATTTCTTTTAAGAAGTTAAATTTATCTTGTCCAAATCCCCAGTCATTGGTTTCACGAGACACTAAAATCGTACCGCTACTCATCTGTTGCTACATTTTAACATCTATCCGTAAAACGTTGCAGATTATCATTATCCTGAGCATTGATTCTAAATGTTTGGCTCCAAATATCGCCTGCTCAGGCCTGGCAGTACAGAGCTTGCTCTTTCCTTGTTGGAGGATAAACTGGGATATTACATGTGGCTTCAGCAGGGGGGTTTAATATGTGTATGCCTTTTTAGGAGGATCACATTTTATCTTTCCAAGCTGTTCTTTTGTTCTGAATTTTGCTGTAAGAAATCACATAACATACTGTACCAACAGTTATTTATAACAGAGGCAAACATTTTCTAAGTTTTACTGTTTATGCCATTATTTGTATTGATATTAATTGTAGTTTAGTAAAGGAATATAACACAACATGTTTATGTAAAGTACATTTTACCAGCAAGTTTTATTTTTAGCTTACAAATTTCATTAACTTATTTTATTAATAGGTTATTATTTTGTTAACAAGTTATTTCATTAACTTTATTAAAATTTCATAAATTTCATTGACATATTTTGTTTTTATATATATATATAAAAAAGGAAAGTGATGGCTGCTGAAATTGGTGACTAGAAAGTCTGTTCTGAATTGATCTCATCTCATTTTGGAATCTATGGCACCATTTATTTAATGAACTAAATCTATATCTATTGTCAGAAGTATCACTTTAGAGAGCTACAGTGTCATTGCTTCCTTCAAGTTACATAAAGCTATTTTCTTAAATCAGGGTTAACTTCAGCTTACTTTAGTAAGACTGGTTCTCTGGCAGAAATCAGAGAGGTTTGTTTGGAAAAGGGTTTGACATACATGCTCTTTCTTCTGCTCAGAACTGGCAGAACAAACCTAATATAAAAAGCCTGCTCCATTAAAGCCTGGGAAGCTTATCCACTTGTATATTT
Source organism: Anser brachyrhynchus (assembly GCF_964034855.1). Lineage (NCBI taxonomy): Eukaryota > Metazoa > Chordata > Aves > Anseriformes > Anatidae > Anser > Anser brachyrhynchus. The sequence continues at coordinate 27,579,085 of NC_137698.1, forward strand.
AGCTTTTTTTTTTTTTTTTTTTCCCTCTTTAAAAACAAAACCACCACCTTTCCTTGTTCTTTGGCTGCTTTTGATGAACTATACCTTATGTCCCACAACGTTACTTGCAGACTGTACAGGCAGTAACCATGCACAACACCTACCCATATACTTTTTTGAGTTCCTGTGCTCCTTTTCAAAAGCATGACTTAAAACCAAAATTTCAAATCTACCAAGTCCCAGTTTAACAAATTTATGAAAAGCAGCTAGATACTGTAAATGAAGATGATTTAATTCTTTCTTTCACATTTTTGTGTCAGTAACTTGCTAGTATTGAACTCACTTTTCTTTCTGGCAGTAGAACAGTATGTGGCGAGCCTATTTGCAGCCTCCTTCAATGCCTTTTTTCTCATACTAACAGAGAACAGGCAAGCTAAGTCTACCAGTCAGCACAGAACATCACCCTATGTTGGGTATCTACTATGACTGACTCAGGTTAAACTCTAATGCTTTCCTGAAATTCTCAGCTGAGTTTGTTTCCCACTAAGTCAACGTGCTGTAGAACCATTTGTGCTCATTACTTGTTGGAAATTAGAGCGTATCAAGGACAAACAACGACTTTCCTGAAATGCTCCTACAGTTTCTTAACAACTGTTTTCTCTACACAGCTAACAGAGGAGAGCCTTAAACAGGGTGTTAACAACCCCGCCGGTAAGAGGACTCTGACAAAGAATGGAAAGGGCTGCCAGACACTGCCTACAACAAATGTGACAGTGAGCAACATGGAAACTTGAACGGCTAACATGCTTGTTCAAAAAAGCTGTGAGAGATGGCTATGGCAATATTCTGAGTGCAAGGAAAAGCTGAAATATCTGTTGCTTTACAGTTTTTTTTTTCCTTAATGAAACACACTATCATTAGAATTCAAATATTTACATTAGCCATGACATCCTTAAATACCTTAATTAACTGATGCTTCTTCAGCAGTATCTCTAGCAAGCTGTTTTATCTGGTTCTACAGCGACAAAGAACAGAGGTGACAGACTGCTTTGTCTTCCTGAAATACAGAACTGATTCAAAACGCCCAGCAATAGTACTTTAAGAAACAGTATGTGATAAATTAGCGGGTGTTTGTTCATTGTCTTTAAAAGGAATTCAGAGGATCTGCTGAGAAGATAAGGTTTTGCAATTTACGACCTTGTTAAGGGGGAAGACTAAGCAAGTAGATAGTGGGGAGGGGGTGTTGGATAAACATCCTTGGTAAAACAAAGACTCTGTGAAATACTGTTTCCCGCTTCACTACCCTCCCCCTTGAACACGAGCACAACGCATGATCATTGAAAGAAAAACAACGACCCCCAACAACGAACTGCGCAGCTTCAGAAGGTCCAACAAGTCCTGACAAACCGAAACTTGGATGCTATAAAACGGCGACACTGAAAAGGGAAAGTTGCGTGCTGTGGTGGAGCGGAGACTCCCCAGCCGCCCAGCGCTGTTTTGCTTGTGCCTGCTTACTTAATTAATAAAATATTTCTGATAGACCAAGAAATTTGTATGGTCTCACTTATAACACAGTATGCAACCAAAGCCAGTTTTAACTAATATAATCTTCAAATATAACAATGCAATGTGCAACACTCATTTACTATAATGACTTGCCCTGTTCTGTGCATTTCTTGAGAGAAATGTTTTATGGGGAACATCTGCACAACTGAAAGCCTGTTATTTCTACCAAGCTATTTTGGATACGTTGAGTGAGAATTCTGAAAATTAACTTCCTGATGTTTAAACACATGAACAGAATCACATTGCTTTTTTTTGTTTGTTTGTTTTTCACCTTCATTTTTCCTCAGACTGGGAATAGCCTGTGAATGATATTTTGTGCTTCAAGATGTATTGAAATTATACATTATGTTTGAACAATAAAATCGAATTCAAAATGCCATAATTGCAGCTTTTTCTCTTGATACACATTACCACAACTACAGTCAATTGTGAAATCCCATGAACCAGTGACAGAAAGAGCTCTCCTTCATGTCTCTTGTCTCTCTACTGTCAGGAAGAAGAATTCATGGAGGAAAAGTAAATTACACAGAGGAAAAAGCGCACACATCAGCATTAGAATTCCAGGCTTCTCTCTCAGTGACTTAAGCATCTATAATATAATAAACAAAATACTATTTTTAATTGTGAGCAATTCTCAGTCTCACCTGCACAAACACATGCACTAGGAAAGAAAAAAGAAGATATATATTACCTATCCTACAGCAACAGTCAGTTGAGACATTTGTAATACCGGACATCTGTAAGTTGTTTTTTTTTTGCCCCCCCCTAGTTTCATATTGTGAATGTTTGTTTTGAGACAGGTGTTTTAGATGCATGACATACGGACCTCTGCTGCATCACAGGGTCAAAATCTTCTGTGACTATGACAAAGCCGGGACGAGGCTTCTAACACCGTGTCAATGGCTATGGCCATGGATAGAATGTTTGTGCTGATGGAGTATTTATGGTGTACTTTTCTGTGGTGTTTACTGATAACCAGCACCATGTTTATGTGTTTTAATGGAAGCTTACGGCACACATTTCTGCCTTCTGAGCCCGACTCGGAGGTTCCACTCAGACATGCGTTTACTAGATAACAAAGTCTGCAAATGTCACTGAAGTACATTTTAGACTGTGTTGAGAGTTAAGTAAACATGATTAGTAAGGGGCCAAAAGGGTAGTTGTGAATTTCTGTTTCTGACAGAAAACACAGTTTATCTTATATTAGTATAAGGAGGAAGAGTTTAATTCCCAGTGAGCATTATAAAAGTAAACAAAAGTTCAAGTGTATCCAACTCAAATCTTTAAGCAATTTCAGCAAGCCAATAACATCTAAGCCAATATGACAACTATTTCCCTGTCTTTAAAATACCACATAAATTAATCAAAAAGAATATGATAAAATGAAGCACTTCAGAGGACTTCTCACTTCAGTGTAATCTCCAATGACAATTTTATCCTGTAAACAATTATGAAAATTTACTGAACTGTAAAGATGTAACTAATATGCATATTTGGAGCAACCAACTGTTGGAAAATAAAATCAGACTTTTCTAATAATATTTGCAATGTCAGTATTATAGGTTTTGAATACTTATTAATAAATTTAAAAGCTCCCCTTCCACCCCCCTCCCTTCCCAATGTGTGACAACAGAAGTTAGTAGCACTGAATTAAAGAATGCAGGAAATAAAAATACCTCCATCCTTTAGGTAAAAATGGAAACAAATTGCTGCAGCAAAACTGTTGCCATTTGAAGTTGGTTGAGCTTTCTCTCTGAGAGTATTCAATTATTGTATCACATTCTCAAAATAAGTATGCCATCTGATATTCATTAAACTTCCCCTAACTTAAACCAGCAGCAATCCATGAGATTCTACTTTATTTTTTTTGGGACAGCACGTGCTGTTGATGCTCTCTTATTTATTCAGCTACCGGAGAAATACACTACTAAACCACAAAGTTGAGCTCTTCAGCCAGATCACCACTGGCATGACTCTACCTATTCTCGATCATCTGAGAAGATTCTGCAGAGATAGGAGGTTTGTGTACCCAATTCCCACCACAGCAGCTGAACTATGAAGAGGGAGCATTCAAGCACTCTGAATGCAGGTCCTCATTAGGACTGTAGAGGCTTTAAGCCTAGCAAAGTTTGTTTGCTTCCGCCATTCTCTTCCAAATGAAAAAATAATAATATTGGAATGTAGTTGCCAACAAAAATAAAAGCTAAAAGCTAAAGCAATCCTTAGTTTAAGAAATCAGCTACAGATGGAAATACAAAAAGAAAACAGGTAGAGATAGGAAAGGGAAAAATTCCAATGGAGTCGCACAATGCATTCACTGGCAAGGCACTTTCTGAAAGGCCATGAGATAAACCCAGAAAAATTACCATAAGAGCACTACCTGTTAATGTTTGGCAAGTACACTGCAAACATACAGGACTGTAGAAGACTATTTCCTTCCAGAGTCCAGGCCAAAATTCAGTACGCAGAGTAATCAGAAAATTACAAGACGAGAAAGTACCTTTCTGAAATCAGAGTAAGGATTTTTGATTATCCCACAGATCACTCGCAGGATCAGGTATGTTTCTAATATTGTTATATCTCTATTCTACTTATATATAAAACAAGCATAGAGGTTTGGGATCTCAAACATCTACATTCAAAAGTTATCAGCTTACCATTTGCATGGCAGATCTTCAGGTAAAACAATGACACTATCAGCAAGAGAGTATCTCGTTTGATTTCCAGTGAAACAAGAATTACTGGTATACTTTTCTGTACTTACAATGAGATCATATCCAGTTCTGCATGAAGTCTGGAGAAAGATCTGCATTAACCGAAGTCTAAACCAATATATGGCAATTCCGAGAAGGCAGAATTTATAAGAACTATATGAATTTTAATTTTTTATTATTTTTTAAAAACATTAGGAATTTGTAACAGAACATAAGCAATTTTGAAGCTAAAAGTACAGATACTTTTAGAAGGCCAACACATTAACTGCTTCACAGACGTATATAAAAAGATAATATTAAGATATAGGGATATCATGGAAACTGAAAACATCAGAACAACAAAACCTGATAAAGGAAGAAAGAACACTAGAAGTGTGATTAACAGAGAAACATAACACATTTCCCACTGAGATCAGCAATAAAATTCAAACTCAACGTATGTTAAGTCATCTCTAGAATACCCTGAATACATGGCCTTGTAATGTCAGTAACATTAAAATCAACCAGTATAACCATTTAATATTACAATGAACTCATCGGTTCACTAAAAGCATTTTCCATAGTGTCTTCAATGAAACTTCCTACAAATTTTTGAATTAAAAAGTCAAATGTTTACCTTCTTCCTTCAAGGTTTCACCCACTGAGAACTTAAATATTTTGATCTGTATTTTACACATCTGTCAGGATCATCCAAATATTTAATTCCTTCAGGCAGGAAAATGAAATGCAACAGCTAAATTATAAACCTGAACTCACAAACAAGAAAAGGAGTTTCTACAGCAACTGTTATGTTACTCTGTTGAAATGGAAGATATGCTGTGAGGTTTTTCTCTGAATCGACTAGGAAGCCTTTGAGGTCTCATTACAACATGAAAGTGCAGTCAAAACAAAACAGTCCTTAGACTGAAGGAATCATAGAATCATAAAGGCTGGAAACGACCTCTAAGATCATGTGGTCCAACCATCACCCTACCACCAATGTCACCCACTAAGCCAAGTCCCTAAGCGCCAGGTCCAACCTTTCCTTGAACACCCCCATGGACAGTGACGCCACCACCTCCCTGGGCAACCCCTTTCCGGTGCCTGACTGCTCTTTCTGAGAAGAAATGTCTCCTCATTTCCAACCTAAACCTCCCCTCGTGCAACTGGATGAACCTTGTGCAGATCGTGGATCATCTGTCTGAATTGTGAGGGCTTTCTATCACAATGAGAGAAAGAATGAGAGTGAGGGAAAGCAAGTGAAGGAAAAGCAACTTCAAGCTCTAGTTATTTCAACTTTCTTTTCTTTTTCTATGACAATTATTTTAACAAAAGTGCCTTAAAAAAGAGAAATGTAAAGAAACACTTTCCTTTAATTGCATTCTTTAAATTCTTAAGCCAAAAGCTTTCCATAATGTAATTTAAGCAAGAGAAAATTTTGCCTTACTTCCTACCACTGTCTCCCCATCTCCATTTTACACTGCAGAAGTACATCAGCAACTACAATAGCATTTGAGTAAACTACCCCTTGGACTGAATTCACTTGACTGAAATTAATGTCACTAAGAGAAAATACTAAATATTTGTAAGTTTTAAGTACTAATATACCAAAACTACTACAAATTTAAACTGTTGTGAACTTCATCAAGCAATTTGACTGACTAAGCTTCTTCATTTAGTCTTAAATATTTGTTTTTATTTAACTGAAATTGTTAGACAGATTTTAATGACATTCTACCCATTTCCTTAAATACATTTTTCAGCTGCTGCTATCGTTTTCTGGATGTCAAACCAGCATTCTTGTAATGGATTGATATTTATCAGCAGTATAAAATAGGCAAAAACACAGACACTCAGTCTAATAGAGAATTGGAGGCTAAGTAATCAACAAATCAAAGGTCATTTTGAGCATACTTTCATTTGCAAACGTTTTTCTCATCTGATTTTTATTTTCCTTATTGCATTTCACATCATTTTCAGGTTATAATTTTATAGACAGTCCTCAATTTTATTATGAATCCTGACAGATGATAAAAACACCAAATAAATTGATGTAAAACTATTTTCTGACATGTCTTTGCCAGGTATTTTACAAATTTGGGGCCCTATGACTTCCAAACTATGCCTATGGAGTTTAGTGTTTTCACAGGCACATGGGCAATGGTTGCCTGTAGGTCTGATCAATTTGACTTCAGTTATTCAGTCACCAAAAAACATACATTTGTATATACATATTATTTCTTAGTGTTCCAAGTACTTGTAAGGACCAAGAAGGGGGAGCTTCTTAGACAAGTGACCATGATTTCTGGACATTTTCATGGCCAATAACTAAAGATGCAGTTTTTAATTTAGTATTCAGCTGACAAACAACTGCTGTTAGTAACTAACAAAGTTAATATGTAGATTACAGTGAGCCAGAAATCAGTTTAGAGACAGAAAATCAGAACTAGAACATAAGCTCAACTTGAACTAATATATGACAACCAGTATATTTTGCTCATTGTTAACAAGGGTGACTGAAGATCTAATAGTCAGAACAGTAAGAATGTGGAAGGCACCAGAAAAGAAGGACAATTTGCAAAAGGCAAGACAATGAGGGTAAATACGGAAAGGCTGGATGAAGGCAGTGGAATAGAAGTAGAGTACTAGAAAGAATAATGCTTGGGATTTAGAAAATGATGTCTTGAAGAATTAACATCAAATAGTATAAATTTATTTAAGAGTAATTGCAAAAGGAATGTTAAAGAAATGTAGCAGTCAGACAATTACATCTGTAGCAAAGAGGAGGAATATCAAGTAATTACCAAAAATTAGACTCATTCTCAGAATAACATTTGCAAAGACAAATGCTAATTAAAAAAAAAAACCAAAAAAACGCAACACCTCATACTTCCAATCCACGATTTATTAAACTCATAATCCACACAGCAGTAAGAAAGAGGAATAAGTGAGCAGATCTGTGGAAGCAGGCAGAAAGGATTTTGTCATGTTCAAGTACTGTGATGTAGCTAAGTAGAGAAAACCAAGAAAGCAAATAGAATGTGGTACACAAATACATGTGAAGAAAAACCATGAACCAAGGGCTTTTGTCATGCCATCAGAAAATAACATGAAAAAATACAAGATTCATAGAAAGCATAACAGAGCAAAGTTTTGACTAGCTCTTGACACAGCATGAGCCTCAGTGCCTTTGGCAAAAGTTGAGTCCATATATAATGTATCACTAAGAACCCTATTGAAAAGTCTTTATGGGAAAGTGATTACATAATTTGTGAATTAATCTTATTTTGGTGGTCCTGGAAGACCTATTCAGGTTGATTAGCTGTGACTAGGGTTACCAGAAATAGAAGTGTAGTAGTAAGAGAGCAGCTGATGATCTTTACAAGCACAACTGGAATTAATCCAACACCTTCACTAGAATGAAACATGGACCTAAAATCTGTATCTTCTACACCTCTGTACTATCCAATTTATCATTGCTGAGTCTGAACTCCAGGGGTTTTGATCTTAGAAGATGAAAACAAAACATAATCAGACTTAAAAAACACAAGGTATAAAACACAAATCTCAATGAACGTGCAACAAACTAGTAATTTGCCCACATAAAGGCATGTGGAGTAAAGATAAAAACATAGATTTTAAGTTGCAGTGAGTTGATGCCTTGCATTTTTGAAAAAAGATATTTTATACAGCATGTATTACCCAAATTCGCACAGGTCAGCTTTAATAAATCTGCACTGAGTAATAACAAGGAAGTACTTGAAAGAAACAAAAATGCAGTGCCTTAGAGAGGTCATTAAAGAGCGTTGCCTAGAAGCATCCTAGAAGCAAAAATTTGAGACATTTACTTAGGGTGCTGATAGCATTAGCTTCACATATGCTAATTACTTTTCTGACTAAATACACCACTGCATTTGGTGAGGATACATAAGGCCTGACACAAGCTAACAGGCAGGAGTTTTCAAAGTTCACAGATCTCAACCATATTTAAAGGAGTATTCAGTAGTGATAATTTTATATATTATTTATATAAATATAATTATATATACAAAATATATATGCACATGCACACACACAAATAGCCAAACACTAGATTCACACTTCCTACTTGGCTGTATTCCTGCTAGGGCATCAACGAGGTCTCTGAAAGCTGTCTGCACCACTGGCTCATACCATAGGCTTTTTTCTATAAATGTTGACCTGTCTGCTGGACAGGCATCTACCTACCCAAGCAACACAGCTCCCTCCACTGGATAAGCCTTTTCTGTTCTTACCTCCACAAATGTCTCTGGGACAGCAATCAGGCTATTTATGGCAAGAAAAAGCATTAATAAGGCTGGCAGAGCAGGACCTGCAGCACTTGCTCAGTTCTTAGGTCTTCTCTAATCTATTTAGTTGGGGCATTTGCTTGAGTAGATAAACTAGGAATATGGCTTTAACTGACTAACATGTCAGTATCTTTAAAACCTTGGCACCTCCATTGACTCCACATAAGACAAAAACTTAAAACAAGAAAATTCTTATTCCAAAGATTTAGAGCAAGCATAATGAATGAGACAGAAATGGATGCCACTGAGTTCTAACCTCCCAATTTTTTCCACCAGAAAATATTTCTTGATGTGGGGCAGAAAATGAAAACACAATGGAATTAAATGCAAAAAAGAATGGAAGATAAACCTGAGGGCAAGGAACCAAGCCTGAAACAACATACAAGACAAGCTCTGCAATATAATCAGAGCTGGAAACCGCTTGGAAACCATCAGCCAATTATATCACTTCAATAAAAAAAACTGGCATATATAAGGAGGGAACAGAGGAATAATAAAACAAGTAGCTGTGTAACTATGTAAGTTTATGATTAAACTTCGTAAGCTGTAGCATCCTGTCCAGCAATTCTCCTTGCCCAAGTGGAAGCTCCTAGTTTTGCAGAGTTTTTAAAGCACAGGCAAAAACAACTGCAGCTAGATAGGTAGTACCAATTGCAGGTGGTTGGATGTTTCTGCAATATGGCAAGTTCCAGCAACAAGTTTATTAAACACAGATGACACCCTAACAGTAGCTACTGGGACTCTCAGAGTAGCCAGTGTTTAAACACGTAATCTGCTTTGCTACTTTATTGTGTACTACATGTTCAAAAAAAAGTACACATAAAATAAGCTATACAGAAATTACCTTTGTTAAAAAAGTCTTCAAATTATTTTTTTTTGTTTGTTTGTTTCTTGAAGGAAAGTATACTAAAATGCCTCTTTTGCTTTCCATTCCTTCAAAATTTGCACAGGAAAATGACATAGTTGTCTTCTCTGCTCTGTTAACTCTGTGAGCATCTGTGTCATTTCCCCCTACACACACACACCCATGAGTGTATAATTCACATAACTTTGTTGAAATTCTTTGTAATTTAAAAATAAATCCCTAGGTTCTTGATCACATTCTTTTTATTTCTATGCCACTTCCACAGAATCATCACATTCAACATTAACATCACATTATACAGGACATGCACAGTGAAATTAGAATTAACATGCCAGTTTCAGAAGATGGTTTCACTTGTCAGACACATCCTGAGCAGTGACACTCACATTTGATTTAGTGTGCCTGTAAATCCCGTAACTTGGCTCTCCTGAAAGCTTTGACCAGTGTCTCTCAGCCTCTTAAATTTATATTGGCTATTCTTTCATTTCAATAGATTCTTGATCAATTTTATACTCAAAGAATCTGAGAAAAAAATACCATCAAAGCCTGTACAAAAGGTATACACCATTTTTTTTTCTGAAAGGCAAATCCTCCTGAAGCATTTTCTAATATTAATCAACTTCTTTGTCATGGCTTGATTGAGTAAGGAATTCCAGTTTCACATTTTTGATTAGAATATAAGTGCTGAATGCAGAAGCTTATTTATTTCTTCACAGGCCTGGGCACCAGGAGTGGCAGAGTGATCTTATGTCCTATTAATTAGAAGCTCCTAGCCCAAACCAGAAGATCCTTTCTCTAGGAAGTCACTCAAAATGTACGGATAATGGACATATTATTATTGAAATTTTAAAATCAAATTTTCCTCTTTTTCTCTTTCCTGCAAGCCAAACACAAGATGGTGAACACAATCTGGCTCAGTTTTGAAGCATCTAGCTGCCACAGCCAAAGTGAGCAGCCCTGGAAAATGAATTTTTCTATACTGAGGCAGAACAAAACAAAGGTAGTGTGAAACAAACAAACAAAATCTTTTCTCCCCTTCCTTCCTCCTTTTCCCCAGCAAAAGATGGTATTTTTACATTTTCAGAAGTGGATAACTACAGATAATTGGGGGTAAGGGATATAACAATACCAAGGCAAATATGGCTGCACACCATTTTCAAAGCCATGTAAATATGAAGTAGGTACATATGATATTAAATCTGCAAGGGTTAGTATGCCGGCAAGCATTTCATGAGATTGTTTGAAAAATCAACCCTTTGATACAGAGAGAATCCATGAACACTTCTACACAAACGTCCTACTCAAACCACACTGAGAACCTCTAAGAAAATGTTACATTAGGAGAGCTTGGATTTGCTTTGCTTGATCATTTCCAAATATTAAATTCATCCAGTTGTTTCAGCTAGAAGCAAAGAAATAAAAAACCACAGAAATGTATCAAAAGTCAAAATGTGTCATTTGAATGCTTTTAGTCCAAGACTATCATAAGACTACCATAAGCTCTTTTTGCAGATGGATGGTACGTTTCTTCCTGTATTTTCTGTTTCAAAGGTGCATCATAAACTTCTGGCATACTGTTCTAAACCTTGTTACAGAAAAAAAGCAAACAACCCCAACTGCACAGCCCTTGCTCCCCGACCTTTGCCATCTTTATTCTGCAACAGCGTCTGGTTAGTTTGCATCCACAGGATTCCATACGCTTCCAGCACCAACTGAAAAGGCAGAAGGCCCTTAGCACTTAGAAAGCAGCAGCTCAGATTAAGTGCTTCTTAGAAGAAAAGCCTACTCTTCTTATCTTGGGAGGAACTGGGGGTAAATATCTTGGCAACAAAGGTGTGAAAGAGGCAACATAGCAATGAACCAACAGCCAGGCAGAAGAGAAAGGGAGGCCACTCTTTTGGAGGCACTGATGATATAACAAGCTTATACCATGTGTTTAACTAAAAACTTAAAATACATACACACAACTATTGGCTGAACCTGTGTTCATTTCCCTGCTTATCCTATGACCCTCATTATTTTCAATGTTAAAATAAAAACCTGAAAAAACACAGAAGTCCTGTGTGAAAATTTTGCTGGCAGCACACACACTGCTGCAGTTTTGGAAGGGTATACACTAAACACACATATTTTATAACTTTCTTAAGGATGTTTGACTCTTCCTGTAAAAATACTGATTAGCTTTTATGTAAGCAGGATGTACAGCTAGTTCTTGCCATTTACTAAAGGTCAGGAAACATCAATGCAGGAGAAAAAAAAAAGAAAAAAAACCTTAAAAATGTATTTCTCATCTACCTTTAACCTTTTGTTGTGGATATCAATTGTTACAATGAGTTTTAGATGTCTATTGCCGCAAATTTTAAATGGCTTAAAGTTCATTTATGTATCCTCTTTAACACTGTTAATAAAGGCATTGGTAAAAAGGAAATTAAAAAGGAAATTTATCAGCAGTAACTGCTAACGTTTTTGGATCATGCTATTCCTTAGCCTGAAATAGGCAATTAAAGTAACTGAAAGCAGAAGCAGCACAAAAAACAGATGAGTAATTTTTTATTTACAATTTCAATTTTAAGTTACTATATGTTCTTAGTTTTCATTAAAGCCACCTCCAGGAACTGGAACAAAAGTGACATTTTAGTGCCTGACCAGGCTACCCCTACCAGCAGACTGGCCAGCACATCATTCCAACATTCAAGTTGTTTTTGAATATTTTGAGGAATATGAAAGAAATTATGCCACATTGTCATGGGGCCTTAAGTTTCTAAATGGGGAATCATGAAAGCAACTGGGATTAAAACTGTCACAAAAAAAACCTGAATTTAGGATAATCTTAACAAATGGCTTATCACTACACATTTGATCCAACTGATCAATACAGATTGGGAAGCTCTATTTTGAGGTGGCACTGAAATAGTTTTATCTCATTGAGTTCATGCAGTTCTGTTACAGTTGATTTAGTTTGATACAATTCAACTATGGCATTTTAACGTATGGATGATATATTTATATATTTTTATGTATATATTTTAATATACTAAGCATAGGCAATTTAGCTTTCTCAGCGAAACTGAGAAATTGTGCTCAATTAGATAAAAATAAAATAAAAATTTCTCATAAGAGAAATTGTGCTTCAATTGTCTGCAGTTCTCTAGGAAAGAGTCATCCTTTCAGAAGGGCTCTTTGTTCTTTCTTTCTCTGTATTAGCATTAGTTATTTGTACTTCAATAGGACATAGATTTAGATCAAAGGGTTATTGTGGATAGACTTCATTAGCAGAGTAGGGATCTAAAGGATCTACAATCTTGAAAGAGCCCAGCAGATGAAACTAAAGTGGCCCCGTACAGACCTTTGCTCACAAATGCAAAGTTACTTGTTTATTGTGCTTATTACTTCCCAGTAAAAACAAGCATGTCACAATTCTCCTGAACAGATGAACATTGTCTTGTTCATTTCCAAGTAAAATGCCACGAATGTTTACAACTTTGAGTTTTATTCAGCCTTACAGAATAAGGGAACCTCAGTTATACATTTGCTCTTTTTATCTATCAGGAAGCATAATGAGGGATGCTAACCAGTGTCTGATTATTTATAGCAGTGTATTTTTATAATGTGAATTTTCAATCTCCATGGATTTTTCAGTTACTGCTTTTTGATTTAAATTATCAGTGGTATAAGTTTTTGTAAGAGCTTTTTTTTCCTTTTTTTTTGATTTTTTGCATTTCTTTAATTACAAAGCTTTAATTTCACACATTTTTACTCTAGCAAATAAATCTTGAATATCTAACCGTACATACTTATGACTGATGAGTGTAAATCAAAATTAATAAAATTTACTTCTTTTTTATTTTTGGCTTTTAAACAACTTTTGGAGAGATATGGAAAACCCATCAGGACACAGTTCAGTTTTAAATCACATACAAGAGGCGTGGAATATCTTTCCTGTAGTTGGGAAAGACTCTGTTACTTTTAGTTTCATACAAATAATGGCACCAGAGCTCTGCTCTATATGTCTTTCAAACTACACAAGAACCATTTTCTATGCATGTTTTCATCAGAAGATGCAATAACTTAAAAGCAAATAGTACATAAATCAGTGCCTAACTTTCAAGTTGAGCATTTCTGCTAAAGCAAATCACATTCATATATACATTAGTGAATGGAAAACAGTCTTCCCATCTTCTCACCATTCTCACATCACCCATCTTCTCACCATTTCCAAAACGTTGCTCTTCTAAATAAAAACAAACTCGAAGCTCTCAAAGCTACCAGCACAAATGTTTGTTCTCTGAGCTTCAACATCCCAAACTCTCTTAAGGCTGACCAAGGACTTGTACCTAATTTCTGTATGTTCCAAGGCTATAACTGCTGAATTGTTGGCTATTCTCATTTTTTTTTAAAGCTTTATCTGATATAGTCTAAATGAATCACAGAATCATCTAGGTTGGAAGAGACCTCCAAGATCATCCAGTCCAACCTCTGACGTAACACTAACAAGTCCTCCACTAAACCACATCACTAAGGGCTACATCTAAACATCTTTTAAAGACCTCCAGGGATGGTGACTCAACCACTTCCCTGGGCAGCCCATTCCAATGCCTAACAACCCTTTCCGTAAAGAAGTTCCTCCTAATATCCAACCTAAACCTCCCCTGGCGCAACTTTAGTCCATTCCCCCTCGTCCTGTCACCAGGCACGTGGGAGAACAGACCAACCCCCATCACTCTACAGCCTCCTTTAAGGTACCTATAGAGAGCGATAAGGTCGCCCCTGAGCCTCCTCTTCTCCAGGCTGAACAAGCCCAGCTCCCTCAGCCGCTCCTCGTAAGACTTGTTCTCCAGACCCCTCACCAGCTTGGTCGCCCTTCTGTGGACTCTCTCGAGCACCTCCTTGTCCTTCTTGTAGTGAGGGACCCAAAACTGAACACAGTACTCCAGGTGCGGCCTCACCAGAGCCGAGTACAGGGGGACAATCACTTCCCTAGACCTGCTGGCCACACTGCTTCTTATACAGGCCAGGATGCTGTTGGCCTTCTTGGCCACCTGAGCACACTGCTGGCTCATATTCAGCCGACTATCAACCAATACTCCCAGGTCCCTCTCGGCCAGGCAGCTTTCCAGCCACTCATCTCCCAGCCTGTAGCTCTGCTTGGGGTTGTTGTGCCCCAGGTGCAGGACCCGGCACTTGGCCTTGTTATGGTGACTTATTACTTGCATGTATCAAACAATTATTAAGGATGCAATGATTTCTTACAGTATCCTTTCTTGAAGCCCAAGCATCACAGAATGATCATGACTAGAAGCATGAGTAAACTCCAAATTAAGCAAATGGCTAGCAAGAAGATCAAGCTCAGGATAATGTTAGTGAAGAGTGAAAAACAGTGAAATAAACATTTCAGCAAAGGGCATAAGGACATTCTAGAAGTGATGGAACTAACATCTGCTTGAAAAACATCTGAGGCGTTGCATACAAAACGGAAGAAACCATGGAAGACAAAACTCAGCTGCTGAGGCATGACAACTTTTCCATTGAACCGAACTGTGGTAAATCATTATTATTTATAGCTGTTGGTTACAGCAACATTGAAGAGGGTCAAATGTATTTCGTATTTCAAGAAGGTATTCAGTCTCTTCTTCTTGTTAAACTAAACACATGCAAGTGGAACTGTGGACTCCAAGTAGTCAGGGAGAAACTGATAGAAGAAATTGCACAAGCCCCTGGATTAGACTGCGATTCATTCCATGCCAGAAGCATGCTGAGCTTAAAAACCACAAAGTGAAAGTGTTCAACAGAGACAACTGAGCTTTGCTTTTGCTATTCTAGAAGCAGAACACAGAATTTCATGCAGATTATAAAAGACCAGCAAATATTCATATGATATTGGTATATCTGGATTTTGAAAGAATAGTTCAAGTCTCCTCTTACACTAGTGAATCTATTAGCTGACTCTTTACAAGCTTTGGTTCACCAAATTAAACTATTTTCACCAAATTACCACTTTGAACTTCTGTCAATAAGGATGAATTCAATCTCATGCAGTTCTGTAGCTCAGCTGAGACCAAAAAACTAATCTGCTCCTCCAGAATAAACCATGATCTCATGATAAATTATGAACTTCCAAGGTTTGGTCCATAGTCTTCTATTTGTGATGAACTAATGTGGCTATATTACAGTCCAGTTTAAATGAGTAAGTGAACTGCTGATAAAGGGTTGGGGCACACCTGCTCCAGGTCCAAGCTCCCGTGAAGGCAAGGCAAAGGTAAAAGCCCAATGCTGCATCTTTCCCCTTTACATTTTTTGCAAAGGATACCTGGTTTACAAAATTTGCTCTAGAATGGATATTGCTCTTCCTAAGAGCACATTCAATGCTGACGCAAACTAAGACTGTAATCTTCTAATGTAAGATAACCTCTTCTAGTTATACTTTATCATATGTTTCATGTTGCACTTTTGAAAGGATAGTACAAGATCTATGAAAATTGTAACATCACGAGTTGAAAGAAGGGTATCCTATCCAACAGCAATATTTCACTAGACTTGCAAAAATTAATCAAGCTGGTGTTTATATCACCTATCAGAATTTCAGAATCTATCTTCTTAGCCATTCCAACATCTCCTCTTGAATAGTAAAAAGCCACAGAAGATTTAACGACTAACTGGAAGCAAAAATCCAGGTTCTTTGCACCTGAATGTCCTATGTTGAAAGTTTGGCCCAAAGAAGTCATGGTATCAGTCTAAAAACTAAGCATCTACACCACACTTACTCCTTTTAAAACCACTAACTGCTTTGTCTTCTTTCAGATAAAGATTATGTTCTTTAAGAACCAAGAAACTCTTTTATCATCAGATCTAATTGGAAGTATTTCCAACTTGGTTAAGGTAACAGCTATCTACTTCTAGTTGATACTGTATCAGTTGTTCTTGCTTTTATTCACTAGATGAAGTTCAACATGTTATCTTTGGTGAATCATTAGACAGTGATTTTCACTGTATTTTTAAAAACAAAACAAATTTTTCATAAGTAGCAGTGAACGCTGTATAATGGGAAGTCTGTTACACAGCTTTCTCTCCTCTTTCCAGGGCAACCTTACTTCTGAAAAGGAAAGCTCTGGGGTGAAGCTTGCTTTTAACTACTCTGCTGGAGCTGTTATCTCCTTCCTTCACGAGTGGGTCTTGCAACAGATGTGAGGGGTAGAAGACCATCAGGCTCACTCCACATCACATACTATCATCTGCAAGTTGCCTTGCTCAGCAACCTCCCTCCCAGACATGTAATCACCACCATCTACTATTCTCCTATCACTCCTATTTCTACCACTCCTCCTCCTCTTCTACAGTGTTGACTCCTTACAATGACAAAGGCCAACAGAAAGAAAAAGGTGATAAATGCGGAAAGGGAGCCCTGACAGCTTGCTCCTTCAGGCATGTATTTTTGTGTGCTTAAGATCAGAAGGTGTAGTATATGGTTGCTAAAAGAACAATATTTTTATATTTTGTAAGTTATCCTGTGAAATCATATAATTCAGCAAATGACCTTGCTAAGCCTGAGGACCTTATTTCATTATTCTTATTTTTTTTTAATATAATAAATGATCCCTTTTGATTATCAATGCAAGTGAAATAAAATATCATTTCAATTCCTTTGTCACACTGCAAAAGTCTTTGAGGGAGATGGAAAAATGGAATCTGCCCAGTGCTAATATCAAGCTATAAATTAAAAGCATAAAAATCACTCTTGCATAAGTAGGGTGTCATCACAAACATAAGGTAAAAATATTACTGATTTTTTCCCCACACATTTCTTCCTTCCTTGAGGCTTTTCATTTTCAGGTTTTGAGTTATAAAAGAATGACTGTAAAATAGCTGACAGCAGAATGAGTTACATGCTACACATAAAAATAAGAAATAATACAACCACTACACACCTGAATATCTACTGACTACAAAAATAAAAATAAAAAATAAGAGTAGTGAGAACAAAAAAGGCTAACCAGTGTTGAAAAAGGAACAACACACAAGAATCTCAGGCCACTATGACATTTAGATAGAGTGACCAAGACAAAAAGCACAGAACAACAGCCAGTAATACTTATTGCTTTTTTTGTGACTTTACCTTAAAACCTTCTATAGAATTTGGTATATGCAATACGCTTCCTTTTCATATAGCACTATGAGAAAGAACTATGGATTCAAATCTTTGGGATATAAATTACAGCAATAAGAAGCATTAAGGAGATTGTTCAAGGGAAAGGCACAGTCATTGCCCATTATTGGCCTAACAGTAAATTAGTGTAGGCAAAAATTTACTTCCAACAGATAAAAAGTTTATAGAGAAATGAAACAAAACAAAATACTCACAGTTTTGGTTTGGCAAGCACAGGTGGTGGCTCCTTTGCGGGTGAAAGCAAGACAGCTGGAGGTGAGACCAATTTATCACCATTTGGCTTGCTGTTAATCACTCCATTTACTCCATGAATGGGATTGATACCATTTGTTTTTTCCTCAGACGAACTGAGCTCTAGCTGAAGGGCTGCCACACCAGATCTCAGTTCAGTATTATTTGCTTGGTGGTTCTCTGTGTGTTTCTTAGGAGGAAGCTCAAGAGAGCTAACTTCAGCTGGAGGAAGTGGTGGAAAATTGTGGAAATCATCACTGTTGGATTCTCTTGTCAACAATTCATGACTAGAGCTTTCTGAGTTGGCTAAAAGAAATCAAAAAGAACGTCTCTCTGACAAGTCGTAAATAAAGCACAGGGCACAGAAATGCTGTACTTTGAGGCTGTTAAAAGTGAGATTGCTTTGCTTCTGTGGAGGTATTTTTCTAGACCTGTTGATAATTTATGCTGAATTAGATACATGACTGGCTATTTGTTTTCTGACTTTGCCTCATGCAAAAGGCAAAACATGGAACCTTTTGGATATCTCTCAAACTGTTCCAGAAGTCCAGTCACTAACTGAGATGGCCAAGTACTATGGGGCAACAGCAGCTGAAACGGTATTTCCTTTTCCTGAAGTTGTAGCATCATTTAAAAATAAATCATTTTAAAACACTGAAGTATGTGTGTATATATAGCATGTTTATAATGGCAGCTGCGTTAACGCATTGCACAACAGTCTGTATGTAAACACACTACAAAACTAAACATACCACAAACAGAGTTTTCTATTTTACAAAATGCATATGCCACATTTGGTAGCGTCATTTCATTTGTTTTCATTTTGCCTTTGCTGCCATCTAGTCCCAGAAGCCTAATGCTTAAAAATCTGCCAGGTTTGTGGCAGACACTTTAAAAATATATTTTACACAAATAAAGATATTAAACTAGAAAGTGAACCAATAAAAAACATTCAGTTTGTTTTAGATGGACAATTTGTGGTTGACAGTATGATTTATAAATATTGATATAAATATTGACAGGTAGCTCACTCTCCCATTTTACAATGATGTAAGTTAGAAAGAGATGTCAGAGACTATCCTAGGATGACAGTATGCGTCAATGGTAGCACTGGGAGAAGCCAAGTTTTTAGCTCTATAATCCCTTGACTCAAATGGAATTCAGTTAAGGTTTCTCAAGATACATATTTTCTGAGTAACAAGCCTGGGATAGGTACAAATAAAATTAGTTTCATGAATTTCCTAAAGGTTTCAATTTATTTTCTACAGTTATTATATGGTAATTTCTTTCTGTCCATCCCCCCCATGTATTTTTTTTTAATGGAGGCAGTGTTTTAATCTTATTAGCAAAATGCTAGCAGCTTGACTAACAACCTTTGTGTTTGCTAATTTATTTTCTTCATGTATTCTTTTTAGAGGAACCCTATCCTCTAGAAAGAAGTAACGCCGATTCAGCTGTTACTGCCTGAGAAGGTGCTTCACTCTCTCTGTTAGTAGTTGGACTTTTGAAATAGACCTCCAGGGATTAATCTCATGCTATCTGAGGATAAGCAAAATCACATTTACCCATCCCCCACCCAACAACAATTTTTATATTCAGATTATATCATTCAATGTTGTGGGAAACATAGGAAGATTCGGAGACTAAAAAGGAGATCTACCAAAGGGACTCCTGTCTTATGGGGGCTCTTTTCTACAAAAGAAGCAGTCCAATAACTTCACAAGTAAATTAATTATCTGAGCTCTATAATTAAAACCTCCTCTTTCCTTTTGTCACAAACCTGAGCAGACGGTTAGTTGTGCACTGCTTGTTATTGAACCGTGTTCATTCGTTGCTGTGCATGTGAAAAGTCCTGAATCTTCAGGAAAAGTTTCTGCAATTACAAGAGTACATATCTCTTCTGGAAATAAACAGAAAAATAAGCCACATTATAAACTACTTAAAGAACTATGTAATGTTTTTGCATTGCATGTTAGAATGACATGTTAAAGTGCTCCTTAGACAAAGAAATGGCCTTCCAAAGGACATGGCTTCAGTGTAAATCACTTTGTGTCTGAATCAAGTAAATTTACTCAGTCTTCAAAAGGGGCCTGTCTTGAACAATAATTTTGCAATCACGAGTCTGCACAGTCATTTTACACATACGATATCTCCATTTTTATGCAGGAGAATTACTTATTTGTACAAATCAACTTATTGGTTTCCACATACAATTAATACTTGCAAGCTATTCTTGAATCTGTGTAAATGCCACCAATATGAATATCATATCATTGCTTCTTTCCCTTGAATTTTCTGTATTTAATGAACACCTTAGTTCAAATCCCATTCCTCGTAAGGCCAGGAAGTATTTTGTCATCACTTCCAAATTTTTTTATGTAAACTGACCAGAATTAAAAGCTCTGGATGCACCAAGTATGTCCCTTCTATAGAGTTTGGGAAGATGATTTCTGTCTCTAAACAGGAGTGGGAAAACTTAGGACAAAACAGCATCCCCTGAAATTCTTCACAATTCCATGATAAAGACATTCTGCGGCTGTTTGAAATCTCTTCATTTTCCTCTAATGTGCCATCATATACGATGCCTGCCTTGATTATAACAGGGCCCCAGTCTAAAAACTTCTATGAAAGCTGGGCAGTTCACATTTTGGGTCAGGTCTCACAGTAATATTTTCTAGGTCCATTCCATTCATTTATTATAGGCATATTGAATTATCTAGGTATAATTTTTCCAGATTCTTCAGAGAAGTCACTTCATTTTACCTTTAATTGTAAGTGTATTCTAACCTTTTTTAAAGGTTGGTGGATGAGGGAAACGCTTGGTGGATGAGGGAAAGGCTGTGGATGTGGTTTACCTTGACCTCAGTAAGGCTTTTGACACCATTCCCCACAACATTCTCCTCAAGAAACTGGCTGCTCGGGGCTTGGACTGGCGTACGCTTCGCTGGGTTAGAAACTGGCTGGATAGCCAGGCCCAGAGAGTTGTGGTGAATGGAGTCAAATCTGGTTGGAGGCCGGTCACTAGTGGTGTCCCCCAGGGCTCGGTACTGGGGCCGGTCCTCTTTAATATCTTTATCGATGATCTGGATGAGGGCGTCCAGTGCACCCTCAGTAAGTTTGCAGATGACACCAAGCTAAGTGCGTGTGTCGATCTGCTCGAGGGCAGGAAGGCCCTGCAGGAGGATCTGGATAGGCTGGAGCGATGGGCTGAGGTCAACTGTATGAAGTTCAACAAGGCCAAGTGCCGGGTCCTGCACCTGGGGTGCAACAACCCCAAGCAGAGCTACAGGCTGGGAGATGAGTGGCTGGAAAGCTGCCTGGCCGAGAAGGACCTGGGAGTATTGGTTGATAGTCGGCTGAATATGAGCCAGCAGTGTGCCCAGGTGGCCAAGAAGGCCAACGGCATCCTGGCCTGTATAAGAAGCAGTGTGGCCAGCAGGTCTAGGGAAGTGATTGTGCCCCTGTACTCGGCTCTAGTGAGGCCGCACCTCGAGTACTGTGTTCAGTTTTGGGCCCCTCACTACAAGAAGGACATGGATGTGCTCGAGTGAGTCCAGAGAAGGGCGACCAAGCTGGTGAGGGGTCTGGAGAACAAGTCTTACGAGGAGCGGCTGAGGGAGCTGGGCTTGTTCAGCCTGGAGAAGAGGAGGCTCAGGGGCGACCTTATCGCTCTCTACAGTTACCTTAAAGGAGGCTGTAGAGAGGTGGGGGTTGGTCTGTTCTCCCACGTGCCTGGTGACAGGACGAGGGGGAATGGGCGAAAGTTGCGACAGGGGAGTTTTAGGTTGGATGTTAGGAAGTACTTCTTTACTGAAAGGGTTATTAAGCATTGGAACGGGCTGCCCAGGGAGGTGGTGGAGTCACCATCCCTGGAGGTCTTTAAAAGACGTTTAGATGTAGAGCTTAGCGATATGGTTTAGTGGAGTACTTAGTGTTAGGTCGGAGGTTGGACTCGATGATCTTGAGGTCTCTTCCAACCTAGAAATCTGTGATACTGTGATACTGTGATACTGTGAAAGGCTCAAAATACAGTTAATCTAAATAATCTTAGTATTTACACAACATACATAGACAATCTTACTCCTGGACATTGTTACATCATAGCTTTCCTTAATTAACCAGGAGTTTCTTTCAACTAAACTCATTTTCAAGCCTCAAAACCAATCACGGAAAAGGAATTGATTATAAAACATATTTCAAAGTTGAACAGAATTCTGTTTCATTAAGAAAAAATTACATTAAAGGCATATTGGACATTCACATAGAATCCAAAATATTACAAAAAAAATATATAAAATCAGTGGACTATAGCTAATAAAAGCAAATTGAGAAGTGCAGTAAAATATTTGAGACTCCACTAACTTTCATATGAAAATGCTCAGTAAGACTAGCCTCATTTATTTTAAATCACACAATGAAAATATTTTCTAGTAGCTTTTTGTTGTTGTTGTTTTCTTTCCTATTTTTCATTGTGGAAGGGCAAACCAGTGTCTCATTTAGACAGTTAACAAAAAAATCATGGATTTTTTCCAATGTTTTTGACAATGTATCCAAGAACTTAGTGTGCTGGAAATGGGCTAAAAATGAATGACTAAGTAAAGATTTGGCACAGAGCTGATTTTCAGACTGCAGAACATGCTTTTTTTTTTTTTTTTTGGCAACACAGAGCAGTCATTCTGTGTAGCTGCAAGAGGCATGTCTGGTAATACTGTAGCACGTTGGATCTTATCTGACCCAGATGAAGATTAATGACTCATGAAAGGTCTTATCAGGAAAGTAATGGGTAGCACAAGCTAGTTTTTGAACTACTGAGATCAGCTTTTTTTAGTCTTGGTGTGTCGTAAGCAGTTTAAGCTATATTGTTAAGCACACGTGTACTCCTGGATTGAAGTGGCTCTGGGGATGCAATCTGATCCATGCAACATTCTGGTTTCCTGTTAAATGAGCAGCAGAAATCTGAAAGCTGGGTATTTCAGGTCTGCAAGAGAAAATCATTCCCACCATGCTGAGAACTGCTATTTGAATGAGGGCAAAGGTACTACAAAATATAATAACCAATGGAATTCCTATTTTCTGCACAGCCAAATTAATTCATACAGTTACTTCAGTTTTATAATTATGACCACATGAGAAGAGCTGATCTTCAGTGATGAAAGAATTCCAATGGTTTGTTTACTGAAGCAGTATATTTGAAAATTATACACGGTAAACTGCAGTAATACTTGTGAGAGAAACTGACATTAAATTGGTAATGAAAATAACGAAAGCTTAAAACTCAGTCTTCCTAGCTGAATGAGCAAGCTAAAACACATTTGCGATCAATGATGAGAAAACCAGCTAAAATGAAACATTAAGGGGGGGGAGGGGGAACAACCAATCAAAAGGTAGCTTAGGCTAAAAGCATGTAGGAGCGACACAATGCCATTGTCTTTAGTCACTTTGCCTCCATCTCCAAGTCAAGAATCGCTGACCTCCAGGTCCTTGCTAAAAGGCTTACCACTGTGGAAAATGTAGAAATAAAGCACTAGTTTGACAAAAGAAATATTCTTTAAAGAATTCCATAACATTATGTGGATGCATAATGCTCTGAGTATTTTTCCAGTTTTAGATCCTGACTTATGTAATTAGTTTTCTTTCTGTTGCTGTGCTGAGTAGAATCTGATGATCTGAAGTAAATAATGTCTGTTCTACTTCCCGGTAATCATCAGCTGACAAATAATTTCATCTCAAAAATGTGTTCCAGAAAGCAGCTCTGAAATGCTGTTCTCAGGGCCTTAAAACATATTTAACACTTGACTAAATGAATACAAAAGCACTCTGTTCACTGAAACATGTAAAATGCTTAGGCATGCAAGTACTTGACTATTTTGTCAGTTATTTAGAAAGAAAGATTACATTTTACCAAGTAATCCCTTCCCTTTATGGTTCATGAATCCATTAGGAAAAAGAATCTTTGCTAAGACCAAACTCCAGAAACCTGTTGCATTTGAACAGATTTCATCACTGACGATGTGATTATTTCAGAATGTTTCTGTGTATCATACGGAAGGTAGAGTATTTCTCATATCTGCACCTTCATCTCCAAATGTGATCATTAGCTTCCTATTAGTCCATATACAGTCCTGGGAAACAAGTAGGGTGTTTTACTAGTAGCTGTGTATTATGATGCAATGAACAGAGCTGTTTCTGTCCATACAGGTTCAAATCCCTAAGTTTCCTTCTGTAAAGACAGTGGGTTGTCACAGTGGTGGTTTTCTGTTAGAAATCCAACCAAACCTGGCCATCTTATCTTGTAGAAAACCTGTCTCTAATTCTCCCTCTTTTTCTCCAGCCATCGGATGTTTAACTGCAAAGCAATATGCCCTTCAGGTAACTTCTACTCTTTTTAGGTGTCTGTGCATCTTAGAGAGATAGAGAATGGAGATGTGGAAATAGAGAAGAACTGAACATGTGGAGTAGCATGTTAGAGGGTAGTATCTCAGCCCTGAAAACACCCTTAACTTTTAACAACACAAACAATGAAAAAGTTACCTATTTCTGATGATCACTATTGCCCATAACATTACCTGGCCAGGCAGCAGTTCTGGTTTATTTAATATACTTTATGCCACTCAAGAAGTGGAAGGCCAAATTTTTGAAAGATATATAAATCTACTGTACAAATCTGACTATATTTGAGTATCTCTCAAACTGCACTTACAAAATGCCAAGAAAAAAAACTGAACAACAGCAAATGTGATGGTAAGCACATCAATGTAGTTATAGGGCACAGAACCTAGGTTACAGCATACATAGTCAATATCAATGATGGCTGTTACCTAGCTAATTCAGGTACAATAAATTCGAATACTGCTATTGGCACCATGGACTTCAGCCTCTAAGTCAGTGTTCAGAGCTGAGGAGAAACGAAGCCAGCGTAAGTGTCAAGGATACGTTTATGCTAAAGCTTATACAAAGTCAGATACAATGCTGTAGATACTTAAGCCACCTAGTTTGAAGTTGTCAGATAGATACTGAAATGAATGCATCTAGCAACATAACTGAAAATTAAAGCACCCCAATAAGCTTTACAGATTTACAATTCAAGAGGCATAGTAGCATTTGTTTTTAAATTGCATAGTACAAAAAATATCAGGGGGTTACTTAGGATTTGGAAGTACCAACAAGCAAGAGCAGCTGGGGCAGTCAGACTTAAGATGGGATCGCTGACAGGATTCTGTAGGTACCTTGCGAGAGCAGAGTACAATTAAAAATGTACTTGATAAACAACAGCACATCAGTTGATCAGACCATTCACCTTTGAAGAAGGGTAACTGTAGATTATTTTCAGTTTTTCTCTTCATTTGGAACCTTGATTTGTACCTTGTTTACAACTGTGAGATTGCTGTCTTTAAGCGCTTCTTTGCTCCTTGGCAGTAAAAGAGGCATCCAGATTCCGAGTCACAGCTCCCTCGTTTTCGCTAAATTATGCAGGGATCCAACAAACATCCTGACCTACTGAAGCTCCTGTGTTTTAAATTTTGTCAGCTATCAGAAAGCTCATTTTCTTGGGGGGGAGGGGGCAGTAACAATTTCCCCGTATATTTTCAGTTTTAAACATTATGCAGAAGGAAAGAGACTGAGTTATTAGAGTTGGAACCTTGGGACACAGCGGCCAGACAGCACAACAAGAAAGCACAACCCAAGAGAAGTGATGATTACTGAGATGTTTTTGGTGAACATACACAGGACTGTGTTTAGGGAAAAAAAAAAAAAAAGCATGTGTATGTGGCAATTCCCTGGCAATTTAAGAAAAATTACTTCATATAGTTTTCTTCTTACATGCCATCAGACAATTGTTTTAATGTAATTCAAGACAGTTTGTGGCTGACTCCAGACAGCTGAGTAATGGTCCAAATATCAACAGCTGGCAAATGACTCCATAGGATTTTTCATTCTCAGGCAGTCTGTTCTCCGAAGGATTCAATCAGGATGGAGTGAAAATGTCAAAGAAAGAAGTACAGAGCAGGTAATGCTACAATCTGTGATGCTGGCTCTAAGTAATCTGACTAACTATTAATTCACAAACCAGTCTGGAGAGATTTGTGATGCAAACTGATTTCTGTCTAGACAGAAAGAGGAGTGCAAAACGCATTAGGGTAGATAGAATGTACCAAAAAAAAAAAAAAGTAGCAAAAAAAACCCCTCTTGCTTCTTAATTTCTTATCTGTGAGAGTTCATGGAACATTTTTCTTTTAAATTATTAATATCAACCTAACAAAGGATAACCGATGTTTCTGAGTGCTGTAAAATGTGTATTGACAGCTGGCATTTAGTTCACAACCAGCAATTAAAGTCCCGCTATGACTTGTTGCAATATATGTAAAATTCCACAGATGTGCACTTGGAAATAATTTTAGAAATTATGTACATCTCTCAAAATTATCAGTACTTTTCTAGTATAGGCATGTTGATGTCCCTTCTCAGTCTTACACACATTCTCACCACCTGCACTAAGAAGCAGTAGTATGTCTGCTTATGAGAGATTTCCTCTGCAGGTATTGTTTTGTCTGGCTTCTTAGAATGTGAATTGCATCATAAACCAGTGCTGTACCTATCTGCTGAAACCCACCCAGCTTCCTGTTGTAGAAATTCCAAGGCTCTTCATGACATTCTAAAAAACACTGTAAATTGCTAGCAATGCTTGTCATTTACATCATAAGGAAATATTTACATTTTGCCCAAACTTTATTAATTTACATTCCCATTGCATGCACTGAGTCAGTTTCTACACACATAAGCTGAAGAGTGCACTGTCATTGATTTTAGGGGCGAGTAAGACATTGCACATTATTTAGTGGGGCTTAGTAGGAACTGTCTCAGCACAGCAGGAAAAAAAAAGAGTTTACTAGTATACACACAGTATACAGTGCATAGCAAGTCCAACAGAGATAGCACTTAGTTTAATGAATTCAGAGAGAACAGAACACCAAACCGAAGTCTGCCAAAACAGTTTCAGATTAGATATTACAAGGAAAAAACAAAAACAAAAAAACAAACAAAAAAAACAGATTAGTAAGTTGCAGACTTAGAAACTTTCTGTCATGTTACAGGAGAGTGTGAATGTAGTCCATGTGATTCTACAGAAAAGAAGCTCCTTGTGGCAGTGAGTGAGATGTACCTGGTACTATTCTCATAACAGTAGTAGATTAAATCTAGAAAAGCGGATCCTAAAGATGCTGTTACTTGAACAGGAAATATGTTTCTCTGGGAAGGGGAAAAGAATCAACCCAATTATACATATTTTTTAAAAAATTAAAGAAAACAGCTAACTTGGGAGGCTTGTGTCCTGACATATATTCTGAGAGAATGTTCCAAGAGTGATACAGAATTGAACGTATAGTAACACATATCTATTGTACTTATTACTTTTCATGTCTAAAGGCTTGATATGATATTGGAACTCTCCTAAAACAGTTTTGCACTGTAACTTACAGTTTTTAGCCTTAAAGTTTGGGCTATGACTATAAGCTACCAACAGTCTATGTCTGTTAACACTTAGACGTGTTTTAATTCCTCTTTAGAAGTTAATTTGAATTTCCAGCACTTTGTCCTTCAGATGGCTAACATTTCAAGCCTCCATAAAACCAAATGATTCAGACACATGTATTCTGGGCATCAGCTGTTACCAGTGGGGGTGATACTACACATCACAATTTGTACTATTAACTCAGGATAAAGCATGCATGTGCATACATGTTTGTATATATGTATGATGGCCATCAAATAAAATAGGTATTGCAGAGAAATAATTTTGTGAAACAGTAAGAAAATTAGTGAATAACTGAGAAAGAAAGGCAGAAGATTTCCTCCTCCCCCCCCCCACCTTCTCTCCATTCCATGAAAACTAAGAGAAAACATTTCTTCTAGGATTAACCCTTTACTGCTTTTCCTTAGTCCATATCTCACAGTCACACTGCTACTTTACAAACTATTCTGCTGCTAAGCCCTGCAGTCAAAGACTGCCAATGCAGCTCCTCAAAGTTCAGACCACGCCCACTTTGTAAAGGTCCTTCAGTTCGGTGACACTCTGGGAATACCCAGGTCTCAGAGAACTTTTCTGTTTTATCTTTCTTTTTCCATTACAAAATCTCTTTCTAAATCCAAACATATTCAAGCACAACCAGCCACCCTCTTAAAGCCAGGCTCAGACCATACCACTGCCTTCCTTCCACCTGTTGACTGACTTAGAAACATTAATGCAAAGATCAAGCATTCTCAGCCTTTTAGCATCTACTTATTATTAAAGAAACTATGACAGCACATAAGGGCAAACAGCAGCCAGAGAAAACCTGTAGTTGGAAGAACACTTTTTTTTTTTGCTGAAATGTAGGAGTTATCTTGCAAATAGGCTTGAAAAAATCAACGTGCCTTTCTTTTGGAGGGTCAGATTTTGCTTGGATCTAAGACAGCTCATTTCTGTAAAGCTAGATTGGCAAAACTAGCATTTAGTGGTTGGGTGTTATGAAATTCTTCTGAGTACAATTTGGGTAATGGAATTTTGTGGGATTTTTTTTTTCCCTCCTCAGTAGCATGCAAATTGCTCATTTTCTAAGAATAAAGTTTGCTTCAAAGTTTAGGCTGTGGGGCTCTCCTTGCTGGTCTAAATGGAATTTACTGTTTAACCAATAAAGGAATTGATGTAAAGCACAGTGTAGAGTATGGAAGGTGTGATAAAGAAACATTGTCTTTAAGGGGGTTTCATATTACCTGTGCTCAGCAGAAACATTTTTCTATTTACGTCTTGAATACAAACTCAAAGAGCTAGTGAATCAAGAGATTATTTTTTCATATGATTCTTACCAGGTTCAGTTGCAGATCGTGGCTCTGCATATCACATCACAAGAAGGGGAAACAAACAAGAAAAATGGAGTTAGAGATTACACTAATAAACAACATTATATTGGATGAACATATACTAAAATCTTGTAGGCAAGTACAAAATCTTTGCAGACACATTACAAAATAAGTAAGACTAAATGGTTTGCTGGTAGCAATAGTTCAATTATTACTACTAGCCATTAACCATTACAATCACTGGAATGTGAGGAAGAGAGGACTCTATCCAAAACTCAGTCCTGATAGACTAATTTCATGATAATTCCACCCCCCTCAACCTGCCCCATATTAAAAGTAGCCCCCCTCAGATTATTGTCTTACTTTTTTGGAGAATTCTGAAGTCTGGAGAGTCTTGAATTTCAATGCCCTGTCGAAACCACTTAACATGAATGGGAGGGGGTCCTCTGACCCTGCATTCCAACACCACTACCTGTCCTTCAGAGGCTGTGGAGTTTTGTAGCTCCTGAAATAAAACAATCACAATTCAAATGAACCAGCAGTATTTTACATTAAAAAATATCTTCTTTTCTTCCCTTTGTATTTCAACTTTATTTTCTCATTTTATTTTTGCAGTAGTTCTATGAGCATTGCTTTCACTCTGATTACATTTGACTGAATGACTGAATAAGTTATTTTCAAATACATTCTTAACACGACTAAAGATGGAGAAGGTGCATAAGTATTTAATTCCTCAGACCACAAGAAGCAGGCAGTTACGGTCTCATCTTTCATTCTTCATCCACAAAGTGAAATGAAAATTCTGCAGCTAAGCACACATTGATTGACTTGGTCTTGAGAGAGCAGCTTTGCTGCTTTCAGGTCAGCCTCTAGAACAGAGTTGCTTTTCTCCTGAGCCATTTATAACCATCCAAACAAAATCAAATGACACAAATATGATTAGGATATATTACCGTGTGTATGTGCACCTTCTGAAGAAACATTATGGCTGTAATAAATTCTTACATACATATGAAGGAAAATGCAGACCTATAGTGAAGATCACAATGAGAAAGGAGAAGCACTACTTTAAGTAACAGAGTTGACAGGAGACAGTCACTATTTTTGCCTTTGTTATCTATCTGAACATTATAAAGCAGTCTGTCTTACTCCCTTTCCAGTTCCAATTTGAACTTTGGTCTAACCTCAGAATTATTGCTAGTTACTATTCATAGATCTCTATTTAATCAAATTCATAAGAATTTTGTAATGTGGACAACTAAATTTTTTGAGTTGTTCCCTGAAGTTTATATAGAAAGAAATTTGTGTCAGGAAGCTGGATGAGTGTATTTTTTGTTGTTTACATATGTTTTTTCCTTCTGTAAGAAAAGAGATTTTGGTTTGATATATCCCTACTGGATTAAACCAGTTAATACTGGATTTCAGAGACAAGAGAGCTGAGGATTGGGAGGCAAGAGTGGGGTTTTGGTAGTTTCTGAGTGCAGGCTAGGCTTCTCCGATTTCCTACTCTTACTAAGATGTTGCCGCCTGCCGACCTTGCAGCAACCACATTCTCTAATTTCTTGCACCTCCTTTATTCACTCTCTTGAGATAACTGCAGTTATGTGTGCAGAATTCCAAGGAATAGAATCAGATCTTTCCTGCCATGAGAAGGGGATATGATGGATCCAAGATGGACTGTTTGGAACAGGGCTTATATTTATTTTAGGCAAAATAATTGCTGTTCCATATTAACTTTCAGTCAAATTGTTTTTCTGAAGTAATAATCAGAGAATCTATTTTTTTTTTTTAATTTCAACTTTAACAAATAGTTCCTGCTGTGGAAAGGATGGTTTAAGGGCACAATTAAAAGCGTGTTTTCAATTAAAGTTGCATCTTAGAGATCAGGGAAATAAGCTGATCTTTTTGCTGCTATGTTTTCCTACCCAATTCCTAATTCTAAAGTTTGATTTGGGATGAATGTGAAGATAAATATTGACTTAAATAATTACTTAAGAATTACTGAGTAAAAAAATCCCATTCAGCTAATCCACGCTTTATATTTTACAAGATACCCCAATGAAAAATACCTGATTTATTTATTTTTAATTAACATAACTGGGTGGATTTTTTTTTCCTAAAACAAAGAAAAGTAATTGTCTGCATTATTTGTTCTGTCAGTGAATTAATTATTGTGAATGACGCTTTATCATGATTATGATGTGCAATTGGTGACTACCTTGTTTGACTTTACAAAGATTTCTCAATGGAGAACAGTCATGGGCCTAAGGCATACCCATACAGAATATTCATGTAATTCTTCTAGTGATATTAACAGGGTAGAGGCATACAAACTTCATTGTGGCAGCAGAAATGTATTTCTTAGGGAGTCATTAATACTGAAAAGGACCCACCTAGTGAAAACTGTACAAAAATTTAACATGAGCAAAGACTCCTGTTTTAGAATACACCTTTTTGATATTTCCTTCTGGACTATATGAGTATGATATAAAAATCATGACGGATAAAGCATACCTTTGTAAATATAGGTGCAGAATTGACAGGCTTAGATCCATCCAGACGGTGCAGGTATGAAGTAGGGCTTTGGACCTGCAAAGAAATGCAACAATACTGTAAGAATACAAAGAATGATGCTTTGAATAATATGACCTGCATATACCTATGCAATAATAAAAAATTCTCAAATGCACAGTCTTATTATGGTGTTCTCATTATAGCACACTTGAATGACATCACTATTTCTCTCTGTTGTATTTCTGATATCAATATGTTTCTATATTTCTAATGAGAACTTTGTACCCAAGTGTCTTCACCTTGAAGTATTTTGTGTGTTTGATTCTTCTTAATATCATTCAAATAAGTCCTTTGCACCAAAATGTTTTTGCATCTTCTGTTATTACATCCCTCAACTGATGTTGTAATAAATAAATCAGGATACCTAAAACCTTATCTAGATTAATCAAAGAAACAGAAAGTAATTTTAACATGTGCAGTCTAACAGTGATTTTAATTTTATTTGCATTTAATGATTTACATGTAAACCTCTAGGTCATCCACAGTATCATTAAAATGTACCATAAACTAAAGAACATGGATTTTCCAAATTTTTCTCTAAAAGGCACAGAGAAATGATAGTAGTATTTAATTTAATAATCAAGTAACATTCTTTTGCAATTTAAATGAGTCACTACTAAGTGATATCCTCTGTAATTTTCATCGTCACCAGATGTCAGCTGCTCACATGCTGTGGTGATACATGCTGCATAACAATCCATATGTATATTTACTTTTATGCCACATTCACAAGACAACTATCTAACTTTTAAAAATCATCATTCTTAAGAGAATAACATAAGTTTATAGTTCAATGGTATAATTCATTGAATTGACAGAGTTTTCCAGGACTTACAAATTTTGAAATAAAATTTAAAATACTTCTAATTAAAAAAAAAGAAAAGTGTCTAAAATACCTGCTGACTGGGCACAGAGATAGGTTGAATTACAGCTGTGGTGACTCCAGACTTTGGTGAAGAAGGTCCTATTGTCAAAGAAACAGAAGTGGTTTTCTTTTGGGCCCTGCAGAAAACAAACAAACAACAACAGACAACTTTATAAATATGAAATCAGAATATGTTACTTAGTAACCACTAAGCCAACTTGTATTTTCTGCATCTTCAATACTTTTATTCAAACTGGTGCTGATTACATACTCATATCCGTGTAACCATCTTACATTTTTATTTTGACTATAAGGCAATTATATATCTCATTATCAATGAAAAGATCAGCACTGGAGAAAGCTTGAGTAGAACACAATCTTTGGCTAATTTATGCTTTCATAGTAAAAAAGTACTCTTATAAGATAAAAACTAAAATATATTTTGTTTCTTCGATTCTATACCTCTGCATATTTTTCTGGAGGCACATGGCTAGGTGGTTCCAAACAAAGGTTTGATTAACAGAAAGTTACTTCTAAATATGAAAAGTTGATTATCTACATGAGTTGTCGGTAAGGGTAGACTTCCCAGAGAGAATAAGCACATTAATAAAGTCTACAGTCATAATACTGCACTTTTATATCACACGAGATGAGAAAAGACAAGGCATACACAAATACACCCCAGATGCTTATTCAGATGTAAAACTACCAAAGATTTTCCAGTGACCCTCATTAAGAAAATTTGAACAGCACTGGTTCTACTTTGCACACTTACTGTGGCATAGCTCCAGATTTTGATTTGAAAACTAAACTTTCACTCTCCGAATCTGTGGAACTGGCACCTGGAAAAGAAAATATATTCAATAATCTTTTACTGATATCTTTGATGTTTATATTCCAAAGGAAAAACTGTGCATTTCACTTCAAGTGACTTGTACTATGCACCATAAGTAAAGACCTTGAAATATAGTGTTGAGAATTCTCTGTAATAAATTAATGCAGTTTTTATCTGATAAAACATTGTAACTATGTACTTCAGACAGTTACAGAAATCATGTCCATGTCAATTGCAAACCATTTTCCTTAGGCTTTTAGCTGTATTCCTTGAAATCAAAAAAAAATATGATGAAAAAACTACTCTACTGGAAATGTACAATTTTATTTACTTGAATGTAAAACTTTAAGCTTAGGAAAACATATGGCTTATATACAGATAATAAATCTTCAACCTTAATTAAGACTACTCAGTATAGCAAGACATTTCCAGACTAAACTTGCTATCCACTATTTCCACAGTTCAGACTATTTACATTGATCTATACATAACATTTACATACTGGTGTTCCCTGCCAGTGGAAGTCTTGATATAATGTATGTGTTTGGAAATATCTTGAACTCACTCGAAGAAAAGATAAGAAACCATTTGTGCCCATTGTCTTAATTTTTCTAGTAACAACTGGGACTTCAAGCAATATTTATTCTAGACATTTATGCAGTACATATCATTCCTCGAAGGATTTGTGCATAAATATGCATAGCTATATTTGTAATACAAATCATATACAATATGCATAGCACAGCATAGCTGGCATAGCATAGCACAGTGTAGCATAGCATAAAATGACTTACAGTGAAACAGAGCTTGAACTCAGGGACTCAAGTACCCCATTTATTTACAAAGTTTAGGCTACAAAAATCAAAGCAATAAGTACCACAGAAAAGGTAAGAAAAGAGAAGCAATGTCAAGTGAGCAAGGTGAATCTATGTGAAAGTATTTCTCATAAGCAAAGGATAAACAAGTCTTGTGTGGTTAGGGTTGCTGTACAGATGAAGATGTGAGGCACCAAAGTCATCAAGATTATTAACATACAAAACATTGTTTGAATGACAATCTGCTTTCCTTAAAGATCATAGGGGAGGAGCCTAACAGCTTGCACAATTAATTCTCTCTTTCAAAGTTAAATCTATTAAATCTTCAAGACAGTCCTTCCACATAGTAAAACAGCCAGATCTCAAAAAATGATTTTTTATTCGGTGTATCTCTCTTCCTAGCTATCCTGTTTATAGTGCTGCTTCTAGAAGTAGTGCCGCTAGTATATCTGAGTATTTCTGAAATCAACCTTCCCTCTTTGAAGAAAATATCTTACTAGAATCCATACAATTCTGAAAAAGTCTTGGGAATTTTGCTATTATTATCCCAAGAACACAGTTCTGAGCATAAGAGAACAAAAGGAAGGAATCCCTATAAATAATTCACTTTTGTCACTTTCAGCTCAGTTATAGAGAAAAAAAAATATTGCTTTATTAATCAAAAGCTATTTAATCAATTTGTGATAGTATCATTCAGATTTGTTACACTTATTTGTTACATTAATTTGTTTACCTTTTCGATTAATTACTTAATGAATTTTAAGTAGTTACAAAACTTGTAAAAGAATAGACATTACCAATACCAAAATATTTGAAGATACATCAACTGAAATAAAAGTCAGATTTCAGTTGATATAATCATGACATAATACAATTATTCACATACAAAAAAAATTTAAGAATTTTATTTGTGGCTGAGACTAACTTTTTTCAGAAAAAAAAGAAATCTTGCATTATGACTAATTTTGAAGTCAGGAAAGATTTTGACAACTACTAGCATTTGATTCTGGACAAAACCGGTATGACCGATTTATAATCTGACTTAAAGTCAGTGTGCTGAATATGAAGAATTACAGCACACTCACCCATGACTGAGGAGGACTCATTTGGGACTGTCACATTTAATTGCATTTGGAGGAAGTTCAGAACTGACAAAGGAATTACTGTTATCCTGAAAATCATTATCGGTAGAACTAGTCAAATCTCTTATTTACAGAGGCTACTTAAAAGCTACCTTATAGTAAAAGCTGTGCTTGTTCCTACTTTTCCATTTTTAATTTTCCTTTTACACCAAATAAACAGTAATCTACCCACTAACGCTTGGAACATCCATTGACATATCTGAATTAATATGATGTGGTGTTCAAAATGTATTGCATTAAAGGAAGGCTGGGAAACACCGTACAAATACCACTAAAGCAAATGCAATCTTAACATGCAGAACCATCACCAGAAGTAAACTTCAGCTTTGTTATCTTTTCATGTATGTGTTGAGTATCTTTTTATTTCACCTCTTACCTTCAATGAATATTTCAGCTGATGTACTATCTGAACCAAGGGGATTTGAAGCGAGACAAGTATAGCGTCCAGTATCGTCTTCAAAGGCTTCTGCTATAATTAGTGAATGAAGTCCTCCACTTCCAGAATGGATTTGAATGTCAGGAGAATTCTGGAGTTCTTTTCCTTCACAGAACCATCTGTAGCCCACACACATTTAGAAAGACAAAGGAAAAAAAAAAGAACATAAAAGATTGGTTCAGGCTCATCACACAAGAAGACACTACACTGCTGCAAAAACCTAAATTGCTATTGAAAGCAGCACATGGTGCTTTGAAGTCTTTAATGGCATTTGCAAGGAAATAACTTGCTGGCATCAAATTTCTTAAAGAGGCAGTGAGACATTTCTGAGTGTAAGTGAATTGTACACACCTACAAATTAAAACTATTCCCTGTCCTGTTCAGGTAGAATGAATGCTTTCTCCATATCCCATGTACTGGCCTGCTTTGACTGCAGTCTAATCCATTTCAATTTAACTTGCTTCTTCTTTCGTTCTAATACTCACTGATTCTCCACAGAGGATGTTTGATTTTTGTCTATCATGTCCAGTCAACCTAATATAATCACATGGTACAGATTCCATCTTGCTAAACTTTAAACAGATTTAATCCTGCCTCAGAGCAGGAGCATAAGCTGGTTTTCTAGGCATAAGCTGGTTTTCTAGGCCTGGATTTTTATATATATATAACACATGCTCCCCTATCAAAAAAGGGTATACTCCAGCAAAAATGCTGGTTTCAGGTACAGGCAAAAAAATACTTATCTAGGGTGATTTACTGCTACATAAAAGCACAGCCTACATTGTTTATGTTGGAATAATAAAGTGTTTGCCAACGGATGCTGCCTGGAGAGCTAGTCCCTGTTCTCAGCCTGCGCTGCTGCCATAAAGGTACCAGCTCCCATCTTTTTCTGTTTGATTCTCTCACATCAGCTACTCCTGTTCTCATAGGCTGCTCCCTGCTTTACCCATATCCCCAGCAGCCCAGCAAGTATGAGAAGTAGACATCTCTTTTTAGCATTGGGTGGCTCTTTTTTTTTAAAAGGGCTGCCTTGCATTTTTGTGAGGGCTGGTAGATCAGTGAGTCACTAAAGGAAAATAGTTAGGGAACAGCCTTCCTGCCATTTTCAAACTTTCCCTGCATCCTGAAAACAAATTAAACAAAGTAACCCCAAGGAGTTACAGAACTGCCCCATACCTATTTAGGAAAAGCTTGCAATGCTACAGGATGACAGCATGCAATAGCAGTCAGTGAGCACCCTTGAGAAATGAGCTGCCTCACTTTTATTGCCTCTTTTTTTTTTTTTTCTTCCTAGTAAAGTATGCAGAACTGACAGAAAACTTTTCACAAAACTCTCTTCTGAAAACATTAGACTGTAAAACTTGAAAATTCGTGTTTATTTCAGAATGCAGAGTTAAGAAACCTAACAGATTTGCACATAAGACAATTCCCCTTAATGACTCAGAACTGTGGGCAAGCCCTCTGTGTTTATAAACAATAGGCCTTTCATTCCTGAAGGCTAAAAAAGAAATAAAAGAAATGTTGATAGTGGCATTAAAACCATATGTAATTCTCTTCTGTAATTAAAAGCCCAGCAAGTTCCTTTTCTGCCTCTTGTGCCCAGAAAGTGCACACGAAGTATCATTTTTGGAAGGAACTAACAAACTTCCATTTGTTTACTCAGCAGACCCCTTTGGCCTACTTTTACAACTGTTGGGCTTGGAGACCAATTTATTCTGTCAGCTCAACTGCCAAAATTAACATTTCTCTCCCCCCTCCTCCCCGTCCTTTCCTCTCCTCGTCACAAGTCCTTCTTCTCCCAGTGCGAGGACCTCTGCTACTATTTCTACTTACTAGACCTTCAGAGGCCTAACATCCGGGAAGCCTTGCCTAAGTTACAGTTTAAACGATATGCACAAGAGAGAGGTTAATTCAATTCCTAGACAATCACAGACAAGAGCCTGTAATATGAGGCTCTACTTAACCATTGGTTCTATTTTTCTTTCCTTCCCAGAAACATCCTGCAAAGGAAACCTTCTCCTCCGCGCTTAATTATTTTCTCAGATCGATCCCATCTTAGCTTCATGTAACTTGGGCGGCTTTCCACTCTCTCCCAAATTCCACCCTCACAAAATGTTGAAGAAGCTGTGATAAGCACTTAACCCTAAAATAAAAAGCCCATGTACACATTTTTGTCAGGTGATGTTTAACAAGCAAGCTGCTTTCTCCGGAGGGCAAGTCCTACACGCTTCCTCACTTCATGCATGTCTGCAGCTAGACTCAAGCAGCGGGCGCTGCTCCTCAGCACTTGTTGGACTGAGCCTCACTGCAGCATGCCAGCAGCATCCCACCGACAGCAAGCCCTGGCCTGCTACGTCACACGCTGCCTGCCACATGTTAGACTAACACATTAACTATGCCATGCCATACAAAATTATCTCAGCCATCATTAATGTGATGTGTGAGGACTGGAAAGCAGGCCCGACGTTTGACTGCACTGCTCATGGTAGAAAGAACCACTCACATTCATAACATGAATGTGCTGAAATGAGGAATACTGGAATAGGTTTAGCTATATTCTCTTTCCTTCTCCAATTGTAATTTTTTTCTTGTTTATCTATAAGTTGATGGAAGGAGAAGATTAATTAATGCGAGTTGCTTTTGGAGATTATATCAAAATTAAGTGAGCAAGAAAATACTCAATTGAAATACCTTGCAAGAACTTGCTAGTTGCCAGTTCAGCTCAACAGAGCTTATGAAAGAAAAAAGAGCTAGCTAAGAAACCTAAATGAAGTATTTTTTGCCAAAACACTGACTAAATTTTAATTTTCCATCTTATATATAAAGCACTAAATTGCTATCTACAGGCCTCATCAGCCCTACTGCGATCACATTTGGAATAGTCATGGTAAGAAGATTTCCTGCTCCTTAAGACTGAAAAGCGTTCAAAGACAAATATTTGAAGCATTTTCTCTTTCTGGAGAGGGATCACCAAAGCAAGAAACAAATCACTATCAAAGGGAGTCTGAGCCAAAGAAACCTGAAGGACTCACAGCTAAATATAGAAAAACAGCCGCTAAGCAAGTCTTACAGGAAAATTCCAGCCATATGCTAACTGGGACAGCATTAACTCATGTCCAGTCTATTCCAGCCTACTGAACCTTGAGAGGATCGGAGGATTACTACCTAGGTGTGAGAAGACGATAATATTGCTTCTGGAGAGCCAAAAAGCCCCAGTCCAAACCAAAACCAAAAGACACTGGAAGTAACACAGGAATAAATCCACTGCCCATGCTTTGCAAAAAAGAGAATTCTCTGTATAGAAGACATCGGTTTAAAGATATGTATATATCACAGGCTCCGGTAAGCAAAGTACAAACGTGATCTATTTTTTATGCCTTTGAGAACCTACAACAAAGTGTGCAGACAGAAACGAAACAGACAGAGACATTTTTGCATATGTGTGTACATCACAGAATAAGGACTCGAGCTTGCATCCTGTAGGCCGTGTTAGTGTTCGTGCAAACTTGGAGAACTGCCCCCTTGAAAAAAAGAACAGTAAGTACTGTAATGATGCCAGAAGAAGACAAAAAGATCAAATAAAAGGAATATACATTTTATGTAACTGGAATTTACTGTACCAGTCATTAACATTTAGGAAACTTCAAATTACACTGAATTTCTCTGATCTTTACTTCTTTCTTCTTCATTCTCTTTCCTCCATTTCTCTTCCTGTCTGCATTTTCACCGTACTACTCTCTGCCTTTCCTGTTCTGCAGCTATGCTTAGTTCTGACCTACGCTGTATCTACTGTACATTAATATGATAGCAATTAAGTATTTAATGCAGGCACTGAAACACAATCACTAGACTGGAAAGTCAATTCTCCAAGGAAACAAATCAGAGGTATGTTGGTAGTGGGGGAGCAATGGTTAAGAGACTTGCTTTTCCTAACTCAAACCCTATTTAGCTTTTCCATTGGTTACATTATGGGATGACAGCAAAAAACATTTAGTTGCCAGGTGAGAGGCAGTTCATGCACACTAACATCAGGTAGCAATTCACACAATATGTCTTTCGTTTTCACTCTTCTTTTCTTTATGCCCTCACAACCTCCATGTATGGAAATACATACAAGCACGTGTGTCTGGGATTTTAATGACTGTGAACAAAATATAAACAGAGCTGAACAGTACACTGACTGAGTGAGCACCAGGGCCTTAAGAAAAACAGTTCAGGGTTCTCTCTAATGCATAATCCTGCTGGAACTTGTGTTTTTGGAGAGTCACTGAGGAATAGAGAGGTTTTCTTTTCTGCACACTCTCAAAAGTTAATTTAAAATGGCAGCTGAAGTGAAACTTTAAGATATAGCCTTAGGGAAGAATTATAATAGTGAACTCTGACCACTACAAAAAGTGGAGAGAGATAAGTTGTAAATTAAAAAGTAATTTTATCCTTAGTGGTGTTAAGTATGTCCAGCAAGAGAAGTTAAACTGAAATACGTTAACATTCCAGAACTGGCAGAGTCAGCGTTCCCATCTCTATCCCATGTAACTTCCATTTTGTAAAGTCTCCATTCAAGTTAAACAGTCCAATAATTCCTGACTGTAAAACATCACTACTTAAAGAATCATTATAATAATTTTTTAAAATCATATTTGCCATAAGATTTAGAGTCCAGTAAACAGATTATTTCAGATGCTTGTTATTTACACACAGCTTTTTTTTTTTTTTTTTTTGAACTATTGGTAATACGGTATTTTTATGCCTTTTTGTTACAAGTTATTTGTAATGGAGCACCCTAGTCAAAACAATTGTGAATATATTAATATAAATTATTTGAGTGAAGGTATTTGGAAGTATGACTACATCTCTTGGTAATTCTGCACTGAATTTAAGGTTCAGGACAAAATTGTCTGGAAATACCAATCCATATTTTTACTCCTTTTTTAATTTTTAAAGGAATTCTTACAGCAGTCCTACTTAGATTCATACATTTATTTTCTTACTGAAAGTCTTAAAGATGGGGCCTTGGTGTTGGAGAACCATAAACAGTAATTTAAAAAGATAAACCTATTTTTTTTTATATTTATAATAATTTGACTCTACTACAGAAAACTACAAAGAAGAAAGAGTTAAAGATACAAAACTATTCTAACTCAGTAAAATTTCATGATGATAGATTGAATGTCTCTGTATTAAACCTGCATTCTTATAAAAACCTAGAAGATATGCATGATACAATACAGTAATGGAATAACTGAATGTAAAGGAAAAACCAGGGAGATTTAAAAAACAAAACTGAGTTACATTCCTTGTCTATCATGAACCAGTTTAATACTATTTTTTTCTTTATAGAAGCCAGAGATAATATACCATAATGAAAATAGCTTTATTTGGACATGTAATCCAAAGCTATTTATTTGTGATTAATAAACTTTTCAACTATAGGAGGCTGTGCAAGAGGTTATGGTAATGTTCTGTTCACTACTGGCTACTCCTTGCAGGAAGAACTTTTTTTTAAAAAAATGGGTATGTAGACTTTTTTTTTTTAAATTTCATTTTAAACTCTATGATTATAAGGAAAATATTTAAATGTTTAACAGAAACCAATGAAAACTATCTAACAACTTCCTTGTTGAACTGGCTTCAAAGCTTCGTAAATACGTTTATGACATAATGCAAAGAATCAAGGGAAGCGACGCGTGTCATCCACGGTATTCTGGTGCCAGGGCAAATGGTATTTCACAAATGCATCCAGTAGTATCCAAATGAGAGATCATATTTCAGGTAATCCTGCTTCATCATGCAGAACAAAGGTATCTATGCTGTTCTAATTGAATAAATAAAGTTGCAAGGAGATAATCTTTCACAGGCCAAAAAGAAAACAAAAAACAACAAAACAAAAACAGTCAATATTGAAGAAAAAGCCTTTAGGTTTTCTTCTCTAACCAGAATTAACAAATATCTTATGTTTATACAGCAACTTCTTCTAAAAAATATAGTGTATACTGCAGTCAGCCTTCATGTAGAAAATAACAGAATGCTGAACTGTATGCTGAATTACTCCTATTCCGTTCCTGAAGTCCAAAGTTTAAATCTTCCCTCACATCATATTTTATCTTTGCCCTTTGCCCCAAAAGATTTATCTTTTTTCCTTATTTTTGCCCATCACCAAAACACAAAGTAGCTTACTACTCTTGATATTGCTGCATGTTTCTTTCAAAACAAAAGTCTAGGCCACGTGTAGGTATAAACCATAGATTTCACAGTTCAGAAACCTTATACAGAACTTTCTTTTCTGTATTTGAGCACAAGTTAATGATATGTTCATTTCAGAAGCAGCAATTTAACTGACAAATATGTGTGGATAAATAATTCAGCTCCTTCTAGATGTGGTTAATCATCAGATCAAGGAAGAGAGAAAATGCTGTGCACTTTAGTTACCAATTATGTAAAGCAAACAGCAGACCTTTTACTACAAGCATGTTGATTATTTACCACCCATGCAGATAGTTATTTAAAAATAACAAATCCTTCTCATTTCATTGAGTAGCTTCTATAACTAGTGAATTCATGCCCATATAAACTCAATTTTTGTGTGTTCATATAGATAAATAGAATGCATGAAAAAGTGCTTGAAAAGGAAGACAACAACCTTGCGGATATTAAAACCAAGAATAATTTATAGACAGTTTAAGGTACTAAGGTTTTCTTGCATTTATCTATAAGGTGGACATTTTGGAAAACTGTTCACTCATCATATAAGTGGTACTTTACTGTAGGTTAATTTAATGAGATTCTTTATAACAGTAATTTCCTTCAGTTCTACCTTACTGTAGAATGAATAACAATATTTAATGTAAAAATTTCCATACATCATTTTATGTTAGACAGTTCCTTGACACTTTACTATTTTCTGAAACATTATTTTGGTTTTGGAAGCTTCAAGTCTATGGGAAGATGTATTATATAATCTTCGATTTTACTGAGAATGAGTTCCTGACAACTCAACTATACATCTGAGATATAAGTCCTATTGAAAATGGGCATCATTGCTGGTGGACCTGCTTTCAAAGTATGCAATTATTACATCGAAGACAGGGATTTCAGAACAAAACCATGATTTTGGAATTCCTAAAACTCTCCTGAAGTGGCTTTTGAGATGAAGTGCTGTCTGTGAAGAGATGGCTAGAGCATCTTCACATGAACTTAAGAAATAGTTCAGCTGTCTCAGAAGTTAGCTAAGCTGAGGAAGGATAAGTTGAAAGAGTCAAAGGGAAAAGAACTGCACTCCTCATCAGAAGTCAGAGTAGGGCACCTTGCTCATTTGAAGAGTCAAAAGAACTCTTAAGCTGTAGCTCCACCACAACTACAGCTCTGTGCAACTACACCACAACTACAGTAATGAAAACACTTGCTCAACAACTTGGATGGTTGTGCTTGAGAACACATAATTTTTTCAAGGCTTTGTTACATGGTGTCATTGAAATAAACTTACTTCAGAAAAAAAGACAATACTGCCTCACAGCAAAATACCTTCAACTTCAAGAGGCCAAGCTGTTAAAGGTCAAGACCGAAAAATCTTTAAGATTAATGTTTAAGAACATATATATGTTTTCTCATTTTCATTAACTATGAGATACTGCAATGTAACTGAACAGTTGCACATTCCCATTTGTTCTTAGCCACCAAATTACACGACATACTTAGATTTGGAAAAAGATCTGGAAAGCAATTGCTTTTTTCATAAATACATCAATAAAACCATCTGCAAACTCTCTGGGTTTCAGAGTTAAATCAAAAAATTAAAAATTAAAAAATGGATTGTAAGCTGGGTCTTTCATTTGTAAAATTGTTTAAAATGCATTAAAGAGGAAAATTCTTTGGCATTCTGACCTATCTACAAATGCAATTCTCCATAATGTGTTAATAAAAATAAAACAAAAGCCAAAAAGCAGGGCAGGAGATACAGAAAAGGAATGTTCATACAGTAGCTTTGTTGTATATATACCTGGATTTCAGCATATTTTAGGCTAAAATCTGTAGGTTCTATAAGCAGTGAGATGAAGAATTAAACAAAGTACAATTACAAATTAAAACAAGCAGTGCACATATGGATGAAAATGGACATTCTTTTAATTTCTTAACACTTTACACAACTTTCTATTTTTTTCTTTTTAGGTTTCATCTTTCTCCCAACATTTTTTTTTCTTTGAAAAAGTTACATATTTTTATACGTTTTTATCTTTACTGCAATATAGGCAATAGCATGCTTCCAACCCCAATAAACACGGAAGCTGCTTCCATGTATCAAAGCACAAAGATGGAATGGTTTATAAATGTCAAGAATGAGTAACTGCACTCCTGAAGTCTGACAATAGCTGACTGTGCAGTTCTGCCCCAATAATATTGTAGATGCTTACATTTTTTTTAAAAAATATATTCTAGGTTTAAATGATTATCACTTATAACCCTTAATTTTCCACACTTTTAGAGTTTTATACTCTTAGAGGATTACCACAGAACTGTGAAATAATCTATACAGAATTCATCACTGAACAATAGAAAATACCCAGCACGTGAAACACACAGCATTTGCATTTAACTAGTTAATGTATAAGGAATCCCTATAGTTTTAGGGCATGGAATTCCAGATACTGAGCAATAATTTCTTTCTTTCTGACAGGTAATTAAAGTGAACGTTTTTCTACAATTTCCTTCTTGGGCCTGGAATATCTTACCCTGAAGTCAAAGAGTGGTAGACATTATCTGCATTTCAGATTGTTCCACTAATTCATTTGTCAGTATGTCAAGCAGCCCCCTTCAGCTGGTGTCTGTAGTAGTGCCAGCAGAAATTGATTTACTTGCAGTTTTGTTTCATGAAAA
The DNA here is from genome assembly GCF_964034855.1 of Anser brachyrhynchus. Taxonomy (NCBI): domain Eukaryota; kingdom Metazoa; phylum Chordata; class Aves; order Anseriformes; family Anatidae; genus Anser; species Anser brachyrhynchus. Next base: position 27,623,279 of record NC_137698.1, read on the forward strand.
ATTATCATCTCTTTCCAAAAAATCAGAATATAAGATTTCCAAAGTAGAGATGCTGCTCCATATTTTTCACCCTCTGGCTAAAGGAACCCTTTGCCACACTACTACTTGCAACAATGCAGGAAATACACACATACAATTTTTCTCTCCAAAATGGATTCCAAGGATAATCCAGAAAGCTCTGCCAGTTTTGTTTTCTGTTGAACTTCCTCAAACATTTGTTTAAAGGAAGTTATAGTAAGATCTCTCATACATTTTAAAATGCAGTCTTCAAATGGAACCAGCCCTGTATGAAGAGCTAAAGGTGGAGGAAGCATGTCAGAACAGAGTTACAGTTCAGTTCATCAGAAGAAACACATGAGCATGTGGCATTAGAGATAACATCCTACTTCCATAGCAGTCTATTCTCAGCCTCTGAGTGTGCTGGAAAAGCCAACGACAACAGCATACTATGCCTCATTTTATTCCACCCTTCCCTCCCCTCACCCGATTTTGCTATTGTGTTAGGTCAGACATACCCTCGTGTATTTTCACTAAGACCATTCATTCACCACAATTTCCCAGAGTGTCTAGCATGTGGCACCTATCTTACCGCGTATGAGCACTGGACCACCTGTTAACAGCAGTCTAGATGGGATCTGATGGTTCAGAGCAATGGTTCCCTCTCACCTATGCATGTTGGCAGTTGTGCAATGAATGCTCTTTCTTCCTGAGGCTGCCCAATAAAATGTTCCTCTAAAGAAAAGCTCTGCCAACAGGACTTTGAGCACTGCAACAGTAATGGAGCATGAGGTAATTAGATATGTTTTATTACTGAGAAACAGAGGTTAAGCACTTTGTCCATGGTCACCCGTGATATGCAAGAGCCAGGTCAGAACCTAGCTCCCACTGCCTTAACTTTAAGACCACCTTCCAGGTGCTGACTAAGTCTCTAGAATAAGAATAAATTCTGACCTTGCATTACCAGATGTACTGTAAAGCCATAAAATTATTATTCAACCTTTTAAATAATTGATCAGATTGGAATGAACAGGCTGATGTAAATTATTATACAGCACTGCATGGCAACGCTTGGAAATTATTAAATATTGGAGCTTCATTCTTAGGAGTCTGTTTGCCTGTTGTTGAGGAAGGGCTTGATATGACTGACTTCCCTTAATGCTGAAGGCAGTTACACACATAAGCCTTTAGTGTACACACCAAATAACTGCAGCTACATTCACACAAATGGCAGATAGCTTCTCTTGGCTTACGTACACCTAGGCTTACATCAAGTTACCACTTCTAGTACCTGATGGGAGATTAACATGATCTCAGAAGGGAAGAAAAGAAAGAAAACTAGAAGCAGTGAAGACAGTTACAGTGGGATAGAAAAAATAAATACTGAATAATCACATGTAAAATGCCAAACATTTTTTAGACCCCAAGAACTGTTGAGGCTTGTAGGATTAACACAATTGCCTGTCTAGCTGAAATGGAATGCATATTGTCTAGAACTGAAATGCTGCTCTTTGTATACTTCTTAGACCAGAAAAAGATTTTGAACTAGAATACTATAATTATTTTACCATATGTGTAAGGGAACCTCTTACAGAACTGCTAGGTATAATAACCTTCCAATGGAATAATATTTTGGACTTTGAGGGAAGGACTATAAAGAGTTAAAGAGCAAAGAAAAAGATGGAAAGTTATGAGGAGAAAATTGCATTTGCACAGTTTAAATTCTATACATAAGGTACATCACATTTACTACAATTGTGGTGAGTTAGTGCTGAATTCATAGCTGGCAACACAGACATCCAGGAGTTCACAGGAGAAAAAAAATGCAACAAGAATGACAACAAAACCACTGCATAAGGAAATCTTATCGATTTGCAGATCGACAGTAAGCAAAAAGAAACCTTTATCCAGTGTACATAGTCTAATTCATACTGAAAACACAGAAGTGACAACTGTGGAGCTTGCAGGCTTTCCTTCAGAACTGGCAGACATCTTGCTGGAGTTATGAAGCGTAGAAAATTATCATACCAACTATTATGTGTATTGCAGTCCCTGTGCTTTTCATAGGCACAACTAAATGATCCCTACAAAAGACATTTATCTACTTTATTGGAGCTGAATAGCTAGGCCCTTTAATTCACATCTGCAACATTAGCTAAACTATACCAGATACAAAGTGAGACCCTACATGTCCAATACAAAACTGTTTCGTTCTTCCATGGGTGCTGTTCCTACCATCATCTCTCTTTTTCTGTGTAACTTCCAAGCCAGAGCCTGTGAATACAACTCTGTTGATTAGAAGATAAAATACTTAATTCATGCAGGTCAGGGCAGTAATGTAGAAGCTGAGATCAAAGACAGAAAGCTGTCAGCGGTTTTGTCAGTGCCTTGCATTAAGCCTGACAGCAGTCAAATTGACTCAGTGAGGCTCAGGCTGCAGAGATGGGCATTGTCCTGCAGAGCAACCCCGGCTGCAGAGAAAAAGCACCTCAGCACTCCTTTGGCTGTGATTTTCAACAGTAGCAGCACGTCTCAGGCTGCCAAGGGAGGAGACTTCTGTCACTGAAGCATTTGAGATTATGATGATCTGTATTCACGGACTGTTGCAGGGATGTTGATGATAGTTTATACAGAATGTTATACACTAATGAATACAGACAGAAGAGGTAACACTGATCTATTTACCCATCTCTTGACTGTAGCTATGCAGCCAAAGCATGACTGAATCTGTTTCATGTATTTACAGATCACAAAAGCAGCAATCATACAATTAGAACAGATGGTTTGGCTGAACTTGCTGGTGTGTGACTTAAAGCTCTATGTAACAATTTCTGTTAACGATCGCCACAATTTCCATCTCCTGAGCTTAAATCAAAGTCCTCATTCAAGTGCCCTTGAGACTATCAGGAAAACCAAAATGTGTTTTCTGTGGGTTTGTGTGAGGCGCCTAACAATGTATACAAACAACATCTCAGAAAAAAAATCCTAATGCCTTGGTGTATGCAAAAAATTAACTAGCAACTATTTACACTTTGGTTCTTTGTTTCAATTTTAATTTAAGATATTTATCTTTCTATACAGTGTTTTTTAAAGTTTTATTTATTTTCAACTTTTTCCTTTATTTTTCATATTTGCTTACTAACCCAGGAGCCAACAGGAACTAACTAGTCAAGGCCCAGCAATAATACAGCTAATTTGCACTATTTTTAAATGGTTAACATTTTTGTCAAATTTTGTTCTCAACTTATGGATGCAGTCTTTCCCAAACACGCTGGTCTCCTTCACCTACACAGATAAATCCTGCTATATTGCATATATTTGTAATGGCATTGACTACTTTCTTCATATAAGGACAGACGGAAATTTTTGAGAAAACTGTTTAAAGAGAAATTGAGAAAAGAAACTATTAAAGCCAGAGCTAAAGTCACTTATATAATCATAGTATTACAGTAAATAACCTAGAAATTAACTTTCTCTCAATAACAGATCAGTATCTAGAAGAGTCAGGGAAGTTTAGACACTGCAAACCCACATTTGTAACATCATAACTAATTTCTAACCCTGCTGGTGTGGACTGAAACTAGAAGCTTTCTGAATTCAATTTCCACCATTAACTAGCACAACAATACACCAGCAATAGTAATTAGACCTGTTCTGATTCATAATATATTATTATGAAAGACATTTTTCCCAGTTCCTGGTGAAAAGAAGGCTTGGTCTCTATGTAGCAGCAGTCATCTTCACAACCGTACTTTCCTTGGATATGCAATTTCCTCCTATTCTATCTCAGAGGTAGGTACAACAACAGACATGGCAAAAAGTCACCCATTACAAGAGCTAAAGTAGGATTCAAAACGTTGGATTCCCAGATAACATCTGTGATGTTCTAGGACAAATACAGCGTGCGCCAAATGAAAGGGTCCAGCTGAAAGAGCAGATCAGAGGAAGGAAAGGGTGGGGAAGGAAAACCGACTGTCTTTGGAGCTTCAGTTCTCCCAAGGCAGCAAAACCTATGCCACCATTTCCTCAGCATCCTTCCTTACACACAGCATCATTTTACCGAAATTACATAGCCCAGGCAAAATGTGACAGGCTTACTTGGCTTATGCAGACAGATACCTGTCATCAGGGTTAACCCCTGCATTACTGTGCACTTCAAAACTCAAAGACTCTTTGGGGTAGGGCTACATTCACCACCTACATTCATCCCCTAATTAGCAGTGATTAACTCATATTAATGATGTTTAGCATCTACTGAGTATTGAGTTAAAGCACTTTACATGCTCTCACTAGCTGCAAGACACAGCAGGGCTCTCACCTAGCACTTTGGTTCCAGCCTTATCAAACAAACTTATATCCATGGCTGCCAGCTGCCAAAATGGCACGGTCCAGAAGCACACACGTACCAGTGCCACGTGCTTGTGTCACCATCTGTGTAGCTATGGCCAGTGCCTACTGGCTCCAAACGTTCATCTCGTCCAAGATTCGTCCCACCTGCCAACACGTGTCTCAAAGCCAGCCATGTCTCAAAGCGTACCATGTGCATTTTTCATAATCATTGTGAAAACAGAAACATGAAACGTTATCAAAAGCAGTTTTCACTGGAAAATTGAAAATTCCATAGGAAGCCAACAGGTCAAGGGTCAGTGCTCAATTCTGCTTTAAGGTATACTCATTTCTGTATTGACTAGAATTTATACATATGATTTCTGTGGCCCACAGAAATCCTAGAATTCCTCGATCCTTGTTTCCAGCCCTTTTCCATCCTGCCCCTCTCCACTGTTTAAAAAACTGACCAGAGAGAGGGGATCTGTTTTAAATATGAGCTGTGCAACGCAGATGGTGCCAGCATTACAATCAGGAAAGCCATATATAAGTGGTCATTAAGTTTGGCAAGAATGACAAATGTCAGTCTAGGTACAGATTAATACCCATATGCCCTTAACAGCCCTATCAAAGCTGGCTTTAGAGATGTCCCAAAGAACTGAATAATTCAGCCTTTGTATGAAAACACCCGGCTATACCATGCAGCAGAGACTTACCACCTCCGCTTCACTGTACTTGTGAAGCACAGATGTACCTCGAATTTGTCAAAGGCTTCAGGCAGAAGATGCCCTGTTTAAGACCAGGCACCGTAAGGGCCGTGCTTCCTTTCCTCCTCCCCCTGGTAGAAAACTGGGGGGTTGTATTTTTTTATCCATACTACAATTAATATTGTACTGTCTGAAAACAATTCAGGTTGGTTTTAAGTATTTCATGAATGTTAATACAGTAAAACTGAACAATGACAGAACACAATAAGACATAAGGGATAGAGATTTCAGGGTGCTGTAGTATACATTTTGGCCTCTGATTAATTGTCACAACCATTATTCAAAAATACTAATAGCTTTCCCATCTGCATTGCACAATTCAAGTATACAAAAAAAACTGCAAGTAAGTTTTAAACACTTAAATTGCAGTTTATGTGAGGCAGAAATTAACTACACAGTGGTTTGTGAACACTGGGTAAAGGGTTTTTGCTTGTTTTAGTTTTTATCTTTTTTTATTTATTTAAAAAAAGCAGTTAAGAAATAAGTTAATGCGTCCTGTAAATTAGAGAGAGAAATAAATTTAGGCAAGAAACTATCTCAAAAGGATGTACACAGCTGTATGAGTTATTATTCTCATTTTTTGCCCAGTTTCGTCCAGCTAAATTCACTATCCCAGAAAGTAAAGACAGTAAAAAAGTTATTGTTTATTGTATTTGCTGTTACAGAATAATACTTACATACAATTCCTAGAAAACTCTTACAGCACTACTGTAAGAATTGTTCTTCATATTTGCTTCATCTTCCAACCAGAGAATTTTTCAATGTTAGAACTTTTAATCTATTTTTTTTTAATTTGAAACTCCGTGGATTTGTTTTCCCATTTGTATCTAAAAATGCACCCTCTAAAAGTCACATCCTAACAGTGGCACATCCAATGTGCAACAGCCACACTGACAGGAAAGATGCAGGGGAGACTCAGGAGAGCAGTGGCTCCGTTGGTAGAGTACAGCAGCCAGATGTGGTGGAACTTAGCAGTGCCTCAAGGGCAGAGATCATTCAACGTAGGGGCTTCGAAGGCAACAGCATTCTGTCCACGGGCCTCCATGGACAATGAAAGCCTTCTGTCAAGTGCTGTACAACAGTTTATGGGAGAAAGGATATAAGGGAGAAGAAAGGACAACGACAGTATTGAGGGATGAACAAGACTGGCTTAAGAATATTTCAGAATAAACAATATGCATAAAAAGAAAATAGTATTATAAAGTGCTTACAATATAGATTACTACACTTTCATCCTCCAGATTAGGGATATGTTATATTTTAGATAATTACAACAGATACCACTTAGAGAAATTAGGTATGTCAGAATTTTCCTTATGATACCCACGTCATCAGAATGGTAAATTTGGAGTTAAGACATAGAAAAAGTCTTTGTTTATTTATTTATTTTTTTTTTTTTTTAAGAATTTAAGCAAGACTGGTACAGTAGCGAACTATACAAAATGAGCTGGTATTCAAGTTCAGGATGAGCAGAACCTTGAGGACAAAGAACGGATTTTAGAAGCAGTATTGATTCCATCTCAGAAGTTAAGTAGACCTTTCAGTAAATTCAGGTCATCCTTAGCCACAACAAAACCACCTTCTCTTGAACATCAGGCTTACAATAATTTATCTCTAGTGTTTTATACATATCATGTATGAATTATAAATTATATTAATTAAATTATATTAATTTTAATTTACATTTAAGTGTTTAAATATATAGACTTCTCACTCTTCTTCAGGGCAGCCCAAAGTGTTGGTTTTGGAAGCAAGCAATTAAACTGTGTACAATCAAAAAGGTCATTGTCCTTTGTTTTTACTTTTCTTACGTTGCAGAATTTATTTGGAATGGAACGTATTTAGTGTGATTTATGACAGGGAGACCTTCCCTCATATCTGTCCCTCTCCCTCTCTCACTCTAAAATCAGGCCACCAGTTCCCCTATAACATCCAAAAGAATTCCTGGGATACATTTGCTGTCATGTAAGAGAGAGGAATGTTTGTATTCCATGCAAAATATTCAAAGAGGCCATCTCTCCTTTTAGTCAAAGGAACATTAACAACTATGTGTTTTAACCCTGACCTTACCATTAAATGCCATGATCCCAACTCAGCCTCCAGGCAATTAAAAAAAAATAAATCGTTTGAGAATATCCAGCCAACAATTTCCATGTAAAAAAAAAAAGTTTAAGTTGGAGCCATGTGGTCTCAATCAGGCAGTAAAAAACTCTCTGTATGTTCTTAAATGCACAACTGCAGTATGCCCATAACCTCCCTTTTAAATCATCTTAACCAGATCTGAATCACTCTCACCACAAATGATTCGGTGGCCCTGGAATGTGCTGGGGTAGACAGAGTTGCTCTGCAATGGACGTTGGGACATTTCCCACTTCCCTAGTGTTAAGAGAATAGTCTGCAGGGAAAGAGAAAAAAAGGCTTAAAAAAAAAGGGTAAAGCCAAGACAAAAAGTGACATCACAGTTCAATCATTCAAGGGAAAAAGAAAAAAATGCAACTACTGCCTAATAATTCAGTGCTGTGTGCCACAAACCACAGTGAGCCAACACAGCCAAAGAACAGCTTTTTTTTTTTTTTTTTTTTGCTGAAGCAGAGACACCACAAGCAGCTGGCAGATCTGTGTGTAATTGTATTCACAGAGAGCTATTGAATTCATTAAGCTGGCCAGACTCGGAGAAGTCGATCAATTAAAAAAGCAGAACCACCATGATTTCAGTAACAATTTGCACATCCCTTTATGAAGCACTACAGCACTGCTTACCATGGGCGGCTGCATTTTTTTGGCACAAATAAGAATTTATGTGGCCCTTCATTAAAAGCTTGTAGGCTGATCGCTCAGGATCAACCAACACCTGTGAAGTACTTGTATCACCTGGATAAATGCTGCTAGCCTCCTCCACTGCTCCACTGGAGTAAGCAGGAACTGTAGGCACTAAGCACCTTACCTTTCTCAGGACATCTCAAAAGGAGTTCCAAAACATGACTTACTTCTGCAGTTATAGTAGAGGAAGGGGAATGTAATTCCCTGGGGGCTCCTAAAAGTCAAATTTAAGCAGCAAATAAGCAAGCTTCACTTAACTAACTGTAAGATTCTTATGTCACTTACTCTTTAAAATCTGTCTGCAGCCTGAAAGATTTCTTTCGGTCTTAATCACCTCAAAAACAATTTAAACATGTAGCCAAAGTGATGTGCATTTAAAACAGGAACAGGCCAGAGCCAAGACGTTTGGATCCAGATATTAACCTTCTCCTACTTCAGGGATGTTGGAATCCAGGGGTTTTGGTTAAGGCCCATCTCTGAACTCACTCAGTGCCAAACCTCACAGTCAGTAGAAAATATGATTTAACATATCAAAGCAGGAAAAACAGCATAAAGATGTCAGATTTTTCCACCACATCAATGAAGAAAAAAAAAAAAAGAAGTCATTATAGCACCCATGTAAATTGTGAAACTGAAAGCAACTTCTAAGGAAACCTGACATAGTGCCATCGGCAGGGGGGAGCCCAACTCTGGAAAACACCATTCCATTTTTAGATCCGAAAAAGAATCTCTGCTAGTTCTAGTGTGCAATTCCAGTTCAGTGAATAACTTGCCATAAATAGAGTCAGGAACTGCCATAGAAAGAAGTGCCTTAGTCCATTGCAAACAAAACGTGCACTAAATATCACCAACATCCTAACACATTGCAAACTATGCTGCTGAGCACCATTTTGCAATTTTTCCAAAGTAAAAGAATTTATTTATTTATTTATTTTATTACCAATTAGCACACCAAGCAGACTGTTCTTCCAAATGAATGGTGAAGGTCAGAAAGGGTGAGTTTTGGTTATATGTTTCTGAACTAGAAAAAAACAAAAATTGCAGACCTCAGAACAAACAGGTTATTGACAGTGCCTGCTATACTTTGCACAACCACCCATTTGAACATTCAGCATATTTTTCATGAGACTAGATTCACCTTCACAAATCTCTGACAAACCAGCAGAAAATAAGGCAGTAGAGGAAAGATGCTGCATGCCAGTCCACATAAAACACTTAAATAACTACTTGAAGTAGTTAATTGGGCCAGAGTTAAGAGATGAGAAAGGAAAGCTTTCCTCTTTTCAGGTCTATTGTCCTAGTAACCTTTCCCCAACAAGTACATAAATATGTTCGATGACCTGGTCTTCACTCCTTCCCTACAATTACTACATATTTGAACGTTTGGATTTCAAGGGTTTCTTTTTTATCACTTAAAGATAAGCCATGTAGCAAGACATAACAGCACGCTGATAGCAGTGCTTATCACTAGCTTTAAAACAAATGGGTCCCTACAGTGAATTTCTTTTGACAGCTAGGTGCCATTTCTGAAAGCAGGGCATTTGGATTAACCTGCTGCTCTGCTGATTTTTATAAAACTTCTCTGAAAGACAAGATAGGGAGAGGGGAAAAAAAAAGATCTTTGTTACAAAGCAATTTATTCTGCTAGCAAACTTAGAAGACAGCAGTCTTCTGACAGCAGTCAGCTTTTAAATAAAGCAAGACCAGCTAAATCACTTTGCTTATTGGAAGACAACCAAGTTTCTTTTTGCAACTCTTGTCCTCTCTAAGATAGTCATTTATCCAAGCACATCCACTCTTTCACTGTACGTTAGCTTTCACTTGCATGCAGTAAAACGGAAGGCCCTCCGATCTTTTTGTTTTTTAAAACAGATCTGCTTGGCCCCTAAGGTTGGGGGGGAGGGAGGGGGAAGGTAAGAGGGGTAGGAGGGGTTACAGGGGGCAGGGGGGGATGACCTCTGAATGAATGCCGATCATTTAAAACCAGTCTATTTTTGGTTGCTAAAGATAAACAGTCTTAGGAAGCATCTCATCCCTTTTCACTCCCCCATCCTCCCTGAACTTTAGCTTTATAGGTATCGTCTGCGAGGGAAAACCTTCACTGCCCAGGTTCAGCTCTTGCACTTAAAAAAATGGGTTACTCTGCAAGTTAAAGCCACTCTGTTCTACATGATTCAAAACAAAGAAGATCTGCAGAAAAACCAATACTGAAGCCATTTGGAAAGCTTTCTAGAATTGCACAGGTACTCAGGAATGTGGCTAAAATATATACATTCTTGCAGCGCGTTTTGGAAAATGAGAAATGAGGAAAATTTTACTGCTAGGTGCTGTTTGGAGACCACTATTACTGAAGACGCGCTGTATGATTCACTCACACACTTTTTTCCCCTCCCCTATTGTAGTAAAACAGCTAAAGCACCTTATTCTTTCTTGCATCTTTACACACATTTAATGCTGGCACTTACCGTTGGGGAACAGATGGACCCCCACCCCCCCCAAAGAAGCTGATGGCTGATCGTCTCTGGATCCTTTATTTCTTGCCTATTCCCAGCTCTGAGCTTTGCTGCTCTAAATTCAGCCTAGTTTGCAGAAGAGCAGAGAAAAAATTAATAGAGAGCCGAGTTGCCAAAATTCCAGCCACTCACGGTCAGCAATGAAGACGTTCTCCCCAGTTCTGAGTGATTCCAAAGAACAAAGCCTGCTGGCAATGAGGAAGCAGAGTTTAAGTCCTGTGGCTTCAGTCCAGCTGTTGCTCTCGCTTTTGCTTCAGCGTACGTGAGAGTGTTTGTATGAGCTTGTAATGCATGGAAGAGAAGGGGGCTGGGGAGAAAAAGAGGGTGTGTGTAAGGGGAGGAATGCTAGTCATATCCAAAAATAACATGAAGGAAGTAATGTGCCGATTCGTCTCCCCCCAGTCTCTCTCCTTATCAAATGTGCAGAGTATCTCTACCCTAAGATTCTGATCTCAAGAGTAGGTAGAGAAAAAATTCCAGTGTGACTTGCAGCTCGCTTGATTGTGCTATTAAACTGGAACTGAGGAGCTCTACACTTACAAGGACACGTCAGAGAAAGCATGATTTAGTAGCAGTCTACTCGGTAACACTGAAGCCAGAGTGCATTTCACGCTGTATGCATTCATTTGTTTGTAAACCGGAGAGAAAAAAATAGAAGCTATTATTAAGTTTACTATGTGTCAGAAAAAATAGTACCATGGTTGCCTTTCCAGAAGTTCCTAAATTCCAGTCCTAGGTATTTCTAAATGGTGATTGTTAAAGTAGAAAATGTTGCAAAGGTACAGTATAATGCAAAAATAGGGATATAAAATATCTTTAAATAGTTTATTTTTTCATAAATAATTTCCACAGTCAGGAAAACGCTTTTATCAAAACAACAACTACAAGCAACCAACCAAACAACAAAAAAAGAAAACCCCACAGAAAAATAAATGAAGACTTCTTTCCTAGGTAATCACAAAGCTGCAATGTAACTATTGTCAGCAGTAAAAAGCTTTAGAATATTGGTTTAAATAATAATTCTGGGCTTTTTAAAATCATAAACATGGTCATTAACAAGTGAACAACAAATTTAAGGAAGAATAATAAACCATTAGTGATAGCATTGTCTTTTGATTGCTTCATTTAATCTGGACTCTGTCAAATAAATTTGAGGGTCACTAAAGCTAGTTCTATGCCCAGAAGCAGTCTCTAATGACAATTTCTGGAGATTGTTTATTATATCAAGTCTGGCTTGAATTTCAAGCAAGTGTCCTCAAGATATTACAAACTAACACAATACATTTTATACTTTTATCATACTACTTTCTGAGAAGTAAGCAGCATTACTTTTTAAAAGGCTTAATTAAAACACAACAATATGAAGAACGGGCAAAGCAATCTTGGATTTAATTTAGTCTCCTGCAGAATAATTTACCCCAAGATCCTCAGGTAACTGACACGGTACTAAGTTCTTTAGAAAAGGAAATCTGGTCACTTTCAGAAATGAATAGTTCTGAAATAACAATTCTCACAACAGAAATAAAAATGGGAAAGAAAGAAGAAAAGCATTGAACTGCAGTGTGCCAGTTTCGAGAATGATAGGAAGAAACAACTACCAGTTTACACAAGAGTTTGTTCCTTAATATGGAAGACAGTATAGCTCAGACATCAGACACTGAGATTTCCGCATCCAGAGTCAATGCTTTTTCTGGACTTATTTATTTATTTATTAATCCATTAGTAAGACTAATGGGTCTTTGGACAAGGAGCTTAGGTTTTATAGAACCCATATAATACTGCTCCCTACATTCCACTTACATTAAAGAAATTACAGCACTTTTCCAAAGCTAGTAGCAAAAAATTGTTATGATAAATTTTAAAATTACAAATACACTCTATGTTGAAGGTAAGTCTCAGAAGCCTATAGAAACCATCTGGAATGAAAGTAAGTTATGATGATTTAAGTTTGCCTTCCTGCATATTCACTAGAGACTGAATTTCAATATATTTCAAGGCCATAAAAAGTTACAGTAAATCCAAGTTCTGTATCAGGAAGTTCCCGGAGCCCTACTGTGATGTACTTTTCTCCTGGTACTTTACTCCTTGGTAAGTGTTACAAAGCTTGGCTTGCTTTCCTGTCTCAAGGTTTGCCAGCCCAAATTCTACCTGACAAACTTCACATGCAAGAAAAGATCAAGAACAGATAAGATTACCTGAGGGCTTTTAGTCCACACCTCATCTCATCTTGAATATCAGCTGCACTGAATTTGCTGACCTGGCTAATTACGGTTCTAACTTGAAAAACCATATGCTTTCAGTGGACAACAATAAGCCTGTATCTAGTTTCATTGCAATTTAGTCTCCAGAAGAAAGATTTGTCCAAAACCTTGCTCCAGACATTTGAATTCGTTCTGCTCACTGTTATTGGAAAAGCAAGGGACTGGAAGAATATGAATTCAGAGAAAGTATAAAATGACAACATAAACATGAAAAAGCAAGTAGAAAAAAAAACCAAAAAACTGTCACCCACTTTCCTCTGCCCTGTCATAACCAGAGATGCAAAATCATCAAGTGGCTTTCTGGAGAATTTGAAACCCTGACAATCAAAAATTCAAATAAAATGTGATAAACTAAGGCTGAGTAGCTCAGTGGCTGATGTTCCACAACATTTATCCATCAAACTAATCATTACTAGGATTCTTGTCACTGTCGGAAGTCTACACAGATTACAAATGCATACAGCACAAAAAAATACCTAGAAGTACTAAAAAAACATTACTCCACTAACATCATGGTTATTTACCTCCAATATAATGTAACCCTATCACATTTAATAAAATTACAACTGTACATTTGCTAATTTGCAGCTGATTTGCTCGAAGTATCATCTTATTTTTTGACTAGAAACATTTCAGCTGCAAGTTTCAATTTCTGATGAACATTTCTCCTATTTCAGTTTGCTTTCCAACTATCCTCAATTCTAGTTAAGAAAGGAAGGAAAAGAAAGGATATATTATACTTTCTTTCATTGAAAGTTCATTCTCACTACAGGCAGAAATGAGAAAGGCGGGAGTAAAGATTTGTCTAGTAAGATATAGTCACCATAAACTGGTTGCTCTTTGGACCAGGTGGCTACAGTAATTTCTGAAGCATTAGATACATGGATAAGAAATTACAACAAGCAAACTATAATGCAAATTCAACAGATTCCTTAAGGGTGATCAAGGGTTCTAACCGATGTCAGAATTGGCTACTAGTAGCTTCTGAAAAGCAACATTTTCTCTTATCGCTATATGGTAAGACCCAGTGAGAGAGGCTGTGGCAGACTCTCCGGGACTGTTTGCACAAAGAAGCCACTACTTTTCATTTTTTCTCTCCTGAGAATAATAGTGCAATACAATAACATCCATGTATTAAGGAGAAAAAATAAATTTGACTCACTTCTTCTCACCACTTTGTAGACACAAGCTCCGGTGAACTGGGCCATTTAACAACTTCAGTGTCTCATACTTTGTATGCACAAATGTGTTCCCAATATAGCATATGTAAATCTGACATTCAGCAGTAAAGGTCACACAGTGTTTGAATGTAGGGAGCACTTGCATGACCAGGGCTATAATCTAAGAAAAGAAGCAAGACTGGTGAAAAATGCAAAAAAGGTAGGAAGCTGAGGTCAGACAGCCTACATATTTCTCACACATTTTCTTTTTAGAAAGCTACATACCGTAATTGTTCAAATGATGAGCTATTTTGAGTGTACCTTTGATTAGGTGGGAAAACATTTAAAGGTTTTGGTTTTTCTTTTTTTTTTTTTTTTTTTTCCTATCCATACAGCCCCTCTAACTTCTAATCATGATTTCTGTCACTACAGACCCAAAGCATGATTTCCCCTGATCTCTGTCACCCTCCTCACTGCTCCTAAAGACTTGTGTTCTTTTAAAAAGCAGAACCATTTCTGTGGTAGATGCTTAGAGAGGAGTTTTTTCTCCGCAAAGATAAAGCGTGAAGTATTTGCATTCTCTGAAGTTATTTAGATGTCAAAATTTCATTCTTAATGGGGCTAAAGAGCACTTAGACATTTTTGAAAGTAAGATTTCACTGTGTAGTTCCAAAGTCTTCTCTTAGAGGAATAACGTAAGTTAGTATTTAAGAGAAATACAATCCTCACCCTCCCCCCACACCCAATATATCTGAATAAATGATTAGAAAAAATATGATCTAAATCAGAGGAAATCAAAATTTATCAAAATAACACTTGCCTTGCATCAAAACTTTCTGTGTAGAAAGAGAAAAGAACATACACTATTCTACCTTTGGGGTCTCTGATGTTCTGTTTACAAGCACTGTTAATTCTCTTAGACGTAAGAAGTAGAGATGCACAAGAACAAGGTATTAGAAACAGCCATACAGGCTGTGTACAAATATCTCATAATACGATAATTAATGAGATTTCTTCCACACAACCCAAGGGCAGAATTAATATCATGCCTCAACTGAAGTTTCAAAGAAATCACAAACTTCTCAAATCCCGTGCCTATTAAAATGAATGGTAGCTACAAGCTACAGCCTCAAGCAGGATGCCCCCGGGGTCAGTATCTGTATCCCACTGACAGCATGCATTCAGGCAAGTTTGATTTTCCAAATGTTTTATTGCTGCATTGTATCGTTAACTGTTAGAAATACATATTTGTTACAATTACACCAATAAAAATTCTCATAATCTGCACTTAAGCCGGAAAGTCAATCAAATATAGGAATGCTGTTGAGTACACATCTCTTTGATTTAGATGCCAAAAGGAATTCTCCAAAGACCCAAATATGCAAGAACAATAACTATTACTTTCCAGACCAGTTACTACATCTGATTTCAATGAAAATTTGTTTACTTTTTGGAGATACATGCAGGCACCCCAAGCCCAAACAAGTCAAATGGCTGAAGTATTTTGTTTAAGTTAAAGAATCACCCATTTCTTTTGCTGTCTTTTAAAATCCTTTGTAATCTCGGGATAAGTATATAAAATATTTTAAAATATTCAGCCATTTTGGAAAATCTGTCTTTTACTAAAGCACTTAGTAAATTTAAGAAGCAATACACTGCATTACTGTGTTTTGCTTTCATATATTTTTTTCCCCTTTTTATTTTTTTCAAGTCCTTATCTACATCAATTACTCCAGAAAATCCTTGAGAAGTGCCAGAAAACAGATGTAGCTTGAATACAGCACCTTGGTCACCTTACTAATGCAGCAGAAGCCACAGTTTTTTAGTGACTTTCCTTTCCAAGGAAACAAGGCAAAACTCTAGGACAACTGACCAGACTCTGGTAGCAGTACTACTTGAAACAGACTTTCCTTCATTACAAGCACCTCCTTCTCTATGCAAACAAAGGTCCAGGAAGTCTGCAGGTGACACTGCTGCCATTTTAGCCAAGAAACAAGAAGTGAGAGAGCCATGTTAGAAGAAGCTCATAAACCATTTTCTTTGTGTGGTTTCTGGAAAGTAACAAAATAAACCACGAAATCCTGTACAGTACATATTTTTAAATTTAGTTGCGGTTCTAAGAGTCTGTGAAGAACACAGTCGATGAACTTAATTCTTAGCTTAGTTTACATATTTTGTTAATACGAACACTATCAAAATCATTATGATATAATCTAATAACTAACAGGAGCTTATTTATAAAATGGAGCAATATAAAAAGAGGTCTGCATGACCTCTGTCCTGTAGGTGCAACAAAACCCTTCTGCTCTCATACAAATCAAAATACCATACAGATATTCTGAAGGAGTTTTGTTTTAAAGCTTACTTATCTCTTTCTAGTTGAGCTTTTAAAGAACAATTTTAAGGGTGAAGAAATATGTTCCTGCAGTCTATATCAGTGAAAGTAGTTTAAAAGAAGCAATCCAGCATTTCTGCTTGAATAAAAATATATTTTAAGTTTGAAACAACAAATATTTTGAAAAAAAAAAGAAAAGAATGAACCTATGATCCCTAAACTGGGATGGAACCCCCCATTTTTTTTATCATGTCCTAAAGGTTTATTTCTTGAACACTAGTCAAGTTTTCAACTGACAGTAAGGCAACTGCCATCCTTTGAAAGTCACACAACAGTTATTAAAAAATAAGTTGCATTATTTACAATAAAAACATGGAAAATCTAACCATTCGGTCCTTCTCACTGTACCACAAATTCTTCTATTCTCAGCCAGCAGCAGATTGAGAACAACCAGCAACCACAAAGCTTTAAAATGGGAAGAACAACCTCCTTTTAAAGAAACGCAGTGATTAGTTTAAGCCAAGTGAAAAAACACTGCATTTTTTCAAGGTGTGTTTACTAAGCAATAGAAGCATTCAGCAGAGTCGATAGTTAGCCAGCATTTATAAAATCTCATAAAGTAATTAGCTAAATTGAAGAAACAAGCCCTCCGTATTGTATTCTGAAGCTAGATTCACTACTACTCGAGAAGTTCTTATAGCCATGACAAGACTTTGTTTTTAATTTAAGCAAACAAGAAAAAAAACCACAAAACACTACAATTCTTTGATTTACTACTAGTGCAAAATATAAATAGTTGGCACACATGCTTTCTGTTGGTAGCCTTTCAAAATATAAAACCAAATTCATGTCTGAGATGACAAACATTATGCATGTCTACTTACTTAAAAAGAGATCCTCTCTATCGCTCTCAGTGTTTACCCTCTGTAAACAAGTTACAAAGCTAGCAAGCTTTCTTTCTCAAACTTTTATAACATTAAACTGTGAGGGATACTATATTAAACAAAAAAAGTATTTTTCTGGAAGGTAAAAAATATTTTTCATGATCAATGACAGAGAAAAAAGATTACATTTGGATATAGAGGGTAGGAACTATAGAAATAACTTAGGAATTAACACTTGTCAGAGAAATTACTGTAATCATCAGAAAGTGAAATAAAAGTATGTCTAAATCTGTCAGAAGCATATCTAATTCTTGAACTGTTTTTGATGAAATCCTACTCATTTACATATTCTTTACACCTTTTCACTTCGGAGTCAACACAGGTTTTTATTTTTATTTTTTTAAATAAACTCTGCGATGTCTCTAAGCCTGATTTCCAGAAAACATTTCTGGCACAAACACTGAGGATTAGGTCGGGCAGGGGAAAGTTCCCAATAGATCACCTAGCAGAGACTGCTGACTGGCCCATTAGGGGGTCCCAGTTCACGCACCGCCTGCAATGGGCCTCCCTTGAACATCAGTCAGTGCTTTTTATATAAAAGCAAGCTTGCTTTGGCTGTTTGGATAGCTGCAGAGTGGAGGTTGAGTTTTACCAGGATGCCTGCTTCACCTACTTCTGGGACAAATCCCCTTTCATCATTTGAAAAAATCTTAAAAATGCTATTCAGGCGGTTTAACTGTGCAGCAGTAATTCTTCAAAAGTAACTTGAGGTAAACCACATATTTCTATGCCTGAGTATGGAAGAAAATCACTTCAGGAAATTAGCTCATGGGTAGATTAAAAAACAAAAAATACAAATATAATAAAATAAAATTAAGGAAAAAAAACACGTTATGCTTAACAGAAAGTGCCATTCCCTTTCTAATGCATTGCTGAAACCTTGAAGAAGGAGAGGGGTGGGGGAGAGCGGGGGTACATGCTGATATATGCATTTGGGAGTGTTTGTGGCCAGTAGTGTCTGAAGCTGTAACCAAGATTTTTTTTCTGTCTTTAAAGTGATTTTAAAATTGTGATTTTTCTGTAGACTCTCAGATGTTTTATATTAGTACATACAGAGCTGGTTCTGCTCATCAAAACAATACTTTTTTGAAATATTTTAAAATATTCAGCCATTTTGGAAAATCTGTCTTTTGCTAAAGTACTTAGTAAATTTAAGAAGCAATACACTGCATTACTGTGTTCCGTTTTTATATATTCCAATGCACAGGCTATTTGTTGTTACCTTACTCCTCAACATTTTTCCTTTACTAACTGATCCAGCCAGCTTTGACTGGGAGGATTAGGGAACCAAATCATTTCTTGGGTGTAATGTCCAAACCAGCTATTTTTGTAGCAGATTATTTTTGCCATTTAAAACTTGTATCTGATTTGCAAGCCACTGTCTCAAAAAACAACTAATGTGCAGCTCAAGGAAACATATCTGAACTGCTCCTTCTTCAAGCCCATACTGCCTTTCCCAAGGAGCACAGTTAGCAGTAATTGTAGCCCTGTTTGTGCTCATAAAGTATGACCCCTACCCCTGAGGTACTAATGGTTGGAGATTTTTTTCTTTTCAGACCTCCCACATATGAAGGTTCGCCTCTCTGCAAACCTAAGTCATCCTGAAGCCTGGATACAGTTTCCCCTCAGATTCACTTTGCTTGCTAGGGCACAGCAGACTATTTTATATAAATTTTCCCTAAACACTGCCAGTAAGTTTGGGCCAATTCAAGGTGTGATTTTTTTTTTTTTTACCTCTATCTAATCAATCTAATGCCTACAACTTTTTAATTTTACATGCAATAAAACTCAGGCTATTCTTCAGTGATGATTTCTTATAGATAAGCAGGATCTAGGTTTTCTCCACCTTGATGTTTTACAAAGCTGTCTGTGTTACACAAATCACTTTCTCTTCCCCTTAAGAGCATCATTGTCAACCCTCAGATTTGCACCTTGCAATTCCTTCTATGCCCCCTAGCTTCCAAACAATATATGCTGTGTTGACATTGATACTTCTGGTCTGGTATCTAGAAGCTGACTCAACAGCAGCTGGGGAAACAAAATAATAATTTTGCATAATGAGTTGTGCGAACAAAGAAGCCTTAAGCTCAGCAGGTAAATTAAGTTGGGTTTCTTATTTCAACAGAGCTCTGAAATGGCTAACTTTGAAATCTCTACTTTTGATAAATTCTGTTTGAAATTGACCTTCAGTTCAAAGATTATTATGCTAGAAGGAGGCAGAAATATCCAGCTGAAGGGCAAGCAGGATTTGAGTGTGGTCACACCAAGGAGAGCTGGGGCAAGTGCTGTGGAGCTGCATCGCGAAGGCAAGCTTTCGTGAACAGTTTGGGATACTCTGAGAGCAGGACCTACACAAAGGGCCACCTCACCCACTGCTTTTCTTACAGTGAGCTAGCGTGCAGCTGGTGGTTTTCTTGTCCCCCCCGCAGCCATTTGAAATCCCATGCTCTTTTAACCAAGGCTTTTCACTTGGGTTTGTTTATTTTCGGTGGTGGCAAGATGAAAGAACAACAAACATACAAAATCAGTGAAACAGTAACAGTGTCAGACAAGTCTTGGTATAGAAAAAACTCCTAATTTCATTTCATGTAAAATATTTCTATGACGAAGCTGAATTTGCAAAGTTTCACATAGAAGAAAGCTTCAGGGCACCTAAAAAAGACTAGGTGAAGTTGTCATGTACAGACGTCTGGGCAATTAATACAGTGCACCAAATGAGCTTTCTGAATTGCAGCTTTTAAATGAGGGCTGTCTTCTCCCACAGAAGGCCATTCCTTAGGTGCAGTGTTATAGGTCAGCCCCAGATATTGCAAGGGCTAGGCAGCAGGCCATTAGATGGGAGAAGCTGGGGTGCCTTACCCCAAGAGCATTATTCCTGCAGCACGTACCTTACCTCTGCCTCTTCCTCTGCACTCCTCCTGGCAGTGCGCATGGCCTCAGAAACATGAGAGCTCAGAGCCCTTCTTGTCTGCTCACATTCACTTGCCAGTGAGATGCTGCCTCACTTGGGTGGTCTTAAGTGATCAGTAGGTAATGCTGCCTGCCTAAAAATTTCTCCTCAGTCCTTGTAGACAGCCAGAGAGAGAGATATAGCACTACTGGCAGCTGGGGCAGGAGCCCTGAGAGCCATGCAGCAGGAATTGAGGTACCCTCCTTGAGGCTGCTGTCTGCTCTGTGACTCCCTGTAACCTACATACTTCATACCCCTTTCAGCTTGCATTAGGGGAGGAAGTGCTATTGACCTGTTGTCTTCCTTCAGACTTATTTTATTTAAGAGAGAAGTTGCACCCTGTCCATATGTCAAAATACCTCAGTATGGCATGAGCAGCAGTAACTGCTATACAAAAACAAAAGCGGAGTGATTGTATGTGTGTTTCAGAGCAAAACACAATCACATTTCACATCACTCTGCAAAGTGAACTCTGAGCTAACTGCATGGCAAACAGGATTTACGGTGAAAAATGGATACTCCATGCATACACTATCCCAAATGTCTTAAGCAGACATCCTGCTGCTCTCCAGTACAGTATCTCTGATCTTTGCATACCTTCAACTGTAGCCTCACAAACTGGAGGGCAAGCTGCCCAAGCAGATCTGGAAACACATTCCTAAAGTTTCACTCTTGCAGCATGGCCAGCTGCTTTCTAACAGTTAATGAACAAATGCAGAAAGCATCCACAAAGCATTCAAACACTCCTTGCTTCTTCACAGCTTCGCTGTGCACAAAAGGGTTAAGCTAGGTTAAGAGGACTAATGAGCAATGCAGCTGGCAAGAAGTTCTCTTTCCCTCTCACTCACTGAAAAGCTGGCTTTTGTTTCTGCATTCAGTGAATGAACTCATGCAGCAATACCTGTTGGCAAATTGAGGCTTGTATTGCTAAGTTGCATACAATGCTGCCAAGTCCTTGATGTCTTCACAGATCTTTGCTACACAGATTGCCATGCCAGGGACTCAGCAGATCATCAAGGCACATGGTGCCAGAAGTAACATCTCACTGCCACATGCCAGTCAGGGCTCCCAGGACATGGACAGAGCATCTGTGTTTGCCAAAGTTTGTTCACAGCCTCCCTTTTGAACACAGCCTGGAAATACCAGCTCCTTCTTTAAAATGGAAGACATTATTTTAAGTGTGTAGCAAACGAAGAAAAACTTATCTTTCCTTTCCCTTCCCTTAGCCTCTGCCTACTCCTAAATTAGATATGATTAATATCAATTTATTACTACTTGTTGCAGTGATCTCTGCACTTGGGAAATAGAAAAAAGTTACTTATTTACTCTATATTTATACAATTCCAAACACTGGGGCCCTAGATTTGCTGGAGGCAGCAAGCTATTGCTATGCTGTAGCCTCACAAAGAAATTAAAGCTTGTTAGGTAATAGTGCTCCATTTTCTACCGGCAGTTTGCCTGCTTTGTAAAGTAGCCAAAACAACACCAAAAGCATACATAATCTGGGTTAAATCTGTCTGGACCACCCCAGTTCCAAGCACATCTTTCCAGTTCCGAGGGCATCATTTTGCAAAATTACTTGTCTTGCTTTGTGAGATATCTGTAGGAGGACTCGCATAGGAACTACCTTTCAACAGAAGCGTCTGTAGAAGGAAGTCTGACTATTTTGAAGACACCTACTGTCTGTCAAGCATGTGGCTTGCTGAATCGCATTCGCACTTCTAGTGTGGGAAGAGGGGATAAGCCTGGCCAGATCTAGCGGGTTTCTAGACAACCAGTTTGTATTTCCTCTTATATTACTCATATTACTCTTCAGAAGAGCAGCAAGCTGCTGAGTGACATGGAAAGACAACTGAAAGATGCTAGAAATGCAAATTACTGGGGATGTGAAATAGTATTCTAATTTAAAGATCAAATAGGTCAATATACACAAGTGTCAACAACAATATATTTATAAAAATTGCTAGTACATACCAAAAAGCATATTTATGTTAAAATGTATGCATTTCAACATGCATTATTGGCTGAATAAAAGTGATCAGACTAGATACCTGTACAATTGAAGTATTGGACAAAAGACTGCAAAGCCTTTGAACTACTTAGAGCTAAGGGCATGATCCATGCTAAGTATCTCAAACTGCACCATCAATTTTGCAAGCACCATCCTATCTGTGTACTAAGATATTCCTTGCCTTCCCTGTAAATATACATTCAAACACATGCACGCACACACACACCTCACAGCATTTATGGTTTCCTTTCATATTCTTTAGAACAGAAAAGAGAGAAAAGGAAAACAAGGACAGATGCCAACAAACAGGTAAGATGGTCAGATAGTCCACATCCATTATTAAACTAGCCTCATGAAGTCAGAGGCTCATGAACTTGTTTTATGTCAGGGCTACAACTGTCATTTTTTCTGCAAGAGGAAAATGGAACTGCAAAATGGGTGCTTGGTAGCAGCTCATAGTTAATGCTCTATTCCTTTTTTAAAGGGAGAGATTTTTTCTTTAAATATGTGGAAGCTTTGTGAAATTGCATGTAAGATTGAAGTATTTATATGGAATAGAAGCTATTGGATTTCTGTTCACATTGTTTATCAGGAACAGCACAAACACTTTTTCTGCTGATACAGAGCTTCAATTTTTTGCTTTTGTAATCCCACTTTTTGTTATGTTAAAAAATGTTCTGCAGTATCTAGAGTACTAGAGAAAAGACAGGATTAATTTGGATTTAGTTTCATTTTTAAAACAGCTATTTACATTCTAGATTGATTTTGATAACAAACACAGGAGCCTGATTGATTGATACAGACAGACTGCAGGCACGTGTAAGCCTGTCTCCATCAGAAGTTACACTCTCCTATTGGATTTTACACCCTTTTTGTGATATGCATCCTTATGCAATTGTTCTGGATAACCCCACTTGACATCACTGCAAAGCATGTAGCAGTACAGCTGGCCACTCCCCAGACAAAGACATGTAAAGATAAGCTACCCAAATGTCAGATCCATTACCTAAGTTCCTAGTACTTAGCACTTAGGTCCGGCACCAAAGTTCAGAGAAACATTAGCTCAAAGCTAAGCAGGTAAATCTAGAACTCATCTTCCATGTGCCTAATTCTGAATAGTGGCTTTAGGTTCCCTAAAGTATCAACATACAGTTGAAAACAGCAGTTTGAAGTTCCAGATATTAACATAGACAGAGCCACTAAAACCTCCTTTCAAAGCACAGTGAATTTAAAATGAAGAAACAAAACAATTTTATATTTTTCTATGACATTTTCCACTTAAATATATAAAGGAAAAAGAAATAAAAAATCATCAGAATTTTAGAAGGACTTTCTGTAGAGTAGGGAGGGGGAACTCTGCAGACCATACACTAGAGTGCAGTACAGAGGCGTTTGAGCTAGTATCTATCCTGCTGAATATGGACAGTACGTACAAAAGGTACTTCACCTCAGGTCCTTCAACCTGGCAAAATGGTATCAGCAGGTCCCTGACATGTCTCTAGAACTGGAGAACAGCTAAGTGGGTAGTGGTGGATTTTATTGGCATCAAGTGAAATTAAAATAAAAAAAAAAAGGGTTAGGTATAAACATCAGTATGTCTACAGATAATCAGTATGTCTGCAGATACATAAAATCAAGGCTAAAAGGAGCATAAGCAAGCTATAAAGGGCTGAGAACCTTTCTGCTGAACATTTTCCTCTATGAACATCCAAGCTGAGATATGCTTGGACAAAAGAATACAAACACAGGGGGATGAAAGTGAAAATTGAACTAAACTCAGTACACCTGGTTACAGCTTTCATTTCCAGGAGATGTCATCTAGTATATGCATTGCCCACAATATGGGCAAATTGCAGTGATATACCTAAGGGTTAGAGTACTATTTACCAGTGACCACCATGGAGGAAATACGCTGGTACTACATCGGCTAGAAGCAAAATGATGTGAAACACAACTGTATGTAATGCCCTTTTTTCCCCCAAGTACAATGTGGTGGAACCTACATATATTAATTAGTATATTGCCAAGTTTTTTTTTTTAACATGTGGATTAAACAGTTTCCCTTAGCATCTTTGAAGTAATCCCTGAAATGGGTGCACTTGTGTTTAGGAACAAATAGCAATTTAGGGCCTGTTAATGTTAATATATAATCAACCAAAAATGCCACTGGTGAGATAGACATATATAAAATATTTGGCACTAAATCAGAATGCTACGCAAGTTATGTACTTTTCTTACACCATAAATGCTAACTCCACAGTGAGTGGATTTGCCCCGATATAAATTTTCATTGTAAAATGAGATTCTCTGAAATATCACCTTCAAGTACAAAGGATACCTGAAAGAAAAAAAATAAAAATCTCAGCCCTTGGGAAATAAGTAGAGGGTGAAGGACTAATGGCACCTTCTTCAGCTGCAAACTACTTGCACAAGAGAAATGGGAACTGCCTCCTCAGCTCTCACAGAGGAAACAGGCTCATTTTGGCTGAATAATGAATGCACAGGACAGTTCTAGTCAAGTGGAGAACAAGAAGTGGTTACAGAAGTGTAACCTTGACAGTTAAGCTTGACTCCGTATCACATTAGGGAACTCCACAGTCATTAAGCAGTTCTTGTATATAATCAAATCACACTTCATTTATGCTGGTGTCACTTTGGATAGATGCTCTTGATTATTCTGAGAAAAACAAAATAAATTGTGCAAGAAGATGCAACAAGCACCCTACATTTAACATCAATTATTTAACAGCAGGTCTCAACACAAAATGTTAATTTTCTTCTGACACACTAATTGGAGATTTTGACAAAAAAATTATTCACAAGTATGTATCTGTTTACTAGTCTTTGATCTGTAAATTATTTCAATATTTAACTGCAAATACTCCCAACATATGCTTTCCTGGCTCACTGAAGGAGGGAAGAAAAAGAGGCTTCCTAAATTTACTATAGTATAATTCCATTTTAAGTTACTCAAGTTAAAATATTCTCATGGAAAAGGATATTTATCTTAAATTAAAAAATTGCGACGATTTCGAGATACCTTCTGCCTTCAAATACTCTTGTGAGAAGTGTCAGAAATGACAACCAAGACAGTAGCCACATAAAACAAAGTGCTATTTCAAACACATTTTCCCTGACCTGGACCTGTCAGTTATATCAACATGGATTTTTATACAGTCTATCCAGTACAACTTTATTCTATGTTCTTCTTTATTAATTTTCTTTCCTATTCTTACACAAATAAATATGAATATTGATGAAGACGTGTTCTTCACTAATTCACAAATTATACAAGTTTGTTTAATCCTGCAGTGCCTTGCTGTAGCATGTGAGATGTTTCAGTGAAATATCAGATACATTCCCATAATGTAAGAGTTGGGTGAGACACAAGGACACATATCCTGCTCTATGATTGCGAGATTTGGTTACCTAACATTTCTAATATTAGCTGTATTTATTGATGTATCTTACCCCAAAGTCTTTGAAAAATAACCATTCTAAAAACTGAATAGTATTTGCTTTCCCTAGCTGCAGTGATTTGGGTGTGCAACATGGCATTGGTGGTACTGTGGTTTTTTCCTTTACTATATAAAGAGTATGCCTGTGGAAGGAAGTGCATCAAATGAACATTGTCAGAATGCACAATATTCCACTAACTTGATGCTGTGGTCCTGTGCTTGCCTTTTGGGTTTTACAGAAGTCTTTGATTAACTGGGAATTATGTTCATCGCTGTCATTTCAGGCCATTATTTTAACTCTCGTGCTGCTGTTTCTTCTGGTGCTTACACACACATTTCCATTCATGCTTCATCTATAACAGTCTTCAAATTTGTTACAATGCTCTACTGGAGTTATTTCCGTAGCTGATAATTCCACTTCCCCACCAGCTCTTACACACTGAGAAGATCCCATTCCTATACTGCATAGAGCTTTGTTTAGTAGGATTGGTTAAAAAAACAAAAACAAAAAACAAACTTTTCAAAATCTTATCAGTATAGTTAGTGCTGACTGATACTTTCTCAGCCAGTCTGGACCAGTCTGTTTTGAAAACACTTCCAGCCTGTATGTTCCTGGTCATACCCAGGTAATAACAGCTATTCAATCTGACAAACAATTTATTGTGCTATAAAGCCACTCACTAGTCAAAACTACACTTACACCATGCAGTGGAGCATCCAGTTTATTACTAATACATTGTGCCAAAGTAAGTAAGTGCTGGCCAATACCTACTTACCTACTCAATGGTGTCCTTTACTCCCTGTACTCCCACACAGCCTGACATGGCTTTTCCTCCTTGATGGCTCTCTGAAAGCAAATTTTCTCTGGTAGCTCTATCTCCTACAGATATTAGTCAGGCTTTGAACAGTTCCTCAGACCCAACTAGGCAGTGGAACTTTCAAATCCCTCTGGAAAAGAGATGGCTGTATTTAGGGAATGCACATTGTTAGTTTGAAAAAGGTAACTAGAAAAGATATAATTCTTACATATTTAGTAGAAATAACAGATATTAGTCTTTAAAAATATCACACATGCTCAGAAGGCAGAAGGCACAATGGCAAAGCATCAAGTGTGAGTTACTTGTTAAAATAGTAAATTTACTGAATAAGGACTTTCACAAAGTTCCTATATAGGACACAAAACCAGAAGCTAATATCCTCCAGAGCAGCTAAGAGCATTACCATTCCACCTGAAGCCTTACATCCCTCTTGTGTCTTGGACTTCATCCTGTAAAGTGGCCTTATCCTAACACTGGAATTTCTGTTGCTTTGCCTTCAGCAGAAAAAATAAAATAAAGACCATAAAAATATTTTAACTCCAAATAGGAATAAAAATGAATTTAAAATAGTGAAAATGTTCATAACGTGCAAAGTCTGTTCACCACAATATCTAATATCCATCTGGATTTCAGGTTATTTTACAGGTTTACTCACAATTCCCCACAGAAATGCTTTTGTTTGCTTGTTTCTAAATCTGAATCAAGAAATACCTAGACCCCAATATTAAACAGTAGCATTTCACTTCTTCTGGCCAACATAAGAAGAGAGACAGTGTTTCAGGCCCCCCCAATGAATGTAGGCACTTCTAGGAATAAGATCATTGGAGCTCACTAGCACCTGCTACTACTGTTACCAAGAGGGGATATTTAGAAATAATTGAGCTATCTATCAATTCCATTTCAAGTTCAAACACTGCTTGCCCTGTATTTTCAAATACAGCAGAATGAGATATGCTGAAGTTACCAAGACACCCACATATCCAAAAGACGAGGTTTGCTTCAAATATGCAGAGTTTCTGCACTAAAATAAGTTTGGCTGAATTAGTTTAGGAGATTATAAACATTTAATCTGATGCTACTTCATGTAATAAAGATAGTCTAAATCAAAGAAATAAAAACCAACATTAAAAAGCAAAAGACCAAGCAACCTACTATGTAATTATCTTTTCCAAGGAAACATCAAAGTTTGTACAATGATGTACAACAAAGGTACATCTTTTCCACGAGTTAAGTTGTTGGAAGTGACTACTGTGCTTAGAAGAGATGATAATTTATAACAGATAGCTATTAATTCATAGAGTGAATCAACTCTCAATTTTTATGATGCAGTCCTTCAATCTATATTTTTGCCTTTGGAGTTTAAGAAAAGCAAACGAGAATGTTTTCACTAAAGAGAAGGAAAGGCTTTAGCAGAAAATGTCCAGGTATGCAAAGACACCTGCAGTTTTAGGTTTCAGTGGCACCGGAGCTTTAGGTTTACAAACTCATGGTTTGTAGCAAGTCAATAATCTAATACAAGGTAATAATGAATAACTTAAAAAGAAATACCATGGAAGTTTGTTAATAAAATCCTTAGCCTAGGAACATTCCATGATCAAATTCCTTTCTTCTTCTGTAACATCAAGGCTTAATAAAAACAGAAGTTCGCCTACCTTTTAATCTCATTTTATCACTCTGCTGGTATGTTAATCTGTCATCAAGATGTGGAGATCGGAGACTATAAATGTTAATTAAAATGACACAATTCAATTTGGATCCCAAGGAAGCCGTGAAGTTCAGGGCTTAAATGTCTCTAAGTGTTCCGTGGAAAGGTCAAGATCAAACATGTACAGATGCAATACACGATGATATCATTTCTGTTTATCCATAGTGAAGTGGTGGAGAATTACTGCTGTAAGAAGACACATATTCTATATAGAAGGAAACACTTGATATCTTGCTACCATATAGAATAAATGTGTTTTCTAACTTAATTGGTGTTATTTCAAAGTTCTGTGTCATAGGGCCATATTTGCACAATTCTGGTACAAATAACAGCAGCACACTGATCTTCACAAGGGTACCCCAGGAGACAACATAAAAGAACAAAGTGCTTTATAACCAGTTCTTTTATTCTACCTGTAAGGAAGCTTTCTGTATCATTTTCTATGTTTGTAATTTTCCTTGTCTTTAAACACTTATTTCACTCATTGGTCTCCGCACAGCCAGGATCATTATAGGGAAACTCAGAGAAGTGAATTAATGCCTAATGACTGAATTGTTGTGAATAGGAATTATACATGTTAGAACTTAAACACCTAAAATTTTATGCCACTTTCATGTTCTCTAAAAACATGCAGAAATGCTCAAATTTAGAACTAATTTTGCATGGGACATGTAATAATGTTAGCAAGTCCTGAAAAAAGGACTTTCATATAAGGTAAACAGAGGTTCATCTTAAATTCATGAACAGAACAATGGCAACAAGCCCAACACAAACAAAGATAAAACCTGAGGGAAGCATTCATCTGAGACAAGAAGAGATTCAAATAAAAGCAATGTATATATCCCCATGCTTATGAGCATTTATGTTTTACTGAAAAATCTGTTTAATATTCTTTGTCAGCAGGACAGTGTGGGCATTGGAGCTTTAAACTTTTGGATCCCATCCAGATTTAAGTTTAACTTTACAGCTCACCTTTAAGGACCGTCTGCAGAAACCATTATATCCCTGACCTTTCTGTTCTTCAGATGAAGTTAACAGATTATTTTAAGTGACCTACTGAAATCATTATGAGAGCTGCATGATCAGCAGGAATCAGAGTAAGAACATACTCTATACACAATTCAACAGTTTATGGCATAATAAATGTTTTTGTATTAACATTTTTTGTATCAACAATTTGTATAAACAATGTTTTTTGTATGAACAATGCGCATTTGATCAACTATTCTTTCTGACTTCAAGATACTAGATCCGATTAAATCTACCTTCACAGTATTGTTGCTAAGTGGTTTACAGTCTGCAGCTTTTCAAAAGATGGTTCTACTGGTTTTAATCTATATATTAAAAGTGGCATCTTTTGTTTCATGAATTTAAAGTCAAGCAGCTACACTGAATGGTAGTATGATAGCATATCCTAAAAATTTTAATATATCCTAAAAAAATTTAACTTTCAGTAGGTCTTTAGATTCAAAATAACGAATATGAACATATTACAACATTTACTCAAAATATATTATACTGGGTTTAAGCTGAAACAAAGAGGGAAGATTCTCTACTAGAAAGTGTACTTTCCTAGAAAATACCATTAAACAATAAAGACACCCATTAAAAACATTTTTAATATTCCAAATATTAACACACTCTCTGACTTGTATTTTTATGGTTCATCTCCTTGGATCTTCTAAGTAATTTTTATATTAAGAAAATATAAAAGAAAAAAACCAGACAATGTAATATCTCACTGTTTATTCTTCTGTTAAGAGTGAATTAAAGGCAGTTTGGCAACAAAATGAAGAAGATTTAAGAGAGGCATTATTAGGTGGCATATGTTAAAAGCTTATAAATACAGTGAAGAGTCGTGAGTTGTTTTGCTCCCTTTCCTCCTCCTTTCTCCACTCACTGCTTATTTATGAACAGTAAAAGGCAACTGAATGCAGTTCCACTGATGGCCCTAATGACAGTGAGGGCTTTAAATGAAATGCCAAATACTGCATAGATTAATTCTTACTGAAAGTAAGTATATGTTAGCCTAATTAAGAATAGAATTATTTGCAAATATGTATAAGTCATCAATAATGGTAAAATTAAAAATGCTTCCTACCTAAATTCTTCATGAAGCAAGCCTCAGCACTTTGCAATACTTTCCTGTCATAAAAGTGCCAAGTATTTACAATTTGCAGATGAGATCATACTCTAAAAACGTTAACGTCAGTGAAAAGGGGAGGGGGTTGTCAGGAGAAGGAACTGCAGTACAGTGCTGTTGTCGTGAGCAAAGCTGCCCCAGCGTGCCCAGCCTCTCCTTGGTCTCTCTGGACCACTGGAACAATATTTGCTGGTTGCTATGAGGACAGAAGTCATTGCCAATTCATCCCATTAACAAGACTGAACCTGGTTCTGCTTGATAAGAAATGTTATCGTTTGAATAAAATGTGCTGATAAAATAATCCCCATAGGTAAAACCAATAGTTTTTATGTGGCTGAAGAATATCAAACTCATGCCTTGCAACCATTCATTTAAGGGCAATTTTTATTTGCATATTATCTTTGTCACTCTTGTTTTTTGGTAGATTTGGGAGAACAATTTCTCATGTATTTCAAAGGGTACAAATAATTTGAATATTTTAATAATTTCAACCCACAGGTTAAACAATCACTCTCAAACGAATCAAATTGTAAAATGTTTTATTTATTTTTTAAAGTCAACTGGAGGAGCTGTATGTCTGACAAGCTGACTTGCATGCATCTCATGTGTCTCACTGCAACTCATGAATAACAATTGAGGAGTCTGATCTTTTGGTGTTGTGTTTGGAAAGAAAGGACATTACATATAAGCCTACTACACTAAAGAGCATCGCTAAGAAGTTAAGCACTCAGACTTTAGGAAATGCCAAAGGGCAAATGCTTACTCTTGAGAGAATTCACTGTAATGGTAACAATGTTTGGAAGAAGAAAGGATGGGACTGCTACTTGGTTTCACCACATTTACCAATGCCACAAGAAGGGCCAGAGTAAAGATACGGGAGTTTGAAAGGGGTTGTTCTCCCTCCGTTTGTCTTCCAGTTGCTATATCCACTCCCATTCCTGTTCCATCTCTTCTAGAGCCTCGGCTTTATCAAACAACATTCAGACTTCTTTATCATACCATGCCTATCTACGTATAAGAATTAGTCATGTCTCAGGGCCTTTTAATTTCCTTGTTTCCTTTGCATGAATATTTCACAAGTAACTTCAGAATTAATAGTGAGACAAAAGGTGTCATCACTGCCTTGAAAATAGGATTGCAATATACAATTTGAAATATTTAGGAACTATTTTCTCGGAGAATACTTAAGCCTTTACATACTTCAGGCAGCATTTCTAGTGCTCTCAGTTGCAGCTGAAAAACATCATCTTTGCTTTAGGGCAAAATTCCTCAATCATGGAACCACATATAAACCCAGGAAAAACTGCAGGTTACAACTTGGCCAGCTCTGGGTGGATTTTCATAGGTGTGGCAAAAAGCACATCTCTAGCACAAAGGTTGCCCTGTATCAAATTTCAAAATATGCCCTAAAGAACTGGCAGGATAATACATCTATTACTGGGCAGCATTTTCTTTGAATTTAGGCAAACCAAACACCTAATTTTCTGCCCATTCCTCCCTTAAAAAAAAAAAAAGGAAGAAAGGAAAAAAGAGGAAAAATAAACCACCACACCCTTAGCTGTCAGAAAATCCTTCTCAAAACCTTTTAATTCGTTGAAACTTTTGAAGTTAAGGAATAACACAGCTGTAGTCAGCATGTCTTCAAAGGATAGAAACAATTAAGGGAGGTGTGGATGCCCCCAAAGAAATAATGTATAATATGATCTCATTACAGTATCTGGCATCATGAATCAGAATGCATTTGGTACTAACGCGCCTAGGTGCTGATTCTCCCATGCTACCCATGGTAGGGCTCCTGCATGGGACTGGCAGAAGGACAGAATCCCACAACCCTTCCAACAATACTGTCTGTTGCAACATCTATCCAACTCCAACAGGAGGTGAGATCAGACTGGCTTGATGGAACAGAATAGCTCTGGGCCTGAGTCTTCGTTGCCCCACACCCTGCTGAATCCTACTGTTGCCTTTTTAATTTTGAGAGTATTTGTAAGAATTGAATCATTCACTTTGACAAGAAGCATCACTATCATAAGACAATATGGTAGGTGTGGTACAGGTAATGACGTTTCACAAGCCTTATATACTTTCTGATACAGAAGTCACTCAGCACTTAATTCCATACCATGATAGCTTGGGCCCCATAAATAGAATGGTGGTCAGCAATTTATAATTGTCTTACTCAATTGTAATTGAGTAAGATCGTAGTTATTTCACTGTTTCATTTTCAGCAGTATACCTTTTCCTGTACAATAAGTAAAGGTATTTTTAAACCTCCATAAGCGACCAAAATGCTTTCAAGCTGAAAAGATTTCTAATCCCTTCAAACATCCACAGCCTGCCCTCCCCATGCCCCCTGGTGCTACACGGACACATGCCATGGTCTCTCCACACAGACTTCAAAAATGAATGAACACACATGGTGCAACAAACAGTAGAAGCAGATGATAGTTGCAGGACCCATCACTATACTTTTCAGGATTTATTCCTGATCTGGGCTGTGCTGAGAGTCAGTGAAATAACACAAATCTGTTATTTTAGTGTGCACATTTAGGATGACACATTCATACTACAGTCATGAACAGAGTATGCTATTCTCTATACTCCAGTATACCTTTGTATATGAGTAATAAGTCCCTCCTCAAACAATTGTATTTTCTAGCTTTTCCATCTCTCCCCTCATACAGTTAAAGCATATTTAAAAAGAAAAAAAAAAAAGAGTGCAGACTGCTTTTCAAACAAGAAGTCTGTTCTCTTATGCGACAATCTAATTCTAGAAAGCAGTATGAAATGAAGCTATTGTCTCTAAAAATACATTACTTTTCAAGTTACTTGATACCTTCACTCTCCCAGAGAAAATTTCCTGCTTTGGCTGATGGCCAAGAAGATTATATAGTAAGAGGCCATATCCTCTTGCCTTTCATTATCTAGGCTATATTTCATACTATTACAATGTAATCAAAATACTTCCTTTTTAGACAATATTTGGCCCAAAAACAGGTCAGCATTTTTTCCACTGGTATTTTTAAAGTAGCTACTCTGAAGAAAAGCATCATTGAATCTCAGCATTTCTTCATGTTGCCTTCATGCTGTGATAAAAATCAAAAGTATTCTGTTAGATCTGTGATGACTACCCTCAAAGAGTTCTTGGGCTATAAGGTTTCACCAAGCATAAAATTAGGAGTGAAAAGGATTAAAATACTAGGCAAAAGGATCATTTTATTTTTCTCAGCCCAAAACAGGCACACTATAAGAGCTATAAACAGGAATAATCACACGAAAAAAAGAAAAAAAAAAGAAAAAATATTAAGACATATTTTTTAAAACGTACAACAATTACAACCTTTGTTTCTCTCACTTTAAATTCCTCTCCTTATTACTGTGGAAAACCAAGAAAATCTATTCAAAGTTCCATTCAAAACAAGATAAAATCTCTACAGGACTTGGTGGCCTTACTGAAGTTACACAGTGCATGTATAAATTGTCACCCCGGAAGATTTTTTTTTTTTTTTTAATCATCCCATTGCTAACTAAGGGTTTTGCATGGCATATATTTTGTACTGTGAAACACTGTAGTCTCACCTTTTCTGAATGCATATCTGTTTGTGTGTACGGAACAAGTTTCAGCAGCTACACACATTTGCTAGAATGGAGCAGAATAAAGGAGCGAGGAGTTCTGGACTCTGATGGTAGCTCTACAATGGGGTATAATGCCCTGCTTATGAACACTGCAGCTAAGTACAGACTTGTCACAGTCATTTTCTATGACTGTGTGACTTCATGAAAGTCTATGCCACAGCTGAGAAGTGACTACAGTTGGGATGCAGTGGAGCTACAAAACAGTAAAACTGAAGTCCCATGAAGACCGCAAAACTCCCACAAGATGGGGGTGTGCAAAATCATATTTGTAACTTGCACCCAGCTCCATCCAGTCAGCTATGCCTTGGACTTGAGTCCCTGACTAATACTTGCCTTGGTTGCATCTTAGGTTATCCCTGTGTATGAGAAGAGTAAGTTACCAAAGGATCTCCTAAGAACCATTGTCCTAAATATTTCTTTAGTGCTGTAACCTGGTTACATCAGACAAAAGACCAAGATCTTTTCTATCCAGTAGGTTGCTCTGCCTCTCTGTTGTTTCACACTGATGCCCGTGTTTAAATACAAGGGTTTAAGAGAAGTACGTGACAAATTACATTAATCTCTCAGACTGTTGAAATCAGTCTTCTAGTTTCCTGTTTACT
This sequence comes from Anser brachyrhynchus, assembly GCF_964034855.1. Lineage (NCBI taxonomy): Eukaryota > Metazoa > Chordata > Aves > Anseriformes > Anatidae > Anser > Anser brachyrhynchus. Next base: position 27,657,725 of record NC_137698.1, read on the forward strand.
GCATCTCCTTTTGATAAAAGGGTATTTTGAAATGGGAACTGGTTTTGCAACATGTTTGCTTGCTTGAAGCTCAGACATCTGAACAAACTGTTAGAATCCTTAGATAACACTCAGGAGCCTTCCTGTCCCTGGCTCATTCTCCTTAAATAGTGATGTGCTTCAAAACCAACTTATCATGCAACCTCTTTTTGCTTCACTCAGTTATCAAATGAGAACTGGAAGACACTTGCAAGCAACATCAAAATATGACTACAGGATTATCATCATCTTAAAATAAAAAAATAATAATAATAATATCTATTGTGCCTATTTATTCAGGACCTTGAGTTTAATTGAACTCTTTAGTATAACAGCTTACATTGTGTGGTTACTAAAACAATGTTTCCTCTGCCCCCCCGTAAGACAGTGACGTTAAGACTAACTTAACGTGTTCCCAGAGCTATTTTGTAGAAAGGTTGCATCTCTCAGAAATGAATCTCCGTTCAGCAAAAATGGTCAATCCGAAATATTGTGGCATTCCATTCTTCAGTGAGTGAAGGAAAGGTTCAGTTTTATTCTCGCAGGATTCACTGAATAAACCTAATAGAGCAACTTAATGATTTCAACTTTGAGTATAGGAAAAAAAGTACTAAGAAATAGATTTTTTGTTGTTGTTGTACAGCACAAGTATGAAACGAACAAACAAGAAAATAGATCCGATATAATATGGAAAGTGAAAATTAAGTGAGAAGTATGCAGCTATTCCCTGGGTACCATTCACCAAACAGTACTCAAGAAAGAACTCAAAGGTTGAAAGCATAATTAAAAATAAAAAGAAACAAAGGTATTCTAACAAACAACAGAACAGCAATTTGATAAAATATAAAGCACCTTTCATGTACTCAGAACTTCAAACTGAGGGCAAGTGTTTTCTATTTATGGGAAGGCAAGAAAATCAGTATAGTTTTATGGAATTGAACTACAGACTAATGCAGATACAACTGAACAAAATAGCTCAGTTCAGCTGAGATAGTTGCTTTTAATATTAAAAAATGACAGCAATAGTGTAAAGAGGTACAATTAGCCAAAACTCCTACTTGTGTTATAGTGGAAGAAGAATAAACAGCTTGGTGAAATACCTGGCAACATATTGAAAAAATTCCCTGGTCTAATTGACAATCCTGCAGCTCAGTTTCCATGGCCTGCTCTGATCTGCAAGTTGTATTTGAAAACCAGGTTGAACCTGAGGCAGAGGGTAGAGACAACCCTAGAATTGCATTCTGGGTGTTGTGCATGAGTGGGCTAACAGACCATCATCTTATGATGAGAAAGAGGAAGCTTTCTGAATAATTAAAGGAAAAAGTAGGAAGGAAGAGAAGGAAAGAATCCTTAAAAACAGATATAAAGGGTTAAGTGACAAAGTCACTTGATTTCTCAAAGAGATACTTGCTCTTCTATGAAAAAAAGTCTCTGTTCCTTGAAATATAGGTTTTATGAAAAGGGGACAGGCACAGACAGCAGAGTTGAATGTTCTTCCCCTCCCAAAAAAGTTATCACTTGATTTTTTGCAGTGAATTATTGAAATCAATTTCTAAAACAGAATTCCTCATTTGTAAAACAGATAAAAAGCTTAAGATAAAACACGGCGAACTTTATATCTTCTGTTGTATTTGATGGTAATCACATCTTCATTACAGTGTTCTACCTATATTTTATTTAATTACGAGATATAAGTAAAGGGTCTCTTGGTTGAAAGAAAATATATAAGCATGTGGTTGGCAAAAAAGGCTACCAGGTTGTGGTATTTCTTTTAAACCTGGTCCTGGGAAGCTCTGCACCTCACTTCTGTCACTTATGAGCAGGATATAATAAGATTTTTTCTACAACAGTGGGAGTTCTTAAAGAGATGTCAAAAAGAGGTTGAACTGGAAACAAATAAATAAATAAGAGCAGTGCCTAAGGCATCTCTAACATTCCTACGTAGCGTCTGTTTCTTCAGTTCTTTTATTTTACCCATAAATAGTATGTTTGCATGTACCGTCGTTTTCTTGTACTAATTCACCGAATGCCTTAGGCATATATGGGAAGATCCATGCAAACGGTCAGTGGTTCCTCATGTCTCCCTCTGTCAGACATTTGCATTCCAAGAAGCTTTATTAGGTGTGTCAAGAGGGCCTTTCTAAGGCATCAAGGACTGCTTATTTTACCACTGACATTCCTTAGCTAAGGAAGCTATTGCAGTGCTCTTCATGGGAAAACACAGATATGCTGTCAAAAGTACAGCTACAGCATTACCAGCAACTACTACGCAAATTTCAGTAATTATTAAAAGGGGACATTTCACTTTGAATTGTGGTAAGTTTGATACATCATTCTCATCTATGCGCCTTGGAAATACCCCATGCAGTTCTTAAGGCAATAAAATACAATAGATTATTTCCAGAAGAGCAACAGTTTTTGAAAGAAAAGCTGGAAGCAAAAGCCAGGCTATTTGCAGAAGCATCCTTAATACAGCATCACATAAACAGGATGTAAACAGAACTTCAGCAAGGACTTCTACATCTAGCCCACCATGTCTTCCTTCAATCCACCCTTGGTTTCGGTGTATAAGCCCTATTGCAACAACTGAAACACAAGTTTCAGGCTGTAATAATCTCTGCTCCAGGTGTTAAGATTGTATCTTTTTTTTCTTAAGTAAAATGGATTTTTTTTGGTCCACTTAGATGATGAAACTGATAGTTTCACTGCTGGTGCAGAATAAAGGGAGTTAGCAATACCCTGGACAAACTAGAGACAAGAAGAGCTTTGCCAGGCAACATGTTTCAGTTTGATAACAGAGTTCATTGAAGTTCACAGGAGATTCATAGCACACATGATAAGGATTACCTGAATAAGGGCCTTCTCTGAAAAACAGTTGAATTTTGTTTTCAGAAAGATTAGTATAAATTTTCTTCCTCTCACTTGAAAATTGAGAATCAGTACTTTAGATTGAATAACTTGCTCTAGGAACAAAAAATAACCTTTAGATTAAAAGCACTTCAGTTCTATTAACATATTCAAGATGAAGAGCTCTTTGCCAAAGAAGCTCTTTGGCAATGTCCTTCATGTACTGTTTCCCATTTATTATGATCCCCTATCATTTTGGATATTCACCCTATAACTTCAGTACTAATCCACAGTTAGACAGTGCTGATTTCTCCCTTTTCCACAAGAAGGTGAGGAATGGATACTTTCCTAAGGTGAAATACCAGATTAGATTCCTAAATCCTGAAATACCAGATTAAAAAAAAAAAAGTGGTGGAGAAAGGCAGAGAGACACAAGACGACAAAGAACAGCAAAACAATATTCTTCTAGCTATTCTCTTTGTTGAATCATGTGCAAAGCACTGAGTTGTCTTAATCACACATTCATAAAACAAAATCAGATAGAGAACTAGATTTAAATAGCAAATTTCCAAGCCCCTCCATCTGTGAAAGTCAGCATTTTCATTTGCACAATGAGCCCCATACAATTGCTCTGGATTCTTAATTAAGTATGAACAACCCCACTGAACTGAGGGGTAATTACAATAAGCACCACCTGATTTTCCAAAGGGTCTAAAATTTAATCTTGTGTATAAGGGAAACCTGATAACCTGATTTAGTAGAAGGTATCCCTGCTCATGGCAGGGGGGTTGGAACTAGATGATCTTAAAGGTTCCTTCCAACCCAAACCATTCTGTGATTCTATGACTACACCACAATTCTCTTTCAGGAAGCAGAAGACCCGAGGATAGCACTACATAAATTCAATCTAGAGACACTTGGTGGATGTCCACATGTAACTCCTTTCTTGTTCTGTACCAAAAAGCAATTTTTCACTTATAGGTGGCCAACTTAACCTTTGAGAATGCCAGAACAAGAGAAAGGTGAACACAGTTGTCACACTATGCATAAAAAACTGTGCAGCAAGTTAGGATCATCCTTGGGAATTGGCATTGTCATAGAGGCATGTGGTACTTGCAGTTTGAAGTTTCTAACCGTCACATAACAAAGCAGCCTTAAAATATATAATACCAAGTAAAATACTCACACCTATAATAGGGGTTGCCCGCAAAAACCTGCAGTGTCTTTTAGCCAGTCAAACTGCACAACACTAAAGTCAGCAAAGTAGACTGTATGGTTAATTGAAGCAATAATTAATGAAGTCGAGTGGTGTGTAAAATGCAACATATTGAAGGGCATGCCAACTTTGTGCTGAAGGCTGAGGTACTAGAGCCATCTTTCCAATAGGCAGGAGGCAGAATATGAAAGTCTGCTTTAACAGAGTGCAGTAATGATTCAAAAGTTACCTATCCAACACCATCCAGACAGGGAAACTTTAATATTGCATCTACCTTCTCAATTCAAAGGACGCAATTTCTATCCTTGTGTCATACACCTGAAGAACTGTCCTTCTAAAGACAAAAGCTGTGTAGGAATATAATATGGTGAGCCTGATATAACTGTCAAATTAGGAAACACCTTCATTTAAAACCAATTTTTGCATCAGTTTATACAGGAATTTGCCATGGGTCTTTTACCACTCCTGGGTTCTGGAGTGACTTTGGCTGTAATATCATACTATGTAAACTCACATGCAGCCAATATTCAGGTTGCCACTTACCTGGATCATGGCAAGAGTGGTGTTTCTTCTATCCAACAAGAGATTTACTTAATCTCACTTAGGTTGTGTTTTAGTTATTAAAAAAAAAAAAGTAAAAAGATGTGTAGAGGGGTGCTTTAGTGAATGATTTAGAAATCCTCTAAGAACGAAGAAGGATTCTAGGCTGAAGCACTGAATCACCAACCTCTGTATTTGCAGTCAGTAGTATGTTCTAGAATTGCACTTCTTGGCATCTGTAATAATTCTCCAGCTAACTGCAAATCATTATCCCCACCTACTTCCTTTATAGGTAAAGCCCCCCAAAATTACATCTCGCAGGATTTGTGGAAAACAGGCTTTTATAGATTCCTTCTGGCCATATGGCAAGCCTAAGGAAGCTCAGATAGAATCAAGTCTTCCTCTGTCCCAACCCTCCATAATTAAACTTGGAAGCCATCACCAGCGGCAATACTGCTTTGGAAAAAAAGGTGGAAACAATACAGTAAGATTTACCTCTGTAATGCTGCAAGTATTTTCCTTTACACTTTACTACACAAGAGACTCTCTGTACCAATATCCCTAGCAAATCATAAACTGAGAATTAAGCTGCACATCTCTATTGTCCTAGAGGACCATACAGTCAAGTCTTTAGATCCTGTCGATACTGATACTAACTGTCAATAAAGACAGCAATATACATATGCTGTGGGCAGTGTGTGGGGAAAAAAAATAAGTTCCACATTCCTGTTTGGATTATGTTATACTGCTTCCTAACTATAATATAAGCTCTCCCTAAATCAACAGTGTGCCCTGGAATCCAGGAGGGCTAACCACATCCTGGGGTGCATCAGGCCCAGCACTGCTAGTTGGTGAGGGAAGGGATTGTCCTGCTCTGTTCTGTGCTGCTGCGGCCTCCCCTCAAGCACTGTGTGCAGTTTTGGGCATCACAGTTTAAGAAGGACATAAAACTATTACAGGGTGTCCAAAGGAAGGCTACAGAGATGGTGAAGGGTATAGAGGGCAAAAGCTGCTGAGGTCCTTTGGTTTGTTCAGCCCAGAGCAGAGCAGGCTGAGGGGAGGCCTCATGGCGGCCTGCAGCTCCCTCACGAGGGGAGCGGAGGGGCAGGCGCTGAGCTCTGCTCTCTGGGGACAGCGACAGGACCCGAGGGAACGGCATGGAGCTGGGACAGGGGAGGGTCAGGCTGGGGGTTAGGGAAAGGTTCTGCACCCAGAGGGTGGTCGGGCACTGGGACAGGCCCCCCAGGGCAGTGGTCATGGCACAAAGCCTGACAGAGTTCGAGAAGCATTTGGACAATACTCTCAGAGACAGGGTCTGATTTTTGGGTGGTCCTGTGTGGAGCCAGGAGCTGGATTATTGATCCTTGTGGGTCCCTTCCAGTTTGGGATATTCTGTGATGCTATGGTTCTAACATCTGCAGAAGAATATCTTCCAGTAGCAGGGATTCCCAAGCATTCTTAAGAAAGCTAACCAATGCTGTCATAAGGAGTATTTTCCCTTCTGAGTTTCTCTCCTTTCCACATTTGCTTCACTGATGATTGGTTAAATATAATTGTAGTTTAGGAGACATAAAATCCATATTAAATTTAAAAAGCTGGTAAAGTGCAGAAATGGAAATCAAGAGACTATACCTTTATTATTATTATTATTTATATCAGTTTGAAATAAGATACTAGTCTTCAACTATGTTATATTATACATAATATTAAAATTAGATGTGTCAGCTTAGTGCATGAGAGAACGCAAAGAATTTGGGAATGTTAATCCCATTCTTTGATTATCATGGAATTCATTTTTCTGAAGACTCTCCACAGGGCAATTGTGAGAATTACATTTTCTATGAATCAGTCATTCAGAATTAAGGCAGACCCTTATAAACATTCTCTTTCCCCACTTTTTAGTCATATCTTTAATTCTGCATAAGAATTTCTCTGAAGGATTTTTGCCATTTAAAAAAAACACCAAAACATACACTCACTAGCTTTTCTTTATCCGATTGAGGCACAGCTCAATTGGTCATTGCAGATTTTAAAAGTGTTTGGTTTACGCTGCTGGTAAATAGACTATTTGATTAGTAGCTATGGCAGTTATTTTAATATAGGTCTTTACAGTTTAAAAAGCAGAAAATTCTGAAGGGATATAACTGGAACTAAGAATGACTTTTACCTATAAAAGTATTTAAAATGAAGAAGCTGATTTTATGTATTTAGAATTAGAAAAATAAAAAGCTACTGTTATACATTACACTGCATTAGTTAGTTTAATTATCTACAAACTTTCATTCCTGTTATTTTCTGAACTAATTGGTTCACCTAGTACTGTTACTCAGCTAGCAGAGGAACACACTTCCAGGAAGAGACGAGCAGATCAGAAAAAGTTTGTATGACCTTCCCTTTCTACCAAGTGGCAATAACTGATACTAGCAAGCACCCTTTTTAATCAGCCTATTCTGGAAAATAACAAATGTTCACTATTCAAACACCTTAAAATTTACAAAAACTAACTTACATAACTCAAATGTGTATTGCATTACTTATTGTTTTCCAGAACAATGCTTAAGTTGAAAATAATCATCTTACTACTTACTTAAAAATAAGAAAACTTAAGTGTAATCTTAGTTACCATCTCATTCTATAGGCAAAAACAAAAAAACAAAACAAATTATTTAAGCAAACTCAATTCAAAGCTTTAAATATAGATAATTGTCATTATAAGATCCGTGTTTCTACTTGATCTCTGGGCTTAAGTATAATATCACAAATAATATCTCTGGGCCAAATCATCATGGCATTTACTATCCAACATAGGGCATGTAGAATAAATAACTACAGCAGTGAGTTATTGCAAACACTTCTACCTTAAAAAAAAAAAAACACAACAAAACAACTCCTTTTCTTCCTTCTACACATCATACAATGATCACTTGTCTTAGACACTGAAGGCGTTTATTTATCTGACTGATAACATCAACACTTATTTTTGCAACGTTCTCTAACTTGACAATGAACAGGAACACATGTCAACATACAAAAGAGAAAAAGAATTTTCATTACTGATTTTGCAGATATTTCAGAGAATGCCACTGCATTGTTACTGGCTGTATTTTGGTCAAGTGAACGTGCCTGTTAAACTAATCATCACAGAATTTATATTTTTGTTGGACGTGATTCCACTTCACTCTCTTATTCCCAGGAGGAAACTGTGTAAGTACTGCACTTGGCACCCTTAGGGAAGTTGATTTGAACACAGTTTTCTTCTGCAGGAAGAGGTGTGCTTCAAATCCTAGGGTATTTTTTTATTCCTGCCTCTTGAAAGCAAAGGTGTCTTAACACAGAGGGTCACACTTGAGGAGACCAAGATTCCCTTCAGAACTGGCTATCTGGAAAGCACATACCAAGGATAATAGGTTCTGACAGCATCTGATACTATACCTGGCCCCCGATTATCAGTGCATTATTAGTAGAATGGTTAAAGTGCAATGTCACAGGTGGAAAAAAAAAAAAAAGACTAAGGATGCTAGATTGTGGCCAAATGTTAAGCAGTCTTCTATGAAGTTTGTTACCAACTTACTCTTGTTAAGACTACTTTACAGGAGTAGGAGGCCCCCATTTCAGGTTAGTTCAGTTAAATGCATACCTAGGCTACTCACAGGACAAGCATTTAAGTGGTCTTCCCATAAGCAATGATTTACTGCTGGACCATGTGTTATCTTAGTGGCTAAATTGTTTGTGATATTTAAAGAATTCAGCTGGCTGTGTCACCTGTCAGTTGTAACATAAACAAGAGATGGATTCTGTGTCTGATCTTTTTCCCTTGGCCATCTGAAAAGCACATCTTTATAAAATTAGAGGAGATAAACTAAAATTGCTCATACATTATACGGGCTCTTTATAAAGCACTGAAATACTCAGATGAAAGGCACTGCATAAATACAAAGTATTCATTATGTTTTCTGAAATTAATGCACACATACACTGCAAGTATAAATTATTAATATAACAGAGCAATAAAAATCACTTTGATTTGAAGCAGCATGTTAGTGTTAGACTAAAAGAAACATCTTCTTGATGGACTTGTTGCACAAAAATTTTAGTCCTCTACTTGCTTTCACCTGCAGGTAGCTGGAGGGGGGTGGGGAAGCAGTGTTTTATGAGTGATTCTACCTGTTAATTATCTCCAATTCCCAAGTGTTTTTAACTCATTACCCTTTCCCACAGGAAGTCTAACCTATTTGAGTTCACACTGCTATTATTCTTGAGTTTTGTACTCATTTACACTGAGTACTATCACACTAACCGTAGCATATGACTTAAGGAAAAGAAGGTTCTTGGTGTGTAGTCCACAGTAAACACTTTGATATACAGTACTTCAGTACATCAAATAAGATGCTTCCATATAGGCCCTTTTTATAGACCCTTTTGCAACTTACAGGCATCTTTGTATGTAAAGGTGAAATTGTCTAGTTGAATTACCTCTTCTCTAACCAGATTTCCTAGGCATATATTCAAGAAGTCTTCTCATTTTCTAATTTACAGGAACGTGTCATATGAATACTTGTTCAAGTTTCCAATACTTAAGCAAGTCCCTTACTATTGTGGTTCCTTGTAATTACTCACTATTGCTACCAACCAATTCTCTTTTGTATCATCCCAGGCAAGACAGCTGACAGGGCACAAAATAGCAATTAAGTCCATTTCTTCCATTAATCCATACAAAAGTTTTCTGGAGGACAAAAGCTAAAAAGCACATAGAAGAGTCTAAGGGGACAACACCTCCGTGAAAGTTTATTGTATACAAAGCTGAACTTCCCAATTCTGTTTGTTTTGCTATCTCCTCCATCCATCACTGTGGATTATTTTCTTTTCAATATCTAAAAGCATAAAAACCAAACAAAAACTAAAAATGGCAACAACAAAAAACTTTTTATCTGAGCTTCTTTCCTAAAGAACAGGGAACATGAAGACTTCTGACAACAGAAAACGTTTTGTGCATAAATAACATGGTGAGAAATCTTTATCATGCCTCAGATATAAACAAAATAGTTGTTCTGCATATAGTGCATCTTCAGAGGTTTGCAAACATCTGCGTAAAGCAGGAACAACAGACTTCTTTCATCATTATACCCCTTGAACATGTCTACTGCATACTGTAAAAAGCTTCCCAGGATTTTAGTCTCTTTCTACCAAACTCACTGTTGATCAGAGTAATGGGTTTCACTGAAAGGGAGATCTTCAGAGGGGTTCATAGAAGTAACAGGTCTATTTACTGCTGTTCTTGCACCAAACACCTCAACTTCAACTTTCCTGCTCACTTTCCACCGCCGTGTTCAGGGTAGGAAATACAGATATTTTGGGAAGGACTTGCTCTCATATTTTTATGTGACAGGGAATAGGTGGGCAAGGGAATTTCTTTTACTCCTTCCTTCACCTTTGTATGGGCTTAAAAGGCAAGCCCATAGCCTATTAAATGATTCACATTTACAGTCCACTTAACAGAGCCCTATTAAACTGTAAAACTTGTTAGAAAGAACACACTTTCCAGATGGGTTCTAGAACTAATAAAATAAGCACAATATTCACTGCTGTTTAACAATATTTCTTCTATGTTTGGTCTATTATAAACTATTAACCAATAGGCTTTTCTACCTCACTCAAGGTCCTGTCAGCCTTAATTGAATGAGGTATAATACTTGCAGTCATCAGCTATGCGTGTTTGCAGAAAAGTCTTATTTGCTCAGTGTCATCATCCAGATCTCTAAAGCTTTCATATTGTCAAGAATGCATTTAGCAAGCTTGCTCCAGACGTGTCAGCTTTGCATTATGAAAGAATTTTTAAAGCATCAAGTTTCAAAGTGATAACTGTATTTACTTCATTTACATTTATAAAGAAACATATTGTATCTTACAAAAGTATGTACTGTTTAAGTAATGTTCTTAAACTGCTGTAATTAACTTTAAGAAGCTTAAACAATCCAAGATGTGGTATTGCCTTTAGGCAAAAGAGCAAACATGTCAAAGAATATTAAGCATAATTATTTAAATAGGATTTGGTATAGCACTGCATACCTGTTGAACATTCATAAATAATGATACCACAAGTACTGACTCCAAACACTTTCCTTTATGTAAAGCCTCACTACTCCATTTCCCTTCACATTTCATACAAAAGAAAAAAAACATCCACTCCTTAAACATGTGGATTCATTCCCACCTCTATTCTACCCAGCCTCCAAATTTAGTTTTCATTTTCACAGATCAGTGCTTTCAATCAGTCCGTGACAAGCAGATTGCTAATGTATTTCCTCACTGTCAGACTTTGTGGCTGTTGATGCTTTGCACAATAATGGAAAGGCCCAGAGACAATATATACAATTTATAAAAATAAATGCTGAAATATGAAGTAAAAGCAGCTTCTTGGAATACTGCCTTTGGCACTATTTTAGTGCCACTTTTGTTGGAATTCTGATTTTAAAACTACTTCAATTAGGCTTTTTTTTTTAAAACTAAAAACATTTAATATGGACAAAGCTAGTACAGTGAAAGAGCTTTCTGAAGACATATGGCGCCTTGTTATTTTAGCATTCATACAAGTCTCATTCAGTTCCTATGTAAATAAGAGTCAAAACTTATTTTTTATATATATATATATTCATTCTGCAGATAACAGCACCATTGTACTAATTTTAGAAGAGTATTTTTTAGTAATTTAATTCTAAGCTTTTCACAGTTGCTTCAAGTATAGAATCAGTTTAAAACATACTTTGATAACATTTTCTTCTAATCTTTGAGTCTTTTTATAAATACTAGTTAATAAATTATTTATTTGTGGAGCATTACCAAGGAACTTCAGATCCGCATTCTTTTACTGAGAAGCACACCAAAGAATAAAGAAGCTAACTGAGATTCTTTTAAACTCTCAGTAATGTAATCAGAAATACACCAAGGCAGAAATGTTGCTATTCAAACAGAAGACAATGAAGTAACTAAGCTGGAATTCTCTTCCTAAATACAATTTGAAAGAACAGTCCTCGTTTCAACAACTATCCCATTGTTTTTACAATTGCCTTTTATAACATCCATCTTCAAATAAAGAGATGATGATAATCCCGGCCCGTGCCCCCACCTACATCTGATCAGCTAGTTTGGCATCTGCTATGTGGCTGGCTCTGATGTGTCAAAGAACAGGTAACTGTTCAGCTTGTTCTATTCCCAAGAACATTAATATCTCTTTTTTTCTTTTTTGGCAAGAATATTGATATCCATTTCTATCTTCTATCTATCCAGTAGTTTTCATTAAAAAAAAAAAAATTGCAATATTTTCTATCTTTTTCCCCCTCTGACCAATTTCTTGAGAAAAAAGCAGGTATTTAAACCTTTCCAATTCATATGATTATGCTCCAAAGATTTTTTTTTTCCAAAGGTATTACAAATCAGAAGTTCAGTCTAAATAGCTATCTCAGTACAGGACTTCAGAAAACTAGATTCTTTTCATTACTGAAATACAAGAGAATGGTCAACTAGTATTGTCATGCTGGTACTTGACTTTTTTTTTTTTTTGACGACACAAAATTGAAATTTACAGAGATGTTCCTGAAAGTAGCATAAGCAGCAAGTATTCTTCACTCATTCTGCAATGTATCAGTGGCTTTAAATGGACTTGTCTTTTTCCACTGCAATATTGACTATTTAGTGGACATTCAGGATCATAGAATGGCTCAGGTTGGAAGGGACCATAAAGATCATCTAATTCCAAACTCCCTGCCATAGGCAGGGATGCCACCCACTAGATAGGGTTGGCTAAGGCCCTGGCTTTGATTTTTTTTTTTTTTATGAGAAGGGCTTGGGGGTTTTATGCTATATACCATAAAACTTTCAGCTATGGAAAGAGAGGAAACGGCTTGCATACATGATTTAGTCTAACCGTGTTCCTAGTAATTTTAACATTACAATTTAATTGTAATCTAGAATCTCTTTAAGAAACCAAACCAAACACACTTGTTTGCTTGATTATCTTTTAAAATAATGAATCCTCTCTTTCCCCAAGATCTTGAGTTAGGGCTTCACTTCACCCAAACCGCACGCAAGTATTTGCTGTGCAGCTCAGCACAGTCTCCCGAGCCTGGGATGATCCCTGCCTGCCGTGACCCCTGCCCGCAACTCCTCGGTGCGGGGCGCGCCGCAGCCGTCCCGTGCTGTCGCAGCGCCCCCTCCAGCCCAGCCAGCGCGGCCCCAGCGGGGTCGCGGCGAGGTTACCTCTGCCGAAAGGAATAGCGGGGACAGCTGTGCTTCATTCAGCCGCCGCGGCTCTCCTCTCTTTGAGAGCCACGACGAGATTAACACTAAGGGAAAGTGTATTTTTAGTGAGAGATCACGACAAGCAACTCTTTTTTTGGTAGTAAATATGTCATCTTTAAGTCTATTCACAAGTTTGCGTGCTGCTGCCAGATGGAAAATTATTAATGATTATTAAATAAAAGCAATTTGAGGGTGAACCATGAAAGTGTATTAAACGGGCTGTCAAGGAGCCTTACAATGGACGGAGAAGTTGGAATGAAGCATATTTGCTACAAGTCAGCAATGATGCGATCTGCAGGCTATCAAGATAGCATGATTACAGGTTCCAAAAATGGAAATAAACAGAGCTGTAAATTAATTGATACTGATGAGATTACAGCATGCTTGATTTTTAAAATCAGGTACTAAGTATATGTAAAAGCATAATAGACTGATCATGGTAACATTCAAGTGAACACTAAACAGCGAACAAGTGAGCAGTATCTAGTAAAACAGTCTACAGACGTCTACAGATGGCCTCAGTATTTTAATAGTCTTATTAATGACTTGATAACTAGTAGTCTATATTAAAAACTTTGTGTCTCTCGCTTTCATGGTGAGAATTTTTTTAAGAAAGTTTGCTGTTCACGTTATGGAAATATGGATATTTTCCAAATTCAGATACTAGGAATACTAAACAAATATGTATCAGGGTGAATTCTTGCTTGCAAGTGAAGACAGTTTAGTTTTTCTCCTAGTTGTGGCACCTGTGGATATGAGCTGACAGAGAAACTCTTTTCCCTGTGCCACCCACTAGCATTGAGATGGGAGAACGGGTGGGACCTCACCTATTATAACCAGCTGATAATGAAGTGCTTAGACTGAAGTATTTGCCTTAAGTTCTTTCTACTGTCATTGTCCCAAACAGGTGAAATAAGTGACTCTTGGTATGTGTGCTTCTCTCTAGTGACTGCAGATGGAGTCTAGGGTGACTTGGTCAGGTTAAACATCTAATGTACAGGCAGGCAAAATTAGGTAAAAAGATCTTTAGTATTAATTAACAATAATTATTCTCCTTAGAGGTAGAGTAATAGCAACAGACAGATACTATTTTACCACTCAGAAGTACTCCAAACAACATACTAGCTGTCATATTATCTAACCCAACAGCAACAAAAGAATCCCTGGAAGTTAACATCTTGTGTTGCCCTACAATCTGCCTCAGTACCACTGGCAGGCTGCAATATCTCAGCAAGGCACAAAGAAGAATCTAAGAGAGAAAACACAAGAGGGAGGATCCCCTGCCTTTCATAATTGTACCTAGATCCACAGTTTTGCTTGTTTGGGATCAGCTGACTTCTGTTTGTAGGATGATCTAAGTTTTTAGCTTGAAAACACAGTGTTACAGTAAAGTGATTGCTATGTTCTGTTAAGGAAATGTCAAAAACTTTCAAAAAGTTATGTTCAGATGTAACTAAAGAACCTCACAAAAAGTTTGAATGAGGAACTACAAACTCTCTCCTGTCTAAATAGGATGTTTTAGACAAGTTTTTCCCTTAGAACTATTAAATATGCTCAAATGACTTTAAACCAAAATAGGTTGTGAGGAACTATTAAATCAGACATATAATCGACCTGTGGATGTGCTAAGCAATCGCATTAGCATTAAGGCTCAGACCTATAAAGTGACAAATACTGCCTGTGCAGTGCTGGTTCCTATTAGTTTTAGGAGCAAAGGAAGGGAGGAAGTATTATGAATTACTCAGCCCTCAATGGTACTGCAAATGTAGCTTTTACAATTGTTATAAACATATTACAAAGATCTAATAATAAAAGGTACGCTGCAACTACTTTTGTATTTGTATTGTTATTTAACAGAACCATGTGCACATAAATTTCACTACAAAGCATTAAAAGAAGTTTTGAAATGGGGACCATCTTACCATCTTCTGGAAACACCTTACTGAAGAGGATGCTTGGCTAGATTTATGAAATTTTCACATTGTCTCGTACTAAAGACTCCAAATTCCATTGGTATGGGTCTTGGAAACATTCTAATTAATTGACAATAAAAACATACCTGTAAGCTTCATACATTCTCTTCAGTGGTAAATGAGAATTCTTTCACTTATATTAATGAGGTAAGATACACAGAATGCCATTTCTGTTTCTAACTTTGCCATGTGATTCTTGAATCAAGCAGAACCTCATTTCCCAAGCCATGGAAGACTAGAGCGCTAAAGAGATCTGAATCTGTTATTCCATGTGCTTATGAACCACTGGATGATACGCAGTTCTTATGTGACTAATTACTTCTAAGCAGGTCCACTGATACCTTTCCTCACCCAGTCAGGAGATGATGATATCCAGTGGCTTTGCTAAAAGACACGTACTTACCTGACATCAGGGACCGGGTTGCCAGCAACTCTGCACTCCAGCAACACTTTGTTTCCTTCAGCAACTTCCTGGCTGCGGAGCTTCTGAGTGAACTGAGGTGGTGAAGCCTGATTGATGAACGGGTGGCAAAGGACCATTTCACTCTGAGTGATGCTCTCCTTTTCAGAGAAGTGCTCTCCATTGAGATGAACCCCAGAAAATTTTGCCCCAGGCTCAGTTTCTTGATGTAGCTTATCAAAGTCCTGGTTCCTTGAGGTACTTAGAGTTGATTGTTTCTTCTTAGGAGACAGGTATCCGCTGTCTGGAGAAGAAGAGTCCCCATCAGGACTTCGGCCTCTTGTCTTCGCTGCCTCTCTAAATATAGATGACAGTTCCTCAATGAATGTGGCAGCTTTGTCACACAGCTTATTCCTGAAAGGAACTTCTCCCTGGGATGCTAATTCAGACTTTGGGCATGTCTTGGGCACACCTGGACCATACTGCTCTGAATGTTTCAGGCTTCTAATAAAGCTGGGACTAGCAGGTAGCAAAGGTGAGGTGCCTGCTTGCTTCCTGGAGACTGTGGCAAAACAACTTGCTGTTTGAGGTGAGGTGAATTGCTCTTTCTGACTCGTCGAGGGAATGTGACTTGCAGCAGATGAAGTCAGACTGCTTGTTTGAGGCCTCTGTAAAGTATCTTGCTCATGCAGTTTGGTATCCCAGAAAGAAGCATGCTCTGAAGCACTAGAAAGAGAGGTGTTGAAATGAGTGAACTCTGCTGCTGCATTCTGATTCTCCTTCACAGAACTGGCAATTGCTTCCCGAGCTATATCAAGGCTCTTACATATCTCCTCCTGGGTAAGGAAGGCAGAAAGTTCACTTGAAAATTCTCCACTCTGCGTGTCTGATAGGGAATCACAGAAAAAGTCATGGCAGGATGAAGCTTCTGACATGTTTCCAGGATATCCCTTATTGGTGCCTCTCTCTGCACTGTAAGCCTCCTTCAGCATTAAAGAAAGAGGAAATGATTGGCCACAGTTTCTGTCTTGCATGCTGGAAGACACAAATGCAACTCCTT
This sequence comes from Anser brachyrhynchus, assembly GCF_964034855.1. Taxonomy (NCBI): domain Eukaryota; kingdom Metazoa; phylum Chordata; class Aves; order Anseriformes; family Anatidae; genus Anser; species Anser brachyrhynchus. The sequence continues at coordinate 27,674,074 of NC_137698.1, forward strand.
AACAACAACAAAATTAAAAACTAAAACAAAAACAAAACACTGCTATATCCTGGTTCCTGTAAATTGGACATAAAACTGGGAGAAGAGCAAAGCCGTGCGGTGCATACTGTAAACCTTAGTTTGTATTTCAAAACTTCTAACAAGCCAGAACTAAAAATTGGCTAGATGGAAATAAGTGCTCTCAGAAGTCATTTTTCTAATTCATCTTCTGTCAAAACTCTAAAGACATCCTTTCGTTGTATTGCCTAGCACAAGCTTAATTCTGCTGGACCAATCCGAGCAATTTATTATTTCACAGAAATGCCATTACACTTTACCACTATTTACGGTTGTGATGATTTGGGGAATATATTTACTTTTCTTTTTCACACAGGATTGCCTTCCAGATTATTAGACACTAAATCATCACTTTCTGAGAGAAAACAATGTGCTAGTTGAAATCATTATAAAAATTTACACGTTTACAAGTGCCAAGGACGTTTGGATCAGAATTTCCAAGTTATCCTTTCTTATTAATATTGATGATATGTTTAATACTGTTGTACTTCTTGTGTTAATATTTTTAAACTTGGTAGCTTTTAATACAACTTAGTAGCAGTTCTCTAACCACTGAAGTGGAATATCAAAACTACCACATGCTAAGATTGCAACACTAAGAAAACACATTTCACAGCCTCGGTCATCCTGCAACACAGGAGCATATAATGTATACTCTGCACCAGTTTCATAAAGTACAGAAGCACCTATGCATCTTCAGTTTTTCCACAATTTTACAGTGAGGATGAGTATTCCCTGCCTCTGTAAAGCCAGCAAGATGAGACATCAAAGAAATCTCTCAAACCCCAAGACAAGGATCTGCCTGAAACTCCATTTACTGAAATTTATTTGTCCTGCTGGTGACTAGATTGTGGATGATCTGATCTTAAAAGTAATTGATGCTTTTGCAAAGTATTGAATTAAGTTGAACATCAATGTTTTTAATTACCCTTGACAATTATTCTCTTCTGATTATTTCTATGAAATTAATTCTACACAAGATTTTTTAAAGACTTTTTTTTTTTCCGTCTTAATGCTCCGAAGTATTTCTTCAGTGAAATATAGGTGGCTTGACAGTCATGAGATTCACCCAGATGCATTTTACATCAGCTTGTGTAAGCTCCAATTACCTTTAGTCACTTCCCTGGGGCTTACCCGGCATGTAGTCATTAACTGACTGATAGATTAATGGAATTCTTGGCCTGGCATACGCATCTCTTGATATCTCTGCTTGTCTTGCCAACAGATTACAACTGGACACATAAAACAGAAGTACAAGGAAACCAAACTATTTTGGGATTTGAAACGTATTTTTATAGAATACGTTGATAGGCTTACTCTTTGATGGGATTACATCTTTCTTTTTATCTGTATTTACAGCTCAAAAAGTTTAGCAAACATGCCAATCTACTGTTAACAAAATCTAAAAAAGTATATACAGTATAATTGACTACCACACAGCAGCTTTAAAGAATGAATCTGAGAAGCCAAGCAAACAGTTGGTCTAGAAGCTCAGCTGTTAAGATATAAGTTTAATGAATGCCAGGGAACCAAGGGTTAAACCTGGAGAGTGCCTGTCTCTGTAACCTTAGTTTTTAAAACTTTGTATTCACATGAACAAAGACACTATTTTTCTCCTTAGATAACTAGTTGTAAATATCTGTGCTTAAATGATGTCTTTATTTAAATCTGATTTGTACTACTTCCTAGCTTGCTCCCAGCTCAAAGTGTTATGTTACATATTCAGATAAACTTCTCTGACTTCCAGCCCCGAGTTGCTCTGTTGTTTCAATGTGTTATGGGTCAATGGAAAACTTCACCTGTTGCTAGCCACCAGGACACGATGACTGAAATGAATCTATTAGGAATTGCTGTATCTCCTCCTCTGTTTTATGCTGTATTTTCATTCATTAGAAAAACTTACTGGATACATAAGTAATAAATTTAGACATTGAGCTTTGAAAATTAGGTAAATCAATCTGTAGCTGGGTATTTAGATAAAGTTGATTAATTGAAATATGTGCTCATTATTGGCAATTAACAGTGCTGATTAGCGTCCTCAGTGACAAAGTTCCGGTGCCCCAAAATGGATTTATATGTATATTTTTATATTTTTTATATTTAAAATAAATATATAAATATATATATAAAATAAATATATTTTTATATATTTATATATGTATATTCAGCTGTCTCAAGCTTCGAGTATAAAGACTTCTTGTCAGTCAAATGATAACACAACCCCACTAGTCTTTTAGATCAACTTGTAACTGCAGCAAACTGGAGGTGATACTGCAAATCCTATCAAGTAGCATATAAGATCATAATTAGAAATACCTAAGGCTATTTCTGGCTTCCCCAAGTTAGACTACAACATATTTATAACAGTTTTCATCATCACAATTCATTAGGTAATGTGTGAAGCCATATACTGTATCATTTAAAGACACAAACAAAAAATACAATGTTGTAAGCAGATCAAGGAGTTTAGCTATAACTCCAGCATTATTACATACAAACTATTTACGTGGTCCTATCTGCTATATATTTAAAAACTGCTCATAAGTAAACACATTTTAATATCATGCTATTTAAATATTTCTTCACAAAATAATGTAGATGCTCTAAGGAATAATATGATAAACAGTCAACTCAAAATGTACTAGATTACAGTCATCTCAGAAAACACTTTAATATTTCATCAAATCAAGGTATTCAAGAGATAAATAATGAAATACAGGAAACCACAGAAAATCAAAGGACTCATTTCAAGATAAGTGTAAGCATCCTGAATTGGGGGATGCTCTGCAAAGAAAAATAATCACCTAAAAAAATAATAACAAAATACAACCCAAAGCCAATATGTTCAGTAGAGTAACGTCAAGGAAGAAATGCATCTAGAAAGATTTTTAAAACAGAAAAAACACATATTTTTCCTCTAGATTTTTAAGTCCTGCACAATTAGTCTCCAAAGTACAATAAATTAAATTTAGTGGAAAATATGAAACAGACCTTACAATGAACAGGCTAATCTGAGGAGTCTCAAGTATAATTAGAAGCAGGTAAAGTTGCTTTTTTCCTTCTTTATCTAAGTAGGCTTAAAGTTGCTCCAGCTATTCACTAAAGATTGCTTGGTCCTCAGTAAACATCGAGAAGACTGTGGCCTGTGCGCTACATCTGTCCTCTGTGACTATGTAATTCTTACCCACTCATCTATATTTGGTAACTGAACTCATGTTTCAGCAGACTGCCACTATCTGGAATTCCAGCAGAAGCAACATTGTGCCTGGAAGTAACACAAAGTTCTGCATACTTACTACTCGAAGATTCAGAGAACTTAATCATTTAAATGAACAAGGTCTGTTGCCTTTAACATAGCCGTTTAGACTGTTTTAAAATATTACTCTGAAGTTTTAGGATATGATTTTTCTCATTATTAAAGTGCTACTTCCACAGAGAGTAGAAAACACAGTGTGGAAACATTAATTGTGGAAAAATAAATTTTCTACGTTGTTCTGTCTTAACAGATTATTTTAAAGAAAATTCATTCTTTTTATGATGATTAATAAAATAAGTGCGTTTTTCTACTAAAAATAGCTTAAAACTAGTATTTTCTGGTATACCTTTAAAACTTCTGTAACAGAAAAATAAATAGATTTATTAGCAGAATTGGTAAATCTTTTTGTAATAATAGATAATTATTAATCTGTAATCATACACTACATTATAAATTTTACCCATTAAATTTTAACTTTTTGGGCTAATCCTATCGTCAGAAAATAATCACCTCCCTCAGAAGTGACACAAAAAGTCGCCGTAAAATACATATGCCTTAAAAAGACCCCGCATATTAACACCGAAATAATCAAAATGCACTGCTGGTTTCTATAGCCCTTTAATGTGTAATGAGTAGTCACAGTCAACTCTCCCTTATGGTCCTTGCCAAAGAAGTACCGTCACCTCATTAAGGACTCCTGTAAGCTGTGCTTCAGGGAGGAAAAATGTTCTGTCCAAAAGTACAGTTGTGCATTTTTAGGCACATCATTTCCTTTAATACTCAGTCAAACAAAGAAGTAAATGTGAAGATTGCTCATTTAATCTGTGGACTTTATCACAAAATGTCCAAAAATAAAATCAATAGTTGGGTAGGATTGTTTCTGCCAGATTGCAGTCTATCAGAAGTCAAATAGAGCCAAAAGCCCCAAATAAATGGGGCTGGGGATGGTATAGATCTCTGTCCCTTCTGCCAAAGTCCACTCTTTGACCAAACTTCCTCCCATGGGCTGGAACTTGTTTTTAGCTCAGTATTGCCCTGCAGTAGATCCACTGTTGTGATGGAAATGCACAAGAGACCCATAGATCCTTATTGGTCCCAGACCATCTTTAAGTGTAAAAAGTTATCACACATTTTATTTCAGTGGTTAGCGTACTATCTTTTGTTGTATCTTCACATAGGCAGTTCCTGTCCTCTAACCAGAACTTTAACAGATTCACTGTTGGATTAGGAATACTTTCTTCACAATGTATATGGACCCCCATTCTTATGTCATGGGATCTTTACCATGTTAACATGAAATTAATGAAAAGGATTTTATTACAGGTCATTTTACAGTAATTTCAGTGTGTGAAGTAAGAGCAGAATCTTCATTCTAAAAATTTCAGGCTAAAAACTGTACACAAAAAGGAGCTGGTCATCTAGCAGTTAACCATTGTATGCCTAATTTTTAAGCACTCGCCCTGCAGAGTTGAATCCAGGCCCTGTGTCTGGTACTTAGCTTCTCCACTAAATGCATAACGGTTAGGCACCTTGGCATGGGAGTCAAAAATAGCCAGCATATAAACAGCAACAAACTGCCTTGGGCTATCTTCAGTATTTTCTACAGGGAGGGGGCAGATAAAATCTTGGTTCTTGGAATTGTTTGTTTAAATTGTCACTTCTGGGAAGAAAATATATCTGCCCGGAGACACTTGCAGAAATAATTTTTAAAGGAATTGAGCTTTTACAAATACAATTGGACTGGTGATTTGTATAAACAGGTTTGCCTATTATTTTCTGTACAGCATAATGATATTAACACTTGCCCAGAAAGTGAAAGATCTGTGATCATTTTATTTCTAATGCCTTCAAGTATTAATGAAATAGTGGTTATAACTTGCGAACCATTTAGGGTAAGGTTTCATACAGCTGTACTAAGCCAAGAACACATTTTCCCAATGTCATTCTACTAAGATTTAGGGAATGCTAATATCCTTTGACCTATGCTGAATCTGTTGGAAACTTAATTTTTGATCAAGACCTTGCACTTTTATTGCAAATGCAATGTGTGCTCCTTTACAAAAGTGATAGACAGTGGTAAAATACTATCAGCAAATGTCAGTGGAACTAAAACTTTGGAAAAATTACACATTTTGAAAGATAAACATGTGCAATAAGTTGCAATGATATAGTTTAACATTTTCATTTTAAATGTAAAAATTAATAACAACATACAAACAGAATGAAGGATATTATCCATTATATGCTCACTCCATTCCTATTGCAGTATTGTGGCACATTCAGCTGATGAACTGAGCTTCAGAAAGACATTTTTCACTATTAGTTTGGTGGAGCAGAACTAGACCAGTTTCCTGAAGCTTTATTAATATTTTCTAATGCTAGTCAGACCAAGTCATTCAAAGCCTCACGTCACAAACTATAAAGCTACTCTGGGTATACAAGCTTTCCATTCCATCTAATGAAATTATTACACTGCAAAATATTTTTAATTGGGCTAAAAAGAAAATATAACAACAAGCACAGCTCTTTAGACTAGTATTCATGCACTTATTTGGGAGAGCAAAAAAATTCTGTTATGGTTCCAAGAATATTTTGTATCTTACTCTAAATAGCGACAGGATAAAATACAAGTAAATAAGCAATCTCCTCTCCAAGGCCTTTGAAGATAAGAAGTCTTTCACCAGTTGCCACAGAATCATCTAGTGATTTTGAGTCTCCAACAGACTTTTCTTCTTTAATTCTATTTGAATCATACCATCTCTGAAAGCTAAAAACAATATATATTGGATTGCCTGTGCTTAAGCATACTGGGTCACTGCCTTGCTATCGTTTGATGCCATATATAGCTTTGTGTATTTATTTTTCCCTCAGTATGCACAGTAATGCAAACATATTCAATTTTCCTTATAAACGTATTTGTGAATGAATTTGTTGCATAGCTAGAACTAACCTGTGTTTTTTATAGAGCACACCAGAAATACCTACCTGTTGTAGATATGCGAAGGTGTCAAACAGAAATAGTCAAACAGTGCGAAGGCACGCAAACACCATTTTTCCATGTTTTTGGAAGAGTTTTTCTGAGGAGTTTCCTAGAACAAAAATATATAGTAGTGCAATTGAAAAGCACATGCAGTTTTGCTTGCAGTGGTACAGGATGTTGATCTACAACAAATACAACAATTGTTAAAATTAAACTGTTAAAAAGAACAGCAATAATAACTCACATCCTTCTTTTACAGGATAATTTATCAACAAAATAAGTGATTAACAGTTTACAGTAACAACAGTTCAGTAAGCTTAAAAGCATCAGTTTGCCAGAATTACCACAGTTATGAGCAGGAAGGGAAATCATAAAATAGAAAGGAATACTAGTAAGCAAGTCACAAAGAACTAATATTGTTTTTTAAACTAGGGAAGAGATAAAGGTTTCTCTATCCAAGTTCTACCATAAGAAAGGTTTTAGTGAGGCAATGTACCCCCAGACTGAGAAACGTGTCCCTCAGCTCACTGTATCTCTGCACTACTAGAAGACTTGTAGCATTATTCTCTCTCAGGATGCATTATCTTTCAATCTACCACTAGCCAAACAAGTAAAAACTGAACTCATGAACAAATTACCACACTATTGAAGAGCATCTTCATCGTTCCTTAAAACCTCAAAGGATTTTGTAAGAAATTGTGATTAATATGCTTTTGCATCAGAGGCTGCCAACACACCACAGCCTCAGAGGATTTAGCACTTAGGTGTAGAAAGGTAGAGCAAAGCCGCAATGTCTGTCCTTGCCAGCAATACCTGGGAAGGCCCTGTGCCTGGGGTGGAGATGTCCCTGGCTGGGTTACAAACACAGGCCTGGTCTGGCAGGTGCTGCCCACCACCGTCCAGGTGTGCCCCACAGGCAGCAGCTGTGCCTCAGGCAACGCCCACCCAGCCCCCAGGGCCTCAAGGGACATGCCCCTGAAGGAGAAGGGTGGTGAGGGTTGTGGGTGAAGGCTACTCACCTCATGGTTGTTAGTGCTGGGAGAAGTGAGGAGGGCACCCATGGCTGGTGGTGCAGGAGCTCCCTGTGACAGTGGTTGCCTCAGGAGACATATTGTGGTGAGCCCTCAGGGTGAGGGGGAAGGTGCTGCAGGTGCTCTAGTTGTGGTGGCCAGGTGGGTGTCGTGGCCCAGGCAGCTGTGCGCTTTCTGTGCTCACCTTTGGCTTTCTCACCTTGGCAGTGCCTGTCTGTGTCTGCCAGCACAGCTCGGGAACAGCCAAGGGATACCTGAAGCACTGTACAGGCTTCCTGTGTGTGAGCTTCCCTGGCTGGCTTTCAGTAAAAGCAGGTGAAGTGAGGGCTAAGCAGACCCTTGCTGTTGTAGAATTGTCTTTATCCAGGTGGAATACCATTATGTGTTTTGATAGAACTATTTTAATGCAACTCACTTAAAATCATTCAAGTACTATTAAGAAATCACCACACGTTTGTGCATCAGTCAACTCATGAGGGGACGTGAGGGAAGAGGGGACAAAAAGACAGAAGTTCCATTTTACTTCTAGCAGTTACTGAACATGGCTTTGATAGTGAAAATGTAACGTCTAAATAGCCCAAATAAGCCTTTTAAATGGAACGATCTTGTTGTCTTGATGCCCAGGATTTTGCCAGTTCCTGGAAATCCAGGCCCTTTCCCTCCTTCCCTCCCCACTCAGGGCAAGCTCAGCTGCGCTGGTGCCAGCAGCGGGGAGTTGTATGTGGACAGTTTGTCCAGGGGCCCACCTGCACAATTTCTCATGGAGATGCTTCCCTGGCACTGAGAACTTGCACAGATGATCTGATTTACAGGTACGGATAATTTTTAATAGTCCTTAAAAATCCGTATAGACTAGGCTCACATCTGTACAGAAGGCCTTCTCACTTATAATGGCTTTTCACTGCCTAATTCCATTAAAATATTTAAGGCATGCTACAGAATAGTGATGGAAAAGAAATGAGGCGACAACAAACTGGGTAATTCAGTAAACCTGGTTTGGAAAAAGGTGTCAAACCTGTTAATGGGTTTAGATGATTTACTGTACTAAGTTACAACAGTTTTCAATGGTTAAGTAGAAAGGCCATTCCAGGTTTTAGCAATTGGAAATGAGAATTTAAGCAAGCCCCTTATACAGCTGGTGTTAAAGCAAAAAAAAAAAAAAATTAAATAAATAAAAAATAAAAAATCAATTGAATATAGATATAAATATTCAATTGAATATTATTCAATTAAATAAAATTCAATTTATTGAATTAAGAAACATGCGAGAAAGAAGTGAAAGTATTAGAGGACAAGACTGATGAACTCTTACAAGAGTAGAGAAGACAAGGATAAATTCTGGCAGTATAGCACATGGTAGTGTAATCGAGATTGGATAGTCTCGTATGTAAAGATTTCAGATTATATGATAAAGAATGCTTTTTAAAAAATGTTTAAGCTCTGTGTAATTTAATTTAAATAGTTCAACTATTACTCTTCTCTAAGTTGGTTATTATCCAGTGTTCTGTGAATATCGGTCACATTCATCTGGCTTTTCCATTTCTTTTATTCAGTAAATTAATTACACTTTTTATCATACTCTGTACAATTATCTGAAAAGTTATCCAACCCTCTATGCCCTGTGTAGTGTTGAACTCCAGTTTAACTTCATGTGTTTCAGTGCCACTCTCATTAGCCATTACCTATATACCCCTGTGAAAAATATTTCAAACAAATCTGAATTATTTAATAAAGTCTTTTTGAAGTTATGCATGTTATAAAATTCTTATGGCTGCATAGTGAGAAAAATGAGTGCTTTATTGCATCAAGAGGCATCTTTTTCTGTTATATGTACTAAGCATCTGTCAGTGCAGTTCAGTTAGGCTTTCCTCTTCATTAGGAAAATGATCCCCATTAAATTAATTTTAGCTGTAAGCCTGTTATGCGTATTTTACATGCGTATATTTACAGACAGTCATGTGCTCAAATTCCTTCTTAGCATGTGAAATGTGTTTGATCTGAGCAGCCACAGACACTGCTGAAGTTCAATAGCAGATTAAAGCCTGTTTCTTTACAAGGGGATTAACTCTGAAAGAGGAATGTGCCTCTTTCAACAAACTGTGAAATGCTGATCTCTAGGAAAATAAATATTTACTTTTCTTTTTCCTCTTATCATAATACAGCTTTACATTACCTTACCTTTTTAGCAGCTATTGCAAACTGTTTTTTGATTATGCTAAATGGATTCGTAGGAAGGCTGAGCCTGCCACCTAAAAACATGTCTGATGCAAGATAAGGGTAGACAGCTGTGTATTGCTGCCAGCAGTCATAGTGCTAAACAAAGACAAATGTGCAAGAATGTGACATCCATACTTGTGGAAAGAGGAATGAATGCTGAAGGAGGAACAGGGAACAGCTGATTACTTCCGCTGTTAACCTCAGTAGGACTAAATTTATATTAAAAAAAATAAATAAATTACAATACAGCTGGCTGTTTAGAATGAACTGCTGAGGGATTTGTCAATCAGTAGCTTCTATTAGGGAGACACTTAGCTTGGGAGTATTTTTGGAAAGAGTTTCCATGGAGTTGGAGGGACTTCAGGCCCTTTACTTTTTTCTGATTGGCCAACAGACAGGTGCTGAAGAAGGTGGTGGCAGAAATATTCCAGACATGGTGAATGGCACATAGACAAGCAATGTCAACTTACTTTTTGTTTTATGATAGGCTATATCACGTACAATATAACAGAATTTCTCCTTTCTCTCTTTGTGATGTGAAACACAAAAGTTCAGACAAAGTAAACACAAAGTAATGGCAGTAGAAAACGCAGTATCCCATGTTTACAATTTGGGAGTGATATAGTGTTCCATAGCAATCATTTAATGCCTTAAAACAAAAACTATGTATTTTTTCTTCTAGGATGAAGTGTTCTGCATGCTTCTGATTTACAAATACATCAGTTTTATGCTTAAAGTGTCCAAGTCATTCAAATAGGAACTTATTGTTTTAAATTAAACATTTACTTCTAGAGATAAATCATATAGTGAAGAAATTATTTTTGAAAAGAGATACTCTTAGAATGACATAAAGGAGTCCTCAGATCTTGGGGGAAAGCAGGGCCTTCTCAGTGGCAATGAAAACTTGTGTGGTGGTACTATTCATCCTTGTATTTCCTCATTTTGGAGTCAGTTTTGTGAGTTTGGGGCCCCTGATTGGATCCACTAGTTTTATCAAAAGCAAGACTTAGAATTTTGGCAGAATGTTGACGTTGTACGTATAGTAAGTGCACCTCTCTTCAGGCATTACAGCTCAGAGCCAATGACTAAACATTGTTGGGTACAGTCTTGCCACTGTGACAGTGATAGACTGGAAGAAGGGAGGTCCAAGGTTTTTAAGTAAAACTGTTCAACATTTTCTCCATTTAAGCAGGCTTAATAAGCCTTTTCCTTTTTCTAAACAGTGATAATTCCTGGAAAAGAAAAGAAAAGAAAAAAACCTCTCTTTTGCAGGCATCTAAACATATTTTACCAGGAACTGTTATCCTTTTTCTGCAAGTTGAAGGGATGATATTGTAATATTCCAGCAAACAGTGAAGCCCAGAGGGTTTCCTTTATAGCCAGCTTTGATGCTCTTCAGTTTTCTGGGCATTTGTACCAGCGTAAGAGTGAGTATGTAATTTTGAAAGAAACATATTTTTTTCAAATACGTTTTCTTGGAGAGAGCAAATACAGCAAACATCAAGAGTCAATGAGTTTGACAAAAAAGATTTCAGAGGTAAGAAGTTTTTGTGTTTATCACACTTACCTGTGGCTCGAGGAAGTTACTTTCATCAAAACTTTTTTTTTTGGAAGTTTATCACAGAGGTTTTATTCTAAGTATTTCCTTATTGTTAGAGAGGGCATAATTATCATAATAAATGGTATATTTATCATTCATGCTTTGTCCAAAACAATAAATGTATTGCTTATTTCAGGAATAATTCTGAAGAAAGCATGATGGAAAGAAAAAGTCTCATGGATTGAGGTAAGGATAATTTTATTAAAGGTAAAAGAGGAAGGTGGGGGGGGGGAGGAAGAAGAAAAAAAAACAAGCACAGGCTGCATGAAAGCAAAGAGAGGGGGAAAAAAAAACAAGTATTCTCTGCTTCCCATCAATGAGTGATGTTTGGCCATGTCAAAGCAGGGACTCGATATGTGTAGCAGTTTCTGGGAGGACAGACGTCTTCACAACGAGAGCCCCCCCTCTCCTTCCCTTTTCCCACCTTTTGTTGTTGAGTCTGACACCATAGAGGAAACATAAATCTTAAGGAAGATGAGAACTGAGAATAAATGACTTAGGAGTTTGGTTTAATTTTTGTTAGCATATTTGAAACTTTTGAATAACTATCTGTGCTACATTAAGATCTTGAAACTTTTGAGATGCAGACCACTACTTGTTATTTGCCTTATTTTAGAAGTATTAATAATCTTAAAATGCTCGATACAAAAAATGAAATAAAATAATATTTTAAATTTTAAGTATGACATTTCACATTAATGGTCTGAAAAAGTATTTTAGATGCTACTGACAGTGCCTCAGTACTTTGAAATCTTGATGATTTCACCTCACCACTAGATACGGACCAAAAAAATTAATATTTTGTATGTGATGAGGTAAAATTTTAATTTTTCCTTGACTAATGCTGGAACTTTAAAGTGTCTTCAACCAAAATAACGTCAAAGGTAAAAATGAGTTTAACTTTTTTTAAAAAGCCCCACTTCCTCCACCCGATCCATTTTCCTGCATGTAGGTTTCTCTGAATATTGTTTCCCCGTGATTTTTCTGAAACAGCCCTTGCATGTTTTTCTGGGGCAGGCCTGAAATGAAAGACAAAGGCATAAGATTTGAAGGTTCTGGCAGGCAGTAGCTTAAAGATGCTGAGTTCTGACTGCTAGCCAGTTTTATCAGCTCTCTCGATAACACACCAAGTGCGGCCCTTGCCAAGTGCTCAGTAAGTCTTTCCTTAGAAATTGGTATTTCTATTGTCATGAGTTTGTTACCTTAATTTGTTTGATCTCAGTGTATTGTGTGAGTGCATTTTTAAGGCCCTACCATACCACCTTGATAATTTTGTCTTATTTGTAGTTTTCACTTACTTTTTCCAGAAAAAACAATCTGTCAGAATATGCCTATCATGTCAATTCCCAGGGAGAAAATGTATAAAATAAAACAAGTTTGTATTGTGATTGTATTAAAAAAGATAAGGGATTGTATCTATGGTCTTTATCTAAAAACACTGCTCAGAGACTGTTGTATCAAGGGGTTGATGGACCTATGTAATCTCCTGCTGGTCACAGGCACAAATGGCATAAATGAGGAAACCTCTTAGGCCCGCAGCAGGTCATTTACATCCTGTTCATGGTCTGCCACCCAATGGCTGTTAGACAAATTGATGAAAAATGTGTTGCTTAGTAACAAAATTGTACCTTTTTACCAGTGGATTCTGCTGTAATTCTGAGGAGCTTCCTATTGCTGTTTTGAGAAGTTTGCCATGTTTGCATAGCTGTATTACCTTTGCTAGAGAAGTAATACAATGCATTGCATTATTTTTTTGTTTAGATGGTTACAAGAAGTAAAGAAATACTGGCAACATGCTGAAAGCAAACAAGAAAGCTCCAGTTCGTTGACAACTTCCAAGAAAGGAAGAAGAAAACAGAAAACTACCAAGACAGTAAATAAAACAGTGTCAAGTTGGGTAAGCAGGGGAAATTAAAATAATTTTAATTCAAAGATTAGTCTCTCTTTTAAAATACAGTTAAAAGTTTTAAAATATAGTCATCTAAGTTTAGGCACTTAATTCTGTATTTAGAATTGGATGGTGTGTCTGCATCCTTACTACCTACAACTACCACTGACATAAATGGGAACCTTTGCAAATATGGAGACTTATCAACAGTGCCACAAAGCTAACCCAATGCAAAAGTTTGCTGAGGCAAAAAAAAAAAAGGCAATCCTAGTTTTACTCCTTCCCTTGTTCACTCTCTTGTCTCTCTCCTGTCCTAGATACGTAACCCTACCATGTCTCACACTGACTCTGGTACTTGTCTTGTGCCACAGCAAGAGAATTTATGAAAACGATGCAGAAGAGAACTAATCCAAGAAAGGATTGAATAGTTTTCTGTCAATTTAGTGAGCACAATAAACTCACTGAAGGGTAAAATGAATGACAGAAACAAAACCAGGAAAGTGATGAGGCTGTGTGGTTGAGAGTGAGTGATGGGTGGCAAAGGAGTGAAAGGGAAGAGCTGATGGATTACCATTATGAAAAGGAAGTATTCCCAGCAACTGCAAAGAACTGTCAGCTCACCTGTCACACTAACTCATACATTGATGCAAAATACATTGTGTACAGTGGAGAAGATAATTTGAAACCTTCCCTCCTTCTCCTGCTCAGTTTTGCCTCAGCAGCTGCCAGTATAACTATACTTGTACTGTATTTGTATCAGCACAAGACTGTAGGGCTGTAGCATACAATGTGGGGATCATAGACATGATCCACACTGAAGATAATCCTTTTCTTTTGACTGCCTATATTTAACCTTGCATTGCTCAGTGATCCAGGTCAGAACAGAACTCAAGATGTACTTTCTAGGCATCACTGAGAAAGCGATAATAGCTTTCAGCATACCTATATTCAAATCATGGCTTTTTTTATAATAATCTGATTAAAAACCCTAAATGTGTTTACAGTGCATTATGAAGAGAGATACAATGATTTAGAAAGATATGTATATTCCTTGGTGATTTTATCATCCATCCATCCATGTGCTGCATTAGCTGTGAACCATGTAAGTTCAATAGTAAAAGTAAAAAGGAAAAAAAAAAAGATTAGAAAATATGTTTTTAATCTTGTTTAGGTTCTGTTTAGATCATCAGATGCAGGACTGTTATGTAAACAAATAATTAAGATTCTTGATGATAAGCATTCCTGTATCACTTCGGAGCACAGTTCAAATTTGGAATATTTTAATGGATACTATAAATTAGAAATTTTCAGTCTTCACTATATTAAAATGCATGCTGAAATGCAGGCATCAAAACCAAATGAATAAATATCAGAGTGGAAAAAAATTCTTATGGCTGGCATAAGAAGGAAGAAATCACCGCAGTAAACCATTTCACAGAACTACTAGAGCAAGTTCAGAGGAGGGCTACTAAGATGATTAGAGGACTGGAGCACCTGTTGTACGAGGACCAGCTGGGAGAGCTGGGCCTGTTTAGCCTGGAAAAGAGAAGACTGAGGGGAGACCTCATTAATCTGAGGGGAGGGTGTTAAGAGGATGGAGCCGGTCTCTTTTCAGTTGTGTTCAGTGACAGGATGAGAGGCAATGGGCACAAACTGAAGCACATGAGGTTCTGGCTGAATATGAGTGGTCAGTTCTTTACTGTGAGGGTGACAGAGCACTGGGACAGGTTGCCCAGAGAGGCTGTGGAGTCTCCTTCTCTGGAGATATTCTAAACCCACTTGGATGCCTTCCTGCGCAACATGCTCTAGGTGATCCTGCTCGGCAGGGGGGTTGGATCAGATGATCTTCAGCGATGCCTTCCAACCTTGGCCATTCTGTGACTTCTGTTCTGTTGTTATTGTTGTTTCCTTTGGAATAATTGAAAAATATGGCTTCCCTTCAAAGCTTGCTTTATCACCTCAAAAAAAAAAAAAATTATATGACACTATGGCAAAAGTCAGTCAAAACTGGCCAAGAGCCCATGTAAGTACACATTGCTTTTATTTCTACTGTTTGCTGGAGCAAATGTTTTGTAAGTGAATTTTTCATGTTCACATTTTCCATGCATTTTTAAGGAACTAAATCCTGAGGAATTTAGCTGTTTTAAAAATAATCCATTAATCAAAAAATGTATGCAAGAAAATATGAAAATGATTTGAAAAATTGTCAGAAGATTGTCTGCCTTACTTAAGGCTATTAAAAGATAATTTTGATATTTTATTAGTGAACTTGAAAATGTCATGTGGAAGAAGAGCAAGATCTTGCATTTGACTTAACATTCTGTGGGAAGTTGGAGCAAGGACGAGGAAGCAGAGAAAGCAAGATGTAGCCCCTGCTGTGACACATTCTATGCTTTCTGTAACATTGACTATTTTGTGTATTGCTAATTTACGTTATTGGCTAATGATCTGGGGACCCACCGGGTATCACCTACAGACGAGGTCTCTACCAAAGATGATCTATTTATCTTTATTTAAAAGAGCTACATATTATAATTAACATAAAAGAAGATTTATGTGTGTAATACCTAATAACATTTCTTGATCTGTTTTCATTTTTGGCTCATAGTCACAGCATTTTCAAAAACACAACAAAATAAGTACAAATTAATACATAGACATTCCTTATACCACAACCAAATCCTTTATCAGGTTCTGTAGAACCTGACCTTCATCCAAGGATTAATATGTTCTCCTTCTACAGATTAAGTAATTCCTAAAATCAAGCCCATATTCATGCTGATTAGTTTTGCTGGAGCAAAGGTACCACATAATGTGAATAAGGATGACAGACCATATTTCTTCATCATTTTTTATTTTTGTTTTCTTAAAAAGATGTTACCAGAAAGCTGTTATGGTAATGCTCACTGTGAAAATTATGTTCTTGCTCCAGTGAAGTAAGTTCTAAAATTAACTGAAATACTTATGGCTAAATTCTGTGATACAGAGCTCCACTAAAATGTTTAATCTGAGAATTCTGGGATTGAAATGTGTGACTGGGAGCCTGGATTCTCTCAAAACACAGGCATTTTATTTGACATTGCCACAATGGAGAATATTACAATAAATCATTTGTTTTTATTATTATTTATCTTAGACTTTGTAGAAGTTGATTGATCAAACAAAGTCAGTGTAACAAAAAAACTCACAACAGTTGTGTGGAAAGGAATCAGGTATCAGCATGTTCATATAGATCACAAAGGAAGACAGTTGGTGGAGATGCTGTTCAGAAAAGGATTTATACCGGTCTTACTTTTCAAAGATTTTGTGCATGTGGAAACAACTTCTATTAGTTGTCTCACATCCTCTTTTTCCTAACTGCTGATTGGCAGGGTTTATTAGCTGCCAAAAGAGACTATTACTGAGGGGGAAGGTATTCTGGTAACCTTTACTAACATGGAACAAATATGCCTCTTTTATTAAAAAATCTTTTACTAATGCTGGAAAAATGACACTGCCAACTCTGTCACTCAAAGCTAGAATGACTGTTTTGTTGTCCTCAAATAAAATATGTACAAATGTTTATTCTGCCAAGATAGCTGATAAAGCTGACTGCACTATTGGAAAAGCAGTACAAAGAACAGATGAAGATTAGAATACTTATTTGTATGGTGCTTCAGTTTTTTTTTTTTTTTTCCAGTATTACAGTAGTCTCTCAGTCAACTCACATGCTCTCTCTGCTGTTATCTCAGAACTGCTGGCTTGCTTCCGAATAGCCTTTGACCTTACAACTCACCTGACTGTTGTGAAATGCCTGTTCCCCTTAGATAGATCTAGGGATGTGCACAGTTCCTTCTAAAAATAACATTAAATACATTAAATGTGTAAATACAGAAGTATGCTGATATAAATTCATATGTTAATGGCATATCTGCACAATTTGACAAATCAATAACATTCCAGAATGGCTACATATTCTGCTATATTTTCATCTCTACTCCATTCCATAACCCTTTTTCCACCTGATAGACATTTGCATGTAAAATACATTTACATACTTGATTGTCCTGTGACTTTTTTCCTGAATTACTCTTCACAATAAGAACTTTTATTTGAGGAAGAGTAGTAAAACCTTTGGACTACTGTTCTTCCTATGTTTGCAGTACTAACCATTATGTTTTTTAAGCTTTTTTTTTTTTTTTCCAGTGATAATATTTTTAGCTTTACTTACATAATGCAACAATGAAGCATAGGCACTGACCAGGCTAAATCTCCAAGAGTACCTGTAGAATCCTTTGTTCAATTGCTCAAAATATGAAACCTGAAACCCACAATGTAACTGTCACACCAAAGTGTAATTAAGAGACAGGTAGATTTTTAGCAATTTGTCTATGAAGTTCAATGTTTAAACAGAACAAACACTTTGATTCTGGAATATCTGATCTCTACTACAAGTCTTTTGTTTTAGTGGTAAAGCATTTGTTCTGTGCTTCACCTGTACCTTAAATAATTCAGGAAAAGAGATGTTTGATTTTGTAAATTTTGTGCTTCAGAAATTTTGGTTTTCAAAATAGAAATTTATGATTAAAAACATGAATTTTCACTTTTTTTCCTTCTTTTAGAAGGCGGTTACAACAACTAGGACATTGGCTTTAGGAATCAACCTACCATGTAAATCCATTCTCTTTTTAGAGAACTCGATTTACTTGGATGCTCCGAACTAGAGCCAGGTATGGAAATACATAATCAACATTTATACTGAACATTTGAAATTCATATGTATGTATATGTGCATACTGCACACAATTATAAATCAACATGTTTTCTTATCTATAATTGCGTGGTCACCTGCACAAAATCCTAGTCCAGCATGTAAACATTCAGAAAACGTAAAGGGAGGTTTCTGGATGTTCCCTGTTTGGCTCAGGTAGGCTGTATAAAAACATTAAGCTCTGCAACCTGTGTAAATAACGCTCAAACTGAACTTTTCACTTCTCATCCTCTCAGGATTGTAAGAGCCAGTGTTCTGTGGTGTTGACTGTCTAGGACTACTTCTTCCCCTTCACACCATTCCCTACAGCATAAATAGACATTTTAATAGCCAAATAAGAGCTGTCTGAAAACAATGCATGCTTGAGGCCGGTGTTTATTAAATTTACCTA
Source organism: Anser brachyrhynchus (assembly GCF_964034855.1). Taxonomy (NCBI): domain Eukaryota; kingdom Metazoa; phylum Chordata; class Aves; order Anseriformes; family Anatidae; genus Anser; species Anser brachyrhynchus. The sequence continues at coordinate 27,692,244 of NC_137698.1, forward strand.
TAGTTTCATCACTAATGAATGGTAATGCAGCACAATTTGGGTTTGGCTTAAATATATAGGATGAACAGAATCTGGGATAACCGACAGACCACAGTGATTTGGAGAAGGATGGTGGTTTTTATTGCCCCATAAATTAGGGAAAAAATGGGTTACGAGTTGGGTTCATCATTTTCGCTGTGTAGTGTTGAAGCTGAATTTTTTCCTGTGTGACACAGAATAAGGATGAAATGTAGAACTGTATGGAAATCAAAAAAAAAAAAAAAAAGAAAAAAGAAAAAAAGGGCATGGATGGATCTGTAAATCACACACACAAAAATATAATTTTAAACCTTTACTTTAGGTGTGGTCACCTGAAGAAAGGGCATTAAAAGGGAGGGGAAGGAACAAAGGACTGTGTCCTGCCATAAATGTGAAAAGAATAAGTCTTTTAAAATTTTTTTATACTTTACAGTAACTGCATGTAAACACCTGTTGCTCCAATAACAGTGTGTAAACTCCCATTTACACTTCAGAACTCCAATCCTAGTTCTTTACAGATCTTCAGCTAGTGAAAGGGGCAAAACTTCATTGTTTGAAACACTTTGAAATGAAAAAAGGAAGCATACTTTTTAAAACTTATTTCCTCTAACAGATGAGTATGGTCCTACGTGCCTACTCAGTACAGCCAGCTTAAGATACAGTCTAGGCCCTGACTGATTTGCCTCTGTTTCAGCTGTCGGGCGCTCACCAGGAGCCCACGATGACCGTGGTGCCCATGATGGCCAATATCAATACACCTAATACAGAAACTTTTATGAAAGTATAGTTTGACACACTTAAACACTCCTCTATTATCTTCTTCCACCTTACTCTCTTTTCTCTTTCTGTGTATAACGTTGGAGTCCAAACAGTGCTAAATTTTTCTCCCCTTCATTGCTATCTCAAATCCTACCTATTCTCCTGGACGTACTAATGTCCACAAGTTGCATTCATGACATTATGGTATCAGTGATTCAGTATGTTTCTATGTACTGTAGGAAAACCAAGACCTGTCTGACAACACAGTTCATTTCAAGACATAGTGTAGAATATTACCAAAAGAACATTTTGCTAGTGTAAGAAATGAAAAAAAAATGTATTTCTGAATTCTTCTTTTAGATGTCTGGATGGACTGGACAGCATGGACTAGATCTACTGGAAAATGTGATTTTCTGTAATATTCCACTGCCCTAAATGAGAAAACTTATAAAATTCAGTGTACCCCATCTGAAAGGTTATTTTCCACTGAGTATCACTGGTATTAAAGCTCATGCTTTTTTTTTTTTTTTTTTATGATGGTGACAAGGCAGATGCAAAAGCCAAGGTATGGGGTATAGTTTAATTCCTCATTTTGACAATGGGTTCTGTATCTTTCAGCTAAATGTATTTTTAAATTATTAAATGAATGTGTTAAATCTATATATTATTTTTGGTAAGCTGAAAATAAGCATTCCGTTTTCAGTAAGCAGAGAAAAAGCAGCACTTCTAATATATTAAATGATGAAACAACGTTTTTCTTTCACTGTTCTGCATATTTAAAAGTGTAATATGTCTGTTTTCTTTCTATTAGTTACTTAGAGTGCTCATAGGGATCTCTAATCAGGAGAAATAACTTCTATTACTTGTTCAGAAGGATGGAAGAAAGAAAGCTGTAGTGCTAAGAAAAAAAAGTACTTTATACTGCAGAAGAACAAAAGTATATAACTTTTTATAGCTGCACCTTTATCTCTGTTTAATTTCTTATTTCTCTTTATATTTGCAAGATAATGTTTGCCCAAAAGGGGAAGAGAAGATGGGGGAAAAAGACACCCCTTCCTAATCTTTCACTTCATTTTTCTTTTCCCCAGACACCTCAAAATCATTACTGTACAGCTAATAGCTATTTACTAGCAAATGATCTGATTAGAATTTTTAGAGATTGATAATCTAAATTATTTTTCTCTCAAAGGTTTTGTCAGCAGTGAAGCATTCATTTATGTCCTTCAAACAGCTAAAAGCCTTAGAGATGTTAAAACTACTTTTTATTTTCTGTGCAGTTTCTTATCAGAGGTAGATCTTTGTTGTATTTTTTCTGTAACCAAATAGATTATTTCTGTATTTAAACTCTTGTGACCACAACATCATATCTGGGCACAAATATATATATCTATGCAAAATTATTTTCAGGGTCAATGGGTTTTCAAATATATTATGCCATTTAGGTTTAGCACTTAGTAACTAGCTGTACTGGTTGTTACTGCTTTTACTGTCCATAAGCTTTCCAGCTCTGCTGTTCAGGCCTCAAATTTTCTATGTACTTCACTGTGCATGTACATCAAAAATGCTGAATGATGAAAAGAGATTAAATGTTTAGTGATTAACGCTTTCTTTTTCTTTTCTACATGCTTTAGTTTACATATTTGCGAAATAAGGATAAGGTTAATGCTATATTTCCTTTGGAGGTTGGGAATTCTGCATACCAGATAGTAAGTTCTGAACACCACCACTCAATAAACACATCTCAGTGCATATTGGACAATCAGTATAATTTTCTCTTCATAGGCGTTTTATGTGTATTCTTGCTAAAAAAATATTTAGTTGTTATTGAATATAGTGTCATATTTCAAGCTAAAAGCCATCTTGTGATAATGCTTGGTATGAATGGAGACAGTTCCCTATTTAGTGATTTGATGGATTTCATGCATAATGCTAATCATACTCTATGAAAATGAACGAAAACTGAAGTCTGTGGTAAGATATATTAAGATAAATCCATTCAGTATCTCACCCAAATATTCAGTCTTTCAGGGATATCTGGATACAGCATGCAACACCATGGAATATGCTAGGCGTATTACCCATTTGTACTATTGTGAACCTTCTAATATTGTTCTAATCGATTTTTTAAAGAAAAACTTATTGCATAAACTCTGCCAGACAACTCTAAAGGGTAAGTCCATGTCAATCACCTCTTTCTTTAACTTAGGAACTGATAAGTATGTTAAAAAATATTGACTGAACAAGAAAATTTTAAAATATAAGGGAGAATGGGGATGAGAACAAAACTCTTTGTAAGAACACCGAGTTAACCAAGCTGTTTTTGGTACAGTTGTGCTTCAGCCAGCTACAACTCTTTTTTAAATAGATATTGAATATACTTTTACCTTAATGAATAGCTAAAAATGAGGTTGAGCATGTTTTTTATTTTTTTTATTTTTTATTTTGACATGACTGTTGAGGATAAACAGCTGAATGCAAAGGAATGACATGGCAGAACATGAGAAAGAGACAGTGCAGATACTCATTTTTTGAGTGGAGAATCAGACCACTCAAATGTAGCTCTTTTTTTTTTATCAGTCTGACAAAACAATGCTATCAATACTATCAAAGGCAGCCAATAGATCTAGAAGAATCAATATCATTTTCTGTTCATTGCCAGGAGATTACTGATCAAGAGCAAGACATTCATAAAAAATGAAGACAAACAACCGAGAAAACCAGCATGTATTTTAGAGAATAGTCTTAAAAACTTCCCTAAAACTACTAAAGACAATATTGCTTATATAAGTGCGTATAAAACTTGTAGACATTAAGTGGCATATGCAGGGATATTGGCCTTTTAAAATAAGATATTGTTTTACCTTTATTCTACTCTAACTATTTAAGTGACTAATTTTTGTTCTAAACTTAGCTAATTCTTTATTGTATGTTAAAAACATTTTAAGGTTTGAACAGACTCATAGACTTTTTTTTGAAAATGTGCTGAAAAAGCTGATGCTAATTTTGGCACATTTGTTTGGAAGAATATATATACCAGCTAGTTTTACAAAATCTAAACAGAATTTTTACCAGTCGAAGATAAGATAAAGGTTTTTAGCTGTATTTTTAACAGTATGTTAAACATTATGATAAAGGAAAGCAAATAAAAGTGGGATAAATTATAGATTTGAAGTTAATAAGGAGTTACTGAAATTTGTTTGAAAGGCAGTTCAGCCTAACCTCAGATACTGTGAGGGACCTGAGTACGCTGATAGGCTTTAATTGCCCTGACCAGCCTCACCTGGAATCTAGACCTTTCCTCTACCACCACCCCCTGCACACCTCCCACAGACAGGAGGCTCCATTTAAGCTTCCGTGTCTTGCAGCTAGCTGATCTTAGTCCTTTGTCAGATCCTTAGCTGATCCTTAGCTTCTAAGCTATTGCTTGGCTTTTCTGTATTGATCTTGAACTGGGCTTTTTTTTTTTTCTCCTTTGCTTTGCCCAGTGACCACTGGTGAGGTTACTGTCTGGCCTGTGGTGTGTTGCCATGTGTCATGTCAGCCTGTCTGGCGTTGCTAGCCTGGCCACCTATGATGCTGTTCTTGCTCCTCAGACTGACTGCTGTGTCTGTATTCTAGTGAATTTCAATTATAGTACTTGATTTGATTAGGGTATTTCACATTTTCTTCTAGTTGCTCAGAAACTCCTGAAACATAAATGTAAATTATGTTTTTCTGTAGGTAATTCTTGATGATGTCCCAAAAGACTTTGCTGTAGCATTAAATGAGTGCAACAGTAAGGTAGAGGGGATCTTTGGCCAGTTCGTATTGATTGTTTCTGGAATGGCTGATATGAAAGAAGAATATTCACTTTCCCCCTTCATAAATTGGTAAGTAAATATTTTTATAAGGAAAGAGTCTGTGTAACCCCAGAAGACTGCCATATGGATTACGGAAAGATTTGGAGGACCTTTTGTGTGCTTGTCTGGGGAAAAATGTAATTCTGTGTAATATCAGGCTTGATGTGCCCTCATTCTCTTATCACGGTTATTCTTTCTGTAATCAAAACCTGTTTACTTATTGTGTCCCTGCCCAGTGCACTAATGAATATTTGCTGTTGTTCCTGTGCTTGCATTCGTTTGACAGGTTTTTTTTATTTTTGTGACGATAATGAGATTGAAAGAAAAGTAAGGCATGCTCAGTGCACTTAGTCTGTACATTTGATGCATATGTAGTGTATAGGAAGACTGCTCAGGTTTCAGTGGGCTGCCACAAATAATCCTTACTGAACTGGACCAGTATTATTTCACAGGTACAACTTGGCCCAAATCTTGGCGGACTTTTGGTAGGACTTAAAATGCATGTTTAAAACTAATTAATTTTTTTCTATCCTGCATATTGTGGGTACGGGCTTTTAAAGCATAGCTTTTTGAAAAGAAAAAGGTGAAATAATACTGGCTAAAAGCAGCCCTATTTTCTAAATTTGTCTTCAGTAATTGCTAAAAGGCTTGAGTCTTTGACTAGAAACACCTATTCACCACGAAGTAAATAGCAAGCTTGTGAAATCTGAGATCAGTTTCATGTGTGTGAGAACAGAGACTAGTGATACCAGTGAGGAAAGTTTGACCAGGGCGTAAAAGGATCTCAATCACTTCATAAAAAACAAGCAAAAACCTGAAGTACATAGTTGATTTTTTATTAAATAAAAAGTAAGTCTGTAAGATTTTAGATATTGTTCTTCAACTTCAAATTTGTTGAAGGCACGTAGTGCCTAGATAACACTAGTTTGAAGATGTTCTTTTTGTTGTATGGATTAGAGAAGAATTGCATTTGTAAATATGTCTACATTTTAAATCATGTCTGATTAGACTTCTCATGTAACGAATGCACTGACACAGAACTGGTGTTGAGATGAGTTGTAATAGTGGAGAAATAGCTAATTCATCTTTTACTTGCTTGTCTGGAAATGATAATGGTCTATTTTGTGCATAAACTGTCAATACTGTATGTAATTAAAAGGCTTACAGGGACACACATGGGGGCCACAGAATGATTTGGGTTGGAAGGGACCTTAAAGACCATCTGGTTCCAACCATGGGCAGGGACACCTCCCACCAGACCAGGTTGCCCAAAGCCCCATCCAGCCAGGCCTTGAACACCTCCAGGGATGGGGCATCGACAGCTTCTCTGGGTAACCTGTTCCAGTAACTCACCATTTTCTGAGTAAGAACTTCTTCCTAATATCTAATATAAATCTACCCTTTTTTAGTTTAAAGCCGTTACCCATGGTCCTATCACTATACTCCCTGACAAAGAGTTCCTCTTTATTCAAGATGGTTTCATTTTAGAAAACTCAAATGAAACTATACATTGTGTTTTATTATCTTTTTTGAGGATGTTAATGTACTTAACAAACACTTAGGGAATTCAAAGCAGCTGCATGGGAATTGTATTTTACAAAGAACAGGTTTTTATTTAATGTCAGATTCTGTCTTTTGTCTCTCCTTTTACAGCCACATGCAATTTAGTGATGATCAGCAGATTTTACACCTAGAAAAAAAGGTGTTTCACACCCTTAAATTTCATAGTATAGATCAGATTTGATTTGCTAGGAAAATATTTGTACTGTCAAACATAAGGACTGTGTTTGTTTTCTACCACTCAGAGTATTTCCTGTTAACTATTGATTCCTTCTATAAGGAACAAATTGTGTTCTTCTTCATATACCTCCATAGTTGCATTCAGTGTGAATTTGACTAATGTGTTTAATCAGCAACAACCTGGAGAAACACAATGTTAGAAGCATGTGCTGGATCTTCAGTGTGCTCCTTGGATTTGTTCATGAGAATCTGGCCTTGATGCAGCTGGTGCAAGCTTTTTTTTGCTACTTTAATCAGGCATTTTTGTGAGTGGAATGTTATTAGGAAGCATAGTCATTTAAAATTTCATCTTAATCTGGAGGCTTTGGGATACACACAGTACATATAGAGAACAACTAAAATTATTCATTATGGAATAAAAATAATTATTTAAGGCTGCTTATTGACCAGATGTGTGACTTCTTAAGGAAAATGAGAAGTATGAGGCTTTTTTGTGTGTCTGCTGCTAGCTTGCTCCAGTGACTTTGAGTGTATTAGGCAATTTCAGCCAAATTTTGATAATGTGGAGAGGTATTAGGTTCCTACAGTTTTTGTAAAAGAGCTAACTGGGTAAAGGAAAGACAAAGAGGCTGGAGCACAGTGATACCCTTGGGAGAAGAGACCATTGTCCACCAACTAGTATTGTTTAAACCAATCTTCAGAACTATGTGATTGTGCTAATGTAAGAGGAGTTCCTGTCAACATGGAATTAGTGCCTCGTATGAAGCATGGGATAAACTAACCCCTATTGGGAAGGGGTTACTGAGGACCCATTTGATGTGATGGGGGGAAAAAAATAAAGAAAAGACAAGGCTTTTCTAAGTTACAGATGATGAAACTCTTTGCGTGGTGTATAATTCCTAACTTCAAATCTTTTGTTACTTTATTCCCAACTCACCTTTATGTACTACAGCATAGAACACTACCAAAATAGAGTATTATCGACGATGGTATTTTGGACCTCAAATTCCTTTGAATAAAAAATGCCCATCCATGTGTAGCATAAAGTTCATGTTCTTGGTGGACTATTAAGTAGTGCAGAATACTTTGTGTTACATGTGGAGATGTAACATTACAAAACTGTTTACAATCTATGTTACAACCTCTTGGTAAGTATAATTTTTTGAATAATGTGATATAACAATAATATTCAATAATTTGAAACTTTAAAATGCTTTACATGAGCCTGTAACATTCAGGTAATATTTAAGTGGATCAGTCAGAATACTAGAATTTAAGAGTATGGTAAGCTATTTCCTCAGACCATGCTTCACACAATTGATGTTAAAGCAACAAATATTCTTATACTTTGCTCAGAGACTTGATAATCAAGACTGAAACACTCTGCTTCCAACCACTTTGGTCTCTCCCTCCTCCAGAGCAAAACCACTGCGATCCTCTTCTAGTGCCTCACGTATTCTGCTAGAAAGCAGAGTAATTTGTCCAGGCAGAATGTGCTACAAACCAACTTCCAAAATCCCATTTGAATTGGCAAATCATTATGAGCAGATAAAGGTTCCTAGGGCTGGGGAGAGACCCATTTGTTATTCCTATAAACAGAATAGAAATATATCAAAATCTAGCTGATCCTAAGAAATGGGGCTGAAATATTGGATATTGAAAAGCCATCTATGATAATTAGTTTCAGGAAAAACATGACCAGTTTCACTGTTTACAAAGTTGAGTGAGAAAACACAGAAAACATACTAATAAAAATCATTGGGTAACTCTGAGTAGTTTCTAATTTAAAACTGTAGTTTGTTCATAATCATAGTGTCTCAACACTAAAATAATTTTTCTCCTATGTAAAAGCATTTGTATGCTTAATTTTTACTTTCATTTTCCAGTGTTTCTCTAAGTGAGCTCTGAGGCTGAAGAGGACTGTGTTGTGCAGGCATTTAATCAACCATGTCAAAATTTCTCAGAAAAGCTGAAAAAAGTCTAATGCTAAATATAAAAAGAATCCAAAATGATTGGCAACATACCAGAACTTTCACTTCTACTTCTCATTGGATTTTAAAGTATGTATTTATAGCATGAAAGCAAATACATTCTTTTCACAGAATTTTAAAGTAACTCAAGTTTCACAAGAAATCATAGAAATCTTAAAATTAAAGATCAGACATTCCTTTTAATTATTTTTATCTGAATCATGTTCAGTGTGGATTAAGATTGTGTGGCAGTTACTGGATAGATGGTTTTGGGCATAGTAAAATATACTTTGGACTAAAAAAAACGAGTCACTTAAGTGTTTAGTATTAGTCAAATACTTGAATTACTCCATTAAAGTAATTTTAAGCTTATATTTATTTATATGGATCAGGACTGTGATGATTTCATTAAATTGTGACTGACTAAACCCCTAAGCGTGGATTGTGACTCACTGAATTAAACCTAACCCCCCTCCAATGGAAGAAGGCTCAGTGAAGATGGCCAAGATGTGCCCACGAAGCTCACAGGCTAATGCAGGTGTGACAGGCCACAGCTGCTGCTAAGAATCTGACTTCCCTCAACGCATAGGGGACTTTCGTGAGGGTAGCTTTTGTTGCAGATAAACAGCTATCAAGAGTTGAGTGCTTTAAATATTTCTCCTCTGCCTCATGAGAAGAGAGTGAATGTGTCTCTGAGTTAGCCAGATCAGTTCTGGGGGAAGGGAGGGAACCTGTGGCTCAGCCCAACACAGAGTATTAAACACTAAACTAGTGAAAAAATTTCAGAAAGGAAAAATGGGCTTGAGCTGGTTTCAACCCGTGGATTCCCTCTTGGTAACAGAGGATACCTCGTGTCATATCAGTGAGTGTATTATTGAGACTGGTATTGTAACTGAAATGTGTATTGCAGTTGCCATATTTTTGTTAGGTTTAACTTATACTTGTAATGTATTTTCATTATAGTCTTCAGGACAAGAATTATTTCTATTCAGACGTGCACTAGTCTTTCCACTGCATGTAGTGAATCTAGAGCTAGATTCCAAAACAGCTGAGGCACGACTTACACAGTATTAGGGCTTATGCATTTATTTTAAGGAGAGAACTGAGCTTAGTTTACATAGGTGGTTCCTGACAGCTTCAAGGAAGTGTTAAGGAATTTTTATTGTACCCCTTGAGGCAAATTAACAATGTTTGTGGTTAAGTATAAGGAGATTTAGTAGGCAATGCATTGGACAGAGTCCTGGTACTGTAAGTGGTTCTACAGGGAGTCTACAAAGATGCGGCGTAAGCAGATTCTTTATATATGCTTGTGCCAGTAACAATTGGATTGTTACAAGGCAATACCGTGGCATTTCTAATCAGCAAGGGAATCTGTACTCTGTCATATAGGGTTGTATCTCTGGCATTCCTGCTTCTGCTGTTTAACCTGACTGGAGTTAGGCCTGCCTATTGCCAGGTCACGTCAGTGCTCTGTTGTGAATTGCCATTGCTGAGCAGTTACAGTTTGAATTTCCCCATTATAAGGTACATCAACCTTTTTTTACGTGCAGCTGTTTTTGTATACTAGATGGTCACTGCCAACTACTTGATGACTTTAGGCACTCTGATTCAGGCCTGAATGAATGGCTGTTCCAGTTCCTCATCTCAAGCATCTCTTTCTGCTCCTTGTTTCTGCCTCATGCATTAGGTACAAAGATCTAGAAGACACTGAGTTAATCTTGACCACCTGTGAGTTGCTCACTCAGCTGCTCTCCTACTCCCCCTTGTCAACAGGATAGGGGAGAAAATTGGATGGCAAAGCTTTTAGGTCAAGACAAAGACAGGGTGTCTGCTTACCAGTTACCATTACAGACAAAACAGACTCAACTTGAGGAAAAGTAATGTAATTTATTGCCAATTTAAGATTTGGGTAGTGAGAAACAACACCCCTCACCTTCCACTCCACCTTTTTTTTTTTTTTATTCAGGTCCTTTTTTTCAAACTTTACTCTTTTACTCCTGACTCCTCTATCCCTCCTGAGCCCCTGAGTGGTGTATAGCGTGTGGGAGTTGTTACAGCCAGGACATAACAGAGAAAATGACACTTCCTCTGCCATTCCTTCCTCCTCACACTTTACACATTCTTCAGTGTGAATCCTCTTCATGGGCTGCAGTCTTTCAGGATAGAAGTTGCTCCAGCATGGGCTCTCTATAAGCCACGGTTCTTTCAGGGCCTTTCCACCTGCCCTAGCATGGGGCTCTCCATGGGTAGAGCTAGTCTTGGTGTTTGCACTAGTGCTTGCCTTTTTTTTTCTTTTTGGTTTTGGGTTTATTGTTTGTTTTTTATTCTTCACTCAGTCTGTGTGGAGTTTTTGCCCTTTCTTAAGCATATTTACAGAGAGGTGGCACCAACTTCCTAGGAAATTGATGTCTGTTCTGCGTTTTGGTAGGGTGAGAAGCAGAAGATCTAAAATACACTCTTCTCAACCAAAATGCATCATCCAGAGGGTTTCAAACCTGTTGATAAATGATTTCCCATATAATTTGGGAAAGGAAATATTACTAATTATTTATGAGGGCCTTACCTACAAAAGAAAAAAGTGTGCTCAGGAGAAGGAGCAGGGGCTTATTTTGCCAAGCTAAACAGCATAATTATGACATTACGCTGGAGCTCTGGAGATGTGCTACTGTATTGTAAAAGAAACTTTTCTCCTGAGTTCCTGGTTTTTTTTTTTTTTTGGACAGGTCTCAAAGGAAATGTGGGGTGTAGAAAAGACCTTTAACCTGTTTTTATGGCAAGTGTTACGTGTCAGCTGTCTTCCAGGGAGGCAGTCCCAAAATTTCCTGAATCCATAAGGAGACTACTTATGCATGTGTAACCCAAAAGGTTTTCTGTGCTGTGTTCTGTGCAAGCATCTGACCTAAAGGCAGCCTGGGCTTCCTGCCTCTTGCCCAGACAATCTGATGCACACATTCCAATTTCGGAAATGTTTTCTTCAGCAGCGCCTAGGTACCCAAGTCCCCTCATGAATTAATGCTTCACTATTTTCAACGTTGGGTTAGGGATCTAGTGCTGCTCCTGCTAAAGGAGTTGTTTATGTGGAATTTCCTACTGGTAGAAGAGTAGACTGTGGTGACTAAAGGGTGAGGAACAGGAATTAGTATGTTCTGCACTGTACTTTGCAACGCTTATAAACAATTTTCTTAAGTAACACAGTATCAGCTCTTGCACCCTTATCTGAAGCTGCTAGGATCTGAGAAGCCTAATTTCACTGCAAGCTGAAGCAGTGAGATATGAATTCTGCTTTGCAGTGCTGTGTTCAGGGACACAGTTTTCCAGCGCCTCAGAAACGAAAGGAGAAACTGACACTTGGGGAACAGAAACTGAAAGCAGACGGGATGGGCGGTGGCAGCACCTTAAAAGAGGTGTGCTGGCAGGCGCAGTGGCGAACAGGGCTCTGCTGCAGGTCCCAGCCCGGCCGGGCTCTCTTAGAGGCTGCGTGTAGGGTTGCAGCTGGGGCAGGAGGTAAGGCTGGGTCTGGGCTCATGGTTAGTTTTGGGGCTGAGAATGGGACTGGGGCTAGGACTAGGGTTGGGTTTAGTTCTGGAGCAGGGACTGCGTTGAGGCAAGGTGCTCAAGCTGTTGTTGGCGTTTGCATTAGGGTTACGGTTGGAGTTGTGCATAGGGCTGGACGAGATGGTTTGACAGCGTACGGGGAACACCAGGGATGAGGCAGAGGAGCAAGGGTAGGGTGTCTGAGCCAGCCAGTTGCTCCTGCCTGCACCATGGCCCCAGACACCTTGGGTGGCATTGTGTGTACCACAGAAAAATGATAGCCAATATAGCAAATTATGATTAACCACCTGCCAAGGGTCCTTTCATGCAAAGCACAAAACAAATATGTAATGGTCTTGATAGTCTTTGGTAAATTTTAGCAATGACAAAAGCTGATGTTTTCCTTATAATTTATAAAAAATATATTTATTTAAAAACAAAAACGTACTATGGGAATGCTCACAAAATGCTTTCTGATTTTTCTTCAAGTTTTATTCCAGTCTGAATATGTAGTAGATAATTTAGTGGTTCAAGCCACAGAGCATACCGTATTTCCTGAAATTTGTCTCTTGATTACTTAGTTTTCTTTTTTGGATACAGAATCAAGATCTGTGATGGATTCTGCAGAAGATAATTTCAAGCATGTTGTTAGTGATAACACAAATGGAAGTACAAGTAAGGATGATAGTGATGATATGGATAGCGAGTGTATCGACAGTGAGGAAATAGGCTTCATTTCAAGAAAGAAAAACAAAGAGGGTGGGAGTACAAGTGACCATGATGAGGAGGATGAGACCAATGACAACGCAGAAGCAGCTGTTATGCAGATGCTTAAAGAAAAGGAAGACAGAGAAAAAGATGTTGAAGACCCAGATTATGATAACGTTTATAATATCCTGACCACTGAAGAAGTGACACAGCAGGAATCACAAACTGCAGGCAAAGATTTCAGATTTCTTCAGGATGAGTGGGATTCCCAAAGCCCTGGTGAGGAGCTGCTGTCATCTTATGTTTGTGTCTAAGTATTTTATTGCAGTGTCTTACCTTTTGACTCTTTTATAACTAATCAGTGGGTTATGGTTCTATCAATAAGTATATGTGTGGTTCTTTTAGAAATAAGAAAACATCTTGAATTTCTGAAGATTTTGAAGCTACACGTTTGGTCGTCCCTGTCAAGAGCTCGGTAAGTACAGCAGGGTTCACTGAAAGAAACAGAATAAAAGGTAACAAAAACAGTTTCTATGAACCAGGTGCACATCAAAGGGTATTATTCTTTAGTGCAGCTATATTCTTGTCACTTAGGTTTGCGGAATACCTGGAGACATAAGCATATTTAGGATTCAGTATTTCCCCGAGAACGTGAAGGAAGACTCCTTTGTGCAGGCTTCCTCTTAGGTTAGATTAGGGACTGTCTGCATGTTTTATGAGCTGACCTAGGATTTTAAGTGTTGATATTTATTGTTTTTCAAATTCTCCATTGTGCTTTTTGAGCATGTTTCCTCACCTGTTTTAAGGATACTACTGTTATCACATTTAAGACAGTTTTCCTACAAAATTTTCCTTTTCACATATATCTACTGTACCTTTTGCACATTTATTTTCATGCGTGATCTTCTGCACCTCCAGAAACCTTTCCTTGCTTGATGCGGAGAAGGACTAGCGGTAGCACAGTCCACACTGAGAGTGAAGCGTCTTAGCTGTTTCTGGAGCTGATGTGCCAATGAGATTAGTATTAATTAAAGACAGACAATTTTGATGTATGAGAGTGATGTTTTTGTTTATGCTTAATGCATCAGATATCTGACTGGGTCTGTAAATCAGAAGCTGTTGATCCCAGTCACAAAGGAAAGCTGGGTTTCCCAGGTATGGATCTAAGGTGATGTGTCAGGAACTTTTGACAGACTTGAAGAAAGTGAGCACGTTGTTACCCATATGAGTATTTATGTTCCAATAATGCATACTAGTACTGTAATGTTACATATTACACTGTATATTACCTAGTAGTATGTAATAGACAAACATGAAAACAGACAACCTTCACTAGAAGGGCTTGCCTCTTCATCTAGACCTGTGAAAGTTCTTCAGTCTCCTTGGTCTGGCCTGTACAAAACCTCATGTCCATGGACTTTCACGGGTACCTAGAAAGTCAGTTCTAGGACATATTCAAAACTACTGAGATACTGACTGTTTGTACCTACCATTGTCACAATGAAGAGGTTTTGTTTAAAGTTTGGCTTAAAGATTGTTTGAGGCAAATTGTATGAAGTTTCATAAATAGTTTTGTGAAATGCTAAGGGGATGAAGAAGTCTTCTAATTCTTTGGTCTATTGAAGGAATGTGTCATGACTGGATTCCTCTTGCTGTTAAGGTATTTTTCTTGCCATAGACGTTTATTGGAGAAGGGAGGTAGTTGCCACTGTTGTGATAGTTGTTGATAATTCACTTGCTATTTTTAGCTGGAAGCTAAAGGCAGGAACATTTTTGTGGTTCTCTCTTGGGCGATATTTCTTACAGAACAAACTGCAACTTCTACATAAGCGCAGAAACGGATGAAGGAGGTCATGTAATAGAAACCTCAGATGCTACAAAAGTATTCAGAATTGTAAAGGAGACTATTGCTTAAATATCTAGTAACTGAAAGGATTGCAAGCTATTTGGTTCTGACCTTAGATCCAAGAAAGATGGTTTTCTATTGATTTAATTCATATATTTAATGTGTAGTTGATTTAATTAATAAAAACATTTATTAAGCAAGTTATTTTATAAACTCTCAGAAAGCAAGCTTCTTCTGTCCCATCTTCCCAACTTTCTTGGAGTAACATTATGTACACACTATTCCTTTTTTTTTTTTTTTCAGGTATGTCAGTTTGTTAAAAGACTTCGTTGAGTCTGAATTCTTTGTGATAGATGGGGATTCCTTAATTCTTATGTTGTTAAATGAGGAAGTACAGTATCTAAACTTATTCTACCTAATTGAATGCTTCTTGCAAGACTTCACTCAAAAAGGAGCAAAATATATCGTCGTTTTCTTCAAGGTAATGAACAACTAACATTATTTGTTTGCTGTTTACACGATTACACTCCTTTAAAAGCAAATGTTTGATTCTAATCAGATTCAGGAAACTTCAGTGTGTCAACAAATAAGGAGATTTGTGACATTCACCACAAATAACATTTTTTTTTTTCTCCCAATCTTTTTGTGTATGGGGTTTGTTCTCAATTTTTTGGAAAATTTTTAGAAATTCAGTAGTATTATAACTCATACATTTTTTTTTTTGCTGCACAACCTACCATTAAATGTACAAAGAATGGCAGGTACCTATCTTGACTTGTAGGAGATTTTAACCATGATTTTCTTGATTCATTCAAAGCTGGAGTCCTACGAAGTTATTTATGATTATTTTAACGGCTTTGCATTTTTTCCTGACATGGAAAAACCCTTGGAAAGAGGGAGAGCTCTCTAGAAACCAAAAAAAGTAGATCTGCGATGAAGTATACAGGGAAAAATAGAACTAGGTAGTAATCATACTTTGCAAATGTGATATACTTTTAACAAATAGTCAGATTTTAACAAGACATCTTAATTGTTAATTTTTCAACTTCTGAGGTCTGATTGTACAACCTCAGTGGTTTTTTTGACATAGTTTTACATTTATATACATACCTGTATATTGTATGTCTATATGTAGCCAGATATATCTATTGCATTTATATACCTGAAAATAATTTTTGGTTGAATTTTGACATGACTAGAGCAAAATTACTAACAACGTACAAAGGAACTGTAATGATGTGATATAAAATAACATTATGATGTTCATAAACTGTAAATAGAATTCAAATATATAAATATTATACTTGCATAATATTTATGCAATCTGAATTTGAATGCGACTTGCTGGAATGTAACTGAATACTTCCATTGTTCTCATTTGCCACAGGATGCAGAGCAGATGTACTTTCCCTATCCTCATTTTCTTTTCTTACGTACTGCGTTAATAGAACACCTGAAGCACAACACACGCACTACTGTTCATACAGAATTTTCCAATTGTTTATCACCAGCATGGGAGATTTTCCTGAAGAAAAGCTATCCTTATTTCATCATTGTATCTGACATAGGATTGACCTGTCCCCAAACCAACTATTTGACTATTTTTATTGCTCATTCATTGTCAAAGAAAATCACTATTGTACTTGCTTCAGGACAGGAATATGATACTCTTAGAGTTTATGGATATCATCTTCAGAGTATACGGAAACACAGGTTATTTTTTCAAAAGGTAAATTTCACAACTTCTTTTTGGTTTGCAAGTAAAGGTGTTAGTTCTACTTAGCGGATTTAATTAAAATATCTGTGTGAATATTTATATATATATGTTATATATAACATACATATGTAATATATGTGTTATATATATTAAAATCATAAGACACTGATACACGGCTCATCTGTTGATGGTCCAAGAAACATGTCTGATGGTCTAAGAAATATGTAGATGTAAAACTTAGTAGCGTGGTTTAGTGGTGGGTGGTCAGTACTAGGTTAGAGGTTGGACTAGATGATCTTAGAGGTCTTTTCCAACCTGAATGATTCTATGATTCATCCACTGATCTTGAAAGTCTTCATAGGAAAATACTGTGATTGGTACACATTTTTAAGCCTTAATTGACTTTTAATGTTATGGAGTAGACTGGTGTTTAAAGGAGTTTAATTTAGAATAAATGTTTATTGGATGCAGAGGTTTTTTTTGGTGGGTCTGTGTATATGTGTGTGTATATATATATACATACATATATATATATATATATGAATGGTTTCTGTCGGTGTCTGTGGCTAGTAGTCCCTGATGCATTTTATCTGTTGACTTTTGCATATGATTTGCCTTCTGCACTTAGTATGAAAAAGATCTGCAATGTCTCTGTGAAGCCATAGTCAGGTACAAAGAACCATCCCTGTGTCTGTATGGACATCTCAGGCTGAGCCTGAAAAGTGTACAAGAAGAGGTAATTTTACTCCTTGCATCCTTTTCTGTTTTCTTCTCAGATCAACTCTCTCTCCATTACTTTAACTGAAATTCTGTCCTAGCCAGAACTAGGGGCTCTTTCACTTATCCTGAAGTGACAGCCTGAGGACAGGAAGGTCCCCTCTGTGCCCACTCTTCACAGCAGCTTAAAGCTGTTTTTTCCTTTGAGGTTCATTAAAGTAGGTTCATTAAAGTAGGATGCTCCAGCTGGAGGCTGGTGGGATCCATCTTGTCAGATATTTTCACCTTAGTGACTGCCTTTGTCTTGTAGAAGATGGGAACTAGCTCATTCTTTAATCTTGTTTTACAAAACTGTAACCTAAAAAAAAAAAAAAAGTGTTCACATGGAACCATTAATCATCTTTAGTGCATAACGTACAATAATATACCCGTACCAGTTTCCTGAGCACGTTGTGACTCCACTTCTGCTCCCGCTGAGAACGATAGGAGCTGTTGGCTTCCTTGGACTTTAAAGGGGATTGATGCTGGTCCAGCAAGCTGAATTTTCAGTCCAGATAAAAATGCTGCTGCTCGTAAAGCATTTTAAAGTCAGTAGAAACACAGCTGCCTGGCGGCTGCTGCTGCTATTTCATTTTATTATAATTATCTTTCCTGAGGCCAGCTCAGTAATGAGATACACCGGGAGCAGGAACCCTTCAGGGCACAGCGAAGGCAGGCAGCATCTCCCTGCGGTGGGGTGGCCGTGGAGGCTCCCTCAGGGGTGGTGGGTCAGGGCCCCACAGCCAGGGCCCGTCCCAGTGCCCCAGCCAGGAGCCGGGCAGCTCCAGGCCCGGGCATCGGGCCTGCCTCTAGGGACAGGGACAGGCTGAGGCTGGGCCAGGATGTGGGCCTTTGAGGCTTTGGGGACTTGGAGACAGGCCCTGCCGCCCTGCTGTGCTGTTGTTGGGGTAGGGACTGACAGCCCATGGGGACCTGGGTTCTGGGCAGGGTATGGGGAGCCCCAGGGGCAGTCAGGGCTGGCTGTTGGTGCACCTCATGAACCTGACCCAAGGGAGGCTGTATTTACTAATGATTATGCACACTTTTCCTTCTGTAGTTTTCAAATCCTTTTTTTTTTTTCTTTTCATTCTGTGATGGTACTCTTTGAGGAATAAAACTTGTCCTTGTTTTGGTAACTGTTATTATAGCAGTAATTTGTGCTATTAATAATGTTGTGATTGCAGGTTTGCCAGACTATCCCTCTGTTGAAACAGCTGTGGCCTGAAGGATCTGACATTCGGCGTGTAGTCTGTGTTCTTGCTTGTGCAGTGGGATTAAAAATCTACAGTGATATGCTGAAAAATGCACATGCTTCCAGGGGAACAAAGACAGAGAAATCAGAAAGAGTAAGAATGTTATATATCTTTTCAGCACAGTGACTCTAAACATTTTGCTAACAGAAGAGATGCTTCTTCCGGATCCCAGGCTGAAGAGAGGGTCAGATGCTTCATTTGATTGCACCTGTAAGGGGACTAATTCAGATAATTTGTGGGGCCACAGATTCTCCAAAGTAGTGTGGTGTGTCTGAATGGCACCATCATTCCTGCAGCAGTGGCTGTTCCTGGGGAAAGCTTCTCCTTACAAGTGACTAGTTCCATGGGAAGTTTTACCTTAGAAGATTGTTGTGCTCTTTATTTTTCTTTTCCTTATGTTATGCCTTTACAGTAGAATACACTTTTCCTCAAATTAGCAAGACGGGGTTCTTTCTAGATGCAAAGAGTCATGATACCATTTTTGTGACTGTACTACAAGTCTTTTATTTACCTCAAGTTAACACAGAATCAGTATATCAGTAACGTTTCTAGAAAGGCACAGGAAACTATTTTTAAGTTTTGTCTTGATTTTTAAGTCATATTCTTTTCAGAAAAGAGATTGTTTACAGTATAACTGATCTGCAGCTACCAGCACTACAAGAGTGTTCATTTTGAAATGTGTGCACAGAAGTAATTACAATGCACAAATTGTTTAAATAAATCAAAATTATTAGCTACCTTAACAAAGTGAAAATCACAGAATTATGTAGAGGTGAATACAATATTTTACTGAAGGATGTGATCAACTTTTCTTCCTTCATCTCTCAACAGGGAAGAAGTAAACCACTATCTCCAGAAGCAGCAGCTGACCTCTGTAGAATGCAGTGTCTTACAGTGGTTTTTCTTCTTCATATGCCTCTTTCTCAGAGAGCTCAGATTAGGGTTATGAAATCCTGCTGGACTAAGCAGGTTTTACCAATAATAAAAATGGTGTGTATAACACTGTCTTACTTCTCCTGTCATCTGGTACAATTATCATTTCAGTTTTAATTTTTCTTGGTAAATTGCTTTAGTAGTCTGAGATCAAAGAATCGAATGTACTTGCTGGAAAGAAACTTCATCTGGTTCAGGAATCTTGTGAGCCAAAAATCAGTGGGTCTAAGAGAATGTTTGGGGTAATATCTCTGTATAGTTGACCTATTTTTAGGCATTTACAGATGGCCAGTGTCAGTATTAGGATTCTGTGCTTAGATGGACCTTGTGGTCTCATCCAGTATGGGAAGTCTGATGCCAGGCCTTCGTATTAAAGTCAGTTATTGCAGTGAAGGAGATCTAGAAGTGTGCTACTTAACTGTTTCCTGATCACAGAGAAATAACAGCATGTTGATTTTCATGCCTATAAAAACTGAGGTAGTTAAACTTATTCTGGAGATGCTTTGATCCCTCCACATGAAAAGGTGCTACATGAGAATTAATTGTTTGCTCTGTTTTAACAGCAACAGTTGTGTGCGCATTTTGTTCTGAAACAGCTAAGTGATAAAAATGATTGGAAACTGGATTTAACATATCTACCTGACCTAAGTGATGATTCACTGCTCATAAATCTTGCACATTACTATGAGATTGAATACTCTGAAGGTATTTGTCTTTGTTGAACACTTCGCTTTCTTACATTTCTAGTTTTATTAAGCTGCAGAGTAAAAATGAGAATTTTTGTACAAGCATAAATCAACATAAGTTTCTAATTTCTTGTATATTAATAGATACGTTTTGTCGAACAATAGGGAATTCTTTTCATATGCAAGTCTAGAAAATCACATATTCAAATATCTCTCACCAGTAGTCATTCACAATACTTTACCATGTCATATCTTTGATGTACTTATGCAAAGGAAGTGTAGGTAGTATGAGCTCTGGATCACTGTTATTGGGTATTCTCAACCGTTTGGTTTTTAGCCCATTTTCTATCCAATTCGTTTTGTCTTAGTTCAGCATAGTCAGAATGGAGACTAGATTCTATCCCTAGTATCGCTGACATCAGAGATTTATGTTTTTTTTTAGATTGAGATAAAATCGATTCAGACAAAATCTGATAATATCTTGTAAACACATGAAGTTGGGAGCTGGAACTTCCAGAACATCATCGTATATGTTAAGCTTCACAGAAAAGCTACAAAAGCTGACAGAGCAAGAGAGTATGGAAAACTATTTATACCAAAATTTCTTTCAGAGTAATTTTGTTCACCTGACATCCTGTGGTGAGCACTGGCAGTTGGTCTGTCTGATAGTAAAATACAACTTTTTCTTTATGAATCAAGTCACAAGATGTCCTGTAGAGAAGTGTAGAGAATTTTTTAAACAAAATATAAATTAGAAATAGGACAAAGATATTTTTGTAATGATTCCTATTGTTTATTAGGCACCAAAATAAAATTCTGAATTAAAGATCTTACCCCAAAGAAGGTGAAGGTGAGAGAAACCCTTCTGTAGCTGTGGAATTTGAACTTCCACAGACAGTATAAGTCTGATATTCTTTACAAAATACATTTTGTCAGCATATTTAGTAATTTATACCCTGGACTATTAAACACTGAATGTATGGCATCCCATCCTAATTTATTCTAATGTCCAGAGACCTTGGATAGGATTGAGATCTTTGTGCCTGATGTTGCATAGGTGAATAGGTAGGTTCTGTTTAAGGAAGCTGTAATCATAAAGCTCCTAATTTCCTTCCTTCCTTTCCCCCCCCCCCCCCTTTTTTTCCTTCTCTGCAGGATTAGAATTCCAAAAGGAACTGGGGAAAGAAATGGAGGATCAATATCGAAGTTTATGGGACGCTGTAACCAAACTGACTGTGAAATATGGTTTTGGAGATGCTTTCCCAATACGAACTACTTCCCAACTGTTCCTTGATCAGGAACAGACATCATTTAGAGGTATTGACAACCCCAAGAATTAAAGTGTTAGAAGCATGGTCTTCATTACTGTCACAAAAAGTTTTGGGAGTAGTGATCTGATTTTTATCCTGGTCACAAATCTAATCCATGCTTCATTTATACTCTCCTTCCTTTCAACCCACTAGTGTCTGACGTTTCTTGAGAACCAATTTTGTCACATGTGTTTTGCTTAAAACATTCTAAACTTTATTAGGAAGGGGTAGTTTGCAAGAAATTAGTTAAGAACTGGAGCATAATTCTACTTAATTATATGGTGTTTTTCAGCTAGTATCAACAGATGTCAAGCGGGCAAAGTGAGCTCTAGTGGACTTCTTTGTTACTATATAGGCTATTAAGGCACCTTCTAGCAGAGTACTGGGACTGCTTACTTCTATAAGTAGTGCAGGAAAACAGATGCCTGTGAGATGGAGTAGGTTGTAGCATTCATAGAAGTAGCGTAGGTGTCTAAAATAAATTATAAGATTATCTACTCAGAAGCAAAAATATCTGCTTTGTTGCTCTTCTTCCTGTGCTTGAGAAGAAAAAGGAACAGAGGAACTGGTGAACTGCTGCTTACTTTTTGCATGTTTTACGTTTTGGAAATTCATTTTTAATGTAAATTGACAGAATTTCAAAGATACGATATGAAATCATACATATTTTTAATCAAACTTTTTTTTTTATGCTGTACAGTGTATGAAGACAAAATTCCTGCTATAGGACTATTCCCAGTGAAATCTGATCTTGTTAAAGAGTATGCTGGAGATATTTTGAAAGACCTACCTGTTTTAGATGAGTATGTGCTATGAATTTTATTAAGAGTTTATATTGTATGGGTTTATTTACTACTGCCCTGGAGTTTACATCCATATTATGCTCAATTTGTGTGAGTTTAGAAATGCTTTTGCTGTGACTAGGGAAGGTTTCACATTTACGTGTACTGATAAAATACTCTGTAAATATTAACAGAAAGTTCAGAAAAGGAATGAGTAAGAGTCAGTATCTTATTTTCTCATTCAGTTATTTGTTTGCATTAGTCTTCAGTGATTCTTATTCTATGTTCTGAAACAATTGTTCTGAATGCACAATTTGTAATTGAAAGGCCTCATCTCAAATTGCAAAGCTCAGTTTGATTTCAGGAAAAACTGAGTAACAGTACTGAATAAAAGTTGAGAATAGATTATCATTTTTTTACATTTGCCCTGCTTGTGAAGGTGGGTTGTGTGCTGGACAATGATTACTTTTATCCACTTTGGGAAAACAGAGATTCATCTTTTAAAGGATATTTCTGTGAGTTATGTAGTCACATTGCATTCCATGATTGAGCTATATGAAAGTGGGAAAGTGCGTTTTTAATTTATTATTTTTTTCTGAAAAGCTGAGGCTATCTTGACAAACTATATTTGGAGTAAAATTAAGCTCTACATCGGTTGTCTGCCATTGTAAATTGTTTTGATAAATACTCAGGTTTTTTTATATGTTTTAAATGTTTTATTAAAGACATCAAATAACCTTTTTAATTTCTGCTCTGTTTAATGTTTGTATCTTTCAGCAACGATCCTGCAGTTTCTTCACTTACTAAATACAAGGAATTTGATGAGCATCGTCACTGGCATTCTGGCAGACCACTGACTGAGGAGTATGAACGTGTACACTGCAATGCTGATGGTAAGAGGAGCTAACAAAACCCACTTGTCTTTGTTGGCTAGAACAATACTGTAAAGGTTAAAGTTGTTGTAGAGAAGGACTTCTCAGTTCAGAAAATATTTGCAACTGTGTAAACACTTGCCAAAAAAGAGCTACTGCAATAGCTAAATTATACTTGCACATACTGCAGAAATTCATCAGCTAAGTATTGTGTGTTAGCTATTAACTTAATAGCTCTAGCAAGTATAAGGGAGTGTTTCTAGTCAGCTGTTCATGATACATTCTGTTGTGCTTGCAAAATGCTTCATAGATCTATGTGTATATATATAAAAAAATGTACATGTGCAATTTCATGTTTAAATCTATAGTTTGAGTAATGTTTACTAACCAAATTCGTATACATGCAGAATCTACTCAGATGTTTGCCCAGCATATGCATAGCCAGTCAAATCTTTTGAGAAGAAAAATTAAAATAAGTAAAAGAAGTAAACAAAAGGTGTTTGTATTAATGTTATGTATTATAGTTTCCTGTTTGTTTCTCAGCTTTGAGGTACTAACAAAAACAAAACATGGACTTAATTTTGATCTTAGACTTGCATATTTACATGAAATGAAGTATACGATACTGTGTGTACCAGCATGTATACATCGCTCTTTTTCTCAAAGATGTTTCCATCATGGTTACATCACACAGTGAATTAGACTCCCTCCCAGGAGGTGGGAAGCCATGGATTACTTTTGGTGCTTCCTTTCGTTTAGGGTTTTCATTCAGTGAATAGAAAAATTGTTTTCTGAGTGGGCATTTGCATCACTTGACCTATGAAAAGTGTTCCATCTGTTTATTTTTCTGACTGGACAATTTTTTGCATTCTTTTTTGCACTGTGATTTCAACAGGAAATGTGGAGAGCAGTCGCTCTGAGCATACCTGCACAAGAGTAGCTAGAGCACCCTCCATAATGTTGGAGTTGAAAGTTTATGTCCACTCCTACTGAAGAGAGAGCCTTCTCTATTCCATGTCTTGCATGAGTCACCTTAACACTGGACTGTATTATCTCAGTCTTTTTTGTGTAAAACAGAGAGAAATACCTAAGCTTGAGTGCAGAAATATCCATGTACTCGATACCTTCCATTGGGTCACATAAGTGTTCTTCCATCTTACTTATGTTCTGATGACAGAGTCTTGTATTCATGGGGAAGAGGTCTCTTTCTCATGATCTGAATTGACTTCTGAAGACACTTTCTTATTTTCTTTGATTGTGTGAGAAGCCTAGGCATTTTTCTCAAGCAGTTGTAATTTCTTTCCAGGTGTCCTGTCTGTTAAGTTTTCCAATAATATTCTTGTGTGCCTAAAGAAGTCTGAATTTGAGTCTGACATATCTCTCAGACAGTTCAAAGGACTGTTGAATTTCAGTGAGTCTCAGTAGCAAGCCTCTTTTGAAATGTGATTTTGGGCTTTAAGTTACACTTATCCTTTATCCAGGTATCTTTTTTTTGGGGGAGGAATTCTGTCAGTGTGTTTTTGAATCAATTACGTTTATTTGCAGCAAAATCCAAAGATCCATATGAAAGAAAACAAATTCAAAAGTTACAGACTTTTTATCGTTTTTATGGAAGCACATTGCAAGAGGGCACTTCAAAGTTTATTGTATGCCAAAAGGATGCAGCAGGGAGTGCTAATAATCCTGTCAAAAAGAAAAAAATGCAAGTGAGTATATGCAAGTTGCTCTTTCCAAGTCTACTTTTTACTATCCAGAAAAACATTTCTACTATATGAATCACACAAATTAAATGTTATACTTTGAATGCTCTAGTAGTTTTAGTTGAAGAAAATAAATTCTCTTTGTAGTTTAAATTTAATTGACTAACTGGAAAAAAGTTTGTTCTATTTGGAACATTTGATGAATGATTATATTTTAACTGACACAAGTAAATTAAAAAAAATGTAATATCAGATCTGTAAAGGCTGCTGAGATTTGGCTCATGGCCCGTGATGGTGTGTGGAGTGAAGGAAACTGTATTTCAATTTAATTTTACTTTAAGAAACTACTGACAAATAATGTAAAATCCACTATTTGGTTATTTACTTCTCTGCATTGTTTGGAAATATTCTCCATGAAAGATCTTGTAAATATTGCTATTAATTCTATATGAACGTTTTCAGACATCACATGATATGTAACATATTCTTGTGTACTAATGAACAGTACTGAGCAATAATAATTTGAGTAATATTTCATAATAAACTATACTATCTTTATACTGGTATGGGTTATAGATTATGGCCTGTTGAATCGCCTGTAAAAGTCCATATATGGAATCTTCTTAACTTCAAGTAAGATAGAACCCTTAATTTTATTTAATTTATGCAATAACATCTCAGTGGTATTCGAATTATTGTTACCTATGGATCAAATAATAACTTTAAATTTAACTTTAACTGCTGTTTAATTTTTTCCATGTCTGTGCATTTTTATATCACTTGTGAAGAAGCTTTTGACTTTTAAAATACAGATTAGATAAGCTTTTGAGAAGCAAATACTGGGATTCATAGATTTTGTCTCCTTCAGAGTGAAATGCTATTTTAAAAAATCCTTAAAACACAATGTACCACACAGATGAATTGAAAACTGTAATGTATCTTGAGTTTATGGATTAGTTTTTTTTTCAGATGATGCTTGAGCATATAATAATGGTTAGTTCTGAATATCTTCATTTTATGTAGAAAAGTAAAGCAGAAATAATTGCGGAGGAAAACAACAAGCGACTGAAAATTAAAGAAGAAATGAAAGAACAGGAGCAATGGAAAACCTTGCAGATGTCAACTGAAAAGGAAATAAAAGAAAATCTGACTGTTGGAATAAACAAATTGGAAAAGTTTCTCAAGATTCTTAAAAGTAAATCTGTGAAGTTCAGTGTAGAATTGTCAGGACTGTCTGCCTGTTTAGAAGCATGGAAGGAACACTGCAAAGAACAAGGTATGATAGCCAAATGTGTGTTCTTTATTTGACTTGCACTCCCTTTAACCAAGAAAGTGAGTGACTTTAGACGTTCTCTACAGGAATAAAGGCATGTTAAAACACTTCTGTTTTGGGAGTACTCATGGTGCTTTTAAGTGTTAACAGACTGGTCCTCATTTGCAATTTCAGGATTCTTTGAGTGAGACATAAAGAATCTGCTAAAATTAGCTGATAAATATTTTCCTGTTTCATCTTGTAAACATTGTATGCATAGGTAATTTGTTTTATTGTATACATCTTTAATGATTATGCATCATGAACACTAAAATATATCTATACAGAGGTGAATTGTTTAATTAGCTGAGTTGGCTCACAGTCTGAATAATGCTGACTTGCACAGAAATTTATACCACCATGGTTAGTGGTCTCCAGTTTCACCAGAATTAAGTTATTCAATCTATGCTTTTGGTCAGAAGGATCCAAACAACTCTGTTGGAAACATGCTGGGGAGACCTGTACATGTTAGCATGAAGTATGTAGCTAATAAGATTGAGTAACAAATACGTGAGTCAGGAAAATGAAATGGGGGAGCTCAGTTATTGTATAGATGTGAGAGGTATGACTTTGTTTTATTGTTGAGCTTGCAGAGGCAGATAGAATTGTTTTGGCGCCTGGTCTTCATTGTTACTCCTTGTAGAGCTCACAGAAGCGTGGGTTGTATTCTGGTTGTCTTTGATTAAAATGTACTTTTAAATTGCCATAAATGTGGTTGGATGGATAAGGTCTGTTCTAAAAATACCAAATATAAAAACACTTCCAATGATAGAATTGGCTCTCAAGTAACTGTTGAGTTGGCTTTTTCTTTTTTTTTTTGAAAGCTACCAAATCTAAAGATTTAAGCAAAGCTGTTCAACTCATGAGGAGAATTCATATCCTCCTTGAAAAATATCAAGACCTCTTGGAGAAACCCCATCTACAAAAGCTGACCCAATGTCTACGACTTCTTGGATTTGAGAATTTGGCATGTTCACTGTCTGGCCAGGTAACTTTATAGACTGTGATGATTCTATTGTAACTGGATCTCTAATTGATATAAACATAAGCATTTAACAGCGTGTAGAAAACTTATATTGAGCTTATTGTAATTATATTGTGCCTTAAGTTTAACTGTCTATTCATGCTTCAGAAATTGAGTGATCTTCCTTAGTTCCATGGATATATTTCTTTGCTTGATGTGAAAGAGAGTTGACACAATAGGCCACTTCTCCTTTATTAAGTGGAACTATATATGACTGTGAAGGACAACCTGTGAAACATGTTAAGAGATGTCTACATCTCTAAGAGGTGCCTGTTGTTCCACTCATCACATCAGCTGAACTCTGCACGTCAAAAATAAGCATTAAAATGTTCATTAACACACCTAAACATGCTACTTTATAGAGGAAATCTTTGAGACTGACAAGATAGATGAAAACTGTATTCTGTTTGTTTTTATGGTATTACTCTACCCTGTTACTGAGCTATGATGATCGCCTCTGAGGGAAACTGACACTGAATTGCTTGTCTTCGCTAGCACAGCTGAGACCGCCAGATAGCTACTCTGAATTTGGCTCTGAAGTAATTTTTCTAAAGACTGGACTTGTGTTTTTCTGCTCACTTGCAACCTTCCCCCTGGCTGATTTAAAAGCAATTCTGTAGATGTGATGTTACTGGGGAGAGGGGATGCTAAAGTGGTTTCCAGGTGGAAGAAGGGGGATAAAACTCACAGTCTGCAGAATATGAAGTCAGTAGCAAAATGAAGGAGAATTACAATGAACCATAAAACCAGTATGACTTCAGTATTCAGTATCTCATTTTTCATGTGCAGTAGTGTTAGGAATTTTTTGGAAGCTCAATTCTGGAAATCTTTTATTGTCCTTTGAGGATTGGGACTAAAAGGTGAGGGAGGAAGAGATTTGTAAGACTCTTCCCTTTGGGAGTGGAAAGTATTTGTCTCCTTTTCTGTGTGAATTTGACTGATGTATGATGATAGTTTCCTTTTGGCTACATAGTTACTGTTAAGGGTGTTTGGTGCCCTGAATAAATCAAAATCACTGAATAGCTGAGGTTGGAAAGGACCTCTGGAGGTCGTCTGGTCCAGCTCCCTGCTCAAGAACCTAGAGGAGATTGCCCAGGACTACGTCCAGACAGCTTTGGATGTCTTCAAGGAGGGTATCCCCACAATTATCTGGGCAACCTGTTCCAGTGCTCAGTTGCCTGCTGTGGTAGTTTCACACCAATGGCCAACTAAACTTCACTACGCTGCTCTCTGTCCCCCTCCTCAAAGGAAGAAGGGAGGGGGAGAAAATATGATAGGGGGAAAAAAAGCTCACAGGTTGAGATAAGAATAATTCCATTAGAGGAAAAAGAAGGAGGAAAAACAAGCAAGGCTGCACAGAAACAGAGAGGAAAAAAAAAATATCCCATCAGCAATGGATGTTCGGCCATGTCCTGGGAAGTAGGACCTAGATAAGTGTGGCAGCTGTTTGGGAGGATGGACATCTTCATAACGAGCCCCTCCTCTCCTTTCCCACCTTTTGTTGCTGCACGGGACACCACACAGTATGGGACATCCCTTTGGTCAGTTTGGGTCAGATGCCCTGGGGATATCCCCTCCCTACCTCTTGCCCAGCCTGCTGGCTTTGGGAGTTTTGGAGGCAGTCTTGGTGCTGTGCCAGCCCTGCTCAGCAGTAGCCAAAACCTTGGTGCGATATCAGGGCTGTTCTAGCTACAGTTCTAGTACTTCTAGCACTGTATGTGCTGCTGCAGGAAAACTAACTCCATCCCAGCCAGACCCACTACACCTGCACAGTACAGAAGTGTCTTCTTCCTGTTGTTTAGATGGGACCTCTTGTGTTCCAGTTTGTGTCCAGTGTCAGGACAAGAGGCAATGGGCACCACTAAAAAGAGCCTGGCTCCGTCCTCTCTGCAGGCTTTCTTGAGGTATTTGTACATGTTGATGAGATTCCCCACAAGCCCAGGCTGAACGCAGCCCTGAGTGACCTGATCTGTTTGCACCTACTTTTAGCAGGGAGTTGGATTAACTGATATTCAGCTATCCGTGCCAACCTAAATTATAATGTGATTTTCTGATATTCTGGTATATGTTGTAACGTGGAAGGCTTTGCTAAACAACTTTCAAGATCAGATGGTGTAACCAAACATGTACACGAACATTGAAATTTGTTATGTCTTACGGTATACAGGTGCTGCTTAAAAATATAATGCTTTACAAAAATTGGGATCACAATCTTCATATTGAGTTTCTTTTCACAACTTTGAGTCATTGCATAAAGTGTCAGGGCAGGCCCAAGAAAAGGGAAATATAGGATGAGAAGGATCTAGCAGGTGATAGCTCAGAGAAGCCAAGCTCTGCCTTCTAGCCAGTTTCATAAGCTCTTCTGACAACAAAACCATCAAAAATGAGGGTTACTGAAAACATATTGTTTACAGAACATAGTAGTCTCCTTTGAACAGATACAAGCTTATACAAAGCTATATAAGAGAAAATGTATTTTAAAATCACCTGCATTTTCATATATTGTTTTAAAGCTTTCAGAGTTCCAGAGCAAAAGATGTGCCATTTTCTGAATCTCTTGCTAGTTTGCAAACCAACTTGAAATTTATTATGACCTTATAGGTTAGAGAAAAAAGTGATGGTGAGAATACAAGTAGATATGCTATTGAGGTGGGACCAGTTCGCTTCCAGCTGCAATACATGGACTATTATTTGCTCAGAGAAGAGAGAAATGATCCAGATCCCCGAGTGGAAAATTTCATACCAGACACTTGGCAGGTAATGAGACACAAACCATTTGTATGTAAAGTTATTGGAAATGGCTTTTTTTTCTTCATTTTAAAATACATGTGATTCTACCTCTTGCTAAAAATAGTGTTTCACTAAGGTGAACAAATTCAGAAGATCATTTTGGATGGTATTCCATGTTCTTTCTAACCTGAGAGCTTTTCTACTGAGAGCTTTACCCAAGGAATTCAACATAAGAAATGCCAAATCCATGGGATTTCACTGTTTATCATAATATTTAATGGTGATAACCCCCCGTTTAGGTAATCTCTGATTACCTAATCTCTAATCATCTTCTACTTATTGCTGCTTAAAGAGTGAACCATACTACGAATTGATAATAACTTTTCTGTTTAAAGCACAGTAGGTCTAACTCGGGTCTGTCTGTTATTGGACTGGAGAGACCAGCTGAATTTTCCATCTTGTGTGACCACATCTGGAAAACAGATACTTGCTTGAGAAGCACCTTTGAACTCAGCATATATGCTAATATAGAAAGATAGTGTTAATGCTACTTATTTCTCCCTTCTTGTACCATTCCTCCCCTTCCTTCTACAGACCTATTTAAAGTGAGAGAAAGCATGGAGGAAGACAGTAATAGGAAGAAAACAAATTTATTAGTGTATGCTAAGAGCAGAAGAGAAATTTGGACAGTATTGCTATAACTATAATAATGCAAGAAAAAATTACTGCATTTTATAAAACAGTGAAGTTTTTGTATCTAAATTGTACACTGCCGAGTTAACTTTTTTATTTTGAAAATGTCCAGTTTCGGACTGTAAGTATTCTGGTATCAAAATCTCAGGCCAAATAATTGAAACAAACAAGTGGGAAGTTGTAGTTCCTTTTTTTTCCCACTAACAGTTTGAGAAAAGAATACAGTCATAAAACTTCTAGGTTAACTATGACTTCCCCTAGTCTAAAATCAGCAAAAATTAAGGGCAAAAATAGAGACATTTTCACAGGAGCAGCTAGTTCACTCAATGAGAACTTCTTAACAAGACATTTTGCTCTTCTCTTAGCGAGAACTTCTTGATGCTGTTGATAACAATGAGTCTGCAGTGATAGTTGCTCCCACTTCATCGGGAAAAACATATGCATCATATTATTGCATGGAGAAAGTTCTGAAAACGAGTGATGACGGAGTAGTTGTGTATGTTGCTCCTACAAAGGTAAGGCTACATCCTACTACATATTCTGTATGTCTGACTGTGATATTTTTCAGTATGATTCTGAAAACATTTGGGGTGATTTATTGTACAGATTTAGTTGATGTATGTCTTTTTTATTAGAAACATGTAATTAAGCATGCTTACAAAAGATCTGCAAAATATTTAAGTTCATGTACAGTTCTTTGACTGTTTATATAGCTATTTTAAGGTCAGAAACATTAATGCATAGAAAAGTGCTAGAAGTAGTGTTAGGTAAAGGTGACAGTGCCAAAAGCCTACAGACTTGGTGAAAGTAATATTAAAACAGAACAAAAACCTATTTTTCCAATTGAGTTCACCATTAGATGCTTCAAGAGAACTTGTGAAACTCTAAGCGTCTTTGGGATATTTTTTAATGAGTGTTTTATCCTTTTTTTTTTAGTTAGAAATTGACTTAAGAGCTGACCCAATGTTTTGATTTCTTCCAAAACTTATTTTAAGTAATGCAAAGTTTGAATATGGAATATGGAATTACATGTGCTATTATTGACTAATTTCTTTGGATTCTTTTCTATAAGTAAAATATATATATATATTTTTGATATGGCAAAACAAAATGGGCATCAAATTCATACTTTCATTTGAATATCAGAGTCTGGGTGCACAAATGTATTTTATACCTGCAGGCCTCAGGACTCTGATGTCATTAAAGTGTTTGTAGATACAGTTGAATGCTATAAAATAGTTACAATACAGAGTTAATACTATATAACCCACTTCACAGAATACTAGATTTCTTTGAAAACATTTGAGTATAATTGAACATCAGGTACCATTTCTGTTCAAAGTTAACACTGATAGTCTAGATTTAATAGAAGTGCTGCAATAGTATATTGCAGTCTAGTACATTAATATCAGTGCCAAAATTGAATACATTTGTATGCCTCAGAACATTGTATGCCTTTAGACATCCACTGTGTAGTTTTGTTAATGATCTGCTTTACTTAAGGCCCTTGTAAACCAAGTGGTGGGAACTATATACAGTCGGTTCACCAAGAAACTTCCAGATGGACTGGTGGTGTGCGGAGTCTTTACACGAGATTATCGTAATGATGTCATGAATTCTCAGGTATATTTTTGAGTGTTATAACACTTAAAAGTTATGACTTCTGTACTTCATCTGGCCTCTGAAATTTTTGTTAATTTTGATTATAACAATTGTGCCATTACTAAATAGAAAGTTGTGTTAAAATCTGTGTACTGCTTACCAGAAAAATTTTCAGTCTGTGGCATACAACCTTACCTATTCATCTTTTGATTACTTGCTCTGGTTAGAAGAAGAAACATTTAATTCCTTTGGTCATAAGCATACAGCAGATGTAAATGCAGACAAATGAAAGAGGTGCTCTTTTTTTCCCATTCTTTTCCTGAGTGTCTGACATTTACTATTATTTATAAACATTGATGACATCAACTGATTGTAAAGTAGCACTGTCTGATGGATTTTCTTTTTGATCTTTAAGGATCCATTTTCACTAACCACCAGGGTTCAAAATCGCTTGAGCTCTTGATGTGTCTTAGTTAGGTCCTAGAGTTCAAACTGAAATGTAGGCAAATCTTGGAAATAAATTAGGTGGACCATCTCAGAGTTGGAAAATAGTGTGATATCAGAAAATCAGATGATAATGTAAAATCCTGATATAGATAAAAGTAAGCTTAATATGTATAATAGGTATAGTATGACACTTCTGTAAGCTGTTAACCTTTTATAAGCTTTGTTAGTAAAAGATAAACTGAAAATGAACCTTTGTTAATCTCTCAGCATTGTTGTCCATGTTGTTTCCTTTCATGCGTTGCTTCTCTGGCCAGCAATCTTTCATTCCTAAGTAGTATCACTTAAAAATGAATAAAATAAATACAACTTGCTTACTGATTTTAAGAATGTTCTAGACAGTCCTGCCTGTTAATACCTCTACTGAAAATCATGAACTCATACGGGTGGGTAGAGTTGGGCTTCTAGCAGCCACTCTTGTTCATTGTGACTGTAACCTTCGTTGCAAGGTGAATCAACCTAGGTTAATCATAAAATCATAAAATGGTTAAGGTTGAAAGTAGTGACCTCTGGAGATCATTGTGTCCAACCCTCCTTCTCAAGCAGGGCTGCCTAAAGCCAGTTCTCCAGGACCATGTCCAGGTGGCTTTTGAATATTGGCAAGGACGAAGACTCCACCAGCTCTCTGGGCAACCTGTTCCAGTGCTCAGTCACCCTCACAGTGAAAAAAGTGTCCTTATGTTCAGACAGAGCCTCCAGGGTTTTAATTTTTCTCTGCTCTCTCTTGTCTTGTCACTAGACACCACTGAAAAGAGCTCTGTCTTCTTTATGACCCTCTCTTCACATTTATATACATTGAGATCTTTCCTGAGCCTTCTCTTTAGGCTAGACAGTCCCAGCTCTTTCAGCCTTTCCTCACAGGAGATGCTCCAGTCTGTTAATCATCTTAGTGTGTCTCTGTCCGACTCTCTTGAGTATATGCATGATTATCCTGTACTGGGGAGCCCAGAACTGGACCCATCACTCCAGGTGTGGCCTCATCAGTGCTGGGTAGATGGTAAGGATCACCTCCTGTGCCCTGCTGGCAATACTTTGCTTAATGCAGCCCATACTGTTTGCCTGCTTTGCTGGAAGGGTATGTGGCTGACTCGTGTTCAACTTGGCATCCATCAGGACTCCTAGGTCACTTCCTACAAAGCTGCTTTCCAGTTGGGTGGCCATCAGCAAGTGCTGGTGCCTGGGGTTGTTCCTTCCCAGGTGCAGGGCTTTGCACCTCCCCTTGTTTAACTTCATGGGATTCCTGCCAGCCCATTCCTCCAGCCTGTTGAGATTCTTCTGGATGGCAGCATCACCCTCTGGTTTATCAGCCACTCCTCACAGTTTTAAGTCATCTACAAACTTGCTGAGGGGTATACTCCATCCATCATCCGGATCATTAACTAAGATGTTAGACAGGACTGGACCCAGTGCTGTTCCCTGGGGTACGCTGCTAGCTACTGGCTTCCAGCTAGACTCAGTACTACTGATTTCTCTGGGACTGGTTATTCAGCCAATCTGCTCATTTGGCCCACACTTCAACAGCTTGTGTATGAGCATCTTATGGGAGACAGTGTCAAAAGCCTTATTGTACGCTAGGCAGACAATATCCACTGCTCCCTCCTCATCTACCAGCTGGTCTTTTCATCATAGAAGTTTATCAGGTTGGTCAAGCACGACTTCCTCTTGGTCAATCCATGCTAACAACTCCTGATGACTTCCTTGTCCTTCATGTACCTGGAAATGGTTTCCAGGATTAGTTGCTCCATCACTGTCCCAGGGATCAAAGCGAAGTTTACCAGCCTGTCAGTTTGCTGTGTCCTTCTTGCCCTTCTTGAAGGTAGAAGTGAGAAATTAATTTTTGCTCATCTTGAAATCAAATACATATTTTAAATTCTTTTTTAAATATAGAATCTATTCTGTTATATTTGATCAGCCAATTTATTTGAAAATAATGCTTTACAAACCTTTTTTTCGTAGATACTAGTGACTGTGCCTCAATGTTTAGAAATCTTGATGCTGTCTCCTCGTTGCCAGAAATGGGTCAAACGGATACAATATGTTATATTCGATGAGGTAGGCATCTTTCAGTAATAATCAATTTAATAAATTTAAGGGGAAAAAAAAAAGGCAGAGGAAAACTATCAATAATTAAATTTTTCACTGCATGCATTATTGCTGGTAAAAATCAACTTTGAGAACTATTACTTCAGACTTGCTTGCTTTTTCATGTTAGCTAATAGTCTTAATATGTTCCAGTGCAAGAACTTAAAACTCTGATAGTCCTGAAGAGGACATACTGTTCAGTCAGAGCTACCAGGAATTTCCCTTATTTCTCTCAAGCCAGTCAACTGAAAAACTAAAGTTCACCACTGTAGTCTTAGTGGTGAAAATGAAGCCTGGAGGTATTCCAGGTTTCAATCATAGACATATCCCTTCATGAGATGTTTGTCGGTCTTTTGAGGGCAAAAGCAGTGTTTAATATTGCTAAATTTAAAATTTGTACTGGATTCTTTCTTGTATATCAACTTAATTTCTAATGGATGTCAGTGAATATCTAGGGTACAAACAGTGAATGTAGTATTGAAGTTAGTATAGTCTAATTCACTATCCAGTGAATTTGCAACATAAGAATTATTCAGTACAGATCTTGCCAACCTTTTTGATTTTAGCAAAACATAAAACAGCTCCTGTTTTTTGTGTACTTTGATAAGGTAGGTTTCTTACATTTCTTTTTTTATCCTTTTTCCCAAAAATATAGGTCCATTGTCTTGGTAGCGAAATTGGAGCAGAGGTTTGGGAGCATCTTCTGGTAACAATTCGGTGTCCGTTTTTGGCTCTCTCTGCTACTATCAGTAACCCAGAACACCTAACTGAGTACGCTTGGAATTTTTGTCATTCAAAAGAGCATATTTAAATTGGATATGAACTATTGATATGAACTGATGGGTATGAACAATTACGATTGAGAGGCAACAGATTTGGAATTATACTGTTTTATGTATTATATACATATAATTGACACCAAACAATTTTGTAACTCTTAACTCTCTGTAATGAGAACAGGCATTCATTCCTATTCTTTCAGACCCTCTAAGAGAGCTGGGCAGAGGTGTTCAGGAGTTTTTTGCATCTATTTGATTTGCCAAAACCTGATAAGCATACTTACCCATCATCAGTCAAGGAATTGACACCTGTCTCTGTATGTATAATTATGGTGTGATTTCACATTTATGAACTGCACCCTGGGATAAACTGGAGAAAATTGCACTGAAAATGGTGAGAGGGGGGACTGGAAATTCTATAGGAGAAACAGAGCAGAATGTAGTACTTCATCTATTATAGTTGTATCAGTTTTCAAAAAAAATATTTTTTACAGCTTGGCTTTATTTTATTCTTGAACTGTAGGTGGTTACAAAGTGTGAAAAGGTATTGGCAACGTGCTGAGAACACGATAGAAGAAAGCCCTACCAGCTCTGAAAAGAATTCTACAAGAAAACTTAAAGTGAAATCTAAAGTAAAAGAACCAAAAAAATCATACCGTGTTAGACTAGGTGTGTATCAGAATGTTTTATAATAATAATAAATAAATTGTAGTGTCCTTCCCGCAAACACTTTGATCACACTGCGTGGACTTAAGCATATGTATGGTTTTTAAATAAAATCAAATCAAACTTCTTGCTTTTTAAAACCAACGATGTATCATGACATTTTTGTCTCTTTGCAGTCCTGTATGGAGAAAGATACAATGATTTGGAAAAGTATGTGTGTTCTTCAACGGGTGGTGATTTTCTCATTGAACATTATCACCCATGTGCTGCATTAACAGTCAATCATGTAAGCATAGCACTGGTGTAAAAATAGTTTATCAACGGTTAAATTAAGTAATATGAATTCCATCAAAATGATTATTTTCTTTTGTTTAAAATCCTTGCAGATTGAGAACTATGGTATTCCTGCAGATCTTTCTCTGTCTCCAAGAGAGAGCGTTCAGCTTTATGACACAATGGTAGAAGTCTGGAATGAGTGGCCGAGGGCACAGGTGGGTATACAGATCTGTGGACAGAATATATAAAAAGTAAATAGATAATTAATGCAGTGTTTTATATTGTTGCTTTCAAGGAGCTAGATCCTGAGGAGTTTGTCTCTTTCAAGAATAAAGTAGTAATAAAAAAGACGGATGTGAGGAAATACGAGCAGGAACTGAAGAAAGAGCTAAGCAAATGGATTGAACTTGGCCAAAGACAGAAGGTAACAGTTGTTAGAGGGGTGTGTTTTTAAGACTGTGTACAGCTGTAATGTAATGATTATACAGTAATATAACTAGACAATTATGGGAGCTTCTCCTCCCTAATTATTACTTATAAGTATTAGCTGCTGCTGTGCTGAAAGATAAGTGCTGATATTTGTGGCATTTCAGTAAGAATTTTCAAGGTTGTTTTCACAAGCTTCTCTGGGAATCATACTTCTGGTACTGCTGCGAGATTCCGATTTCTGATTCTTTTAGTGTACCTCCTACAATTAATGACAATATTGTACCACAATTCTGCTTCTTTAGCCTACTTCTTTTTCTTTTACTGATCATTTGAAACCTTCCCTGTAACCAAGGACAGAAGGTATGTTTCTATGTAAAAGACAGAAATTTAAGTAATGGACTTTAAATTGGAAGATCAAGTCCTTAATTAGAGGCCATATATTCCTATATCATAAATAGGTGTATGAGGAGGTGGTGAATAAAAAACAAGGAGACAATAAAGAATATTTGGGTAAAAAAAAAAAAAGCTTCTTGAAATCTGACGCTTGAATGTGAAAATATAATTGGTATGTTAGTAGTGCTTTATTATTTCCACTGCGATGGTAGACATGAATGCTACAGTGATTTACATTTTGAGTTCTTACTGAAGTCATTGTGTTCTGCAGACCTTTTAAGTCTGTAAACTATACGAGACCATGGTAGTTCTGCATGATTTAAAAAATCTGAGCTGATAGAAGCTGTCACAGGAAACTTTGCCTTCAGCCAGAAGTTTCTGCCATTAAAATCTCCTCAATAATATTTTGGTCAGGTATATGAGCTTCTGGATCACTTTAAGCCCCAACCTGTGGATTGCTCAGATCAGGAAAAATGGATGCAATTTGCATGCTTTGTTGAAAAATTGCATGAGATGGATAAATTGCCTGCCA
This sequence comes from Anser brachyrhynchus, assembly GCF_964034855.1. NCBI lineage: Eukaryota > Metazoa > Chordata > Aves > Anseriformes > Anatidae > Anser > Anser brachyrhynchus. Next base: position 27,729,689 of record NC_137698.1, read on the forward strand.
TAATTTTTATGTAAGTATTTATATTCCATGTGTTATGTGTGTATTGACTAGATTCAGAAAAATGGTATTAGAGATAAATATTGATATGGCTTGGCAAATTCCATTTATGTCCTTTTCTTATATTTGTTCTAAAGTTTGTGAAGTAAAGGCTTACAAGCTCTATCAATCTGTGTACCTTTGTGGGACTAAAGTTTTAGCTGAAGTAAAACTGGGAGTGATTGATTATTGCGTGGAAAGGTTAGAATCCATGCATGATACCTGAGGAAAATTATAATCTGAATCACATTAAAATGGGAGTTGGATTCTCTGTTGCTTTGCCCCAGTGTAATAAGTAAAAATTGTGCTGTTTAATTAGAGGTGCAAACAGTGTATGTTGGGGCAGATTTGCTAGGGAAAAGGGCAGAATGAGGTCCTATGAATATGTCATTTAACATGGTTTTAGTACAGAGCCTCTCACAACATTATCTTATATCCAGTAAAATGCATGAGTGAAACTTTTGCATATATCTGAGATGTATTTTCACAAAACATCAAACATGCATAACCTACTGATAATACCATTATTGTCAGTGATATTGCTAATATCAGTAAAATGGGCATGTTACCTCAATGCTTATCCTAATAATGAAAAGAAAGTACTTACCATTAAACAGTTGTCCAGTGCATATTCTCATTATAATAACACGTAGGAACAATCACATAAATGTGTTACATAAATATAAGAAGTTTTCTCATCTCAGTATGAAGCCTTGCCTTTCCTTGCTTTGAATAGTTAGGGGGAGAATGCTCTCTGGCATTTCAGTTCTTATGTGTTTGTGCTGGTTTAAAAAAAAAAAAAAAAGGCATTTCTATTTCTGAAAGAACTCTAGAAAGAAAGAAGCAAAAAAGTGTGCATACAGGTCAATGGTGCATCTCAAATGACACTAATTGCTAGTAAGTTATTTCTTTTTATATTTTGAGTGGCAGTCTAGTTGCAAATTAATGCTATGGCTGATTTCCAGCTGAAGCTAACAGATTTCAAAAGCAGTCTTAGATATTTTTAATTCCTTCACATGAGTGATTTTAGAGCTGCTGTATTAACTGCATTGTCCTTTTGAGGCACTTAATAGGACGTTCCAAGGTGCTTCTCCTCAGGAGAGACAGATGAATAACTTACTCTCATCTACCCTGGAATGATGAGTCATTATAAATTTTTGGTGACCAATGACTCTTACAAGGGGCTGTGTGTAGAGTATGTATTCTCTTTTTAATAGACAACTGATAAATGATCATGGTGGGACAAGAACACATCACAGACCGGTGAACATGGATGCATAACCTAGATGTGAAGTTGGGGTGTGAGCTTGAGAAATCTATTATCTTATGTTTTAAGGCATAGGTATAGTGTAACTGCACTTCATAGACCTCCCCAATGTTGTAGTCAGACAAGGAACAAGCATCAGAAGGAATTTCAAAAAAAATAAATTTCTAGTTACATGTCCAAGTCCTGAGAATTTGTGATGGTGATGAAGGGGATGAGGAGCCCTCACAAGACGTAGATACTGACGTGGAGTAACAGATTAGTACTGGCAAGCTTTTTTTCCTTAAGCCTTTATTAATGTGTGAGGTTGGAAAGCTGTCACCCGTTGTGGTATTTTGTCAACATGGAATTAGTAAAGACTCCTGAGAGAGTATGTATCAGTGCTGTAGAAACCAAGTTGCTATTGCAGCTATTGGTGGTAGGGAAAGCAGTACCTTTTCTTTTCTTAAAGGTACCAGGGAAAGAAGTATGCTGGCACCATATTTGTACTTAAATGGCTGAATAAACTCTGTGATAAAGAGAACTTTAAATCACCCAGTGTGGGCTTCAGAAGAATCAGGAGTAAATGGAAAATGATTGCAGTTGAGATCTGTTACCTGTAAAGAAGTGAAAAGCTTAAGTTAAGAAGTTACCTCTGAGTCTTAAGACCTGTGTTTTGCCTTCACAAGGATAAAGTCCTTCCATTTTTGCTCCTGTTCTTGATGACTGCCAGATCTGAATGACTTGTGAGCATTCTAATGGATTAGGATGCAACTTCATGCCAGGTGTTGCCAACTCTTGTATGGTGATAGCTAACAGTCTCTTCCCACTACAATAAGAATTTAAAAAATGTTTTCTGACTGAGAAGCTGGAAGAGTCCCAGCTAAGCTAACAGTCCAGTATTGAAAAAGCTATGAGAAAGAACAGCTGTGTAGAATACCAAGAAAAACAGTCATTCCTTTTCAACTGGCTAGTAGAGAAGGATTAAATGATTTAAGGTACAGTCTATTTTATATGTATGTCCATGTGCCAACTTAGGGAAAGATAGGACTGTTTTCTGTAGATAATTAACTGGCAGAACCATTTTACATGTTACCACTCAGTTTTGAAATAATTGTAGTTTGAAAGTGAACACAGCCTATGACTTGGGGATCAAATAGCAATGATGCGCTTCTAATTATTAGAATTTACTGTAGTCAAGTAATAAGGCTGAGTATTATTGTAGCAGTATTACATACACGTACAAATAAAAATTTATATTAGCGTTCACCTAACTGATGTATATCACATATTATTTACTTCAAGATTTGGCTTAGATTCAGTGGAGCGTGCGGCCAATAATATATTCATCCATTTGATGGAAAAACGAAAAAATGAACAAGACCCTAAAGCCAAGAGGGAAATAGAGGACATAAAGGACAAACTAAGAAAAGTGAATAAATCACTAATGAAATGCAAGCCAAAGTAAGTATTGTAACAAAGTATTATGAAAAAGCTTATATATTATGACAGAGCAAAATTTTGTGGTAAGTTGTTTCTGGGGAATGTACCTTACAGCAGCATCCAGTTGTAATACAGTAGTCGCGGTTCTTCTGTGTGCTCCAGCAACCCACAGAATAGGAGCAGCTGCATGGTGGGTATCAATCAGCAATACCTAGTGCATAGTTAGGCAGCAGAGAGATAGCAGTGTGGCTGACACTGTGTAAAGTGTTTTACTACAGAATGAGGATCAGAGAGAAATTTGAGTATGCGAGATTGGTCAATTTGGAATAATCCAGTAATGAGGTGATATCGAGGTATTTGTTTCCCCCTTAGCCTTGAACTTTCTTGATTTTTGTGATCATAGGGTATAGATTTTTAAAGGCATTTAGGAATTAAATATGGATATAGTTACTAGGTTTGTTAGGAACACAAAGCACCATTTTTTTGCCCTCCTAATTGTGACAAATTGTAATGCATTCCTCAAGCATAATATTGTGAAGTAATGAACTTGGCTGACTTTAATGGTACTAAGTGAGAACTTGAAAATCCAGTAAGAATTTAGACACATACATGTACATTGAAATAGCATGAAAATCTGCTTCTAAATATTTTCCCTCTCTTCTCTCCAAATCCTTCCCTAAATCCTTAAAGTCAATGTCATTATTGGCAGTAAATGGATCACATTTCTCTTTTGTGTTAATTTTTTCTACTGTGTAATACTGTTAGCTTACTAATTTGTTAAACAGTGGTATTAATGATTGCTGTCCTCATCTTCCTTCAATTTTCCTTGTCACCACAATTACTCATCTGTACTTCATCCAGAATTATTTGTTATTTTGCATGCAAGCCAAGACAAAATGAAGCTGTTAGCATTATGAGTAAATCTACTTCAACAGATCTATCTACACGTTTGAGCCTACAGTTTAAAAGGGAATGCATCTGCAACTTTTAGAACACACAGAATATATTAAAATAGAGAAATATATGTTAATTACAGAACTAATATTTTTTATTGTATATTTTATACAGTGATACTAAAAAGTTGAAACCCAGTAAAATGGAAAGCATAATACAACTTTTGACTATGAAAAAAGAGTTACAGAAAAGACTTGAAAAGCTTAGTGTGATACCTTCTGCTTGTACTTACGCTGATCCTAAAGCAGTAGATGAAGATGTAAGTAACTCGCTGATACTTACAACGTGTTTTTGGTTTTGTATGTCTAAAATGCTTGAATTTGTGCAAAATTTCATAAGACATCAATATGTGATGCATTTGTATTCACTGACTTCATGAAGCATTCTGAATTCGATTCCAAGTCTCAATCTTAAATAACCTTGTTTTTAAGATGTACAGAGAACTTTCATTCCACCAAATAAAAAGATATTGACTTGTTCTTGTGGGATATACATGACAACTAATTCATTTCCATGAAATAGTAGTAGTGCAATTCTGTTACTTGTTGATTCAGGTTTCAGACTCATATTTTCTGAATCATTAGCATAGGCTATATGTCACCTCTCTGTGTGAAAGGTCTATATAGACCTTTCTGAACCCTTCATATCATATGAAAATAGCAAACAAATTATTTTAGGCCCTAAAAGTTCTAGTCTCCACAAAGCAAAGTTTTCCATGTTCTTAAGCACGTTTATGCCCCCTAAGGAAGGAAAAGCTCAGAAAAGCACTGAAAGTCTGCAGGTGTCTATCACCAATATTAATGCATATATTTGTATACAAAATAATTAAGGAATAATTTATGAAGGAGATTTATATGATGTAGTTTCCATCAATAGTGGGTGAATGGGCCTTGATCCCCTTTGGTCTAAAGTTCCTGAAAATGACTCTGGTTCACATAGTTGTCTCTCCATTGCTTTTGTTTAAATAAAAAAAAAAAAAAAGTAATTGTGATACATACTTTTTAATTCAGAGAAATGATGTTCAAAAATTTGAAGTGTCTTGGTAATTCTTTGTGCTTATTGTTACATCTCTAGAAGGACAGGTAAATGTGTATTGGGACCAAATGTGAAAATTCTCATGATTCCTATCCTGGGAACTTGGGATCCCAATGGCATTTTTAGACTTTTGTCAGCCAGCATCAAAAGAGTATTGCTTTCCCACAGGGTGCACATGGGTAAAAACAGTGAAGAAGTAGTTTGGACTTTTGGAACAGATGGCATTTAGCTACAGTGTGAAGTTCAGAAAACAGTGAAGAAGCTTACTTTAGTGCTATTTCTGAATTTGGGAAAGGGAAGCTCATAACTGTGTAGTGAAATGGTACCAAGGGGGGATGACAAACAAAAGCAAAAGAGTATAATCTTTGCATAGCTACTTTGCAATTTGTTCAGAGGTAGTGGCATGGTGTACATGGTCATAAAGCCGTGTGTTGAGTAGAAAAATTAAGGACGTAAATTTGCCGTGTCTGCTTGCAACTAGCTGCATGATTTGAAGATTGGGACTGTGTAATGGCATTTTTTGCAAAAGTGAAAAAAAGTGATAGTGTATAAAAATATACCGAAGTGCCTGGATTTATGGACATAATGAAGCTACTGATGGTATACATCTAGTTATGTACTTCGAGCTTCAAGTTTACTGAAGATCTTAAACAGATATGTTTCTCTGTAGCACTTGGAACTTTTATTCTGTTTTCATTGACAATACCTGGTTGTGGTTAATACTTAACATTTCTTTTTTATTTGTAGACTTTGAGGAAGATTTTTTATCGACTTAGGTTTGAGAGAAAGGGTTACCTTCAGGAAATGCTGGCACGGAGGGGCATTGGGTATCATCATGGATCTATGGCCATAAAGCAGAGACAAGCAGTGGAGATGCTTTTCAGACTGGGATATATCAAGGTTGATAAATCAGGATCAGTCCTTCTTTCTTTTTCCTTTTATTTTCTCTATACATGTAATTTAAAATGTCTAGTGTACCTTTCATCAGTGGTAGAATATATTGCATTTGCTTTATCATGCTCATTCTTGAAACGTTGATATGAAGGTTTCCAAATTAATAAAATGAACTAAATGAATTGATAGCTGTAGAACTTAATTTCTAACTAGGAGTTACTGTCCTTCAGATTAGCATCTGAACAGTTAAAAGATGTTGACCTGAAAGAACTAAAAGTGTTTTAGTGAATTGAACTATATAGAACCATGATACTTTGTACTCTTTTGATAGAATATTATTTCCATTTGTTCTTCATAAAAGATGTGGTATAAACTTTCAAGATATAAAAGTTTCTAACTTTATATGCGTATATAATAACTATGTTTAAACAGTGAAATTCATGTATTATCATAGCTCTGTTAAATTAGTCAGATTAAATTTTAGTCCTATGAAAAACAGTAGTAAAATTCCTGTTGATATAAGCTGGATATTATAGGTTTTTCAAAATTTGGTATTATCATTTCTCATAGAAATACTCTTGTTCGATACTTTATAGGTCGTCACAGCTACTTCAACACTTGCTCTAGGAATCAACATGCCATGTAAATCTGTTGTCTTTGCTGATGATTCTGTCTTTTTGGATGCACTGAACTACAGACAGGTATGGAAATAGAATGCTTGCAGTTTCTATTACAAGCACAAAGTAGCTGGCATCACACAAATTCAGAAAAATGTCTTTTACATATACTTCTGGATATGTTCTGAGTTTTAGCTGTTTACTTTGGTGACAATAATAATTTTAGCTAGTGTGATTTTACTGATGTTTCAGAACTGACAACCCACAAACAACGTGCATAGTCAAGACCTGTTTCAGCATTGAAAATATTGCAATTGCTCACTGAGTTAGTGGCATAGACTTGGTTTTCAGTTGTGAGAGTCATTAGAGAGAAGTTCTTTGTTCTAGACATTTTTTGCACATGTGAAAAATATGCTGTAAGAACATTCAGTGGGGATGTAGCAAAGAGAAGAAAGATTGCTGACTAGATTAATTAGGACATTTGAGTTAATTCTGTTGTGGAATGCAACATGGTACTATGTGCAAATGCAGTAACACAGAATGCCTCAAGTCATGTGACAATTTACTGGGTAGGCTGAGAAACATTAGACTCTTCATTAGCCTCTGTTCCCTGCTTTTCTGCTTCTTTTCAAACCTGTATTTTAATAAAGTACTGCAAGTTTGCCTCTGGCTCAGGACCATGTCAGCCAGATGCTGCTAATAGCGTCACCTGACAGGTAGCTCTCAAAGTCAGAGAGCGAGTGGATTTGTGCAGCAATGAGACTTATGTGCATATCCCTTCTACTGTGCATAAATGATATGACTGCAGCTTTGTCACGTTGTCTGGTACAAGGGGAAAGTACTAGTACAGGTCTGGCACAACAGATCTGATGAAGAAGGGATGATCCAAGCGAGGGAATGCACCTTTAGGTAACTTCCCTGTGCTCTTACTCATATTCTCTGCTCTGCATTCATGCTGAAGCTCCCTCTGCCCTAGAAATAATTCAAAGCTAAATGTAACTTGAAAGTGAAGCTGATATATAGGTTTTAAATAAAGTATAAATTACCTTGAAGAAATACAAATATTAAAAAGATGTGTGAGACCGTAAGTATCCTTTCCAACGTTTAGGTCCTGTGACAAATATGCGAGTTCATGAATATAAGGTAAAAGAAAAAAAAAAAACCACACTTTAAACCAGCTATATCTTAAATACAGCACATTTTTGCACACATTACTTGAATAATTTTGCATAAATACCTTATTAAGATTGTGTAGATGGTAGCAGTATATACAACTTAGGTGTATTTTATCTAAAATTTTAATAATGTTGTTATTTTAATAATAATACAAAGATTTTATTCTTAGATGTCAGGACGTGCTGGAAGACGGGGACATGATATGATTGGAAATGTGTTCTTCTATGATATACCACTGCCCAAAGTTGAAAGACTTATCAAATCAAATGTACCTCAACTGAAAGGCCAGTTTCCTCTGACTATTACCTTAATACTGAGACTCATGCTGTTGTCTGCGAAGGCTGATGACAAAGCAGATGCCAGTGCAAAGGTTTAATATTTTTTCATAGTATAATTTAATTAATTCTTACTCGGTTTAATTGAACAATATCTCCTTAACATGAGTTATGCATTTCAAAACTAAGCAATCTGTCTCCAAATGAAATCTCATACACTCCTATACTGTATCTAGTACCTGTAACATCATCTCTGATGTATTGCACTGTCCATTTTCATGCATTTATTCGTTGCAATAAATATTATTATCCAACAGAATGCTACTATCAGGAAGGTATTTTTACTCTGACTCTTGTATACAATTTTTGCATTAACTTGGAGAATCACAAAATCTTCCCATATTTAAAATTTCAGCTTTATTTGAGGAAAAGATGTGAACATATCTTTCTGTAGAGAAGAGGGAGCTATGAATTCCTATCTCAATTGAAACAAAGCGAAAATGCCACGTATTACTCACTTGTTGAAATCAGTGCACAATCCATCAGCATGAAATCCATCATCTCTGGAATCAAAAATTGTTATTCTTGCCATTTAATGTAGTGACTTAAGTAAATTAAGTAAACAGTCTATGATTATGATTACAAACTTCTCAGAGATCTCCTCTTGTAATTGTTCAGAAACTCTTACATCCAGCTGATCTGTTTCTCTAGATCCATTCCAGCATATAGACATTTTTAAGGACTCAAGGAATTCAGGCATAAGCGCAGTCAACTTTTTAAGATAATAAAGTAAATTGGTAAACTGTGTTAAATATTTTAAATGGAATTAAAGTGTAAGGAATCATTTAATGGGGTTAGTTTAATGATGCAAATTTAATGGTTTTAATTTAATGATGCAAACTTATATTTAAATCCTTTTCCTATAGATCTGTATATGAATTTCATGTAATCAGCTTTACAAACCTCAGCATAAGTTTAGAAAATTAACATATACCTGACAGACAGAATGGACATTTTCACAAGCACTTCCAAGAATTAGGCATTCAATTTAAATAAATAAATAACAAAAATCCAACAGTACCTCCAACCTGACATTTCTAGCCTGAAAAGTGATTGATAAAATAAAGCATAAAAGCTGGATTTTGAATTTGTTTGCTTGTTACAATACAGACGTTCCCTTGCATTTCTAATTTTTTTTCTTTTTTGTTTGTTTGATCAGGCATTGTCAGTGTTGAAGCACTCACTGATGACTTTCAAAAACGAAAGACATGCTGAAATATTAAAAATTTATTTTATGTTTTCCTTGCAGTTTCTTATCAAAGAGGTATGTTTTAACTCATTCTGGATGTTTGTCTGTAAATACAGGTTTGCTTTTCTGAAATGTGCAGATTCTGAAAACATGTTAAGAACTCCTGTTTGTGTTCTCTTTCATTTAAGAACCATGTTTTATATATTACATAGAAATAGGCCATTTCTGCTGGAAACAAATTTAAGGAAACAGATTAAATTAAGGTGCTTTAAGTCCAGGGTTAATTCTGAGCTACTTATGCAATAAATTGGGAAAGTCTCATGGTATGGTCTATATGATCACACATTGACTAGGAAAATGAGTTGTGCGTTTATATTACATATACAGGTATTTGAAATATACATGGATTTGAAATGTTAGAGGTTTAAAATATACTAAAAATAACATAGTTTCCAAAACGTGGGGAGGAAATTATACCTCTAACAAAAATTTAGGAAATAGCTCCTAGGGAAAATTGAAAATTTGTGGTGTATCTCTCCATTGTAATAGTTTCAATTTAATGGATACCATTTTGGATTTTTTTTTGTGCGTAACATCCTTTTTAGCTTATAGCCCAGGCCTACAGACAGGAAGAGGCATAAATAATATGATTACATTTAAGAATCATCTGAGTCCAGTTTTCCCAGCATTGCTTCCAGTTAGAAGCCCAGTGGCTCTGCTCTGCCTCTGATGAGTGTCCCTTATGTGTGAAACCTGGAGTCTGACAATCCCATTGAAGAGAAATCCCATCTTCAAGTCAGTGTAAGGGCAAGATTAGTAATGTTTTCAAAAAGTTACAGTTAATTTAAGAACTGGTCAAAACAGGCTGATGTACCTTATATGCTGTCTCTAATATTTTTCTTAAGGAAGAGTATTTAAAAAAAGCAACTATAGAGAGTGATGGTTATCTAGGTACTCCCTCCTTTCTTACAGGGTGTGATGCAGAGTGTTCTCTGCCAGGACAGGTGTCATGGAACTTACAGCCTTTGATAGAGTTTTATTCCCTGAGTTTGTCCTGTTGTTTCTGTTTTTTTTTTTGTTTGTTTCTTTGTTTTGTTTTTGAAACTATAAAGGCTTTCAGCACCTTGACATCCTGCAGAACATATTTGACAGATCACTGCTTGTGTGCTTTTATCCCATTGAACATTTGGATTTTCTTGTTCGAATGAAAGTTGCATCAAATCTTTCTTTGGTGACTGTATGCACTTTGATTTGCAACATGGTCTAAATGGGCACTAAAACTATGAAGTCAGTAATTATGCTTTGCACCGGGAGATTAAGATTTCCTATGGAAATTCTCAAATAGTTGGTGACTTGTTTTTCAGTAATGACAAAGTTTTGGCTTTCATGGGGAACTGAGTAGGTACCTATGCATTGGGTTGAAGGACTATTCCTTTGAATGCCACTATTTTATATTTTTGTCAAATGCAATTTCATCTTTCACAACTAAGCTTATTTTGCTTTTAAATTAAATAGAGCTACTTGGATCAAGAAGGTAACCCCATGGGATTTGCTGGACTTGTGACACACTTACACTATCATGAACCTTCAAATTTTGTCTTAGTGAGTTTTCTTGTGAAAGGTTTGTTCCACAAATTGTGCCAGCCAATTAAGAAAGGTAAATAATATGCCATGCATCTTAAGTCTGTGGCAGCCTCTGTAACCCCAATGGTTCTAAAATTCTCTGGGTGCTTGCCTTCTTGCTACTGCTGCCTTTGCTGGCCTTCATCCCTATCTCGTTGGTCTGTGCCTATACACACTCTGCAAGTGCTTGTATTTTGTCTGAGAAAACCAACACGCATATGGCAATACTAATACCATGAACCTAAATGTACTGTTTGTGAAAAATTATGAGATAAAGAGAATGCTGTACATAGAAAAGTCCATTTGATCTGGAAAAATTAATAATCCTGACTCCAGAGCAAGATTTGAATGCCATGTAGTAAATAAGATGGATGACCACTCTGAATATCAACAAGTTAACAAAAGTACTACTGCTAATGTCATATTACATGAGTAAAATCCATTTTGTGCACACAAGCTGAAGTGTGTAAACAAATGCAAAACTATGTTGGATACTGTTCTTATAAACTCTCTTGACAATAGCAGCTGGGAGGGAAATGCCTGAATGGAAGTTATTTTAAGCAAACTGTTTTTGGTAAGTTTTCATATTTAACCCATGTGCCTACTGTTTTGACAGACTCAAATGACTTTTCAGATGATGTCCTGGAAAAGCTAGTGCTTATTCTAGCAAATCTGTTTGGGCAGAAGTATCTTCCGGCCTGCTCAATGACATTGAAACACAAATTTTACCAGTCCAAGGTAGAGAAATGATTGGTCTTTATTGTAACTTATGTTGTGTGCCACCTTAATGACTATGTTTCAATTTGTTGGCTAGTGTGTTGTCATTGTGGATGTACAATAGTCTGGTGGGTGATCAGCTAGCCGTACTTTCCGGATTAGGGCAAAGAAGCCTTGATACAACCATAGAAGTAGCGATTGTGTGTCACGTTAAATGAAAAGTACTGAATTATTCAAGAATTATTTGAAGATGATGTGTTACTGTCATATTTCAAAATCTAAAGTTATGGACAACACAGTGTCTCTTTATACAATACAACCCAACTATATTTTTCGCCAAATGGGAGTTTACTTTCTTTTCCTCACTCTAATAGAATTCTGTCTTTTTCTAAAGAGCTGTAGCTTTTCTGCCAAGTACCAAAGACTCATAAGGACACCAGCATGCTCTGCAGTGCATGGCACCGTAGGCTTAGGGCTATCATTTTCCAAGAGCAAGATAGTATTGCTATGATGAACATTAATAGTAGCTGTGTACTAAGTTAACCCACCATGGGTATGGGCAGAAAGTGAAACACTTGTAACATACTCCTATTGTCTCTTTCATGCAAACCGTTAAAGCTTTGGCAGACACAGCTGTGGCTGGAAGAACAAAGGAATTTTTTTTCTGCCTGAAGATGCTTTTTTGTCCAGTTTCCAGGAAGCGTTCCAAGAAAAAATGTCACTAATTTATGAAAAGTGGCGAGTCACATAAGAGGGATTACTGGACTGCTGTGGCTAATGGCAGCAAAGTATCAGGGTCTGTCATGTTGTCAGGGAACCTTTTCAACACTGAGATATACAAAACGAGAGCTGGGAAAGGCAGCACTCCCAAAAGTCCCCTCTTAGCTAACTAATCATTAAATAATAAAACTGAGTACTCTGCAAGTAAAAATTCTAGGAATTTTTTTGTTTTCCATGTCTTTTTCTGCATGAAATTGATGTTCATCTTTCTTTAAGATCCACGAATCAGAATTCAGTCAGGCAGTCTGACAAATTGGGTTAAATTTGGAGCTGTAGTCTTCTTTCTACTACTGCCCTGTCTGTACTAATATCTTACGTATGCACCCATGTAGAACTTCTGGAGAAATTACCCAAATTAAACAATAAACTGCATGTTATTTCAGGTCTTCCTAGAAGATCTGCCAGAAGACTTTGCAGAAGCTGTAAATGAGTACAATGCCAAAGTTGAGGAAAATTTTGCTCATTTTCTTCTGACAACTGCCAAACTGGCAGATACGGAACAAGAATACAGACTTCCACTGTCAAAGACAGGTAGGAAGTTGGGGGGTGGGGTGGGAAGCATAGTCATTATTTATGAAATTGAGTATATTAGGAAAGGTTTTTTTTTTGGTAAAGGAAAAAAAGTGAGTTCAGACGTTAATAAAGAGATACAGTTTCGATGTTACTTTTGTTTTACAAATGTTGTATATAATATAGAAGTTGTGTACAGGAAAAGGATCACTTTAGTTGGTATTCTTTTATGAATTTATAGTGGAAATAAGGGGAATTCTTTTTAAATAATTTAAAGTTATTTTTAAAACTAATTTTTTAATAAACGCCTTTTTAAATATAATAATGAAGATATTTGTAGATGCCTGTGATGTGTGAATTGCTTTCAGTCTTAAAAAGGTTAGATTTTCAATATCTGAACAGCCTTAAGATTGAATTAACAGTTAAAGAACAGTATACCATGTGTTAAATCAATTAAGTTACTTATGCCAATAGATGCTGTCCAATGACCAGAGCAGTATGAAAAGACATTAGTATAAAATTACCAAGAGACATGGATTTTCACTGGGAGAAAAATATGTAACTATTATGTATAGTTACTTCCTGGACAGAAGATGTAAAAGCAATGCAATATACCACTATTGCCTACATCCTCTGAAAATAACACAACTTCAAACATATTTTTTCAATAAGGAAGCATTTAAAATATATCAGATAACTCTATTTATTCCTCCTTTTTTCCTACCTTGGTAGAGTGATTTTGTTAGTGCGAAAAAAGAAAAAAGCTAAGTTATCTTACAAGCTACCACATAAACAAGGTAAATCCAAAACAAGACAGAGTACTATACAGAAGACTGAGTACTACATAGCTTGAGATGGTAAATAGGAGTTTTCCATTTTTGTGCTTTGTTCTCCAATAGACAGCACGGGTAAGTGCTGCATGATGGTATCATGTAAGCAACAGTATAGCAAAACCTTGCTTTTTTATATTCAATTTAAGATTGCTTATTTTAACAATAGAGAGACCCCACACCTTGATACATTTTCTGAAAAAAATAGAAAATTAAAAGCTGTAAATCACAGAATGATGGTGCTCCAAATCAAGAGGAAAGTATAAGTACATGGACTGCCTTGCATTTTCAGGATACAAATTCCTTTATATATCTTAGTATTACAAGTGCTAATTTTATCCAGGATGTGAACCATGGAAATTGACTTTCCTCCTCTAATTTAATGGTAAAGTTTCATATTAAAATGAAAGATATAACATTCAGGCTTGGTTGTATTCTCCTCATTTTTTAAACTGTTTTGAAAGAATGAAATACATTGCATTAGATTCACAGAAAAAGAGATGCAAGATCAAACAAATGGTGGAAGAGACGTTTGGACTTACACCAACTTTGGGGTGAGACTGTGAAAAAAATATGCAAAATTGCTGTGATTTTTTTATGAATCACAGATTGTAGCTACAGCATACTTAACATCATACAAAACAGAAATTGTTGCAGTGTAAGGATTAAAAGTATTGCTAACAACTTGGAAAGAAAGAATAAGTTTTTACTTAGGAAAACAAACAAAAACACCTAGAAATACATTCAAAAAAAACCCCCACAAAACAGCCAGATCTTCTACACCCATCAATTGATAGTATAGGCAGACCACAAGCCAGCTGAAATGCCATTCTCTTGTAAACACAAATTTGTACCGGGTTGCATAAAGCAGAGTGCTTGTTAAGCCTGAACGTGGCCTCAGTTGAGTACACGTTCTTTAGATCACCATGCTTCATGGAAAACATTGGCTGGTAATCCAGAAGATAGCAGTAAAATCTATTACGGGTCTGTATTAAGACCTGTGAATACAGGTTGAAAAAACTGTTCTTCAATGCAGGATATAAAGTAAGTCTTCTAATACTAACATTCCATTGTTTTTGGCACAGCTGTGTATGGTGTTAGCTATTTTGCCTATGGCTGAGTTGAGGAAAAAGGTTTAAGTTACAAAGTGGTTTAGACTTCATTATATTCACTGCTAGTAAGCTTTTTCCTGTATACTGTGATCAGTCACTTAAAAGCTCTTAACAGAAGAAAAACATCTATTATGAAGGATTTAAGTTTAGATTAACTGTATTTCCTATCGTTGTCTAACCACACTGAAAATTTCTCTTCCAAAATTCATTGCGGGAAGGCAGCACGTGTCTGCATTATAGCTTATGTTGTATTTCAATCTTCCCATATAGATTTTACATCTAAAAAATGGCATGGCTCTGAACTAGCATCTTATTTGATGGACAACACCAAACGCGTATCTGCTATCTCACCTTTTGCGTGTTTATCTGGAATGGTTGACGATGATCTATTTTATGCAGAGAATGTTAATAAAGTAAGTTACTTTTCACGGGGGGTAGAAATTTATTAGTCTAATAAAAATATTTACTACAATCTTCTTGCCTCTGTCTGTCATGAAGACAGTATACTCAAGTGTTTCTCTTTAGGAGAAACAAGTTGAAGAGTCTCAAAAAAGAAACAGCACTGAGTAGCAACAAATTATCACAATGCGAAACACAGAATAGGTAGATGTAGAAAAAAAATCCATAAATAGTTTGTTTTCTTGCAAGACTCTGGTTGGTTCCTTTCAGCTCTCAGTTAAATTACTCTAAAATTATTTGAATTATTAATTTGAAGCTAAATAGCTTCAAACCATATTCACAGATTGCTTTTCTTCACTTTTTTTTTTTTAAATCAATCACACAGTAGTCTCAAGGATCCTAGTAAAGGTATGTGTTATTGCATTGATAATTTCCTTCTTTACTCAGTTCAGTGATTGTTATCTAACATGAATTAGGTAAACTGTAATAGAAATTGGTATGTTTACTGTTAGCTTGCATTTTGCTGTTACCTTCTGCATGGGTTTTGTAGCATTAGGGCATTACCACATAACAGATAATTAGGATCAGAATTAGAAAAAATCAAGTTACTAAAACTGGGAATTTGAAATTCAGTTTCACTCTTAAAATGTGCTATGCGTAAGCTTGATACATTCAAAGTATCAGCAGGAGGGTCTGAATACATGACCTGTACATACAGAAAAGTCTTTGTCTAAAACTCATGAGTAAACAAGTGGCCTAGTTAAATTATTTGTGGAGCATCCTAGAGCAGCATAAGCCACTTCAGCAAGTTATCTCGTGTCTAGAGCCTATGTCTACTCATGCAGAGTTTTTGAGTGGCCCAGTATTAGAAGTATGGAACTTGTCAGCTGTGTGACTGAAGCTGCAAGTTTTAACACAACAGATGTAGCAACAAAAACACAATAGTTACTCAGCACTTTTTTTCTCCTTTTTCTTTCTAGGCTGTGTTACATTCCCTTGGAATTAATGTCAAAAACTGCCCTCTGCTTTACTTGAAGAAGTATGATAATCAAGGACGACGTATGCCACTCAATGCATATGCACTGGACTTCTATAAGCATGGTTCCTTGACTGCCTTGACAACTGATAACTGGTACTTACTACCAGCTTTAGTACAGCTAAATAGCAGTGTTGTCTTCCATATAGTACCTGATGGTACATGAGCACATCTTTTTGTCATTAAAGCCTTCTCCCTCCAGAAAGTAAGGATTGAATTAACCATATGTTAAATATGATTAAAATTGAATGTCATAATGAGTACAAAACATATACTGCATTAAAGTCCCGTGGCAATGGCTACAAAGCATAAGCTGGATTTTCAAAACAGTACTGTAAATGTGAAGTATTGACTTCAGTGACAGATTATTTTGAGATTGTGCCACAGTTTGGTCAACCTACTTCTTGTTGCTTATTGCTTCAAAAATACAAACTCAAAAAAAAAGTGGTAACAATGACAACACATCTCATTTGGCAGGTGCATCTCTTTGCATAATCTTGTCCATTTTATTTGCTTCTTCTCTTTATAAAACTTTTAGCTTGGCCTTCTTAATCAAGCCATTCACAAAGAGTTTTATTCCCAACCTCAGCTCCCAAAAGATCAGTCACAAGCTCGCTCTCCCCACTACTCTATCAAGTTATCTTTATTTTACCTTCATGCTCTATAGCACTTTTATATGCGAATAACAAAATACCACCTCCTTCTGCTCCCCGAGGGGGATGGGACAATTTTATATCTGCTTTTTTGTAAGCACTTCAAAGAAGAATCTGGTATAAACAATTATAATATACATTCCGTGAACTGTTCACAGAATCACAGAATTGTAGGGCTTGGAAGGGACCTCAAGAGATCATTTGTCCAACCCCCCTGCCAAAGCAGGTTTCCTAAAGCAGGTGGTAGTTCTTAGTAAAATAGCGAAGTTTGGCATGAATGCTACATTGTCAAGACAAAAGGAAATATGCTCCTTACTTTCAATACAATACTGACTGCAATTTTATGTCTTAAAAATTAGTGGTATTCTTAATTACTTGGAATTAAGATTTATTAAGCTGCAGCCCACTAATTACACATCGTCTTTGCAAAGTACAGGATCTTAGCTATCTGTAGAAAACTACTCTCCTACATTTCCAACTCCATTTAGCCAGCAATCTCATCTGAAGTGCAGCATTCCTGTTTAGCTTGTAACAGTTCAGTTATTCAAAGAGCTGAAACCATGTTAGCAGTATTAACGCATTTCTTTTCCAAATAAAAATCATGAGTCATGTAAGTTTAACATAATTACAGAAACGTATCTCCACAGCATTATTAATTACATTCTAAGCTTTTAGTTATTCCACGGTAATCCCTAGTCTTATCAGAGTTTGAGGCCATAGAATATGCTCTTTGCATCCTTAGACAGCCTACATGGCAAGCTTTATTAACAGTTAAACAGTACCATCACCATTTTTTATTTTTTATTCTTTAGGTTAAATGAAGGAGAAGCTTACTACCTGCTCAAGGATTTTTCACTCATCATTAAGTCTATAGGGTATGATCAACATCTGCTTCTTTAATATTAAATATCTTTAAAAAATAAAATGAAAATGAAATAATGCCTTTTTTTTTTTAAACAGAGTATCACTGAGTGAACTGTGTGATGATCCAAATGATAACGTTCTACTGGCATTTCAAAAACTAGGAGAAAACTACCATAAAAAACTGGCTGCAGTCTAGGTCTTTTGGCTAATCTGGATAATCAAGAGTACGTTAACTGCAAAACAAGACACCACCACCAAAAAAAAAAACAACAAACAAACCCACAGAGCTGGAAACCAGCAGTACGTAATACTCTTACCACACATATGATTAGCTGCCTTTTAAATTGGGAAGTGGCGGAGTTCTCAAATATGTTTCAAAATAAAACCTCAGTAATACCTACTATTAGTAATACAAAGTTTACTATACAAAATCTTGATATGTTAATATTTCAGCTGTTGTAATATAAAGTAACTGTTTTTAATAAATTGCAAAAGTAGATAATTGTACATTTTTCTATTTCAGATTTTTTTTTAAAGAAGTGATTTATGTTAAGACAGTTCTCAAATATACTTAGCAAATATAATCAAAGATAATCTCAGAGACTAATTGTATATAGGACAACATTGTATAGGACAGCATTAGAAACCTTCAACTCATTACTTCAGCAATTAAAATCAAGTTAATTGTTCTAATTATTTTTCAAGGTTGCTGTTTTATGTAGCACCTTCATGAACGCTCTTAACTCATTCTGCAGTTTTAGCCTACAAAACTTTAAGTGTAAAGAAGGTTTGTATCAAAATGAAGTTTGCTTAATAAAATGTGGCAACCATACATAGAATTGCCTCATTTTTCACCTGTTGTAGCCTTGAATTAGAAAGACCGAAGGCTACACCTTAGTGTAGTACTTGTCAAAATTCCTTGCAACACCAACTGATTAAAATGTTTTCTATTTCCTTGTTTTTCCTTCTGAAAAAGTAAAATAGTAGTATTTTCATACATTGACAATTCTTCAGTCTAACCACACATTTGTCTACTTCTAGTCTAACTGTATATATATATATATATAAACAAACACAATGCTTAGATAACCCAGGAAAATTTGGCTTTGACAGCATCCCTCATTGCCAAACACCTTTATGACAATCAAGAAAGTGGGGGAAGTTATTTTCTATTGACAGTAAGTAAAACATGCATTAGTCAATGCAGAATTCCCTTGCTTTGAATTAGCTCTGGTGCTCATCAACTGATCACAGATTAATTTTTTTGACTTGAAATCTCTGTGAACAGCATTAAATTACTTAAGTACAATGTGTTGCTGAGAGATGCAGTGGAAAAAAAAAAAGCATACCTAGTTAGGTAGGCCTGCCGAGCTAACATCGACAGATGAAACTCTTTTTTTGGATGTGTAAAATAAAGTTAGGATTAAAATAGAACATAGTGGTAGAAAATACTGTTTTAACTCTGTGTGGAAAATAAAATTTATTCCATTTGTTCTTTACTATCTGGCAAATCATGCCCTATATAGACATTTAGTCTATAGACACCCTTCTTGCACAATTAGTGTAGAAGTGACTTAATTTAGACCTTACCATGTTCATGCTTCCCGATGGAGTAGTCTTTCTAGTTATTACACAATTCATTGTGTGATATTCAGTGATATTCATTTCACTTTTAATAGTGTATGTAAAAAGCACCTCACTTCTTTTATGACTTTTACTAAGGAACTAAAAGTGAAAAAGGATTAAATCTAAACATGATCACATCAAAACTAAGGAATCAACTTGTGAAAATATCTGAAAATTGCTAAGTCTACTGATTTAATATCTGAGCAGACTGTAATTTTACTGTGACCTATTCTAAAATGTCAGTACAAAATATTGTACTGTGACCCCCTCCATAAAAGCTACATGCTAAGGTATAATCTGTCACTTAGACTACAACTTGCCATGCCTGAAAAGTAGTCCTAGGACTGTATTGAAACTGCACACTAACAATTTCTGCTGTTGAAAAAAGTGCATCACCATCTGTTTATTTGCTTTATGATTTTATAACAATGTCTATTCACTAAATCTAGCTTAAATTTAGAAACCTCATTTAAATTTAGAAACCTCAAGAAACACTGTAAATATAAATGAAAACAAGATACAACAAAAATTTTAAACACTCATCAGGGTTTCTAAATAACCCTAAAATATTAGTGTGCTTTTTTTTTGTGTCAGTGTAACAGAAAACATTTTCTGAATTACAGTGTTCTGGCAACAAGTTTTTATAGGTGCTGATCTGTCTTAAATTTGTTCCATTGCTCCCATTTTCATTCAAGTGAGATCCATCTATGATGCCATTACCATCACACTCAGGCTTGACCTTCCATTAATTTAACTTAATACCTTTTTAACGCTTATTTCCTCTGCATTCAAAAAAATGTGACAGGAATGATAAAAATAGGACAAATCTTCAGAGAAAAACGAAAAACCAGTAAGACTTTCAGGATGAACATAAACTATAAAACTAACGAGAAATTTTGACTTCTAACTTACTGTAATACAGGCACCATGGGCAGGTAGGTGAGTTCTAGAAACTATTTTGCAGCGTATTTAATAAAGGAATGCCCGGACACAGACACTAAGGCCAAAAGTTTAGCACAAATCAAATTAGAATTAGGTCAAGGTTTCCTGAACAAATTATTATTTTTAAGTATTTTGTCACAGTAAGTGTATGAGTAAGCTTTGAAAGATTTAAGTAATATTTCTCTCTATGGTACAAAGTGACTACTTAGTTACCACTGAAGAATCTCAAAGGGATTAGTACGCATTCTGCTTCAGAACTTATGATATCTGCCTAACACAGGATTTATTTAAGATCTGGCACCAGTTTTCCTGGAAAGTGAACACTAAATGAAAAAGACCTTTAATCTGAAATAGTGTTAGCATCTGCATATTCTAATACCTAAAGCACATCTGCCTGTTGGATGCAACAGAAAGGTGAATAAATTAGAAAAGACAGCATTTTTATCTTCACTTTATGTTGTATTCTAGAAACTAAAAATCCAATGAGTTCTGGATAATTAATACTTATAGTTTGAAGTGCAATTTTCCTTTTTTCCTGTTATTACACAAATTCTGAACGGCATTTTCTTGTTTTAAAAGCCATATTCTCATAATGGTTTAATCAAAACTGCAAGTTAATATTTGTTCGCTAATTCCCAATTTGCTGCCAAAAGGAACTGAAAATTAACTGAGTTACTTTTTGTAAATACAGCATTTCAGAAGTGTAGCTGATACCCTTCTACCTTGTATACCAAGAACATTGCCGTCATTTTCCATTTCAAGTGTTTAAATGAAATTTAACTAGGAGTTGTAACTTAAATATCCATTAAATACAGCACAGAAGAAGAATACAACCAAAGGGAGCTCAAAGAAGATGTTCAGTAATGTCCTTTATTTTCACCATGGCTCATGTTCCATGCTTACCAGAACGATATTGTCGATACTACTCTTACTGACACAACCCTAGTGCAAGTGCTGTTGTACTAAAGCAGCAATATTCTGCTTCATGCTGCTGAGGCTTCACTGTGCCTGCCTTCTGGGACACCTTAACCCCCGTACCACCCACACATATGCCAGTGGCACTTCCTGGAAGGTCTTCGTTCTTAATGATGTAAGATGTGTGGTTATATTTAACTGAAAATGTCTTGTTAGAGACTTCATTTTCTGTTTGGATTGTGCTACAAAAATTACTTTAGTATATGGTACTTGCTGATAATCAAGTATGTTTCTATCAGATACCTTAAATCGCAAGATTCATACAGGACAAAGCTGTAAAATCACAAGTATCCTCGCTGTAGCGTTTATTTAATTCTGTCTTACTTAAACACAGTTGTGTTCCATTTCACCCTCTCTTCATGCCTCTGATTTTCTTCTAGTAGGTATCTTGTCTTCTGCAACAGAAAAATATTCTGATACACTGCTGGTATCACTAGACACAGACGGTTGACTTAGCTCTTCAGTGTCAGAATCACTATCACTCAGCATTCCTCCGGACTCGTTTACTGTAAGTACAGAAGCTCTTGAAACTGAACCATTGCACGTCCCAGGAGCAGAACAAGCTGCATTCTGAAGCATTCTGGACTCAAGTTCATCTTCCCTCCCAGGAATAGAACAGTTGTTTTCAGCAATACTTTCTTGATGTTTTACCTTTACTTCCTGTTGTGTTGAAGTCATAGCAAGGTGAGTGGATGATGCATTCTCATCTTTAACAGCAAGGACAGCTGAACATAAAGGTGGACTACAGGAAGAATTACTATCAGCAAGTATTTCTGCACTTTCTATTTTCTTAGATGAGTCCACTGGAAAAGAACCTTCATCTTTCGGGTGACTGTGTCTAGACGCAGTCTCTGCACGCTCTGGAGATGCAGACTTTACTAGATTTAGAGGTGTTTTGTCAAGAGATTTCATCTTCTCTTGTTCACTTTTTTCAGTACCATTGCTAGACAAAAAAACGGAGGAGGAAGTCAGTGAATCAGTTGTATTTTTAACAATACTTCCAAATGAAAATACTGGTGATGGCAACTGAAAACAGTTATTTTTGAAGGAAAATACACACGTGCTGGGGAGAAGGGGAGACTCTGAGACATCATCCACCCCAGCTGCAATGCCGGTTTCTGAAGTACTGCAAGGTGCAGTTGTGATGGATTCTGATGCATTAGCTTTTTGCTCCACTGAGACAGATGGTTTCAGCACATCATTTTCTACAGTTTTCTTTGGAGGAAATGCATTTTCTACCATGTGAGATAATGTATTTTGGTCAGCAGGCTTCTCAGGTTGGTTAAAAAATGAGGATAATGATAAAATCTTGGATGAATTGCTGACTCCTGATACTGCAGAACAATTTCTTTCTGAATTGCTAAAGGGAAATGAAAAAAACATTTTCTCATTTTCTGCTGATTCTACATTACAAGTGTTTGAAGCATCAGAAACTGCGGTTTTAGTTACAGAACTATGTTTTCCAAATTTGCTTTCATCCTGGTTATCTGTTTTAGCTTCACGATCACATTTCCCCAGATAAAATTTAGGAAAAATATATTTACTGTCTTCCTTTTTAAAAGAAAACGTAGCTGCATTTTTAATAAATCTGGGTAGTGAGTTGCTACATGCACCAAAAGCAAATGGTGAAGTAGAAGGTCTCTCTGCAGAAACATCTAAAAATTCTGAATTTGAAACAGTTGTAGCTACTGATGCTGCTGGTTTTAGGCCTCCCAAAATGCTAGAATTTGCATCCATTCCATTCGAAACAGTAACTGCTGATGACTGCATTGGCATTTTTTCTCTAATTAATAAATCTTTAGAGTTTTCTGATAAGGCTGGAGTGGTTGTTTCCTCAGAACCTCTCTCATGAACTAAGCTTAAGTTACCATTTTTTTCAGAAAAGTTAGTAGTGGTGGATGGGATCCTATGATTACTGGTTCCAAAAAAGTTTAACTCATTAAAACCACCTTCTTTTTGCAGGATTCCCATATTCACTCTATATGTGTTATTTGCTGTGGTAGGTAAAGATACAGAAGGAATTCCTGAGGACTTATCCTTCGAAGCCTCAGCAGCCACAAATTTATGCTTCTTATTTGCAGGTAAAGTTTGTGTCTTGAACTCATCAGCGAGTTTCTGACGTTCCATGTAGTATTTATAACGTAGCTCCTACAGTTATAGGAAAGATTCCAGTTATTAGGCCAAATAGAGCATTTGTGAATTCAGAGGTTATAAAACTCTTACAATTAAAGAAAATTTATTGTATATTCTATAATACGCATTTATGTTGTATTTTTCTTCTGCTGCTAGATAAACGGCAACAGAGCAAGTTATGGAAGAAATTAAAAACAATTGAATGAGATACATATAGAGCCCTGATGACAAAGCATGCATTGCAGTAGTAGCAAATGGGAAAAGCTGTATTTAAAGTGACTTACAAAACAAGGAATAGCTAAACACACTAGCCTTGACATTGAAAAATTCTCAAAATGTTACAAAAAAGAACCTTTCAAAAACTAATTTAGTATTTCACTGGATATACTTAACCTTATAAGTTGTGTTTTCTAGTCCCATTGCAAACATTCTCCAAAATAACAGAAATACTTCTATATTCAAAGGACCTAAGCAACTTAACCATCTGCCATCAGCATTCTCACAACATACATTATGTGATTCGCTGGCAGCCACGCTTCACTAACCATAACAAGATTCTTCCTGTAAAGAACAATATTCACTCGGCCACCCACCACATGTAACTGCTTTTAATTTAGAAAAATGGCAGCTTTACTAGCATAGTCAGATTTGCATTCCAGAAATAGACAGGTACCTGTCTACTAAAAAAGAAAAAAAAGACACCAAAACACCTAAATAAGACAGTATAAAAGCATATGCAGAAAGTTGTGTCATAACAAATAGTAACTTGTCATACTTAAAACAGATGTTCAATCATACCTCATGACTCATATTTTGAAATGCTGACATTTCTGATATTGACATTAAGCGAGTACAGATCCTGCCACCGTCTGTCAGTGCTTCCTCTTGTCCTGCTACTGGCTGAAAAATGTTTTGCAGCAGACATTATATTCCTTTTTTTTTTTTTCGATAGGACAAAACAGCAACAGCAAAAAATGCGGAGTTGTAGCTACATAGTCAACAACTTACAATAAACATTTTGGATATATTCTTCTGGTCCTGCCATTGCTTTATAGTATGTTTTGTTGAGTTCTGATTTCCTCCAGAAGGTAGGTCTATTAGAAAGACAAGAAAAAAGAAAACAGTTGGACAGCATATTATATATGAGAAATAACGTAGTCATTTTCAAGATAAAATGGTTACAACTAAAAAAAATAAATTTTTCTAAATCAACAAAATACTGCTTTACTATGAACTTTATGCTGTTAAAATAAATATTCTCAAAACGTAAGGAATAACAGAAAATGAAATGTAGGCTGCAGTCACAATCCTGAAGGGTACTAAAGGCACTTAGTAGTGGAGTTATATTACTACAAAAAAAAAAAAAAAGGAAAAAAAACACCAAAAAGCCAGGAAACCTGTGCTACGATGAGCCATATGATTATTTTATTCCTGTGTTTACATCCTGAAAAGTTCCTTTGAATCTAAATAGACTCCAATTAAGAACAAAAGTATATTGTCTTAAGTAGGATACCGTATTTGGCTAAACTTATGCGATATAAAGCAAGAGGCCTGCTTACAAGCTGTTCTAAATGCCTGAAGGCACCTGCCCTCATGTAAAACATACATGGGGTAAAAGCGTGTGTGCGTAAAAGCATTTAATCACAGCATTCAATCTTCTAGTTCAACAATACATTTTTAACACTGGCCATACTGGTTGCAAAAAGGAAAATAATGCTTCCCTCAGCTTCCAAAACCATAGGCAAGGGACTTTCTGGAGAAAGCACATTCACAAAATGTAGTAAATCCTTGGTGAATTTATCTTGCATTAATTTACTCATAAGTTTTCTGAACTTTTGAATGCTCTTGCTATACTGAGTGCTTATAAGCAATCAGTACCACAAGTTGCAGGTTACTAGAATGACATCCTGAATCTTGTCCCTTAAGTCCTTTTTCCCTACCTTTAGCCATGTCCAGATTAACTGGCACTAACTTCAAAGCCAAGATTTCATTAACCACAGGTTTGATATCCATTTTCTTCTGAGTATACTCTGGTGGTTTTTCATAGCTGGATGCTATACTCATCAGGTCAAGCTGAGTCTTCATCCTTGAAAATGAAACAACGAACAGACCTAAACACCCTTTCTCTTAAGGCTTACAAGCCAACAACAAAATTACAGCTGCTTAATACAAAAGCAAACAAAAAACAGTAAAACAGAAATTAGAAAAAGTTAAAGTCTTCAGTAAAATGTTGAGTTTCCTAGACATTTTTCTTAAAACTTACTACTTGACAAATCATTTGAATTAGGTTTCATGCACAATGAAAACTGAAAAAGTGCTTTTCTGAAAAAAAAAAAGAAAGCTGAAAAAAGGAGCTCAGCAAAAAGATTACAAACTATTAACATATTATACCTGAATCTAAGTTACACTCACTTTTCAGAGAACATTGCTAATGTTAGTGTGAGCTACAAAATATTTTCAAGAACTCCACTTCAACACTCCCGCTTAACTTCTGCTTAAAAAGTCATCACATAAGCAATAAGTGTAATTAAAAGTCTTTAGAGAGAAATATTCAGGGTATGTGCACTGCAAACACAAAATGAAGACACTGCAGAATCTCCATAGACACTCTTAAAGAGCTATATAGGAAAACTGTGAAAGTTCCAGATATGCTTCAGTGCTCTGAGTTTAAATAAGATACTGAAAAAATACACAATTACCACATGTTGAATTCCTATACTCAGTTTTTGTCAGAGAGACAATTCAAAAGACTGGTTTATCCCTAATCACAGCTAATCCCTCACTGAAATAGACACATTTCCTAAAATTTGGAATACAGAGCATCCAAAAATCTGAAAGCATTTTAGCTTATTACTAAACACTACTTTCATTTTAAGTTGATATAATTGACCATATACAAAGTAACCATTTTCTTAGTTTTTAAATCTTAAAATTACACAAGAGAACTATGAAAGCATGAAAAGAAATACATATACCTTGCATTCAAGCCACAGGCCACCTATAAATAAAACAAGAATTCGTAAGATACGTATATATTTGGAAATACATTTGTAGAGCTTTCCTCCAACTCTTTCTCAAAAAAAAAGATCACTACTTTACCAAAATACTTGAGAGATTAAACTCCCCGTCTTAACTTCACAGAACCATAGAAGATAAGCCTATGAAGATTCAAAAACAATAACAAAAAAAGAGCAGCCAAACACATGACAAAGGTAAGTCTGGGCCCACGATTTATTCTAAACTGAGCATTAAGGAAGAAAAAATTCTTTGAGCCAAACTGAAGTATTCCAGTAAAACAAATCATGACCTATGTGGTTACCTAATCCATTTCAGATACTTGTGAATACTCAGGTAAGAGAATATTTTCTGCCTGGTGAGAGGAACCTCTGCTATTTACTTTTAAGATATTATTACACTAAGAGTAAAGAAATTTATGTTTTAGTTTTAAAGCAGTCATCATAGCAATATGAAATTCACTGTATTGGACTCAAGTGACAGTTCCCAGAGAATGTGTAATGAAAAAACTGACTGGATTATAAACTAGCTGCTTCCATATAAAAGCCTGGTGAGGTTAGAGTAATGTTGTTGAAAACAACAACAAAAACCACCTTACTGAAATCAGCTGTGTACTGCTATAGAGGACAGGAAGAAAGGTGTTAAGCTTAAAGCCTACTAATTGCTGGAGTCAGAACACTTCTTCCATAAACAGGGGTGGCTTCTACCCAAAAGTCAGGTTTTCCTTAACTAGTTGTTAGCAGAAACTTAATGAAACAAAGTACTTATTAAACTTCTCATTTATCTCAAGATAGAAAAAAACAAAACAAAACAAAACTTTGCAGAAAAAAGCAATGTGCTGTAGTCCCTTAGGACAGGTATAAAGCTGGAAGTTACAGGAAACACAGAATTCAGCAGTTAAGTCCTTTGCCATTTACCATCTGCCTAAATTCCATTCAGTTACAGCACAGCACTGGACGTAAATCAACTAGCTAGTTTAAAACTAGATGAAAACGTCTCTGCTACCTTAGGTAAAAATGAGGATGTAAGCTTGTGTCTTGAGCTCCTCTATCATCGTTCTCAATTTTTCCTCTCCAGTTCCCTTAAACACTATGAGGAAGACTTACAGCATCTTTTATAGAAACATATATACTACTCAATATATAGTGTATGTCAGAAGTAGTTGAGGTAGCTTTGAATAGGCTGCATAGCTCCGTGCAAAGATTACAGCAGGTTTTAGAATCTATACAGTCATCTTACTTCAGGTATCCCAACATAGTATTCCACCATGCAGCTCAGACAACTTACCAGATCTGGCTCTAACCTCTCACCAAAAAGCTTTTTTTGGTATCTTCAAATTTACAGATGCAATTAACGTGCTTAATGCACAGAGCATTTAAAAATAAACATAAAAAAGCATATAAACATGAGAGAAGGTTGGTGGCAGTACTAACAAATAACTCCCTATCCAGCATCAAGGCAGCTGACTTCCATAGCTGATAGCATAACACAATAAGTGTTATATCAACAGCTAAACAGCCAATACTAATTTCATCAGCTTTAATCATGTGAAGAAAACAGTGTCTACTGAATTCACTAAATATCTAAACTGTAAAGAAAGATTGTCAGGCTTCTCTAAAATGAAAAGCACTGTTTTAAAAGAGGGTAAAGTGACAAATAATTTAAGCTTTCATTTTTCCATTTGTTGAATTTGTTTGTCGCAATCCATTCGTTATCACACTGAATTGAGTATCAGGCTCTATATGACATCGGAGCTTCACTATAGAACTGATCTCAAGCAGTAACAGAAAGGCCATTACCTCCAGGAAACGCTGAGGGTCACATTCATGTACAAGCTTTTCACAATCCTTCAAAAAATTCTCAATGGTTTTCTTGTGAGTTTCCTTCATCTTCTTCCAAATCTGAAACTCCTTCTCTTTTTTACTTCTTTGATTTTCAAGATCTTCTATCAATTGCTGCTTCTTCATTTCCAGAGTTCTGAAAATTTCTCCGAATTCCAGTGCAATTATGTCTGCTTCACTATTCACCACCATCTAGAAGCATGAGAATACAAAAACAGATGACGATGCAAGCAGCAGTGTCTACATACTCTTTTTTATTTTTTTAAACTAAGTTCAGGACATGTCTATACCATACCAAGTACCAGTGTACTCTATTGTTGTAATTAACCTATTATGAGAATCAAGTTGGTGTTATCGAGCTTTTTATATCTATCTATCTATATAGATATAAATTTAAAAAAAAAGTCAGCATGTGTAACTCACATCAGTATCATTTGGATGACTTGAGACTTCATTCATCAGCTTCTCATTTATTATTCTCATTTTTTTCAGACTACTGAAGAAGGTTAACTGTAAGACAATTGAAATGCTTAGAATGACTTTTAACAACTCCATAAATACATTTCAGTGGTTGTCTAGAACCACAGCATGGGGTACAACATATCAACACAAACAGTCATTCAAAACATTTGATAACATTTAATGCTTCCCTGGAACAGCAGACAAACTTGCTTTTGATATTTCTCTCTTTCTCAAAGTAATGGCTTTAGGCTCATCTACAATACAAATGCTACAATGGCTATAGAGTTATTTCATAGCTAAAACACTGGTTTCCCTCAGCTTTTTTTTTCTTTTTTTAAAAAACACATACAACTAGCACAATTTGTTTGAATGCTGCATTTGTTCCTGCTTGATAAGCACGTGTATGACAGTCTTTTTAAAGTCTCAAAAAAAAAAAAAGTTTTAATAAACAAATAGAAAGCTAATCATAACGATGTTATTCTTGTTTTAACCAACATTACCACTGTTTTTTTCCTTCCTTACCACACTATATTATCACTAAATCTTACACAAAAACTGTTGTGCAAAGGCTCTTTTTCCCTTGTTTCCTGAATGACAGGCAATTGGTGGTTGGAAAGAGGAACAGGAAGGAAATCAGTGCAAAAACAACTCATAGCTTAATGGACAGTCAGTGCTGTTCTTCAACTTATAACAACCAAATCATCCCTTTCCACCAATATGGTCTCCACGAAAACATATGCTTTATAAAACTAAGAAGCGTTTCTAAGTAAGTGATTATTTACAGCAAACAGAAAAATCTACTACACTACTACCTTGAAGTTTCTAGTTAGTAGACTGTAAGTCCTACATGTTCTACATCATCTTCCACACCATTGTTTCCAATTAGTTCATTACCTATACATGAAGCAATGCCTCAACAACATACCTTCACTTTCTGCCTTTCTTGAAAAGGTAAACTACTTTTTTCTTTTCCAGTTCTAGCCCTGGCCAGTAAAAAAAAAAAAACAGTGGCTTCAAATAACGTGGGGCTTAGTTTCTAAGCCATGACAGCCCCTACACCTATCACTCTTCATCACCGTCTTGCGATTCTGTTTCAGTTACCCAACTTGCATAGGGCAAGGATGGCTCACTCTACCATAATGCTGGTTACCTTGGCAAAAATCACAACTGTTGCTGCCACTACAAACAAACAGGCCAGGCAGTTGTTTTCACGTAAACATAAGTGCATTTTGGTTTTACTTTTATTGTAAGTTACCTAAACCATCTATTTCTGAATGTGTAATTATTACCTATTACCCCAAATAGACACGTCAGCTCAAAGAGCCTATGAAGGAAGTATCTGTGGGTGTGTTTTTTTTTTTGTTTTCTTTAAACAGAGCTAGCATCTTGCAGAAGCCTGAAAAACTGGATCCAGGCATGCCATAAGCTCTTGGCATGAGCGTGTTGTTTTCCGGCACAGACTGTCAGCCTCTATACACGCACAAAGGAGTCCCAAGTGCCAAGGTATTCTAAGCAAGGGAGCTGCCTGGTGTCGCGCAGCCGGGACCCCGCGCAGAGCCGAGCGCTTACTTTCTCCTCCTGGAACACCGTGTCTATGAGGTTGACGGAGTGGAAGATGCCTTGGTGCTCCTCAGACACGCACTGCCCGCACCCGGCGCGGCGGCACATGCGGCAGTAGAGCTGCACCAGCCGGCCCGGGTGCTTCTGGCAGGTGCCCCTCAGCACCAGCGGGCCCTGCCCCGGCCCCTGGCCCTGCTCGGGCTCCCCGGCCGCGCCGGAGCGGTAGAGCTTCACCACCTCCGCCAGCGTGGTGTTGACGGGCAGCGCGGCCGCGCCGCCGCGGGGCAGCGGGCTGAGCTTCCTGCACAGCGGGCACGGCACCCGGCCCCCGCCGCCGCCGCCCGGCCCCGGCCCGCCCCGGGAGAGCCGGGCCTGGCCCTGGCCCTGCCCCGGCCCCTGCCCCCGCTGCTGGTGCTGCGCCGAGGCCAGGCACTCGAGCACGCAGCCCCGGCAGAAGTTGTGCGAGCAGAGCGGCAGCGTCACCGGCTCCTCGAAGAGGGACAGGCACACGGCACACGTCAGGCTGGCCTCCATCTGCGGCGGCAGGACGAGGCTCCGCCGCCCCAGCCCCGTCCCGCTCCCCCGAACCCCGCGCCGGCCGCGGCAGCCTGATCCCACCCGTCCCGAGCTCCAGGCGCTGCCTCCAGCCGGCCGGAAAATGGAACCCGGCAGCGGCGGGGGGGCGGGACATCGAGAGACGCGGTGGCGGTTGGCGGACGCGAGAGATTGACAAGGCTGACTTCCAGTCAGAACGGGGCGCGGCTGCCGGGGGGCTAGCCGTGGGCGGGGCGGAGGGAGCCGGGGCGCCTGGCGGGCCCTAGCGCCGCCGCCGCCATTTTGTGGGCGCTCTCCTCAGCGGAGCCCCGGCTGTGGGCGCTGAGGGGAGGCCGATATGCGGGGCACACCGCGTGAGGGAGAGGTTGGCACTTGTGAGGTGTTCCTACTCCTCCCTGCAAGTATGCGGAGTTAAAGCGGTGTTAGAGCTCCGCAGCGGTGAGACATGACTGTTATTAACTACCTGCGACTACAGTTCCAAAACCAGAGTGTAACTTAAGTTTAGGGCAAAACCATAGTATAAGTTTGGAGTGATAACATATAGGCATAGCGTACATCTCTGTCTTGTTCTAGGACTTAGTTAACTTTCCTCATAGGTCCTTTCCACCTAGAGTTCTGGCTCAACAATTTTCTACTTCAAAAATTTTGAGTTCTGTCAACTCAAGAGGGACCCAACTAAAATTTCAAATTTATTGTAAGCTGGCAGTTTTGTAGCCTAAAGTCAGTATTTGTAAAAAAACAAGGTACACTAAAAATACATTATTTTCCGAGGGGAAAGACGTAGGTGCAAACAGCATGAAAACAAACATATTTATATACTTTCATAGCAGTGCTTTATTCAGTCATACTGAGCCAGACTGGCAGAAAGTCACAGTACCTGTTTTAAATCAAAGGTTTATGTCAAGCCGGAAACTTTGAAATGCAGGCAAAAAAAATGAAACAAAACAGCACAATGACTTTAGTGTAATATTACCTCATTTACGCTTGCTTATAAATCCCTTACGTAAGAGACTGACAAGAGATACAAATAGGCTAGAAGGTACAGTTGATAGACTGAATAGGCTCAAAATATTTTAGGAAGTGTTATGTTTTCCTTTGGGATGATGACTTGAGACAGGGCTCTGCCACCTTTATTCACTTCAGTATGAGTTGTCACAAAATGTTCTCAAACTACGTTTGCTGGGGTTCAGGAGCACTGTATCTTTGAACCTCGTTTGGAGGTGAAGTGTTACCCATTATTAGCCAGCTCACGAATTACACCATAAGAGACACCCTAGGAATACCTCAGCACCCCGAATATCCATATTCAATTAATGATTTAAATGACAGTGATGCAAATGGAATTGCAAAATGGAATCATTCGGCATGCTGAGTCAGTTTGCAGAAGGCCATGCCATGTTTCCTCTTCCAGTGATCTTCAGTGCATGGCACTAAATCAAGAATACTTGGTTCTAAGTTTTTTTTAGTTTCAAACAGAAAAAGGGAAATGCATTAAGTATGTGTGCTAAATGAAAAAGAATACAAAAGTATTCTTCAGTGAGTGACTGATAATAGACTGGGACAGATGCTTAGCTTGAAAGCAGCTAAAACTACTGTTTGAGAGCATAAAATCTGAGCTTTAAGAAGAGGGGGAAAAAACATTTAAAGGAGGAAATCTGTCTGCTAAAAGTAAACAAAGTAAAATGTTTTTTCTCTCCAAAATAGCAGTGAGTAGGTTCTTCGGCATCTATTGTCTAAGGTATGGGATGTTGCAAGTCTAAATGATAAATATATGCTTACATAAAGTTCTTTTACTAGTTCTTCCATTAATTTACATTTAATTATAGTAACAGAAATATTAGGCAGAAATAGAGAGAAAGCTGTGTTCCTGACAATGTTTGTTTACATATTTTTTCCGGCTCAAGAAAGATTTAAAATTAACAAATGTATAGCACTGATTTTTCTATTATATTGTGTAGATTAAGTATCTCTTACAGTGTGTTGTGTACAGCTTCAATTTCCATTTAAAATAGATTTATACAGCCTTCAAAATCCATCATCTTCTTCATTAATAGTCTTCAGCATCACCAGCACAGATAGCAAGTAAAGCACTCTCATAGTGCCCTGAAGCAAAATGCTGCAAGAGAAAAAATTCTGACTGTACTTATTTTTTCTTCTGTTTGTGTGTGACCAAGACTAGAGTGAAGTGTGACAAAGACTAGAGTGAAGTTATAATGTTTTCTAAAATATTACAGTGTTTTTATAAGGATTCCGGGCCAAGATTTTTTAATTTCACATAACTCAGGCTTTGGTTGCTTGGGCACCTACAAGCAATCCACCTTTGAAAAGTCCAATCAATTCAGTTTAATGCTTCTCAAGTTCAATACCAAAAAATCACGAGCAACTTCTTACAGCTACTGCACATCTTACAATTGGAGTTTAGCAACAAGGAAAATGCAAAGCATCTTAGCAAGAGTCATTTTTGTACAATTCAGCAGTCTGAAAAGGTATGATTTACGGTATGAAGCAAGAGTACAAGAGGAAAAGTTTTTCTGAAGGACGACACCTGAACTCCCAGGATAAGACCAGAAAAGGATAACAACAGTCTGGTATTAGTGTAACCTTGCAGGACAGTGCAAAAGAAGATGGTATCGATTAGTGTAAGAAATCTTTCATGCAAGATATTCCTCAGAATATCCTGCCCTGTTTTATTTCCCCCTCTTGCTACTGGGGAGGGTGAGAGTGAGTTGAGAATCCACTGCTTATTTGCCAAGGTCAGCCTGAGGCACTGAAAAGATGTGTTAAGGATATGAAACATTACTTTTATTTATTTATTTATTTATTTAAATCTATCGTAGTGAATAGAGATTAACCCTCAGTACTTTTCCAGCAGGGCTCTGCACACGCTGCCTGTGCTGAATATATGCAAAGTGTGTAAAAACTTACTTTAATATCATGAAAGAGTGACTTGCCATATTTCTCTTTGTATCGTTGGCGTATATTCATCAAGTCAATTTCACTCCTGGCAATGAGAATCCTTATGACTGTCTTATTGTGGAATCCAAACTCCTGAAAAGAAAAGAAGATGTGAGGAAACTTGGCAATTGGACAGTATGTGTTTGCCTATCTGTACATGATAATACAAATTTTTAATGCATAAGCTGATGAATTAGACCACCCATAAAAATATTCTAGATTTTAGAGTTTAGGCTTTGAAAGGTTTTGTTCTACAGAGTTCACATGCATGAATAATAGAATTCATATTAGTGAATAACAGAGATTCCCCACATATAAGTGTGTCTTAACTATGCACTGAACCTCTTAAAAAGAAAAAACATGAACTTTAGCCAGTTGTCATAGGTAATAGGTTTTGTAGTTAGCTGTTGTGACTTCATTATGGAGTTCAGTCAACCTATATTAAAGCCAATAATCTGTTTCACAACAGCTGCTCCCCAGTGTGAATTCAGTGAGATTTTTTAACCACTGATTTAGAACTTAGCTTGTATTCAGCTGTGTTATATTTTAATTGTTTCTAAACAAATTTTCACGTTGTGGTCATATGGAGAATGGAGACATCTAGTGGCAATAAAAGTAATCAAAATTAATTTGTGGGTCCTGTTTACCAATTTAGATTGTGTAGAGCCAAATGGGTACTTTTATTGTCTAGCTATTCATATTGAAATCTTGTTCCCCAAAAGGCAAGTAATAAGTGATGTTAAAATAGCTGTGTATGGAGAATTTGATACACACTTGCTGGATAGATTAAAATCTTTCCTATAAACCACTACGGACTATGATTTCAAGCATTAGAATCCTGTGTGGGTTTTTTTTATGTTGTACTGTAATGGATGTGTAAAAAGCTTTTGGTGTAATCTGGGCATAGCTTGAAATTTGAAATTTGAAATTCTTGCATTTCTTCCAAGAATTATCCATGTTCATTAAAAAAGTTTGTGAAAACAGAGAAAGATACTAATTAAAACAAGATGCAGATGTTTATTCTTAGTCCTTCAAAACTTTTTCAAGTTATCTGAATGCATTACACACATTATCTGAATATAATACTGAAGAAAACTATCTGCATGATATTTTTTAAATTTTAAAATGAGATTTTAATCTGAAAAGTAGTCTTGATACAGGACCTTTGAGAAACATTACTTTTTCTGTTAGCTGGTATTTCCTGGTACTTTTGGCAACACTTCTTGGCATGTGCCAGAATCCTCTTTTGATCACTCAAAATACAGCCTCTTCCTCTCTGCCTGCAGGATTTTCCTTGGTTCTTTGCTGCCACAGGTCTGATCAAAAGAGCTGACAGCAGTAGCAGCAGCATCTGGAAGAGGGTACTTGGGGCCCTGTTGAAATGTTGCTCAATAGTTTTGCTCGATGGTACTGGCTTGAATCCCATCTTTGCCATCCATGTTCTAAAATGATTCGTAACATTTTACCCATGGCCTGTTTTTACCACCGTCGTCTGAAGATAATATTTAAAAGACTATGCTTAAAAGGTTACATTTTATTTTTTTTATATAACATAATGTCTCATTATTTCCACTAATGACTGCCTCATTATTTTCACTGATGAATGAAAACCAAATGGAAATATCTTCAGTGACCTCTTGTAGGAATTGTTTGTAGGTGTTTCTTTGCATTGGCCTACGTTTCATCTTGGCACTCATTTTGTTTAGTGTGTTAGTACTTACACACAAAGATAGAAGAATCTGCATGTATACATAGAGGCCCACAAGAAAATATGGCAATTTGTTTTCTTGTAACAGTAATTTGTAATTTAGTTACTTGTGATACTTATTAAATCTCTAGAGCCAAAAATAGCATAGTATGAAAAGTGCATATCCAGTTCTGCACAGCAGGTGGAGATACAGTCCAGAGAAAATAAAAGCTTTCAGTTAAAAACAAAAAAAAAAAAAAGAAGAAAAGAAAAAGGCATTTACCACACATATCTTTGTAAAAAAATCTAAATATTTAACCTACTACTGTTACTGTTAAATCCTAACTGTTGTGTAGGCACTACTGCTACGAAATTTATCTAGGTACCAAAAGTTTTAAAACACACGATCACACTGTAAAGATTGAACAGATTGATTTGTAAGTATTTGTTTAAGAGTAAACAAGCAAACAAAAAATAGGGAAGCTGCTCTTTATCATACATGGAAGACTACTTACGTGAATTGCATTGTAAAGCCTATAAGCAAAGTAGGAAGGCTTGTCACGAACACAGAGAACTAGGAGAGAAATTACAACAGGTAAATATAAGATTATTATAAAATCATTTCTGTTGGCCTGGGTAGTGCTACCTATGACTCAGCTTAAACTTATGCTACCAGTTTTCACAAACATGATTACATTTATCGGTTAAGTCAAAGTCTGGTACTTATTTTGCATGGGTACTCATTACTTTTGCATAGGAGGGCTTATTAAATACCAGTGGATACTCTCATATGATATTGGCATAGAAATATTATGAACCTTATTCTATAAATGCAAAACAAAGGCACATAAAGCTTAATGCTTGTTTGTATACCAGTGAAACTCCTGACAAATTTCACCAATGATTTAATGTATGTGCAATCAGTTGCTAATGCATCTATCGTCGATCACACAAAATTTATTATCATATCAAGAACAGTTATTAGTTCTGCTCAGTCAGAATCTCGTGCTGCATATACACATTTTTAGTTTTACACAAATATGGAACAGTAATTCTGTTCAAATACCCTTTTCTAATTATCTCTGAAACTTCTAATTACACAGCATAGGAGAGTAAAGTGGAGAAAAACATCAGAAAAAGAAAAGTGTTGTTCTATCTAATATGTCATATTAGATATTTATTAAGAGATTACTGCTATTATAAAATAATATTTTTATGTTACCTATTGCAACCAGCAATTCTTGAAAGTATCCATCATAACATTCATTAATGGCATCTACCAAGTCTTGCCCAGAGATATTTTGGAACTCCTGAAAAACTTGGGGAAAAAATCTTCCTTTATTATTGTTCATTAACAGCGATCAACTTCCCTTTTTTCCTCCTTCACCCCAGTATTATAACTCTTGACTTTATTTTTTTTTCTCCATTTATTTTCAATGTTTCATTAAGTTTATATACCCCAAGTAAGGCAATCTAAATGAGTAGCCTGAAACCTGGCTTCCAGGACACTCTCTCCTTAGATTTTCCAGATAGGTTTAAAATGAATGCACACCAAACCCTATTTTTCAACAGGGAGCTCTATTAAATTCTCTACCAACCTGTGCTTACGAAACTTGTAAGAATTTTGTGTCAGTAAGATATCTTCCATGCTCATCTTGGCTAAAACTGGCCAAAGGTCCAAAGATTATGAGAAGCACATGATATATAGAACTTGTCAGTATCCAGACATGTACACTCTTTGGATAATGCAAGCACGTGGACTTACAGATACAAATATACAGGGTGTGCGTACATGAGCTTTAGGAGAGCAGGAGAACTTTCAGCTCACTGCCCACTACAGAACTTAAGGAGAACTACATCTCATAGTCTTCAAATCTCTTGGACACAGAGCATAGCCAGATGTGTTATGTTGCATTAATACCACCATCACCAGCCTTACAGAAGTCACGATAGAGGAATTCTTTGTTTGCTCCATGACAGCAAAGTAGTTCTAAGCTGCTGTTGTAAGCTGGCATAAGAAATAGGGCTAGGTGCACAACGACAAACTTGTCACCAAGCGGACTTTTTTCCATTGCAGAGCAAAAGACATCTCAAACTTGTCACCAAACAGATGTCTCTTTTCTATAATGGAAGTTTTTTTCAATCTGTAATTTTGTCTGACTATATAGTTTTAAATAAAATTTCCCAGTATGTTCCTGTGTTTGTGTATCCTCATTATGAGAGCAGATGTGGATCTTGCAAGTTCACCCATCAAAAACTTCTTCGAAACTTCTGTGGAAATGCTTCAACACTGCAATGTGTTTTGACATACAAACATTTTTTGAGAATACTCCGACTGGCTCTCCCGAGGTGGGTCTCCCAAAGTGTTCTCACTCATAGCTAAGAGCTACTTAGGAAAAACAAGAAAAATAGATAGAAAAAATCTGCCTCCTCATGCTGTGTTGTTTGCACAGAGTGCAGCCCTAGCCTATTGTCTTTCTTTGGCCATGCATTCTTGTCTCTTTTATTAGGCATTCTGATGTCTATCTGTTGTATCTACAGCTGTCTGCAGGCATCAGGAAAGTTCCATTTTGCATTACTTCCAAAATCCCATTAACGTCAGTGGGATTCTGAGAGCTCCAAGAGCTCAAACTTAGGTTTCAGGCTAGTACTCTGCTGCACACTGAGCTTCCTGGTATGTAAACCATGCTTTTATTAGCAAGTCAGATTTTTCCTTTCCACTGTGTGTTCAAGCAGCTGAACTGCTGGATTACCCATCCACAACTGCTGGTAACTCTTGTTGCAGAGAATCATTTGCAGTATGTTTTTGTGTTCGCCTGTTTTCCGCTGACATGCTTCCCATAGAATCTATTATGCCAGAAAAAATGAAAAAATGCAGAAGATTTTAAGTCAGTCCTAAATCACTTTTCAACATTTGCATTTGTTCTTTTTTTATGTTTGAGAAGCCCACATGTGACTGTATTTACCATTGCATCCTGAGCAGCTGAAGAAGGATCTGCATATCCTTCCATCCTTGTTCCCTGAGGAAAAAAAAAATAAATCATTTTATTCAAAAGTTTAATCCTAAATGTAGGAAGATGATGTTTTCTCTATATGATGCTGTGATGTGATTCTTGAGATACCACACACAGATTTTTACACTGTCAGTGTATTAAAGAGTTGAATTTGCAACCATAGAAAATATCTTCAAGTTGTTATTTTATGTCTTCATTTCTTGTAAGCAGAGGAACTCCGGAATGACAGTCTTATGAGAGGAAAAAAACGTGGAAGTGGATAAACTGTCCCCATAAATATCCCATTTTTAGTTTGATTTTAAGTAAGACTTTACCTTACTACCCCCATGCCAGTGCTATGAATGTTACATTGCTTACAATAATATGTAACTGCGAGGGGAAAACAAGTATAAAAGTAGCATTTGCCATTCACTGCTTATTTCTTATCAATAGGCATATTGCCAGAAGAAGAATTTCTCAGTTTTTTTCTCCCTGCACAAACTGTAGGAGCAAACACATCAAATAATGGCAATTTTTGTCTGCTTATAATAATTGTCTAAGTAAGAATAGGAAATTGTTTGACAACTCGTAGAATGACTGATTTGTAGTTCTTTCCTGTTAAAAATGTTAATTTGTATTTTAATGAAATTGTAATAATTTCACACAACAAAGAGTGGAATTCCTAGTAACGGGATAAATTACTTGAAGGAAATCATGCTGGAATGACTGCATGAAGTTACATACATGCAGGGAAAAAAGACAGGCAAGTGAACAATAACATAAGAGAAATATTACCCTACATGAGTCAAATGCCCACTTTCCCCAGTAACATTTAATAGTGACTACTCTTGGCATAGTTTTGCTGGAGAATCCCATAATATGTGTAATTATTTTTTAAATTATAGAAAATGATCATATTTCAATTCATACCCAAAGAGAATTAGAATTAAAATCTTCTCTTTGTATCATGCAATAATTTAAATTAACCTGAAATTGTAACTCTGTTAATTTGTTTAGGAAGAACTGACTATTCCAGAACCATTTCCTTCTGGAGGATTTTGCTGCAATACACTGACTGATGGCTGATTTCTGTAAATTCTAATGTGCCTCAGTGTGGATATCAGAACTGTAATTACGACACTATAGCAGTTGAGTCGTTTGCTCTCTACGTGTGAAGCATATTGACTTCTGTTTGCAATTAGATGTGTGTGTCATCAGTCCCAGGATTTAACAGAAATCAAAGCAACGGGCTTTGGAAAGAAAACAATGCATTGGAAAAGTTGCTATAGAATAATCTTTAAGTTGGATAGTACTAGAATGAAAAAGGATATTCTTCACTGAAAATATCACTGACTTTTAATATAAGACCATATCCAGACATGGATGAGTCAATTAATAAATATAAAATACACAGTATAGGTTAGTAAAGCTGTAATTTCCTGCAACTGTTCCTTATCTTGAAACAAATAACCATTAGATCTTATTTACAAAGTTGCCGATATCAGGCCTCTTCATGAATATCTGTGGTTTAACAAAGACTAATAATTTAGTCTGAGATAATTTATTTTAAATTTATTCTCTTGACAAGTAAAAATTTCCCATGGTTTTAGTAAAGGTGAGAAGTGAGGTTGCCTAATCTGTAGCTCTTCATTTTTTAAGCATGGAAGACTTTTCATTATTAGAGGGAAAAGTACTCCAATGTTAGAAAATATTGCCTGTTTTTAGCTTCTACCTTTGAAACATCAGCTTTTTATCTCTGTACCTCAGTGAAGCCTACTGTCATTTCAAATCTTAGTAAGAAGTGTTCTCCCCAAACAGACAAACACATAGAGAAATACAGATATACCTTATGTATGCTGTTATTTGCTGACATTTGTTTTGCCATTATTTGTTTTTCTGGTTTACAATACATTTTAAAGATACTGAGCATGGTGACTTCAATGAGAACAGGAGATCACGATCTCACAAGGATGAACAGCTTTGCAGCATAAAACTGCAAACTGGTAATACCGCAAATGTTGGTGTGTGATAGTGAGAATTCTTGTGCCTGCATGTACACATACTATGTTTTAGTATGTGCAGTAGTACAAAGAACGTAATGTTTAAAACAGGGAACTGCATAATACATTCTTTCATAGGCCAGTGTGGATATATCTCCATTTTTGCAAAATGCCTAGGCTGGATGATGAAACATATTCTGACAACAGAGAAAACAGAGTTTTACTTTCATATACAAAAGAGATTTTCATTTTTAGACTCATTTTGAGATGAGACAGATGGACCAGAAGGTCAGCAG
Organism: Anser brachyrhynchus; assembly: GCF_964034855.1. Lineage (NCBI taxonomy): Eukaryota > Metazoa > Chordata > Aves > Anseriformes > Anatidae > Anser > Anser brachyrhynchus. The sequence continues at coordinate 27,770,175 of NC_137698.1, forward strand.
CTGAATATCCAGGGACTTACTAATAAAATATGCTGTTGACTTTTGCCTCCATCTGAAAACCAAAGTCAAAGTCGAAGTAAATGAAGTAATGCCAGTTCTCTTCCTCATCTGCTCTTTCCCCTCTCTTTTTCAGAAGTGTATCCCTGTTGAGCTAACTTGAGCTGCAGTCACTTTAGTATTTAAGGCTTCTCAAATAGTATCAAAAGTTGCTCTGATTTTTAATAAATATGCCATGCTGTTTGTTTTACAGTACCTGAGCAAGGTTCATAAGCGTGTCTCTGAAGTGACCTGAAGTCTCAGAATCGATATCTTGTTGAAGATCGTTATTATATTCTAGGTTAAAACAAAAATGTGTAATCTAAATCAAAAATGAACATGCTCTGAATATTACTAATGAGGATTAGCAAACAAAGGATAAATAAATGGGCTGCAAATACGTGCCCATTTTCTAAGGTGATAATTGCACAAGAACCCATGCAGGCTCCACATGGACCTAACCACAGAGGGGCTCTGCCCTGCCTGGGGGCCTCAGCCACTGCCCTGGCAGCCCTGCCACTGCTGCTGCTGTCTGATGGTGGGATACTGGGAAACGCCCCCTCAGAGAAGGTGAGTTCAGATTTCAGCCTGAGAAAGCACTTTCTGAGAAAAACTGTTCGTGTGCTTCTTTTGAAAAAGTGTGCCCAAAGTTTCTGAAAATCTCCAAATGTGGCTGCCAGGTATTTCAAACGCAATAGGCAGCAATGAATCTCAAAAATACTGTGTCATATTTTGAATTTTAAACATTTTGCTTTACCTTTTAAAATATAGTTATGAGGAGGGAGAGGGAAGAAGGGAACCAGTTAGCATTGAAAAGTCATTCTTGTAGTTCAGTTCCGTCCCTCATGCTAATATATCCAGGCTAATACACATATTACAGCTGCTACTGTACACTTGTAAAATACGTTACGCATTAAGTAGGCTTCTTTCATCTGGAATATCTCCATATTTGATCTTGAGGCTAATATGTCAATTAGACAGTTTTCTTCTGTGTCTACTCCCTATGTAGAAAGACGTAAATATGAAAAGATCTCATTAGAAACCACAGCTTTCAGAAAACAGCAATGCATATATTAGATGTAATAAAAGAATAGCAGTTTCTGCTGGAGCAGGGTATGGTACACCTCTGCAAGCTCTACCTTTTTAAATAGAAATTGACTTTAAATTAATAGTAGAACCTTGTACTGCAAATATACTCCTACTTACTCTGAATTTCAGCACGTATGCTAATAAGTAAGTGGGGAAGGAAGCAAGGCTATTGTTGACAGAAACATAATGGGAAGAATTTTAGAGCTTGAGTAAGAATTCAGGATTTGCTGAAAGAAATCGGATGCAAAGACTGAGCATACATGCGCAGCAAGTGTTCAGGCAAGCTGAAGTGAGTATGAACACCAGTACTGTGTGGTGCTTCTGTCTTTAAGGAACACTGGCTCAGATCCTGGGAAGAAAAGGATTATTTATTTTTATTTTTATTTTTATTTTTATTTTTATTTTTATTTTTATTTTTATTTTTATTTTTATTTTTATTTTTATTTTTATTTTTATTTTTATTTATTTTTATTTTTATTTTTATTTTTATTTTTATTTTTATTTTTTATTTTTATTTTTATTTTTATTTTTATTTTTTCTTGAAAATGTGCAATCGGTTCAGTTTGAGTGGAGTGATCATTGCTTTGTCACAGGGTAGTTTTAAGTGTTTATTTAAATACACGCTTTGCCAAGGAAGTATTGGTCTCTTCAGAGGTAAAGCCTTAGTTTATGGCACTGGGGCCAGGACATGGGATAAAACTGGTGGGTGCTGCTACCTTGTCCTTTCCCAAAATACCCACCCAAATAAAATACAGGAACCTCTATGTGGAATAATTTCATAGCCAGTATTTAATGCAGCTATTCAAATGAATTTTGTAAGTAACATACAAGAACGCTTGCAAGATCAGGGCCTTATATTTCCCCGTAAAACTATATCTTCAGTTACCCAGTTTACCACAGGTGTATTTGTTGCATGACTAGGATATAATTTTTGCTGTTTTCAGCATACCAATAAATAAACTTCCCCTAGCTCTCATATCCTAGTGTACTGTGAAGTACCTTTCCAGCTGTTTATCAACCATTTAAATATATAAAACATCAATTAAACTTATGTTCAGTAATATAATTGGTGACCATGTGTCTGAGTAATTCTTAATTAGAGATGTACCTTCAAGGCATGCCAGAGCTCATGGGCATCATAGGAGGCAGGTGGATACATCAGGCCAACCATGACTTCTTTGAAGTGATGAGAGAGATTCTCTTTTAGGTCTGTTATCAAATCCTTGAAAAGAAAAAAAATGCATTAACAGGATTATTTCAACAGTCACACTTCACAAAGACAGCTTAAAAATATTAGCACTTTTCTTTGTAAATGAATGAACTGTCCAAGACAAATGAAGGTGAACTGTCTGAGATGAATTCTAGAGAAAATTATGTAACAAAAATCTTTTTAAAAATAGTTCCTACTCCTTTTAGTACATGTGAGATGGCAGTAGACACACAAGCAAGGAGACCATACAGGCTGGTTGATTTTTGCTTTATTAGAATACAGAAGAAAATTCAGGGGTTAAAGTGCAACTACTATTTAATGGCTTGGAAACCTGAGTACCGCAGTAGAGCATCTGCAGCTTCCCTTGGCATAGTCCCTGTGTGAATCTGTGGGAGCTAAGCCCATGGAAGTCAAATCCCATAACATGCAGGCGGTTTCTTTTACTTTTTTTCAGGGTTATTCACTATGTGACTAATTTAAGAAATCATCCTTATTGCTCCCTGTGCATAAAAATATCTGCTTTGGATTACTTACTGAAAGGTTCTGTGCTTCAATTTATGTATATATTATATTCAAAATGAATTCACAACTTCTGGCAGATGCTGGATAAATAAAAAGGAAGCTGTCCTCCTCCCCCAGCTGTGTCTCAGTACTCACTTGCCAGTAAGTTGACTAATGGATGAGAGTTTCCTTCCCACTGTCCCCTTTCCCAGTAGCATCCTTCAAAACACTGAGAATGACAAAAGCCTGACTATTATACAATTGCTGATTCTGATTAAGAGGAACCTTATGCAGTTTTTACTCTTTTCCTTTTTTTTTTTTTTTAATTTTAATTTTTATTTTTTTCCCACTGGGCAGCTCTCAGATAGGCTCTGACCTAAGTCTGAAATTAAAGGAGTATCAGAAATGGTTCCTATGATATAAACTGTTGTTGTACAGGTGTGTACATTGGTTTTGATATATATCTGTGTGTTATGAAATTAGTAGCTAGAGTAGCAGTGAAGGAGGATGCTTACACATTAAAAATTGGATTTATGATGAAGAAACACAGAGTCTTCACTGAATGCACATTAGATGCATTTGAGAACCACTAACTCACACATGGAATAGAAATTAATTCATTAAGATATTTCACTTATGACAACATGCCTGTGGGAAAATGGGTTCATAATACAAATGGGTACTAATTAAAAAGTACCCCTGCAATCAGAACTAAGGAAAGTTAAGTATAAAAAATAAGAAAAGACAACTCTAATTTGTCATGATCAATATTTCCTAATTGTTTTTGCTGAATTTTAAAGGCTGTGTATGTCTGAATCATGGAGCTGGTTCTGTTTTTTTTACAAGGTATATTCTGTAGTCAGTGATAATCTTTTAGTTACCGATAGTAGATCTGGAAATGGGATCAAGGTATCTATCTCTTTTTGTACATTTGAGAACTTGCATTGTTCTTCTGATGGGCTTTTTGTATGTTTTAATAACACAAACCTTTAACTGTTCAGTAGTCCAAACATTAAAAAAGACCTTGTTTTAAATATGATAAATTTAGATACAATACATTAAAAATTTTGAAACACCTTTCAAAGAATCATAGATTTAACATTAAGTGGCTCAGACAAGTACTATGCTTACTGTCTGGGTAGGGTTGCATGGTGTAAGGTCTGAGAATGTCTGTGCTTGAGTTGAGAACACTAATCAGTGAGTGCGTAAAAATCCAGCTCCCTGTAACTGGTGGTATGGTGGTTTTTTGGTGTTTCAACCCAAATAGAATATTCTTTTATTATGTTTCTAAAGACTTGGAAAAAGTATTGCAGAAAATATGTTCTCCCCACAACATGTTATGTTTCCCCCAAACCAGAGGAAGGATTAAGTCTTTCCAAAAATTCTTGCTTGGTCATCAAAGGAACAGAATGAGCTATAGAAGGAACTTTGCGTGTCCTTTTTTTTTTTTATTTATTTATTTTTTCCTAATTGTGTGGCAGAAATTCTGCTGTATAAATGACATTTTGAAAACTTCAGAGGTAGTGATAGTTAGGGAAGGGGAACTGTGTGCCAGTCTGTTGGCGCCAGCCAGCTGTCCGCCAGGTTTTTGACTCCAGTGACTGACCTGAGAGAAGGACTGACCGACTGCACTGGAGACAGAAGTAAGGAAAGTACAGAGTGGATCTGTCATACCCTGCCATACATGTCTCTGTATGCCTCAGCAATCATAAGCCGCTGTGAATTGCAGCGCTGCGTTAGGATGTCAATCAACACATCTTTTTCACAACCTGAAAGAGAAACATGACACAGACTCTAAATTAACAAAGTGTTATTTACTTAGGCTTGTGATTGTTCATGTTTTGTTCAAAAACATTAACCTAATTTCTTGAAAAAAATAGACCAACAGATTAATATCCCACTGGTATTTACCAAATCAATGATATTTGCTTTGCTTATGTACCTTTCACTTGCTGGCATAATACCAGCAAATAGTGGAGTCTATGTTATTACGAGATGCATCACCATCTCTCTCAAGCAAAATGGATTTGAAAGCATCAATAAAACAGATAACAGCTTTCATCTGTTCAGAACTAGGCATATGAGAAGAATTTGTGGCTGAGCCTGGGAAGTCATACTTTTATGCCCTCTTGATATTGATTAAATTGTCATTTCAGGATTAGGGACCTCTTCAATGGGAATGACAAATTCAGACCATTTGTTGAAAAACTGGAAGATATGTTCAGAGGAACTATAAAAGATAAATGATGAAGTTTTAAGGAATATTTTATTTTAAAAATCAATTTCTGAGTGCATTTTGTTGAATGTTGCCTATGCTTTTTTTGCTTGGTCACTATACCTTAGAGCTAAACTTTCATAACTCATCAGTATTAGCTGCTTAGGAAAAGAAGATAATGATTAACATATTCTGAAAATTATTTTGTCATTTTATTATGAATATTTAAATGCCTAAATAACTTCGCTCGTTTTTGTAATACCACTGGTATCAGTGGAATAACGTGACTAATCCTCCTTACAAGAATGAATGTTGTATGCAAAACCTGGGGCCAAAGGTGTCAGTGCCTGTAAAGACTATGGAGACTTAAACTATTATAAGCTGAACATCATATTTTGCCAGTTCTCTTTGAAACTAGAACTTTGTTCTATGTACTTTGCTAGGTAAATTAAAGTAGGGTTAGTGCATATGTATTTACAATAGGAAATGACGAGAATCATCTTTATACTGTCATGTTAGCAACATTGCATTAAAAGTGCTATTTGAAGTCTAGCAAAATGTTTAAATAAAACTTCACCTGTAGTGAACTTAATCAAAAAAAGCTAATTCTTGTTGTTCTTAGTAATATCCATTACAGCGTTTCATTAGTCATCGAGACTGAATTCTCCACTTTTCCTTTAAACAAACTGCAAACAGAATGCAGGATTTGGTGCTGTACAACCTTGTGAAAATCCTGAGAGATATAAAAATTGTGATACATGCAAAATCTTAATTTGAGGAAAATGTTTCACATGATAGTGCAAAAAAAAATCTTTCAGATCCTCAGCAATACCAACTTTGTTCAACAGGAAACCAGAAAAAATCAGAGGAAAGGAACAGAGGAAAATGCAGAGGAATAGCAGTGAAAAACACTTCTTTTTCATCCATAGAATGAAAGCAAAAATTGCTCCAGAGGAAAAGGTAGTCAATACTTTAAAAATGTCTTCTCCATTTATTTTTATTTCTTGATTACTACTATTTAAAAGATATAACAGTTTCTGTTAATAGCTAATTGTTGAAGTTACAATTAAAAATTTCTGATTTTGTCATTCACTGTAGTGACATAACATAAAATTCTATTTTTCTGAAGGAAAGCATTCACTACTATAAGTGTTGGTATATGTTTTAGTTTAATCTTAATCATATCTGAGTTCCTGCAAACACATAACTTATTTGGACAGCACCAGTGAGTCTTACTGTGATACCTTTTGAGAATCAACACATATGTGGTGATGCTTTTAATACTCTGAGTATATATACATATATATATATTTGCCTTATTCTGAAATAACAGATGTGTTAGAATCAGTCAAGATACTTACTAATTCCCTGTAGGGCTCCTCCTAGCACCTGAGCATCCATAATAGGGTTAAAATTTGGAGCAGGAAAAATTGTTCCTTGTGTCTGCTAAAGGAGAAAGAAGCCTTTAGTTGAGGTGTTTTACATCTTTAACTGAATATATAATTCTGGTAAAAACCAACAATCATAAGGTTAAACAGTCTTTGCTTTATGTGGAAGAGTATGCTAAGTTTTAAATTTATGAAATGGAATTTGCAGTAAACCCTAGGAAGGCTGTATAAGTTAGGCCTGAAAAATAAGGTTTTAATATAACTAATGTATTTTTCTCAATAAGATGTAACAGCAATGTTGTCTTTCTCTATTTCCTAAACTTTTTCTGAAAATATTCTTTCATCTTTCAAAGTTAATTTGTGATATCCCTGATAGTCTTCAATATCTATTTCTCTTGATACTTCTAATTTGAAAGGACTAATGAGAAAATAATGAATGAGATGTTATGAGATGTTAGGTTGCTTAAAAAGCTAATAATTTTTTAAAGAAATTATGTTACTGCTAAGTGTGAGATATCTTTCTGGTTTGCCACGTAGAAGGCAACACCATTTTTCTAGTTGCTTTTTAACTGATTAAATTATCCTCAGTTCATTCTCAGTGATACTTTGTTTCATACATTCTTATTCTTTTTATGAAATTCATGAATAGTAAATGGAACTGATGTACTCATTTTGATAGAATCACAGATCTAGGAGTATACAGAGGAAAATAACTGAGGTTGAAAGCTGCTTAGCTCTGTCCCTCGGTTAACCTCGTTAGTTCCTCTGAGGACACTACCTGCCTTTTCAGACTTACCCGGTATGAAGATTATCTTTTATGATGATTCCTGTTCTCAGTCAGTACACCTGATTAAAATAACCCTTTTAACATGAAATTTCCATGTCAGTGGAGAGTGGGATATAATTTACAAATGCAAATGGTATTTCTATACAAATACCTAGAATTGGGAGGAACACTAATTACTTTAATTAATTTTTCTTTTTTTTGTTTGCTCTTCATACACTTGAAAGCCTTTTGTATATGGTGCCTTCAGTAGTAATGACATACACATACTGGTTTTGTGTATGGCCACTAATGACGTGCTTTCCTGGCTTGCAATTTTAGCAAAGGAATTAAAAAGCAACAAGCAAGAAGTAGGTATGTTTGAAGAGAAGGAAGATAACATATTTTGATCTGTTTGATGATTACTTCAAACCTACCAAGCAAAAGTAGAGGCAAACAAATTGTCAGTGGCTAAGTGAGGAAAAGAATGTATGGTCAGAAATTTAAGATTTTTAAAGGAGTTACTTTACACACAAAAAAGAAAGTACTTGCTGACAGAAATATCTTTCTGCAGTTTGGTCATCATTTTAGGTACAAGGCCCTACTTTTATAACTGAACATAAAATACATACTACCATTTTACTCATTAAAAACTATCAGGAAAAATATGAGAGAAAATTCTTTGCAGATAGGGAGAGAAACACTGACCATAGAGATGACAATGAGACCATGCCAATTTTTATTAGGTGATACATAATGTACCTAAACTGAATTGCGGACTCACCCACAAGCCATCTTCCACCCCATCTTCCCCTTTCAATGTGGGAATTGTCTGTGTGTCCTGAGCCTCACTGGTCATGTAATATATCTGTTGGTTATGATTAGCCTCAGCAATTAAGTGAGTATTTATGTCCTCGTGACTTCCTATTTTCTTTTAGTACACATGCTCTTCAGATGTTGTCCACCAGAAGTCTCTGAGGCACGTGCCACTGGCAGCAGTGTGGAATTTGAGTTCTGTTTGGCCAGAATGGTACATGAGGTGCTAGTTGTGGTGATTATTTCTCCCCTTTCCTTGCTAGCATGCCAAATAGTGCAGAGCATCAAAGACTGCTGTTCCAGGAGACACAAATGCATGAACTCTGTGGCTGATAGTAAGGTAGCTGGACAAGCCACCCTGAAGCTTACTGATAAACAAAATCACTATGGAAAGAAGTGCTGCTGGAAGATACTGTTAGAATGCAGGATCAAAAATGTATATTGATGTATGCTCTGAGATAGGAAAATGAAATTTAACTTTCTGCCTCTGTAATTCATGCCTTTCAAAATGTCTGAGCTACTAAAATAGCTCATCAATCTTGAGAGGAAAAACAAAATAAGTCCAAAACCAAACTGTTATCAAATATTATGTTAGGGTTGCCAAAACAGAAAATGTTTTGATGGGAATAATAATAGAGAATGATAGGATGTAAATGGATCTTGAGTTACACATACAAGACTTAAAGACTTTTAGGATAGACTTTAAACCAAAGATAGAAAGTGTAAGCATATCTGGCATTCAGTTTAGTGCTCTATGAACCTGTCACAGCCCTTGCTGGTCAGAAGGATGGTGGGGAGAGAAAATCTTGGGGATGTACGTATTTAATCAAATTGAATTTAAAGTAGCAATGCTAGCTCTTCATCTCTGCAACAGCTGTGAACAGGTTTAATTCCCAGAAGTATTAGTTATCTCTAAGTATTTCCTTTCACAATTTCAGGTTTGTGGTTTCACAAAGTGAACCACTAAGTCACTTTTAGTCTTTTCAGCACTTACGATATTTGCACTAGAATCACAAATAATTAACTAAATGAATGCTTTAACTGTGGATTCCTGCATAGTCCTTGGAACTAAAATTTTGAATATGTATCTTTATTCATGAATCAGTCAAAAACAAAAAGGCCTTACATGAATGAGTATTTGCAAGAATATAATGAAGGGATTCATCATAGCAAAAGCAAAACCAGTTTTGAATACACAGATTTGCAGACTCGTAAGTTTTTGACCAAAGAAATCAACACAGCTCTTGCAATTTATCTTTCAGGCAAAATAATGGATACTTGAATGGGCTCAGTTCCCTTGTGGCTCAGTGGAGCTGCTGAATGCTTCTTTTAGAAAGTATTCACCACCTCATTGCTTTAGGTTCACCATCAGCAGATAAAACATGATCTAGTAAACTCCCTAGATTAGATCTAGCAAGGATCTAATTAATGACATAATGCTTTTAAATAGAATCAAATTAAATATGAAGGTTCCCTTTGAGGGGAAGAACCTTCATCCTTGTATTTACTTTTAAACAAATTAAAATTGAATAAAATTTTTCCTGTAGCATACACATAGTAATTGGCTTTGTCATTCATCCCCCACAAGACATTTGTGCCAGTGTTATTTTTGATGAGGATTTCCAATGTCCCTTGGATTTGGATCTTCTGAGTGGTTTCTCAGCAGACTCAGCACTCTGTCAATATATAAGAGTTCTCTGAAGTGAGCTCTAGGTTTTACATCATATGCACAGGATCCTTGGAAGGAATTTCTGCATTGCTAATTGATGTCTCCTTGTTGGCGCAGCTCACAGAGTTACTGCTGCAATGTAACTTTATGAAAATACCCTGCTATTTTGTGGTGTATACCCAATCTAACCTTTAGGAAGATTTATTCTATCACAACCTATGTCAGTTCTATTCTGCAACCACTTTCATAATTTCAGTCTTTGACAAGCCTGTGGAGTTGTTCCTGGTTCATTTTATGCATTTAGTTGCACAACCTTCAGGAGTATATCACTTAATAAACTTGATTCCACCTGTTTTCGTTGAATTTTTGATGTATGGTCACCAACAGGTCAGAGCCAAACCTTTACAGCTAGCTTTGGTGATCTGGGGTCTGAGTTCAATACGTTTCGGCAGTGAGAACCTACCACTTACTGTGTGCTGCAACCATTCGTTTTCTGTCCTGTAGCAAAGAATTCCAGAGATCTGTGTGATATTTACCGTGGAAAGCAGAGCCTAGGAAATTTACTGGCAGACAGTTTAGTAGAGACAGGGATTGCTTCTTCAACCATACAGACCTGTCTGTGCCTCTCTGAAGTAAATCCCGCACAGACCATCTGTACCCTTTTCAGAGAGGACAGGGCATAGCACAGTACTGCAGAGGCGATAGTGGCAGTACTATCCTGTGGGGACAAGATGCTACGTGACAGGTGAGAAGGTAAAAAAAAAAAAATCTTGCTTTGAAAGCAACACAGAAATCCAAGAGGTTGCTTTTCTGAGAAACTGACTCTTCTAATGTCCTCTGGTGCAGTGTTATGGGGAAAGTGTAAACATGGAAGAGATAGTGCAGCTTTAAGTTGTTGAGCAAGACTGAATGATCGCAGTAATCTGCACTAAGAGAGAAGCCAGGAGGTTGTGGCAGGCACTGTGTTTTGTAAAGGTTTGCTACAATCTTGTAGTTGTTTAGAAGTGCATGTAGTTACAACATTCTTTCGCTCAACTTTCCTGAATAAAATGAAAAAATACACCAAAACAGTGATCACTGTTGGGAAAGCTGGGGCTCTATTCCCATAGTCTAGGGCCCAGGACGCAAAATTGTACTTCCCAGCTAAGTTATTATCCAAGGTTTGCATGTCTAAATGTGCCTAGGAAACACATGTATAGCTGCAGTGTTCATCACTGCACAAACTGAAAGGGCAGATCAATAGAAGCATTTGGTTACTGGATGAAATTAGTACAGATTGAATGTTGTTCAGAGAGCAGGCAACCACAGGGCAGTAAATTGTCCATTTCCATTACCTTTGGTTAGAGAATTTCTACGGTCCTGTTTTGCAGTAGGCCATTTTTAGGGTTGATTAAACACCTGAGTGTAATTGCATGTGCTGCTGTTTTACTTCAGTCATTTTTATTGAAGTCAGCTGTGACTGACCAATAAACCCCTGTAATGGAAGAAGGCTCAGTAGAGATAGGTATGAGTGATGTGCTTATGAAGCTCAGTGTTTGTGGCAGAGAGTGTTAGGGACTGGTAATAGGAATCATGGGGGTATTGAACAGTGCAGTGCAATTGCTGTATTTTGCTAAATGTTACTTCCATTTGTATTGTTTTCAGTATATTTTGTGTGACTCCAAATTAAAACTCCTGTGTAACATCAATTATCATTGAATAGGTAGGTTGATATTAAATGTTGTACTCTCCACGTGTGGAATATCTGAAAAAAGATGGTCGGAGGCTGTTGGACTCTGACAGAAAGTTTTGAGTCTATGGCCATTTCTGTTATGTTTGCACGTCTCTTTTTTCTGCAACTTCTGAAAAGCACAGGGAAATTAATAATATGATCTCATTATTTTTCTTCTGTATACCTTAAGATGGTCACTACAGGGATGTTGAGTTTTTCTCACTTAATGCTTATTTTTTAAAAGGTACTTAATTCTTCCAAATGTCCATGAGAAGATCCTGAACATCTAGTGAAACTTATCTGAAAGAGAGAAGTCTACCTACATACAGAAGAAATAAACCTTAAATGCCCTCCAGTGAATGAAATGTCCAACAGGATTCAGAGTAATTCAAGCAACAGCTCCCCATCGATCAGGATGAATTATTAGGAGGGACATAGCACTGGTACCATCATCAGATTCCAGCAGCTTTGAGGCGGCAATCACATTACAATAACTCCTTCTGCAGATTAGTTGAAAATATTTTACAGGAGCAGAGAGCACATCATAAATCAAATGAATAAAAATCACTACAGCTCCCTCTGCAAAACAGAAAACATGAGGTGGCAACTACTGTGAGACAGAGCATCAAGAATTACTATGGCTGATCACCTAAAAAACATGACAAACCAAAACAAATAAATAATCTGTGCTTTTATCAGAAGCCATCCTAGATAGAAACAAGGTAAAAAACTACTGATGTGCCCAGCAAGAGCAGTATTAACCCTCAACAAAAATCACTACAAAGCATGTTGTGGACCTTGAGCACTGGGTTGTTATAAAGACAAAAGAATTCAGAGGCGAACAGGATCAGCTGAACGGTGGATTAAGACACACACACACACAAAAGGCTATGCTTATGCTGATAACACCTTTCCTTTTCTTAAAAAATAGTTTGACAAAGGTGTTATTGTTTATAATTCAGCACTTCTAAGTTATAATCTATAATGCTAAAAACTAGATTCTAGCTTTTCATCTGCAGAATAAGTTTGTTTTGTTAAAAGTAGGCTCTTCCCAAGTTAAACTTTTCCGGTCATTACTCTAATGTTAATTCAGCTTCAATCTGCTGAAATTGGCTTTATCAGTGAAATTTTAGACGTGGAAAATCTAGTAAAATACACAAATGCTCTTATATGTCCTTAATCATTAAGCTGTTTCTAGATTCAAACCAGATATTAAGGAATCTAGGACTATTTCCATTATCTTGAAGGAATGCAGACCAGGATCTTAGTGCTTTCTCCAGCTCTGGGTTTAATATATCTGAGTTTCTCTCTGTAGGAAAATCCCAGTTTAATTATGTATTTGTAACCAGCTACTGTATACTTAAACTAAAGTTCAAGGAAGTATTATGTCTCCAGACTAAAACCAAGTATGCTATGTGGCTGCTGTCTTCAAATAAAAGTGACTCAGAGGTTCACTGGAGTACAAAAGAACTCATTAACATAGGTGCTGAAATACAAAACTGCTAAAGTCAGGAAAGAGGGCAAAACGTGGGACATAGAAAAAAAAAAAGATCTAAAATTCATGCTCACACTAACTTTGTAATACTGAATTTCACACTTAAAATTAATATTATGTTGTTATTTCCTGTGAACAAAAATTGTATTTCATGGCAAAGTTCAATCTGCAGCAGTGAAAGTTGTATTGCAGTTTTCATGGTGATGTCAAAGGAGAAGTTAGAGGTACTTTCACTGAATTTGATTTCTCTAAATACAATGCTCTGGACTCACCCACACAAGTATCTATAGAAACAGATTTATTTCCATAAAGGTGGTCCTGCTGGGACCTCCAGTTTATACATATCTGTGTTTGCTTGAACATGTGCGTTTAACTCTTGAAAAGAACTGATTCCAAAACAGCAATGCTAACAGAACAGGTTTCTGTGGAGATAATGGAATGAATAATAATGAAGGTAGAGACTAGAAAGGGTCTATACAATTTTTGATAAATCTGAAAAACCGTACTTGCACTCTACCTTCCTTCTGTACAAATGCAAGGAAGTTACAACTTTTCCTGACCAAAGCCATAAGCAGTTCAACAAAAGTATCTGTAAAAGCTGAGGCTGCTTTTATCAATTTACGATATGTAAAGTTCTAGCAATTCAGTCTTGTGATGGAAAAAGCAATCTGAAGTATGAACAACCTTCTGATAATATTTGTTCTGTAAGTCATTCTGCTGATAACAAACAATCAAAGTCAGATTCCTTAGTCTGAAAGTTTCCCATAAGGAATATCAACTAAAATAAAATGCTTGCTTTAATAGCTAACTACATGTTATGTGATAGCTATACTTTTGCAAAGATATCCTCTGTGTGCAACTTTATTATTAAAAAAAATGTTCACGAGTAATTTCAGTTCATTGTGAGAGTTTATTGTATATTTTATACTTCATTTGAATAATATATGAGACAGTAATGGGAGAGAAACATTTAAACGTAGAAAATTCAGTCTTTGTCCAAATTCTTCCATCTTTCCCTGTATGTGTATTTCAGAGGGGGTACAGATGTCTTCTTATCTAGTTGTTGGTAGTTTTACCTCTGTACGTACTGTGGGAAGCCATTTCCTGTATGTAATCTCTGCTAATGAAGTTGCACAGTGTTGCTGAATCTGTCAGAACTACTGCTGTGAATAATTTCTACATCTCATTCTTAATCTTGGTTGGCTCCATCCTATCCAGTTGTTTTTACATAACATATGCAAATACTAATATTTACAACATAAAACATAAAGAAGATAATCTTAAAGAATATACTAAATTTTGAAAAAAACCACAACACAACACAAAATTATTCCTTTTTCATGTTACTTACAGTTCTTAATCAATAGTATATTAATCTATTGAGATTTCTTCAAAATTACATTTAGATCTAAAGCATGCTCTTAAGACTTGTCCTCAGTCTAAGGTTGTGTTTAATGAGTAGGCAAGAAATTAATGTGACTCATAACTCCATCCTATGTGAGTCCTGCTTTCTTGCTTGTGATTTGTTAGTGCTCTTAGAAGAGTGATTTTCTGCTGTTTTGTTGCTGAGTCCCATGGGAGAAAAGTGCAATTGCTCCATAATGGACTCTATATTGAGGAACCAGCAGACATCCAGGAGAGGATGTCTGCATGTGCTCCACATTATATCTGCCCATTCTTTCTCCTCAGCAGGGAAGTCTGCTCCACTGGTTAGGAGCCACTGAGCTAGTTCATACAAGCCTCCTTTAATTTATCTCCCTTACCAGCCATGGAGGAAATGAAATTAAAGAGTAAAAATTTACCCAGCCTGAGAATCCACTAAGATATTTTTTCAGAGAAAGTCAGTAATCAGATCTTGATGTCTTTCATGAGGCAGAGTTGTACTACACTGTCTGCATTTGCTTGCCTGCTCTTTTACTTCTATAGTTGAGAAAAACAAAGGGCTAATCTTTACATGTTTTAAAGGAGAGGGAATGGAGAGACAATATTCACACCAACATTTAATTTGCAGTATTTTGGTGCAATTGAGAGGCTCAAGTTAGGATCTAAAGCCCCCTCTGCTTAAGTCAGTCTTAGGGGCTGATTAATGCAGAATGATTACATTAAATGAAGCCTAAAATAGCTGGCATAATCATCTCCCTCAGTGAAGAATCAATATGTAATCTGTCAGGTTTTTCTGATAATGCTACCAAACTAGTGCAATATTGTTACATTACAAATATAATTTACTAATTTTAATGACTTAAAATTGAAATAATTTGTCCTGTAAGTTCTTATAATTTACTACCCTTAATACCAGGCAACATATCACTTGAAGATGCAGTGTCAATGATTTAAATACAATTGGTCTTGGTAAATCAGTAGATGAAAAGAAACTGAACTTTTTGAGTTCTCCAACTGAAATGCATCTACTAGGTTTATTAGGTGGAGTAGTTCTTGTCTTACTTTTGTTATCAGGAAGAGGTTAGTTGTTATTAATTAAAAGAAAATAGGAAATTAAGAAAATCCCATTTCAGTTATTAACTGGTCTAGTAAAGAGTGTAAGATCCCAAAGAAAACCAGACACATAGGTAAAAGCCATTCAAGATCTAGTTCTCTAGGAAAAAAAAATTATATATATATAATGTTATAGGAAGAAATATTTTACTGATGAGATTGGAACAATTAGTGCAATTATGCTTTCAGACAAAGTAAGTAACAAAAAACTTGTCTACTCTTTAAAGAATTCTACATTGATCCATAAGTTTATTGGGAATGCACATGCAAAACACCTTTAAGAGGAATGACTCATTATTCCTATTAGTAATTAATTAAAGTACATGAAAATCCTTAGTGAACATAATTATCAGTTTGCCAGGTGCAGAAAGCAGTTTCATATTTTGCTGTCGCAAAATAATAACTAATAGTGGTTTTCAGAATGGGGAATTAAAATTGCACTATGAACTTTCATTTTCTTGAAGAGATCATATGGAAGCATCTAGTATATTTCTACAATTTATTAGTTAGGAACAATAATCAATAACTTTTCCTGTGTTATAGTGCTTTTAGAGGTACCACTTTTTAGTTTAAAATATTTTTCACAATGTGAACAAAAACAAATGTTTGTGAGTGATAAAAGTATATAGTTACTTTAGGCAGTTATGCAGACTGTGAAAATAGAAACCCACCAAAATACTGGTGGTTTTATACACCATATAGTTGTATCATTTGAACAACTCATATTTTAATGTTTAATACGATTTGGTGGTAGTATGCAACTTTGTGTCTCGTTCAACAGCTTAGTGCAAGTAAAGAACACCCACAAACTCACAAACAGGTAGCAGGAACTGATAATTCTGTAATCTTTACACTTCATTTCAGACACTTCATATATACTGTCAGTAACCCCAGAATTAGACATAAATCTCAAATAAATTAACTTCACATGAGATTAATTTCTACCAGTGTAGGGAAATGGGTCTCAACACGTGTCAACAATTCAGAAGCAATGAAGAATTTAGAGATTTCAGAGAATAGATCATTATACTCACATAATCTCCACAATACATTTTGATGCAAGTCTTCAAGTTCTGTTGAGATCAAAACAGTAACTTTCCTAAAATAGATCTAACTGCTTAGTGAACTAGATTGTAATAGTTAACTCTTATTCTGTTTTAGAGAATTGAGAGAAACCATCCAATCACATTGACACCAAGTACCAAGGTTACAATGGAGTAGGAACACTGCTTGGTACTGTACGTCCTCAGGTTTTATAGATTCACTGTATACTTAGGCATTAATCATATGTGAGTAAATACGATTGTAATGTAAGTAAACAGAGTCATTAGCACAACACCCTCTGTTCTGCTGTGTTGATTTTAAAAATCAGAATTCAGCTAGTCACAGAATGAAATGTTCACCTGCAGAAAGGGCTTGTGTTAATGATTTACTTTTCAGATTGGATCTGGTTTAGCTACTTTTTTTCTTGTGCTGAAATCACTGAGCTCATCACTTGTAAATATTTCTACCTGGCATGCATAAGAAGATGCTTTATAGTCATTATGCATTACCTGGAGTAATGAGCACAGGTCCTTGAGCCTCAGTAGAACCATGCAGACGAAGATCTCCCTTGATGTTTTCATACAAGTTACAATTTGTAAAATCCTGCAAGAGATGATCAAAAATTCTATAACATTGCTGTGTTTGAAGAATTACACCGAATTCAAACCACCCAAATGATAGCAAAAATACATTTTTCATAGCTGCTACTTTTGTTTTCCCCTGTTAATGACAACTATTACTGTGATAAGGCATTGAGAAAATACAAAGTTTCCTCAGAAAAATGGGAATATAAAATAGAGGTACAGAAACAGTCTGTATGTCCTCTAGCACAAAAGGCATAAGCTACCATTAACCTGATTTCGTATCAGTATAGAGCGTTAATTTTTCTGCAATAATTGGACAGAAATTGTAGCTCAAAATCTGAATTAAATGAATTCCAGTTTTCTTGGTTTTGCTACTATATCCATGAAATGCTTTGTAGCACTCATTAAAAGCTGTTTTTTTTTCTTTTTTCTTTTTTTTTTTCTTTTTTTTTTTTTCCTTATAATTTAGAAATTTCTTTTGGAAAGAATGAAAAAAATCAATTATTTCTTAGCCTCAGTATCTTAACAACCCTTCTAATCATTCAGAACTTTATCTCAGCTTCTATGTATTCTGCAGTATTGATTTGAATACAAGCTTCTGCATTTCAGTGTGTGCTGTATGTAAGGATTAAATGTCAGTCCTTACGTGTAGGTTGAAGAGTTTCATAGAGAAGCGTATGCATGTGAAACATGGTCTTCAGAATGGCATGTCTTTGCTTTTTCATTAGGGCTGTGGTAGATCTTTTTATTTAGTGTAATCATACAACTTGCTTTAATCTCTGTATTTCAAGCGCTGTACAAAAATGGCTGGGGAGTACAATCCCACTGTGCAGCTAAGCTAAATGATCTGTGAAGAGTCTGATCTGGCTGCCTGGAAGACTGCACATGCAAGGTACTGAAGGTGATACCTGGAGTGAGATCTAGTCTCCTGATAATACATGTTTTTAAACAGTGATAAGAATATGAGAACATTTTAAGCCTCTCTTTTTCAAACTCTAATTTTACATGCATTTCCTTGCTGTGATTAAAATGTAATGTTATTAATCTTCATTACAATGCAGAATGGATTAAATTTACAGGATTACAATGTTTTTGTCTGCTTGTGTCAAAACCTGCACTGGTCAGGAACCATAGGGCTTAAACAAGTAGACAAAAAGTTGTGGTTCTGTGAAATACTGACACTTAGCATATAATATGAGGAAACCATTTAGCTGGTTACAGAACTGAATTTTGGCTTTAATGATTCATTCTGAGAGAAGCCATGGCAGGGTCTTGAGATAAAGTGTTCAACAGAAGAGGAGGTTTCAGCCTCCTTTTCCCTGTGAATGCCCTTTGGTTGTCCTTTCTTTCCATCGCCCTCTCTCTAAGGCAAGAGGCAGGGCTTACAACAAAGAAATGCAAAAAGCATTTGTCCACATAACGCTCAGCAAAAGTGATCCAGTGTTTGTGTACTGGAGTGAACATACTGAACCTAATCTCACCTTTACATTTTCTTCAAGAGCCGGTAGGTCAGAGGTATGAATCATTTCTAGGGGAGGAACTAATCCTGTCTTCTAGGGTAAAACCAAGAAGTTGTGTTGCAAGCAGTTTAGTCATTTCACTTTTAAAAAATATTTGGGCTACTTGGAGACACTGCAGAAGAGAGCAGAAATAATAACTTATGCAGAAAGACAGAAAACACTGCGTTTGTTTAGACCATAAAAAGGAAAAATGAAGGAGAAGTAGGAAATTAAAAAAAAATAAAAATAAAATCTTTTGCCAGGGCAAGTGAAAAAAATAACATGTCATCATGTGGACTGGATAGGTGAAAGGCTCTGCATTCTCTTTTTCTCTTTTTCCCACTATACTTAATCTTTGCCAATTATAGGGTGAGAATTTTGTTGCTGTTTTGGGCACCTGGTTGCTTTTCTTCCTCTATTTTTTGCTAAAAAGTTTGCTGTTTCTGTTTCTTCTTAATTTCCTCCTATCTCACTTTATTACCCATTCTTCCTTTTTGGAAACTTATTTTCTGTAGGAGTAAGGAGTTCACTGTTCCTCTTCTTCATGTCCTTCCAACCTCAGAAATTTCATGCCTGTGCTAAAGGTTCTTCCTCAAACTTCCCTTGTTCGGCTCATTGAATGCTTAAGCTTAGACATTGCAACTGATCATTTCCGTGCTGTTCAAACGGAAACCTTGAATAAAAACAAAGAGATGTAATTAATTTCCAATTACAGATCTATATACTTCTTTAAAAAAAAAGAATGATTCAATTAAAATTAGAAATAAAGATGATTTAATATGAAATTATTCATTTTTCCTGAAAATGAGGTTCTAGCACACCAGTTCTATATTAATTAAAAACAAAAATCACATTACTGCTGTAATAAGCTTCAGGTATTGCTCTGGAGTCTCTTCATATAATTGAGATGTGGAGGCTAACAAATATATTTGTACTTTTTTTTTGTCCAATATTACTGAAAAGCAAGCAAGCTGTAATGTGCTGTAAGCATGGGACTTCTAACTGTGCTGCTGAGCATACAGTTTGTGTGGTGGGAAGAAAATCAGAATATAATCTGAGCCAGTGGAATTGGTAGCCCATCACCAGAGTAGAGGATGCATGAGCACATGACAGAGGTCAAAAAGAAATGGTGGAAAGGTAATCTTTATTTCTAGTGTAATAATAGAAGTCTTGGGCATTTGGAAAATGTGGCAATGTGTGCAATTACAGTTAAACGCACTGTGGGAGCTTATATGCATGTGTAGAATCTGACTCATGATGACTAAATGAAGTATATGGTGGTAAATACTTTCGCACAATCAATCATTATAGGGTCTGTTAAGTCAAACTCAACTTTTGCAACTCCCAAGTCTGTATTTACATTACAAAAGAAACCTTGGGCACTTATCTACCTGTTAATTCCTCTTAGGACTGCCAGGGCCAAGCTCTGCCTTCTTTCTGAGCAGAGCTCTGAGCACAGTATGTGTACACTGGTGGCAATACCGAGTACTGTGATGACTTTGGGGCTGGCAAACTGTGCCTTAGAAGGGTGACGGACAGCTGCCATTTGCAGAAGCTTGCCTTTGCCTGAAACCACTCATGGAGTGATGGCTTACTATCTTGCAGCCAGTAACACAAAAAAGTGTCTTGCATAGCATGCACAGCCTTTATACCACTGTTTTGATTTCAAGCTGCAAAATAAAATAAAGAACAAAAAAGAAAGGAAAACAAAAACTTGTTGTGGCAGACTAGAAACAACCAGAGTGAGGGTTTCTCCACAATACAAAGCATAGAGCCCTCCAGTGCGCATTTTGTGCCTTCCTTTCATGCCTCCACAAGCCATGAGGCAGCTCCAAGTCTCCCAAATGGGGGGGTTAAGCCAGTCCTGTTGCAACTACCATTTGTGGTGTCAGCACCCAGAGAGAGCTGTTGAAAGCAGAGGCCCAGTGGATCTTCCCTCTTCTGTCTTCCCAACTTGCTGTGCCAATAGAGAGAAAAGGCCAGTGAGTGTGTTCAGCTCTTCTTGAACGTTGGGTGACGTGCTTTATTTGGAAGGAGTTAGAGATTGCACCAGCAGCAGCTGAGGCAGTATTTATTCTCTGGGGCAGATGTGCTCTCTAGCATCCCTGGTCACACATCCTTGCCAGGCATGTGTTTAGAAAGACATGTCTCTGCTTCTACATTTCTACTGACAGGCCTGAATTTCCTGCCCACTAAACATGCTTCACAGTATCACAGGATGGCTGAGGCTGGCAGGACCCTTCTGGATCCATCAGGTCCAACCCCTGCTCAAGCAGGGCCACCCAGAGCAGGCTGCCCATGGCCACGTCTAGGTGGCTTCTGAAGACCTTCAAGGAGGAGAATCCATAGCCTTTCTGGGTGGCCTGTGCCAGGTCTCCCACACAGTACAGAAGTGCTCCCTGATGTTCAGACAGAACCCGTTGTGTTCCAGTTTGTGCCCACAGCCTCCTGGGTTGGCATTGGACACCACTGAATAGAGCCTGGCTCTGTCTTCTTTCCCCTCAGGTATTTATATCTATTGGTAAGGCTCAAGGAGCCTTCTGTAGGCTGAGAAGACTCTCAGCTCTCTCACACTTTCCTCATAGGAGAGATGCTCCAGTCCTTTAACCATTTTCGTCGTCCTTTATTAGAATCCCTTAAGTGTTTCCATGTCTCTCTTGTACTGGGGAGCCCAGAATTGAATGCAGTACACCAGGTGTGGCCTGCTCAATTTTTGCTCCATTGTGAAGCTGGTAAGGATGCTTGCCTCTACCTAGCCTGTTCAATGGCTTTTATTTTAAAAAGACATTTTTGTCCACAATAGATCTTGTGCAGTATTAGAGGACTAGCCATGCAAAGCTGGGAAGGGAAAGAAACTGAAGGGAAGTTAAGGAACTGAAAAGAGATTCCAGATTTTTATGACCTGTAAAACCAGAGAGGATCTAGGTGACTGGGACAAGTATAGTTTGTCTAAAAGAATAATTTTCCAGCACATCAAAAGCACAGATCTCTGATTTAAGACAAGGTAGTAAAATTAATGAGGAATAGTAACTTAGAGAGATTTCACACACAAAACCCCTTGTTTGTATGAGAAGCAATTAAAGAGGTCAAAAACTTGTTGATTGTGTTGAATGGATTGGTGGCTTCTGGCAGTCTGTGCATAGTAGACTGCAATTCTGATGGATAATATGAGATTCTCCTTCAGCTCTGCTGCCTCACAAAAAAATCCCACAGTTGTTCCCTTGAGTGTTTTCTTTCTATCTACTCCTCTAAAATGTGCAGGCTTCATTTAATCTGCTGTTAGGCAAGGGAGAGTGAACATGGATATATACAATGGTCATTGTATTTGCAATTTAAACTGTTTCTGGGTAGTGATTTTGTTGTTGATGGATGAATATGGAAATTTCTTTTGTGATTTTTATCTTACACTATAGACTCTGCCTCTGTAATTGCATACTTTTACAGCCTTTTTATAGCTGTTTCATGTTTAACCTGGTTAGGTTATGTTTAAAATAATGACAGATATTTGCCACTGGGTTTGCTAGGGTTCTGACCACTTGATTTGGGGAACTGGTTGCAGCATGCTCTTCTCAACAGAAAGTCTTGGTTTCTTCCCACGGAAGAATATATAACTCTTCTGTTTTATTTGATTCATTATTTAGATATGCTTATCTAATTTGATGCTGTGTTTTTGTATAAGGTTATTGTTTCGTGGTACAGTTCTAGTGTTTATGGGTAACTGGTATGCTTCAAGGACATGGAAACTGTTTCTATAAATTGGTATTATGGAATGCAAGCAGTTGATATGAATCTATTTAAAGGAAGATTTTTTGCTCTCTGGACCTCATTTCTGCTGACATGTTTTTCAGTATTTCTAAATTTCTTGTATTTTTTTCTTGAACCTTAAAAGGGTTCAAGAAGCCTTCACTACAGATACATCTGTACACATGGGATATTTCTAACACCTGTGTTAATGAAGGACTCAGCATTTACATACTCAAAGCTTGGTAGTGAAATGGAACGTAACCTTATATTTCCAGCCAAGAAATACTTTTCATTAAGAACCTATTAAATCTGTACAAAAATATTTCAGCTTCTGACACTTTTGGAACAGTTGTGTTTGAATCACCATGGATGCTTTTTTTTTTTTGTTTTGTTTTAAGTTTCACAGTTTAACTATATTATTGGAATGAATAAAAATAGTTTAACAATGACAGTGACTAACCTAATACTGCAAGGAAAATCACATTCTTTCAAAATATTTCTCTGTAACTACCATGAAAGGAATTTTCACTACAATAATACTTCCCAATTATTTGCTTTAAGAAAAAAAGGAGGCAGTGAAGCATAATTAATGGTGTTAACTTTTAACTTTAATGGCAATGTGCAAATGTCAGTGGGATGAATATCTGACCTTGGTATTGTCTTGCTACAGACATTTAACTTTCTTTGCAGTGCTTCTATCTGGGAAGCAGATTGTCTATGCCAAACAAGCGAAATACATACTTCTTGAATCTGTTATTGCCATGGCAACTGATAATTGGTATTAAGAATTATTTCACGTACAAACTGAACTGATTTTTGTCCTCGTTCACAGAAGATGTTTTGTTTATGGAAGTTAGTTTAAAATGTTTAATCATGAATAGCACGGTAAGCTGTGCAATACAGATGGAGGGAAATGTCATTGTAATTGTTTTTATGACTTTAAATACAATACACATTTGTCAAACAAATGCATAGCACTTATTATTTCCTCAAAGGTTGAGTATACGATAAAACCATTCTGCTTTGTCTGATTTATTACTCATTTATTTTGGAGTTGGCTTTTATTTTTTTTAATTTGGTATTTTATGTCTAATCCCATCTCCCTTGTTTATCTCTGAACTATTGTATTTCCCAAGATTATAGTAAAACTGAGCAAAAGATTAATGAGTTAAAAGGACGGACATTCAAATGAGCAAACTAAAGGCAAGGTCTTTTCACAACCATAGCTATTTACAGCTTCTATCTTATGCTGAGCTGTATTCTGCATATTTAGCACTGCTTAGTAAATTACCCTGAAATTTGGGAAAGTTTTTATCAGCTTCAGGCTTTGTTGAGTATGAAGCTTAAATGATCTTTTGCTTGTGTAAAAACTGTTTGATCAACTTCATATTTCCCCTGTCCTATCAATGTCTTGCTTCAGAAAAATGCCTACTACCAGTTCATGCCTATAGCACTTTATGCTCTGTGATTATTTTTAATATGTCACAAATGTTCTTTACATAGTCACCATTATTCACAGAACGCTTCCCATTTACAAGAAGATGCTCAGAAATGGCGTTTCACTGGACCATGAAGTTTGACTTTCTTTTCTTCCTGGCTATGTACTCATAAGTGCAGTGTAATATAGCTTTAGTTTTTTGTCCAGTAAGTCAATTATGGTAAACCCACTTATAAAACAGTTGAACTTAGTTCAAATCTCATAACAACTCTCAAATTGCTATGTTACAGAGAGGAAGAACTTCTCAATTATGTGTTTTTTTTTTTTTCCTCCCTACATTTGCAAATACCGATAGCTTGTGCTATCAGTTTTTTATCGTTTGATTCTGCAATCTATAGCAACTGAAGAATGATGATTAGTAGATGTGTTTTCAAAACTTCAAAACTCATTTCTTAGACTCAGATATACAGAAGATTCCTCAGAGGAGATTTTTATGATTTTTAAGCATGGAAGTTCAGGAGTGGGATTCTCAAAATCTGCTTTGATGGCTCAGTGCCTGACAGTTTTACTAGTAATGTTTACTAGGCACTGGGACATTTTAAACTAAAAAAGATTAGATGTTAGGAAGAAATTATTTACTGTGAGGGTGGTGAGGTGCTGGCACAGGTTGCCCAGAGAAGCTGTGGATGCTCCATCCCTGGAGGTGTTCAAGGCCAGGCTGGATGGGGCTTTGGGCAACCTCTGGTGGGAGGTGTCTTGTGGTTCTTGGTCTGAATGCTGTTACTGGATAATTTTGTCAGGTCCTCCTTTTCTGGTATTTTCTTCTCTTGTCTGCCACCAGTTATTCTTTAGAAGCTTCAAGGTGCTCTGCCTTTATCACACCTGTCACAGATGGACAGTGCTGGCTTTTCATTCCCACTTACATGTGGATTCAGACAGTTTCAGTCTGGTCAGTTATCACTGACTTGGGTTCAGATATTTTGTACGTTCTGTGATATGAAGTCAGCTTTTCCTCAGTTCCCCCCTTGCCAGACCCTCTGCCCAAGTTGTTCTGGAGACTTACAGTGCCCTGTGAATAACTCTGACTATGGACAGAACATTTGTGACTTGCAGTGGGCCACTTCGGGACTCTCTCTAGTGTCAGAGTGGGTTTCCTCATTGCTGCAGTTCGGTAATTTGTGTGTCCTGAACAGGTACTGGAATCCAATGACTTTAGATGTTGTTACAGGTGCTTTTTTGGCACTACTTTTTGCCAAACCACTCGATTTGGAATAATCGGCGTCTAGCAGAATAACCCCATAGACAGCAAACTCATCAGTAAACTGTCTCATTTCCAGACGTGGTGAGGCATACTGTGTCTGGTAAAAACAAGCTTATATGGTGAGGGGTTGACTGAAGTATATCCCAGTGAGGCTATCAGGGGAGATAAACTAGTAATTGAGGATAAATGCTACATATTCTAGTCAGCATAAACTAGACTGGCTTTCATTTGCTTCTGAGTGAGAGGGCTCCTTAACTCAGGCTGAACACAGTGCTAACAGCTCTGGAGTGCTTCTGGGACTCATAGTTATAGATACCTACCATGGGTGTGTGCTGTGCTCTGGTAGGGATCGCTGAGACACAATTTGTTGAGTGCTCAGCTTTTTTTTTTTTTGGTGGTAGTTGTGCTGTTTTTATTTATTTATTTATCATGACTTTTTATTGTCTAGCCTGGTTCAAGTGGTTATCTGTTTTCCATTTGAATAGGCATGCACATCTTCACTTAAGTCCTATGTTGGCATCTCTCTGAATTATACTTATTGTATACTAAAGTAAATAGAGGACTGCATGTTAAAAAATAATGATTGATGTGGAAATTGAAATGAACTGTATCAGGAAAAAGCAGATGAAAGAACTTTTGTAGGAACTGAAAGAGAAGTTTAGTAAATAGGGTTGTACTTTGAGGCCTAAGGAGCCCTCATAAGGATCCATATTAAAAAAAGAAAAAAAAAAAAAAAGGCATTACACTTGGTTCTTTCACCCTTAAAATGAATGAAAGTGCTTTCTTTTAACTTTGCCCTTGGAGTTCTTCTCTTAGCAATTTCCCTCAAGTCATTTCTCTTTGATAGTTCAGAAGGCTAAAGTAATTAGCATTTATAAGAAAAAGCTGAGCTTTAAATATGTTCACCAGAGGAAGGAAATATTTGTATCAACAAAGACAGATCTCTGCTGACTGAGAAAAACTGTCTGTAATCCAACACTATGAACTATTTCTTTATTTCAACTTTTTTTTTTTTTTGTTATGAATGTTAGTTTGTTCAATGAGTGGTTGGGCTGAAAGAATTAGAAGGTGTTGTGGAGAGAGTTAATTTATGCCCGAGGAAAATGTGAACTTACAGTACGTACTGTATTTATGATATATTAAGGAAGTTATGTAGTGGGGTAATGCAAATACTGGTAAGTGGGTGAGTGAAAACAAGTCCTCCTAGGAGCTGTTTCCTTATGCTTAAAGCAAGACTGTGTTGAGTACTACTTAAAACGTTCTCCCGGATGTTTTGTAAAGTGTTCGAAAATGCCTTGTTTTATTAATTTCAAAAAATAAATCCACTTTGCTGCAGAGCCATAAGAGAAAAATATTCCATTGAGAAAATATACACAGAAAGCAAAAAAATAAAAATAAAAATCAGAAGATGTCATAAACTGCATTATTATCCCAAGAGCAAGTTCCTAAAGCTGCTGCCTAAAATACTATTGCAAAATGAAAACAAAGGAGTCACTAAGTTTCCTGACTATGAATATGTGCAGATGAAAGCTACATTTCAAAGAATTCTTGGTACTGTGGTACTCCAGTTTAAAAAAGATACAATTCCCTGGATGCATAGTTATATAAGGATCAACTCTCAGTTCTGATTAACATGGTATTTTATTACTACCTTCATTAGTTGTATGGCAGACAAATTGTATAGAGAAGTAGTTTATCTGATAACAGTTTCAAAATAATTCAGATAATTATGCACATATAATTTACTGCAAGAACCTCAAGACTGTGATACATTTAATGAAGAACATTTAAGGATTGCTTTATTTGTATAATGAAATGGCCAATACACTCCCATAGACAGCATGTTACTTTTTAATTAAATGTGTATAAATAAAGTATGAAATACTGTAAATTTAAAAAACTCGTTAAACCCAACTGTGTTTGGAAGATGTAACTTCCTACATTGACACCTGGTTTAAATATTACAAGGCTTGTCACATGTTGTGAGTTGTACCAAAACCAGCATATACAAAGAACTGGTGGTTATAGACCACTGATATACACAGACGCCTATAGAAAATATAATGAAGGTTTGATTTCTTGTATGCAAAGCTGCCAACTGACAGGGCCGTTTCCATTATGCAGGCACTTGATCTTGCTGAGGATGGAACATTCCTCTGCCGCGTGCCCGTGTTGGTAATGAATGTTGCTCATCTCATGTGCAAGCTCTCAGAAAGAAGTAAAGTGGCTGCGGGTGTGTATGCGGGACAACTAGGATTTGTCTGGAGAGCAGAGCTTGTTTGTGAGGAACTTTTCTGTTGTAATGACTTGCTTGAATCCGTTAGCGTGTCTCCCACCATAAAGACTGAGAAATACAATTAGCAAGTTATTTACTGCAGAGCTGCTACTGCTGTGACTAAAGTGTTATTTATAGAGCGAATCAACTTCTGTGAGAATTGTTTTCCGAAGATGAGTTTAATAAAGGCTTGATATGATGCTATAACTTAGCGTTGATTAGGTACAATGTTAGGCTCAATATTATTGTTTAACTGTCAAATTACTTCACATAAAAGTGACATTACATTTTGCCAACATTATTCCAGGCAGTTAAGCCTCTTCTTACCACTTCTAATCCTCTGCAGTTCCACTGGCCTTAAAGCCTAGAAGCTGCTTGATGCTAAGCACTGTTGAAATTTCATTTATTTGGATGCCTGAATCTAAGGAAGGAATGATAATAACTTCCATACTTAAGGTAGAACAATTTTCTGCTTGGGAGTGATCTCAAAAGGGCATAAGTGAAATATGATGAAAATTGGTGAATGCAGCAGAAGAAAGAGTAAAATTCATGCTGCCTTTTTAATAACCTAGCTCCAGTCGTCTGGTTTTGAAAATCTTTGCCAGTGCTGATAGTCACAACTCATGCATAAACAGGAGTTGATTTTATCTGGCTTGTGGGTTTTGTGTGTGTGTGTATTCTCTTTGTTGCCCTAGTAACTGGAATAAGGTTGACACTAGCATATGCACTTTTGTCTGAAAAAAATAATAATATTATTTATATATACTATTTTGAAGGAGGAAAGCATAGAGATATAGCCAATAACATAAGTATAACGTTCCGAAGTTAGTCATAAAAAAGTCAGAGTCATCTTAAAATCCCGCAGTGTTGAAAACAGATCTCTTTTCTGTGGTAATTTGAGCTTAGGATTTCTATATTTTGGTCATGATTTTCAGCACTGTGAGAAAGGGTGGATAAAACCACAAAGTGGACTTGACGATGCCTGAGTTATGCTCCCAGACAGGCACTTAATGGGCTGAGGCCCCATGGGAAAGTTAACACACCTCTCTGTGCCTCCATCTTCCCTGGAGAAGTGGGGATAATGATACCTTTTTATAAAGGTACTTAGATGCTGTTCATGAAAAGCATTATGTAAGAACTCATACAGGCATATGGCTTTATCTGGTATGCAGTGTATTATCCTGTGAATATAAATAACTTGCTGAGAAAGAGGAAGGAAAGACTAAGTTAGGCTGAAAACAGTGTGAGCTCTATTTCCCATATCTCCATTACAAGAAGAGTAGGAGTTGTGTTTCTTTTACGGTTGAGAGGCAAATGAAAACTCCATTTATGATAGATCTTATCTTCATACTGAAAGATCACCATTAATTTCCACTCATGTTCAAAGGTGAGGTAGCCTCCAGTCTGCAAAATGTATGTGCACCCAAATAAAATTTTTATTGTCCTCTGTATGCAGAATCTTAGTTTTGAGCCTGAGGATGTATACACCCATTACAGATTTTTCATCATGTAGAAACTTGTGCAACTTTGATTGCATTCCTTTTCATTCTTTCCGAGCCCATTACTTTTACCAAAATGGCTTATATGTTCCTGCACTATTTAGGAATTCAAATGAACATTTCTCCACACAGTGTAGCCATTACTGCATGATGCTGGCAAACCCATTTGTCAGTCTTTTCTACTCCATCTGTATTTTATGATTATTCCATTACAATCACTCTCTTTTGTCCCTTTTTAAAGGATTTTTTGTTAAATACATGCATCCTTTTGTTTGCCTATAGACAGAAACTTACCCAGTAGCACCGTCTGTGCCTTTTGTTGGTCTTGTGCAAAATCTCTAATTAATGTTCCCATCAGCAAACTCAGTAGCGTTCAGTCCAACTTCTGTAAAATCTTTGTCATGAAAACTACAGTCAGTGGATCTTTTTCCCCTATTTTACTTTTTTCTCCTTTCTGTTGCTTACATGCTTCAAAATGTTGTGCAGATGACTCATGTAAACATTGCAGGCTATTTTTTGCCATTTGCCTTGAATAATACTTACTATAATCTATTTCTTCATTCCGTATCCATGCCCTGACATTTTCCTCATCACTGACTGATTGACTGAAACTTTCACAGAAAAGGCTATAATTTGAATACAGCCTTGTGTATACACTGATTGGTAGCTGTTTATCTTTGAACCTTAACTACCCAAAACTTTGATTGCAGATATCTCCACGGTCCTCTGGCCCCAACATATGTAAGAGTCACGCATTAACTTTGTTGAAGTAATAAAGCCAGGCAGGACACAAAGAAGTGGGTATGTATCCTCCAAGAATACTCCTGCTTTTCACGATACAGTGGGATTGGTCTTTCTGGTTGATGACGGAACAAACTTGTAAAAAGACACCATTGTGCAAGTGGCTAAATCTATGGCTGGAGGTGACAGTGAGGAGTGTGGACAAGGGAGTGCTACTGGCTGAATGAATCTGCTGCAGTACTGCCAAACAGAAGCATCCAGAAACATCCACCTGGTACAAATACTGTTAGATTAAAATCAAAACCACCACCAACAAAAAACAATCTAATGTTCATCTTGAGTTTGGCTGTTCCTGTAACATATGAGAAGAATGAGATTTGGAGCTATAGTAAGAATTTGAATGAGTAATATTGCTATTGGGGTGCCTGCCTTAGCCTAAGATGGCAGCAGAAACACAGCAGAACAGGTAAAATGGCAGAGAAAGTCATTTGAGAAGAAGACACTGTGAAGAGAAAATGCGCTGTGGGCAATTACATTTCAATTCACACTTACATGGTAACTGAAATAGACCTGGATATTAGATCCAAAAATCAATGCACTGCATGTAAAAATGCATTAATTTTTGTCTTGCTAAGCCAGCACATCAGTCATCATTTTATGTAATGGTATTTCTGAATATTTTTAGATACTACCATCACAAACATTAAAAATCCCATGAGCGAACTAATAGAAAAATGATGATCTTAATATTAAGGATTTACATTTGATGTTTACCTACCAGCGTAGTGGATTTGCTCTTCCGAATGCTAGTATTAGGCACTGTGGCTCCTTATGACTCCTCAGTTAATAAGGTGATGGGTATAATAAAATTAACTAAAGATATTAGGAATTCTATAAAACAAACTCTGGTTGAAAATCAGTTTTGTTGACGTCCTTCTGTCATAGAGGATCCATTACCTTTCCTCTAAGTCAGATTTAAAAACTGCTGACTCTTCTGCTGATTTCTGATTCAGTCTAACATCTGTTCTCTTGATTCTGAATACATATTTCCTCTCAGCAAGCTCAGGTTTCAAAACTGCTCAACAGAGAATCACTTCTGCTTCCTTTTATGCAAGGCTACAGGCAGGAGTTACAGATGACAGTCTTGTCATCAATCTGAAGCCAGGTTATTAGGAAAAAAAGGTAGCATCTCAGGAATCATTCCTCTTCCAGTAAAGACGCACAGAGTTTTCAAGAAATGATATCGATGGGCATTTTTATTGTATCAGATCTTCAGAAGAAAAAATTGTTTGTACCAACACCACAGAAGGTAGTCAATAGTGGAGTAATTGGTGCTAAGCTTGCTTGGCGCTGTTGAAGCGACCAGGGGCTGCCTGGCACAGCTCCTAAGTTACCTTGGTTGCAGAAATACCTGTATTTGTTAATGCTTCTGCTTTTAGGTGTGGTAAGTTCTCTGGAAACTGATGTAGCAATGACTTGTGTTCATGTGGGCTCTCCCTCCCTCCCTTCCTCTCTCTTGCTAGGAGAGGATTTTTTCAAAAGCTTGAAGCAAGTGTTGTTTGCCTTCAGCCAGAACTTTGCACTGCTAGGGCTCCCGTTTTGGAGTGGTGTGTTTGGGCATCTCTAGTTGATGAAAAAAAACTCAATGAGAGGGATATATGCAGCTTAAAAGTGTATAAAGCATCCTGAGTCGAGGTCATGCAGCTGCATTTTGTAAGCACTAGGTGTTGAATTTGGCAGACAGGCAGCTACACACCAGGTCGAGAGGTGGTAGGGAGCTTACAGCAGGGATTGCAGAAGAGGGGTTACAGCACAGACCCTCGTAAGCCCTCAGTTTAGTCTGGATGCAGGATGCTCCAACAGTAATCCAGTATGCTTAATACTGTTTGAGGAATAATATTTATTCTATTAATCAGATCACTAGGAGTAAATTATACAATTAGAAAAGATTTAACTACGAAAGAAATATTTTACTTTATCCTATTCATACAAAAATGCAAACATTTCTGTGATGGCAATGGGTATGGAAGGAGAGCACATGCAAACATATTTTGTAAGATATTTTTCAAACAAGGTGTTCTTTAGTTGTTTCAGTGTTTTCAGGAGGTCAGCAATATAAATATGCTATTTTACCCCAAGGCTGACACTGCCTGTGCAATTCTCCTTATCCTTCCTGCTTCTCTTGCCAAAGCACTTTCTGCTGATCCTCTGCTCCCTTTACCTGTCAGGGTGTGAGAAATGTCGAGAAAACACAGCGTTGTGAATCCTGCTATTTCTTGGTCAGTCTGGAAAGCAGAAGCTTCCTTTCCAGTCCTGTAAAGGATTCCCTCACTCCTCCAACGATTAGGCAATGGGAAATGACAGGATAACAGAAGTTCACTATTCAGTCATTAGTTCCTTCTCTCCCCCTGAAATCTTCTTAATTAACTCTTCTGCTTTGTCTCAATTAGCACTCATATTTCAGCTTGCCTGGCTTCTTCTGTCATGACTCTCTGAAGATACAATGTTAAAACTTCATAATCACCTTATTAGACTCATTTATTCTTCTGTAAGCTTCTTAAAAAGACAAACATGCTACCACAGATGATTGAACAGGGAAAGACGGTGTTTACATCCACGTACAATTAACTTTACTCAGGTCCTTTCTGAGGCTGCTGTCACGGTAACAGATGCTCATTATCAGAAATCTAGCAATGTTTTTTGCCTTGTTAGATCACTTGCAGCCAGGATCTTACTCTCAGGGGACAGATCAAGATCTGAGAGCCGTGGCGGTATTTTAAAGGAATGTCTAAGCAAGATTAGACCAGTTACAGTTACAGCCAGTTGCTCAGTGCCTTTTCTGGTTGGGGACAGCCACCATCCACAGCACACTACTTGGCTGCTGGCTGCTAGCAGTCAGCAGTGTTGATAGCTCATGGTTTCTGGCATGGGATCGCTCAGCTGCTGCACTGTGAGCTTCCTATGGATCTCCCCTCTCATCCTAAAATTTTTCAGCTGCTACCAGTTGTCCCAGGAGTGCAGTACAAACCCATCCAGTACAAGCAGCCAGCACTGTTTCACGAGTGTAGAAATAGCGTGGCACAGAATGAAATTTTAGTTCTTTCCCAAAGGACTGTCCTTCTCACTTTCCTTACCTACTGATGCTGTTGTCAGTGCCCTGGTGTGCGCTGCTGACAGACTTACCATGAGAGCTCCTTTTGAGAACTAGTGCACAGTGACTTAGAAACTGAACCCAAGCTGCAACAGTTGTGAAAGCATATCTACATGTTTGTGATAAATAACATTACAACTGAGCATCGTATCGGCTATTCTGGCTAGGCTTATCTTGAATAAGCTGAGCAGCGTTTAGAATAGCAGAAGAATTGAGGAAATCCATGAACTTTCCTCTAAATTTCATAATTACTTATAGATCCTTGGCTTCTGTGATGGAAGGATTCTTACAGTTTGGGGGACAAGACCTGGGAGAAATACTGATTTGATCTTAGCTGTGAGGGCACTGCCACCTTAACCATTTAAAAACAAAAATTAACGTGCTACAATTCAGGGGACTTGGGTATGTTGTCAGACCTTCAGAAAATATAGCACTATAATATACCTAAACATTTTTCATGACATACTGCTTTGTTTAGGTTTTACTAAGTTCAGAAATTAGGAGAGTAGCATGTTTAACTGTTTAACATAGCTTTTCTACAGTTTAACTTCTATTTTTTTAATTGTTCTAAAGAATTATTTTCAACTCTTGCCAACCTGGTTTTGATGAATATGGATTAGCTTAAATTTGTTTAGCCTCAGGAAGGACATCACTTTGCTGGCTTTGTTGCAGAACCAATTGGAGAAAAATATACACCTAAATAGCATGTACTTGCAGAGTAGCAGCTTCCAAACCAGTGTGGTTATGCAGCTGTGTAGAAACACATGCTGTATTGTGTGAAGTTCAACTGATTGCTAAAAATGCAGGGTTTGGATTTGCTGTTAATGCTGTTAATCTCTGTTAATACTGCTGTGAAAATCTGCCTAAATTTTTAAAGTGACATATACTGTCTATGAAGTTAAACTGCTTTTATAATCATTTGCACTTTGTGATGATCTGGGCAGTGCTTTAAAAGAAAATGATCCATCAGCCTAATTATTAGATAATTACACACATTTTACTAGCTAATGTGCAGTAGTGCATTGTTTTTTTTTTC
Source organism: Anser brachyrhynchus (assembly GCF_964034855.1). Classification (NCBI taxonomy): domain Eukaryota; kingdom Metazoa; phylum Chordata; class Aves; order Anseriformes; family Anatidae; genus Anser; species Anser brachyrhynchus. The sequence goes on from NC_137698.1 coordinate 27,803,836, forward strand.
TGGCAATGCTTATGAATTCAAAAAGGGTAAAGGCCTACTCAGTCATTGAAGGACAGAGTACATGTGACAAGTATTGTCTCAGTCCTCCCACAGCTATGTAATTATGAACGCTGTGTATTGAAAAGGAGGATAAAGCTACTTCACTATTCTGTTAACATCCCACTTCTTTTTAGTATAGGAAGAGAACAGTGTAGGCAACTGAACCGAATGTTTAACTATCTTGAGGGGAAATGACACTACAGGCTTGTACTTAAACTCCCATGACTTAGACCTTGCCTACAGCTATATGCTCTGTGGATTTCCAGTACTGAAAAGACAGGAAGGGAAAGGAACAAAGGAAAATTCCAGAAACAGGGGCTAGCAGATAATCTTCGTTGGTTTTGTTTTCCTTCTTTTTTCTCTCCACATTTGGGGTATTTCCAACAATTATTTCTTTAATTACATACCTGTAACTGGAAGGGAAGGAAGTGAAACATCCAGCAGAGCAAATTATTGTCCTTGGTAAGGCAGAGCTTCCATGAGATTTCCACGGAATAATTCCAGAATCAGATCATCAATCAGCACGCAAACAGAACTGAACCCACAGCACAGATTGTCCTCCTCTGCTATGTTTTTCATCTGTCTCTGCACTTGCTGGTTAGGCTGAGGAGGAAAATACATGGGGCCAATGGACATTGCATATGCATAAACATTTCCAATGGTGTATGTAGATAAAGAAATAGCAATAGATTTCAGCATCCACAGCCCATATGCTCACTTTCCATATTGAGGTATGCACCTTGAAACCTTGCTGGATAAACTAAGCCAGAGTTCTAGGCATTAATGACCTAAAATTTTGAGGTCAGAGCAGTTCAAACAGTGGATCTAATCATAAATTTAAAATCCTGTAAATCCAGTGCTTTTTTTTTTTTTCATTTTTCATATTTACGGATACTAAGCAAATAATTCTGGAAATCTCATAAAAACCACGTTATCACGAGAGCAGAACTTTGGTGTTGAGTAAATTTGATGATATATTAGTGGATTATATTTCTGAAATTTCAGAACTGAAAAGCTCAAAATGTGGCTCTCAATCACATCTTGATTTCATGCTATTATGTGTCCTGATTTTGAAGGTTGCTCTGCTTCTAGCACCTGCCCTCAAATCTTGGCATCGCTCGCTATACAAATAAAGATGAACCACTCTTTTTGAAACTTGGCTACCAGTAATTAATTACTTGTTTAAAAATAAAGCATACAAAAGCCCTTAAAGCTGCACATAAGAGCAGTTTTGACACTGTAGCTAACAGGTTTTGAAGCTTAAAATACAAAGCAAAGCGAAAATATGGATAAACAAAGGAAAAAAATTGCAAGCATTCTGAAAGCATAGGCTTTTGTTTTCTATCACACAGATAGAAAGTACAGAGTTTGAGCTGAACTTTTGTAAGATAGAAATGTCTTGCAAGTATGACAAGATTCCATTGAGCTGAGAATCTTAACAATAAATAATCTTAAGTAGCTAAAACGTTAAGCGGGGTTGCTATAGATGTAGTAGGTAGAATTCTGATTAGTCTCTCATCTGAGCAGCAGTGAGGTGACACAATCTTCTGATGCCTCTAGTTAATCAGGAGTTAGAAGAAAGAGAAGTCAATAAATGCAGAACCAAGTGGGTATGGGGGGATATGGCAGCTATTCACAAACTGCTTTAAAACTCTGTTGAGTGATGAGGTATAAATGGTGGCTGCCCTTGCAGTGTTTTAATTTGGAAGTTGTCAGTTTGAAGAATTTTCTGCATGTAGAGTGGAAGAACTATAAAATAATGGGAGCTTTCAAACTGGTAGAAAGTTTTTCAAGAGAACGCCATCAAGAGAATTGAGATCCTGTCATGGGTTTATTTAATCAACAGCTACTCTTTTTATCTGGGTCTAAACAAAAGACAAAGCTTGACACCAATTATTTCAAGTAAGCACTTACAGAACTGTACATACCGCTTCTTCTGGAATTAATTTAGGTACTCAGTTTCACATAATTGCTTTATTTTTGGTTTCCATATATAGCATATACGTCTACAGTTCCCAATAAATACCTTACATGAATTTCTCGTATTTACATTTTACATATTTACATATTTTTTACATATTTACATATTTTACATTATACATTCTCTGCCCCATATCTTAGACTGGACACTTCTTTCTTTGGTCTTAGCATCAAATTCATCCTGGGTTCAGTATGAAAACACTGTCAGTCCCCAGCGCAGATCAGCTATTCAGCTGCACCTATTCTGTGTCCTCAGTGTCTGGTGTCAGTATGAATGCAGAGAAGAGAACGTACCTCTAAAGAGGGAATGCTGAAAGGCCCCGTCTTTGTCTTGGCCAAGAGAACACAAGTTAAGGGCACATTTTTTCTCTTTGAAACTTCCAGAGAACAGGCCAGAGAGCAGTCGCTTTTCAAAAAAATGTTTGTAATTTAAGTGTTATGATTTAGACCAGACAGCAAAGTAATCACATTCTAACTTCATAAAACCCAGCTCTATACAAATATTGAAGAAAGGGTTGCCACTTAGGAATAAGTGAGTGAAAACTGCTCAAAGTACTTCCATCTATTTTAATCAAGTACGTTACTGAAGGCAACATTATTTTAAAAGAGGTTTTGTGCCAGAAGCTGTCTGCATTGGAATTATAAATCATTTTTATTTGTTTTGTCACTTGTGTACTTCTAACTTGATTAAAACTGAAATTCCTCATTGCTTACTGCAGTTTTGGAATATGTGGCAGGTGAGTTTAGACTCATTTTTATTTACCACAGCAACACTTCTGAAATAAGCAGAAATCAATGTCTCTGAATAGTTGCTGATGCAATTCCAAACTGATTTTAAGATTACTGCAAAATATTCAGGGAAGGACGGAGGAGGGAGGAGGGAGGATGTAGTCTTAGCCTGAGTAAATGTAGAGGTGTAATGGCTTCTGCTGGCTGGTGGTCTAACTCTTACTGTGTATCGAGTAAAATGTGACAGTCTAGCTGAAAACAGGATTTATTGTTTCACTTTCAAGCAAGGCCCCTTGTTTCTCTCCCTATATGCTCTTAGAGGGAAATCATGTTTACAGTTTGCAAGATCACTTTAATTTCCATGACAACTACCTTGCAAGTCAAATGTACAGGACTAGTAGTTCTTACAGTGTCAGGCAAAACAAGGACAGATAGAAAACTTTTATTGTTATTATTATTTTTTAAATGAAAGATGAGTGGCTCTAAAGATTTTCATAAACAACAACCTGTTTTTGACCATGACATTAGGAGCATTGTCAGACCATTGTATGTCTGAGACAGTTTCAGAGACTCTGAGAGTGGCCAATAGTAGCTGCTTAGAAAAGATAGTAAAAATAAGGCAAGGATACAGCAAGCTTGTTCTTGGCAGATTCTTGATGGATTTCTTTCTTTCCTTTTTTTTTTTTTCTTTTTTTTTCTTTTTTTTTTCTTTTTTTTTTCTTTCTCCTGTACTGTTTTTTTGACTTCAACTATTATGGCTTAGAAAAAAAAAAGAAAAGAAAAGTAAAAAATAATGAAATAAAACCATATGTGTTTGTGTATTTAGGTAGCTTGTGCATCCAGTTCTCTGTGGAAGCATGCAATATTTCAGTAGATGTACTGGGAGGCTTTGGTGAGGTTAGGTCTGGCAGGAACAGAGAGGGTTCCCAGAAAGATAAATATGGGTCTGGGGGTCAGGGGAAGTTTTGGGAGGACTTTAAAGAGGTTTATAGGTGTTCCCACAAGGACTGTGGGAAGAACACAAGGGGATCGGTGTAGCTCAGAAGTGATGTGAGAGCTGGGCAGTGGGTCATGGGGGACTGCTGGAGATTGCTCGTGAAAGGGGATGCTCGGTATGGAGAGGGAGCTGGGAGTGGTCAGAGGATCTTCAAAGACTGAGGAAGGGTTTCCGCCTTTTGCTCTCAGGCCTTCCTCTTCCTTTCCCAGTGCCCTCTGCTAAGAGACCTTTATACCGGCACTTCCAAGGACCTTTTCCAATGCCAGGAGAGGATGCTCACATCTCCCTCCATCAGCACTCATGCCTCTGGCAGCTGCTCAGGAAGGGAGTGGCCTTCTGTAAGGAAGGAGGGGGACCCTGGACAGTTCTGTGGATGCTGCCAGGATGGCTGGGCTGAGGTTGAGGTTGCAGCCCTTGCTGCTTTGGGAGGCTATTTCCCAAAACTGTAGCTAGTTTTGGCTATACACATGTGCATGGTACTCCAGCAGCTGATTCCTATTTCCTTTGGTGTAGGTGAAGAGCTAGTCAATTGTGTTTGGCTTGCTTTTGCTCTGGCTAGCATAAGTTTTCTCTGGAAACATAGATACAGCAAAATATATGATGTCCTCAAGATCTAAATATCTGAGTAATAAGTAAAAATGTTAGGTTTTGTTAGCTGAGTGAGTTCACTGTTGAAGGTAAAAGGGTCCCTACCTGTTTGCTGCACGATTCGGCTGAGACAAAGGTGGGGATGAGGGTAAAACCACCCTATCTGCCATGTTGCATGCTGTAACATGTAGGAGCTCTAGGAGGGACCGTGTGAGAGCAAGATGGAGAAGGCTTATTTGTACAGCATCTCCAAAATACTTGGAAAATACTGAACATCTGTTAGCATCTGTCCTCTTTGTCCAGTTAGTTACCCTCTATGGACCGAAGTGACAAATCTAAGGCACCATTAAGTCCTGCTTACTTAGTTGTTTGGAACTAACTAACTTGCATGTTTCATTGGTTACTTTATGGTCTATAAAATAACGACACTGACATTTTCTGTAGATATTACATGATGTGTTTTGTACTACAATATAATTTTATTATCAATGCTAACAGCTACTGAATTGCTGCAGTTCTACTCCACTACAGTCTGTAAGAGCTCCATGGGTGTATAATAAAACTTGTAACTAGGAAAGTGTTGTTGGGTTTAAGCTTATGAATGTTATGCACAGCTTTTTCTTCCTTGTTGTTAGATGCTAGCACAGCTGATGGTCTGATTCTGCTGCTCTAAACCTTGTGAGCCCTTATGCTGCTCCTGTGTACAGTCATGTATGAGTGCCCCAGGAGCTGAGGGGGAAGATGGTGTTAGTGGTACAACCTCAGCTGCTTTTGTAGGAGCATTCACCTTTGCAGGAGAAGTGCTCTACAGGCCAGTTATAGCCAGCTGGAAAACAAACTCAGTTCAAGGAATCTGGCAAATAAAGTTCTGGTGTCTTGACTAGGAGTCTTGATTATAAGTGCTTACTAGCAACAGGAATGACTAATTTAATATGGCTAGGGGAAAGAAGAGGTGAAAGGAAACTGCAAATTTTACAAGAAAATGTGCATACAGTTAGTAACATTAAAGAGCAGTATGCTCTTATAGTGGGATGGGGAGGGGAGAACCAAACAAACTATCATAAAGGTAGGTCCCGAGTACTTTTTCTCCTCGGAAAGTCTAGAAAGAAGTATTTTCAGTTATCTGTAGAGTCTTGTGACAGATGATAACTGAAATGCCTCCTGAGGATAACTAAAAATACTGTGTAACTATAATTTATTTTCAGTGTTTTGACATTATGGGCACCTCTTCTGACCTGACCCTGAACCAGAGGTGAGAGTTTAGAGCATTAAGCATTTGACCTAAAGCCCACTGAAGTCAGAGGTAAACTCCCTGCACATCTGGTCGTGTCCCCAGTGAACTCAGAAGACCTTGTGATCAAGTCCCTGTATCCCTTGAACTGGTTCAGACCTATTACGTACTTCACAGAATATTCTTCAGTTTTCACTGAGATCTGTTTCCTGATATTGACCTTCATTTGTTCTGTTTGTTCAAAACCTAATTTAGTGTGTTTAAGTAATAACAAGTGAGGCCCTGGGCAATTTCTGGTGATTAATGACTGATTGAGAGAGTTGATGGCCTGAGGCAAGACTTAGGGCCATTAACTTTATACAAAGAAAATTTCTGAGGAAATGTTTTAGAATGAAGTTGTTGTTTGGCACTCAGCAGCTGTACCTGAATTGAGAGAGGATCACTCTGTGGGAGAAACAATTACCTATGAAGTCTGGATTGGTTTATGGGAAGAAAAGTGAAAGGAAAGGGAAATGTAACAGTAGGGGAAATGGAACAGTACATGTCCTCCATCCCTTTTACCAGCTTTTTGGCCCTAACAATGTGCTGTGCAAAAGCAAGGCAGTGGACATTTCCTCTCAAGAACCTTTTATTATCTTTTAAAAAAAAATGGTAAAGTATGGTAGAACTTCATAAAGCAGGTGATTCAAGTTTCTCTTATAGTTTGAATATTCCACAATTCCACAATATTCCAAAATGGATCTTTAAGTCTTTTTTTTTTTTCTTTTTATTTTTGTTTTATTTTTTTTTCCTGCTGGTCCTACAAGGGCTTGACCAATATGTAATGTATTATGATCATAATAACCTCCTTTACATCTGTGACTTCAATGGGATACTGGCTTCTAAAGTCTAGCAGATTTTAAAATTCTGCCTTAATGTGCTTTCTGTTTATTAAAACTAAAGAAATGTTGTGCCAAACTTGAATTAATGGTTATGGTTTTGTTTTTGCTGATATTCATAGTCAGTGTTGGCATTTTACTTCATGTTAGAAATGTGTCTTCACTGTGGGTTCTCTTTTGCGTCAAATTGCTGTACTTCATAGTTCATCATAGAAACAAATATAAAAAGCCTTTGTCAAGTGAAGAGCAGTTCAAAATACTTCCGTGTGCAAGGAGAGAGTTTGTAGTGTAGCACACCTCCTCACAAGGCTGCTCTTTCAGGTCTGCAGCGAAAAGCTGGCCTCTTCTTGTGGAACATACACCCCTCGCACTCCTGTCCCATAGAACTTTTATATTTTTATGCTATCCATTCTCATTTCTTTATATAAAATACATTTAAGATTTAAAATATATTTAAGAACATTCTCATTTCTATATATAAAATATATTTAATATGTTAGGTTTTCTGTCTGTGATGCTCATTGCTTGTGAACTGGGATAGGTAGATCCAGCTAAGCACTGTTTTTGAAAAAGTAGGTGGACACAAGGATTTAATTAAAACAGGAATTGAACATACATACATTTTAATTTGATTTTCATTTTCCCCTTCACTACAGTTTTATTTCTGAACTGATTTGAAAAATGACATAATGAAACATTAAGAAAAGATCTCTCATATGAAAAAGCCATGAGTATCTATACCAGCTGAGGGATTTTAAACCTTATTTTCAACTACAGCATTGCATCCACAAAACTTAGGTGAATGCAGAACTCTAAGCTGTTTGGTGCTTACCCAAATCAAAGCTAAATCTGACAGTTTTTATCAGGTGTGGAGAACCATCAAAGTTCCAGTTATTGGGAGTCTTTTCTCCCTTATTAAGTCAATGCATACTTAGGGAAATGCAGAAGTGTTTTATGCGGTGTTTTGAGTTTTCTACTTTTTGAATTTTCAGCAGTTCTGAAATCTCATAATTTCAGACTTTGAAATGCAGCATCAGCATTTTTAATGGTACTTTTCTTTACCTTATTGAAGAAGAAAAGACAATTTATTGAATATGAAGCTTATGGAAGGCTTTTTCCCCTGACAGCACAGACTTCTTTGAAAGAATTATAGATGCTTCTTCCTGTATTATTTTGAGAGTCCTAAAATTCAGTGATATCTGTGAACAGCAGACAACATAAAGCCGCTCCACATACCATTTGAATACTTTTTAGAGCTAAATTATTGCAATGAATTGAAAATGTGGATGAAAAATCTCTGAGAAGTGATTCAAAGCTGCTGTATTCGTCTTTGGTTTTGACCCTAATAATGTTCTGAGGTACCTTTTTAAGTAGGGAAGCTCTTATTAGTTTCTCAGTGTAAGGCTAATGCAGTATTTACTGGATCAGTCTACCTCTGAATGATTATGCATGGAGAATGAGGACCAACCATTCAGTGATCTCTGTCTCATGTGTTCCTTTGTTGGTTTCAGCCATTGCAATGTCGTTCACACCAAGCTGCATGATATTTTTCCATGTGGAATACACTGAAAAGCAAACGTGTTTCTCTCCAAACATCATCTACATGTATTTTAGTGTTAATAATCTTTATTTTTAGTATTTTTTTGTATTTTAGTGTTGATAATCTTTAGTTAAATTTTATCATAGTCAACAAGTTGAGATTTGAGAGCCCCACTACCTTTCTCATACACCTGATTATTCTGTTTTATACTCTTGTATTTTCTCTTAAAAGTTTTGGAGTCTTGCTTTACTTTCTTACGTTGGTTTGACTCTGCAGGTCCTTCTGTAAGCACTGAGGTGTGAAAGTCCTGGCCATGCTAGATGTAGAATGGAGTTCAGTATCTGTGTTTTGCAGAGAGCATGCTTGGTTTCACTTTGCAGATGTTGGATGAAGATATATCCATATCTCCTGAGAGATACCATTTTCTAATTTCACTGCTTCTCTGACTACTCTCATGAGGAACTAAGCCTATGTTGTCATTGTATCTGCATAACAGCATGCAACTTAATGAGTTTTGCCTGTATTGCTTGAAGAGGAGGTTTCTTTTGTTGGTTTCATTTATTCCAGGTGATGGCAGTAAAGGACCTTTGCTCTCCTTTGCTCTTTCAGCATGTGATATGAAGTACAGAAAGCTCTCAGACTCCTACTCCACCTCCGGAGGACAGAACTCCCTTCTACCATTCCTGTTCCTTCCTTGCAGCTCATTATGACATACACCATGAGATGCAAAAACAACATGGCTTGGATTGCAGGTGGTTTTTTTTCCTTCTCATTCTTAATAAATAATAAATATGGTATATATTTTTCACTTGCCTTTGTATGGGGCTCTCACACTGTATGTTCTGGTATAACCTTTCAATGTATTTCATACAGTGCAAGTTGCAGTGTTTGTTTTTAGACTTAAGATATTTAAAACTGCCCCTTGAAGTTTAGTATAGATTGTGTGTTAAGGGACAGAGGATGTCCCAATAAAGCTGTTTATCTGGGATTTGTCACTCAGGCAGACGGTAACATAGCAATGTTATGTCAAAAATGGTTTCAAAATGAAAAGGCTTGCAGTAAGCCTGGAGTGTACCTGCTGGAACTGGAACAAATCAGCCATTCACAGCTAATGTTTTATTGATGGTCTAAAGGAAAGGAGGAAAAAAAAAAAGAAAAGAAAAATCTACACCAGAAAACACAAATGAATTCAGTGTAGCCTTGAAACTTTTTTTTTTTTTTTAAGCCTGAATTTAATGAGCATAGGACAGGACAGAAAAGAGCTTAGCTTTGTGTTCTCAAATAAGACACGGTGATGCCTATTAATAGAGGATGTGCTTCACTTGTGATTTTGACTAGACTGGGTAGTGCTCTCTTGAAATCAGTGAGGGGGAATGGGCCAAGTGTTTTCCTCACAGAAGAAAGAGGGCTGGGTGTGTCTGCTGAAATTGTTGTCGTAGAGCAGCTTCGGGGAAGGTACCCAGTGTCTATCTCAAACTGCATGCAGCTTAAGGGCCGTAATAAGGGACCATGTCATTACAGTACTGTAATGACAGCAGTCTCGTACTAGTTTCAGAATGCCAGTGGGTATGAAAGTATTGTAGTAGTGTTCTAGCTCAGATCCAGAATGAGCTTTCGAAGCAAATTTCTTGATTGTCTCCTCTTACTGCCCTTTGTTTTATCTTTTTTTTTTTTTTTTTTATAATGGAGCAGTTTCTCAGATCACGACCTGGACTGATTTCAGACAAAGCTTAACGAGAAATGTGTTCCAGGAATGCATCTAATGCACCCTGGTCACAACAGAGTTGAGATAGAGTTAGCACAAAGGGAAAACTCCCTGAAATATTTTCAGTGTCGATGTCAGGTCCTCAGCACCAACTATTTTGCCTGATGGATTTCCTCCTGTTGGGCTGCTCTGCTGGCTAGTGCAGACCTGGCTTGTATTTCTCTCTGGCAATGTGGATGTTCACACAACATGTGGTGTCAGTGGCTGACCTGCGTGTGTGTCCAGTTCAGTTCAGAGGGAAAGTTAACTCTGCTTTGTTGATGCTAACCCGTGAGCCTTGACTAGGGGCCAATAGGTGCCCTAAGCTTTGCACCTTACAGGTGTGTCCCTGTAAAGTTATATGCTTCCAGCTGTGACATAGCTGTATGCTTTTTCCACCCTGAGAAAAGCTACACAACTGTGGTCCTTTCCCATGAGTTAAGTTTGGTCTTGCTCGTATTTCCATTTGCTGCAGGGAGAGGGAAGGAACAGGGCCAGGAGCCCTGAGCCGGATGCATTAGTACATCACCCAGACGTCTTCTGAGTCACTGAATCTATTTCCCCACTAGCACACACAATTGCATCACAGATCCCTATCATCAGCTGGTGGAGTTCTGTCTGGAACAGATTAGTTTTCCTCCTGTGATTACAATACAATGCATTTCCAGAAATATTTCTTTGGAAACTTTTCTCTTTATACACGCCTGTTTTGGACCAAAAATGTGTTAAAAAACGCCTCGTTTTCTGGTGTTTATATGTGCCTTCTGTGTTTGTGAAAAAACAGTAGTCAGCCTCAGCCATTATTGATAAAACAGGCTTTGCTTTCCTCTGGCTCCTTCTCTTTCTCGCATTATGTTCTTCATAGTGGAAGAACAAGAATAGCTCAGTATATTGGATGAGGCCCCACAAACTCCTTGTGTAATAGGACTGCAGTTAGTTCTCATCTCTACCGGTAATATTTCATCTTCCCTGCCTCAGTTCACATTTTTCTTCTACAAAGTCGCTTCACAGAGTCGGTGTGCAGTCACAAGACATTGAATGAGTCCACTGAGGTCTCTCCTTTGTCATTTTAAACTGATGATATTTATGCTTTAAGTGGAAGTCCCTGTAAGAAATTGCTGCATTCCTGTACTTGCGCTTGATAGTGTTAGATCTCATTCAGTTTGTATTAGTTCAGTTTTCCAGGTCATCTTTATTATTTTTCCCCAGCATATTCTTGCTTTCATTTGCATTCCTCTCAACTGCGTGTCATTAGCAAACTTCAGTGCATTTCTATCTTTGAGCCAAGGCCATTAGTGGAAATATTAAATAAGATTGTTCCCTAAGCCAATCCATCAGGAGCTCCATTGGCAATGCTCTTCGAGGCTGACGATCTGCACTTCAGTGCACCGGATTGATGTGTCTGTATTTAGCCACCTCGACCTTGCCCACGGAATAGGGCTATCATACAGCTTCAAAAGGAATACTGCAAAAAGAGTGAAATCTCTCCTTTATCAAGGGCTACACTGCTGACACACGTTGTCAGCTGGGGCTGGCTGCTCCTCGAGGGGTGGGGAGCCAAGCGCGCTGCGGGCCCAGCAGGGCCAGCACCTTGCCCTGGCCACAGCATGCCGTGCCCCGAGATCTCAGCCATGTTCAAGCAGCAGTGGAGGCTGCCCAGAAAGTTGGCGGTGATGGGGCAGGTCCAAAGTCAAGCTGGGAAGTCAGTCCACAAGGTCAGGGTCTGGATCTGTGGGGTGCACATGCAGGCAGGGCCAGGCTGTGGCTGAGTCATGGCCTGGTGCTGCTCAGGTGTGGCTTGGGCAGATATAAGCATAGGCTGCTGTACTTACCCTAGTAAGTTAAAAATGCTCAGGAATGTTTGCAAACGCTGAAGTCAACTAAATAGCATGGGATAGCCTGCGCTGGTACTTTTAAACCTTTTACCCTTCAAAACAGGAGGCTACCAACTGCTGGAAAACTGCACATTTTGTAATGGTCCTTGCCCAGTACTCACACCTGAACTGTTCCCAGGCCAGAAATTGTTTTGAAGATTGCTATTTAATGCTGTAGCCGTTTAACAGTTTAGAAGATAAACAGGAATGGTTTGGGCTGCTTTTATTTTATAGTTATAGACAGGCATTCAGTGCTTCTCAGCTTTCCTGGGTCATGGACAGCACAGTCGCATAGAAACCAAAAAAGCAAAGCAGTTATACAAGAAACACTTGAGTGTTTGGAAAATCATCCAAGTGTTTGGGAAAATACTGAGTTTCTTCACCTGAAGTTTTCAAAGTATTTAGTAGTGATGTAAGTTACACTGATAAAAGGCGAAATGAGAAGGGTACCGTAATGCTGAAATGGCAACGAGATCTACAGACAGACCCTCCTCTAGTGCAGAGGTTGTTAATGGGAATAGCCATTAAATAACTTCTTATCTTATCTGTTCTTGTCTTTCACGTGTTCCTTAAAACCCCCTGATGTTGAAAAGCTGTATATAGAATCAAACAGGTTAGAGATTTGGTAGAGAAACCTGTAGATCTTCAATTACAGATGTTGACATATAAACTGTGATCATTTTCTGTTCAGCATGTAACAATATAGGAAGACAAGTCAAATATTGTCCTTTGAAATTGTTTGCTTTGAGGTCAGTGGGATGCATGATCTTCAGCTGCAGGAAGCTAATTCATTTGAATTAGTAGAAGAAGCTGGAAAACAGGCTAAGATAACAGTCCAACTGTGATTTTTTTTTCATAGTGACATCTGACCGGTTATTTTTCTTTGACTGGAGGGATGACTGGCCAGTAAAAAGAAACTGAAAATGAAGCATTTGAAATGGAGCCACATGGGAAAGCTGTAGGCAAATTAAGATGGGGACTGAGATAAAATGTGGGAGTTATGCATGGAAAAGACTAAGCAAAAAGTGAGTAACGCTTAGAGGGGAATTACTAAACTAAAAGGAGATTTGAAGTGGTGCTTCTCTGAACTTGGGCTTGGGACTGATCATGTTTAACAATTTCATAAGTGACTGAGGCACAGAAAGTGTACTTTTTAAATGCACTGCTTAATGTACATTTGCAATGTGCTAACAGAACAAGAAAACATGGAGAACAAGAACAGAAGGAACTGCGTACCGCTGAGAACAAAAGTAACTTAGTGCCATGTAATTTAACAGTAAATCTAATAGTACAAAGGACAAGGCAAGCACTTAAGGACTAATAGTAAGCATTAGTAGTAAGACTATCATATTCATTTGTTCATATTCAGGAGAGATGGAATTTAACTGAAATGAGTGAAAAGAAGTGTTAACAGTATTAAATGAAAATAAGAGTTTGTCTCAATGGGACAATAATAAAAAGCAGACTGGCAAAATAAAGACTGAAGAGTATGATAATGGTCAGTGAATATTTAGGATGATAAACATCATGGACAGCACAGGTCATTTTTAGGTAGCGAATAGTGTTGGCACAGGAACAAATAAGAACAAATGGTACATAAATATTTTTAGGATTTATTTTATTTTTTTTTTTCTGGAATAACTAGCTAATTAGATTAGCAGTAGTAGTAGGTTTTCTGACATACTAGCAATGGACATTTTGGCCTCTGAGGACCTTTCTAATCTTATGTTCTTATTAATTTGTATGAAAATAAAATGAAGGAGAATGGAAGACAATGTCTGCAAAATTAGAGATAGTCTCATTTGTAGACAACACCATTGCAGAAGTATTTGGGATAGTAAGCAAAATATTTGAATAACCTCTTAGTCTTTTTTATTAATTATTGCTGAATAATTAAGCTGTATACAGGAATAAAACTACTCTGCAGAAGATCACCTTTCCTTAGTAAATCCAAAGTTTCATTTTATGAAATTCTGTGTAGTCAGAACTGCCAGCCATTGCTACACTCAAAATCTTGTTTATGGACAAAACCAAAAAAGGCCAAGAATTTATTGCTACTGTAATTGAAATCTTAATAGGTTAATCCAAGAACCATTAATAGTCCAAATGTAATTACTACAGAAAGTGAAAGAATAAATCTATGCCAAAAAAAGTTTAATAGCAATGAGCTCGCTGGCCGAGCCGCTTACCATCATTTATCGGCAGTCCTGGCTATCGGGGGAGGTCCCAGTTGACTGGCGGCTAGCCAATGTGACGCCCATCTATAAGAAGGGCCGCAGGGCAGACCCGGGGAACTATAGGCCTGTCAGTTTGACCTCAGTGCCAGGAAAGCTCATGGAGCAGATTATCTTGAGGGTCATCATGCGGCACTTGCAGGGCAAGCAGGCGATCAGGCCCAGTCAGCATGGGTTTATGAAAGGCAGGTCCTGCTTGACGAACCTGATCTCCTTCTATGACCAAGTGACGCGCTTGGTGGATGAGGGAAAGGCTGTGGATGTGGTTTACCTTGACCTCAGTAAGGCTTTTGACACAGTTCCCCACAACATTCTCCTCAAGAAACTGGCTGCTCGGGGCTTGGACTGGCGTACGCTTCGCTGGGTTAGAAACTGGCTGGATAGCCGGGCCCAGAGAGTTGTGGTGAATGGAGTCAAATCTGGTTGGAGGCCGGTCACTAGTGGTGTCCCCCAGGGCTCGGTACTGGGGCCGGTCCTCTTTAATATCTTTATCGATGATCTGGATGAGGGCGTCCAGTGCACCCTCAGTAAGTTTGCAGATGACACCAAGCTAAGTGCGTGTGTCGATCTGCTCGAGGGCAGGAAGGCTCTGCAGGAGGATCTGGATAGGCTGGAGCGATGGGCTGAGGTCAACTGTATGAAGTTCAACAAGGCCAAGTGCCGGGTCCTGCACCTGGGGTGCAACAACCCCAAGCAGAGCTACAGGCTGGGAGATGAGTGGCTGGAAAGCTGCCTGGCCGAGAGGGACCTGGGAGTATTGGTTGATAGTCGGCTGAATATGAGCCAGCAGTGTGCCCAGGTGGCCAAGAAGGCCAACAGCATCCTGGCCTGCATAAGAAGCAGTGTGGCCAGCAGGTCTAGGGAAGTGATTGTGCCCCTGTACTCGGCTCTAGTGAGGCCGCACCTCGAGTACTGTGTTCAGTTTTGGGCCCCTCGCTACAGGAAGGACATGGACGTGCTCGAGAGAGTCCAGAGAAGGGCGACCAAGCTGGTGAGGGGTCTGGAGAACAAGTCTTACGAGGAGCGGCTGAGGGAGCTGGGCTTGTTCAGCCTGGAGAAGAGGAGGCTCAGGGGCGACCTTATCGCTCTCTACAGTTACCTTAAAGGAGGCTGTAAAGAGGTGGGGGTTGGTCTGTTCTCCTACGTGCCTGGTGACAGGACGAGGGGGAATGGGCGGAAGTTGCGACAGGGGAGTTTTAGGTTGGATGTTAGGAAGTACTTCTTTACCGAAAGGGTTATTAAGCATTGGAACGGGCTGCCCAGGGAGGTGGTGGAGTCACCATCCCTGGAGGTCTTTAAAAGACGTTTAGATGTAGAGCTTAGCGATATGGTTTAGTGGAGTACTTAGTGTTAGGTCGGAGGTTGGACTCGATGATCTTGAGGTCTCTTCCAACCTAGAAATCTGTGATACTGTGATACTGTGTGAGAACACAGTTAAAATCGTTACTTACACACTTGCTATCAGGGGAAGGGTCAGAAACAGTTAGGCTTACTTCTCTGGGACATAAGGTCAGTGGCGCCTTCCGGGCGGTGGTGCGGGTGTTGCAGGGGTTTGTCAGCATACAGACTCCTCTGCCTGGAAGAATGCTATGTTCATGTTGATAGCTTCATCTCCATCACTCAGGGATCTGTGTGGGGCCATTAATTAAGTGTGCTACCACGCTTCTATGCCTTTGTTCTTTTTTCATTGTTTTTCATTCTTTATTGGTCTGCAGCTACATCTAAATCTGGTGCTTTCACATGCGTTCGATGCTATTGCTTTGTTCTATCTCACACATAAAACTGCTGTCATCCCACATTTCCTTTAGTGACCATTAGTGAGTTGTTTATAGCAGCAGGGTATCCAGTACCAGGCCTGCGCCCCATCTCACCTTATTTTTCAGTGCCTGTTCTCCTCCATACTGCATCCTTTTCTCCACTTCTCAAGATCTCTGCTTTTATATCAGGCCTGTACTATGCTACTGAGTGCCGTTATGTTAGCCATAAATATCTCATTCTGCATAGAATAATGGCTTGTTACTGCTATCTGTATAAACTGTGATCGTACTATAGGAGATGAATAAAACAAATTAGCCATAGAACCTGGTCAATTAGGAAAAAAAATGCAGTTAAAGTGAAGGGAAGTTGCAGGCAGGTTAAGAAGAGGCCAGGCAGACCAAGCCAGATGATCCTCAGTCCTGGGGCCTTACAAATTCAGTACAAAGCCTGTTATTACAGGGTGACACAGTTACACCCTCTTTACCCTGCATATACGACTTCATGTTACAGCAAGGTCTTTACCCAAGTTATTAGCTGAGAAACAAACCAACCAAACCAAACCAAGAAGAAAAGAAGCATGATGGCTAAAATCAAATTGATGGTACTAGTTTTAATATAAGGAAGCAGTATGTTAATTTTCCATCACATCTGCCTCTTGAATAATATAATCCTCAAACACTTCGGCACCTTTATGGGACCTGATTTGTTTCAATCTGTCCTTGCTATCTCAGTGAGACTGTTTGAACCTGCCAAACTCAGCAGTACTTTTATGCAACGTTCTCTTATGGCATGTATTCTGAATTTGACTCTCATTTTCCGGAGAATTGAGTGCAACTGCCAAAAGTCATTTTACTTGTCATCTTTAACAACCATCAGAAAAATGGAACTATGTCTATAATACAATGAGCTAAGAGGTACGTAGTCATCCATTAGTAAGTCCACTTAGACCGATGTTGTACTGCTCCTCTAAATGAGAGTGACACCTTCTATATCTCAGAATATATTAACTGACTCTGAATGCACACCATTATTTTTCTTTGTTAATTTGGCTTTACACAAGAAGTAATCAAATAGAATGTGAAACCTGAAATTAGAAAGACAGTAGAACCTCTTTGGAAACCTCTCAGTGCTTCATGATCCTTTTTCATCTTCTAGTACCTTGCTTGTTCTTCTGAATATGCTTTGTAAGCATTGGCTAAAAATGTGTGACAGAGATACAGTAAACTGAATAATGATACAGACATACACTGAAACAGTTGTGGCTTGTGAGTTCTTCTGTGCAGAAAGGCTAGCTCTCTCAGATATCTAGGAAAACCCTCACCAGAATGCTGGTGGTCAGATTAGTAAACGTGGACAATCACAGATCCTCATACTATTACCTTCTTACTCACCAAGGTCTTTGAATTGGGTATGTCCAGTATTGAATTCACAGAATGATATTTCTGCCTCCACTGAACAATTTGAAGAAGCCTGTTATAAAACACTTGGTTACAAGTCTCCTCTATTCTGTGCCAAACCCCAAGGAAGGGAAGTGTTAACCTTGTGGTAGGGAATTTCTTTGGACTATAAAGTTTGTTTTACAACAGTTACTTTTTCTGTGTGAGGAGTCACTGTACTCTGATCCAAGTCATTGCTATGCAGACCTTGTCCCAGTTGTGTATATATACATTAATAAAAAAAAAAAAAAAAGAGGGAGATGGGGGTGGAGCTAGAGCCACCTATCATGAATGGAAAGACTCTTCTGGAGAAATGACTCATAATCACCCTTATAAATTTTCCATTAAAAGTCAGAGGAACTGATTTAGTTGCTAGTTGCTGTACCGCACCCACTTGGGTAGCAGCACATAAATTTTACTATTTTCTGTAGCTTCAATTATGTTATTGGATGATAATGTGTAGATGTGTATTGATGTAGATGTGTATTTACTATCTAATGTAATACATACATACATTTTGTATTTAATAATACTAATACATTATGTATCTACTAATACATACATTATGTATTTACATAATGAAGTAGATGTGTATTTACTATCAAAATAGACAATACATCCTAGACAATACATCTACAATAGACATACAACCTTTGTTTTGTTTCTTGATTATTTCTTAATAAATTCTTCTTTTTTTTTTTTTTGTCTTTTTTTTTTTTTCCCATCAACCTTTGGAAAGAAGAAATTCACCCTTTGTTAAACTCTCCCAACACAATAGTAGAGGGAGGCATATGCTTAGTGGACCATGGCATCTGTGAAAGTTGAGTTTTCTGTTAGCAAGGTACAGACTGAATGACAGTGCCTCTTTCTGTTTCTCAGTTTTAAAAAGTGCATCTCCATATTTTCATTGGCATGGCACAGAATTGGCAGCACGGGGTGTCTCAGATGAATTTGTATAAACACTATATTTTTTCTTTGGAGCTGTACACTATCTTCAGAAGAAGGGATAGACATCACTGTGGAACAGGTCATTGAGGAGAACATCTGGTGAAAGTTGGTGCTTCCAAGTCAGCTGAAGCGTCACACAGGAGGCTTTGCCTAACCCATATTCCTGGCTTTGTTACCAAGCAAAGTGAGACCTGAGAGCAGAAAGAGGGCAGTCTGGGAAATGAGAAACAGGAAAGAAATGCAGCTTGTGCTGTGACAAAAATATGCGCGGCAGAAATGACAACTGTCAAGAAGGATTTGTAATCCAGTGGAAGTCTTCTGTCAGTATAGCCTTTGACTGGGAGAAAGAGGAGAGCTTGAGATCATAGGTGGTGATGGAGAGCAAGAGAACACCTGGGATTTTTGAGGACAGGTCTAAATATCGCTGCAAACAGTGTGAATTGCTTGGGAGTTGAAATGCATAGGCCTGCTGCATACATGGAGTCAGTGCTGTGTTATTTTTAGACAGTATGAAAAGCATCCATGTTGCAAATGGGTGATTGTCCACACTGGGCATTTTCATACAATTACATGTAGGATAACAGTAACTTGTGGCTTATGCTTAGTTCAGTTTCTTGAACAGATTATTGTAGGTATGTAAATATGCATAACTGCTAGTACTGCTGAAGGGTTGGAAGAGGCCAGAATTAAAACTGAGGCATGAACAGCTGTAGCTATGAGAGTTTGAACTTGGGAGAAATGTTTCTGGAAATTGTGCTGCCCAAAAGGCGCACAGTTAAACTTGCGGTGAGTAGCTGCCAAGTGAGAGGCAGCTGTGCTGCTGGGAGGAACCGTAAGTACTGATGGTCCTTGCTCAAAGCAATGAAACCTGTAGGTGCCAAGCACCAGCCAGGCCAAAATACAGGATGTATGTAAGGTTAATGATGCAAAGATTCACTCATGTGGCTCCAGAAAGCACATTTTGTAAAATTATAGAGGAAATATATCCCGTCTTTGTGGCTTATTTTCTCCCAGATCAGCTGAAAGGGTTGGGGGAAAATCTAAAATCAGCTAGAGGTGGCATGTAAAGTGAGGGACAAGTCACTCCTGCTTCATCTGTTACTACACGGGTTTAATCTTGGCAGGAAAACAAGTCTGCACCTTAACTTGATTCAAAGTGTGAACTGAAGCTGCTTTTTACTTCTTGGTTGTTGTTTGTTTCTCCCGTGATGGGACCTGCTGACACATCATCAAAAGATGGCAGGTAGACTTAAATTAGCAAGCAAAGCAAAAATCAGCAGGAAGAAAACTTGGAACTGCATAATAAAGTAATGTAAAAGGCTGTTCCATATCAAGGAAGAGTAATTGAATTTGTGAATAGTAGGCAAACATCTTCCAGTAAAAAAAAAAAAAAAAAAAGAGAGAGAGAAAAAAACCTGCCGACATAGGTTTTTCTTCTTAAAAAAAAGATATGAAATAAATCATCTGTCTTAAATTTCTGGCAGTGGAAATATTGTAAGGTAACTTTTGGAAGATGTTGTTGCTCTACAGAAAAGGCAACGTTGGATGAAATATTAACGAATTTACTCAACAGATAAGGAGCAGAGTATAAAATGAGTTGTCACTGTTTTCTTGAAATTTATTTTTTTGGAAGGATCTTAGCATTAAACAAGAAAAAAAAAAGGATCAAGGAAGAGCCACGTTATTCTTTTTTTTTTCCAAATGGCCTGTTGGAAAGGAAAACATGACCAGAAGTTTTACCCAATTGAAAGTTCTTAAAAATAAGAAAATTACCTCATATAATTGTGCTGTCTACTATTTTATAACATATAGCTATGTAAAACAAATATTTACATAATTTATCATAGAAAACTTGTATGTAGTATAAGGACTTTTAATACTGGCACTATACGTAATATTATTATGAACTTAGAATACTAACTCTTGACCTCATTTGAGTAGCAAGCCTGCAGCACAGTTTTATATGCAACTTATATATACTAGAAAATGATTACAGCTATTCTGGATGGCAATGGTACTTTCTTACTGGGATTTTCTTCTATCCTGTAAAATTTCTTATGGTATTTTCAGCACTTATTTGAACTAAAATATTATTGCAAGTAATAAAATAAATATGACTTGATTAAAACCTTATTTACTCAAAAATAGGTTCACAACTCATATGTCTGCTATATCTACCTATGTGCATCTGTGCTGCATATGGTTATTATTAAAATAAAACATTAAAAAGAGCTCAGTAGTTGAAAAGAGTTGCCAGAAAGTAGGATTGGTGATACTAAATATTTCTGTTTTACTGTTTGCTTTTTCCTAAATGGCAGAAGGGTAGGATTAGCCGAACAGTTTGTACAAAAATCAAAAATCCAGCCCTGTAGAAACAGCATTAAGGTCTTCCTTGTGGAGGTCAAGTATTGCTTTCAGGAGCACTGAAACTCTGAAGGAAGAAGGACTAATAAAACAGGGGGGATTAAGGGATAAAAAGAATGATCGCATCTTGCATGGCCATCGTTGTGTAGTTGTAATCATATGTGATGGAATCGCTGGTAAGCAATGTATTCTTTTTTGGTTCTTCCCTCTTTGTCTTTCTATACTTTTAGAATTAGGAGTTAGCAAAATATTTCTGTAAATGTTTCCAAACTTTAACTGTCTGTGGAGAGTTAGTACGACTGTTTTAAACCGAATGAGCTCAGATGAGCTACATAAATCAGATAGTGTATTTTAGTTCCTGTTAGAGAGATGAATATGATCCTTCTGTCTTTGAACATTTTGCCACTGTGCATACCTGTTGTGCATATGCAGTCACATTTCAGTTTCAAAAACAGTCTTCTATACAACATGTTTTCAGTTCACTTCAAACATGTGCATGTGTAGGAGGAAGGGAAAGACAGTGGAGTGCTGGAACAGTCTTGCAAGTAAGTTAATTGTATTATTTATCACTGTTGGGAAATATAAAATGGGTGTTGTGACTGATGCAATAAAGAAATTGCATTAATTAAATTACACATTTATATATTATTATATGTATGCAATTTTACCCAGTCTTTTTGTGGCTGTGGGGTTTATGATATTGGCAGATAGTAGGCAGTCACAGCAGAGAGATGTAATAGGCTACTCACTGATAAGTAGCTGAAAATAGATTATTGATATAGTTCTCTCTCACCCCCCTCAGTTATCTGACAGGGTGCACTGAAAGGTGAAAATCTGAAGAAATTGGGATTAAATTGCCCACCAAGAGGCTAATGCTTACTTTTACATTGAAAGATGAGCAAAACTCTCTACTTCTGTCACTCATGTTGCTATTTATGTGGTTTTGCTGCAGTCTTCTCCCTGCTTGGTGCTATTATTTTTGCTACATACCTATCTCTGTGACAAGTATCTACGTTGCCAATAACTGTGCTATTCTGCCCTCTAAGTAACTCTGTACACTGATGCAGTCATACATGCATATTTGCCAGAAGAAAAATATTCTGTAGAAAAGTTGCAATAATCAAAATATTTTTTCTAGACCATAATTTGGTTCCATTGCCAACATACAGCTCTACTTGCTTGAGTTTTCTGCGATCTAAGCATCCTGCCTCCTGTCTTTCTCTTACTATCACTCAGTAACATGTCAAAAAAAGTACTGACCTCCGAGATTAGCCCCACATTTTTCTACTTCCCACCATCTTGATTTCTAAACTCATGAAGTTGATTCACTTGTAAGCTGACTACAGCTCTTGTTTTGGTGTAGACTCCTTGGAGCAGTTGTCTTCCCCTCCAGGCTAAAGGAGGGAGTGGTTCAATGCTCTTTTGTTTAGTAATTGCTAAATCAATAGAGGCCTCCAGTCAGTAACATAAACCCATGGAGCACAGATGAACAGAGGAGAGGCTATGGCATGTGATTAAATGGTTTTCTAGGTGATGGAGAAAAGGCCCAGAGGCTCTGATGAGTATGCAGTAGGTAGAGCTGTGTATGTGGCAGTGTGCCCTGGAGAAGCAGAAGCAAGAGTTGGAGCACTCCTGGACAGAGGCACCCCACAGGAATGTGGTCCCCATGAGTGCTAGGAATACCTTGGGGTTAGGTGTGGCCAGACAGACTGCATTTCACAAATCATGTGCCTCAGGTAGGGTCAATGTTGTGCTTAGGAAACCACCGATATTTAAATGAGGAAAATCCTTTCTTCTTTTTTTTTTTCTTTTTTTTTCTTTTTTTTTTCTTGTCTTTTCAGAGAGAGAAAGCTCAACAACATAAGGCAAAGACAATGACTAAATTTGTGTAATGAGTTTGTTTTGGTTGTCTTTCAGCTAATTCAGTCGCTTGGAAAAACATACTGATGATCTTATCTGTATGCCCTTTCTAATAGCTTTTGTAGGCTTAATAGCTGATGAGTGACCAAACTGCAATTTTTTTTTTCACTCTACTTAATCTTAATATTCACTCTTGATCTTGAGCTGCAAGGTATATGAAAACTAAACAAACTACGGAATGTATGTAAATGAATCTGGCTGAGATGGTAATTAGACATACAACTCATTGATGGGGTAGTACATGCTGTAGGTTCAACAAATAACTATAAAGAATTTTCTTAAAGAATTGTGAATAGGTTTCTTTTAGCAAATACAGCTTTTTCCTCCAAATAAGTAGCCTGCAGCCATGATTCCTAGTGGCTTTGACTAAAATAACTAGATGGGTGTATAAATCATTATACAATGGAAAGATGAATTAGGTTTCCTGCTCATAATTCTTCTGCTTGGGAAGTGGGCTTGTGTTGCTCTGTGATTTTTTTTTTATGAGTGAAGTCCTCGAATGAAACAATTTGAAGAGAATGTGTGGAATAGGAGTACCAGCTGCGAAAGGGAATAAGTGCTGGAACTAACTTCCTTCCATAAAGCCTCACTTTTTGGGAATAAATAGAAGAAGATTGGAGTGCCTTTAGCAGCCTAATCAGCTATTTCCTGTTCTTCTATTACCGTGTTCCTTAGAAATAACCAGAACTCTTGGTTGATATCAGTGTTCATTGTCTTACTGTTTCCAATATTTATTTCTTTAAATTAGTTTTTGGTGCTGTTAATTTTTGTCTTTTGCAGCTTTATGGTCTTTAGTGCTTTCAAGGCCACTGAAGGAATGATGCTAAAATGGAATTTTATTGTTAATTGTTGGAAGCATCAGTCTGAGGTCTGAAAAGAGCATTTGGTGCAGTTTAAGACTGTTAACTATAGAGTACCCCTCACAACCGTCTCTCTTGCTAGAGAGAAATGTTTTATTCTATGATGTAACACATTATGAAAATATGTTTAAGTAAAAAAAGAGACCTCAAGCCAAAGAAAAAAACCTCTTGAGGGATGCCTGAACTCCAAAAAGTAAGGGAGATGAAAGCAATAAGTAAGAATGGTTGTTACTCAGAGAAGACTACTTGAGGCTATTAATTTTATTGACAAGATAAAAATACTTGACTAACTGCAAATAATTAATCTACAGTTTCTTTTTATCTCATCCTGTTTAGTCTGTAAATGTGCTGCTTGTATTCCTTCCATATTTCTTGCAGCTCTGAGAACATATAAAAAATAAGCTGCTGTTTAGTTATATTGACAGGTGACCAAAGCTTTAAATATATATATATATATTTTACTTAAAAATACAATTTTTCAAGAACCTAAGTGATTTCTCAGACTCTGACAGATGAAATTTATTTGTTCAATAGTTATTTCTACTTTGCTTGATTCAAAATGTGAGCTACAAACACTTTGATCAATGAATCGAACAGTCATCTAGGTTCATTACACAGTAGTTCATTCAAATGCATTTCTATCCCTGAAATCTTGTAGAGCAGTACAAGTGAACCACAACAAATCTACTTGTGCTTTTTACTCCAGCTCTTTATGAGTCAGATGGCTGTTAGAGAAAAAAGATCCTTCTAGCCAGGCTCATACAGACCTATTTTAACCTAGCTGATTTCACAGGAATGTTATCAGAAAAGAGTTCGGTATAGACTTCAAAACTTACAGAAGCTGAATAAATATTTGAGTTATGAGGCTGTGATGGGCTCAGCTAATGCAGATACTTTGCAAGCTGCACCTGCACTAGTTTAATACTCTGGGTATTTCTATTTGAAATCTGTTCTTAAGGTACTGTATATTCCTGTATTGCAATATGCCAAGACAAACTTATTTTCAATTAATTAGGTCAAAGTAGTTATATATGCTATAAATGCTGGGAACTATTTTTTTGTTCTACTTCTAAAATTCATTAAGGGGTGTTGCTAATGAATGCTGTTTGAAATAGATTATCTTCTGTCCTGGATCAAATTTCTCCTTGTTTGTTGCAGTGAAATGGCAAATGGCATGATAGTTGGGGAAAAAATCATTGAGATGGATACCTTTCAAAACTGTTACGTGACTGTAAAAAAAAAAAGAAAGGGGGGAGGGGAGATAGGGGTTGGGACTTGGGTGTGTGAGAATTGCCCCATCAGGGATAGTTTTGAAAGTACTTTTTCTCTCCAAATCATAACAAGAATGAATCAAAGAACATCATGCTCCTCACTGCCACTGGTGGTAATCTCTTGTTTCAGCCAGCTCAGTTTCAGGTTGGCAAGCCCATGCAGGAGAGCTGAGCCTCCTCAGCAGTCTCTGTGGTAGACACGGCTGTATGATCCAGGCTTCTTAAAAAATAAGCTGTTCTTTAAAATGTGCCCTTTTCCTTCTGTGAACCACCTGTACTCATGTATACATCCTAGTCTGAGCATCCGGCGCTAAATCTCATGACTGAAATCTCCTTTGTTTCTCTCTCACAACTTTATTAGCACTTCTAGTTTCCTTCTCTGTTTCTGTTCAAAGATTTCTGCTAGCAGCTAACATGGAGGGAAAACAGTTTTTGATCTGCAGGTCCTATTGTATATTGATCTGCCCTGAGTGTTGCTCAGTTGAGATTTGTGTGTTGTTCCTACCTAGTGCTGGTGCTTCCCAGGCAATTCAGCCCTCAGCTCAGTTCAGGTTTGGTAACTTTCCACATTGCCGTTTCCACTGCCACTGCCTGACCAGGTGGTCTGATCCTGTTCTCACTTCAGGCTGTTCTCTCACTGTGCCTGCCTTTCATCTCTGTTCCCTTTTCCCAGTGCCAACAGAAGTTCAATCATTTTTTCAAAACTGCTTCTAATTTTTCCTGGTGAATCTGTTAAGTATGCCACATTTTAGGGTTTTCACAATGACAGAAACATCTCCACAGAAGAATTGTAAGACATTCTACACCCCAAACACTTTTCTGCGGAGCTGTGGTTTGAAATTTATGCTGCTGCTTTATCCCCGGTCTTTCCAGTTTAGGATATGTCTATAATGTGGACAGTGGTAGAATATAAAACTCATTTTAAGTGTGGTGGAGTTCTGGAAACATCCTGGCTTCATCGCTACAAAATCTACATATTATTTATGTTAGCATAGATGCAATCTCCTGCCAGTTACGTCCAAGAAGGTGTGCCCAAATTTAGGTCAGTGTGAAACAGGAAAACACACAGCACTATTAACGTGAAGGTTTGGCTGTAAAAAATAAAGTTTCAGATAAGAAATCTTCCACTATTCACAGTCGGCTAGGAAAACACAAGAATCAGAGTCTGATTTACACGGGTGCTGCTATATTTGTGCAGATGCCTGCTTTTCAGCGAAGAAGACCTCTTTTCTAAATGACATTTAAATAACACTCCTCTTGCACCTTGCAGAAACATCACTAATGACTGCAGACCAGTGCAAAAGCTTCATGTGCCTCTGTAGCCAAACACAGTTTTTCTTAGTAGTCAGAGCATAAAAACACTGGTTTTAAAGAAGCAGCACTGATGTACATGCAGCAGTCAAGAAAAAAGTCCCTTCTAAATTTCCCGAGAAAGACATTACTACTGATTTTGATGCAAAAAGTCTTTCTTTTTTTTTTTTTTAAATAAATGTAGTTGCTACAGAGATATGTTAATCTCATCACTGCCTTTAGATATATCTTGTGACCTATTATATCTGAGGGATAATTCCCAAACATCATAGGAGTTTTTTACAATTTTCCTTTTCCTTAAAATTCACTATATATGAATTATTCTAATGGAAGGGATTGTATGTGAATGGTCAGGCATGGTTGTAGGAGGTTATTTCACAACTAGAAAATCTCTTGCTGTATAAAGAGAAAGCATGTGGCTGAGAGAGCTGTTTTTTGGCCTTTGCTCTGACTCTTGGGCATCTAGGAGACTCCATCCACTGATGGGACTTCTGATCTCCAAATGCTCTATGGGCCAGCACCCTCCTCTGCAGAGGCAGGGGGAAAGCCCTGCAGCACTGTGTTTTGTAGCTTGCAAGAGGATCCAGCTCTCAGGTACAGTAGTCTGTAGGCTTGTTTTTTACTATCGAAGTATCCTAGGTTAAGCAATGGTCTTAGTTAAGGCTGTGCTGACAAATGTTGTGCTGCTGATCAGAAAATGAAAAAAGTGTTACGGCAGCTGGTCACTGGTAAAAAGTCTTACAGAGAGATAGATGAACTTATGCGCTATATAAACACACTTTTATAAACATGTTTAGTGACATGTAAACAGCTACTATACAGCATAAACTACCAAGTACTGAGAAGAGTAATGATCAGTAAATAGCAAACTTCCTCCAAAAGGATGAGAGATTTGGTAGCTAATTTCTACACAGAGAAACTCAAAAAATTGAAGGTGGAGATGGCTTTCCTATGCAAGAGTTCACTGTTTTTTTTTTTTAATTTAAATTTTAATTTTATTTTTTTATTTAATTATTTAATTATTATTAGTTTGATATAATTCACTCATGAAAAGACGCACATTATCCCGAATCACTGACATAGGGTAGAATGTTGTTCTGATAGTCCACATACTTCATAGGTACAACACAAACGCAAAAGTTCGGGAAGCTACTGCTGGCCAGGAACTTGAGAACTTTGTGATATTGATAATTGTCCCAAGAGAAAATGATTTAGCTCTGTGGAATTTGACAAGTAGTGGTATTCAATATGTCTGACATGAATGTCTAATGTGAGTTTTTTGTTGCTAATAAACGTGTCACTTGAAATGAACAATAATGGAAAATAGAAACCTTCTTTTAAAGTGTTACCCTAAGCTGTTTGGGGAATATCCTGGGAAAAGAACTGTCTGATACTCAATTGCTGGGCTTTATATGCTTCCTAAGAGTCTGTAGCTCAGGAAAACTTCATGATGTTCCCTTTCAAACATGCTGGTATCTTGTCTCTGTAAAGGTTAGAGGCAAATTTACAGTGTGCCACAGGGCGGTTGAGGACTGATCCATTTCCACTTCATGCAGGGAAATGGAGCCCAATAGCTGTGGCTCTCACTTTGCTCTGGTTCCTTTGTCTACCAAGCCATGGTGGGGAACCTTTCCTATAAAGGTGTGTAACATACAGTGCAAGAGCATAGGCTTTCATTTTGTTAACCCACATGAATAGACATTGAGTGATGTCTGTTTAATTTGTGGTTTGTTTGCACAATATGATTTTTAAGAAAAGAACAACCAACACAAGGGATTTTATTTATTTATTTATTTCTAGTAGAGATAGAAAAAGTAAAGAAATTACTAAACAAAGGAAGAAAACAACAAACACCAGTTGCAAAGTTCTGACAGTCTACTGTACTTTTACTACATAAAGTGGAAATACTGACAATTTATTTCTCTTTCATTGACTACCAATTCTGATAGCTGTTATTACATATTTAGTTTGTATTACAGTTTCTCTAATCATAGAATCATTTCGATTGGGAATGACCTCTAGGATCACCAAATCCAATCTTTAACCTAACACTTCCAGGTCCACCACTAAACCATGTCACTAAGCTCTACAGCTGCACATTTTTTGAGGACCTCCAGGGATGGTGACTCAACCACTTCCCTGGGCAGCCTTGTTTCAATACTTCACAACCTTTTCAGTGAAGAAATTTTTCCTAATATCCAACAGAAACCTCCCCTGGTGCAACTTGAGGCCATTTCCTCTTTTTGTATTGCTTTTTGCTTGGGAAAAGAGACTGACCCCCACCTCACTACAACCTTCTTCAAGGTAGGAGAGTGATAAGGTCTCCCCTGAGACTCCTTTTCTCTAGGCTAAACAACCCCAGTTCCCTCAGTCACTCCTCGTAGGACTTGTTCTCTAAGACGTATGGAATGTTCTTGAAGGACCATATATGTATTGTGTTGTTTTCAGTGTTTTATAACAGAAGAAACATGGTCTATTTACCAACTCTTATGTTTTTCAATTTTGAGTCTTTAATCTTCTGTAGATATTCTCCTCAGCCTTTATTGTAAAAATAGGCAAGTATTGTTTAAAAAAGAGTTATGATAATTACTTTGAATGCATGTTGGCACATATCTATGGGTATTTCTGTGACTTCAAGCTTAATTTGTGTGTGTGTGAGAGATCTTCAGTTTTCCATAATAAGTTAGTCTGACTGTTACTGAAGCTGTTGTTTCTGGCCCAGTCACCTGCCTGACAGAGCCACTCTAGGCTGAGAACATGGCCAGAACTTGCCATGCCTCACTGATCGTTATTATTCTTTGCATTCACAGTACTGTTTTGTGACATTTTCCTGCATACATTTTAAACTTTACTGTTGATTGTAAATGCAATGAAACTAACAAAAGATGCAAACCAAGGGCTTCTCAGCATTATTTCTGTGTTGTAGTACATGGTTATGCTATATTTTCTCCAAGATCCTCCTCCAAGACAAGCCATCTGAACTTGGAATCATCCCTTACAAAGCTGTATTTTCTGTTACGTTTTCAGTATACCATTCTGTTAATTCAAAATCATCTGTGATACAAATCAAAAGCTTGGAGAGCAGAGGGTTAATCTCCAGGACAGGTTCAAGACAAACCAGATGTTGCTGGGAAGGTTAAAGGGAACAGGTGAAGCTATTGCAATGCTAAAGGGGGTGGCAGTAGGACTAATTATCTCAGCTGACTGCCAGGTGCTTGTTTGCTAAAATTTATAAAAGGATGTGGGGGTAGAAAGATATGGGTGGTGTTGTGGGCTTTCCTTTCTGATTTTTGGGTTGGTGTTGGTTTGGTGATTCAAAGGCCCTAGGTAGGTAGTGATTTTAATTTTATTTCAGTGTGTGTATTTTGTTAGGAATATTTCTCTCTGTTATGCGTTCTTCTCTTGCTGTAAGCTTCACTTTGGGCTGTGTAGCTCCATTCCATGTATATAGGCTAATAACTCAGACTAAGTTGCTGAGAGCTGCCCCTGTGAGTCCTATAAGTTTTGCAAGATACTATGACTCAGCAATCAAATATTGATTTAGGAAATCTTCTCCTGTGTATGCTCTTCGGCTTTAGTTGTCTGCCTGTTATTTGTAAATAATGTCCATCAGAAAGTAACACAAAACATGGGAAGACAAACTGCAGTCAGTGGGTTTTGTTGTGCCATTCTTAAGAAATAAGCTCTGAATAAGATGAAGTGCAAGGTGTTTTTTGTTGCTTTTGTTTTTTTTTATTATTATTATTTTATTTTATTGACTGCAGCAATTCAAGGAGGAAAAAGTAACCTCTAAAGTGAGGAGCAGTGCTGCCAGCGAGAAATTGACTCTGCCTCGGCAGTGTGCCGGGGTAAGCTGCAGCGCGTCGGTGCGGTGTGGCAGGAGCAGATTGGAGAATCTGACGGCGGTCTCCTTTCGTTTACTGTCGCGCTGGGTGGCAAGGGTAAAACAGCAATTGCTTATGTGGTTAAGGAATATTAGGAAAGTACTGAACAAATTTAAGCTGTCTTCCCCTGCAATTTAGCTGCTGGAAATTATTGCAAGCTAGTATCATAAGATCAGTCAGTATGAAGAACTGTCATCTGAGAACATCTGTGTTTAAATGATCAAGCAGTGCTATCATAACGATTGCTTAATTTTCATATGTCCCATATATTCGTGTGACTAGCCATAACTAGCAACAGCATAGATTTCATTACTTTTGAAGAATTAAAGAAGTGGCCTAGAAGTGGGCCTTCTCGGTGATATGATTATAGGTGGTGATATGATCATAAAAAAGAGGGTGGTATGATGCTGGCATATCTGAAAAGCTAGGAAAGCCAGCATACTGCTTTAATGTCTGGAAGAGTTCCAGATTTAATGAGCATTTAAGCTCTTTTCTACTGTGGGAACAGCATAATGAATACTGACAAGCCTGGGTTGCATGTTGGCTGATGCAGCAGTCCTTAGGATTCATGGGCTTTAATAGCTGCCCATCCCCAAGCTCTTGGCTGTTTTGAGTAACCCCCTGCTCTTGGTCTCAGTACCCTTCTTGACAATGAAAGCAGGTCAAAGGCTTGGAAAAGTGCTTTCTCACTACTTCTAGAAGTGTCACTGTGCAAACAGCAAAACCCCTCCTGTGTTTCATTGTGCTGTAAATAAATGCTGATCTTTGTTATATGCTATTCTGTGCATACATTTTTGGGGAGGAAAGTGGATGTAAGTTCAGAATGCTACCACTGCCAAATAATTGTAGAATAAGATTATTTTACTGAGTGTAATGTCTAATGCTAGTGAAAGGAACCAGTAGGGTTGTGTGACTGTCTGGCACAACAGCACTCTTTATTACAACAGTTTTTATATTGACTGCAAGCAGGATTGTTTTCATAGTGTTTGAAAAGGAAATAGCCATGTTAGCTAACACATGAATTGTGATGTTCTTGATTTACCTGTGCGTTCACAGTTAAGTAGTAAATGCTTGCTCTTATCAGATGCATAGGCAACATTAGGGAAGAAGTCATCATTCCACAAAGACGAAGGTATGGAGAAAAGTAAATACAGCAAAATATAGAGGAAAAATGCCAGTAGTTATTCTGAATAAGTACAGGGAGTAAGTCTATGGATGCCTATGTATGAGATAGAGGACTGCAGGCTTTTGTGTGTGTGTATTTAAAACACCGCCCAAAATCCCCTGTTCATCTAGAGATACTGCATTGTACTCTAACCCTGAAGGTCACTGTGAAGAAGGACCTCATGAAGACATTTGATTTACTTAGGGGAGCCAGTCTTAATGGCTGGCAGCATGATTCTACCCTCGTTGAATCTGGCCATAACATCTTGTGCATTTATTATTTCCAGAGTAGAGGCTGAAAGGTTCTTTCAGACTGATATCAGTTGGTTCAGACTACAGATTTTAGAAAGACTTTGCTTCAGATTCTGTAATTTAATTTCATGCTCCTTGTTTGGTTAACTCTACCACAGCAGGTGCATAATAAAATATGGCTCTCAACAGGTGAATCTGATTCTGAAAGCAGCAGTGGCAGGTGTGACCTCTAAGAAGTTCACAAGGATAGCACCTTTCTGTATTCAAAATACCTTTCTGGAACTCTGGGTCACCTCAAAAAGCAGTAGAGAGTAGTAATGTTTTGGAGTTAGAGCAACTGGTTATGAGAGACTCAGACTGAATGCACAAACTTCCTGAGTAACATGAACCAAGTGCTCTGCACAGCAAGGACTGTCTATTCTTGTAGTATTTTTGTATTTTTTTTTGAGAGCAATTAGTGCTAAAGGCTCCAGCTGAAATCAGGGTTCTAAGTGCTTTTGAATCTGCCTTTTTGTGAGTAAGCTGCTAATAGACTTTTACTTAATCCTTGGTGATAACTCATACTTCTTTTAGGTTGGGAGAGGCCCATGGGGTTGACTAGTTTAAACCTTGGTCAGCTTCCCTGTTTTTACTGTGCTGGGAAAAAAATCATGTAGCACTTTGAGTCTGGTCACAAATATTTTGGGTAAAATATACTTTGCTCTCAATATATATATATATATTGTCTAGATAATGAAGTATTCAGACTACTTACTATACTTAAGGATACCTAAATATCATATTTGCTTTCAAATTCCAGTGCCCCAGATGAGAAATGATAAAGTCAGAGGTGTGGAGTATTAACTTCTGGGCTTTGTGCTGGCAACCAGCTTATCCCCAGTACTCCAGAGCAGGGGTATTTGTGGTTTGGTCTGGATCAGCTTTCACCTTCCCTTCACCCCTGTTAGTGATGTCTGTTCTTGCATTAAAGTAATAACCTTTACAGGAGAATACCCATTCATATATTTTTCTCCAAATTCGAAGCCTATACAGTTAAACTTATGTTGAATACACCCATGTTTCTCCTGTTCAAGTACTTTAAGGCTTGCTGATCAAAAATGCTTATCAAATTGAGCTAAATTAGTGTACTACAGATTTGGGATGCTCAATTTAGTGTTACTGTGACAAATCCATTTGAGATAATAGATTTTGCCCTGGGATTTTAGAAGAACCACAAAAAATCATTCTTGGATTGCTTATTAAAAATCAGTAGTGTTGGGAAATGTTTAATGCTTCAGTCCAGTTCTTGACAAATATGACAGGTCTTCTGCATAATCTGAAAGCCAGCATGGAAGGACGCAAAGGAAGTCTACGGAGGCCTGAAACTGGCCTCTGTTCTGCCACACTATTTCCATCTGTTTTTTTTGCCTCGCCTGTTTTTAATGTGTGGCCCAAAAATGGGGTGGTGTCATGGCATTTACTGCTAATACAAAGCTGTTGGTCTCAAGACAAGCTCTTGGTTTCACAGAACACTAGAATTTAGAAAAAGCACAATGTTAGTAGAGCCAGGTGAAATCTAACAGTACAGAGTGTAAGGTAATTCTTAGGAATAATATGAAGCTTTTTGCTGTGAAACGTGGCTTGCCACCTTGTTTCATTGGTAAATCTTAGGAAAAGTATGTATCCCTAATGTCCTAGACTTTGCAGAAAAGACAACCAAGCCTAAGATATGTCGGGTGAGAAGTTTGGCAGGATAGTTTGAAATACTAATGCTAGCACAAAAGGTTAAGTCTTTGCAATAACGTGTATGCTGTTGAAATAGCAAAGTCAAAGCTCTTTTTCATCCCCCGTCATTGAAGCTATTTGAGGACCCAGAGGCTTTGGCTTTTGCCAATCCTAGCAAAACTGAGCACATGCAGGCATGCAATTGCTCTTTACTTAACCCTGCTTTGTATTAACAAAAGGAGGAGAAGAGGGAAGTGGACAGTCAGGACAAACTTGTATGAGCAGACTATGGGCTCACTTAGGCTGCAAGTTAGGAGACAGATTCTAGATATCAGAGGAAAGGTTTTTGAATAAACTTTGACTAGAGTGGGAGGAAGAAGTCTTAACTGATTTCTAGATAGAAGCCTTCATAAATCTATAGCATCTTGCTATCTACTCCTTTGCAGGAAACCGTGAATTATGTCATACAGATTTTTGTAAATCCCATTAATTTCTCTCACACCTCTGCCCTCACCCCGCCCCCCCCCCCCCCCCCCCCCAGAGAACACTGCTAATTCTGAGTACAGAGGAGGCTGGCATCAGTTTAATTGCCCAGAAAGTCTTGATGTCACCACTTTGAATGCT
Organism: Anser brachyrhynchus; assembly: GCF_964034855.1. Classification (NCBI taxonomy): domain Eukaryota; kingdom Metazoa; phylum Chordata; class Aves; order Anseriformes; family Anatidae; genus Anser; species Anser brachyrhynchus. The sequence continues at coordinate 27,837,166 of NC_137698.1, forward strand.
AGTTAAGCTGCTGCTTCCATTTTCCCTGCTGCTGGAGACTCTGCACCCTACTGAGCAAACAGGAACAGTCTGGAGTTCATCTGTGTTTCAGTATAGCAAACTGAAGATTGTCATTAGATGGAAAAAAGAACAAGCATTATAGCTTCAGACATTGTCTTCTGGACTGGATCCTGCAGGTTGGATTCTGCATCTGAGGTGCTGTAAAATAACTTACTGGGGAAATTAAATGTCTTTTGCGAAGAAATTTTTTTCTGGAATACGCAGAAGAGAAATGTTGCACTTCTTAAGTAGGAAAGAAATTCAAAGATGTAGACATTACTTTTTAGTATAATGCAACGTGTGAAGACAAGTGTGTTTAATAATGTCACCTTATAAATAAAGAATGCTTTCTAGTACTGTCTGAAACACTTAAAAGTACTTGTTTAGTCAAAGCAACACTGCTTTTAAGTGTGATGAAGTTCATTAAGTCTGTTCAGACAGACTTAATATATTCCTGCAAACTTGCAAGATGTGGTAGGAGCTGAGGAAAAGTGTACATGCAACCCAGTGTAAAGCTAAGCTGAATATTGATTTTTATGGGAGTGTTGCATTTGCTGTAGTTCAATTTGGATTATGTGAAAAATGGACTCCGGTTTGGAAGCAAGTGCCCTCAGAAGAAAATCTGTTTTCCGAAGAAGAATACGTGGTATAGAGAGCTATAAAATCAGTGATAGTGTGTCATTTTGGAGAAAGTTTCAGATATTGATATGTTTCAGGGTTTTCAGTATAACCAAGTTTTAAAAATTGGCTCCCACCATGCTGTACTCTGTCCATTCACTGCCTCTCTGGTGTGCAGTGCATTGTGACAGCAGTGGTGGTTCTTCAAGTTGTGCTATCCAGCCTGTGGCTCAGTGTGCAGGGTATACCAATTTTACTTTTGGTCAGTGCTGGTTAAGAATTTTGCATGCAAAATTGAAGAGGAGGGGTTGGCTCTTTCTTGGAGTGTTCGTTTGTGTTGACTTCAAAGGCCTCCATCAATTTAAATTTATCCAAGGCTTCCCATATTTTTTCCCATTTTTAATGTGTTTGATGGCTAGCATATGAAATTTAATGAGGGAAATGTGACAAAGTGAAATGATCTAGGAGAGGTACAAAACTTATAAGGAACACAATTTAAATTGATGTGATTACATCTTTTCCTCCTGTGTGCTTTCAGGCAACGATCTCCTTCCTAGTGAAACAAAGATTTCTTTATAATATATGGCTACATATTTAAACGGGCACTTAGTGTAGTTTTGGTTTAAAAACAACCTGCTTTCTGTGTGTTATTCTTTAGGCAAGCCCTGTAATAACTTAAATGTGCGAGAGTATGCTTTATTCAAAGCAATGTGCTTCTGTTGTTTTCCTCAAGATTTATAAAAATAGCTTTATAAAACTGCATGCATTTGGATATCATTTTATATCAAACAGGTTCCCTGTATCAGTTGTGGTCTTTGTGATAAAATCCAGAGTCTCAAGCTAGTGGAAAAATAAATAAATAAATATTACTAAGTTCTGCCCTTTACTCTTGTGGGAGAAAGAAAGGTGAAGCATGTTAGAGAAGCTGATCACGAAATCATAAGGAGCTGATGTAAGTGGGTGGAAAGGGAAGAGATGTCCTTGAGCACAATCAGACTAGAATACTTTGCAAATGATCTTTGGATATTCAGTGGTAGTTGATATCCATCACTTAGGTGAATGTTTTGAAGACAAAGCAAGTAAGGAATGGCTGCTGGACTCTAGCTGTAGAAGTATATCAGCAAGAAATACAGATGAGCCTTGCAATTTTGTTCTTAATATGTTTGCTTTTTATAATGGATGCTATCTGACCTCCTAAAGTCCATAGGACAATGTAGCTACCCACAATGGCACCAATAATATTCTGTGATGAGAAACGGATCTGTGGAGCTAGCATATTTATAGAGCTGTTTTTATTGATAATGTTAGTATTCAAAATCCTCCTGTGGAGTGATCATTAAAGCTCATTTAAAAACTCTCAGAGGATTGCTTATGGCTCGAGTACAGTGCAAGGAATTTAAATCTTAATTATATACAGAGGGATATAAGAAATAGAATTTGCAGTCACAATGCATTTCTTGATTGTGAATCCATAATATATTGTTTCTTCAGAGAGTTGAAATGATGCCATTAACTTAAGAGACGAAAGTATTCATTAAATCAGTGGTGCAGCGCTGGGCTCTTAATTTGATAAAAAAAAAAAAGATTCTTAGAACAAGTTTGCTGCAGTACTACAGCTTTTGTTAGTCTCTGCTACTGGTTACAGTGGTGATATTTTGGAAGTGAGTTGCATATTTCACTGAAGTGCAAAAATTAATCCTTTAAGCCACAGAGCACTCAAGAATTAATCCATGGCTAATATCTAGATTTGACAATTGCTGGTGGTTAAATTTTTTTATGGTCTTCTCATTGTTCAAGATATATACTAAATATTAGCGACTTCTAGTGACAAGCTTTTTGTATTTATTTACAAAAGATATTAAATTTCTAAAATTATGGATTTGATTCCATTAACTCAGGTGCGTATACTTATTGTATGGGAGCCACGTGCTTTTTGACATTACTCAAATGAACTTCTTTGAAAGGTCTGCAAGAAATTTTCACCTAGACCTAAATAAGAGTAATCTGAAGCAGTCTGTGAGTTTGCCTGTTCACCTGTATCACTGTATCAAATATTCAGCCCTGAATATCATTTTTTTTAAATGAAAGATTTGTCATCTAGAGTCTTTATTTCAATGTTCAGTGCTATTTAGAGTATTTTTAAGAACTTGAAACCTAACAGAGTATTTTGGTTGAGCAAGAGAATTATGCTGAATGAATAATTTCGTAGGAAACAACAAAACTTTTCTCAATCCTACCCCAACCTGGATGTGTTCTTGCTGTTGCTTTGCTTTCATTGCTTATGGGGATGGTTCCTTATATTTTTACATCTAATGTGCATGGGTCTTTGCTGTATCTATGTCACAGAAAATAAAAATGTGGATGGAGACCAGGATGTAGCCTAGAATATCTTGTTTATTTACCTAGATTTCTAGGAAAGCTATGGAAGTACTAGGCTATATGACAAAATCTGTTTGCTGTAATCTAGAGAATGTCATCGTGTGGTATTGGGGTTATTTCAATGGAGATGAGTTGGAATTGAGATATGTATTAGAGAAAGGCAGCTAACCTAAACCTCTATCTGGAAAACTTCAGGCTGAACATTCAGTGCTGTAATTACCTCAAAATGACTAGCTGAGGCTGGACAAAATCATTTTCTTTGGCACTTTGCTTTATGCCTCTAGCTTGAAAGAGAAATTAAACCTGCAAATGCTGGAGGTACTGTCAAAACAAGACAACTGAAACAAGAAATATGTTGCTTGCTTTCTAATTCTTATAGTTTTTTTCTCAAGCTCTTTCAGCTTACCTTCTGCAACATGCTATATCATTTACTGTTAATTAAATTCCAATGTATTGTGCAAGGAGATGAAATTGAACATGGGTAAGGTGACCAGCATCTAGAAGTGCACAGTGTTTACGTACAAACACCTAGGGCAGGGTAGTTTCATGGGCAGAGTGAAAGAGCCCAGCAGTCAGCTGAGTGGGAACTTCTGTAAAGAGACCTGGGGGGGCTTGTGTGGTGGTTCTGTGACCTCTAGGCACAGACATGGAAGATGGGCTGGTAGCATGATGAGCTATTCATACCAAGTGAGCATGAACTCAAAGAAATATGCAATTGTCAGTGGTTCTAAACAGAAGTTATAAATGTAAATTTGCCCAGTACCAGAGAACAGTTAATAATTGGCTGTGAGGGGATCCCAACAGTGAGCTTAAGTGTTTTCAGGTGAACTGGATGTCAGAGCAGTTCACGTACTTTCTAGTTTTAACTTATGGTAGACATTGCTAGACTCCTAGAAGCTCTTTAGGTAGGATTGGTGAGTAGGTAATAGACTTAGGTCCTGAAAGAGGGTATCTGTTCAGGTTCTTCCAGTCACTTACCTTGGCCGCTGTAGAAATCTACACAAACAAGGTTATCCTGAACTGCTGGTAACCTTTTCATTAAGAGTATGCCAGGAACTCTTGATATGCACACTTAATAGTTCCTCACTTAAAGCCAGCCTTAAGTAGTATGGGATTTTAAATATTTGCCATCAGGTAGCTTATTTGTACTATCTCCATTGCGCTTGCTCTACTTGAAAGTCTCTATTTCTCGAGTTTCTCTGGAAGTAATTTGAAATAGAGCATGTGGATAGCTTCCCTGTAGCACACCTTGAAAAAAGTTTCAAGAACCATTTTTTTTTCCTGAAGGGGGGTGATTATTTGGAATGTGGTTCAGAGTTATCACCCTTAGACATGTAGGAGTCTGTGCTTAGACAACACAAGGGTGTTTAAAATAGAAATGTACCTCACTTTGAAATGCATTTATTGGCAGGAGTAAACTATTTTTCACTGTTGTGAGACTGGTCTGAACAACATCTTGAAGGAGCACAGAAGAAAGGAACTGTGAATCCAGTTTTCCCAAGGGCAGACTGATCATCTAACCTAACTCTTGCTCACTGTTAGGGCAATAGTTAATGTAGTGATGGTGCTGGCTACACAGAACTTATATTGAATCTTTTATTAAACCTGCCTGGGTATAAAAGCTGTAGCCTGATCTTTCAAAGCTGAAAGGTCTGTGCTTGAACATCGAACTAGGCATAAGAGATGAAAGCATAGTGCAGATATTTTCAGGAGCATGACTTATCTACTGGAACTTTTGTTTGCTTTTTTAATATATTCTTCAGAAAATATCTGTAGATCATGCTTTGGTCCTACTCCATCTGTTTCCATCTGTATATTGGCAGTTGTTTTTAAAGGCTCCATGTTTAAGAGATGTGGGTTGTGGTTGTTCCCCACTTGGCTTACAGAGACTGTTCCAAACTGACAGCTGAATGGTAGATTGTTTTGGCTGAAATTCAGGAAATGGGGACTATTTCTACAGCATAATGCTTAGTGGCTAAAGCTTCACAACTGTTAACATTTCTTTAATGCAGCTCGAATAAAAATGTATAGTTCATCTAGCAGTCAAGGAAAAGGAATATAGTTGCTACTTTTGGTTGTTTTATGGTAATATTGCTCTTTCTCAAAACTGCTCACTACAAATGATGCTGTGATGTATCAACTTGGTGGATGATACAGCCTTGGTAGTATCAGTGAATTGAACAAAGGACAATGTGTCTGCTGCTGTGTATCTTTGTACAAAGCAGTTTCTTTCATTCATGGGGGCCAAGACTTTGAACAAAGTGAAGAATTTTTTATCTGTTATTTTAGAAATGAAAGAAAAGATGAGGAGAAAAGAGTAGAGATGTACTTGGGGTGTATGTAGAAACTTGAAGAACTCTGACGATAAAATGATTAATAAAGTTATGCTATTTATTCACCTTTAAATGGTGCAACAGAAACAGGAGATCTATAGAGAAGGACCTTCAGGAGATAATTGGATTTTCACCTGTGCCAGAATAAAAGGTGTAGTATAATGCAGCCAGCATGGGTGTAGTTTGGAACAAATTTGATAAATGAAATCTGAATTACAAACTTGTCCAAATTCAAAAAAGGAAAATTTAGAACCAGAGCATGCGAAGTACTTTTCAGGTAATGAGTACACTTAGATAAAATCTGGAACTGCTGAAGAATTGCCTGAAATACCTTCCTGCAAACGTTCAGTTGGCTTAGAAAGAATGGAAATGAAGAAGAAACCGTTGGTTGGCATTTTGAGGGAACAAGACAGGCAGATAACAAGTCTTTTTCTAAAATTAATAATAGCATTGTTAGAAATTTAGGTGAGAGATGGACAAATTGGTGACAATCTGTAAAATGTAGTTGCAGAAGTACTGAGGAAAAAGGATTGGACCTGATAAACTTCACAGATCAAACAAAAGCAGGAAATCATCAGAAATTAAATCTAATCTTAATAGCCTTGAAATAAAATGGAGAAAGGCAGTGGAGGGTAAAAGGCAATGAGTTAGTGAATTAAAAAGCCAGAATTAAGATAACGGTACAAGTCTATTCAGCAGTGGGGGGGGAGGAGGGGGGGGGGCGCGGCAAAACAGAACAAAATAGCAGAAACTGCACTGATGGCAATTCTGTGTGACACTGAGCAAGGGGAATAAGAAAAGAGAAGGCAGGATGGAAATAAAAACAGTTATCAGATAGGAATATACAGAAGTTCATAAAGATGAACCTTTCTGCATGTTAAACAGTCCTATACAAAATTCACAGATGAGCTGCCACCCTTGCCCTTCCTCTCTGTCAAACAAGGAGGGCTATCTCACAGCAGCTGAACCAAGAGATTACAAAGATAATGTTAATGTGACCCAATTATCTTTCAATTGCTAGAGGAAATTCTATCACTCCATTAAGAAGGACGAAAACCAAAACAAAACACTTGTTTACTTTTTTCCCTCCAATTTCTTAACCCTTGTTAGGCAATACAGCAATACCATGTAAATAAATGACACAGTATTGGATGTGTTTTAGTGCACAGAGAGGAACTCTTCTCAGCTCTTCAAATTGGACACTCTCAACTGGAGGTACAGTGAGGAGTGCAGTGACTGTTCCACCTCTTCCATCTTATTAAAATAAAGTGGATGTCAGCATCTCTGTTCACCTCTGTTCAGGGCAGGAGGCTTATGCTACCTTATTCCTACTTGGATTTTTGCTTTGATCAGCTTTGACACTAAAAGCATTGGTGAGAGTCCTTGTTCAGGAAGACAACCTCTAGACCTTGTGCTCCACTGGTTCACTTTGTTGTTGTAAAGCTTGTACCAAAAGCTTTTCATGCCCCTCCAGAAGTATATGAGGAGGCACAAACGAGCTGTGTGTTTGGCATGTGTGTAGTTGTTTGGTTCAGTATGGTAACCTCAGGAAGAGAGGCATGTATTTCTGTCAGAGTGATTTATACAAATCTCTGGAGACTGAGCAGATGTTCACTGTTCGATTTATTCCCCCCCCCCAAAATGTGTGGGAAGTGAATAAAAAAATCGATCTTTTCAGGTATAATAGATATTGACAGAGAAGACCCTTAAATTATTGTCCTTATACTGGCGGTGGGTTGTGTGTCACCAAATCACTTTTGACCAAACATGGTAGGATTTAAGCAGGGGGAAAATTTGAAAGAACATAGACAATATAGAGAGAATGCCCTTCATTGAAGGTGCGAAGTGCAGCTTATTACCACTAAGAAAAAATAATTACCAGTAAGAAAAAAATAGTATCCTACCTGGAGAAATTGAAGGAGACAAGTGTGAAAAAGATTTCAGATTCTAAAGCTATTTCTGTTTCATATGGTAAAGACCATGCGTGTACTTCCCTCTTCATTATATCAAAGGAAGACATGTCATTTGAAAAATCATAGCTGTCTTGCAAGAGATGGGAAGGATTCGTCCTACAGATCACAAATCTTGGTTCTGTTCAGCTGTTGTGCAAATGGAAAATGCCTTACGGAAGGCTGGGTTTCTAAACAAAGTGTTGCAATTTAAAATTAATAAAAAGATCTTTTTTATACTCTGGTTTTATTTTTGGATCAAATTAATGCCATGAACTGTTTTGTATGCTATCTTAGGTCCATTATATTGAAGTAGGCTGTCTGTGATCATCTTTAGAGATTTTTTTTTGTTTGTCAAATTATCTGACAGTTGTGGTTATTTATATTATCACAGCATCTATGGACTACAACGTGTGTGGACTTCGTAATTCTTTTGTTCCTATCAGCACAAATTCAAATCCAGTTTTTCTTGTGCTTAGTCCAAATGCTCTTGGTTCAGATAATGAGTTACAGTGAAAAGGTCAGAAGCCCTTGAAGTTTATTTCATAAAATAGAGCTTGTTGCCTTGCTGCCATTTTACACAACTGGTGTTTTAGCACCTATCTATCACCTGTACAAATGACATCATATAAAACTTGAAAAATAGCATAGAGAAGACTGCAGTAGATACCTGGTACATTGCAGACAGCACTTTTGGAAGAGCTAGGATCATAAAGTCCCTCAGGTGGGATATTATGGTATAGCTGACTTCTAGCTGATCAGTTTTATTTGGCTGGGTTATCTGAATGCTTGCCAGTATCTTAAATCATATGCTGCCAATCATACACTCCTTATGAATGGGAAATGCTAGTATTGCACTTCTGCAGATGAAGAACCAGGAGGGAATGCATGCCAGGACACAGGGGAAGCTGGTGGAGGGGAAGGGAACCAATATCGAAAGCGCCTGAGGCTCCTCATCCCTGCTATAGCATGACTCAACATCAGAATGAACAAGAGGGGAATGAGAAGGAAATGAGAAATTTAGAGATTATGTGGAGGAGAGGCAACCTGAGCCTTTAGTAGGTAGTTCCTTCAGCATGGTACTTGGACCACATCTGTCGTGTGCACACAAAATCTATCACTGAGAAGTGTGTGGTTAGCGTTGACACTATAAAGAGTGGAGAAGAAACTCCTCCTGGTTATATCACACTGGAATTTTTAAGATGAACATAAAATCCACGAAAGTGGTATTTCAATAGAAACTGAAATAATTGCCTCTGTATTTCACTTCTGTCATCCTTCAAAGCTGCAAAGTGGTAAGAAATTACAGCATTAATGCTCACAGCAAAGCTGAATGAAAATTGACTCTGTTTCTAAGGAGGGATATCCAGTGCAGTAATGCTGCTGTAAAGTAAGCAGTTGGAATTACATTTGTGGAGTTTATAACCTGAACCCAAACAACCTGAATCCTTTCAATGTTCCACTTCTGTGCTCATATTTTAATATCTCTGATGCTGATATTACTCTAATTTTATGGGCTTGAGGGAATGCCTGCACTAGTTGGAGTGCTTTCAAAAACGAAGGCTTTATTTTTAGGTCAAATGAATTTGAGGCAGAAAAAATCTAGACGTGAACTTGGTAATTAACTAGTTTTGAGCAATGAGTGCCACATCTGAGGAGGGAAATGAGTTGGGATTCTTATTTTGGTTGTTACTGAATATGTGGGGACGTTAGAATGTGTATTATGCTTATATTGATATCACAAATTTTTGCATACTAATAATGTAGAAAGCAATAAAATATGGAAAATATCAGTTATTTGTGCATAGCAAGAACATAATTAACTGCATAAGGTTATTAGCAACTTCTGGTGAAATGTTAATGGAGAAAGAGAAAACAAAAGTGCTCTTTACAGGAAAAAGCATGTCATTTTACCATTCATTCTCTACAACATCTAGCACTAATCCTGATCGTGCCTTGAAGGCATGGCTATTAAATGGTGTCATTGCATTAATACTAGTAATTTAGATTTTTTCAATAGGCTGCAGCTGATGGTAGCAAGGCAATCAAAGGGTCTGTCTAATTCTCAGTTAATCTTGTATTTGAATTATTTTAAAACTTGGATTATGTTAAAGAGGCTCCTGGGCCGAAAGGGAGATGGCAAGAGATGTCTACTGGGAGGAAGCTGTGATGTTCTCCATGTCATCCATTCTCCCATAGTCTTGTGTCAGCATAGGGATGAGCAGTCATGAGATAACATGAGCAAAGTGCACAAATGTTTTAGTGAAAAGTTACTAGCTTTGTTTTACTGTTTTTAGGTCTTAGAGAATATTCTAGACTTAAATATAGTTCCTGTTCCTAAACAAAAGGAGTGCAAGTACAATAAAAAAAAAGCCTTCATCCTGTTGAAATATTCTCAGGAAGAAACAGCGAAAAAAAGTTTGAATCTTCATGAGTTGATGAACAGTTTGTTGCTCTTAAGTGTGCATTTCTTTATCTACAAGATAAGGTAATCAACATCCCAACATCTTTAAGTACCTTAAAAACTAAAAGGATATATCCCCTCTAATATCAGTGCTTCAAAAAGCTATTTTTTTCTAAGAAAAATATTTATTATGGAGATTTATTTTACTTTTTTTACGTATCATGTGAAGTCTGCCCTTTACTTATCAGGTCCCGTGGGACGAGGTACATCTCTCTTTGTGAAGTGATATGCTGAAAGTAATGTTTTATGCTATGAAGTGCTCCTAGAAGAAATGAAGGTGTTTTTTAAACTTTTTCTAATAGTAAGAAACTGAGCAGTGGGAATTCTTTTCCCAGTTTCCTACAGAACTTCTTTAAACCTCACAAGAAAATAAAAGTACTGCATGCAATATGCAGGGAAAATAAAAGTTAATAGACATGCAAAGGAAAACCCATCTACAACCTCTACAGCCAAGAGATCCTCAAATTTCTCTTGAAGATGAGACAAAGTAATTTAAAAGTTCATCTAACCAGATTTAAAGATTAAAAGTTTATATAAAATCTACTGATGTTGGTTGGACAGCTTTCTCAATATTAAGTTTGTAATTAGTTGACATGACCTTGTCTTCCAGATGCAGTTACCTTCTTATCGCTATACTGTTATGCTGAAAATCTGCATTATCTCCCATGCAGTATTATCTCTTCATATTGAAAGCAACATTAATACCTTCATTTTTAGCCATCATAAATCAGATCTTTTTTTCTAGTTGTTGAAAAAGATCTTGAAGTGATTTTATAGCAGAACTCCAATCAGATAATGCTAATCTGTACGGAGTACAGCAATGCATTCACAGGAGAAAATATTAATATTGCAGTTCACCCCAGAGGTGACTGCATTTCAATTTGATAAATTGTTTATCATCATGGAATCATATCTGTCAAGCTTCGAATCTATTTTGGGGACTTTGGAAAGAATGAATTTCTACAGGCATGGTTCATTGCCATTTACAACAATATGCCAAATGGCACATGCTCTATTAGACATAGTCAAAGAAGATTAATTGTCATGTTTGGCAGAAAAATCAAAAACTTTTTATTAATTGTTTTCACTTCATGGGCTTGTCACAATGGGACAATCCTGGAACAGCCATAGAGCATTCTTGCAGCAATGGGAATATCTTATCTTTTCAAGCATGAGGCGCCTGAATCAGCTTCCATTGACATCAGAGGAAAAGTTAGTGAACTTGCATCATCATAAAATGGCTGTAACAGCTTATTCGACCTCAGAGTTTTGCTGTTGTGAGAACTTGAAAATCATCCAAATTGCAAAACATTCAGTTCAAGGTTCATACTTCTTGCACTGGCAGATTACATAGAGTTAACTATGGCTTTAATATATAGAATGCTTAAAATATAACTTGGATTGTGCAGAATTCTCAAGTCCTTAGAGATTTCATGAAACGTGATGCATGAATGGTCTTTAACCTTGGAAGTGGTAAACTGGTATCCAGATATAACAAAATACCTTAATGTTTGCCTCAACTTATTTAGTCTTTTTTTATAAATCTCTACACATATATGCATGTGTATACATAAAAGTAAGCTTTATTTATTTTTGTCCATTATAAATTGACATTTTTACTGCCCAAAAGGGATTTGTCTTTGAAGATATACTTTGTAATACACCTTCATCCTTCCACTGAAGTGAACTGCCTGTGCATCTATAAGAAATAAGATGCTGTCATTTGCTTTACTGAAAGTGTTGGTTAAACTAAATTTCTACACGAGACTTTAAACCAGAAGTTATATAACCAAAATATATTCAGCATTTCAAGACCAGATGGCTTCTGTGGTTTTTCAAAATGTATGTTCTCTACTATAACAACTTCTGGAATTTTTGCTTATAACTTGAGCAGAAGCTAAAACCAGTGCTATATTTGAGTTGGAAGGGACCTTAAAGGTCATACGGTTCAATCTCCCCTGCCATGAGAGTGTACATCTTGTTAATCAGTTTCTTGCTGCATCAGTTACAGATTCAGTTTTGAACTGCCCTAAATGTAGCTCATAACAGTTTTGTTTTCTCTGACTTGGCTTCAGGCAGCATGTGGAACTGGCTGTGTCTACACTTCAGGACAGGTGCAGTCAGCACAGTAACTCTCATCCCTTGTTCCCTGCCTAACCTGAAGAGGAAGAAGCACAGAAACCACATGCACAGCTGCTTTGCCATATGTCTGGGTTTTCTGCTGTAGACAACTGAAGTACGTGTTCATACCTAATCCTGACATACAGCTGGGCTGTGGTCAGCATATGCACTCCAGTGCTGAAGCTGAGGCATAGCCACTAAAGCTCAAGGCTCCAAAATAGTGCATTTTTCTTTTTGCATGAGCAACCAAGATGTTTGACAGCCTTCAAAATAATGTCTGAGCCTTATTTATCTATGAATATTCCTGTGATGCAAAAAATCCAGCATTGGCCTTAGAATATATAACATATGTCAAAGAATGTTAAAAGCAAACTGTAATATTCAATTTTATTTAAACAGCAAAAGCACTGTAATAGAGTCTCATGAGAGATCCTAATATTGGCTGTTTCCTTACAGTTTCAGGACAAGTGAAGGAAAGTGTATTTGTCTCATACTTTCTCTTGAAACTGTGCTTCTTCCATGGCTTGCTTTCCAAGTGTTCTTGTCTCAGCTACAAAATTCTTGCTTTAAAGAACCAATTTCATCTCACTTAATATAAATGCTCTTATAAGAGTTAGCAGATTAGGGGAAAAATTTGTACAGAGCTGCTGTTTCCTAGAATACTCAAGGAATTCTTGTCAGTTGCCTTAACTGCGTAAGTGGTCATATTTCTTTTTTTCACAATCTTTTCATATTTTTTGTGAACTTGACAGTGGCCTTCATTTCATGTTTGGCAATGACACTATTAACCCTCACAAACATTAGTGAACAGTTTCCTTACGTATGTGGGATGTAAGGTATAGTGAGAAGTATCTGAAATTAAGGCCTAGACAGGACCTTCTTGGCAGGTAGGTGAGCTGTTGCACATACACCAGAGGTACAGGTGGTTTCTTTGGAAGTGTTTTGTTTTCCTAGGATCTGTTTATCTATTATGGTCCTATTTTGTGCTGATTAAGGCGAGATGGTAAACACCGAAGTAGCAGTAATTGCATTTTCATGGCTTTACGCAACAGACAATGACAGAGAGAACCAGAAATGAGGAGCCAGCAGTGGAGTATAAGGAAGTCCTAGAAGTCTGCAAGAAGAACGTAGAAGATGCCATGCTGCTGACTGGCACTTCTGGGCAGAGCCATGTGCACTGACTGGGCAATGCAAAAACAAGTTTCACAACTCCCAACAACTAGAAGTGCCAATTAATGTAATTCTATTCTGATGAGCCTTGTGGAAATAATTATATCTGCATCTCCTCTCCTGGGAAATACTAAGGAAGATTACAAGTCTCTGGAGGACAAAGTTTGTAGCCATCTGTTATGTAGGTTATCTCAGACTCTCTTACTCTGCCTTGAACTAGCTGAGGACTTTGCCATGTACTTTTCTTTTTAACTTGCGTAACAGTCCAAATTTTAGAGTTCAATGATATCAACTTTAATAGTTTAAATATTGTTGTGGAAATTAGGTTATTCCCAGGTTTATTCTGTATTTTACAAGTCAACAGTTCATATTACTTAACCTGTGTCTAGAGGTAAAGAGGAACGATGACTTTAATATTAGTAAGATTCTGGAGTGAATTCAGCAGATGGACTAACCCCCATGAGCTGTCTCACAGTAGGATTGATTCCTCTGCTCTTTTTTGAGGGGACCTGTAAGTAGAGAGGTCAGATGTTTTACAACTCTCCCATTTGCTAGCACAGACTGCTTGTTGTTGGGTTTGTACTTCCAAAGCCCTTTTGTGCAGTGCAAACATGCAATTTTTATGTAATGACTTGAAAGTCTTAACACTAGATACGTTGCATATTTAACTGATCATTTTACACTGTCTATAAGTCTAGATTTGTCCCTTGACCCTACTGTGGCATGAAACCCTGAAATCTTGAAATCCCTGTAACTAGAGGGCAACAACAAGTAGAGGGCTAGCCACTGGAGGGCTACTACATTATAGGGTGAATACAAATTACACCAAGGTCTGAGCATCTTGATGCTATTACATTCTGAAACAGGGACTCAAAGCAGGATGATATATTTGTACTAGGAAATATTGGATTTGAGGGTTTAGATTTCAATTTTAAATTGGGAGTGAAAGACAAATTATATCTGACATCATGGTATTGTTGAGAATGGCAATATCTTCCATTGAATGCTTAAAATCAGCTTTCCCTGTATATTTTGATGCAAATAGCCAGCAATAGCTTTTTTTTGTTCGTTTGTTCGTATCTTTTCAAGAGTTAATTCTAAAGAATGCCTTAGCATCACTTCCAAAATGAAATTGTCAGGAGTCAAAATTATTATTCCTTTCCTACTGCTGTTTCATCCACTGACTTCATATGGTAAGCACCCTTGGTCTGATCAAATGTTGCCTGACCTGTAACCTTTGCTTTTGTAGCCCCATATGAGGCAAGAGCTGAAAAACAAATGTCAGAATTTCACACCTACGCATTGATTTTGTAGGAACTGTTTCTAAATGAAGTAATACATTCTGAAGATCATTTGAATTAATATTTAAAAGACACACCACATGTTCTGCTGTTCTAAGGCTATATTCTGAATGAGGAGAAATAGTTATTTTTGTTTTGGGAACTGCTTTTTGGCTGGAGGAAAAATAGCCTTTCTGTCACTGAGAACAGTAGCTGATTAGATCTCAGATAAAAAACCCAATGTGTACTTAATAATTCCATGAAACAGATCATATTGGAGGCCAAATGTGTGTAAAACAGATTATACTTGTTTGTATAAAGTAAACACTTCTGTTTCCCATAAGTGCAGACAGCTGTGAGTGTAGGTTTAATTCCCCTTCACTTCCAGGCTCTAACCACCCAAAATATTGTTATGCTCAAAGCTTTCATGAACAAACTTAATATAAAATGATACCCTGAGTAGTTTAAAAAAAATGAATCAAGTGATAGCAGTTTGGAGGAGGAGGATGGCTATGAGTACACAGAATGTCATAGGAATAGTTCTTATCAACACAACTGAAGGTTTTGAGTGGGGTTCAAACAGTGGCTGGAAACCACAAGTCGTAGTCTTAGTCATGCACAGTGGAGGTACTGTTAACCTGAGTTCCTTGGCTGTATTTCTTTCAAGAAATGAAACATTTTTGCAGGCTATTGATCAGGATTTTAGGTATGCAATGTACTTTTATTTTTAAAAATGATTGCCTTTGTTAGGCTAATACACATTTGAAAAAAAAAATCAAATTATATATAAATTAGAAAGAAAAGGCCTGAAGTTATAGCCATTACCGTTCAACCTTAACTGCTTTCAGCTAGTTGAGGTGATGTGAGCAAGTACTTGCTATCTATGAGAATATCCTGGGTGTAATTTGTGAATATGTAGGGGACAGCCAAGACTGTTCCTGTACAACGGCAATATTAGATTCAGAAGCTTATTCGAAGAGTTGGCACTGCCTCAATAGCTGCTTACGGCAACAATGTACATGGATTTTATACATTATTTTATATGACCTACATAAGATCTACTCTGTATAACGATGCTCTCTATAGTGAATGGAGTGTTGTATTATTCATAGGGGGCTTGCAAAAACATAATTGTGAAGAAATAGCTGATGTTTGACTCATTAAGGCTATACATTTTAAAAGAAAGCCAACATTTAAATTGATCATTTAATCACTGTCATGTATCACTGAAAGAATCTTCCATTATGTGTGTTTGAACAAATGACCTCTAAATGAGGATATTCTGAAGTGGAGCAAGAGAAGGTATTAAGGTCTCAGCTGAAGTACAATTTCTTAAAAACAGTTGTACCATGATGTTAAGACACAGCTGCAATTTTTAGCACTCTAGGCATGTTATTTTGTGGTAACTTTTTTTGTCACCTAGAAAAAGTTGTGTCTCTAAGGTGGTGGGGTAGCTGAGCTCTAGGTATCACCAGGGGAGTGCTAAACAGAGACAGTCTGCTGAACATAGTAAACTACCCTCTTTAACTTCTTACACCAGAGCTAACCTATGCTGTAGCATGCACAGCATGAAAAAAAGCCAATGGATACAAAAAAAAATGAACAGTCAAGAAAGGAAGAAATATATGGTCCCATAATGCTCATTCCTCACCTTCCAAATACTTCTGTGTGTGTGCAAGAAGTAGTTCTGAATTAAAGATGACTAAGTTACATTAATGAAATGTAAGAGTTGTCTAGAAAATGGTAGCTTTTTCTGCCATGACAACACAGCACAACAAAGATCTGTAGCAACAGAGGAAAGATTAAAATGCAAACTTCAGTGCATAGAAAAAACATGCATGATTATAATATTCTTGTCTTCACTGCTACATTTTTTAGGAAAAGAGTTAAGTCAGATCTCTAAGCCTTGTTTGTATAACTCTTTGCAGAGAATTTTCTGAGTACCTTTCTCCTTTCTGTTCACCAACAGAATTTGCAAGAGAGGTTTCTTAAACTGAGTCTCTGTGGAATTACCTGCTTGCTTGTATTGTGAGCACGATGTTCGGTGTCCTGTATGGAAAGCTGAGGAAAGGGGAGATACTCCTATTTTATTGTTGTGATATTTTATTCATACCTTTTTAAAGGAACTTTAAATGTATTTAAATATATTGAATCATGAAAGTGATGTCAGCAAGACTTGTGGGAAGGTTGTTAAGGCTTTGGGCTTTGACTCCCTGCCTAATAGACACCACGCTAAGTGAGTAGACAAATGTGTTCGTATTTGTCACAGACAGTGAATTAAGATAGAAGGTAATCTCATCTCTGAATACTTCTTTAGATACTCAGTATTAATTCTTTATCACAGATTTATTTGCAGAATTCTTGTTGCCTGGACAACATCAACGATCTGCAGAATATAAACTCTGGGAGGTTGGCTACACTTTGGGTCTTTGGTTTCTAGTTTTCACGTAAGAGAAAACAAAATGCATACCCACTTAGAGCATGCATTATTCTAACTGTACAGGATTATCATCTTGTACACTAAATTACCAAAGCTCTTTGCCTATGTGAGATTTCTTATAAGCAGGAAACTTAAATTACGTGCATTCTGGTTACTGTTTCATAGTAAGATCAGTTTCTAGCAGATAAATATTTTGCCAGTCTCAGAAGGCATTTTTGAAGCTTATTTGTCCCCTGTTCTTTTTATTCTGTTATGTTTGTTGGAAATGGCTTCTCACTCCTTTATGATTGCTTGTCACTTAAGTCACAACAAGAGATCTGGATGAAAATGGCAGAATGGAAAAAACAGCATTTCAATGGCTTTTTTGTAATATTGTACAAAACTGGCTGGCCACCTCTTCCTAATTTATAGTAAGGTTGGTTCAGCACAAGCTGATTTGGAGAAGTTTTGAAAGTGTGAATTTTAATTTTTTTCTGATGAATGTATACATGATTCATTTTGAACTTTAATCCAGCCATCATTGAAGTCTCTGGTGATACTGCCATCAATTCCTATGGTGCAGAAGTGGATTTATAACGAGCTATTTAACATGTCACTTATCTAAATTGTCACAGCTTGAAAGGTGTAGTAAAAGACTGGTGGGGTTTTAGAGTGACTGAAGGGCCTGTAAATGTAATCAAAGAGACCAAATTGTGTGTGAGAGGCTGTTTTATCTCAGTGTCTTTCATCTACAGAAACCTGATGGAATTTCAGTAGCTTCTGGCATACAAAAACACATAGTCAAATGCAGTGTTTGGAATGACTCTTCAGAATAAAACCAGACAGATGAGGAGCTTTACTGCTAAGCAGCTACAATTCAGGAGTTCTAAGTTCTTCAAGTTTTGTAACAAAACTTCTGATGCAAGTATTGTTTGTAAGCTATTTCTAACTTGGTTTTCTTATCTGCACAATAATGGGCTCCTATCTTGGAAAAGATCTGAGAATGTACTCTATTATTTACGATGTGTTTTGAAAGAGATGATAGTGATGAATAAGATAAATCATGAAAGCTGTATATAGTTGGTGTGTATTAACAGATTTCCTTTCTGTCTCCTGATCTTAATGTGTTGTTCAGAATTACGTAATTACATACACCTGATCTCAAATGGAATAAGCTTGCTTATTTCAGGAGTTTCTCTCATTCTCTCAGCTTCTAAAATTAAATTTGATTAAATACATCCAAAGATATACTAGTTAAACAACAGCAACAACAACAAAAAAAACCCACCATATTTTCTTAAAACAAACAAAAAAAATCAATTCCTGATGAAACATGGAACAACTTGTAGCAATTGTTAGGCTAGGTATGTATCCTGTTGCAGTAAATGAGGTGTGAAAAAAGTGACTTCATCTTCTTTCCAAAAGACTTAATTATAAACACTCAGGGTGATAGCATACACAATATATTTATTGTTCTTTTACCACAAACTGTCAGCAGTGACCTGCAGCAATGTGGGAAGAGCTGCAGTGTATGTTACACAGAGCTGACCTTGGAATTGCCAGAAGTTCTGAGCAAAAAATAACTTTAAGTTAATGGGAAAACTTTTATATAATATTTTTCCTTGAATTAAGGGATTCTAAAAACTAGTTCAGGAACCAGAACAACAGCAATAATCAAAACTTGGCCAGATTCCTTCATGTCTCTTCAGCCCCAATGGATATTGAATTGTGGAGGAGTTAAAGTTTCATAGGCTGGCTCTGCTACAGAATTTCATTTTTATTAATAATAAATGAGATGTCAGTGAATGAATCATCTAGAGTATTATTCAGCATCTTCGGGCTTTGCATTATCTTCTTTTCTGTTATATATGTTCCGTATAAATGTGTTCAGTGCAACTGCCCATGTTGGTTTAATGCGTCTGTCGTGTGTTTATAAAATAATGGATAAATTATCGCTTTCTCACCTTTGTTTTGAGATTTCAACCTAAATTTCTTTTGATGGTTTCTTTCCCTGTATTCAGATATGGTGCTGCGCCATGTTACTCTCCTGGCACCAGTTCTCTTGGCAGGTAGGCCATCTCTCCTCTCACCATCTTATCTGCTGTTAATCTAAAATTTTAATTGACAAAATTTTCTTAAATTAGGTTTTCCTTGTGCAGAAAACATTTCTTAGGAAGACAGTTCCATGGAATGTTAAAAATTCTAGGAATGCTTTAGAGTGATTTAGAGGCAGTATATTTTTTTATCATTGATTTGTTTGCAAAATGAACAAGCCAATAGAGTTAGGATTTTTAAATACACATAATGTATTTGTCTGTAGTAATGGGCACGGAACCAGATCTGTTTCTTCATCTTACAACGTGTTATCAGTCCTATGAGCTAAATGCCTGTATCCAAGAAAACTGAAAAAGAGGAAGGAAAGATATTTTTCCTAAAAGCTAAATCTTTCCCTTTTCCATGGGCTCTAACAAAGGATAATTGTAGTGTCAGTGGAGAAGACTGATCTGAAAAATCCCAACAATGTATTTTGCTATTACTTGTGTGTTTTTTTCTTAGGTGAAAGAACAGCCAACACTTCTGGAGACCATTCTGAGTAAACTCTGTGATAGGAAATGATGTTGAAATCATCTTTTAGACTTTTTAGGATATGTGACTAAGAAATTATAAAAACATAGGAGGATGTAAGTCAAAATGTGATAACACTGCTTGAGAAATGTAGTATAGAACTAGGCTTCGACAGGTTCAAAAGTTTCCAAGCCTTGTACTGACTTATTTATAAAACTGATAAAGGGTAAACAAGAGCGAACATGGATCTCAAATTTAGGGCTGTAAGCTCAAGGAAAATTGGCATCGATTGTGTAAAGCTTGGAATCCTTAAGGTTGTCTTAAAGGTGACACATCCAATTTCTCATCACTGGGCAAAACAAATGCCAAAAAAAAAATAATCCAACTCTGCCAACTGTTAAACTGCAGAATGAATTTGACATCAGAATATTCTGAACTTGTGTTCTTCATGGCAGTATCCAGGTGCATCTGGGCATAGAATATTATTTACAGTTACTTGCAAGAGTGTTTCTTGTTTCATTTGTGTGGTGTTTTTTGTTTGCTGTTTTTGTTTTCAACTAGAGTCATGCAGTGATTGTAAGTAATAAGGGTCAAATTTAGTCTAAACTGAGTCACTGCAGCACTGATATAACAGGAATGGCCAGGCCAAAGCCCAAGTGTTCAGGTTAACATTCAGGTTTAGAAAACTTACAAGTACAGTCTGGAAAAAAAAAAAAGCATCTCATTCTGGTAAACAAGAATTAAAATATATGAGGACAAGCCAGAATTTGATAGGAGATTCACTGATGGCCATTTGGCATCTGGATGACATTTTATTCTAGGTAATGACAAAACCACAAACAACTGAAATAAGTGGGTTTAGATGGCTTTTTCTTCCATACGGAGTTTTTGGGTTTGGTTATGTGCTTGTACTCTTCAAGCAATGAGTAAGAAGTAAAGAAGAAAGCAGTGTTGAATAGGGCAAATGCAACAAGAAGAAGATAATGAGGTAAACCTCATTTTTTTTAGTGTTCATACATTCATACACACATCGATGTGTATATATGTCTGTTATATATGTATGTGTATAAACATATTTAAATGTGTGTATATGTATACATCTCTTAGCCCCTGGTTTCATGGTAATGCTGCTCAAAATATCCTCAAATATGTCAGAAAAGTTACAGATGCAGCCAGTTAGTGGCTCTCATGGGTTATTGCTTAATCTGTTTTACTAGACCCAAAATAACTATCAGTCATGTGAGAGAAAAATGAAGTGCATCTTAAAACTTGCATTTCCAATTGCTAATCAAAATCATAGTTTGTTCTAAAGCCTCTTTAAAGTAAACATATATTTTTTTCCCCAGTCTTTGTATCTGACCCTTGAGGATTCTGTAGTATGACATGATGTATCAGTCTGTGCAAACAGGGAGAGGAAAGATGCCTGCCTCTGCCTTAATGGGTTTTTGACCTTCAGAAATAATAAGTAATGTTAGTCATGTGGGGCAGAAAAAAAAAAGGTAAAGAAAAAAAATGATTCATTGTTTTGCTCAGTAAATGTATGTTCATTGCCAGTTTATAGATATTTTGTGCTGCTATCACAGTGTAAAAAAAAAAAAGTAATAAAATAAGCCTGTCTATATAAACAAAAAGATTCCTTATAGCAGTTTCCAGTGTAAGATGCACTTTCACTCATTGAGCCTGGCTGTATTTTCAGATTGTCTTACTTTTAGCCACCCTGCTGTTAAGTGATGCAGAGGCAATCACTCACCACCTCCCCAAGCAGATGGATGCCCTTCCAGTCTCTCCACCCCCCACACTTTATTGCTGAGCATGGCATTATACCATGTGAAATTCCCATTTGGTCAATTTGGTCAGATGTCCTGGCTGTGCCCCCCAGGTTCCTGCCACCCCCAGCCTCCTTGCTACACTTGCAGCAACAGTGCTGGTGTTACCAATGCTATTTAATCACACACAGGAGCCAAACGGGCTCCTATGAAGGAAGTTAACTCCCTGCCAGCCAGAACAACTACAGCTCTTTTCTGTTCCTATCTCCCGTGGCTATGTATACTGATGATTTCTTGTTAGCAGCCTTTTCCCATTAACCATTTAAAAAAACAAACAACCAAACTGTTCTCATCCTCCCAGGCTTCTTTTCAAATATTTTTTTCCAATTCATCCATTTGTTTTGGATGTTGTCTTTTGTATTATTCTCTGAATGATTTTGTTTCTTGTAAAATTCATTCTCCAATTGACTGACCAAAATAATGATCCATCTGAATCTGTATTAAAAAATCCCAACCTCATTAGGGTTTTTCTTTAACTCTGTATGCTACCTTTCTTTGCTGTCTTCCCTAACATTGGTCACTCGACACTGTTCTCAGTTGTCTGCACCAAAACATTTTTACGTGTTCTGAGCCTGATGTAATACAACTTAAGCAGCATGATTGAGTAGTTCATATTACTTTGTTTACTGTGTATTGCCTCGCATTTTATAATTCTGTATTTCATCTCGCACCAAAATTTCCCCAAAGAAATTAACTTCTCTCTTTTCAGCTATATCTCTGCTTGGTATTGATAAATCATACCAACTCCTGATTCAGAAAAGCTGTGTATTCAAGCTTAAATGTAAACATGCACCAGAAGCTAAAAGATATTGAAATGTGATTAAAGCTGACCCTGAATTTTCTGACTCATCAAGTTTCTAGACAGTAATATTCTCATGCTGCTGGTCAGAGGTCACATCACTTACATGCAAGTCCTTTGTCAGTCTGAGTTACGAGGTTTGCTGATACACCTAGAAGACTTAATATTCATGGACTATGACTGAACAACTCTGTTACTTTTTGTGTTCTGGATTTTCTGCTATAATATATATGATACTCCATTATAACAGTAACCTCAAATAAGCAACACATCTGGAATCAAAATATTTTATTTCCTCATTTTTTTCAGTGCATTTTCACTAAAAATCTCACTCCAATTTTGATCATCTGTAGCTCTTTCTGTAATACAGAAGGTTAGATATGCCTGTATGCACGTAAGTGCTTACAACAGAGAAGTAGTGTTCTGTATTTAATTTCAGAAATGCGAAGGATTTGATGAGATGGAGGGACAGTGTCTCACAAAGTCTGGGTAGAAGGTATTCTCTTCTGTGGGGAGTGAGTATGGGTAGTTGCTGAGTGGTGCTAATGACTGAGACTGAATTTGAATCGTGTCCCAAGACTCTTTAGTAGATCAGAACTGCTTTTTTTCCCCCTTCAGTAGGATAGGGAAGGTGATGTGCAGACGTGACAAGCTGTATGAGGTGTGATTGCAAGTGTTCATGATCAGACATAAGAATGGCAAAAGTGTCTGAAATCTCATGCTACTTCAATCCCTGCCTTGCTAGGTAAATTCCCATCTGTGATGCTGCAGGCCACGCAGGCCACACATGGCCCATTAAGTGTTTTATGTAGTATTATGGGTAAATTTACTTTCCAGCTTCCCACAGGTAGAAGGCATCACTGTTGCAAATTCAACTGCAAGTATTTTAGTGGGGTGTATCTCTGCTTTTATCATGCAAATAAAAACATTCTTGATATAAATGATTTGAGCAGCTAGAGATCCCTGGGGAGGGCATGGGTATAAGGGGGTGGGAATGAGATCTATCTGCATCCCCAGCAGACTGCCAGCTTGCAAGTATGGTTTCACTGGTGGCACTGCTTACTTTGCTTGGTAGGGAAGAGCTGGGAGAGGGAAGAGTCTCTAGAAGGGGTTTTAAAGTGGGTAAGAGTCTTTAAGGAGGACTTGTTACCCTGTCTGTTTAGCATATATTGCTGGGAAGGAGGTATCATCCTCTGTCCTTGCCTCTGTGTAGTGCATGCTATACTTTGGGCACAATCAGTAACTTGGCATCCTCAGAAGCCATAGCAGTTTTCAAGGTCCTCATGAGCATTTGTTCTGATGACATCTTGGTTATCACTGTACCTCCTGGCAGAAAAAGTAAACACCTCTAAAATCCTCCTGCATGTTACCTCTGGAGGTCCTAGTATGATTTCTGAGATAAAGTGGGTTGATGCACAATGTTGTCTGGGGGCCTTTTTCAGGCTGCCCCCAAGCCAAGCTGGAGTGTAAGCTGGTTTAAGTGATGTAGTTGAAGCCATAGACTGATAGTAGGGAGTATTCAGAGCACATATTTCTGCATGTGCATAATATAAATTGTTTCCTTCGTATACTAGAAAATGGAACAGCGATTTTGGCTATTATTTTGCAAATAAATTTGCTGGGAAGATGAATACAAACCAATTACAAATATGCCATTCTTAAGCTGGTTCTTGTTTGAAGGCTTTGCCAGCTCAGTAATTGCTCTCAAACTAATCAGTTATACAAATTATCTTTGAACAAATTAGAGTAAACTGCTAACCTGATTTCCTGATTATTGTCCTTTTATGTTTTCATAAAGCTTTTAGATTAATTAATTCACAGATGAACATAATTTTACAAGCACAGTGGATGCTTTCTGGAAAACAGTCGTTAATCATTATAATGTATGACCTCAATCATGTCTTGTGTCTTAAGGATATGCTTTTATATTAGTAATTAATGTTAACTTGCAGTGTGTTTCACGCTTAAAGAATTACCCTTTTAACTTGCTTTTTGTTTGTAAAAGGCAAATAAAATTGACTTACAGACTTCCCATAGTAGCTTCCTCCTAAGCTGTTTGACTGTCAGAAATAGATGGTGGAAAATTCAAGATACTGTCTGTCATTTATTAGCTGTGTGGAGGATGGGGGTTTGAAGCAAAATATTCTTCCTGTATCAGTGTCAGTACATATGGAGCACGCTATGCAGTACACTGGACTGTGCATTTTGGGGACCGAATGTGTCTGCCGGGTTGGTTGTGCATTTCTCCCAAGTCCTTAGTGAGTTCATCATTCAACCCCAGTTTGATTGTTAGTCTGAAAACTGGTTCTTTATCTTTAGCGTCATGCCTGCAAATGTCAGATTGTTCTGCAGTTAAAAGAAATACATATATGTAAAGTCATTTTGAAAACTTGCATGTATGGATGCGTATGCATGTCTGTGTGTTTTACCTTTCTTTCTGGGTTTGGTAGGCAATCTGCTGGCAGGCTGTTTCTGACTGTGTGACCTTGAGAAATCCTCTTAAGATATCTCCTCTCAGCTTCCTTAATTTTTAATAGAGGTACTGATGCCTGCATGCCTTGTGTTCTGCAGATTCATGCGTGAAAGAATGCATCTTGTATGTGTGTACTTACCTACAGAATCAATGGAGATATGTCTATTTATTTATTTTTTTAAACTCCTATTAAGGAATTCCAGCTACCTCTTATTTTGAAAAAAACATAAAAATAAAAATCTAAGGAATTTCTGCAAAGTCTCTCCCAGTGACATGTCTTGATTTTAAGTCAAAATGAATATGTGGAGTTTTAGTCACTTTATTCTACAAAGGTTAAGCTGTTTAGATGGTTGTAACTAGAGTGGAAATTGCTTGCTTGACAAATCTACATCCTTGATCACTGTGCTAAGATATCCTCTACTGCCAAATACAACTCCAGGTTAGGTAGAGTGGGAGTAGTTGGTTTCTGAAAGACTTCCATGGAATACATTTACTGTCTGTAGAAAAAAGTCCCTGTTTAAAGCTTGTGTTGCATATGTTGGCAATTCACAAGTTTTATGGTATATTTCAGCTAACAAGTTATTATCTGTCTTATTTTGATATAACATCCATGTGTTTCATTAAATCCAGTGTTTAGAAATCCAGTATTTAGTTTTCAATATGCTTGGTATATTCATTATAACAAGTTCCCCTATTTCCTCTCATATGAAACATAATAACCACAAATTCCCATACCTATACTGTACAAACCTTCAAGAAGGGGACGTTATAATGTTTAATGGGCGTTTCATGGAAGTGAGACCAAGACACATTAAAGGTTCTGGTCACTATAATGAGGCAGTGTGATGTCGCTTCCACTGAGCTGCTTGGTTTTGAACCAGCTGTTTGAAAATCTACCTAAAATATTCAATTTTAATGTAATAGATTGCAGAACAAAGTAACTATGGAGAAGCTCTTCTTACATCTTTGTTATAGTAATTTTTGTATACAAATGATTAAATAGGGAAGAGCAATTCTTGTGATTAAAACAATAAAAACAGCTACCCAGACTTTCTGATCAAATGACAACCATAGCCATCTTCAGACTAGTGACCAAACACATTTTAAAAAATAGAATAAAGTTCTTATGGTTGTTACCCTTTCACACTCTAACCCAGGTTATCTTGAGAGCTCGCAGCTTCGGTTCAGGATGGATGCTGGTGGGTAAGGAATATAAAGCAGGTTTTACTTGTTTTGAGTGTTTTATTATTGTCTTAATATCTGTTGCGCTTCTGAAACTAGATGTTGTTTTCAGTGTTTGAAAATCCTCTAAGAAATTAATTAAAGTCTGTTCTTCTAGAAAACATGTTTGCTAGGACAGAAGAGAGAATTTATTGAGCTTAATCCAGGGGGATTTTCCTGAACTAGAATTCACATGTAGGCCACAGTGGTACATGATATATAATACCCCCTAGGGTTCACTGATACAGTTTCAGTACTCATGATCCTTAATTCTAAAGAGTATTTTAATCTTTACAGCATTGTAAAAATACCCATGAGATTCCTGAATGTTTTTGAAGCTACAATGGATCTGAATCGTGAAATGGAACTCAAAGGTTTGTTCTCTTGACCCTCATTGTTTCACATGCTTATCATAATAAAATAATTCCTATTATATTTCACACATTATCTTTCATTACAATGGAGGAATGTGAATGTAGCCAGGGAACAGCTTCAGAAATCTGCAAGGTTGTTTTGTTTGTGTTTTTTGTTTGTTTGTTTGTTTTTTGGTATTCTAGCTCATCTTTGCAACTAAAGCAACTAAAGATTCAGGACTGTTTCAGAGGAGGCAGTGAAAGGGAGTGAAGGAGAAATAAATAAGTAACTACAGAAACCGTAGACTGATAAACAACTAGCTTCTTCCCTCTTGTATTACATTTTTCCTGTAGCACGTCAATTTGGGAAGTTATTTGAGTGGAAGCATGAAGTATGAATTCTCACTCCGTCTGTCAGTCCTGTTTTGTAATTCTCTTGGCTTAAAATATTCTTTCCTCTTTAATAATAGAGCAGTTTGGCAACATTAATACTGACTTCACCACATCTCTGGTTGCCATTTTATCTCAGACATGGCTGTAGCATTAAAAATGTTCAATGTTTTCTTTAAGATTTTTTTTAGAATTATTTAATGCTTAGGTGAGTTCGTTCGAGTCAGGATGTGCTTATACCTAGGTTATTTTGTGTAATATAACCTTTACTGGCATTATTTCATTGTTGGGGATGGGACTTTGTCTACTTTATGGGGATGGTTAAAAAAGGGTTATTGTTCTTCAATCCATTTAGTAAGTGAAAAGAGAAGGTTCTATATAATGCTCATAAACTTGAAGTAAATCTTTAAGAAAGCTGAGAAAGACAGGATGTGTATATAACGCTAGAGGAGATGCATGCGTGGAAGTGTTTATGACACGCGGTCTTCCAAGGCCTCATCCCTTTAGACTTTCTCTCATTACTTTGAGACCCAGTAAAACAGGATCCAGTCCTTTGGGGGAATCTGTTTCCTGATGAGACTTGAGCTACAGTTGCTGGATAACTGGGGGGGTATTCAGGAGAGGATCCGTGTATGCCTGTGCTGTAACTTCCTCACATTTTATTCAGCATCTGCTACAGCAGCCTGCAGGGCTAGATGGACCTTCAGTCTGGCTTTAGTAAGGTATTCTTATGAGGTCATTTGAAACTTCTCGGTACTCTGCACTTTTGACAAATTGAAGCTACTTGTTTGGCTGTCTGAATGGAGACATCAGAGCTGAAACGTGAAAGTCTTGTGTTGAAAATTCTCATCAGAGTTTCTTTCGAATAATGGTTTTCAAATATAATTGAATAAACCTTAGCATGAAAATGCTACAGAAAATGCATTAAGAACATAGAAACAAAAGGTTTTTAATTAATTAGAAGTGCTTTCTGAATTGGCAGATAACTTTTCCCTGGGGATCTCTAAAATTTGCATAAAATGCTAGGGTACACAGAACAGCATCTTACAACAAATCAGCGAGTTTTCTCTTTAGACTCAGTACAGCACAAAAAAAGATCTCTGAAGGAGTCAGCTTGCTGCCAAAATAATCTTCCAGTGTTCTTTCCTCATTTCTTCTGATTTTGTTGGTTCACTAGCTTATGAACATAATTTGTTCTTCTATGTTTTTGTGCTATCAAAAAGGATGAAAGATTGGAAGCATTGTGATACATTCCCTGAGAGCTCTCAGGGTTCAAGAGTGATCCACAGTATTTTGGTGTAGTTTAGATTTTTTTTTTCCTGGCTGAAAACACATCTGCCTCCCCTGACTACTGTAATAAGAGCTTTCCACCGGTGCATTATCCTCAGGATTCAGTGGGGAATTTGCTGTGGACCTGCATTTCTTGTTGAAATCCCAGCATTGCAGCTTACAGATCTATCACATGCTCTAGGCAAGAAATGCCACAAAACTGCTCTTTGCGTAGTTCAGGCTGAGCTGAACTGCACCTCTAACCAACCAAAGCAGAGACTTACCCCTGCATCTGCAGTAGATAACCTATACAAGATATCACTTAAAAAAGAAGTTAAAACATACTGTACATACTGTATGCTAAGGTTAAATTAAAAGTCTGTATCTTTTTTTTCTTTTCCTGGTGGCAGTTCTCTAGCAGAGCTGCAGGTAGGGTTTCTGTATTTTGCATACCTTGTATCATGTTTGTGTGAGATAATGCATTGGTAACCCCATGACCTTCCATACCCTGAAAGCATCAGCCTCTCAGTATTTTCAAGGAAGCTTGTGATGTCAGATGAACTCAAAAGCAAGTGAGCAAACGGCACTGTATAGCATATGGGTTTCCTAGCCATCCCCACACCATTCAAAATGCAGTGGTATTAAACAGCCACCTAGTCTGTTCGTTTATATTAGGAGCATGTTTATAAAGTTCCTAAAGGGTTAGTGGGATATAATATGAATGAGTAATTTGAGTGCTAGTAACAGTGTAGCAGCATTTCTCCTGGGCTCCTTACATTGCTGATAAACCCTGGCAGAAGGCCAAGCTGTGCAGATCTTCGGAAATCTGGCTCCTTCTGCAGGATTATACTTTGTGCTGTATAGGCATCTCCTTACAGATTAAATTACTGCATGGTTGGTTTACCATATGAGGAGCACAGAGGAGTTAGACTACTACAAGAAACAAGCAGAGCTAATTTTATACTAACAGAGAACCTAATGCATATCAAATGTATCTCATGCTGCGTTAATGACATTGACTGTCCTATTACAAAAATACTTCCTGTAGCAAGCAACCTATTGACTTAGTAGCTTATGCAACAATCCATAGTGTTCGAGGACCTGCCCTCCTAAAGATTAATGCTTTATTAAACTTCTATAAACTGTTTACAAATGCTTCTTCAAAAAAATCTGTCAACAAACGTGACAAGTCTCTAGTTTCAGACCACTTTCTGTCTACTGTGAGATAGAGTAAAGAAAAATACAACTGAATTCAAGCAAATATACGGTACGAAGGCCATTCAGCAGATTATTTACACGTAGACCTAACTTCAAGTCTGAGGCAGTAGGGAGATGGTTGGGCCAGATGATTTTGGAGGTCTTTTCTAACTTTAATGATTCTATGCATCGTTGTGACCACTGAATGCCAACTAGGACAAAGAGATAATGACACCTATGAAAAACTATATCCTGGTCTCATGCTTTTCTGAGATTGTACCATCATTCATACATGCATCCTTGTTATCATCATCATCTTACCTTGCAGGACAGCTAACCTTGGAACAATGATATTTGTACATAATCAGATAGGTCCTACTGTTTACGCTAGAATGTGTTAGAGCAAGTTGTTTTTTGTGTTATGTATAAGGAGTGCATACTCATAAGGTCATGTACTCAAGGACAAAATATGCTGATTTATGATTACATCGCTGTTTAAATTTTTCATACACTTTTAATTATGTAAAATTATGAAAATATGTTGTTCACAAGTAATCTTTCCGGAACAGATCTCCAACTAAATGTTTTGCATTTTGTCTGTAAATAGTATTATTCTTTGCTTGCAATATGTCCTAGTAAGTGTTTATTAAATATTTTTAAAAGGGATTTATTTTTGCAACAAACTGGCTCATGTACATCAGCAGAGCTCATTTTTTTATATCTGTAGCACTTAGCTATGAATACATGATATGCAAACTGTAGCATTGTTGGGGGGAAAATACTGGAATTTGTTCGATATGATATTTATTTAAGAACTTTATGATAAGACTGCATCCATGGGATTGTTGGAAGAAAATTGTTTTTGTGTGATCAGTGTGGAGATAGAAAGCTGTGGGGAAGTTCAGCAAATATTTGTTGAGTGCTTTAAATTGAGCACAGAATCAAGTGACAGTTCTGAAAGACGAAAATGCTTGGCAGGAGGAAAGATGCTTTCGTGTGATCAGCAGTCCCAGACATAATGATTGGTATTACGCAAAAAGGTATACAGCCTTTGAAAGCCCCAGGGAAAATTGTTTGCTTCCCCCCCACCCTACGCCACAGATTTGTGGAGGGGAAAATATAATATTTTTTTCCCTGCTTCCTTGTCATGCAAGTTAAGACATTTTGGAACTGAACAGTGGGGAAATTAGTACCAACATTTCTCAGTGCACATTCAACATTTACTTATTTACCAAATCTATGCATCCTTTTGGAAATGCCTATCTTTTCAGTTTTGACAAGCTCTTTTGCTGCAGTCATTTGTGCCAGAAGATGCTTCTCCAAACAGGCCCTTTCAAAACGTTTTGCTGAAGAAATATTTTGAAAAATACATAGGGTTAAGCAATGAATCCATGTGTCTTACTATTAACAGACAATTCTGTTTCTTTGAAGAAAATCTAATGTTATATCTGTAGCGTTCAATTCTATATGCAAAAAATTAGAGATAATCTGTTTAACTGAAGGTTCTCCTACACTATAGTCTTTTCAAATTCATTTTGTATGAGTTTATTAAAACCCGGTATAAAAAACAGCAATTTGTATTTACAGCATTTAGGTTTCTGTTTCTGAACATAACTGCCTGACAGAAGTGATTTATAGGATTAATGCTAAATTTTGCACTTTTGCTTCACCTGAGGTATGTTCTCTATCAAGGCATTGTTACTTTTGCCTTCCTTCATCAATGGCATACAACTTTGTGTGTCATCATGCCTGTAATGCTCTGCATTGGAAACACACCTCCCTGTTAATAATGCACCTGCTATGAATCACGTCCTTAATGATGAGATATTCATTTTTCAGAAAACTGTCTAAAAAGTAATAGAAAGTTTGCAACAGGAAGTTTGTGGGCTGGATTGCCCTCATCAGTGCTTGATTGAAAATGGTGCCTGATACCTCTTCACTCATGAGCTCATCTGTGTGCCCCTCTACAAAATTAACATCTTTCTGATTGAAGAAGATTTGGCTGTATATCAACTATGCAATTCAAAACAGTATGAAGGAGCATGCTTCTTTGTTGCAGACCTTGAGTATACCACTCAGAATTAATTTATTGCTGTTCCCCTTATCCTTTTTTCTGAAGATAAGTGTAAGTAACAATTCAGATTCAGTAGATCCAGTCTTATAAATTCAGACAATTTATTACAACAAAGAACAGGCCGTTCAAGTGTACATTGGTGGTAATAAAGAAGGCTAGAAAGAGAAGTATAGGCATATATATCACGCTGTAACTTACATTTTTTTCCATTTTTGCAGGCTGTAAATGCAATCACAGAACACTATCATTAAAGAAATGCATAATGTATACGATTGTCAACAAAACTTAGTTCACTGGGGCACTTAATGGGGAACCTTTTGTACCAAAAAATTATAAAATTCTCTCCTGGAATTCTTGTATATGAAATGCATATGTTCATTTTCATTACAGTCACTAGAAGTGGGTGGAACCTCAAATCAGGGTCAATCAGTGGTGCTGGCCATTATTACAGCATTCTGGAAATTCAAATTCTATTTCTCTGTTTTTCTAGATGTTTGCTAGAGAGAACAATTCTGGTTTAAGAAATGAACTCCCCATGCTTCAAATTGCTTTTTTTTTTCTTTTTATTTTCTGCTACTCTTTAAAGTTATTTTGAAAACAAAGTCAGAAAGTACTGTTTGTTGTGCAACTGGCATGTAGAGCTACAGAAAGTCCTTTTAAAATTTTGTTCTAGAACTTCACTCTCAAGAGTTACTTATTCTACTTTCAAGCCCAGCCTTATTTATGATCAATCTATAATGATATGGTTGTGGCCTTTGCCTTTTTCCTTAAATAGCTCTTCTAATCATTTGTTGGTTTTCTACCACAATTGTAACTAGAAAAAACCTTAGCCTTTCCACCTCTGTTCTGGCAGTTGTTGTATTAAAAAACTTTAAAAGTGCATAAAAAATATATGTAGGGGATGGTTGGAGCAGATAATCTTAGAGGTCTTCTCCAACCTTAATGATTGTGATTCTATACAAATTAGGTAACACGAGTGAAAAGATTTTCATTTCCAAAATCTAAAAATAATATTACTTGTTTCAGTAGAAAATTACCTCAGCACTCTTAGAAATACAGAAAGCATGTTGATCAGTTTATTTTGTTTATTTAGTTTGTTTTCTATTTTCCCTTTCAATTATTGGGGCTTAGAAATACGTACCCCGTATTCTGTCAGGTTCATTTGATTTTCTTCATGTTTACTCTTTTGCATGCTTGTTTCCTTTTCTTTTCTCTCTTGTTCATGACAACATAAGTCTAATAGTAGGGTAGATACACTATTTAGCAAATCTTGTATCATTGTAGTAACGCAGTCACTTAAAAATATCCTTCAAGTTTTTCTGTCTCCCAAGATATGCAGATCTATACTTTTTTAACAAACAGGAAAATCTTTGACATTCCTTAAATACTCTGTAAGTCAGTTGAGTGTTAGCTGATTAGTAGAAACATTATATCAATTTTTATGGTGGGGAAATTCAGAAAATCAGGATTGGAGTCCCACTGCACTGTCACTGTGTAAGCACAAGTGGAAATCATTCCTCTCTTACACTAGAAGTCTTGGTCCTTCACTGTCCTATGCGGATCCTTAACATTAGATTAATCCCATTGCAGTGTTCCATTTGCATAAGTTTGCTTTTTCCCAGGACCTCAGAAAAAATTGTCTGCAGTCTTAGATACTCATGTGGGATGAAAGCTTGCTGGCCCTTTGGATACCAAAGCAGCCTGAAAGCCCCAAGAAGCCTTGCCCGTGCCTCTTTGTGAATCATGAGCCATATACTCTTGCCTCTCTACCCTCCTGTTCCTCAGAGCAAAGAAGAGAAATAATGGCATGGCCCCTATAGGGTAACATGGCATTGCTGCTGAATGTTGATAAGGGGAAATTTCTCTACCCTTTTAAGGACCTACAGCTGCAATAAGACTTCATGCCAGCAATAACAGAAACCATTGTCTTAATCTGGCTTTAAGCAAAATAGTTTATTTTCATGTTGCATACTGAGTATGTATTATCATAATGAGAAATTCTGTTTATCTAAAGATATGTGTACATCGTTATTCGGCTTTCCTACCATATTTTGGAGTGCCTGACTATAGAAATGATAACAATTTTTCTCTTTTTATTTACTTGCTGCCAGTAGATAAAATAGCAGACAGAGGATGTTAAGACTGCATAAATTAGAGCACATAAGCACACAAGGCAATAGATGGGAGTTACTATGGAAACTTCAGCTCAAAGTATTTGTTAATGTTAATATTCCACACTTATTCTTGCATTAACAGGTATGTAATGAAACAATTGTTTGAAACACTAGGTAACAGAAATGTCTTCAAAACCAGAAAGTTATTAAATAGCAAGAATAGCGATAAGCAAACTGTATCATTTTGCTAAATAAGCCATCAGCATCACTGTCATCATATACCGCTGGCCAAAAAAATTAACTAAAGATCCGTGATCAGTCATTTATTATTTTGGCTGCAAAGACTGGGCAACACAAGCATAGCATAGATGAAAATATCAACAAAGATAGATAGTAAATGTCATGAAGGGGTTGGTAGCAATTTGTGTGTGTGTGCGGTTAGAATTACAAAGATACAAAATGCTCAACAAAAGACCGGCATTATGAGTTTTAAAGAAATCAGCAGGTCACCTCCAATTGAAATCCTGGGATGGAAAGGGAGGGTGTGTTAACATGAATGCCTCCGTACAGGGAAAGGCAAAGGAGAAATGTTTCTGAGGAGCTAGAAACGTGAACTGGAGTTTCAAAAATTTGTTTTGTATCCCCAGTTCTGCTTTTGTTTTCTTTTATCATTTTTGATTGCCTCACCTGTGGCACCTGCAACTCTGTGCAGGTTGGTTAATGTGTCTGCAGGGCAAAAGTTGCCTTCATGTGTACTTGCCAAGCTACCTGGTGGGTGCCCCAGTACACAGAAGGGTGGGTGTTCCTCCTTTGCTTTGCCAGGGTATGTGATGGGTACAAAGGGAGTGCTGATGGGGCCACTGCATTGGGGTGTGAGCCAGACCCTCCGTGCTGGCTTTTGCTCACCACTCTGTAAAAGAAGTTGTCCAAATTGTAGGTCAGGGTAATGGTTAAAAATTTGTTAAAAAATAAATACTCACATAAAGAAGTTAAAATTGTAATACGACGGTGTGTGTATTAGAAGATGCTAAGTGGGAAGGTGTAGCAAGCTGTGGAGGATTGTTCCCTGACAGGAAACAGATGGATCCTTGTGCTTAAAGGGAAATGGAGATCAGCTGTCAGGAAAGCAATAATGTTAGAGTCTAAAGGCGAAATCAAAACTGAGCAGAACAAACAGTACTTTGCAAAGAATCTCTGACATAAAAACTGATAAGAAGCTGTCAACAGGAACAAAAGAAGTTGCAAATATTCTCAGCCACCAGGTTAATGGATGTATTTTTTTGTCAATCTTAGCACTGCTGGGGAAGGAGTGCTTTGCGTTCAACTGTGCTTGGGAAATGTGCATGTTGACATGACAGCAAATATTTTTAAGCACAGAGAAATTTAAGTTTTCTTTTTTGTTGTTTTCCCAAATAAATCTGTAAATGAATGAACATAAATAATAATTGAATAAATGAATGTAAATGAAACCCCTTCAACTGTTACTGGCTTGGCCCCTCTTCATGTTTCCTACTGGAAGCATTTTTCAGAACTGTGGTCTGTGAACGGATTCATGAGATGCAAAATTTCAGGGATAAGTATTAAAGTAATGACCTGTAGTTGCAGTCTGCTTGGGTTCTCCTCACTGAACTATGCTTTCATTGTTAAAAATATTAGAAAAAGGCCGCAATTTTCAAGTATAATTTCTTTTACTGTAGCTTGAATATAGACTTTTCAGGATAAAGTATCTTAAATTTAAAAAGCTAAGACATTCAAATATTTTGGTCAGTTCTTTTTTGGTAGCAGATCAGTTTTGTTCTGGGTAATCCCAGATATTGTATTTTTTCCTTCTTTTTGTCCTAAGACTCTGCATGTTTACACATATTTTCCAAAAGAACCCATGTGTTTAGCTGGGTTAAATGCAAGTATTGCTCAGCACCTTTACATGTTTACTTCTGTGGAAAGTAGTATATGATGAAACTAGAACACTTTTTATAGATGCAGATTTCCATGTAATCTTTTTCCCAGAAGAAGGAACTCACAACTTGGCTCTTTATTGTCTTTGCAAGTTCCTTTCTTTGCTGTATGTCTGTTTACAGCAGTGAACAGTCGATATCGCTTCCCTCTGAGACCGTATGTAGAACTGGGAAGTGCAGTTTGCAGCAGGAACATTGAATAATAGACATCTTGTGGGACAACAAAAGTATGTGCAGAACAGGAAGCAGGTCTGCTTTACCTGGGGTGTATCGCAGCTCCTGAACAGAAGTGCTGGAGCCTGCGTAGGTCTTTGGTCTTGGTGCTTTTGTCAGGGTGTTTGCATCACCTCTTCCTGCCACAGGTAAACCTGCAGTGGTCAGCAGTGTGCCAGAGGAGGAGCAGCTGGCTAACGTTGCGTTAGCAGAACATAAGTTTGATCACAGAGGAGTCTTTGTCCCTGGTGCAGCTTTTCTGCTCCTGTGTATGCCAGTACCATTCTGTGCAGATATTGCCAGATCTAATATTTGTACCAAAAAAACTCAACCCAACAACAACAACAAAAAACAACAACCAAGAGGTTGCAAACAAAATAAACAAATAAAGAATTTGAGATGATTAAATTAATTGGGTGCTTTCTTGTATCTAGCTGAATGAATTTTGCTTGAAGGGCTCCTCTCTTGAGAACTCTTTTTCTCCAGCTTTCATGTTATTCTCCGTAGATTCCAATTTGACCATGAAGCTTGGTCATGATCCTTGTGGTACCTTGATTCTTATAACCTTAACAACAATAAATTCTCATTCTTCTTTTGCCTTGAACTGATAATACACTTCCAGACTGTTTTAGAGGGAAGGTGAAAAGTGAATAATGATTGAGCAAACTGGCTACATTGTCAGCAGAGCTACAGAAAGGTGAAAAAGTAATGATTGCGTAGTTTTTCTTGCATGTTCTGAAGAGCAACAATTGGGTCATCCTACTACCGTGCAACTCGCGTTTGCGTGTATTCCAAAGCACCTATTAGTTAGCAAAATAACTGTTTAGGATCATTTAAAAAGTCACAGTAATATTACTGCCAAATTTGGAGGAACATAATACATTCTTGTCATCAACAATTACCATGTAGTTAAATAATCAAAACATTAAAATGATCCAAGATGGAATGACTTGATCCTGCAATATGCTGGCAGTTGGATAGTACTATTTTGTCCTTTCTGGACTTCATCTGGAATAGTTTTGCTGATGCTGGTATTATTTTTTTTAATAATATACTTTGATATTTAGTGTTTGTAAAATGATTATGACTATAAAATGCTCTGCTAAGAGGAACAAAGAGTCTCTGATGGGATTGATTCTGCTGAACAGCAATGGCAGGTGTTACTTTGCATTACAATAGAATCAGTAAAGACACCCCCTCCATTATGTCCGTCTGCAGTGCTACTGCAATTACTGTCAGTATCGTTACTGGAATTCTTTAAGGTATGTCATTAGCAGTTATGGAGGCTATTAAAATAACTATTGATTATTTCTAAAAGATTTAAACCTGAATGCAGCATACGGAATAGCTGTTTTATCTGTTGTTTCCTGTTCCTGTCTTTACCAAAGTGGTATTTTATTTTCCTCCACACTTTCTTCTTCAGTTCTAAAGCTGTGCAAAAAAAATAATAAAAAAAAAAATTACTTAGAGAGAAACTTATTCTTTAAGATGCTAGACTGTTTTGTCAAAACCAACATTCTAATTGGAATCTCCCTCCTTCTCTTCAGTGCTTTCCTCTCTTTTCTGCCAATGACAGCAAAATTGCTCATCTGGATACCACATCCCTTTGAATTACGGCCTCCTTTGCTGTACTTTCAGTTCTTCCCTTTTTCTTTCTTCTTAATTTTGTGCACTCCTGTGGTTCCCCTCCCCATTACATTAGAAAGGTTGTAAAGCTTCATTCTGTGCAGCACAAGCTGCTCTGCATCCAACTGCAGCTCTACCTACAGCATCAGCTCTACACCCCCTGATGTGTACCAGCACAGAGGCTTGTCCCCTTTTCCATCTCAGTTAGGTCTCCAGTGGCTTCTGATGTAACACTCAGTTATCCCTTCAGTCTAGATGAAAATGCGAGTTTGTCCACTTGAAACTTCATGCTCACCTTCAGGATGAAAGAGGCTTTGCTTTGCAGCTTTCCTAATAACACCACACAATGCTGAATCAAGAAGAGACTACCTTGTAAGTGGATCTGCAATAAGCTTTCATTTTTAGCCTTCATTTCTTACAAGATGAGCTCAGACTATTCAGTTTTCATATACAAGGATTATTTCTGAAAGTTACCCTTTTTTGTCTTTCATGTTCTTAGCAATTGTTTCCGTACTTTTCTCTCTTGCCATATTTTCACTATAATCAAACTATATTATCTGCTTACCGATGCTTGCTTTCTTTGATAATGTTTGAAATGCAGATATTTCTAAATCTAGGGGCATATATGCTGTAAAGAAGAAGGCTTTTGTCTTTAGTTTTCTAAAGAAAGATCTCCTCCTGCTCTACGCTGTAAAAAGTAATATCGTCACTCCTTTAATTGTCAGTACTTTTCTTTATATGTAAAATCCCTCCTCAGACCTGTTGCAGCTCTCAGGGACAACCCACTTCCAGATTTATAGCACGTATTAACAGCACCCTGTTTTAATGAATGCAGTTCATATCCCTCCACAATAACGACTGAAGGCTCAACATTTTCACATCAGGCCATCCTCCTTTTAACTAAAGCACCTCTTTTTCCTGTTCATTTCAGTGAAAGATGGGAATTCAGTATCAAATAAATACCCATTTAAGCACTGATGTAAGTATTAATAGAAATGTAAATAACAACAGAAATAACAAACCCCTTATCTTGGTTATTACACCAGTACCCGAAGGTTCTCTGTACCATTGTCCAACGTGAAATCATTAGCTTTCTCCACCACAAAAGTAAATCAGAACCTCTAATGATCATGGGATATTGTACAAGCTTCCAAGGAGATGGCCGAAGTTATGTCTCTGAAGCAACATACTGAATCTCCAAAAGCATGCTCAGAAAATCCACAGACTTCATCTGTTCTCAATTCTGTTACATTGTAAAAGGTTAACTTTACAGAATAATACTTATATGCCAAAGATACTCAGTCCAGAATACTGCATTGTATTGTATTTAAATTTTATTTTGTTTTATTGCTTTTACTTTCTTTTCTCCTAAACATGAATTCCATTCAATCATATATTTGTTTAATACGTGATAGTATGAGCATATCAGTGTCAGTACTCCAAGCAAGGCTGAAAGTGAAAGATACTGACAGAAAGAGGGAGCCCTCCAGCCAAAAGAGATTAAGTGTCATGAAGTGAAGGTCGCTTTGGGAAATCACGATGGACATTCATTGAAATGTAGGAAATGCCTGTGAGCATGTTTATTTTCATAATAAATATGAATAAGTAAATAATAAGTGAACTCCAAACTTTGATCTGGTCTGCAAGCTGGATTGTCCTTCATACTAAGATTCAGAGGAGAAAGGTGATTTGAGCAATGATCTGTCCACATATCTCAAAACAGACGGGAGTAAGGACAATTGTGGGGCTGAGCCATCATTTGAAAATAGGTATGGAGGGTAAAGGGTTGTTGTAACTTTCTATTGGATAACATCAGAAAAAGTCTCTGGACCTATGAGAAACTCAGACTCCCCAGTCCAGATCCAAATCCTCATTACAGCTTCGAAGGGCATTATAAGGAGCTGTAAAAATAATGGGTTTGGCAGTATGGGATGGACTTCTTGTTCAGTTCTGTGAAGTCTTGTCATCGGAATTAAATTGGTGCTATGTCAACTCTGTGGACCAAAACTAGTCAGCAATGAGTACCTTCATGACAATCTGTTGAATATTACTAGAAAGTCTGACACGATGGGATTGTAGTTCACGATGAGGGCTCAAAAAATATATGGTAATTATGAGGCAATAATTACAGGTCTGCAACGGTAGGATAGGGTAAAAAAATACCATGTCAATAAATATGAAGAGAAAAAAATATCTAAGGTTTTGGAATGGTAATGAGTATTGAATTGAGCTTTTAAAAAGCAAACTCTGCTAAATTTGGTCTTAAATTTTAGTTTTTGATTTAATGTTCTAGACTTAAAAAATAAGGTCTTTGGAGCAAGTGATTTTTCTGAATATGGGGTATGTGATGCATTTGCAAACCTGTAGTAAGGCTGTTCAGCCTTGTTATGTTATATGTAATACACAAATATTTGGTCCTGGTAGCAAGGGATATTTTTATTCCCCAGTATTTGTAACCCTGCTATTATAACAATTTGCTCTTATACTGGAACAGACAGAATGTGCAAATGTTCAAAAACCAGTCAATGAAAAGTGAAATGCCAGAAGGAATTTCATAGTCCGATTTGGAATAAGTGTAAAACTAAACAAAAACATAAGGACCAATCCTAGTATCTTCATGTCAGAGAACAGCAGTGTCTAAATAATGCCAGTCAATTTGGTGTCTTGCTTTCTGCAATTAGGAGCTGCCATGCAAAAAGGACAGTTTAGGCCCAAACCCTTGCATCTAGGAATAAGCATGCATTTTATTCTATTCATAATGGTGATAGTGTTCAGAATATTAATTGTCAAGCAGAGCCTCAAAAGCCTTTATAGCAAATTCCAGCTTCTCTAACCAGACTTTATTAGTGTGTTTCAGAAAAACATCAGGAAAGCAGTTATTTATGTGGAGCCTATAGGATTAGTCTACTACTGTGTATGCAGGGCTTTAGGCAACAGATCAAAAAGGAATGGCAGAGAGTAAGCATACTCTTCTGTAAGAAATCTGATCCTTAAAATATGATGCAGAGATTGAAGTATGTGACAAAAATGATTTTTCATAACTGGCTTCCTGTTCTTATTGCGTTAGTGTAACTGCTTTATGTATAATTTATAATGTTGTGGCCATGTTGTGGCTGAGATCAAAATACTTGTAGGCACAGATGAAATGCCCAACTATTTTTCATGTAAATTTATTTCTGAATTGTAGGTATGAACATCATTTCACAGAAGTGCTGGGAAGTATGAGTGAAGCACTGAAACAGCTTGCCCAAGAAACTGTGGAATCTCCTTCTTAGAGGATTTTCAAAAATTGGTCTGGTAAGATCCTGAGCAAACTGATTAACTGCTGAGTTCCTCATTTTGTGTTCAGAGGTTGGACTAGATGACCTCCAGAGCTCCAGCGTCAGCTTTCCTATGATTCCCTTTGGTGCAGCAGAAGTGGAGTTTTAAAGCTGAGCTGACCACACACACATTCACGATGTCAGTGTTTATATGTTTGCTACTATGTTGGAGCTCAGAGAGAAGCACATCTTTGCAGTGCCCGTATCTGCTACTCCTCAAGTTCTCTGCAGGAATATGTAAACACTGTATGCCACTTTTGTTTTCCTTAGTATGGACAAAATCTGAGTGAGTTTTGAATTTTGAGGAATTAATAAGTACGGATAAGTTAATGATAATCTTTTTCAGCCGGTACTTGTCTGTCTGCAGTTGTACAATATGAATAATTCTAAGTATTGTCTCATTTAATTTGCCTGGATGTGATTTTGCAAGTAGAGTATGTGCTGAATACAGTGTCATTTTGCCACCTTTAGACACGCATTTTTTTCTGGAGATAGAACTGCTGAGACACTATCTGTTTAGTCAAAGAGTGACCCATTAGTCAAGGACAGCACACGTCATTAGAAAAGCCAGATTTAGCCTGTATTGAAATCTCCAGTTGCCCAATCTTCTGCTGTCTAATACCAGCTCCCTGCTGCCTGTCTGTTCCATAACCCAAATCTGAAGGTGTTGAAATGCTGCATGCCACAGCTCATGCCTAAGTGACGACTAACACTTAAATGTGGGTGAAACCTGCTTTGGTTTGGATTTAACTTGTACAGAACATGCACGTATCTATCATTTAATTTAGAAACAAATTATTGATGTATTCACTTAAGAAACAAAAGTCATGCCATTCCACTACTGGCTTTGTCTTATAAAAGAAAAGACTCAAATCTAGATTTCCCAAACATTGTGGTATCACCAAGCAGAGGATTATCAACGTTTGGGATAGATTCTCTGTATGTAGAAGATAAATTGCACAAGATTTATCAGCCTGGGGAAAAAAATAAAAAAAATCAAGAAGGATATTTTGAGTCTACAAAATTATGGCTTTCATGGAAAAGGGGAAAAAAAAGCCAAACATCTCACTGTTTCTCATAATGCGAGAGAGGAGGAACTAATGAGGTGATCGGGTACTAGATAATTATTGACTCATACATTGACTATCGATTTATTATTTATTTATCGGAACAGATTCAGATATAATAGAACTGAAATGACTGGCTTTAGACTGAGACACTGGTGTGCATGAGCTGACCACATCAAAGGCGTAACTTTGACTACCTGCTCCTTTCCCAGCATGCTGCTTGATTTTAGGCTGTCAAATCAGTTCCCAAACACCATCACTTTTTTCCTAGCTCTGCATAAATGCTCAAGGTTGTTTCCCAGCAGCCAAAGGTGTCGCTGCCTGACATTGGACTGCAGTTAGGATAAACAATAATGTTTTATGGTTAGCATAGTGCAGAATAAAATGTCAGCTTCAATTTCTGGAACATAAGCATCCACAAGCACTGTATCACCTCATCCATCTTGCCATTCGGAGTTATTTTTCATCCTCAGCAAAGTAATGAAAAGAGACAAGTTAAGGGAATCATATGGTTGACAAGAGATGCAGCATTTGCCTTTTTGAGGACTTCTTTGACTTAATGAGTATGCACAGGCAGGGTATGGATATACTCTGATTTCTGTGTAAAGAAAAAAATAATTCTCACTACATAATATCACATGGAAAGGGTTTGTATTGTTGCAGTCCAGGACTATGCAGAGATAGAAGATCCACAAGAACAGAACCACCGTTTTTGATTTAAAAGGCTGGAGAACCTAGAACAGCTTCACTTATTTGGCTAACCATTCAGTAGATAAATGGCAGCTATCCATAAACAATATACAGAACAAGCAGACTCCAATACTCAGCAGAACTGTGTTGGTATTGTAGTGCTATCTCTTGGTAGGGAAATCAATAACTGCAGGATTATTTTCAGCTCATATAGTGCAAGGATTGCCAAAAATGCTGCAACTAAGTCTGCTTTGGTTTAAAAAGATCTGTAAAAGGATAGAATTAATTTTTTTTCTTCTTTTTTATCCCTCCAACATTGAGAAGAGAGTCGATACTGCTGCATCGGCAATTGTATTATAATGTGATTCATGTTGGAGGGACACAAGATGGTTGCAAAGCAGTTACAATTTGTTAAGACAATATTGAGAACCCGTTACAAGGAATGCTGTGCTCATTATCAGTGAAGTCTCATAGTTCATTTCTGTAATTTATGGACTGTGAACTGTGTTAACTCACGGTTTTGCTACTCACTGTAAAGAAGGGTGACAGTCCTGGGCTCAGGTTTGTTAAAAGTAGCAGTTTCTAGGCTACAGTGTGGGTTAGTTGTCTCTGGAAAGTAATAGCCTGCAAGAATGTGGAATGAAATGCGTGCTTATTTCCATTTAGCTTCTGTGGATTTAAAGACTCCCTAGCAGAGTTCTGTTCAGCACTAGGGCTAGCAGATAGGTTGCAATTTTTAGATGCTAAATAAAGAAGGAGCAAAAGATTGGAGATAAGGAGATAGCAGATCAAGTGAAAACAAGTGTTTCACAGAAATCATGACCATGAAGGTGCATCTGATCCTTTAACCCAACTTTTCAGTGTTACAGGCTGCGTCACACTCAGACTGAAGATTTTAGGCCAGCGTTCAAACTAGCTTTAAAATTTATGCAATCAATAAAGACATAAATTTTTCATTGCCTGAGATGCCTACAATGTAAGAGGATCGCCCAGGCAATATATATCCAACAGTTCCTCCTTCTACATGCAAAGAATATTCCCCATATCTCTCTTAGTTTCATTGGAGAATCTGTTCTTCCTGACCAAAACTCTCACAAACAGTCCGATACCGTGTATCTGAGTAGTGAGTACTGGGCAGGATTTTTGTAGAGAATGATCTATTTCTCAGCCTGCAGCCTCTAGCCATGGTGTATCGCTGATATATTAGAGTAGAGTAGGAGTACTCAAGGAGGCAATGAGGGGGAAAATAAACTTTTAAGTGAAAAGAGTGACTAGCAGAAGACCTGAGGCCTCGAAACAGAGTTTAATATTGTTTTTATTCAAAGCTGCAAACATTATGACTGTACTAATGCCTATCCAAGCAATTATTTTCTTATAGAGATCTACGAAGGAAGAGGAATGGAAGGACCTCAATTTATGAATTCTGAGACTGAAAGAATCACTGCAGATCCTTCCCAGCCCTTCTTTCACCCACCATAGGGCAAAGAATTTACACCAAAAGCTGGATCAGGAATATATTTTAGTAAGACAATAGATTTCATCTTGAAGATGATCAGTAATCATGAGTCTCTGTTTAGCAAAGGACTACTTTGATCATCCTCCCCAAGAGGAAACTGCATATATTTCCCAACTGAATTTGTCTAGCAGTAGATTGTATCCAGTGAGCCTGTTCTTAGTTGTCTCGTGCCCCACTTGCCAGGATTCATTTTGATTTTTGAGTTGTTACAACGCATCATCATGTCATCTTTCAAATTTGTCTTAAAGCAAGCTTTCAGTAAGGTGAGCTGTAAATCTTATTTTCCAACTTGCATATCTTTTATTCCCCTCTTTCTTTTTCACTTTTTCTCTCTGTCTCTTTTATTTTTATAAGCTTATTATATATATATATTTAATTATAATTTTATAATTTATAAATTTTATAAAAATTACTTATTTTCTCTCTGTCTTATTTTTACAAGGAGACCCTTAACTAGCCCTAAGCACTCTAGGGTTTGGAGCACAATGCTTTATTTGAAACTTCATTAATTTGCGAGAACAGGTCAGGTTTC
Organism: Anser brachyrhynchus; assembly: GCF_964034855.1. Lineage (NCBI taxonomy): Eukaryota > Metazoa > Chordata > Aves > Anseriformes > Anatidae > Anser > Anser brachyrhynchus. The sequence goes on from NC_137698.1 coordinate 27,881,138, forward strand.
TTAACAAAATATTTTAAAGATAATTCATCATACCTATAATTTAAGAAGTATTTTCATTTCTTCATCATTCCTAAATTTGCTACTGGGTAAAATACATTTTTAAAAAATAAATCTATTTGTAAGACATTTGTTTTCTTTAGAAAAGACATTTGTTTTCTTTTCTGTTAGAGTTTTTATCACCTCATGCCCACAGAATGAATGGAAAGCATATTACTGACCTTTGGACCAGTTCCTGGGTGACAATGCATTTGATATGTATAGAAATAACTGCACCCTCAAGTGCATCCAACAAACAGTTGAAGCATAGTAATTGTCATGACACCAATTCTGTTTCCATATGAATGTCACTTGTAGGATAAACAGGGAGAAAATTTTAAAAAGATACTGGACAGAATTATTCCACTGAAAAATTTTCTATAAAGAATCAGACACTTTTTTTCTATTAGGAGATGACATTTACTGTAGAAACAATAAATGTTTCTTGCAAATATGAGGCACTTGTAATTGATTTGCCATCCTTGATAGTGCCTAAGTAGTGACTAACAATCTCCAACATAGACTTGTCTACCAATACTTATCATTTCTTCCAGTTCACTCACCTCACTCAAAGACAATCACAGTGTTTCTGTAGCTTTTTTAAAGCTGTCTTCTAGAAAAAAACATCAGTTTCAGCAATCTCCACTGTATCAGACATTGCAGCCCCATGTACATATCACTTTTACACCTTTTCTAGTCTAGTAGTCTAGTAGTCTTTTATTCTCGGCAGAGAAATATTTGAAAAAAGGTGTTGCAGACATTCATAATATGACAATTTCTCTCTTTTATTGAAGCCCTGGGTAAGGAGTGGAGCTTTAAGTTATAGTGCTGTTTGAGTTATCATTAAAACTAATGAATTTTGACCTAAGAGCTATTGATTTATTGGAACTCATTGCTGCACTCCTCCTGTTGGAAAGGAGAAATGAAGCTGTTGGTTTCTTAGACTTTCATTTGGGATTCATTTACTAGTCCTCATGTAAGTTAGCCTTGAAGATAGGGATTTGGAGAAAAAGTCTTCTGTGGTAACAACATCGGTTAGATTGGCCAGGGCAATTGGCCAGGGCATGCTTTTAATAGCATCAGGATAAAAATTATACTGCTCTGTATCTGTTGTGGCTCATTTGAAGAGGGGTTGAGGAGGTGAGATCTGGTGTGGAGACTCAGCAGAAGTGAATTCAAGGACAGCAAGCCTGTGAGTCACCACTGAATCAGGAGGTGTCTCTCAAGAGGGCTCCAGATGGGTGAGCTTTGTGTAAAGGACAAAAACCTTTGGTCCTTTGCAAGACAGCTCCTAGCTCTTGGTGCAACATGTAAGCTGAGTGAACAAAAAGATTTTGGTTTTGCCCCTACTTGGCGTTGTCATCCTATAAACTGGCCTTAGATTCAATTCAGGCCTGGTAGGATTATAGTACTGGGCCTCTGTGCCGAAGAATGTGGCAGTTTGCCATTTCAATCTGTGCTGTGTGTCTGAGCAATTCTTGCCTGCTCATCTGAGCAACTTTTCACCATATCTGAGCTGGGGAATAAGAAGGAAACAAAAGATGAAAGAAAGGCAAGCTGAACAGAAATTTCAGCTTTTGAATAATCTTTCTTTCATTTGCTTAATTTCCAATCTTATTTGTACAACTTTACTTGCTCAAGCGTAACAAAACTTGTATTTATTTATTCTTTGTATAAACTCCAGCAAAACATTGGATACAGCTCTTGGAGAGAAAAATCCAGTGCTACATTTGTGTGTTTTTGAACATCTGGACACAATTCTCTTCCATCTCTTCAAGGACTGCTTTGTTTACCACATTGTTCATTGTTTTAGATAAGTACTTGGCTTCTAAAGTTGGCTCTTGCTGTGTTTGTTGCTTCTAAACAGAAAAAGACAGAAACACATTTTAACCTTTTGGCTACTTGGTCTTATGCTCTGAATGCATTTGTGAGATGGAGTCTCCCAGAAAGGACAAAAATAGTTACGTTGCCTTCAAGCACGAATAGCCCACAGCTTGGGGTATACTTGGGAGGTACTTACACTCCTCTTCCTTCACCTTGTCTGTAAACAATTTCCCTCTCTTCTTTCACTTAGCTCCCAAAAAAAAAAATAATATTAAGGGTCAAAAACTATGCTAGCAACAACTACATCATTCCTTCATTCTGAAGTATGGGCATGACAGAAAGGAGTCTGAGGGATCTTATAAAACTTTGCTGAGAAAGTTAGATGCAGCATTCTAGCATAAAAATACAAAATACATATATATCTATAGTGAAGAATTGACCTTTATAAAAATGCTTATTTTTATTCTTCTCTTTACCTCTAGGGCTGTTACAGCATGTTGTCATCTTCATAAATTTTTAAAAGCTTAAGCCAAATCCTAGGTGACTGTATGAATTTCTGTGGGAGGGAGCTTTGTTGCAGAAAGTCATAGCTCTCCTTATTTCCGTGTAGGTTCAAGGCAATCATGACTAAATACATTTTTGGCCATCTTGCTGGTGTAGTCACCATTCTTCCAAAATTGTTCATGTTTGCAACACTCTCCCAGTAATTTCTGCATCTAAGATGTACTAAGAGCAAGTTTTTATTACTACTTACCTTCTTGCATGGACACTGAAGTAAGTCACATGTTGGTCCTAAATAACCAAATTATGAGAAAATAACACTGTCTCACTTTCAGAGCAATGGAAATTAAACAAAGAGATCACAGATGAAATTAAAGTCATAGCCATCTTGAGCTAATTCAAAGATAATGTTTTCACTCAGCAAGCAGTTTCTTTGCTTATGTGCACTCTCAGTTTGTTCTTCATACATTTTTCATATGATTTCAAACCCTTCAAAGAACTGATAATTGCACACAACTTCATTTTTTTTTTTTTTAAATCAACTGGTAAGTTGATTTGAAAAGTTGTCCAGGTTGTGATAGCCATAAAGCAGGCTATGTGTAGCCACACTGCTCCTTGTGCACTCCTGAATGTATTGTGCCTGAGGCAAAAAGTTGCAGAAGCCAGGATGCCCTACTGGTTCCATTCCTTGCATGACAAGAGGTGATAGCGTAACCCCACATAAATATGGAATAGGTGCTGGTTCACTCATCTAAGCTCCTTAATTGAGCATGTTTGTAGGTGGGATTCCTTCGGAGCAAGGTGCTGGGGCAATTGGTGACACATTTGGACTACTGAGTTTATGCAGCAAGCTGAATGACAGTACCACTACAAGGCTTTCTCATTTCAGAGGATTAGTTTATGTTGGACCAAGAGAGGCTCAAAACCTGGGTTAAGCATCTTTCTACATTTTGTACTTAGGTAAAGTGAATTATGATCTTATTTCTGAAAGCTTTTTTTTATTTTTTTTAATGATGGGCTTTATATCCTGCCTATACTTCAACATGGGCATTGTAACTTTAAGAGTTAGTACATCTGCCTTAATGTAATTTTAATGTGATGCATTTAAGAAAAAAAGGCAGTTTCACAGGTGGCTGAGAAGTAATTAACATTTGGTTACTGAAAAAACTTGTGTTAATAGAAATTTGCTTAGAGGCATACTGAAAAGTAAGCAGGACAAGCATCAAGGCTGGGTATACTTCTCTGGGATATCATAGCACATGATGAGGCAATAAATGTGTTTTTTAATGTCTTACTTGTTATTTGATATTGATGTAATTTACTTTACAGCCTCCTATTTTACAGTACCTAATATCAAATCACACATCAGTATACAGCAGCAGAATCTGAAAATGACATAATGAAGTACAAGCAGCTGTGAGATGCATCATAAACATGGCACAAAATGATGTGAAACAAATAATATTTTATAGTAGAATTATACAATTTGCTAGAGATATTTATCAGAAATACTTTCTCTGCATTGATTGTTCACAACCCAAACACTTCATGGTATAAATTAAACTATATTATATAACATATTTTCTAAACCTGAGACCACCATTAGGTACTTCTGGATTGTTTCATGGCAGATTTTACTTTGTGTGGTTGGTTTTAAATAAAAAGGGAGACAAAGCCCTGTCATAACTACACTTGGAAGAATTACAGGATGGAATAGTCAATGTTTTCCAGATTTTTTATTTTCTTTTTGTTTTCCGATGGGGGAAAGTTTACTAAGATTCTTCCATCTTTCAAAGAAAATCTATCCACCACAACCTCCTGTGGTGGAAAAAAAATCAGAAAAAAAAAATCAGAACTGAGAAAGGAAAGAAGAATTTTAGCCAGAGCAAGTTGACAACTGTATGTGGGAAAGGGCGTTGAGTGAGAGTCGTCGGGCCTTGGGATAGAATAGTAGTCTGTATGAAAAATGGTATTTTACTTAACCAGTAGTCTTGAAAAGATTGTCAGTCCTGACAACATTTATGAATATGGCTTACACAGTTCCACTTTTCTCTGGTTATGCTGCCATAAAACTTTCTTAATCAGTGGAAATTTCAAACATGGCACTGCTGCCATAAATTTTTTAAACGGTCAGTTAAATGAAGACATTTTCTTGAAGCACTTCTAGTATGTTTTAAATGTTTTTCAATGAGGAGAAGAAGAATTTATAAAATATAAAACGTTTAGAACTGATGACTGGTACAAAAATCTAAACGACTGTTTTATTTTCTGGGCAGAGCCATGTAAAGTTTCTAAATTATTAAAAGCCTGCTTTGTAATTCCCTTTAAATCTCCTGTTTTACATTTTGTTTTGAAAGAAATCTGCAACTACTGTGGCCCCCAACAGTAGTTTACTAAAATATTTTTCAACAGTTAAATTATTATGGGGTTTCTGAATGGAAGAACAATGAAAGAAAAAAATCCATTTATTTTAGCAGAGAAAGAAAACACATTTTTGGAATAATGCGGCTAGCATTTTTTGAACATGCTATGTTACTGGAGATAAATTTATAGCACTTTACAGTCCAAGGGAGTTCAGACTCGTGCTGTTTTTTTATGGTTGTAGACCTCACCGGGCTGCTTCAGTGGTGACTATTTCTACCTGAAGATGCATGCATTTTTTCAGCTTCTTCTACCAGTGTTAGCCTTTGTGTCCAGTAGCTATGACAAATGAAGAAATTACACCTCATCAAGATGAAGTACTGGTGAGTTTTCTTCACAATGCAGACACTTCTCATTAAATCTAGGTTTCCTGCTACTGCATTCTCTTTCTCCAACTATGGAAATAATGTAATGCATATAAAAACATCAGAAGATATTCAGCTGAAAACATAATCCCTTCCATTCATATTTCTAATTTGGCTTTTGATTTCCTTCACAAGCAAAATTATATGTTGTCTGGGGAAAATACTGTTGAGATATTAGAAAGCAACCTAAATCTGAGAAGATCAAAAAACATGGCAAGCTTGTTTTTCTAAAGTCCATATTCGTTCATTTCTGAAGTATGTTAACAGGATTCTTTTTAATCTTCAGGAGTTAAGTCATGCAAAACAATGTTGTACTGTGGCATGGAAACACTTTCAAAGTGTTACATGGTTAGGAACAATATATTAAGTGTTTTCTATGACATTATTTTATAAAGACTACTAATTCATTCCCAGTTCCTCAAAGTATCAAACCGTTACTTTATTCAGCTGATAATACTTGTTCAATTTTCAATGAAAATTCTGATACAAGAAAAGACAGATGAATTGCCGAGTATTAGAGAAGCACATTCTCCTGCTTTTGGCAGTGGCTGCCAAACTGGAGACCTGTCCCATCCCCTCAGTTAGATTGGAGCTGTACTGATGCCTGATTGCTGCTAATTAAGCATTTAAAATGTTGGAGCTTCAGGCTACAAACAAAAGAAAACATCCAAGGTTAATTGTGCCTTAAAGATCGTATGGACAGATATTGCTAAATCCTTACATTATACATTCATATCAAACAATCTTCTGAAGAGCTGGCAGTCAGTATTTATATTTGCCCCATTATATCTTTGCAAATGAAATCTGAGGCACAAATAAGTAGTGCTGTATAAATAAAAGAACAACATTGCTATTTAGATGTTTCATTTCAGTTATATTCCTACTTACGTGTGCACAGCTAACAAGTCCATAGGCTACACTTTATTCAATGTATCTTTTAAATGTGGTAAGAAATAAATTTATTTGCAAGTATAATAGTTACACCAGCACTCTCCCAAAATTCAATAGCAAATTATTGTTTCAATATCATATCTATAAAAATAAAAATTCAACAACTCAGATAAAATTCATGCCAGATTCACTGTAACAACTATTGGGAATTAAACACTCTCTATTGTATTAAAGCTGTTATTTAATTGCATACCAAGTCAGTTCACGATTTTCTCTCACAGCTTCACATGTTTTGAACAGGAAAGTGAAAAAGATTGAGATAGCTTCAGTGGGACATTAAGCACCTCAAAGAAGTGGAGCACCAAAAGTAAGCCTCTATTGTCTTTCCTAAAATGAATAAAAGGAGCTAGCTTAAAATGACTCATTGCATCCAATCCAGGAGCCATACAGGAGATATGATGGCTTTACAATTAACAGTGCAAAAGACCACTGAGGTGATGTAAGGCATTTGTGGAAGATCCTGGTCATTACCCACAGTGCTGAGCAAACCATCTCTTCTGAGGGCACCAGCAGAGACATCCTTGCTGTGTCTGGCACCTGGGACAGGCAACCAGCGTGGTGGTGAGTGTCCTGTACAACATGTGTCCTCCTTAAGTTCAGGGCAATCTCTCAGCTTTGCACTGGGCCTCTCAGTCCTATTCTGTGTTGCTGTTTTATCAGCTTGATAAAGCTGCAACAGGAAACTGTGGGAAGATTTAGATCACAGCTTGTAGTCAAGAATAGTTTGGTGAGATCAACTGTGATGAATTTGAGTATCTTAAAATCAGAAATAGCTTGTGATGTATGATAATACAAATATTCTGAACATGAGTGCGTGCTGTCACTGTGTTAGATCGTGGAGGAGGTGTAATATATCATACCTTTGCACATATTTAAACATAATTTTTGTTTAAAGCAAAAAGAAATTAGAAGAGCATCTCTGGCTGTACTTGTATCAGTACAAATGAAACAATCTGTAGTCTTTAATATGTATGGAAGCAGCCCTTTTAAGTGATTAATATAATAATATTGACTGTAATTAGTATTGTTTTTTATCAGCCTCTAATTTGGAGCACAGTGTGCCTAGTATCTTTTGCCTACAAATCTTGATTGTTCACTTAATAAAGTACCCATATAGGTCAGCCTTCATGTTGTTGCATTACTCTCCTCTGCTGCTCAAGAAACAGTATGTAATCAGAGAGTTTTACTCTTAGATTTTTCCTGATAAAGCGTGAAGAATACATAGGGGATGGCAAGTGCCTTCAAATGCATCTCATCTGAAAGCAAGTGGCAGCCCATTGCACCCGTCCTAGCGCTTGCAATCCGAACGAATTCAGTGCTGGTGGCACCAGCGGGGGCTGCTCTTTGCAGTGGCTGTAGATATATGCAGTATATATCCACTGTGCTTTTCAGGTTCCCTGGATGCCCAGCTAAGATACTTAGAAGTAATCTCTGGATGATTGCCAGACGGGATATAGTTTGTTTCCTACAGATCAATACTCTGGGCTGGAGGGACTGCGCTGGTGGTTCCTCACTTCTGCATGAGCATAATTAATTATATAGGTGAGCTCTGTGTTTAGACGTCCTTTCATCCTTGATCTGCCTAACAGGCACTCTGCTAGGGATTATCTTCCCTCCTCACTGACTAATTTAACAACAGACTTTATCTGTGTCATTTGAGATAAAGATGAGAGACACAGTGCTGTCTATTGGCACTCTGAGTTTTGTAGTGTTTTAAAAAAGTGCCTTTCTAGCATAAACTCCATTATGAAAGATACAAAGGAAGCCCCCACTGCAAGTATTCTAATCAAAGGAGAACTCCCCTGGTGCTACTGAGGACAGAAATTGTGATGAGCTCTGTTCTGCTCTAAACTACTAATTGACTTTTTCTAAAGAACACCTACTAGGAGTCTTGAAGTTTTATGGCAAATGCTAAACAGCAGCTGTTTTCTAATTGTTCTTCCCATTCTATACTCCACACAAATATCTTTTTGAATAATAAGCTGGAGACACTTCCAGTTAGAAGCAGTGCAGATCAGAGAAAACTATGTAAATCTAAGAGGATAGGTCTTAAGCCCACAGAAGACATGAAATTTATGGATGAGTTTTAATAACTCTCTCTTTAAAGTTCTTTTGACTGTTAGTATTTCCATGGCTTGTATTATGGCATGAGAGACTGACATGCTCTTATGACGAATATCTGCCTATTATGACAGAAAAAGAAGTAATTACAGTATTAAATCTGAGTTTTATATAACTAAATCACTATTTAGGTTTTTACTGCGGCGTTTTCCAACCTTAATGATTCTATGATTCTGTGGTTATTGTTAGAAAATCATCATTGATGATCATCTTGATAATTCAAGAAAATGACTAGTAACAGGACATTCTTCTAGACAAAATCAGACCCTTTATGCCAAATTCTCAAATATATTACAGCCACCATGTATAGAATCACAGAATCACAGAATCATCTAGGTTGGAAGAGGACCTCCAAGCTCATCTAGTCCAACTTCTGACCTAACACTAACAAGTCCTCCACTAAACCATATCACTAAGCTCTACATCTAAACGTCTTTTAAAGACCTCCAGGGATGGTGACTCAACCACTTCCCTGGGCAGCCCATTCCAATGCGTAATAACCCTTTCAGTAAAGAAGTTCTTCCTAATATCCAACCTAAACCTCCCCTGGCACAACTTTAGCCCCTTCCCCCTCGTCCTGTCACCAGGCACATGAGAGAATAGACCAACCCCTACCTCGCTACAGCCTCCTTTAAGGTACCTGTAGAGAGCAATAAGGTCGCCCCTGAGCCTCCTCTTCTCCAGGCTGAACAACCCCAGCTCCCTCAGCCGCTCCTCGTAAGACTTGTTCTCCAGACCCCTCACCAGCTTCATTGCCCTCCTCTGGACTCATTTGAGCACCTCGATGTCCTTGGTATACGTATATGCTTCTTTGCCTACATTTGTAGTATCTTTCATTGTACTTAGCCGGTTCACTGGCTTGTGTGGGCCAGTGTAGAAATTTGTACATAGTTCTTATCCCAGGGCAAACATCTTACATATGAGTGATACCAAAATTTTTGTATTGCTCCCAAGTAGACTCCTTTTCTGTTAATAGTGGCTAGGTGTTTTACAAACATAAAAGTAGAAAATGAGTCAAAATGCTGGTGGGAGGAATACTTAAAAACGGAAGATAGGAAAGAAGAAAGAGGTTACAATTTTGAAGGTGTTCTCTCTGAATAATTTACCTAACACTTTAAATAGCTGGCCTGGTTTCAGTTCTGTCAAGTCAATTTAGATATCTTAATATATGTTTAGGAATGTAATTAAAAGTTTCATCAAAATTTTTGTATAGCTCCAAAAATATTTCTGATGAAGATGAAGGTGGTTGTAGGGGAAAACACTCCTGTGTATTTCATACAGTACGTTTTCATCAGGATAGCAGTTGGAGCCAGGTAAATCAGCTGTGACATGCTGTATCAAGTTTTATCCACAAATATGCCTTACCAAAAGACTGTTTTTAGGTCTTAAAGTGCAAAATCTAAAGATTTAACAAAAGAAAATCCTGGTGCCGCTATCTATGCATGGGCAAAACTTACCCTTGCCTGAGATGATTGGTTCCAGGGGTGACCAGCAGACCAGAGCATTACAGAGACCAAACTGCATTCTCTTTATGGACAGCCTGAATTCACCATGCCAGCAGGTCTGATCTGCACTTGCCTCAGACAACAACAGGACCTTTTGCTACGGAAACCTTTCTGTCTTGTTTTCTCCGTGGTCTGTCACGCAATTTGGCTGCAAGAGATTGAGTGGACAGGCCAGATTTGCAGGGGGTATATCCGTGCCATGGATAAATAGAGCCTGGTATGGGAGGCACTCCCTGTGGTGCATCAGCTGCTACATCACCCCAGATCTAAGACAGAGTATGTTTCAGTAGTTACACTGCGCAGGCATCTGGCAAACTTAGCTTTGGGGCTGCTCTTACACTAACTACTGTCTCATTATAACTGGAAACTGTCTCCGTTGAACCATGTCTGATCAGAGGTTCAGCGAGTGCACTGTGATAAATTGCTGCTAGGTTAGAGGTCTGGCATCTTTAACATTTATCCACTTTGGTGCGAATGACTATAAAAACCACAAGGCAATAAGGGCTCTGATTTCAAAGAGGACTGCCTGCATGAACAAGGCATGCAGGACCAGTCTCTGTGTGAACTTTTGAGCAAGGAGGCATTTTATATTAAATTGTCTTTTCCATCATCTAATCTTCTTGCCTTGGGAATTCAGTTGTGAACTGACCCCAGTCCATCATGCTATACATAAATTACTAACAGAACTTTGAAGTTGTTTCCACATTTACAGAGGAAGTTCAAAAGTATTTCCTGAAGGGATTTTCAACAGATATGTTTTGGAAATTAAAGAAAATAACAGGCAAGAGATTCAATATCCAAGTGAGTCTTGTATCAAGGAGGACAATATTACCAGTGATTCAGAGTATCCATCATGTCAAAATGTGCTAATAGGCAAACTGGCCTCCCTGCACAGTTATATATAGGTATGTGTTTATTTGTAGATATATATGTATGCTTTTACATGTATGCAGACAGGGATATAAATGACACCTGAGTATGGGGACATTACATTTGAACTTCTTCCAGATTGTGAGTATATGAAACTTGCTATATAGTTATTTTCCCTGTGTAGGTAATGGCTGTCAGTTATGCCCTCCTAACAGTGATCCCACATCAGGTTTCACACAGACAAGTCATCACACATTTTATAACAATTTCTAAAATTTAAATTATTTACATAGAGAATTCTTGTTTCTTAGGTGGGCGGCTACAGTAGTTTATAAATACTATAAAATCAGAAATAAATAATTCATGCATATTTATTTTTTAATCTGGTACTATGAAACCTTTTAATATTCGGAGTAAACATTTTAGGGATTGTTGGCATTTCTGGATTGTAGGTATCTTTTCACAGAAGTTAAGGCCTTGTTGCAGTGATGTACGTAAGCTGCATACTTAATTTTGCGCACATTCTGAACCCCACCCAAATCCTTGAAAGGCTCAGCACAAGATTGTGCTGAATTCAGTGAGAGTTAGTATGTGCTCAAGTGCTTTCCTGAACAAAAAAACAAAACTCATGCTAGGCTTTTACAGCCTCTCAAAATCCCCCCCAAATGCAGGTTTTTTGCTGCAGACAGAACATGCTGCAAGTACCATTGAAGACTTTCTTATCTTTGCTTGCATCTGCTTGCAGCTGATCCAGCACTGCTCCTGCATTCAGAGAATTTAAAGGAGGAGGAGGCATGTGGATTTCCCTCCTCCCAGCTTTTCTCATCCACAAAGCCTGATTCTCATAGAGGGAGAGCCCATCAGATGTCAGCAGATCAAACCGAGAACTTGCAGTTCTGGTTTTGCACTTCATCTTTGCAGGCCAGAATGAACAGGCTCTCATTCTTGCACAATTTGGGGTGTGCTTAATCAATTAGAAAGGAGCTTGGGTTATGTACGTTGTGCTTCTGTTGTCAAATAAAACATTCGGATTTGTTACCTGGTGTGTGATAAGCCAAATGCACAAACTAGGTTGAGATACTGTTTATTTCAGAGCTGTGCAAGTCTGGGGACCAGGTGGTGTTCCACAAGGTTGGCCCGACTCTGGACTTTCCCTGTTTTTTATACAAGTCTACACAGTCTACTCTGCAATATGAGGCTAGTATTAATGTCCTATTAAAAATTTCACTCAGGAGATGTCAAATAACTCTTGAGATGTGGTGATAGTTTTACTTCTGCTCCAAGAACCAACACTTGACATCAAAATTACCTGTTAGAAAGTGCTGCCTTTTTAGAGCAATTTGGTAAGAAAGCTTTTCTACTGAAGCAGCAATGCAAATAACAAAATGCCATGTATCTGTGATGCAGGAAACAGCAGCCCTTCTGTAACTAGCGCAGACATTTCAGGAAGTGTCTGCTGACTGTCACATTTGAAGCAAGGGTAGTCTTTTCATTTCATTTGTAGACTATGACTCTAAACACTACATTAAAGTACAGGAGATAATCATTAGGAATTTTATGAAAACTCAAAATGTAGCCTATGCGTTTGAGAACTTTTGTCCAAGACATCTGCCTTGGTCCAGATACATGCCTGCTTTTGAAACTTTTGAAGTGGTTTTTCAATTACTATGCAGAGTATTGCCATTAAGCTTATGAATGAAAACAGTTACTGTGCTATATGTGGGGTTGTCAGCTTTTCCTAAACCTTCCACTTTTTGAACTGTATTTATAGTTCTGTTTTTCAGAGCTGCCTAGTTTTCATCTCATGATGCACTGACGTACGTTGCTTGGTTAAAGGTTCTTTTCAAGGATGATGGCACATAGAGATACTGTGAAGAAAGCTAAGAAACTTACCTTAATTTTCTGTAGTCTTCATCAGGTGGGCTGTGAACGAAAATAATTTCTTCCGGTACTATGTTTTGCACTGTTTGTCTTTATTCATCCAGACATGACCTTGCAAACAGCAGTATATTTCCTTTTGACTATGAAGACAGATTGCTGCAGTTCCTTGTAGGGCTTACTAGAGAAGTTTTATTGTGCATTATGGATAAGGCAAAATGGAGTAGTGCCTCAGCTTGAGCCAGAACCGTTGTGACCCATGATAAGCTTGCTCTGTTTGCTGTATTAGTTCTTTATAAAATAATTGGTTATATGATGAATAACTGTTAGATTTTTTTGAAAGTCCTTGGTAAGGAGGAGGGATTACATTTGAAACCCTCTTTATGAAACTTTTCCTGCTTCATTCTTGTGCTTTTACACGCCTTTCATAAAGCCATTCAGTGAGTAAGTTGAAACTCAAGATATATGCAGCAGAAGCTAGCTATTGCTGGTAAAAGTGAAGAGATGGGTATTATCAGAGTTCTAACAAGCCTCTGTGGGCATTTATTTTTTTCTTTAGTGGTGCTGGCTGGTAGGATTTGGATGAAAAAGGGTATCTGGTGGATCACTCAACATAAACAGCTCAGAAAAGTCACAGGCTCAGCTAGGTTGCTGAGTGAGACTGGCCAATAAAACTGCTGGCACATGGCTACGAACAAGAAAAGCTTCTTCGTGTCTGGCATCAGGGAAAGCAGTGCTGAGAGCGGGCAGTAGCTACAGCACGAGCAGGCTAACTGGGCTGGGGAAATCCTCCAGGACAGGAGCCAGACAGGCCCAGACTCTCCTCTCCCTCCAGCCCAGGCAGGGAAGCAAGGGAGTAGGAGCAGGGTCCTGTTGTGCTCTGCCTTTCTCCCCTGGCCTCTTCCCGGCCATGGACAGCAAGTTCACCAACACTCAGGATAGGGTCTGATGCAGAGATGTCACTGCTTGCAGCAACATGGCATCTGTTTGGCAATGTCTGTTCCTTTGTCCCTAGATTGTGCTATAGCATTTCTATTAAGCCGTGAGGAGACTTGTCCTTGAACTTCTGCTGTGGAATCAAAACTAAAAAGAGAAGGTAGATTTGTAATAAAATAAACATGTAATTTAGTTATATAACAGGGAGTGATTAGGTCAGAAGGGTTAAATGCCACTACTCCTTGGAAGAGGGGTAGCAGGGTGAGCTAGCACAGTCAGCAATCAATAATCAATGACATGGCAAAGTAGGGAGGTAAGTGGTGGAAGGAAGGGTGTCAGGATAACTTGGAAAAATGGTCTAAAGTCTGGATTAGACATATATAATGATTATGGTTAGCATTTAACCTATATGATCATTTAAAGAAATTATTAATGTCTTCTTTTTTTGAAAGATTAACTTTAATAGTGTATGTATTTAAATTGCTCCAACTTTTCTGGATCTGAAGTGCTATATATAGTACAGTAAGAGTATTATTTTTGATATTTTATATGCAAGCTGGAGAAGACCTCAGGATGCTCATATCTTTCTGTGATGTTTGAAAAGTTTCAGTTTCTACACATGTGATCAGTTCTTTCCCTTTGACAGTGCTATTAATACATACGTATTCCACAATTCATGTGCGCTATATTTCTTATATTTCTTATTAATCTTGTGAATAGTATAAAGAATATGCATGTATTTACATGTATATACATACATGGGGAGGTAATTAATTCATTTGTTCTTGATTTTTCTTTTTGATTCTGCCAGACTCATCAGCATTACTTTTTGTTATTTGTTTAATAATGTTCTGATGAAAGTTGTAAAACCAGAACATTATTAAACTTATTTTTGCTTCCTTAGTAAATATATCTATAAGGTAGATGCTCTAAACAGTAGTCTCTGCATCATCTATCTTTTTACAGAGGAATGTAAAATAAAAGATTTTTCTGAAAAATAAAAGTGCTGAATTTACCTCAGCATTCTTGACATCAACCCAAGAACTCTGTGAAAGATCAGGATCCAAAATGAAGAGTTATCAGTCTGTGAAGTTTAATTCGTGAGGCGTCCCAACAGTACTATTCAAATTTTAAAAGTTATGCATTTGATTAAATATTGCACTGATGTATATGGCTTCTCTTGTCTGCCTGGAGTATCCAACCAAACCAAGAAAGATTCCTCCAAATTTAAAGCCAAATTTTTCAAATAAGCCATTTGTATATGCTAAGCATCTAGTAGTCCAACCTATCGATGCTGCTAAACTATGGAGATAATCATGATTCAGTATGTTTTTAAACCAGACATGTACATGTATTTACTGTTGAACACATATTTAAACAGTTTGCTCCTTCGTGAGACAGGTTCTGCATGAGCAAAAGAGTCCAGCCCCTCCTCACAGACTGCCTGCTGGCAGGATGGGTGGACATACATGCTGTGTACAGGCATTGTATTACAGCTTGTTCTTTTTGTATCATATCACTGCATAGAACTGGGCAGAAAAGGCCATTCTGAATGACATGCATGTTGGTAGCAGGACACTATATCACTGTATCAGGATTATCTTTTTCTTCTATTTTTCTCCTTTTATTTTTACACATATCTTCCAGTGAAGATGAGTTTTGAATGAAAGACAAAAATTTGTGAGATGTTTTGCATGACTTTTAGTGGGTGTTGACAGAAACGTCAATCTGATTCATAAACACAGAAAAATAGATTAATTTTCATCCAGAGTTGCATATAATGTACAAAATGAACTACACGGTACAGCTATTAAAATGCAATATAGTACTCATAAAATAAGAGTCTGTATTTTCAACAGCTCACGTGATAAAGGCAGGATGGATTGTGCCATGGTTTATACAGTAGTGTGTGTAATGGCCATGATTCCTCTTGCTGTGATTGTCTACATTCCTCTCGAGTTTGCAAGGTCTGTTTTGTGATTACATCTGCTTTGTACTCAGTAAAATTTGAATTTTATTAAATGTATTGGTACTCTCCCATTCTAATGTAGATTTCCAAGAATTTTGCAAAGGGAATATTGTTTACCTTATCTTCACGACCATTTTACAAAGATATTTCAGTTTGGAAGGGAAGTGTGTTTCTGACGTTCTGGATTTAAGCTCTGAAAATAGCACATTGGCTTCAGAGTCACTTGTGCCCTTTGAAATTTTTATTCCAATGCCCAATATTTATTTTTACTTGACTTAATAATTTTAAACCAGAAGGTAAATCAAAGTGAATAGTTAGATATTTGAGTTTAAATAGATATTCCTAAATTAGTATAATAGGATAGGTGATTAAGAAATATGGTATAAATTGGGTATATGAGAAATGTATGTAATCATATGACATTTAGCAGTGATTATTTAATTTTAAAGCATTTACAGTGCAATTTGTGACAATTAAATTATATCACATTTGCAATTCATTTTTGAATTATAAAGTATTGTGAAGTACATGAAATTAGCATTTTTGTTTTATTTTCATGTCCATTAAGGTAAAAAAAAAAGACTATAGTAAGTGACATGTTATAATGAATTCTTTTGATATTCAGAAGAATTTTGCTGTCTTTTGATAAAGAAGTAGTCTATGATTTAGTAGATATTTTTCTGTAACTTAGCATAGGGCTACCAGAGGGCAGCTCCTGACAGATCCATTCAGCTTCTTCAGACTGTTTGAGACCCAAGGAGCTGGGACCAAAACCATGGCTCCTGTGGCACTCCTGTGAGGCAGGTGCAAGGGACTTTTGAAGCGCAGTTGCCTCCTCAATTCTTCTCTAATCTCAGGACTCAGATGGTCTTCAGCACTCTCTCTGCTCTTACTGTCTGCACTTTAGGTAGGATTTAGCACCCTGGTTTCAGGAGGATCTTTTGCGCGCCCTATAAGCTTGTCCTTCACCATGAAAGCCCTCCACTTCTGCAAGTCAACTCTGCCTTAAGGGAAGGACTGGTGGGGCCTGTCCCTTGAGCAAGGCAGAACTGTCTTCTATCTCCCAGAAAACACAAATTCCCTGTACCTTTAATACATAGACTCAGCCTGTGTATATCACAGAATGGTTAAGTTTGGAAGGGACCTCTGGAGGTCATCATATGCCTCAGAAAACTCTCTTATTTAGGAAGCTCAAGTTGCAGCCTTCTTTGCCACTCCACACACCCATGTCCCTCCCACACACCAGGACACAGGACAGGACTCCTCCTGTTTGAGGAATGCGAGTGCACCTACGCAAGGTGCAGAAAGGTGCAGAAGGGTGTTCAGCTGAGCCACCTGTGCCTGCTGTTGCCTTTGGATGCCCTTCAGCGCAGCCCCCCCCACCCCATGGCAGAGAGGCCTGCCCAGCGCGGGGCACGGCACCTTGTCCCATGTGGCTGCCCGGTCTCCTCTGCAGGCCCTGTGCGACTTTCCTCAGGAGACAGCTGACAGCAGGCATGCTGCCTCTGATAGTTTCTGTGCTTTTGGCCTGCCCTCAGTGCCTGCTGACTTCAGGCTGAGCTTTGAGAGCATGAGAGAACAAAAGCAGGTCTTTGGAGCAAACATGAAGTACTTGATAGCAGATGCCTGCTCTGAACAGCCACATCAATGGCATTTAGCCTCTTCAGCAAGCTCTTCTCTGTGCTTACTTACTTTGTACATCTACACCTCTGTCAATTAGCCTTTTATTATGCAGATTTCACTTCAGTTTACTTGGAAAATAATACTGAATAACATATTTACTGGTACTAATGAGTATTGACTTGAGATATTTCTTCTCTATTCATGCCTAATGACTTAAATAACTTCAGCAGTTTGCTAAGCTGCAGCTGGCATCTTTACTTTTGATTTTTTTTTTCCTTCCTTCTCTTCTCCTTTGCAGGGAGAAAAATGAGTCTTAAAGGCGTTACCAGTGCTCAGGTACATGCCGGGTTTCGGGATGAAAAATAATACATCTTAAAAGCATTTAGGTGGGCAAAGTAATGCGTGCTTCCAGGATGAAAACCCTTCCTGAAAGGCCGACTGTCCCATCTGACACACCCTTTGAGTAGGTCATAACTGCTGCTGTAGGAGGCAAAATTTTTCTTTCTCTACATCCTGTCATTAGGAAGTAGGGAGTGGACCAACTGAGCTAATTCTCTTTCCTTCCCTTTTTCTCCAGTCCTTCTGCCTGTCTCTCCATTTAAGGTGAAGAGCACCTCCTGTGCTCATTTCCTCTCCTTTTCCAAGGAGGACCAGAAAGAGGGCAGGTGGGTGACAAGCCCATGACAACTTCTCCCCACCTAGCCTTGGAAGGAGGCAGGAGATGAAGAGTCCAGTGACAACTGAGATTAAGAAGGTAAAGTAGCTATACTGGAGAAAATGGGAAGGAACAGATGTGGGGAATGTACTGATATGGAAGCTGTACAGTGTAGGGAACTGCTAAATAGGTTTAATAATAGGAGTCTTACTTTTTAAAACCCCATTAAATGCTCAGCTGTAGCTGGAGTCACTGCAGATTTGAGGACTATGATCAGGAAATAATGTTTATCAGGACAAAATCAAAGAAGACTTTTTTTTCTTTTGATTAAAGAAAATGAACAGATCGTATTTTGTCCTTATGTCAAATGAGATTGCCAGAATAGTTTAATTGCTGATGAGGAAGAGTAACTTTCAGGCTTTTTTCTTGGATGCCACTAGCTGACTCACTAATTGAGAATCTATGCATTTATATGACAGGTGTTTTACCTTTGATTGATGGTATCTTCTGTTCATTTCTCTTCTGTGCCATATCTGATGGAAACACAGTTTTGATTCCTTATTTCTCTAAAATTATTCATATTTTAAGGGTAAACTCCAACTGTAAGTTCTGTTGAGCAGTTCTTAGATAAAAACCTTTACTCTCTTAACAGTGAAAACCTATATAATGAGGATTTTGATATGTTTTAAACAGAGACTTCTAATCTCTGCATTACACCTTCAAATTAGCCCCACCATTTCTGTAACATCCAGTGTCAATCTATATCCTAATACTTTCTGTAGATCATCTAGTGTAATGCTGTATTGCAGGTATCAGAACCTCAGGCTGCTGTGTTGGCCAGAGACACTCTCTGGAAGACATATCTTACAGGACCCCATAGGCATCTTATGAAAGACAGTAGTAGCAAATTAAAGCAGTCTGATGCACTGTTAATGACATAGCTAAAGAACAATTAACAAGAACAAGCATGGAAGAAGAAAATCCATTTGAATGATGTGCAAAGAGAGGAATTTTGAAAAATTGGAGCTGCTCTGACATACTACATGAATATTAGTTAGACTCCTGTCAGCAAAATAAGAGTAAGAGCAGAGAAAAATGTAGTGATACAAAAAAATGTAGGCCTGTAGTGATATGCACCAATTGAACTATTCTGACACCGGTGTTTGACCAAGTTCTTGTGAAATAGCATTGACAATTCTGAGTATGTGTGTATGGACAACTGTTACAAATATTATAAAACAAAATAGGAATAACCAATTCTGTTTCTCTGTTGTATTTTCTCTTACTAGCAATCCACACAGTGTGATGTAATCTGTTCTTTCTCAATGCATAACATTTTGAGAGGAAGAAGTACGTGAAAAGTGTATTCTTCAAGAGATCTGTAATTTGTTGTCTGAATTTCACATAGGGAATACTTTCATGTCACATACACAAAATATTTATATATATTCATTCAGGCTGAGTGTTTAAAACCAAACAACATATCAAATCATTTAATTAAGAATCAGAAAACATACTGTTTAACAAAATGCTTTGTAAATACTGCAAGAAATGGGAAGTGGCCAAATTTCTACAAATTTCAACATGGCCTGTAGTCTTTGTTCAGTCAAAATTCCTACGAAATTACTGGGAATTGTGACAAATCAGGACTGGGGGGAGAAATCCTGTCATTAGAAGAGGCATTATTTGCTAGAGTGGCAGCAACATTTAATCACAGAACACAAACCAAAGATAGGAAAACTATGTGCAGTTAAACTGAGTGCTCAGATTTTATGTGAAAGTAGGTCTATTTTAGATACAAATCACAGAGGATGTGGAAAAAGGAGAAACAAGACAAAACTGTTGTCACTCTCATGAATAGTTTCAGTTCTAACCGTACATGTGTGGTTTCTCAAAGGATTTAAGTCTGCAGATGGCCCTTCACCTTTCTGTTGAGCACTCTCACAGATGATGCTTTGAAGGAACAAGTTAAACAAAGGTTGTAATGAAGCACAGATTTATACATCATGAGTTATGCTTAACATCCATCTTTCCACTGGAAATAAATTTCATGGTGCTAGGGGTTTCAGCTGAGTCCTGATTTATCCACAGGTAGCAAGTTCTGGCATACCTTGATGTGGGTTGTCAGGGCAATGATTATATATTTCCGTAAATCCATCATCAATTGCTTTTATGAAGGCTTGGTGTCTGTGTAGTATGGGGGGAAAATTGTTTCAGGGTAGATAGATACAAGTGTATTAATTAGCAAAAGCTGCAGACTTTGGAAGATGATGGCCTTATAATAAAACAAAGCCTCAATATAAAGCAGAGGCTGTAACCTTTCTGGTCATTCTCTGAATAGGAATGTGTTTCCTAGAGGTCGCTACTAGAGGTCACTTGCTATTCATATAGCTAACAAATTATAAACAAAAAATGGACCCTTTTACACATTGAAATTTAAAGGATTAATTAATTAATTGGTTGCGAATATTGCAGTTTTAATCTTTCCCTGTCATCTGGGGCTTCATGTTGTTAACTGATAAGAAATCAAAAATCAGTCATTGAGTCCCAAGTAGAAAAAATCCATGTGTTCATTTGTGTTAAATCAATACAGCTTCATTGATGCTGATAAGTACTTTATGTCACATAAAGAACTGTCACATAAAGGCCTGTTTACCCTGGAAAACATAATTGTTTTTCAGTAGCAGTTAAATAATTTACAGATCCAGAATCCTCCATGGTGGATCAGGTAGTCAGAATATTCTTTCTCATCCTGTATGTACTTTGAATCTTTATTTGGCTGAGATATATTAAAAAATAAAGGTGGAAGAAAAGAAAAGGCAATTAGACTCTTTTAGCAGGCAAAACACAGAGCCCTTCCCTCACGCTGACTGCTCAAGCAGTTCCTCGCAGCACATTCAGTCGCAGAATCTGTCCTTACTCAGACACTGTCTCTCACTGAAAGATGCTCTTACACCTTGCCATCTGTCATGTGCCGCCTGCTCCCACGTTAAAAATGGCTCCCCCAGTATAGTCAAATTTGACAGTTATTTCCACTGAGATTGGTGATGGAATAAGCTTTGGAAATGCGTTCCTTTTCTCACGTCTTTCCTTGGATTGATAGCGTCTCACTTTCATATGTAGCCCTAGTGACTTTGTTGGGACTGCTAAAGGATGAAGACTGATGCACATAAAAGTTGTGCCTGAACCTTGTTATTAACTAACAGTGTAGAACAGCTTTGCTTTAAACTTTCCTTTTTCTATTAAACTTGGTAGAGTTGCTCCTCTTTACTAGAAAACCATGCATGTTAATTGGACACTGTTGTACCATTTTCGGGAATATGTAGCAATGATAATGGAGAAAGAGTGAGTAAGAAGGCAAGAAATATAGAACTGTCTGCAAAGATAGTGGCATACTGTATGCTTTCATGAGAAACAACAAAATTACAACATTGTCAATTGCATAGTTTTACTGGGATCTATCAGCTACAACACAAATACTAAGCTGAGAGCCCATACCCCTCTTTTCCCAATCAAATATGAACTTGCAAATACTAATCTTTTTTTTTTTTTTTCTGGTAGAATAACAAATTGAGATATGTTAGTACAAATTAGCAACTTCAGTGACTTCTGAAACATTTTTGAAATGTTCCATTGTCACTGTGATGCTAATTTTATGCTCAGTCTTCATCTCATTTCCCAGATAATCGGAGTGTTTGTATCTCAGAGCTGCAATAGCTAAACCTCTCAGCAAGCATCAGTGCCACAGGTTGCTCTGCAGTTCCGTGTGCACCAGCTGCAGCACATCTTCAGGGAATGCTGTGGACAGATTCATTCCCCCACCAGTATCTGCGGATGTCTCCAGCACTCCTATCAGCCAGACTCTCAGGTGCCTTGGCCTTTTTGGTGGTCGAGGATTCCTCTCTGGAAAAATGTCCAGAATTAATAGGCAGATTAAAAGGGCACACTCTCAGATATTGATTGCTTAGCTGTGTGAATTGCAAAATAAGAAACAGCATACTAAACTAGATGGCTATTTGGCTGCCACGATCCCACGTAGGACATCTAGGTAAAAATATTAGAGCACATTCAAAGATGTTTTGGATTTGTTGTGATTACAACAGATCTGTGGTGCACTGGGTATACTCCACATATCCAGATTGTCATGCATGCCTGACTTTAAATGTGTTATAAGAATTTGAGGTAACTAAGGAACTGTCTTGGTGTGGAATAAGAAAATAAATTCTTCGGTGATTGGAAAACATGGGTCCAAACCTTGCTGGCTGGAGCCTCTGTTAACGCTCTGAGAAATATCTGGAAATCTAAAGCAAATATATGAAGCCCGCAGGCTTTCTGCAATAGTTTTGGGAGTACATGTTTTCAAAAGCCTTGCTGAAGACTTCTTTAGATTGTGCATGTCTGTCTGTACTTTCCATGTAGGTAGGGTTGTCAATAGCATGCTTGACCTTACTACCTACTTGCTTTGAGCTTATGCTAGCCAGACAAGCTGACAGGAAACCCGTTTCTTCAGCTGGGGCCTTCTGTCAGAGAAGGATTTTATAGGGCATTACTGCTATTCCCTGTGACTGTGCAGTTCTCCCAGCTGCAAGAACTGCACTGAATGTTCAGACGCAGGAAGGGACAGTGGGGTTTCACAGAGTAATGCTAGCTGTTAGGAATAATTATATTTTTCCACTCGGGGAAAATGTTCTAGGCTATCTCAGGTATATCTAAGAGTTTTCATCTAGGTTTCTTTCTAAAGAAGCTCATCTGTTTTCTGTTAGCTCCATGCCTGGCCTAGGAGCACAGCAAGCATTGTGTGAATTCCAATTTCCCAGTGTGGATATTCTAGAAAATGGAGAGAATGCTACAACGTGGGTCTTTTCTGTGTTAAATCAGCAGAGGTTCAGATCTTCCAGTTAAAGACTTCAAACTTGCTTCTCTTAGCTTGAACAGTTTATCATAGGGAAAATTTCTATCAGTGTTTGCTGTCATAAATGTAACAAAGAAAATTGTTGGTCGGATACTTCAGCTGCTATATGGTGATGTAACCCTGTAGGAACTCTGTGAAATCTTGCTGGTTTACAGCAACTGGTGATTTTAGGTGGTAGTCACTGCAATGTGTAGTTATATGATTGTGTCCTTTTATAGTCTTGTCAAGAAGGCATTTCTAGTAGCATCACAAGTTGTTCAGAGAAACCTGCCAGACTCTCGGTGCATCTGAAAGAATATTTAGAAATATTCATGTTCATCATCCTGTATTAATTCAGGCATGCAATGCTTGACTTGTTTGTGTGATTAACTGTTGTTAAGACTTTGTACTGTCACAGAATGAAGTGCTTAGTATACTTTTTTGACTCAAGGAGAGGATTGCTTCTATTAGAAGGCAATGTGAGCAAATAGTAGAGGCAAGATTAATGCATCACCATAATCTGCAGTTATTAACAAACATAAAAAAGCTACAGAGAGCTGGAGCATGAGTGGTTTTTAAAGCAAAGGCAGTAAAATTTTCTAAATGTCTTTTTGGATAGAATACAGATTGCTATCCTTTTGTGGAAATCGTGTTGTTCTTAATACTTTTTTTTTTTTTTTTTTTTTTTTTTTTTTTGTATTCCACTGCCATTGCTGCTCTTTGGAATGACAGTCCAGAGTCATACTGCCATAGGGCCTCTTTAAGTGGAAAAGAGAGACCTTTTCCTTCCAGATGGCTTCTGTACCCACGGACAGTCACACTGGGCAAACTGTGATGGGAGACTAGGTAGCATTGAGCAAGATTGTGCAGCTGGAACACCTAATTCGAGTTCTGTGGGCTGCTGACAACCTTCTGGCTGCTGTAGGCAAAGCTGTCCCATATCAATAAAGCTCCTAAAGTAGATGGCAGATCTGTGAGGGACAAAAATGCTGTGCAGTTATCTTTGTCTTTGTGGCTGTGCCTTTTGGTTGGCTTCTCTCTGATTTGTGATCTGTTACTTCTGGAAAATATCTTATGGAATAATACTTCATCTGCTTTGGAAACTTAACAAGTTACCTCAACAGCTTTGTCAGTGTATCACAAGTAATCTTTCTGGGTCTTCTGTTAGCTTTTAAATCAGACCCCACTTAGGGATGCATTTGGATAACCCATGAGAGATGGCTTTGCCTTTGAGAAATGAATTTATGTCTGATAAAAAGTTGCCCCAAAATCTGTCCAGTGTTTTTACTGTGAAAGCCTCTGAAAATCAAAGCTTCTTTCTTCACTTTTTGTTTCAGAGCCTTGTCTTTTCTTTGAGATATTCAAGTTAGTGTTTATATGATCTTTGTAGTTTCCCACTGTTGCAGGCTAGTAAGAATAATTTTACATTTTAAGCACTATTTGTTTGTTTTCTTTCTCTCTGCATGGCATCATTCTTTATTAGATCTTGTTATGTCCTGGAACAGCATCTAAAGAAATGCTATGAGGTATTTTAATGACGTAAGTGACAGTTTTGGCCTTATGTCTCATTATCTGAAAGACAGCATCTCTAGCAGAACAGACATATCTCATCCTGCCAAGGCCCAATGTCGAACATAATGTGTGAAAGAGACTCAAAATGAGGAGAATGGATCTCATTCTTGCTTAAAATGCAATGAATTTTAGTCCTTTAGGGTGAATGACTGTATTTTATAATTCCGGTTGTAGAGATAATCAATAATTTCAAGTGACTGAAGTGACAGGGCAGTACATTTGTGTGAAAAGTGAGTCATTTGGGGAATAAACATGAGTGAGATCACTCAGAATGAGGTGCACGAGCCCACAGCCTGAGTTACTGGTTCAATATCCAGGCAGTAGAGTGCAAGGGCTTCCTTCATGCATGTCATATGGCAGAGATGCTAGAAAATGTGATTGAAAGCTTTGAAACTGTTTAGATCTGACTCTGGAGAGGAGACTGTAGAAACTCTGGTACCTTGTTTTTACTGTCTGGCCTGTCCGCAGTATCTTCCAGAACTGGAGACCTAGAAGCTGTGGGGTGCCCAGGCGAGGGGCAGCTGTGTGGTTTGTGAAACATGGTGCCGAGGACTCGAGGGCCTTTGCAGTCACCCCGCCACGAGATCCTGCTGGCTGCGGGATCCCAGCCCCAGCACGGATGCACGAAAGGGCAGGTGTGTTAGTGCCTGAATGCTGACGAGTAAGACTCATGTTCTGCTCTTAGGGCTAAGAATATCCATTTATCTCAACAGATGCAGGGGCTGGAAGCTTGCGGAGGTGGTTTGTTTTGCTGTAGGGCTTCAAAAATATATATAAATCACATTTGGTTCAAATTTGGTAGTAAAATTTAAATTTGAACCTATCTTTTTGAACAGATCTTTGAAGTGTCACTTTTTACAAAGACCTGAATTCTAATTTAAGAGAGCCCTGCTATGTCCTACAATGTCTGGTGAGGTCACAGAGGGAGAGTGGCTGCAGGTTATTGATTTCTGGACCTAAAGAACGTTCAATAATTATTATCAGTAGTTCACAGATCACAAAACACCTGCTGATTAACTTCCTTATCTGAAAGCCGTTCCTTTTCATGCTGTAAATGATATCTAGCACTCCCTGAAGGGGTCTATAGTTTATAGATTTTATAAGTGAATGAGAGAATGAATGCATTATTTTCTTGCCTTTTTGTGATGCTGTTAAGTTATTCACAGAATGTTCCATTTTAATATAATTTATGCTTTTACCAGCATTTTAACATTTCACTGTAGAAGAAAAAAAATGAGGCTTTTATCATTCATATTGAAAAAAGCTTAAGCCTTAATCCACTCAGAGTCAGTAACTGTTATTTGATCTTAAAGGATGGTACTCATAAACTATAGAAAGGCAAAGGCTAAAATATTCTTTATGGTGTAAATGTTACAGTGCATCTCATATTTATCGAAGGGACCATCATTATGCAGAGCCATTATAGCAGATATTCGTGGCACTGTATCAAGCAGCATCTCTGAATTTCATATTAACTCTGTGAGCCTGAATGAAGTACCTGTATCTTTCCATTATATTCCACTTTTCCTCCTATTTAAATCAACTCCCTCTGGAAGACTGTGTTGGTGCATAAATATGTACAGCTGCAGCAAAGGAATTAATGAAAACCATAATCATGGAAAGGAGTCTGTGTAGGGTCAGGTTGAGTAATCAGAAAGTGTACATGTTGTTTTTTCTATGATTTTTCATAGTGTATTGTGTACAATCCTCTGTCCATACATTTGACTGATATATAACAGTGTTCCAGGTACTTTTAAACTAATTTTTAAGAAAGTACAGATTAATGTTTGCTCCTTATTCAAAAGGATGCTTCACATTTTTTCTACTGATTATTAGTGTGAAGCAGTTACAAACCTGACAAAACAGCGAAAGTACAGATTTCTCACAGGTTTAGGAATCCCCAGTTTTTCTGATGTTGGTTATCAGTCGGAAGAGCTGAATTAATAAATATAAACAAATGAAAGTTGTTTATTGACATTTTCTTGAAAGTCTTATTCTCATGTTGGTACCTGGGGAAATGAGTCAAAGGCAGGCAAACGGAGAAAGGAATATAGGCTCTTTAAGGTAGCTCCTTTATTGAATCAACCTCGTAACACTGCAAAACTTCCATAAACCAGGTCCAGGGAAGGGAGTGCGCAGTTGTAGATTAACTGTTAATTTTTACCTGATGTTTTGAAACATTCTAAGATTTCTATACCCTCATTTTCCTCAGATGTATTTTTTGATGCTCAGTGGTGTCACTGCATTGCTACATAAGGGTTTATTAACCGAATTAGAACAAATTCAAACATTTGAAGCTTGGAAGAAGGTGTTACTGACAGCGGCTAAAATATATTTAGGCACCCTTTAAAAATTTGTCACATTGGGATTTTCATAGAGATGGAAACAGTTCCTGCTACAGGACTGCAGTTACCTGTTCCAACTGTTACTAGTTATCACTTGTAGTGTTTATATACTGTTTGGGGGGGAAAAAAAGTAAAAAAAAACAAAAAAAAACAAAAAAAACACCATCTATTCCCTGCTGTTGGGTAAAACAACCTATATAATTTCTGAGAATTACTAATATTCTCTCCAAAATGTGCTGTTATTTCAATCATGAAATTACATGCTCTTCTGAGTTTATTCCTAATTTTTGGCATTGCATTAGGGGAGAGAGGGTGTCTCAGAAATCAGTGCCTCACTTGGCCTGCCCACCCTTTCCCAAATGGCCAGCTGGCTTGAACTCACCGAGTGTTAATAAAAGAATAAGCTTATGGTACACAAGACCTGGAAAACTAAATATTTGCTCTTATTTTAGGCAAGGCATTAGGTGAAGAATTTGTAAATGTTCATCTAGAAATGAAACATTGCTGCTCGCCTGAATGGCACCCTCCACAACCAGGCCTTGGCTTTACGTGTCTCAGAGAATTGCTTGTGCTTTGGAGAAGCTATTCCCACTACTGAATGTTAAACTGAAAACAAACAAACAAACAAATCCCCATGTAGCTGAGCTATCAGGTTTTCTATTACCTGTTTTACAATGCTGTTTAATTTTTCTGTCATTATATAAATTATAAATGCAATGAGAGAGAATGTCTTTGCTCTTGCTGCAGGCAGTGTTCGGATATGGCACGCCTGCTGTCTAACCCCTGATGCGACTGCTGGGCTGGATGTGGTGTGACCCTTCTCTCTTTTCTCAGAGACATCTCTGAAGGCACAGCGAGAAACACCGTGCTTCTCTCTGGTGCACTTGCCCAGGAGCTGTTCTCCAAGCACTGGGGGCTGTCTGGTTTAACAGGCTGAAAACAGCAAGCAGCCTCCCACAGCCCAGGCACGTTCGGTGGTGTGATGTATGGCAGTGGCTGTACACGCCTTTGCACGCACGCAGGCATGCGTGCCCTCAGTTTAGGGCATGCAGAGGGAAGGAAGGAAGGAGCCTGCTGCTGTAAGAGGAGGGGGCTGCAGCTGTCATGCAAAGCGATGGGCTGAGCACCGCTTTCAGCAGCACGGGGCTGGGGCTGCGGTGGGAGCTGGGTAATGAACCGTGACAGGTAAGGGAGGAAGGAAATCACAGCACTCAGCAGACAGACCATTTAAAATGGTAATACAGTCAGTCGTCATCTCATCTCAGCCCTGACACTCCTCAGCACTTGCCTGTGCCAGTCATTCTGTGCAGATTGTCAGGTGGGTATCAAAACAAGCACGACTGGCACATAAATAAGAAAATCTGAGCAAATATTCTCTCTCCTGCCGGAATCGGAGACAAGCGTGACTGACAGGGACTCACTGATACTGATGATCGAGTTTTTATTCCGTGACTGCACTCTGTAGGTTTTTCCTAGTCATGCCCTGTAAATTTCAGATTACTTATGTAGGTCTCTGGTAAGCTTCCCAAATCATATCGGTGCTTAAGAATATAATTTTAACTCACTGTATTACATCAGATAGCTCTCTGAATGATTTCTCTGAAGCAATTTCAGGGATAAACCTTTGTGGTTTAATGATGAAAGTGCATTGACTAGGATTTAATAGATCAGCTATTAATAGATCAAGTAGTCTGAATTGCTGCTTTCATAATTTTTCTGCTTAAACTTTCTGTAACTAGGATTAGATGGAAAAACAATCCCATGAAGAATTCGTTTTAATTTCAAACCTTTATGCTCAAAAGTAATCCAAGTCTGTTATGTCTTCATGTACCTGTTATTAACAGAAGTGAAGCCTCAGGGCCTGGCCACAATCTGTTGAGTAGATACTATTTTGTCAGAAGTAAAATATAAAATATTTTTCTGTTGTAGGGATAAGAAGTTGGTTCCATGATAGTTAGAGGGAGAACTTTTTTTTTCTAAGTCTGGAGCCACAAACACAACTGTCAGTATCCTACATCTCTGTTGCAGGGCAAATCAGATAGGCTACCTTTGTCTCAACAACTGATTTTGGCAGGCTTTGGACCAGGCTCATTACTATTCTATTTCTTATTTAGAAATCAGGAATACTAGTAGTTGTCTACAAAAGAAGAGCTAGGAGAATTTTTGCTTTTTTTCTTTCAAACATGACCTGAAAATATTTTGAAAACAACTGTCTCCTGATGTTGCTGCAGGTCTTGTCTTAGTTCAACTGGAAATGAGCAGTGAAAACCACACTTCTTATCTTCAAAAGTGATTCCACTGAAGCTCAGATCTGAGAATAGGTGAAGAATCCTGTACGCTCATATTTTGCCCAAACCAGTTTGTTCCTACTCTTCTTTCTTTTAGAGCTAGACCAGAGAAGAAGACTTGTATAAGCCTGAATTTTGTATATATTTGATCAAGGTGTCCTAATCAAAGTTTCAATGATCATTCAACCAGATCAATGTTTATAAGCTATGTTTGTTCACAGTCCTTTATGGGGATTTAAACATGGTGTCCTTTCCACTGTTTGAAGTTTGGTTTGGGAGTTCTTGTGGTTAATGTCACACAGGAATTATTTACATGTAAAATCTGGAATCATGATTAGAAGTAGTACATTTTAGAGTGCCTTTAAATTCTATTCAACTGAAGCCATTTAAAAAAATACTTTCTTCACATGGCCGTGACAGAGAATGTAATACATATAATACTTGACATTTTGAGAGGCAAGATCCTACCTATAGTTACTAATATACAGACATCAATTGTGTTGCTGTTGGTATACAGTCTACACATATTCTGTTTTAATGTCTGAATTTATACACTTGTGGTATCTCCTTTCACCCAACAAAAGCCCAGTGTCTTTTTCAGTAAGTTTGAATAGTATTTGGACAAACATCCAAATTATTCCCTTATTAAATTAATCTTACAAATCTCACTATTAGGCTCATCCAGCTTGCAATCAGAGGAGATTTCTCCGACTGTGTGAATGGTTCCTACTGGATACTGGATTGCATGGAATATTTTGGCTGATTGTGGAAATGACACTTGAGAGGTAGCTGAAATGAACATTTTATTAAGGATTTTTTGTATCTGTGAGTAAAGTTGATTTACTGTATTTAGTACTGTTTAAAACAAACAAACAAACAATTCTTCCACTCCCAAGTCTTTTTATGGGACCCTTTAATTGGGAGAAAAAAGAATGGTTTTATTTTTTCTCTCCGCTTGCTGAAAGAAGCAGTAGGAGAATTGTATTATTTCAGGGTGGTATGACTTGGTATGAATTAACATTTGAACTGTTTCATATTTACATATTTAGTTTATACAACAGTTACTCAGCCCATATTTTGAAGGAAGAAAATAGGTAAATGATGTTAAAGTCATTTCCATGTTTGAAGAATTGTGCCTCAGTTTGTGAAACAAAATTCTCTTTCTCCTTTTAGTGGAAATGGCCTTTTTGTGAATGGGTATCCTGCTGAATGAAAACCAAACGTCTTTCAAACATTGTGCCATGACATTTTGTACTTCCTCTACACAGCATGCATTTACCCTGACTTCAGCCTATTAATGGCAAAGAGGAAAGGACTTTTCAGTTGCTTTGTCGACTGTGATATTAATAGGGATTTTCAATTTTTCTTTTCTCACTCTTCATAAACTGTTGGAATTTCAGGTCTGATGTCTATTTCACTGGTACTTGTTATTTGGTATGACACTCTCAAAGAAAAGGTTTGTAAAAATATTCTTATATTTAATTTCACAATCTAATAGTCACTTCATTACCTCTTATGAGGTTCTAGGCATTTGTCCCTTTCCTCTCCTGTGTGGTTTCATCTAAAAAGGAACGGCAAACTTCTTAACACATTTTAGGCATTGTGTTAAGCTCTCTAACCTGTTCACTGAGGTACGAATAACTACTTGAATACTGACATAGCATTTTGTTATGATATCACTTAGCTGAACAGTTAATGGAGTTTGGGATCTTGAAGGATTTTGCATCGTGGAAGCTATTACTTGAAGCCAATTTTAGCTTTCTTGTTCTTTTCAGCTCTTTCTACTTATTTTATTAATTTGCATATTGTTATAGACCATGTAGTAATTGTCTGCAAGTTGGACGCACAGTGTAACTCTTTCTGTAGCCAATTCACTAAATCCTTGTAACAGATTGTGAAAGTGTCACTTCTCCAGCGTTCTGAATACATCATTTGCCTTTTAACATTCTTGTAGCCACCCTGTTCCAAAACTGCACTCCACACCTGAAGAAATCTGTAATGCTACAGCACCATTTACCACTCATCCCAGTCTTCCTCAGCTCTGCACTTCTTTCCTTCTGCTCTCCACACCTACTCACCCCATTTCTCCCAAACAGGGCACAGCTCTTTTGCCCCTCATTGTTCTCTGTTCCTCAACTGAATATTCTGCTTCTCATTCCCACTTCCAAACCTCCCCCCTTCAAGGAAGAAAATGTAATTTAGGTGTAATAGCATTTTTTTTTAAAAAAAGAACCTCATTTGATTTCTTCTTGTTCAGTCAAAGACAAGAGAGAAAGCATACTGTCAGAGGTCATGAAAATACAGTTTTTACTTCATTTTCACTGTAACATTTTCAAGTGTGTTGCATTTCACCTCATTTAGCCTAGACAAACTCTAGATTTCTCCTGAACTTAATATAATTGCTAAGAATTAAATGATTTTGTTTGATAATTCCACCATCTAGTGCAATAAATCTTGTGATTAATTTGGGAAGTAAACAAAGAGGGACTTGTGCTCCATCTGCTCTGGCTAGAGAAGAACTGCCTGTTTAATAGATGTTATAGTTCAAGACCAGATTTTTCTGTCAGTGTTGTCACCTTCTCTTGAATTTGTGGAGATTGCATCAGCTTTATATTTGCACTACACGAGTGTCATGTTTTCCTGGTTTCCGTACTGCATCCTGAAGATAAGCCATCCCAATACAAATCAATCCACCTGCAGTACAGACTCACCATCAGCAGATTCCTACCAAAAATAAATAAATAAATCCACAGTAATGCTCCACGAGCAGCAAACTCCTATCTGAAAATTTCCACCCTGACCCTGAGAGACAACCAAGAGACAGCCAAATCAGACCAATGGTTGAGGCACAGTTGAAAGTGGGTGTGCCATGCAATTCTGTTGAGATGAGTTAAATCAGAGTTGGGCAACTTTGAAAGATCCTAAATGTGTACATGACTGTTTGGCATGGCATCTCATTGACTAATTATTGTAGAGAAAATTATAGTAGAGAATATTTTCAAAGATGCAGAAGCATATTGTGAGATAAATAGGCAGCGCCTGTGTTGGTGAACAACGTCTGATCCATTTGCTTCCAGATCTATTCAGGAACTGAAAAACAGACACAAATTTAGGGTGGGGTTGATGACCTCCAAATCTTTACCCCACGAACACTCCCCTGCAAGCAGCCTGGAAGTTTAGTTTTGTATTATGCCAACCTCTCCCACTTTACAGGGACGCCCCATTTTCCAAAGCTCATGGTTTAATTCCTGGGGAGGTGTTTAGTTATGCTTTATGTGGCTTTTCAGTCTACTTCCATTGCATACATTTCTGAGCACATCCCTCTGCTGCAGTTAGTGATGAATCTGATGTTTTCTACTAATTGCTCATTCTATTCATCTTCACCTAGGTGGCATCTTTAGACTGGGCCAGCTTTGTTTTTGGGATAATTCTTTGTTTTCACAGGGGCCTGTGTTTTTAGTGTATGCATTTCTGCACATGTTCCCATAGGCAAGGCTGTAGATGAGTCTTTCTTTTGAAAGATGGAGTCTGGCAAGATTAGAAGCATTTCTTGGTGCTTGTAGAAGTTAATTCCTTGGTCTCAGGCTGGCGCTGGCCCAAGATAAGTCATGTGCAGGTAGGCTTTATTCCTATGGTTAAGGTGTGCCCTTATACTTCAGGAATGGAGCTGTCAGCTGCAGTCCTTGTGCTTTTTGCAAACATGAAAAAATACCTTTTACCAGCCCACTTCTTTCAAAGGAGGGGAAAATGAAATCAATGTTAAGATGTCTAGGCTCTTGAGAGCCATCATCAACTGGGGTGCTGCCAAGAGTCAAAAAGTTATTAAGAGCCCAAGCTCGTTTCCATTGCCAGTCTGACTTTTGACTTCAGTATGGCTTGAATGAATTCCTTAGAAAATAAAGCAGCTTTGCAGCTGATGGGTAAGCTATGTGGCAAGTAGAAAAGATTACTGTAATATTTTAAACGAACTGTTTTCTATCTGTCCTCGATAGTTGTAATTAACCTGTGTGAAGCCAGTGCTATGTATTATGAAAGAGTGAAAAGTATCTGTGCTGTTTGTAGAAGAGGCAAGTTACGTATTTTACAGGCAGTGTAGCATTTTAAAATATAGACCTTTAAGGCTTTCATTCTAAATGACAGTGGTATGATCTGTAACTGCAATATGCTGCTGGAAACCATCTTTACCATACTCTGTATTACCTCTGGGGCTGTTTGTTCCTCAGTGGGATCTGAAAGAATAATTCAGACAAGTTTCATTTATTGTTCCTTCACCACAATAATATGCTTAGCTAACAGGTTAACAAGTATGCCCTTCTCCTTTTCTTTTTCATACAGAATGATTTAACAGGTCCTAGAAAGTACCTGCCAAATCTTGCAGTACTCTCCAGATCTTGCAGTAATAATAATGCTCCCTTTCCATTTTCTGTCTTTTTTTTTTTCTCTCCTATTTTATTGTCACACTCAACCCTTTTTATAACTCATGACAAGATGCTGTCTTCATTCCAGTCCCTCCAGCAATCATATTATGTGGGTTTGATTTTGTGTTATACATATAATATATTAAACAAGAATCTTAGCAGGAACAAATCATTCTAACTTCACTGGTGCATAAGTTCTGAAACAGAATGTGTGTAAATGTTGAAATTACTTTCCACTATCTACAGATGGAAATGTTGGAATTACAGGCCTCTTAATTTATATGGTATCTAAAGAAGATATAAAGGGAAGGTAGATGTAACAGTAAAGTAGAAAACTCAATAGGTTTTTCCCTTCTGGTTTTATTAGAAATCTCTTCTGAAAATAAGTTTTTAGATAAGTCATTTTATATACAGTTTTAGATACGTGTGTGAAAGTTAAAAGGTATTACCCATACTTCTGTAAAGTTCTGGACAATAATGAAATATACAGTGTCTTGCTGGTGGTGTTACGTTATTGATTAGATAGTCTTAGTAGAAATCAAGATACAATCTGATGTGCAAGAAGTACTTTTTTTCTGATTTTTTATCCCTCTGCTTATGAAATTAGCTCTCTGAGATCCAAATATATTCATAAAATCTGTACACATATAATGCCAAGATGTATATTCCTTCATCTACTATGTGTCTCAGGAGTGTGAGTGCCACTAGAAGCAGCCAGGTAACTCTGTAAGTGACAGGGTTTTTTTTATTTAAACTAGTAAACATGGAGTTTTCTCTAGTTTCTATTTATTCATGTTAATGCATTTCAACTATATTTTATTTTTGAATTGCAGCAACAGTGAAAAGACAAAAACAATCTAAATTAGTGTGATGTGTCTGGTTATTTTTTTTCTTTTTTTTTAATTGTAAAAGATTCTGTTTTGTTCCTGTTGTTTTTAAAGTTAAAAGATTCTTAAAGTTAAAGTTAAAAAAGTTAAAAGTTATGTTAAAAAAAACTTAAACTAAAGTTAAATAAAAGTTAAACTAACTAAAAAACTAACTTAAAGTTAAACTAAAGTTAAACTAAAGTTAAAAGGATTTATGAGTTTCAGTCATCCACTCAGGGATGAAAATCAATAGATCTTAAAGGGTCACTCACACACCGTGATCCACAAACGTCAAATATCAAGAACAAATAGTAAACAGAGAATATAACTAACTCTTTGAGTAAAATAATAGTGAATACTAATAGTGAATGCATTCAAAGATATCATAAATGATTCAAAGAAAAATTGGCGCTGTAGTATTTTCATAATCTTTTCCGTACGGGTAGGCCCTCAGTGATTACTCTGAACACCATGTCAAATCCAGTATTCCTTGAAAACTGAACCTCAATTCTGACATTGCTTTTAAATTTTCCATGTATATACTAAAAGCTTTAAACAGAATTTCTAATATTATAATGCGGTAACAGCTTTGTCACTGTGGATTTTCTAGGCTTGGCATTTTTTTCTTTAAATAAACCTTTCTAAACGTTGCTGATGTGTCAGGTCACATAACTTTAACTCCAAGGGCCAAGTATCTGACTTTAGGCTCTGGTGCAAGAATTTCCAAGGTATGACCAATGGTTCTACTTTACCAAGCCTCTGGTCATGATGTGACTTGCTTCCTCCACTCATAACTACAGAGAACAAATAATTGGGAGGTGGTGGTGGTGAAGGTCATGGAGGTGGAGGGTGGATGGGCTGGTCTCACTCCACCTGTAGAATCAGGATGGTGGAAAGCACTATAAGGTCCCTGTCAACCTCAGGATTATGTCTCAGCATATCAGGTTTAACTGTTCTGTGCCTGGGCAGCTCTGCCTTTCTCTGCCTCCCAGAGGGCTATCGACCTCCTTTTTACTCCAGCCTTTCACGTGGAAGTGCAGAAACTACAGCAGTAAGAGTTTTTCATCTATTAGAAGGTAAATGTAAAACTCATTGATTAACTGTACTGAAAGGGATCAGTGGTTTACTGCCTATATATATATATATCTTCAGTGCATTCTATGAGGGTCATGTTTAGGACCATAAGAAAGATATAAATAGTGGAATATACAATGTGCCTGCTAGGGGTATAAACATATTAGAGGACAGGATTTGAATTCGAAATATTCTTGGAAAGTTGTAAAACAAAGATTTGATAATACTGGATTAAAGTAATACAGATAAATTCAATCTTGGATTTAAGCAGTGGTAATCAACTGCACAAGTTCTTTTTGGAGAACTGGTAAAAGGTTTGTGGGAAAGGATGTGGAGTTTACAACTACTACAGTCTGACTATAAGCCAGTAGTGTCATGCCATTGCAATAAGCAACACATGTAGCCAAAGGGATGCCTGTGACACAGAAGACGAGTTTTTGTTTGTTTGTTTGTTTGGGTTTTTGTTTTTTCTATTCAGTTTGGTGAGACATCGTTAAGAGTGGAGCCTCCACTGTATGAGGCAGCACACCAAAGAGAGAATAAACAATAAGCAGCTTGTGCACAGGGAAAAAAAAAAAAAAAGACTGAGGAAACACAAGGGGAGTGATTTGAGCATGCAAAAGACAGAGAGCAACAGAATGGACTAGATAGCCTCCTGAGGTCCTCGTTAGCTTTATTTGTCATAGTTCTGGACAAGCATCTCTGCAGGAGATTTTTGCTATTTGCAGTTTTAGAGTACCAGTAGAATTATATGTTTTTCTTTTAATAACGCGTGCATATGTTCATCCATATGTTTTCAGGGTTACTCTTAAAATTCTGGAGTTTGCTTTTTGGATTAAGGACCAGTTTGCAAAATGCTGTTATCTTCATCAATGAGTAAGTGATGTTTCCAGTGATCTCCCATTAACATGATAGTGTGGAAAAGCTTTGTTTTAAAATGGTTGAAGAGTGAAACATGTTACTATTTATTACAAAGACCTGTTACAGAACTACTGAATCATGCTTTATTCCAGCAGTTACAAAGTGAATCAGTTATTTTATACATTATTTGTACGTTATAGTGCTTCTGCTTTACAAAATAGGTGGTTTCAAATGATACGTAACTTTCTCAATGCCAAATCTTTCAATTATTATTTTTTTTTCTTTCATTTCTGTTCATTTGCTTAGTGAAGCATAGATAGGCTAGCTGTCAGGTTGCTGATGACATGTAGCAGGGGAAACAACTCAAAAAAACCCTGCAATTTAAATAAATAAACGTTCCCTCTTGTGTTAGGTCAGCTGAATTTCTGTTTTTGGTCTAAGGATACTGTCTTTGGAGACTTGCCCAGACTTTTATCTAGAAGCTAAAGATCTGTTAGAGATCTTATTGATACTTTATATCAAGTATTTAAAAAACCTCAGTCTGATTAAAGCCAAATGTCTATCCATACTCTTATGAGCAACAACAAAATGAGTGTCAGCCCTGATACCTATATGGTTGCTCTAGTTACTTTACAACAGGGAGACTGTATATCAATGTGTATCTACTTTCTAATGTAATGTCACTACAACCCCATCTTTTATGGACATTTGGAAAGACTTTATGTCAACTCTCTGATAAGGACCAGTAACTACTGGTGAAAACACACTTCAAATACTATAAGAAGATCTCTGCATATAGAGTAACAACACCTGATTTCAGCAACGGGTGCTTTTTTTTTCCATCATTTGAAGTGTTCACAGGATGGTAGGAAGGGCTTTGCCAAAGGACTTTTTATTCTGAGTGCTTCTCTAAGGAAGGAGACTAACGGCCATGCCTTACTCCATGCCAGTGCTGCTGCTGCCACCCTTGCTGATTTGGTGGAGGGTCTGAGCACTACCAGCAGTAGGGTGCGTTCAAGTAGGGTGTTGGGTGAAAGAGCTGAAAGAAATGTGGAAAGCAGGTACAAAGAAATTTTAAATAACTTGTGTTTCTTTCAGTGGTTCTCTATAACACTGTATTATTTTACTTGGATTTTAAGCTCAAAGGATAATACAGAAAAATCTTCAAACAGTTATGATTTTCCTGCTGATCCCATTTCTTGCATATGAAGCTGATGAGTCTGATGGCTGCAGTAAGTTCAGCTATTTGCATATAGCCCTGTTGTTAGAGATTATTGGGATTTAGGGGGTTAGGAGTGTGCTCCATTTCCCCTTTGACAAGATTTTGACTAACAAAAATCAGGTAGGTTCAAAGCACCTACACGTTTTCATTACTAATTATCTGGAAAGTACATTAACTGAGTGGTGACAGAATTGGTAATAGCTACTAATTGTTAGGATTAGGGAAGAGCATGAAGGATTTCAGGGGGGATGGAAGTAGAAAAATGAACAAGTAGTAGATGGATTTTTATGGTGAAGTGCATTGTAAAAAGTGATAGGAATTACTTAGAAACTCTGCTGGGCTCAAGATTAAATGCAGCAACTCAGGAAAAAATGTTAAGAGTCAGTACAGATAAAGGACTGTAAACTTTTATACCTTTGATTTACAATGAGAAGGGAAACTAAATATCATGATGTTTAAATAATACAATAAAATGATGTTACTGCCTCGTTATGTGATTCACTGGTACATTCATCTCAAACGTCATGCACTTCCAGTGAAATTATGTATGTGCACAAGGACATCATAGTTTGGCAATGAAATACAGAGGTGAGTTGTTGAGACACTGTTCTGTTTTGGAGTCAGGCTTTGAAGGGAGGAAAGAACATGACACAGTGAATAAAGTAATGCATGGTTTAGAGAATAATGTATGGTTTACAGCACAAGCTCTAGTTTTCCCTAACCTGGGAATAAGGAGAATGGCAGCACACTTGGAATTAGCAAAGGAGTTTTTATGATGCATTAGTTACCTGTGGAGTTGATTGGCAGCTGCAGTGGTGACATCCTGATTATGGAGCATCCTCATCAAGGAGACTTGGAGTTCCAGATGAGATAACCTCTGAGGATCTTCTAGCCACTAGTCCGTAGTCTGTATTTGGTATGCATCACTTCACTGCCTGTGCACAAACATTTCTCTCTGGTGGATGGATATTTAAAGTTCCAGCTCAAACTTTTCCAGTTGGTTGTCCTTCCTTCCTTCCTGTCTCTCCTGCTTCTTTTTTCTCACCTGTCTTCTGTCTAAATTTATTTTTGTCTTATGCCTATAAATTCAATTTATCAGTTAATTCATGCCTCTGTTACTGCCTTTTGTTATTTATGCCTTTTTGATATTTAGAAAAAGATTTCATTCTCCTGCTAGCCTATGATGCTAATATAAATCACATGGTTGTCTCTGTAGACCATGACAGACATTGCAGCCCTCCTACCCACCACTGGTCTGATCGCCTCAGGGTGCTCTTGTACGTTGTATTTGCAATTCATTGGTATCTAGGATGCAGACGTTTAACTCTCTAGTTTATGTACAATTGTAGTTTCCTCCCCTGTGTATCATGTCTGTCTGAATATGCTGTTTTCTTAGGGTTTTTATGCTTTGAAAGACTCCATGGTTCAAAAATTATTACTACCTATTTTTATTTTTTTTCAACTTTTGTTGCACTACTTTTATCATATACTCTTGGAAAGGCCTGGATCAGACTCCAGGATGTCAAGATGAGTAATAAAATGAAGTCTAACAAAAACGATCTTTACAAGCCAAAAACAGTGTGTATTTCAACTCCTTTTGTAGAAAATGCTCTATAAAGCATCATTTTTTCTCCGTCTCGACTATAGTTGCTGTTTAGGCTGTTAAAGTGTAATATCTCAGTTGAAAAATTTAATTCTGCTTGCACAGTGGCTTAGACACAGCAGTTTGTTCCTGTATTTAAATGACAGACCTACTGCACCACATTTAATTTAACAGTGCTGACTGAGTGAGTCAGCATACCCTCATGTCACGGTAGAGCTGGATGACAGGGGCAGACACCAGAGTGTGGCTTATTTTCCTCCTCTTGTTACAGTGAAGTGTGAACTGCAGCGCGCCGTCAGACTGCCTGACACCGGCTGGTTCTTAGCTCATCTTCGCCTGTCATAAAGATCTCTTTAGGAAAGTTGTTTTTTAGGCAAACAGTAAATAGCACTGAACCAGACTGAAGAGGAAATGAGGAAAACTAAAACATAGCATCTTCTTAGCTGTTAAATATTTCCTTTAATGGCATAACATGCCTTCTTATTATACCATAGGTATTTACAGGCTCCTGCAGATAGATCTAAGGCTGTTTTCATGTTTCTGCTTGAAATTGAAAGCTGAATCCAATTTATTCTATTACCAGCAAATGGATGAATATCTAGCAACTAAAATATTATGTTTTTAATGTAACTATTTAAAATCAGACATCTCAAGAGAATCAGACCACAGGTAAACACAAATGTCCAGTAGATAATTTTCCTCATTCTGCCAATGTCTGTGTGGTCCTGATTCTAGTATGTGCAAAAAGTTTAGCCAATTCTACTTCTAATGGTTCAGCTGCTGGATTTCTACTACCTTCATTTTGCAGACAGTTGTAATTTTTTACCTATCATTTATTTATTTATTTATTTATTTTCTGTCAATTATTGGCAAAATAACTTTTAAAAAGCATTTATTTTGTGGTCCATGCCTTATTTTATTCACATGTAATGCCTATTTTAATTCTCTGTTAGTATTTCAGTAAATAGTGTGATCATTTTATATATCATTAAGTTAAGCTGGATACTAGCATAGGCCAAAAATAAAACCTCTCTTCTAAGGACTTCTATTATTTTACCAGAACATAAGAATTAGCAGCAGGCTGTGTTTAAAGACCTGTGGTATGTGATGAGCACTGTGTTTGTATGCGTAGAAAGTCATATTTCCCTAAAGCAATTGAGTAAATGTTTGCATAAGTAATTGCATTTGCATTTGCTCAGTTTGTATGTGCCTTTAGGTACCAAAGGAGAGTTAACCCTGCAGGAAATCTTGGCCTATGTGATGGTCTTGAGCTCTCGTGAGGCAGTCTTAACACAAACCCTCGCAAGGTACTGTGATAGAGTTTTAAATCATGATCGCTTGGTTTTCAGTGTTTCATTGAAATATTCTCCAGGACTTTTAAAACCATCTCTCAAAAAATTTAAACTTAAATAAATGTGTGTGCAGGTTTGGTTTGACAGTTGGGCAGAAGTTTGTGCTGGATCCTATTTTATCTGAAACAGTTTGACCATCCATAAAACAGAGCTAAGTTTTATCCAATTTCCTTCCTTTGAGCTAACGCTCAACGGTATAAAACAGTACATCCCAATACATCCTCTCTATCTGTTGCCAACACAATTATATATAAAGCCTCAGTGTTGAATTTTGAATTCTTTGATTTTGTTAAAGAGAGTGACAGAGTTATGAAGGAAAAAGTTTGTGGGAATGCAATTCGTCTTCCCTTCAGAAAAGTAATTTTAAAATAGAAGTTACATTATTTTCCACTTTTTGCTATTAGTAGATCTCCTGGGTACAGTTACCTTGGAAACATCATATTTTAAAGGAATAAGAATATATGGAACATTTTCTTGCACCCATTGATAGTGTCTGGAAAAATGACGCTGCTGATAGCAGTGGAAAAACATTCAATTTAGCTGAAGCAGAAGCCTGACCTCTGAGATGAGGCTTGAAAAGAGGAGAGAAATCTGGTTTGTGAATGTCTGTAGTTGAGGCCTGATGCTTTCAAGCCTCTCCATTATAAGAGCAACTGGTGGCTTAACGGAGAAGATTGTATTCATGTATCATCACTTTATCAACTGTAGAAAGATACCCTAAATAAGAGGACAATTAGAATATAATACATACATTAGAATATAATTACACAGTTAAGTTACAAAGAAATATAATGCAATATTCAGGTCTAAACTCAGTGCTTAATTATTATTTACAGATGTCATGGTTATAACAAAGATGAAGTAAACATTGTAAATTCAGTTCTGATCAACCTTCTTGAATTATTAAAATTGCAAAAGCGTTATTACTATTAATTATAGTTCCTTTAAATTTCTGAGAGAGAACACTGGCACTTGCTTGGTTTTGTATGAACCCTGATGGGAAAAGTGGGGCCTTGGTGAAGTGGAGCTGTCAGAAGGCTTCCTAGAATATTTAGGATGTGATTTTCTTAAACTGCAAAAAGACACTTGAATCAACATTGTACTGCAGGTCTACACATGATCCTCTGAAAATTGCAGTCCTCATTCAGTATTTTGGAGAGTGACTTGTTACATGGGCACATAGTGATAGGACAAGGGGGGATCAGTTTTAAACTAAAAGAAGGAAGATTTAGATTAGATGTTAGGAAGAAATTCTTAACTCTGATGGTGGTGAGGCACTGGCACAGGTTGCCCAGAGAAGCTGTGGATGTCCCATCCCTGGAGGTGTTCAAGGCCAGGTTGGGTGGGGCTTTGGGCAGCCTGGTCTAGTAAGAGGTGGGGTTGGAACCGGATGATCTTTAAGGTCCCTTCCAACCTGAACCATTCTGTGATTCTATGATTTTGGTGCTTTGAAATTCAGGCTGTTTCTGTTGAAATGACAATTCTTCAGATGAGGCTGTCCTGAATGTAACAGGAGTACCATTTCACAGATTCACAGATTCACAGATTTCTCTAGGTTGGAAGAGACCTCAAGATCATCGAGTCCAACCTCCGACCTAACACTAAGTACTCCACTAAACCATATCCCTAAGCTCTACATCTAAACGTCTTTTAAAGACCTCCAGGGATGGTGACTCCACCACCTCCCTGGGCAGCCCGTTCCAATGCTTAATAACCCTTTCGGTAAAGAAGTACTTCCTAACATCCAACCTAAAACTCCCCTGTCGCAACTTTAGCCCATTCCCCCTCGTCCTGTCACCAGGCACGTGGGAGAACAGACCAACCCCCACCTCTCTACAGCCTCCTTTCAGGTAACTGTAGAGAGCGATGAGGTCGCCCCTGAGCCTCCTCTTCTCCAGGCTGAACAAGCCCAGCTCCCTCAGCCGCTCCTCGTAAGACTTGTTCTCCAGACCCCTCACCAGCTTGGTCGCCCTTCTCTGGACTCGCTCGAGCACGTCCATGTCCTTCCTGTAGCGAGGGGCCCAAAACTGAACACAGTACTCGAGGTGCGGCCTCACCAGAGCCGAGTACAGGGGCACAATCACTTCCCTCGACCTGCTGGCCACACTGCTTCTTATACAGGCCAGGATGCCGTTGGCCTTCTTGGCCACCTGGGCACACTGCTGGCTCATATTCAGCCGACTATCCACCAATACTCCCAGGTCCTTCTCGGCCAGGCAGCTTTCCAGCCACTCATCTCCCAGCCTGTAGCTCTGCTTGGGGTTGTTGCAGCCCAGGTGCAGGACCCGGCACTTGGCCTTGTTGAACTTCATACAGTTGACCTCAGCCCATCGCTCCAGCCTATCCAGATCCTCCTGCAGAGCCTTCCTGCCCTCGAGCAGATCGACACACGCACTTAGCTTGGTGTCATCTGCAAACTTACTGAGGGTGCACTGGACGCCCTCATCCAGATCATCAATAAAGATATTAAAGAGGACCGGCCCCAGTACCGAGCCCTGGGGGACTCCACTAGTGACCGGCCTCCAACCAGATTTGACTCCATTCACCACAACTCTCTGGGCCCGGCCATCCAGCCAGTTTCTAACCCAGCGAAGCGTACGCCAGTCCAAGCCCCGAGCAGCCAGTTTCTTGAGGAGGATGTTGTGGGGAACGGTGTCAAAAGCCTTACTGAGGTCAAGGTAGACCACGTCCACAGCCTTTCCCTCATCCACCAAGCGCGTCACTTGGTCATAGAAGGAGATCAGGTTCGTCAAGCAGGACCTGCCTTTCATAAACCCATGCTGACTGGGCCTGATCGCCTGCTTGCCCTGCAAGTGCCGCGTGATGACCCTCAAGATAATCTGCTCCATGAGCTTCCCCGGCACTGAGGTCAAACTGACAGGCCTATAGTTCCCCGGGTCTGCCCTGCGGCCCTTCTTATAGATAGGCGTCACATTGGCTAGCCGCCAGTCAACCGGGACCTCCCCCGATAGCCAGGACTGCCGATAAATGATGGAAAGCGGCTCAGCCAGCTCCTCCGCCAGTTCTCTCAGTACCCTCGGGTGGATCCCATCCGGCCCCATCGACTTGCGCACATCCAAGCTCCGTAGCAGGTCGCCAACCATTTCCTCATGGATAGCCAAGGCCACATCCAGCTCCCCATCCCCTTCCACCAGCTCAAGGCACTGGGTGTCCGGAGAACAACCGGTATTGCCGCTAAAGACTGAGGCAAAGGCGGCATTAAGCACCTCAGCCTTTTCCTCATCCTTAGTAACTAGGTTTCCCCTCGCATCCAGTAAAGGATGGAGATTCAGGAGCTAATACAGTCTCTTGATGTTTCATTCACTGAGAGATTTGACTTTATTTTATATTATGTACTATTTGCACTTTGTTGAATGTAGGAATAGGTAAGCTGAGCTTATTAAACTCATGCAACTGTAAGGTCTGTGTGACTGACAGTCTTTATATTAAAGCCAGTAGCAAAAGAACCAGTGGTGCAGAAGATCTAGTTTTCTGTATTTGTAAACCTCAACAAACAAAGCCTTCAGCAGCAACTCTTATGTACAGATGCACAAAAAGACATGGAATATCTAGAAACAGCATCTTTGAGTAAAAATCCATGGCTCAGTCTGGATCCTCAGGTGAAATTGTCTTCAACTTGTGATACCAAGTCCCTGACATAACACATTAACAAAGCAAGTACATACCAGTGACATCTCATATAAATTTCATCTATAATTGTTTCTTGTACTGTTTCTTTTTGAACTTGATTTTTCAAATTTTTGCCTTTCTCAGAAAATGACAGAAGTCTGAATGAGACAGAAAAGGACATTCTCAGAGCTTCCAGCTCTGTACCCAGTCCTTTTTGGGGGACCAACTTAGTTTAGAATAGCTTTAGTTTGAATTTGTAACTGATAAACTGTGGAGTATTGAAAACACCCAGGAACAGAACAGCTGCAACTCTCTGCTTTTTGGGAGGGAGGAGATGTTCAACAGGTGCCCGGCCAGTCTGCTTCTCAGGACACAAAGGATCTGAAAAAGTGACAAAGAAACAATGCAAGGA
The DNA here is from genome assembly GCF_964034855.1 of Anser brachyrhynchus. Taxonomy (NCBI): domain Eukaryota; kingdom Metazoa; phylum Chordata; class Aves; order Anseriformes; family Anatidae; genus Anser; species Anser brachyrhynchus. Next base: position 27,925,327 of record NC_137698.1, read on the forward strand.
AGAAAATATTGGAAGAGATTTAAAATTGCATTAGAGGTTACCGGAAATACTGTGGAGGTAGAATTGGGAATACACTAGAAGAGATAATTAAGATTTTAATCTGTTAATAGGAAGGGCAAGAAGAGTGTTAGGCAGCAGAGTATTGTTTATTCTTTTTTTCCCCTTAGATTCTTTTTACTGATAACTTTCTCAAGGAAAAGACAATCGCCTCTCTCAAATACTGTGTATGAGTCAGCTAGATCTTATTTCTTCTGTGGTGCAAGAGTCACTCTTTGAGAGTGTCTTGTCGTGTCAAGTTAGCCAGTCCTGTTAGTTTTAGGGAGGTGATGTACCACTAAGAATTAAAGATTATGGTCACAGCAGTGTCAGGCAGAACATCAGTCGTGTGCTTGCTAGAACAGCTCAAATCAAACAAATGTTTTACTACCTCACCTTCAACTGACCCCATGGAGAATGAAGCTTATATACTTACCTCCAGTGATGCAGTGAGACTATGTATATAGTTAAAGCAGGTATGGAAGTCAATATAACTAGGCAGTTTTATGAATATCTGAACCAGCATATGCAGGGGTAAGTGCCCAAAGACTGTTCTGACACATTACCTCATGCTAGAGAAAGGAAGTCAGTCTGCTTTCAGTTTAAAAAGACTTGAAAAAAAATGGAGGAAAGGCTGATGGATCAAGACAGCAGTGAAGAGAAATATTTGAATTGTTGACAGTCCAGCCAGAGATTCTGGAGTAATTTTCAAACTTGGTTGATATGGAAGAGAACAAAAAGATGTAAAATCAAAGATGAAATCCCAACTAAAAAACAAAACAAAACAACAACAACAACAACAACAAATAACACACACAAAACTCCTCCCCCCCAAAACCAAGCCAAACCAAACCCTTTTCCTGTACAGCTTTCATTTGGAAAGTATTCTATAATTTCCTCTAGAATATACTGCATTACTCTAAACAGATCTTGTGTATCCTGAATTTATAATTCTGTCTGGGTATTGTAGGGACTACAACTGAAGATTGAATTTTATATGCATGCTACTTTATTCAGGCAATAATGGTAAACAATGCAAAACACTGCATACCAGGGGTAAAAGAACATTTGGTAAGGTTGTACTGGGTTTATGTGGCAAGGTTTCAGTAGCAGGGAGGCTGCAGGGGTGGCCTCTGTGAGCAGAGCCCAGCAGCTGCCCCATGTCACATCACAGCAACAGATCAGCTGCAACAGCATTTGGGAGACAGGAGTGAGAACTGTCCCTGCAGCCCCCAAGGTCAGTGCAGCAGGAGGGCAGGAGGTGCTCCAGGCACGCAGCAGCAGTTCCCCTGCAGCCTGTGGAGAGGCCCCTGGTGGAGCAGGCTGGGAGAGGGAGTTCGGAGAATCTTATCAAGTAGAGATAGAGCGCTGACAGCATTAAACTAGGATGCTACTTAGTGTCTTTGCTAACTATGGTGCATTGTGCAAATTAACTAAAGCAAGAAGCCTTGGGCCCCTTACCAAGGTCAGTCTCTTAATAAGAGTGTGAGCCTATCTTAAGAAACTGGTAGAAACTGGTTCTGTGGATGGACAAGAGCCATGGAGCAACTGAGTCTGCGGAAAGACAAGGTCAACTAGCAGTGACAAGGAAGAGTCATCAACCTTCATCCCCATGACCCCCAGCGACCACCACCAGGAGACACTGCGCAAGCGCAGATGGGAGGAGTTTATGGATATGACTCCTTGGAACTAATTTTAATACGAAGCAGGGACAGGTTATGAATATGTATAGGTGTATTGTGAAACGTCATGCATATGTAACTCTTTGCTGCATATAACCATGGCAAATTGCCACATCAGGTGTGCATGACTTTGGTGGGACTACCCCCTGTGCTGCAGCGCTGAATAAACATACCTACTTTACAATCTTACTGATTGTGGAGTCCGTTTTCCGCAAGTCAAGGCTGTCCCCCTGCAGCCCATGGGTCCCACATGGAGCAGATCTCCACGCTGCAGCCCGTGGAGGAGCCCCCGGTGGAGCAGGTGGATGTGGCCTGGAGGAGGCTGCGGCCCATGGAGAGCCCCCGCAGGAGCAGGCCCCGGGCCGGAGCTGCAGCCCGTGGAGAGGAGCCCACGCAGGAGCAGGGGGTCTGGGGGGAGCTGCTGCCCGTGGGCGACCCGTGCTGGAGCAGTTTGCTCCTGGGGGATGGATGGACCCCGTGGTACGGAGCCATGTGGGAGCAGTTCTTGAAGAGCTGCTGCCTGTGGGCAGCCCCCGCAGGCTCAGTTCGGGAAGGACGGCATCCCGTGGGAGGGACGCCACGTGGAGCAGGGGCAGAGAGTGACCATGAAGGAGCGGTGGAGAGAAAGCATCGGGGACTGACCGCAGCCCCCATTCCCTGTTCCCCTGTGCTACTTGGGGGGAGGAATTGGAAGAGGGTGAGTGGGGGGTGAAGGCGTTTCTATTATGCTTTTAGTTTCTCACTGCTCTAGTCTGTTAGGAATAGGCAATAAATTTCATTAATGTCCCTATGCTGAGTCTGTATTATATCAATAATCATTATATCAATATAATTATATCAAATATCATTATATCAATAATTGTTGAGTGATCTTCCTGTCCTTATCTCAACCTTTGAGACCTTTCCATTGCATTTTGTCCCCCTTTTCCTTTGAGGAGGGGGAGTGAGAGAGTGGTTGTGGTGGAGTTCAGCTGCCTAGCAGCATAAAACCACCACAAAGGTCCAACTATGCAGCACTCCAGGCTCAAAGGGATGTAGCCATGGGTTTCTTTTGCCTATGCATCTTTAATCAGTTATGTTTAACAGGGCTTTGTATGTTGTACCATTTATTTCCTAAAGGTTATCTTCTGCCATGCAACTTTTATGCTTTTATTGATTTATAAATTGATTTAGCCAAAAGTCAAAGAGATACTCAGGCTTTCAGTTGTAGCAGCACTCTGGCATTCAGTTCCTTGTGAAACGTCTTCAAATGCCATATGAATAGATATTTTCCATCATGCACATTCTCATTGCTCAAAACAACTGGCATCTTTATGTGGATCCTTGCTAATTCACTGCTGGATAATACACACATTGCTCATTAGTCTATTATCCAGTGCTTTATCTATCAGCCTCTTAAGTACCCATCACTTGAGTTGCAACAGTTGTGCCTCATAATTTTCAGGCCAGTTCGGTGTTGTGTTAATGTGCACTCACAATTCTTTATTGTGCTCCAGCGTCTTTCCTCCATGAAAACTTGCAGCTGACAATAAAAGTATTCACGTATCATGACAATATAGGATTTGTGTACGTGTGTCTGACTGCAAAATGTGGGCTGCACAATGTAGGCATTGGAAGAGGTAAAAACTGGCTGACTTTCTGAGTGTGAGGTGGGAGTCCAGGACTGGCCAGCCCGCCCCCCCCCCCCCCCCCCCCCCCCCCCCAAATGTACGGCATCCTTCTCATACGTGAATAGCTTCTGTTGGGAGGCAGGAGAACAGGAGAGTCCAAGATATTTAAAACCTCGACAGCTTCAAAGGGCCACCCTGAATGGCGCCGGTCAGAATGGCTCTGCGATGTGGGAGATCAGCAGATTGCATCGGGCTCTTAAAAGGTCTGCTGGCTGCACACCTTCCTGGCACCAAGGGCTGCAGAGGGAGATTTCATAGCAGCAAAGAATTCCTCTAAACTGGGGAAATGTTCAGCTCCGCTGTTCTGTGTGTTTGCCATTATGTAGCTAATGCCAAATAATGCAAAGCTACTGGGTAGACAATGAAAAAAGAATAGAGGCACCATAACACAGTGCTACACTTTAGTGAATCACCTTTCCTAGTAGGACCGTGGTTTAAAGATTGCTACAGACCATAAGATAAAGCAAATTATTTTTTTGGAGGTGGGAAGAAGGGTAGCTTTTTTTATCTGCTTTAATTTAACGTTCTGGAAACTTCCTTTCCATTTCAGGTAGCTTATTTAAATTTAATCATAGGGGTGTTGAAGTATGGAAATGTTTAGTTGTGATACTGTTGGGAAATTTCAACTTTAACTTTAATGATACTACTTGTGTCTGCATTAAGAGGAGAAGTATCCATGGAAACAGTGCAGTAATTCATAAACTGCAGAGCTGTATAAAGTCTCTACCACAAATATGTCTCAGCAAGAAAATCATTGAGACACTTTTCATGTCAATGTTGCATAGCTGAAGAGCATGTCTATCTCTAAAATCAATGATTTGGGCCATTTTAGGATAGAGAGGATTATTCAGTATTGCATGACTTAATGAACCAACATAACCAATCCAGAACCTCAAAACACCCACCTGCCCAAGTAGATGATATTTCATAAAAATACCTGAAAATAAATTTTCTTGTGAACTAAGTATAAAGTTGTAGTAAAACTGCTTTTGCGAGTCTTTTTTCTTTTCTTTTGAATTATCAGATAGTAGTGAAATAAATGGAAAGAAGAATATTCTACTGGTACCTGCCCACGCTGAATTCTGTGTTCCTATTTAAGTGCTGTTAACTAAATGTGAATCAACTTGAGTAAGGTAAAAAGATTTTTAAGAAGTTATTCTAAGCACTCCCAAGCTTTCTTTCTAGGACAAAGTTGTTTTGTAGTTTATTACGCACCTCTGAAAATATAATTTCCCTCAAGTTAAATGTCACTCTGTTGCTTAAGTAAGTGCAAAAATGTCTAGTGCTGCTCTGTTCTGCGAAATGGGAACCAGGGTTCTAGGCATGGATTTGTCTGACTTCAGTCCTGTCAGCAAAGACCGCAGGCTCGAAGGGTGTGCTGCCTGCAGAGCAGGGCCCTCAAGCTGGTGTTGAGCTGTGCTGCAGCACATTCCTTGGCCGCAGGACAAACCTGGTCTGCAGTCAACTCCCACCCAGTACCAACTGTCTGGCCACCTGCGTATCTTTGCATTTACCTCACAGTGCAGCAACAAGTTATCATGTAAACGTGTCTTTTGTTTGGCAATAGAAGTGCCAGTTAGATTCTTTTTTTTCATGAGAACATCCTCCTGAGAGCTCAAAAGACATGAATGAGGTAGCCTTTCCATGGATGGGGTAGCTATGCCCTGGTTGGAGGCTTGCTCAGTGCTGCGCAGCTCAGGGATTCCACCATCTGAAGGGATGTAGGGTAATATGTGATATCTGATTTTTCTTTATAGTTTTAGCTCTAATAAATCTCATTTTAAGGGAAACTTACTGTAGGGTCTGAGTACCTTTCTTAATGGGTTCATAATGAACCAGCACTTCCTGGTGCAAAATGTGTATATAATGTAGGTAATCAAATAAATCAGCTTTCTGAAATGCCAGAGGGATTAGACATGGCTCACAGTGAGAGCTGAGGCATTGCTCTGCACACATTGCCTTTTCGCTTTGAATTTGGAAGTTCAAATATTGATGTGCTGTGTTGGTGTCTGATAGTTTATTCTGACATTTCTGGTTTACTAGTAAATAACTCCTTACACAAACTTACCTTCATCTGAAGAATGTCCCTTTATGCTAAACCTCAACACAATTTTTCAAATACCCTCCATTTTCAGATTTTAAGATAAGCTGCTTTTGAGATAGACCAGGTTAAATAAGTTTTAGAGCAAATTTGGAACAAGATGAGCAACACCTTTTCTTGAGGCCTCTGTATCAAAAATAGCTTTTTGAAATCACTTTAAATGTGGGGAAAAGTAAATTTTGCTGTCACAGTTCAAGCATGCAATATCTGAAGCAGAAATAACCTTTTTAATTAGACTTTTAAGAAGAAGGTACAGTTGAGCTTATAATACAATACACACTTCAACATTAGTGTTGGAAACTATTCTTATATCGTCTTAATACAATTTTTACCAAACAATGTTATACAGTAATTTCTTATTTCCTGTGAAATAGCAGGTTGGATTTTTCAATCTTGCAATACTTTCAGTATATATTGGAGCATCTGAAAAATAGAAAAAGAAATTACAGCCTGTCTGGTGTATCCACATTCAACAGCTAATCCTCAAAGGCAGGTAACCAGACAAGTCAAACACAATCAGGAAGACCTTAGAACAAACGCTAAAATGCAATTCCCTGTAATGATAGTAAGACAACACTTACATATGTAGCAGCATGTTGCAGATTGTCAGAGTGATCTGCTCTGGATACCTGATTCCGAAGTATGGAGCCAGAACAAGCAGTGGTTTTTATTGCAGGCTCACACAAACAATCAGTTCTGGGCAGATCTCATAGACTGATACGAATTTCTGTATGTCATTAAGTGATCCCTGGATGGTTGTTGACAGAGGAATTAACAGAAAGTTCCTGATTTCCCTCACCATCCTTCAAAATAGATAATTTCCTTTATCCAGGGATTCCTGTTTTCTTTCACCACCGTTCAGGAGATACACCTTTCTGAGAGCCTGCTAATGGCTTTGTCAGCACAGCTAAGCCATGTGTATTGCTCCCCTTGTGCTCTAAAATCACTTCCTTCCCAGGCTGCATTCAGATTGATCAGTAAACAGCCATCTCTATTTATAGTCCTAGCCCCTCTGGTGTCAACTAACGCTTGCACTTTCAAGGCTTCTGCCATCATTCTGCAATCACTCAGCTCACTCTGCAGAGAAATAATCTCTTAGGTGTGTATATGCGTGCGTTAACACCTTGACTACATTTTGTTAGTATCTGTCTAATACTGGTAATGCTAGTGGTATCATTTTGCTTTTGGTTCTTTGGTTACAATACGTTTTTGACTTTTGAGGGTTTTTTTAGATAACTTGGAGTAGTTTTCATTGCAATTATTTTGTTTTAATTAATAGAGGTAAATCTTAATCAACATGTAACCTGGCTAGCTAGGGTACTGACTGTAATTTTATAATAGATGCGTGTTGATAAAATCTTAACAGAAAATGCTGTGGCTAGCTTGCCTTAATTTACTTTAATACAGTTTTCACTGTTGTTTACACCAGCTCATATTCTGAGCTATTAGGTTCCATTTTGTCTAAAAGTGTCTTTCCCTTATGTGTTTATTTTCCTAAGTACATACCTCTCCTACTGAAATTCTTCCACATGTATTTATAGTATGTCTTTCTTGTTCAGACATAATTATCTTTTACTATAAATTCTTCTTAATGTTTCATTTTCATAAACATTTCAGGTACATTTTTTCCTTTTTAATAACTTCCCCATTCTCATGCCACCATAAAACAGAATGATGTTTTATATCTGAAGTTAGATTTTCTCAGCAGTTGCAGATAAAAAACTAATCTTCAGAGAAAATAACTTTTACTTACAAAGTAAGTAAAAATTGATTTATATCCATTGGTTGCTTTCTCTCTTTTCAAATAGTTACCAGATATCAAGACTTTTTAATATTCAAGCTGCTTAACATATCCTACCAGGTAACTGTGGAACTGAAAATATTTGATCCCAGGTAGGCTTTTTGCCTGGAATCCAACTGATACTCTCCCAAGATAGCTGAGGAAGGAATAAGTCTTTAAAAATGAAAGTTTGAAACTGGGTAGAACTTAGGGAAATTAGATACTTCACCATGGTTACATTTTGCTTTGCTCCCCTTTTCTCAAAAGCAGCTGTAGAATGTCCTTCTATCATGACTGGGAGTTTATCTGAAGCTCTAAATTAACAAATATAGCTTGTAAAAAGATTTTCACCCTGTTTATCCCTGTCTCTCTGAATAATTACCTGAAAAACTTGTCAATACCTGCTTTTCAGATCCTAAGTGTTGAGATTAGTTTTTGGATTTCTTCACAATTTTGTTCTCCATCAAAAGACTTGGCACAGAAGGCATGCTGTCCTTCTACATGTTTTTTCTTAATTGCTTTTCCTACAATCAAGATATGTCTAGCTGTTTATAGTCAGAGTTAGTGAGATTATCTCACCTTTGAGTCTCTGATCCTCCCCACTTGATATTAACATTCTTCCAGAACAATGAAGGACAGTCTTCTACATGTGCAAATCTGTTAGTAATTACTGGTTGTTGTTTTTTTTTCTGTCTAGATTTTGAATCCCTCAGATATTCTATATGCTATCTGTGGTTCACCTATTTCACTCAGCTCTGTCATGTAACAGGACTTACAGAAACACATCCACATGCTGTTGCTCTTGTAGGAGATTAATCCTAGCTGCGATTATGTCTTTTTAGACTCTGACAGTATGATAATTTTGGACATTTCTCATGTGCCTTGAACTAATGAGGGTATGGTTAAGCTGATTGGTGAACTTGCATGTAAGTGTCCAATTATGCCTGTTTATGTTGTGTTCTTCACAGTGTCTTCATATACGATTAAATTAATTAATCTAAATTTGCTGTTGTTGGTTACTCTGTGAAAGCATTCACTGTCTATTGTTCATTTCCATACCTATTCCTTTACTCTGCCTTGATTTAAGCCCATATGGAAAACTTCTATGATATACTTTTGAGAATTTAGATTTGGAAAAGTCCATTTTCAAATTTTGCATGAAATTAATCTTTTATGTTGTGTTCTTTTTCCTCTCAGTGAACTTATTTACTGATGAGATCAGTATTTTGGATTTTCTCTGTATCCTTTGCTACTCACTCATTAATACCTTCCAAGCCAAAGACTGATAATTGCATAATTTTTCTGCTTAATGTCTACAATAGAATTGTGCATATATTGTAATTTGGAGAGGTGTTTATACATAACTTCTTGCAAAGCTGTGCTGTGCATGTAGTCCTGTTTTGGATTCCATCACACCACTGAGAACTCTTGGCTTAGCTAAGCTTCCAACCATGAAGACTGTACAGCTAATGCATAGCCATATTTCATACTGTGTTGTTTTTGTTTTACCACCCAGCACAATTTGAGAATCTTTGCCAGTTACACATTTTTCTGGGTGATATTATGCCTTGTTCTTATTGGCAGATTGCTTCTTATGTCAATCCCCATCCTTTTACTTTCCTAGAAATGATCCCAAGTCCTCTATAAAATTAAGAATTTTAGCCTTTTCTCTCACCAGTTTTGCAGTCTTTCTGGCATTGTCAATGTAAATGAAAAGAAATTCAGTACTAGTATTCCAGTTACGTTGATCCAGATCACTTAGTCTCTGACTTTATTTGGCCTAAAGAATGGACCTTAAAAATATGATCTCTCTTTCTCTGTCACCATCCCAATCTCTTCTTTTTAAAGGAATTCATATGGAAATAGCAAGGCTAGAAGCAGATGAGTAATTGTTTCAAATAGATCTTCAACCTGCTATATTCAGTAGATTAACTCTAGCAGCAATCTAAGTGAATGGTAATTCAAGTGATGTGAAAAACAAAGCTGCACTGAACAAACAAGTATAATGAGTAATGTTCAGGCCATCAGTCTTAAAAAAAAAATAATGTCCTTTGTAGTCATGCAGAATCCATTCATTAAAATGAATCAGTCTGAGTTATGTATGGACTTCGTCACTATGGAAAATATAAAGAACAAATCAGAGTAATTTATCGATTGTAAACAACTAAATTTGTGTCACTGGCAATAAAAAAAAAGAAAAAAAAAAGAACAAGCTTTATTTTCTCACTCTCAAATATAGCAACTTATTCAGTGATTCTTCACCCCAAGTCCTACAGCAATAACTGATAAACCAGCTCATCAATATCTAGTTAACAGCTTTAATTTGGTTTGCTTATTTGTTGTATCTCAGTAGGCTTCTCTTTCCCTTACGCCAACTCACATCTCGCATTGCTGCTGCTACAATGATTAGTACTGGGGCTCTTCTACAACCTTTGCTACTCTTAAGGGTACCTTTCACCTTTCATTTCTTCATGTACTGTTTAGTTTGTGTTACAGCGAGCTGGAGAAATTAAACCGTAAACATCAAGTACGTAGTTAAAATATTGCAGAAGGGTCAAAAGACCAGCCTATTTATGCTATAGATGGAAAAATCATTTATAGAGAAACATTTGTTTTCAGTTTAGGTTCAGGGACAGATAGCACTGTTGTCTTAGAAACTTGAGACTCTGTGGGCTCCAGCTCTGGTTTTCAACAGAAGTGAGAAAACGAGATTTATATTCTAGGAAAGATGTTCACAGGCACCACACACTTCAAGATTCAAAAGCATTCTTCTTTAGTGCATTATGTTCATTACTGTTGCAGCTTTTCATATCCCCTTTGACTTCCTTTTTAGCTTAGCTTACTGATTCTGAGGCTTGTCCATTCAATAGTATTTGTTGGGGACATTGCAAGGATAAGCAATGACAACCTTTTCAGAAAAGCCAGCATTTGACATCTAAAGAATCTGTGCTTACCACCTGTTTTTCTTTGAAGAAAGTAAGGAACCAGATCACTCACATTCCTCACTTGCAAATATTTACTGGGATAATGAAAGGAAAAACAGGTGTCATACACTAGGACTTTTGCAAAGGCAAAACTTCTCGATGCTTTTGTTACAAGAGATAAAGAAACTTGTTTTTGTTATATATAACAAAACTGTTTGGTATGGCAGAGAAAGTAGGGAGAAAGAAGCTTTATTATTAGGAGATCTGTGGCTCTAAGTCCCTAAGCCCTTTTGCAGCAGGTGCCTGGATGTATACATACACTGCCTGCATCCCAGCGCTGTTCATCAGAAACACAGCTGAGAATGACTCCCAGGCACCACAGCCAGTGATTTTCAGAGAACAGTAGGAGTGGGTATTTCTCATCAGACAACCACTGATGAGAAAAACTGAAGTTGACAGGTAGTCATGGTGTGATCCCAGGGTGACGTGTCACCTGTAACATTTAAATTCTGACAGTACCATATATTTAAGTATAGCTGCCTTGTTCTGCTGGAAGCAGTAAAGCTTATTGCTGGGAAAGTACTGATCAGATCCAGTCAAATTTCATCTACAAGATGCGTTAAGGTCACAAGCTCTCCACACCTTCTTGCTGGCACTTGGTGGGCTTGAAGGAGCTGTGAAAGTTGGGCAGTAACCTCTCTGCTTTCTCTTCTGCCTCTTCAGGTTGTAGAACACATTAATTAATGTAGCTTCTAAATATTCCTCCAGTCATTCCTAGTTTTAGGTTGGTGAACATAAATGCAGGGCTTTGTCTCACTAAATCTTAAAAACAAACAACAATAAATGCCAGCAATAAGCCATTGGGAGTTACCTTTCCAGTTACAATGTGGATCCAAATCAGCTTTGATAACTGCTGAGTGCCATCCTAGTGGGTCCATCTTCACAGAGGTATTTAGCAACAAGCTTTCACGTGCATTATCATGGGAGCAAAATCAGCAGCAGGAACATCTTGTGCCCAAGGTCAAAAAAGTTGAATTGCCATGACTGGAGAAATAAAGTCAGTTGAATCCCTTGTAGTGTGAGGATAACTGATGATCCCACAATTAAGGTGGAAGTCACAGCTTTTGAATATAGAGATTAACGTGACAGCTTCTGCTTGGTGTGGCATGCTGCTGGGAGAGTCTTCAGTGTGGGTGTGGAGGGGAGGAGAAGAGGAGGGGTTGGATTGATATTTCTTTTACACTTCCACCGATGGTTTCCTCAGAAGGCAGGATCCACAAATAACAGTAACTGGTGCAGTCTTACTGGTGAGAAACATGTAAACACTGTTTTATGTGAACACTCTCACAGGCTGAGTCTGACGTTTTTTGTCTGTAATTTATGTTATCTATCTAAGCTGTTTTACATAGCTGCACTTAAGAAGTAGAGGCCTTAGGGTGTAATGCTGTAGAAATCTGCATTTGCTGTGGAAATGTGGCTGTGTAGGCACCTGTCAACTTATATATCCGTTCAGCATGCAAGATGCTCGATGACTGGTACGTAGCCAAGCAATGTATGGCTGGACAGGTGCTATTCCAGACCCACAGCCCCATTAAAGTCCCTGTGTTATGCTGGTCTGCAGAGTAATTACCCCTGATTTAGAGTACCGGTGGCATCATTTCATACCGATAGATTTTAAACAGTTTTTAGCACAGTTGAGTAAGCTGGGTAAGTTTAATCTCAAGAATAAACTTTCAGCTTATCCCCCTCCCCCACCCTAAAAAAGCTTTAAAATTTGGTTGTCTCAGAGCTCTGGTGTATGTGTTTGTTTTGGCTTTCTGTTATTTGATTTCTAGTGGAACGTTATAAAGTTTATGTAATTTTGGGCCTAGCAGTTAATGTGTCCCCTGCAGGCAGACTCCATATGAATTAGAAAGAAATTCAATTACTGAACTACTGATAACTTATCTCAACAGAATGCAAATGGATTAAGATGGCTAAATGCTCACTCGCTTACGAATGTACCATTTAACTTGACATGCTCTTTAAGAAAAAAACAACACAAAAGGCTATTCTGATATTTTATACTTTTAGGTTTTTGTGCATCTCATGTTACACTATTTACAAAGCAAACTATGGTAGTCTTTGTTATAACAAATTAGATGAAAACCTCAAAAACTATTTTGCAAACATGCCAAACAATTTATTAGCTTTCCTGAACAGATAAGGTGGAAATATTTCCCCTTTAAAAAATACGAATGACGCTTTTGCTAAGAAGTATTACGCATTTTAGCTATGTACATTTGTTTTATAGGACATTATTTACCATATGAGTAAAATTTTCTTATCTTTCTCAGACTTTCTTACATATAATATATGGCCATCTCTATGTATGGTCATTAGTTCTTACACATGGAACAATCAGATAATTTTATATTCATGAAAAAATTTCCCTCTCATGCCTGATCCTAATTTCTGTAATAATTAACTGAAACTGTTAACTTTTTTGACTTTCATTCCTCTGCTGATTTATCAGATTTTAAAAAATGGTCTGTGAATAGTTTGTATTCCTCATTTTCGCAACCATTTGAGACAATATGTTTATTAATTTACATAGCTGATGGATTAGCTCACGTTTCACAATGGGCTTAGAGAACATACAAGCTCATTTACTCACAGTGTGTGCGATGTATACTGCTGTAGGCTCTTCACTGGTGCATTTCTCTGAAAAAAAAAAGATTAAGAAATCTGTTATCTGTTTTATAGTTATCATATAGGAGACTAGCTGTCATGTAACTTTGGGATTCTAGTTTGACTGGATTTAGAACCTAAAAGCTAAGTTTACTCTTACCTTTTATTTTTCAAAAATTTATATGCATTTGTCTGAAGGGATGTACTTTTTAAACAAGAAAAGCCTTTTAAGAATGTTTTGCTTGCCTACTGAATAATCACACTGTGAAGTCGTCCTACCAATTATCCTGCCAATTAAATGACGGCTCCTTTTTAAAGTAAAATGTGTGGATAAAAATGTATCTTTTGTAGACTGAAGTTGAGGAGCTACTCTATCTCCTTTATACAGAATAGCTCTAAATGCTCTAATTGACACCATTTGCAAGAATCTGGGCACTTGTATAGGTCTGTTTCATTTCAGTGGGCCTTTAGAAGCAAATTTGTTATGAAATATCCCTGTGTAACTTTTATAAAACAGATATTTCTTCAGACCATAAGGCAGTTTTCTTCTACTTCACATCAGTGAAGACATTAAATGTGACTTGGAGTTGTGGGGTTAGAAAGATGAGCTTCATAAAAATGTTTTTATGAAATAAGGTTGAAACAGAAATAATGAATGATATATATCTGGTGTCACTAACAGCATATTCTTATTGGATTCTTCAGGATGCACAAAGTGTGTTTGAAAACCAATATCCTGGGATTGGGGTTTAGTCCTACAATGTATAGCACTTTATAACCCTGTTGAAAAAGGCATTCATATATATGTATTTAATCGTAAGTATGGAAATATTTCAGTTAGGCTTATAGTCTGGACCAATCCTGCAGTCTGCCAACCCCATAAAAAAGCAGCAACTGTCTGCACGTAGACCCAGCAGCTTTTCAGAGGGAATGCCGGCATGAAGAAGAGGCTCTGCGAATGCAGCTGTGTGGACTCTGCCCAGGCAGCCAGACACACAGGCACACACACAGCCTGTGCTAGCATGGGGTGCGCACCCAGCACCTCGCCCCTGGCTCCTGCAACCACGTAGGCATAGCCAAGGGTCTGGTTCTGCTCTGTTGAGAAACAGCATCCATGCTAACTTCAGTAAGATCTGGATCAGGCCATGGAGCAGATGAGAATGAGACTTTAAAGCGACAGTTTACACCATCACGTTATCTTTATTTCTCTCTGTTTTCTTCCTTAAACCAAGGGTCTTGACCGACCACGGCTCTGTTAACAAGCATAGCCCTGCACTTCAATAGATGTGAACTGATGTTGAATCCCACTGGAGTTTTCAGCACAAACCAGTTTGTGGATTACAACTACAGTATCACGGACATTGTAGGACCAAACTCTGAGAGCAGAAAACTTTCCTGCACACAAATAAATTCAGATGTATATTATGATACAGACAACACATTTACAATTCTTTTCATTCTTGCTTCAGAAGCACTTTATGAATCATGTAATACGTTAGTTCATCCGGAATAATAGCTAGCCTACTAGCCTTACATACTCCTTTGCCAGCCTGATGGGTCCATGAGAGAAGATACTTGTCTTTCTCGTTCTTTCCTTTCTTTGCAGACTAGCATAATCTAGCCAGAAAGCATTGATATACCTTCTGTTTTAATATGCTCAACTATTTTTTCACTTCATCAAGTGAGTGAAAGATAAAAACAGAACTGTCCTGAGGATTTTTTTGAAACCATCCCAAACAGAAGTCTGTGTTCTGGGGATCAGTGTTCTCTGTTACGCAACATAAACAGAAAGGTACCTACAGGCTTCACACCATCAACAGTTTGGAACTTAACAAAGGGTGGTGTGGTTTGCTCATATCTTCAGTCATCTGTGTCAGTGCTGGAAGCGAGAAGTAGTTATCAAAGCTTACTTCAGTCATTCTCAGTAGTATTACTAGTGAAGATGCCAATTAACATAACAATTTTAATACCCAAAGCACCTACAAACTGTAATTCGGATGATTTGATGCTGAAGATGTTGACCTCAGTACAAGTTCTTCCTGTAAAAAATACCGATGAAGAAACAGAGAATTATTTTCTAGGCACCCCTAAGCAAAAGAATACAATGCTGTCTTCTCTGAATTTTTTGTCATTTGCATAGTTCCAACAGAAGACATTTTGAAGTCTTAACAAACTAGTTTTACATCTATTGCTCACCCTGACTGTGGCTTGGCTGCATGTGACAAAAAGGGAAAGAAAGTTAAGAAGGAATGATAATGCTGAAAAAAGTTGCATCTGTAGTTCCACTCGAAATCCAATCAGCCCCAAATTACTTCTGTGTTCCTCAAAGGTAACTTTAGTAGTACTAATCAAGGCAATGCAACGAATTTTACTACCAAGAATGATAAAATTGTTCTGTTGCCAAGAAAATGAATTCATTGATACTGTGCCAAAGCAAGGTGTGCTTCTAATTATTGCAGTTTTCAATTGCAACAGTGCAGGAACTGCTTTAGACAGATGAACCAGAAAGCACACAGTTCTCATGAGATGTCCTTTACTATAAGACCATCCCAGACACATTTTTGACTATAAAGATCTCTTTCTTTTAAGGAACATCACCTTATCCTGTAACAGCAAACAAATTTCAATCTTTTCTTAAAAAAATGATAGTTTACTACTTTACAGTAAATAACAAAAACCTGTGATGGCTGTGGAAGTTATAAATTTCACTAAAAAATACCAAACCATCACAAATGTTGCGGGGTATTCTGTAGAATAAAATGTAATATTAAATTATTTTTTGTTTGTTAAAATTTTCAGAGATATCAGTAGTAAGCAGCTTTGAGGCAAGAAAGAGAAAAAACCCTAATGCAGACAAGCCTCTTTAAAACTCTGTGAATTGCAGTGTTCACCCATCTTGCAGCATGATTTGTAGCTGTGTTGGAAGAGCAATATGGTATTTATAACGTGGGAAGGAAACTAAAAAACATCTAAAACTAGGCAATATATATCAATGTAAATAAGCATGTAAACAACGCTTGCACCTTTCTGGAGGCTCCTTCAGGCAGACTTACTCATCTGTCCGTTGGTGTCTTTGAAGACCATTACTCCTTTAGGATACAATACAAACAATCAAAATTAGACACTTCCATGAAAGAAATTGTGCAAATACATATTGAAAAAAATCCTTTTTATTAGAAGTTTGTCTCCAACAGTAGAAGCAACAAAATCTTTGCAAGAAAGGAAGAATAAGGAATAAGGACAATAGAACTTAGTAATAATTTAGGAATTGTGTAGTATCTTAAGGGAAAAAGTACTAAGAGAGATCAGAAAGCAATTCAACAATGCAGGGTAATTATAAAAAAGAATAATATAAAAAAAAATCAACAGTATCAAAAAGGTAGTAATGATAAACTGCTTCAGTATAGATAAAGAAGGAAGTGATTCTCTAGTGATTCTCAGTATGGGTCCTTTCCCTGGAGGGTATTAAACCACCAGGTTTGGGGGTTGTGGGAGGCAGGGTAGTCTCAGGAAAGATTTGAAGCTTTTCCTCATCTTCTCACAGAATTCCTCTTTCTGTTAAGCTGAAAGCAATATCTAAACATGTCCTGTGATATCTGCATCTGGACCAGTACTTCGTGTACAAACAGTAAAACCAACAAAGAATCAAAATTGTGTAACTAACTAAGGGATAAATATAGAAGGGAAGCCTACAGAATTAGGGAAAACAAAGGCACAAAATGGATTACAGCTATTAGGAAATGTGAAAGGCAAGAAGAAACTCTTTAAAATTATAAGAGGAATGCCCCATTAGTTAATAAAGAAATAGAAGGTAAAACGAAACACAGAAGAAAGGCTGTAGTATTTTATCCTTTTTTTTTTTTTTTTGTGTGTGTGTGAATCTGTCTGCATACATGGATAAAATAGGCCAGATGTGACCTGTAGGTTAGCATGATCATTTTAATAAGGAGGGAACACAGGTTCCAACAGGGTAAGAACATTCAGATAATACAACTTCAAGTTATCAAAGCCTGATGAAATTCACCCTGGAGTAGTTAAGGAACTTCCAATGCTCTAGTCATTATTTTGTGAATAGGTGAGATCCTAGAAAACCAAAGAAGTTTTAGTATAAAACCTGTCTCTAATTTTGAGGTTCAGATGAAGGGAACATTAGAGGTCTGGAAACAATGAACCAATATGCTTTGTTTTGTTAACTTAAAAATACTTTAACCAATTATTAAGCAACCTATAAATATTTGGAAAATAAGTAAAGCCAGCATTGATTGGTTCTTGAAAAATCTATCTGATTTTCTTCTTTGACATAATAATTGGTCTAGTAAAACAGAGAAAAATAATAGATATTATAGATCTTGGCATCTTCATAAGCAAAGGAGATTAATACAGTCTACAGTAAAATTACCATTTTGTGGAGTGATGGGTCTATAAGCCCTGTATAGCAGGAAAGAAATCAACTCCAGCAGCAATTAAGAATAAGCTGTAAATGGGCCAGTCTGCAGAATACAGTACTTGTAGGAGACTAGGAAGGGAAGAATACTGTCTGGAAAAATCCATTTTGTGAGTAGATTGGGTTTCTAAGAAGATCACATGCAGACTCACTGAGGGAAAAGCTCCCACTTGATAATTGCAAATAAAGCCTCATAAACTGGGTAAGACTGCTATGTGCCAACAACAGCAGGCAGTAGCAGTGGCTGTGGGCAAGCTTCTGGCCTGGGACAGGATGGCCCTGGCTAGAAGTGGTTATCCCTTTGCATTGCTACATTAGCCGCAGGTGTGATATCTCTTCTCTGTTGAAGGTCTGCTCAGCTTCCACAAGCAAAGACATGCAATTGTTGGAGAATTGTGACGGGAATACTGATGTATGCTTCTGTCCCAACAGCACTGTCTTGGAAGTGTCTCCACTTTTTGGACGGCAGTGGTTCTGCTGATTGTGTTCTGAAAATCTGAATGATCCAGATTTCAGATAATGTTTCAGGAATATTGTCTTAATATGTGATTACACTGTCACCACGTAAAACAGTTGCGATGATATGCCACCCTTCCAGCCTGACACTACCTTGTGATAAAAGAAGAACCAGCTCACAGTACTCTCCTGGGTAATGGTGGTGTTAGCAGAAAGTTCCTGATTTAATTTTTCTGTCAATAAGAGGGAGGCAAAGCAATTTAAAGATCTGAGCAGTTAGATTGAGCAGTGATCAAAGATCCCGTTTGTTCATCCACATCAAACCACATCTGGAGTTAAGTCAAAGATTAAAATACCAGGCACAAAGGACAAATACAGGGAACTTACAAACAGATTCAAACTTTAAACATGGATGTGAGTAAGACGTCACATTTGAGAAAGGAAAATCTACGAGTAAATCTGGAGAACATCATATCTCAGAGATAGTAACTCTGAATTGTAACTTTTCCTTTGACTCCTCTAATCACCTTACATACACCTCTGCACATAACTACTCTACTGGTAAGAATGGCATGGTGGAACCACTGCTCTGGCTCTTTCTCAGCCTCTTGCTCTTGCTTCTTGCCACTAGCAGAGTATGAATAGATAGATGCTTCCATTTTGCCACATTGCCTTCCAGTTGTAGTGCAAATGCCAGGAGGCGGATTTGCTCTCATCTGACCTATTCAGTCAGTCTGTACTGACTGAATACATATATCCAGAAGTCAGCCTATATGAATTTGACAAATTTTCCAAACCAAATGCTGCTCAAGACTCTTCTGCCAGATAACCATGCCAAACTTAGTGAGAAACACCAGAGGAAAGAGAAATAACAGTTAAGAAACTTAATGAAACATTGCCAGTGCAGGAAGGAAGAAGTATCAAGATGGAAGCATATTTCAGAAGAGAGAAAACAGATGGTTATACCTAAATTGCCACATTCTGAGTCTGGAAAAAGGATAAATAGGTAATGAGCCTTAGTGAAAGAATTACTATAGAGATGTTATGGACATAAATAGGTTGTGTTAAAAATTGTTATGAATCCAACATGAAAACATATTAGTACTCAGAGCCATTGGCTACTGACCTGTAGCCACTGCTGGACTCTGTGCTGTATAACATCTATTAAGCATCTGTTAACCCTTTACAGCTAAGTGGGAGTTTTACATAAAGTGTAATCCTGTGGAACATAAGATAGCAGAGGTAGTATGATATTTATGAAGCACACCTTTTAGAAGGAAGTGTTTGCACCTAAGAAATAGCAAAGAGGTTGGGAGATCAACAACATGCAGATCTAGATCACTGAATGCCAGCCATTACATTATAAATGTTTCACTATCATCACATAATGGTAATTCACATATTTAAGTAGTCTTTCTTCTCTTATTCTCACATTTGTAAAGAATCTTGAATCTTTTATTTCTCACTGAACAAAGAACCAAAAGCTAGTGACTGTTACACAAACCCAAGTACAGTTTGATCTCTAACCTAGTCTCATTGGTCTGCAGTCATACACTGTACAATAGAAATATAATACAATTTTGTTCAGTAAATTAATGCAGATTTTAATCCTACACTGGAGCTCATCAGAACTCATTCAAGATTGAGGAATGTTCCCCTCATGAGGGGAGCACAAAACAAACAAACATGACAGGTGTTTTCAATGAGAAAATTTGTTGGTTAATGATCTGAAATGCCAAAAAAGTAGCAGAAATATGGGCAAAAAGGTTCAGATGCAATATGTAATTATTATAATTTGCTAGAACTTTTCAGCTCTTTAAAAATACTGTACAAATTCAGTGAAATTAATTAAAAATTATATTTTTTGTTAGACCTGAGTATTTTTTTAAAAAAGAATTTTAAATATTGTAGAAGGAAATTAATAGATCTTTTTGTTTTTCTTAGTGCTAGAAAAGTTCTTCATTAGCTGAGACATTTGCATGGAACATGAAAAACATTTTTTTTCCTTGTTGTATTAATTACCACAATTGTGAGTGTAGACTGGATAAACAAACTTACAAATGGCTAAAATTAAAAATTCGCCGTTACAAATGGCATTCCGTATTCTAGACTAAAGCCTTTCAAACCTGATGAAACACGGTTTGTAGCAGAATGCGTTCAGCTGGTGATTAGTACTGAGATTACATTTAGTCATTATATTCTTATGCATCTCTCAGAATGCAATGACTTCAGTTTGAGTTTGGTACTCTTTTCAATGAACACACTTCTAGAAAAAGAAGAAAAATTCAGAAATATCTGCCTTTGGTTCACAAGAAATTATGTGTGTTATCCTTGTATTATGCTGTTGAGTGACATTTTTCAAGTCTAGTTATGTAGGATAGATTTTTGAGACTGAAGCTATACTTAAGTCTCACAATTTATTTTGGGGTAATTTATGCAGTATTTTGCAGACAGCTGTGCTTTCAGTTTTGTCTGAATCAAAGGCAAAGATGGCTCAGAAGATAGGTGGCCCCCAGCATGTTTTAGGGTGTTGGGTTGTTTATCCCCACCTGCAGGACTTTGCACTTCCCCTTGTTGAATTTCACGAGGATCCTTTCAGCCCATTTCTCCAGCTTCTCAAGGTCCTGATGAATGGCAGGGCAACCCTTTGGTTTATCAGCCACTCCTCCCAGTTTTGTGTCACCAGCAAACCTGCTGCATTGACATTCTGCCCCACCACTCAGATTATTAATGAAGATACTCCACATTATTAGCCCCAGTATTGACCCCTAGGGAATATCGCGAGCTAGTAGCCTCCAACTAGGCTTTTTACAGCTCATCAAAATTCTCTGAGCCCAGTTGTTCATTCAGTTTTCAAGCCACCTCTCTCTCTGTTTACCCAGTCCATGCTTCATTAAATTCTCTATGACAATGTTATGGGACACAGTACTCTTGCCTTGTTGAGGTCTAGATAGACAATATCCATTGCTCTCCCCTCATCTACAGGGCCAGTCATTTCATTGTAGAAGTTTATCAAGTTAGTCAAGCTTGACTTCCTTTTGGTGAATCCATGCTTACTGCTTCTGATGATTTTGGTTTCCTTCATGTACCTCAAAATACTTTCCAGGATTGCTCCATCATGTTCTTAGGGGCTGAGGTGCGGCTGACCAGCGTGTAGATGCCTGGGTCCTCCTTCTTGCCCTTTCGCAGACAGAAGTCCTCCAGTTCTCAAACTTCTCTCCCAAATGCCTTGATCATTTAAAGATTTTTGAAAGTGGCCTTACAATGACATCAACTCCCTCAGCACTTGTGGGTGCATCCCATCAGGGCCAATGGATTTCTGTATGTCCCATTTGCTGACATATTCTCTAACCTGTGCCTCATTAGTAACCAACACAGATGATTCTTGTCTGCTTGCAAAATATCTGTATTTATGCACAGGTTGTTAGCTTTCCTGGGAAAGGCTTGGTATCTTAATTCTGTGTTTGTTTAATGGCCAGTATGATCAGATTCTAGGATAATTAACATGACCATTCAAATATTACTAATACTGTAAAAGAGTATGGATTGATACACATCGACATTACAAATTGCTTTAAACGTAAGCAACTCTAGGGAATTTGTATTGCTGTGTCACAGGTGAAAATGGTTTAAACACTGTATGTTCACTGTCCACTGAGTTTTTACTATTTTTTTTTACTGCTATTAATGAGTAGAAATATATGTTCCAGGTGATATGTCTTGAGAGGTTTACTCTGAAGGACTCTGAGGCTAACATTACTGTCAGATATTACTGGTTTATTCAGGAATGTCATTTGTTTATTCATTAGCTAGTGGAATACTTTTGTTTAGATTATAAAGTGTTCTAACATGAGATTTCACTTTGTGGCTGTTTATAAAACCAGTTCACAAACTGTTCTTCATTTTGTCACCAAGCACTTATTATACTAACCTTAATTTATACTAAGCCTAATTGTGCTGTATAGCAGTTCATCAGGAAAAAAAAAGAAAAAAAAATACTACTCCAGGCAGTGAGATTGTCAGACATCAATGTAAAAACAGGGAAAATGGCCAAGTGTTGAAGGTATGGATTAGATGCAGAAAGTGTTACCTATAGTTTTGAGTTTACTCCAAATTTTTCACTACATTCTTTGCTAAGTCATTGAGGACAACAAAATTAAGATGTTTAGGCATCCAAATCTGGAAAAAAAAAAGGGGGGGGGGGGGACGACGACTGAAGAACCTTTAAATAGGACTTCTGTAGACTTTAAATACCTAGATCAAAAACTGAACCCCAGAAACTCCTGCTTGTTGGGCTGTCTAATCAGAGTACAGAAAAACTTACCAGAGAGAGGAAGCGAGAATAAATGTACGTCTATATCTTGTCTGCCTTAAAGAAGCCTCCTTTGGATTCTGGTTTGTTTGATATAAATAAATGAGTGATCCCAGGGCTCCCCTCTCCCTCAAACCATGTAATAACTAGTTTGCAGAGTCATATGCAGGTCATAAAGCAAGCTCTCTTAGTCACCAGTGCTACCTAACAGATATACATCATCATGCTCCTGGCTGAAAAAAAAAATAATAAATCTCTTACCTGTTTGCAAAGAAGAGATGTGAGCTGTAATCCTGTTTGAATGAATGCCCTGACCTACATACTGAGGTCAGACATCTAAGCCTTGAATTGAGGCAAAGCTCTTGACAAATTCTTGTTGATAGATGTTTTTATTTTTTTAGTTTACTCAGAACTTATTCTAACACAGCTGACCTTGTAAAGCTTCTGAGATGCTCCTTCTTACACACATCCTGGCTTTCAGGCTCATTTTTGCGTCAGATAGCAAAAAATGATGGATTCTACTAAATCCCTTATGGCATTATTCCTAAAAGCATAAATGCATAGCAGCAATGCAAATCTGAGAGATGCACGTATTTGACTTGCTGTACTTCAGGTCATATTTAAATGCTGAAGAGCAGCATGAGAGTCCTGCGAGGATAGGTAAATGGACATGGTGGGATGCCCAGATACTGCAGCAGTGAGGGTCTTGATACAGCCATGGCCTTCTTGTGTCCTCAGCAAATCCACCTCCATACCCATAAGTATGTCAGTAGAAAGTATGGCAAAAACAGGTTCTGTCTATAGTGGAAAATAGTCTGTGGGTATCCTAGGAATGTGAACATGAGCTTTGCTGAAATAAGACACAATTGCACCAGCAAATGAGTCAATATAGCTCATATTATACACAAAATATGCATAAAATGCTACTTACCAAACACTTTATTGGTACTAAACTAAGCTCTATTGTAAATGTTGTCAATATGCATTTTTTATACATTTTTGTTTTATATATTTTTTTATATTTTTATATATTTTTTATACATTTTTATACATTTTATACATTTTTTGCATGCAAGACACTAAAACTTCACATTTATAAATAAAACACATTCAAGAGCGTATCATAACTATAAAAATATGTAGGGGCTTTATAATTATATAAAAACTTTGATAAGCTATTTGAGTTTGCTATGAACATGAGTATGATAATGCACATGGTTTAATCAATACACCTTTCAAAGGAGCCTCATTTGGGAAAATGCAAAAGCCATATCTTGCAGTCAGTAATAAATATTTCATTAAATTATCTCTAATTTAACTTTCACTCCCATTGGCAAACCTCTAGTGGTACATAGTTTTTTCCTCTAGATTTTATTGCTCTGGTAACATGCAATCATCTCACAGCCGTTTGCTTTCTGATCTATGGCATATTGCCTTGCCTTAGATTAATCTCATAATCATTATCTCGTTTAAGTAGGTGATATTTGACCATCTAATCATCTTAAAGAAATTTGAGTAGAATAACATAGACTTACATTTAGCATTCAGAAACATTTTTGAAACAATGAGAAAGTGATTTGACAAAAATATAGCATCTAAGTTATTCTTTTTGTGCATGAAAATGCACACTGCATTTACTGACATAATTAAATTGCCTATGTATCTGACTTTTTAATAATGAAAAAGCAAACCCTGGGGTGCTTAGATTATTTGCTATGTTCATTTAAAGCAAGGAATTCAGTAGTACCTATTCAGTCATTTACTCTTTCTATGCAATGTAGACAGAATGGAAACGGTGCCATAGCTTTCTAGGGTGACAGGTTTGATACAGGTTTGTTATTTTTTCTGTTTTAAGTGTTCCTTTTCAGTTCTTGCATTTGTATATACTAACTACAGAGAAAAGAAAAAATTCAGTTTATCTTGTCATCCAGCTATAGAAAGAAGCAGTATATTCAGATGTCACACTTATCAAGTTGCAATTTTTGATAGATAAATAACATATTTTTTTCAAGGCCTTGTTATGGTTTCTGGGCATATAGCAAAAGCTTTTAGGTGCTCTTGGAAATCAAATTTAGATCTTAAAAATTTTTAACTATTTTTCCTGAGGCCAGGATAGCAATACTATAAGATGCGTTGTCTGTGATATGAAATTAATTGAAACTGATGTTAACCTGCAAAGGCTTAACTACCTGCTAATCTTTGGATAAAGACCCTTGACTTGCTTAGACTGAGGGTTAGATAACATGCATTGGTTAAGACATCTGTTCAGTTCTTTATATGTAATCTGGTCTCTATGAAGCAACTTCTTTGGATGCTTGCCTCATTCACTAGATGCTATCCATCTTCTCCAAAAATATGTCAGTAGCTTTTCACATTTAATTCCACTGCTTTCTTGCATTTATGGGTAACTGAGTGAGTTATAACAGTAAATCTGTTAGCTTATGTTAAAATTAATACAAATTCAGGACTTCCAGAAATTTCAAAAATGTATAGACCAGGTATTTATTTGGACTTAATCAAAGTTTTAATGGGCATGGTAGTTTACTCCTATCTGCCTAAATCCTGGGTGTAAACAGTAATCCTCTCAAATCAAAAACCTTCCTTTCCCTTCTAGCTTCAAATTCCAGTACTTGCATAAGGCCTTCAGCAAATGTGCAGTAAACCACCAATCCCACTCACAGTCCTCTAGCTCTCCAAGGAAAAGTATGGACTTAGCTATTATTCAATAATGTACTCTGTCCAGTTGCTAGATTTATGGTTTCTCTTCCTTCTGTCCTTCCGTCCTTCCTTCCGTCTGTCCTTCTGTCCGTCCTTCCGTCCTTCCCTTTTTATCAGTGATTCTACTCCTGTCACTTTTAACTTCCTTCTTTCATTAGCACCCATTAACTACAGTCTCTGGATATGGAAATACTATGGGAACCATTGCAGGATCTTCTGTTCCTCTCTAGGTCTGTGTGCAAACATTGTTAAACTTCTTTCATTCCATATATTCCTCATAACCTTCATATTATGCATTAACTTCATGTTAAACCAAGGGAGAACTCTCTTAACCCCCTGTTTGTTCTTGCTCTGAAGAACAGCTGTTTTAATTTCCAGTATGTTGATTATCCCAACAGATGAAGCAAGTATGTAGCAATGTCCTTTGGTCATGTGCAGACTCTAACAGATCCGAGCAGCTAAAAGCCATGAGTAAAACCTGGATGTAACTTGAATGAAAAGTTAACATTCGGCAATTGTTTTCACATTTTGAGCCTGGAGGCCAATCATGAATAAAGCGTATTAGATCTCTCTTCATATGGGATAGATGGATAGAAAGATCTATGTTGCTTTTTATGACAGTTTCAGATACTCAACATTGTGAAATAAAGGACCACAGCATGACAAGATTATTTGTTATGAAGTATGCATGAAAGTACCCAGCAGTCAAGACGTGCTGGACTGAAGATATTCAAGAGTTTCCAAGTTACACCAACTTCACTTGCCATATTGTCTTTTTTGTTCCTCGTAGATATTTGGTATTTTAAGTGTATAGCAGAAGCATTCTGAGTCTGGAAGTGCAGTGCACTTCTTCTTCTCAGCACTGCTCCCTTAAGAAAGCCTTCGGAGTTTAGTGAATAGATGGCAGGGAGGTCCCATAATAACACTTACCTGCCACTTTGAAGAATAATTTATGACTACCATTACATGGTAATTTTAGTAGGCCTTTCTCTGATACTGCTGATCCATTTGTCATTTAGTCTGTTGATTAACTTGAAAGAAGAATACTGGATGTTTTCCGTTTGAAAAAGTGCAAAGAAAAATCCCATATACTAAAATATCTCATGGGCTTGATTTGGATACTACAAATTTTAAAATGTTACTTCAGGAAACACACTACATTTTATATGTATCATTCTGTAACATGATTTCAGAGTCTAGTGATTGTTAGAAAGACAGAGTTACTGTTATAACTCCCTCAGTTACCCAAATTAGGTTGCATATGCAATTCAAATGTGTAAAAATGTTAGAACATACCCTCCTAAGCAAAGCAAAATTGTAACCCTGGTGGAGGAATGTTTGATTACCTGGATTTAGATCTGTTTGTGTCTCTTGTAAAGAAGGTGGTTGTTGCAAAGAACATGAAAATTGAAGTTGTTTATCTTCAAAGGTAATACAACCAGTGTTAATTGGTAGGGGAAAAAAATAGATCTATCCCTAGTGACTTGTCTGCAAAGTACGTTGAATAAAGAAACTGCAAAAAAAAATTTTGGCCTATAGAATAGAGTAAAAAATAAATAAATTGTATATTTAGAAAATAACAATACAAACCACAAAAAGAATGTGTGAAGAACATGAAACCTTTTCTGATAGCTAAATATAATAAATAGAAGGAGAGAATATAGAGAATAAAACTGCCTTCATAATGGCAAATTACTAATGGGTTTCAGGCTCTTTGTATTATTTATGCTGTCACACTGCACTGTCATTAAGATTATGGATCTGTGTTATCTGTGTGGTATACTCAAGCTGAAGTGTTGCAATTTCTATGTTGTTTTACCACTCTTACACAAGTTCTGAAGAAAATATGCTCTGAAATGCAGTAGCTCCCGAATGTGTCTGGTGATGGCAAAGCAGCGATACTGTTTGTTCCTCTACATGAGATGCATATATTCAGTGTCAGTTCAGTTTTTAGACATTGTATAGTAGAGGAACCATGGGGTTTTGGTTTCTTTTTTTTTGCCAATATGGCAGCGTTCATTCTCTGCTGATGTCAGGAAGGAGCAGTGTTTCTACTTCTCTTTGCACGGGGACCTGAAATTTAAGATGTCAGAACATAAGAAGCTGCTTGAGGGAGGCATTTTCATATTCATCTATTCCTGAAAGGGAAGTCATTTTTTCCAACAGACTGGCATTTAAAAGACTATTCTCACTTCAAGCTCAGTCTGTGTGTATTCAGGCTCGTCTTTCTGGGCTTGTTTCTGACCATTGCTTTTTTTTTAATTTCTCATCTGGCAGATTAGTACAAATTTCTACACTGTCACACAAGTGCCCTTGGTTATCCTTTTCGTTGAAGCCAGCCCGGTCCCTCCTAAACATCCCTTTTGGCACTCTAGTTATGGCTCACATGCCCAGAGCAAAGGTCTGGAATATTCTATGCAGGCATTGGAATAGGGACTCTTCAATATGGACTGTATACAGGAGATGTCTGGATGAAAAAATAAAGTACTTAAATTACTTGCTTGTGAAGGAAATGAAGATATTATTATGATATCATATTCATAATGATAATCTGCTTGGGTTTAGCTGTTGGGTATCTCAAATTCACTTTTTTTCTGCTGAATAGCTTGCTTTCTTCTTTTGCTCAAGGAGTTCCTGGCTTGGCACTCTGTTCTTGAGGGTTTGGGAAGACTCAGACATACATCAGTCAGCTTCTGTAAAGCTGGAAGCCAAGTTCTTCATGGAGCTGAAACACTCATGTCATAGACTCCTGATCCTATGCCAGTCAGCCAGGAACCCCAGGGCAGATTGCACTGGTCTTTTAGGAGCTGCAAGTATTAAGATCCCAAATGCTATTCACTTTTGTTGATCTGACTCTCTTTGGAAGGAGGCAGCTTGAAATCCTGCAAATCCCCAAGAATGGATTAGTCTGACTACTGAAGTTATTCTGAAGTAAAGGACACAAGCTGGGAGCCAGGATAGTGCATGGAAGGATGTTAAAACTTAAGCTTTTCTCTGATGGACGCCTGTTTGTGACATGGCAAAAGTTTGCAAAAACTTGATGTTCCCATGTAAAGGTCATTGCTGATCCATCCTAATCCCCTCTAATATGGGGGTTTGGTCAACAGAAAGCTAAACATAAGCCAGCAGTGTGACCTGCCAGCCAGGAGGGCCAGCTGTACCCTGGGCTGCATCAGGCCCAGCACGGCTAGTGGGTCGAAGGAAGGGATTGTCCAGCTATACTCTGCACTGCTGTGGCCTCACCTCGAATACTGTGTGCACTTTTGGTTATCACAGGATAAGAAGGACATAAAAATTAATATTTTTATGTGTCCAAAGGAGGACTACAGAGGAGGTGAAGGGTCTGGAGTGGAAGATGTATGAGAGGCATCTGAGGTCCCTTGGTTTGTTCGGTCCAGAGCAGAGCAGGCTGAGGGGAGGCCTCATGGCGGCCTGCAGCTCCCTCACGAGGGGAGCGGAGGGGCAGGCGCTGAGCTCTGCTCTCTGGGGACAGCGACAGGACCCGAGGGAACGGCATGGAGCTGGGACAGGGGAGGGTCAGGCTGGGTGTTAGGAAAAGGTTCTGCACCGAGAGGGTGGTCAGTCACAACACCGAGCCTGCCATAGCTTAAGAAGCATTTGGACAAAGCTCTCAGATACAGGTTTTGATTTTTGTGTGGTCCTGTGTGGAGCCAGGAGTTGGGCTCATTGATCCTTGTGGGTCCCTTCCAACTTGGGATATTCTATAATTCTATGATTCTATATGTTTTTTCTTTTTTTCTTTTCCCTTCCCTTCCCTTCCCTTCCCTTCCCTTCCCTTCCCTTCCCTTCCCTTCCCTTCCCTTCCCTTCCCTTCCCTTCCCTTCCCTTCCCTTCCCTTCCCTTCCCTTCCCTTCCCTTCCCTTCCCTTCCCTTCCCTTCCCTTCCCTTCCCTTCCCTTCCCTTCCCTTCCCTTCCCTTCCCTTCCCTTCCCTTCCCTTCCCTTCCCTTCCCTTCCCTTCCCTTCCCTTCCCTTCCCTTCCCTTCCCTTCCCTTCCCTTCCCTTCCCTTCCCTTCCCTCCCCTCCCCTCCCCTCCCCTCCCCTCCCCTCCCCTCCCCTCCCCTCCCCTCCCCTCCCCTCCCCTCCCCTCCCCTTCCCCTCCCCTTCCCCTTCCCCTTCCCTTCCCCCTCCCCTTCCCCCTCCCCCTCCCCCTCCCCCTCCCCCTCCCCTTCCCCTTCCCCTTCCCCTTCCCCTTCCCCTTCCCCTTCCCCTTCCCCTTCCCCTTCCCCTTCCCCTTCCCCTTCCCCTTCCCCTTCCCCTTCCCCTTCCCCTTCCCCTTCCCCTTCCCCTTCCCCTTCCCCTTCCCTGGAAAGTTCTCAGATATCTTGATTTAAGATGCTTAACCCATAACTACTCTCTGGGGTTTCAGCCCAAACTGGGCTGAAAGACATAAAAAACCAGGTAATTCTAATTCTCATAAACGTATTGGAGCTGAGAAGTAAATACAGATGTTCAGAGTTCGTCATTTAAAATTGGAATGAAAAATTTTACCTCTGTGCTCAAAATCATCACTTTTATTTGATAACCTGGATTCACTTAATGGAGCATAATAAGGAAGATAAATTAATGTCTCCTCATTTCTAACCTCTTGTTCCACTCATTATCCTTCCTTGATTTCCACTAAATACAAAGATGCCCCTACTTCCAGATGTTTCTTTATTAAAATATTTCCAGGACAGATTAAAAACACAAGTCATCCAAAATGCTGAAAGTTCTCAACTCATTATCACATTTTACATATCATACAGACATACTGACAATGTTAATTAGTGAGAAAGGCTTGATTGTTCTTTAATTACTTTGCCAAGAGCTAGTACAA
This sequence comes from Anser brachyrhynchus, assembly GCF_964034855.1. Taxonomy (NCBI): domain Eukaryota; kingdom Metazoa; phylum Chordata; class Aves; order Anseriformes; family Anatidae; genus Anser; species Anser brachyrhynchus. The sequence goes on from NC_137698.1 coordinate 27,954,958, forward strand.
AATAGGAAGCCACAAATTATATGACATATTATAAGTGGATTGACTTTAATGATATCTTCATGTACCAACATGCATATTTCATTACTAAGCTTTTAGCTTAGTTATTAGCATTTTAACATGGCCATTAATAATAAAAATGCCAGGTTATGTATATGAAGAAAATTATTTCTGCAGAATTTCAAAAGACACCTGAATTAATGGTGCACTTATTTGTGTTTTGCAAAGTTCCTGATATCAACATCAGGAAACAGTGTATGGATCATAAACTTCTTCCTAAAACCCACCCTACTGTGGTGTCCTTATGCATTTTATAAAAAGATTCCTTACTGAAAAAAAATGCAAGCAATCTATGGAACAGAGTACAATCCTAAGAAAGTGCCCTATTGCGTAGAGAGTCAAATCTGTCTCATCTTCTGTGGCCCCTGAAGATCTGATTTTCTAGTGTTCAGTCTGGGGGAGGATTCCTCTTGTTGTCAGAGGATATTACTCCTGCATCTGTAGGTTTAAGGCTGAGGTGGGAAAGTCCCTAACTTTCCAAGCACTCTGAAAGCAAACCTATATGCATAAAATGGAAATAGTAAACTCACCAAGCTGTCTTTCTGAGAAAAGATAGAGCGCCTGCTTACTGAAACAAGTCTCATCCGCTTTTACATGGATCATGTTTTTACAGCAGTGCTATACTTGCTTGGATAAAATGACTACTGTTACTGATTGATAACAAGACAAAGCTAGTTTAATTTATTATATCTGCTTGTTTATTACCATCATATTATAAAGATGACATTTATGTATCAGCTTTGATTTGAGCAAATAACTTTGACATTCAGCAACAAAAGGTCAGTCCCTCAATTTTGCTTTGAAGTTTAGAGTTCTATTAGTCAAATATGGACAAACTTTTCTCCTCTTTACCTCACCCTATTGTGTACTATAGGATACTAATGACAATATGAAAAACAAAAGAACCGCATGTATCTGGTGATGAGACACTCTTATATTTTCCACTATATTTTCCATCATATGTCCACTCTCCTTTAAAACCAAAAATGGAGACGAGATATTTCAATCTGATTTAATAAAGAAGAAAAGCTATTGATCGCCATTGTGTAAGTAAGAAAACAGTTGGGCTTGACATTTTTTTTTTCAGTTTTATAATACTGTTTTTCACAGAAGAGTTCTCAGGTGGAGTACCTCTTTCACTATACCTACATTCAAGAGTGCTTTGTGTCCTGAATAATTGGAAGTCTATTGTAATTGCCTAGTCATGATATCTAATGCATTACAAAAATGTCACATTTCACTTTACTAAATATGATTAAAAATCTAGCAGAAGCATATGGCTTGGCATTTTGAAGAAGGTAGACTGCACAAGGATGCTGAGTTCCTTCACAAGGTTGCATTCTTCAATTCAAAAAGATGTCTTGTTCGTCCGGGTGAGGAGCTGGGAATACTCTGGGACTGACGGTCTTTCTCTTTACAATTAATTATGCACACATAATCACTTTGAGAATCTTCCAAAGGCTGACACATTATATTCTCGACGGAAAGCCAAGGATTTCTGTACTGTAAAATAACACGAGAAAGGATTCAGAACAGAGAGATTAGGATAATAGGTGAGAATCAGCAAACACTCTTTGGACCAGAATGCTCTTTTAATTTTCCGAAGGGAAAATCCTGATCCACTGATGAAAAGTCATGATTTCGAAAATCTGGAATACTCTTTTCTAGCCCAAAGAAGAAGAACTGAAAGCCTTGAGGAAGAGAAATGACTTGATATATGGTTGTATTTTGAGCATATTCCTAGGCTAAAGTTGACTTGGCTTTTATTTTTTGCTCACTTGTATATAGTTCTAAACAAAAAATAAAAAAATGTGGTGCTTTAGAAGAGTGGTTACTGTGCAAAGTAGACTCTCTGTGGAAGCTTTTATGTATATTTAATTAATCAAGGGCTTATGCATGATTAATATTTTCAGTTGGAGTGTAGGCATAGAAAGCTGTTGTTCACCTCTGGTTCTGATTGAGTTTTTCACTCTCGATACGGCTTACCACTTCTTTATAAGGGGAAAGACAGCTCATGGGCTGAAGTGAGAGTGAATGCATATAAAAAATTCTGAAGGTGGATGCAAGTGTTAATAATTTTCATTTTTTTCTCTCTGGTGCTGAGGCTATTTATTGCCTGCCAGATTTGCTTGCCCATTTTCAGATATTGCCAGCCTTCACTGGAATGGTGTGGAAAATATTTCCATTAGGAGTAGCAACAAAAAACCAAACTCCATGTTAACATAATTCAGTCCTTTATGTGAATTCAATATGAATTATGTGTTCACATATTATCTTCCAAAGCCTCTTGCCTTATGACACTACAAATAGGCAGCATTAATTTAATGATCAGCTTCTCATTTCATGGCTCTGTGAATGATCCTTTTCCTGATTTACTAGACATTACTCAAACCACACTTTGAAGACAGAACTGGTAATTTATTACTTTTTCTGTCACCTGTCTTCTTTTTTGACAGAAACAAATTTATTTGTACAGTGTTTGTGAATTAAGGGATATGATAGTGTCCCATTTGACAGAAGTGAAACTTCTAGTCAGTCAAAGGATACATTAAAATTATGGCCGAACAGTTTTACAGTTCAGTTAACAGTTTTCTTTTGTTTCGTATTAAATGTATTGGGTAAGCCCAAAGCCCAGCTCCTAAGTCATTGGGTGAAGCTGTGTATGTGCAACATCGAAACACAAGTGGACAATTTCAGTTTCAAGAGAATATCAGCCAGAATGGGATTTTGGTTAAACTGAAGCTACTGGTAACAAATAAAAGCAGAAGCATTGCCACACAAGGAAGGCAAACAAAATACAGCCCTCACATGTTTCTTGGTGGTAGCCAGCTGGTTAATTAGCACAGATGTGTTGGCTACTTAATTAGCAGATTTACAGCTCTCAGTAACAAAAACTGCTGTTTCTTACTCACTGAAGTGATATGAGGAGGTAGAGGGAGGAAAAAAGGAAGCTGAAGGTGAGAAATAGGGGATCCAAGGACAGACACCTGTAGTAAGCTAAACGTCATTAGAGCCTACTCCAATACTTTTGGAACAGCTTATTCAGCTGTGATCCAGCACTGAAATGGTCAGGAGATCCTTGGTTGTGGTTTGGATTCACAGGCAGTTAGGTAATGGAGTCCTGAGGGCAGGATGCTAATGTCAGATCCTTTACCCAAATGCTTTCTCTCTTCTTTGCCCTGCCAGTCTCCTACTTCAACAATTTTCTTTTTTTTTCTGCTATTGGATTTTTCAATAATTTCATTCGTGCTAAATGCCAGTGAGGATGGCGTGCTATATAAGAGCATCATAATAGAAACTTGAACTGCTCTCTCTGGTTTATGTGTATATTATGCCCTGGGATCATGATAAAGTGAGAAAGTATATGCATACCATACTTGCAGTTCTTTACGTAGTGACTAGGTTAGCTTAGATGTTTACATAGCTTCATATTGTGAATTCATATTCCTTTTGGTAAGGAGGGACAAAGCTATTTGTTTGTTTGCTGAAACATAAACAGTCCTATACCTGTCAAGGGACAAAAATCTTTGGATTTCATAGTGTGCTATGGGGATTTCATCTCAGGCCATCATCATGGAAACTTGTGAGATAGATATTTGAAGTACTATGTCTCAAGGTGACCTGGAAAGTGTCTCCATTTGATTTGGAAGCGTTACTTGTCTATTTAATATTTTTAATTTGCGTGTTTATTAACCTCCTGACACACACATTTTGTTTTGCATCAAAATATGAAATTCAGTGGGTATTAATAGATGTGTATTTTTTGAGGGCACCGCAATGGCATGATTAGTTGTGGTTACACAAGATGAAGGTAGTTAAAGCAAAACAAAAATCAAAAGAAAGAAACATCATTGCCCTAGGAGAGGTTGGTGAGATTTGTCCATTTGAGACTGCTGGAAGGAGGCTGCACAGTAGATTCAGAAGAGTCATAAATTTGTAATGTGTAGCCAGTGTGGCTGGAGGGATAAATATTCAGTACCTGTTATTAACTGATAAAGTCATACATATGTATGGATCTATTTTATGTGATAATTAGAGAATCTAGTTTTAGCATCTGCTTTTACCTGATAAACCAACTTTATTATTTTAAATAAAAGAAAGGCAATAATTCACAAGCTATGGGCATCAGGAAGATGCAAAACAAAGCTGTCAAAGAGGAGGAAGGATAGGAGGACAACATTTTAGATGGATACCCACTGGTAAGCAGGAGGTTGTGCAAACAAGAACTGCATGTGCTTGCTTCCTATACACTTTTTTGGAAATATTCTTGCCTGCTTTCAGAATACATTTGCAAACATTTAAACTAAGTTTACCTTTAAATAAAATGGAATTATGAACAAATTTGGACATACCATAGATATCTATTTGGGGATTTATTCTAAATATGAGTGCTTACAAAGATATCTGTTTGCTATAGCTCATAGCTGACAGAGGATTTTACCAGTGCATTTTGATAACCGATTGTTGCAATGGTCAGGTAACAGCCAGTGAATAAATAATAAGAAAAGAGAATTTAAGAATTCATATTTCATGTTACAGTCTTAGTCTGGAGCAATAATATATGCGTGCTGCTTCACCAAGTGCAAAATATTTGGAGCTCTTACTTTTCCTCCCAACAGCAGCAGGGTGGAGGAACAGATCTGAGCTTCAGATTGTTTATTTGGCTGCCGATAAGGTGAGAAACACTTTTAGAAGGTATTGCCTTTTTAAGAGCTTTTAAACTCCCACTGCAGTTTGTCAGCATAATTTATCTGCTGTCTTTTCGAAGTGCCACATTCCTTGAACGTGTTTTTTTTTTTTTTTTTTTTTTTTGGGGGGGTGTGGGGGGAAGGGAGTTGTGGTATTGTCATGGTGTTGTTTGTTTTTTACCCTCAGACCATGGTTTAGGGAACATTTACTGTTCTGTATGCAGTTTGCTTTCTTATAGAGTACTGTTGATACATGTTGTATGTGTTCTAGGCTTTTTTGTTTGCTTGTTCATGTAGAATGCAGTGCACCATAAAATATAGCCAAGTACACGTGTGACATGCAGATATGACTACTGTGCATTGCCTCAATACACCATATTGCAGTATATTTGCTCACAATTGTTACCATGTGTTATCCAAGCTAAACAGATAAGACAAATATTTCAGATGGTGATTCCTTTGAGGAATGTATCTTAGGAAGGTGGTGCTGTGAAAGGCATAGATATTTTTGTGAGAAAGTGGGAGATGATCTGCAAAATAAATGATTAACTCCTGTATATCAGGGAAGTTATGGTATGGCTTTCAATACTTCTTTGGAAAGTTAAGGCCCCAAGGACAAGCGGTGGGAAGGGAAAACACTGTACCACCTTAATGGGACATATGTATGAAATAGTGTTTTTCTAGCTTGCCCTAAGAAATGTGAATTTGTTTAAATGTTAGCCACGTGACCTAGAGCCCTGGAGGATGAAAACCCACTTCCAAAATTGCCATCGGCATTCTTGGAGGAGTACTCCAATAATGCTCTAGGAATTACCAATGACTGCTCACATGGTCAGAGTAGACTAGGGCAACAATATTAAAGTAAGAGAGAGATTAAGGTCAAACCTATAAATATCTGGAGAAATAATTTGAATGTGATGCTCTTACCTTTATTTTTCAAAGGGCTTGGAATTACCAGTAGATATCTGGTATTTAATTTTGCTTGAAGACAAATGTGCTATTCTTTTATTCCTTGAAATAACAAATGTTTGCTTATCAAAATAAATTATATACTAAATTAAATCTCCTTTATAATGCAAATGTAATGATGATAACTTCTTTGCCTCGCTGAATTTTATTCCACAGCACAGAAATATTTCACAGATTCTGCTTCTCAGCTATGTGGGTCCCTCTGCCAGTTGTTCTCCCTGCCCTTTTACGTGGGCAGGATGAGGGGAAAAGGCCAAGGCAGAGGTCTGCCGTTTCTTCTCAGTGAGCAGTCCCTCAGAGCCCATTGCCAGCTGAAGTATAAGGGTTGTCTCAAGGCAACTCAGGATTTCCATACATTGAGGTGATTCTAATTAACTCGCTGATGACCCTGTCACCTCCCTTCTCAGTCACACCAGGATGATCTCCTCTGCGATCCCTCAGGGCTGTTCCAGCAGCCTGCTGCATGGAGCTGGGCAGACTGGCCCTGCTGCAGCGCCCTTCTAATGAGCAGGCACGCAGCCTGAGAGATGTTGCAGTTTAGGTACAATATATAACATGTTCTCCTTTCTTGGGAATATTTCAAGTGTGGTCCTGACAGAATTAGTACTTAGCTCAATGCTCTGCATGGTTTGTATCATGAATAATCAAAAAAATGAGTTATAAAGTGATAAAACTCATGAAAGGCAAAAATGACAAAAACAATAATTAAAAGAAGCAGGTGGTTAATGCGAATTTGACTGGTGTTTTACTGGAACCAAATGTGGGGCATATATTTAAGGACAAGGAGTTCAGCCTGTATCTCCAGGTTTAAGAATTCTGCCCACAAAAGCAGTGACTTTGAAACCACTTAGGATTTATAAGGTGCCTATGCTAGTACCTTAGTTTGGATGAAGGGTGTGTTATTGTAACCAGTTTCCCAATCATCCCACTAACCTTTAGTTTATTCCAGGAGCAGTTCTGGAGCACATGAAACCAATTCCTTTTTGATAAAGCTAGACGTGCTTCCAAGGAGTGCAAAAATGTGTTGATGTGTAAACACAGTCTATAGTAGAAGAGATCATTCTGCATATAAGTATGCATTTATTCACAGTTATGTGACCAGGATATCCCATACCGTTCACCTTCCACATTTTCAAAGGATTATAAACACAGACTGTGCAATCATAAACCATTGAAGCTGATTCTAAAAGATACTTGGAGAAAGAGAGAGCCATCTGAATCTGCAGGGTGGTGTTTTTTGTTTGTATGTTTTGTTTTTTTGTTTTGTTTTTTTTTTTGTTTTGTTTTGAGGGGTGGTGGTTGTTGCTTTGATTTTTAATGTTTGATTATCGTGAATAAGAATCTTCAAGAAGACTATTATGATGCGAACTCATGGCTGGAAGATTGACAAATTCAAACTGGTGATGTGCATCACTTTTTTTTTTAAGTGGTGAGGATTATTAATGTTTGGAACAACCTTTCTTGGGACGAGATGAACTTTCTATCTCTTGATGTTCTCAGGTCAAGACAGAATGCCTGCCTGGAAGATGTATTCCGGCTAAGCACAAATTGTAGGTCCCACGGCAGGGCGATGTGTGATATGCAGCAGGTTGAACTAAGTAATGTCAGACTAATAGTCCTTTCTGGCCCTAAAATCTATGAATCCATGTTAACAAATTTATGTATGCTAACCTCTTATACAACTGACACCTCATTTTGAGCCACTTTATAACCACGAGTGACCTGACACGTATTCTATCCAGTTTCTAGTGTGCTCTTATTTCTGGAATTAGTATCACTCCATCCCGCACAGTCCCAAGGCACTTCTTGCAACCATTGCATTCATAAAGATAAGGTGTTCTCTAAACAAAAGAGCCGAATGCTCTTTTGACAGGTGGTGCTGTAATATAACCTTAATCAATCAAGCATATTGCTCATGATTTTTTTTTTTTTTCCAAAGAGCCTAGCAAGGGCGCTAGCTGTGGAGGAAAAAACACATTTGAAAGGAGAGCTGATAGTTTCCCACAGTTGAATTTGTCATTCCATTTTATCTCAGAATGTTTTCAGCACTTTATAAAATTTTAACCTTCTCTTCTGAAGTCTACTGTAGGTGTTTATTTATTTATTTATTCTAGGGAATGAGATTAGGCACAGTAGCTGGTATTTCTAATAATTACACTTTTATTTTTTTTTTTAGTTCCCTTTTGGAAGCCTCAGTGCTCCATGTGTCAGCACAAGAGGGAGCTGATATTTGAAAGGAAGAGAAATCATGATGTTGGGTGCTTTGCCATTTTATTTTAATCCAAATGATCTTAGACTTGTAAGTGTAGGCTACTTTGTGAGCAGTCTTTGTTTGCCTGATCTCTGCCTGTGGAATAGCCTCTGTTTCTCAGATCCACTTGTATGTGGGATTGGTGATGTCTACCTCTTGCCTAACCTCCTGGACACCTAACTAAAACTAGCCCTGAGCAGCAGCTTGTGTAGGCTTGTATAAGCTAAATTGCCATCTTTCTTATTCTGTCTCCAGTAGTTATCAAATGTTATTTCCAAAATTACCTTATGCTAAATACTATACTTACTGCCAAGTAAAGGAGTTTACACCTCTCCTGAAAACTGCAAAGATTCATATAATGGATGTTAAGCCCAACCATAAATAATGCCTTTCAGATATTTTAGTTTCAAGTCAATAACATTCACAGAGGTTTTTGACTTACTTTCCTCCATAGTAATATGTAAATTAAGATACCATATCCTTTCAAGAATATTACTTTGAATACAATGAGATTTTTTGCCTGTGTTGATGGAAGGTTGAAAATTAAAATTCAGTGCTGAAGTGCTTTCTTAACATTCTTACTGCTCAGTGACATGGTGTGTTGTTTGTGTCCTGCAAATTAATATTATCAAGGCCAGTTGCCTGGAGACAGCGTAAGTATTTCTGTGTTTAGAAATGAAAGGAGCTCTGGGAATTGTATGAAAAATATGTTTAATTAATAGGGACAAGTAGGGAATTAAATGCATTTAATTTAAGGACACCTTAAAAAGCACACCCATTTTTGTAGCTGTTACAGAAGCTGTCCCATTAAATAGAACCTGCTGTCCAATTTCTTTCTTATTTTCTCAATTAAATAAAATTTCAGCTCAAAAACAATACAATAGGAGACTGAGGATTAGATTATTTTTAATTCCAGTTGACTCTCTCCAGATTTACTCCATAGGCAAATATGTTTCTCTCCTGTCTCTGAGTTACTATAACTCAGACAGAAATGCCCTGAGTGGTGTAAATTGAGCTGTTCCTCACCCTCTCTCAGCTCCATGCCAAACATCTCTATGATGGTGTCATTCCGCACTTCTCAAATGGGCTGCCAGAGAAAAAATGACACAAAGCAGTGCTCTGAGTGGAAGAATAATAGGAGTCTCTCTCCAAACGTTCTCCTGTATCAAGATGTACTCTTGAGTCTGTTCTGCACAGCGATACAGCCTATTTCTGATGAATGATGCTTTCTCCCAGCCTAGCCTGTGGCCAGCTGAGATCAGGTCCTCAGGATCCATCAGCACAAGAGGACTTACGGTGACCTTCTGAGGATCACTGACATCAGTCACCACTGAAGCACATACTTCTCCTTCCCTTTATTCCCTGCCAAAAATACCATGGCCAAGGGACACAGGAGACAGGAAGACAGGTCAGGTAGCTTTTGGAAAGTTTCATCACAGTGCTTTTTTTTTTTTTTTTTTTAATACGAAGCTGAAGTCATGAAGATGCATGTTAGCATAACAAGCTATGCTTGATAGGCTTATAGAAATGTGTAATAAATATTGTTAACAAGTAAGCTGCCTAAAAATTTCCTGCTGTTCAATACCTTGTGATTAGTATGTACCACTGAACAAATGCAGCCCTTATTTCCTGGTGCAGACCAAGCAAACCTCTCTTCTCTTTCCAGCATCAAGGATAGGGATTTTGTCTTCTTCAGCTTACAAGGACCTAATGACAGATACTGAGCAGAGAAGTTCAAAGCCGTTGACTCCTTTTTGACTTTCAGCTGCAGCTTCAGAAGCAGCAAGCACACAAAGCATTCCTCTGCTCAGAAAAAATGGAAAGGGAGCTGAATGTTCAGTATTGATTTAATTGCTGCATCATTTCTGGAGACTGATCTTTTGAAAGGTCTGGATGGTAATTATAATAATGTGAATTTAAAAAATGGCTCAATGTTTGGATTGAAACATTGCATCAATGTCTGTGTGTGCCAGATACGGACCCCACCAGTTGCAGATAATTGATGTGTACACATACAGTAATGGAAATATAGTGAACAAATCAAAGTTTGCTGAAGGAGAAATGGAAAGAAAGAACAAATAATTTTCAAATATATGTCACATGCTATCTATTGGTCTTATGCATAATATGAGTAATTTGACTCTGAGTGCATTCTCTAAGCTTTGAGAGTTTTTGTGTCTTTAACTACAATTTACTTTACCCATTTGTCCAGATGACTCCTTTTCATGCAACCCCAAAGTGGCTGAATTCATTTTCTCTTAGTTTGGGTCTTACTCATCTGAGGTTGCATGTAGCTCAAAACCGATAGCAAACTCAGGGTTTATAGTAAAAGGTTAAAAAGAAAAAGTTTTGGTTAAGTTGGTCCTTGTCTCTCCAACTCTTTATTTGTTCAATGATAGTTTAATATGACCTATATTTGATAAGGCTGGGGGATGTTGTTGTGGTCTTGGCAAGATCAGGTTCATGGTTTTTCTTTTATTTATGTATTTTTTTTTAATGGTCCAGGAAACACACGTGGAAGAAGAAATACCAAAAATCTCCTGGACGCAGTGCCTGTCTTACAGTGTTAAATAGAAGCCCCAAACCTCAAAGCTATACAGAGACTGACATAGATACACTCATTAGATGTGTATCAATTAGCTTGACAGAGAAAAGGTATGGTATCTATGGAATAGAAGGAACATTACCATGAAGAAACATATTAAGATTATGATCTTTTCATTGCAAGGGAGGCATTTTCATTTACAGACTGTGAAACATCGACAGGCTAATGTGGAGAGAGATTATGATTTGCTATAAAACCAGAACCGTTATTGAATCCTGATGTTTGCTATCCAAGAGAGTTACAAAATGCATTGTGATGAGTTACATTTCGAGGATGTTTTACATGTCTCCCTTCAGGATTAGGACTGAGAGATCAGAGATAAAGGGACTGGTTTGTGTGTTCCCCTTCTGAAAGTCAGGCGTGCGGGGAGCAGGACTACTGTAGCTTTGATTCCAGCTGGGGTCTAGAAAGCAGACCACATTAGATCTAAATTTCCTGGAAGGCCAAATGCAATAGCACTCACGTGATGCTTAGGAAAAGAGACTTGCAACAGCAACACTGAAGGAATTACATTTTCTCATTCCTGGTGTGTCTTTGGGTTTTCACACAGTAGTCTCCTCCTTGATTGCTTCCCTCAGAAATCCAGTTTCATTTCTTTCCTCCACAGTTTTTTAGATGGGAGGACATAACAGAAAAAGCTATATTTCACCAGATAGCACAGCCTCGCTATTGTTAAATGGCAAGAGTACCTCCAGAGCGTTATTGTGAAGGCACCAGTTTTCTAGAACAGGTTTCAGACTATGGATATTGTAGGAGCTACCTGTGGTGAATGTCCTCAATATTTTATCCTAGTTAATTAGCTGAAAATGTAATATGATGGCTTGCCATTTTGTGTATCCCACTTGGAAACCCTGTCTTTTCCATGCACTGTGTAGGAAACCTAGGCACTTGTGTAGTTTTAGCCTGCAATCTTTCTCTAGTGCAACTTCACATTTATCAAATAATTGTACTGCTTCCTTATCTCACAGGGGGCTGCATGGCTCGATACCCAAAATCACTATGAGAGTCACAAAGACAACGGTCTGTTAAACATGCTGTGAGGAATAAATAGAGAACAGTCTGGAATTTTTCAAATGCAAGAGAAGTCAAAACATAAGATATTAGCATCATTACTGTTACTCTCTCTACAAAAAGAGAAATGAAACACTTGACATGTGAACAGCTCTTTACATTTTTGGACTTAAGTAGTAGGAGAAAGGGGGTGTGAAGGTAAAATTTGCATGGAAGAGCACATGCAACTCCTTTGCAAGATGTGCCTTGTGCTGTGTCACAGCTAGGCAGGTACTCTGCAAGCAGGAGCAAAGCAGCACTTCCTTCTTTGGGGAACTCACAGATTCAGGGAAGGTGAAAAGCCTGACATGGGTTCAAGGGGACAAGGAAGTAAGGCCATGAGATGTAGCCTGGCAGCAGTTAAAACACGGTTATATTAACGCACTCTAGAACACAATACATTATTTGCTCAGTTATGCCTCAAGCTTATTCTCAGTCCCCTAGTTGCCGGCAGAAGTGGATTGCAGAGGGAGGAAAGCAAACTTTTCCTGACAATAGCAAAAAGCTGATGTGAAGAGTGAAGAAAATTTAGGTTTGCAACAGTAGAAGAAGGGATTGTAGGGCAAGGTAATGAGTCATCGGTAAATGCATCCTTCATTCCTATGTCTGATATTCCACTATTTTTTTTTTAAGTTTATTCTACTTAAGTTTCATCTTAAGTATTAATGTATTTACCACCAGTCTCAGGAGACCTTTTCTTTGCTGCCACTTTTTATACATGATATACCATTTTCCTAACTAAATTACCATAAACAGATAATTTAAAAGTTATGGTGGTAATAGGAAAAATGTAGGAAATTACCAAATTCTCACAATTCTTTCAATTAGTAAAAAGAATGTCGTTGTATTAGATCCTTGCATTTAGAACTCAAAACAAAACTAGAAAAACAATCTTTTTGTTTTAGTTCTTAATGCCAGAACTTCTGAAATGAAAATTGTCTGATCTGTTTTGCAAATATTACAGAACATAAGCCATTCTGCAGTGTCCATTGTCTGCTGCTGTACAGTTTTATGCACACATTAGGGTATTAGCCTCATTTTCTTTTTTATTAGCCTTGTTGTTTTTAATTTGTTTTGTTTTTCTTTTCTTTAACACTGAAGACTGAACCTGCTGTGAGAAATGTTATCTCAAAGGAACCATCCTGGTGTAAAATGTTTCATCAAGTCTCTTCCAGATTGACAGTACTCTGCCAGCCTTTTGACAAAATAGCAAAGCCTGAACCTTTTTCTCTCTTCTCTTACATCCTGCCTTTATTTCAGTGTTTACATGGCCTGCACAAAGAATCCAAGCCTAGGAGCAGCTAACCACTCTCACAGCACAGAGAATAAACACTTTAGAAATTCTTCCTGTAGCACAAAATTTGCTGCACTTACCATGAATCTTATAAACCCTAAATAAGCTAACTGACATCATCAAGGCAGTGTATAATTACCAAAAAAAAAAAAAAAAAGCGAACAAAGAAGAGACATCTCCTGGTAGTTCTGTAGAATCTATAGGACAATATTAATAATCCAAAATATGGACGAGCATATGCACAGTGTTATTTCTAAATGAAAATGCCTAATTGTATCAATTACACATTCAGTTGGAGATGTATGTTTTCATCTATTAATTTTTCATTCATTTGTATTATGACACTGTATCATATTGCAGCTGCTCTCATCCCCCGGCATCTTGATCCGAGAAATGCTGCAATTCCAGCATAATTTCCAGGGAGCTCTCTGCACTGTTAGCTTCTCCTTTTCCACTTAGCTTCCCTCTCCCTTCTTTCTGCTGTTCCACTTTGTTGAAGATGCTCAGGCATTATGTGGCTGGAGAGTCAGAGCAGCCACTCTCCCAGCCTCAGTTCGGATGGGGCAGTGCTGAGCTGTGTTTCACACTGTCCTGCTGCCTTTCACTTTGCTGGGCTGTGTGTCGAGAAGAAACTCGTGATTAAATTAATTAAATTAAACCAGTGTCATGTAATTTGGTTCCTTCTATTTATTTACAACTAGCAACTTCTGCAACTCTTTCAGTTTTTAGTTGGCTTCTCATTAGCTCCATCATTATTCATTAGCTTCATGATTAGCAGAGTTTCTTTCACATAAACCCCAAAATTAACAACATTCACAATTGCCAAGGAAATGCTTATCAGTTTTTTTTTTTTTTGTTCATTTGTTTCATTTTGTTTTGCTGTTAACATTCTCAAAACAAAGATTCAGATTGTGCTTTCAGGTATTAAACTGTTATTTATCAATAATAGCACAGTGCTGCATTTTTTTCATGACTTCAGTTTGTGTACCTGATTTCTGAGTAATTTCAAGGCAGGGATTCATTAGATGAACCTCTCTCAGTCAGATTGTATGAACTAGGTACCTAAAATCTGCTTATACTTTCGATTGTCTACACAGTTTTGCATATCTCTTGTCTCTCCATTTTTAAAGAAGCATGGTTTCACTGGCCTTTCTGTATAACTATATTCTCCAAATCTATGCATCATTCAGTGTTCCTTTTATTTTCCTTTCTCCATTCCTGTATTATCAATTTTATAGCAAGGTGACCATAACTGAGCTCAGTATTATAGTGTAATGTTGTTGTAGGTCCACCATGCATCACATCTGTTATCTGCTAGCAATTTCTCTCTGAAATTTCTGCTTGCCACCAGAAAAAGAGTGACGGAAATACCTAAGATGTATGCTCATTCACATACTGATGCTGGTCTCAAGGTGTGTTTGTTTTTTAAAACCCATGCCCCTCGATTCTGCATTTCATAACTCATCATCATGGAAGTGTAAGAAATTGGGTGAAATTTAATTGCACAAAATTTCAAAGATTCAAATTGGTCAGGTAAGGGAAGACCATATTAAATCCATTAAGTTTTCAAAAGCATTGGATGCTGATATTAAAAGGCTCCAGAGGCGATAGCATTCAGTGCATAATGAAGTTCCTCAGAATCAGTTTTGCACGGTCTCCTCGTACAGTGACAAAAGCATCTATCTGTATCTGCAAGTGGGGCAGAGAAAGGCATTCAGTGTGGTAATGACATTAAGCCTCTAATGCCTATAATATTCTCTCAAACAACATATGAAACATTATGTTTATCTGCAGCTTTAATTCAAAAGCAGAACTAAGTTTAAATTCCTCAAAAATGGGCCTGCATGCTGTTTGCCTATTGATAGCTAGCAAGTAACTGTAAAAGCCTCATTTCAGGTAAGCCAGTTTGTCCACATCTTAAATGGTAATGGGGAAAACAGTGGTTTCCCAGTGCTATGGCACTTCTGTCAGAAAACGATGACTTGGAGGAATACCTCAGTCCCAATGCAACCTTCACTGGGCAAGGTGCAGGGGCAAGAGATGCCCCATACCAGCCTGGCAGGGCTCTTCTCTGGGATGGATGCCAGAGCCTCTTGCATGGCCCCAGCTCCTTGGTTGAATTGAGTGGGACAGGAAGGTGCTGCTGGTCACTGGGATGGGTGCTTGGCAGAAGGAACACTGCTCGAGATCCCAAAAAGTACTCTCATATCGCCAGGTGATACTGTAGTAACCTTGGCAATAGTGACTGTGAGCTGCAAGAAGCAGCATTACCTTGAAGGAAGTAATCAGCTGCCCAGATGGTTAATAAAGAATAAATAATGAGACAACTTAGTCTGCGAAGGCACCTCTTTGGCCTGAGACTACACGATAATTTTAGTTTGGTAAGTAGTATGTAATACGTTAATAAATTAAAGCAGAAAGCTTTGCGTGAACAGAAATTGCTCTCATCTGTACAGTGTACGCTCATTTAATAATGTATTGTAATGTATCTTTAAGATATATATATTTTTTTAAACAGGGTAATTAAAAAATTGCAGACCTAGTGATACTCTGCTCCTCCTATAAAGGGTCTGCACTTATCTGACTTGTTTTATGGATTTCAATAAAAGCTTTTTGTAAGTAGGTGCTGCAGGAATATGTTGCGTTTGCATAAGCTCATCCTCTTTGTACAAAATCAAATCCATCAAAGCAGTAAGTACACAGCTAAGTTTAAGACTGTGTTTGCTGTAAGGATGGCAGTTGTAATTAGGGCAGCTCACATGCCTGAGTTTTGATCAACAACATCTGCAGAAAGCAAGCAAGAGCTGCTCATTAAACATTGAGGAATTAATGAAGGTAAGGACCAGGGAAGGTAGACTTGATTCATTCCAAATAACTTTGTACTTACTTCTCAGGTGTAAGAGTAATTATTTCCCAGCCTTAAGCCTCACTGAGCTGGAAATTTTACTTTACGAATATCCACTGATTTGTTTATCTCAAGACTTAACATTTTTCTTGCGTTTCTTCCCGTGATGCTCTATATACATCACAGTCATTTTAATCCAATTGAGAACAATGATCACCTACTGTGCACCCAGATTTCTTCTTAAAAGAGTTTCTGTCCATTTTCCTTGCCACTTTACCACTTTATCGCTGTGAGTACAGATCGTAGGTAAACAGAAGAGACAAACTCCTTTGTTCAGTCTTGCTTTCTTTTGTTATCTTGGGTTATTTGCTGGTGTTGCGGTTGTAAATTGGCAGGATAGAGCACATTAGTGTGTGTGTGTGTGTGTGTGTGTAGAATAAGGCCACTTTTTGAAGTTTAGCACATGAATAAACGGTCACAAAAACAGTACACTTCAGAGCAGTACCAGTGTTTGTAGTACCAAGACAAATACTGTTTAGGGTGTTGTGATGCTATTCCCTTCCTAGGATTTTCAGGAGGTTTTGGGATAAAAATGCACATGTCTTTTTCTGGGGGAACAACCATGACAGCTATGAGATATTTCTACTTCTTTTTTTTCTTTTCATTCAGTCTTTACATATCCTCTATGCTGTACTGCCAGCTTTGGTTAGAGATCTTGCAGAGTGTAATTTCTATGGATGGCAAGCCTAGTTACCAGACTTCCTGGGCATATCAGTGATCACAAGATTAACTCCACTTCAGTTTGTATTTCAGCCTGCGTAATAATGACTTACAGTAATTAACCAGCTTTCTCTAATGTTTGAGTAAGGCAGCTCAGAATGTTTTTCCTATTAATCCAAGCATTCTGCCAAGGAATCTTGAATCTTATCCCATTGCTGATTTCAATTAGACAGTTTTGCTATGGTGCTTACTTAAAATTAGGAAAAGCACTATCACAATTAATTATGAATTAATTATAAATTATTAATCATGCATACATCATGGGGAAGTTGTGTCAGTTGTCAGAGTAGAATGAAATTGGACAGGACTTATCCTACGCTCATTATTTTTGTTTGTTTCTAGGTACTATTACTGAAAAGTCACTGCTTTACTTCAGCAAGAATTCAGACTTAAGGTAGCACTCCCTTAATGTGAAAGTCAGAAGATGGGATGCTGCCATAGTCAACACTGCCCTTCGTACCAAGATGTCGCAATTACTTCTCCCTGAACATGCTCCACAAGGACAGTGACAGCCTCTCCTCCCTTGATAGGCCATATGAAGGCAGTGCCAGCCTCTTGTAACACAGCCAGGGGAACAGGGTATGTTCAGATCCCTTCCTACTTTCCTCCATCACATTTTTTCTCAGAAAGAGCAGTCAGGCATTGGAACGGGTTGCCCAGGGAAGTGGTGGCATCACCATCCCTGGGGGTGTTCAAGGAAAGGTTGGACTTGGTGCTTGGGAACATGGTTTAGTGGGTGACATTGGTGGTAGGTGTATGGTTGGACCAGATGATCTTGGAGGTCTTTTCCAACCTTGGTGATTCTGTGATTCTATGAGCCTGCTCCTCATCCCCACTGTCAGCATCACAGCTGGTGCTCCCTGGTCCTCTCTGCTGTGCTCATTCACTCCTTGGGCTTGGGTTGCTGCACTGTGCTGTCCTCTCTTTGGCCACCTTCAGGTCTGGCCACCAGCTGACTCAGGGCCATGTAGCAGGGGGCATTACCAAACAGCACTTCATGTAAGTGCAAGGCTGCACCTCTTAGCAGTCTTTCAAGTCCCTCCAGCAAAGATAATAATGCAAATACCTATTAAATAACATTTGTAAAGAAAAAAAAAATAATGTGGTTCATGCCCTTCTCCTTTCTTCCATCTAGCTGAGTGCCTTAATATCTAGGCAACTCTACCTATAATATATGTGTAGTAAAAATAGCAATGCCACTTATTTGTAATTCAAGTCACTCTACGAAAAATTTTTGACGTTCTCCCTGCATGTATTTCTGCAGAGCTAATTATGCTCCCCTGCAGGATCAATGCTTTACTAATTTAAATATGTTGTAACAATATTGTCAGCAATGAATTTTACTGCTTCAAAAGGCAAATTGTTCTATGCCAACAATTAGAAAAAAATGCTTTGTTTTTCTTTTATGTAAATTCTTTGACATTAGCATTCACCTTTTCAGGCAGACATTTGATAAGGGACAAGTAGTGTATTACATAAAAGGGTATAAAGCAGAGAAATAACCACATCTGTCCAAAGAGAAAATTATAGCAATCTCTTTGTGATAAGCAGAGGATCCTTAGAAATCAAATACTGAGGTCACATCTGCTCTCAAGAAACCTGATCCACACATACAGTACCCAGCAGATAAGGCATGTCCATATTGGAATTATAATAATAAACCCCATGCCTGTAAAATACATTATACCTGATTTATTTTTAAAATATATGATTTGCTGATCTTCAAATGTCAGGAAGCACTGTGAGCTGCTGGAGTGACACACTGTCAACCAACTAACTCTTTGGGGGGCAAGTACCACTTGCTTGACATGAACTGCCACATTGACAGGCCCTAATGATCCTTCATTTGAGTAAAATAGGTGTGCTGCCCCTCCTTGTCTGTTCTTTAACTTCATAAGCACTGTAGAAGAAAAGGAGGAAGAGAAATGTCTCTTGCTTGGAAATGTTCATGTTTGTTTGATAGAAAAAATGATCAGATTAATTGGCAATTAAATAAAGACCGTAAACTGAAACTGAGGGAGTAACATTCTCCCTGTTTAGCTTTCCACTTTAGTCTCTCATCTTTTCTTTTGCAGCTTGCGATTATGAAGCAGTGGCTAACAAAACCCAGAGACATCCATTTTAAGGCACTGGAAGTGTTTGTCAATTCAGCTTGAGTGTGGGAACTTTTCTTGTGGTGAGGCTTGGAGCTGGTTTAGTGTATGTGCAGGAGTTGAGGCTTGCTGTTTATTCAGTTGACATTAGGACTTTCAAAAAGTATTTTATGATCAGGCTGGGGAATGTCTGGGAATTGTCTTTTTTATTTTTTCTTCACAGTGGCTTGTGCACGTGTTATCTTTGCCTTTTCTTGGAGTCGTGGCATTTTACATGCCAATTTGAAGTTATGACACAGAGTGGGCAAGAGCGATGCAGGCTGGCTTGGTGACACATGCAGGAGGCTTTGCCCTCACTGTGTTCCTGCCCTTGCAGTACTGTACAGGTGTCCCAGCAGCCCCAGTGTGAGCTCTTGGCCATGACCTACTCTGAAGCAAGTCTCCTTGACTTTCATAAGCAAAGCACAGTGGTAACCCTGAGCTGCAGCATGGTGCAAAACACCTTCACCCAAGTCAGAGTGCCCAGCTTGTCACACTCAACAAGTAGTACCTGAAGTCGTTGAATATCAGTGAGTTGGGTAATAGTCTCTGCTACTTCAAAAACAACACCCATCACTGACTGTGTATGTCAGTGTATGTATATGCTGTGTATGCCTGAAAATGTGTATTAAATGTTGACCACTTTTCCTTCCTGTTATGAACAGGTGGGATTTCACAGCTCAGTTTGGGAGCAGGTGCCTTCGTTCTCTACAGAACACAACTCGTTCCCCTGCAGCTCTGCTTATACCTGGTCCTCAAAGCTTTGCTGGATTGTAGCTTGGAGCTCTCCAGAGGCTGGTGCAAAATCACTTTAAGCTCTATGGAGCTGATGCTTAAATAACATTCAAATGAACTCTCTTCAGCCTCTAAGCTACTGTTGTACCAGGTCTGCCTCACAAAGCATTGTAGACTTTCATGTCTTTCTCTGGAGAAATAAATTTGAGGCTTCATTCACATGAAAAAATTCAGTATGATTTATTTACAGGTTAAGGGCCCAAGCACATCCCTATAAATAATGCTTTGGCCTTATATTTTCCTTTGTGAACTTAGCATTTTATTTTTTTGTGTGTGCTTCCTAGGGCCTTTGGGTTATTATCACAGTGAATACTGCTACATTTTATGTACTGTGTTGGAAAAGACTAGTTGTTTTCCTCAGCCTGAGGAACTAACACCTAAATCTACTCTGTGTAGTGTTGATACTTGATATTCTTTCTTCTGTTAATTTCTCTTGTGATTGTGCTTCTTTCCAAAGTAGATACCTAACTACTAGCACTCTGTTTACTTTGATATGTATTTCAAGATGCTGCAATTAACAGCATCGATATAATTATTCAAATACGATTATAGGTATGTAACAAAAAAGCAGGAAAACCACATAGCAGAATCTAGGAGAAAGAAAAAAAAAGGTATTTATTTTATTCTAATAACTTTCTTCAAAGGCTAAGTATAGGCCTTTTTGCGTTTTAAATTACAGCTATTAATATGATTTACTAGAAGTCGAGCTTTGGCACTTTATACTAGCTGCTACAAATATTACCAGTTTTTACAAGTAGAATATGCATTAAAGTCTTCATTAACTATTAATTTTAACTGAAGTCAATTAATTATTTTAACTTAAGTAAGAGCTTCAAGCCTGAACACCAGTTTATAAGAGGACATTAACAAAATTGCTAGTTACAGAGCAAAAGAGGAGTGATGTAGAACCATGCAATTCCTTTGAAGATGCATATTCATACAGCGATTGGCATTGATTTTGTTGCTGTAATCAATATAAATATCTTTTAAAACCGTTTTTTTGATATTTTAATATCTGACAGTTTTAGCCCTGTGTGTGGAATAAAATACAGTTACACTTTTCTCACTGGGCTGCCAGCTGATCTGTTGGTGGAATGACCCCAAGGTCAAAGATATAACAGGCTACTTGCAGCTTTTTACAGTGTTTTTATTGGGGCTATTTTTATTAGAGTTACAGTGGATGCTGTTATGCCTCTAGTGAGTCAGGGCCTTGGGACGTTTATGCCACCTGTCATCCCCTCTTAACAGCTTTGATCTTGCATGCACTGGTTGGAAAAATTATTGTGCCATTTTTCAGTTTCAGCCTGCAGTGGTTTAACACAGCTCCTGACACTTTTTCACAACATGAGTTGATACAGACAAGAATTTTTGAAGAGAGCCCTAAGGCTAACAATAATATTTATATCTTCTGCCATTCATGGAAAAGCAGAGCCAATAAAGCAGGCAAAGGCTCTGGTATGTGTTCCCTGTTGCTCATTAATGTTTCAGCCGATTCTGTGGGTGTTCTGTGGAAGAGTGGTTGCTTTCATTTTCTCATGAAAAGAAAATACGATATTTCTTATTCAGATCTATTACCTATGAGATTCTGCTTTAAGCTTTTGCTTGAAGGATGTTGTTCATCTCTTTTATGAAGAGAGATATATAACACAGGCATATATGCAAGTAGAACAGTGCTGGGTTGGCCTTGAAAAAATAGATGCACTGCAAGAATAGTATCTGACAAATGCAGATGGAGAAACAGAGAGCTTGGTTCAATAGGAAATGCCTACAACCTTCCAGGCTGCATATCTTTTTGAATGAGGAGAGGACTTGTCCTCAGACAGGCAAACCTCTCCTTCCTGTGGATGCATGTGTATATGGCCATGCTGTATTTCTCGCCCTGAAGGCTCTGCCAGTCAGTATCTGACTGCCTTTATACAAAGAGTGTCCAACTCCACTGTTCTAGTCCTCACTGTCTTGCAACACATGCTTCTGATCTGTCCCAGTGTCACTTCGTTGTGAGGTGCTGAATGACTATCTTGCACCCCTAAAAATGGTAAGGGTGCATTTCTTTCCTGAGCTTCTGCTCCAGTAATATACATGTTCAATAATTTCTCAGTTCTGAGAAAAACACAAACTCACAGTACAAGCACTGGGCATTCCTGGATCCCATCTAAATGGGATTAAAGTGTTGTTTAAAATTTAAATAGACACTTCTAAATGACAGTGAAGAGGGCTGAAATAGATATTTGTCCTGAAATGGCAGATCAAGTAAATTATTCCTTTTCCAAATATACTATTAGAAATTGTCTTGAAAAGATCTGATATTTGTTCTGTTCTTACCAGGGTGTGGGGTTTTTGCCCAGCAGGGCAGCTGGACTCCCAACACAGCCACTCTATCACTCCCATCCTCAAAGGGAAATGGTGAGAAAATACAACGGAAAGGTCTCAAAGGTTCAGATAAGGACAGGGAGATTGCTCAACAATTATTGTCATGGGCAAAACAGACTCAACATAGGGAGATTAATGAAATTTAATGCCTATTACTAGCAGACAAGACCAGTGAGAAAATAAAAGCACACTAAAAACATCTTCCACCTCCTCCCTCTGAGCAGTGCAGGGTAACAGGGAATGGGGGCTGCAGTCAGTCCCTGAGGCTTCTCCGCCGCTCCTTCACGGTCACTCTCTGCCCCTGCTCCACGTGGGGTTCCTCCCACGGGATGCCGTCCTTCCGGAACTGAGCCTGCGGGGGCTGCCCACAGGCAGCAGCTCTTCAAGAACTGCTCCCACATGGCTCCGTACCATGGGGTCCATCCCCCAGGAGCAAACTGCTCCAGCACGGGTCCCCCACGGGCAGCAGCTCCCCCCAGACCCCCTGCTCCTGCGTGGGCTCCTCTCCACGGGCTGCAGCTCCGGCCCGGGGCCTGCTCCTGCGGGGGCTCTCCATGGGCCGCAGCCTCCTCCAGGCCACATCCACCTGCTCCACCGGGGGCTCCTCCACGGGCTGCAGCGTGGAGATCTGCTCCATGCGGGACCCATGGGCTGCAGGGGGACAGCCTGCTCCACCAGGGGCCTCTCCACAGGCCGCAGGGGAACTGCTGCTGCCTGCCTGGAGCACCTCCTGCCCTCCTGCTGCACTGACCTTGGGGGCTGCAGGGACAGTTCTCACTCCTGTCTCCCAAATGCTGTTGCAGCTGATCTGTTGCTGTGATCTGACATGGGGCAGCTGCTGGGCTCTGCTCACAGAGGCCACCCCTGAAGACTCCCCGCTACCAAAACCTGGCCACATAAACCCAACACGTAGGGTCTATTTTAATGTGTGCTTTTGTTCTTTGAATCTATGCTGTAAAGCCACATCAAATCACGTCTTTGAAGATCAGTCTTCAAAGTTTCCCCTCCAATTCTGTCTCTAATTTTTCCTGGCTCAAAAAATCTGGCCCAAAGTCAGTTTCCTTAATGGAGTCTACATAAAGAGTAGAACTGTTATGATGTTGGGATTTCTTTGACAAAATCTAGCATTCTGACACAGCCAAGCTCTTTGCAGAAAGTTATCAGAAGAATACATTTGGAAATTGAAACAGCAGCTTCCGGATCAACATAGGTTTGGAAATTCTAGTATGGAATGAACATATGGAGTTAAAAAGCAAGAACAAGCAAAGGAGAAAGGTAATCCCTTTCAGTTAGGCATATTTAACCCAGTTCTTCAAAGCAGAAGTCATTCTTGTCAAAGCTGGTGAGAAGGTACTAAGGTGCTGAGGTCAGAGGTAAGAATGCAAGTGTTCAGCTGATTGTCTGTAGAGAATAAAATAATAATGTCTCCATAAAACATAAAATACCGGGTTATACCTACATATGAAGAAACCTGACAAAAGGTGAAGACAAATCTTTTGAAGTTGAAGGAAGTGAAATAAGTGAAAGCAAACTACAGTAGCTTCAACCAGTAGTGTGGCAGGCAGATGATGCAGAGAATTTTTTAAAGTTAATTCATTTTAAATGGGCCAAAAGTCCATTTTACTCACTTACCTGCATGTGTTTATAAAAATGTGACCCATGCATTTGGATCCAAAACAATGTGATAAGCTGTGACCAACCTGGAATTTGTGAGTAAACAAATGTCATTGTTTCTATTGTATATATGCAACAGGCCTATGTGATTTGTATGTATTGTTTGACATAGTGTCACACACACATACAAAAATGCATGGTAATTTACTATTTTATTTTTAGTTTCAGGGATGTTCACTTTCAATTCAAATGGACCAAATCCACTAGATAGAAAAAAATACAAAGTGAAGTATTTCATAATTGCTTTTTCATTTGCGTATTTTAAAATTCCACTGTGTAGAGCAAAGTTTGGAATAATTTAACTTGTATTATTTAGAAAACTATCATGAAAGTTCAGAATAATTCAAGTGTGTGTACCTGTTTGTCATAGTTAAATTTGGAGCCTAAGAAAATCGTGTTGCAGTGGTGTTTTAGATCTTCAGTGGGCTCAATCTCAGTTGAAAGTTACTTCATTTGAAAGTCATGGTTCATGTAAGAAGCAAAAATAGATTTCATTTAAATGCTGAAAATGGGCTGATGATAATTTTGAGCCCATCTATAGCAGCAGCAAATTCCAGCTATTTCTCTTTGCACCCATAGTTATTGCAGTCATGGAAAACTGTTTTTCACCAGGTTGCATGTGCTTATTCTTTCTACCGTTTCCCAGTAGTCCATGCTGTCCTAAACAAAGTGAAATAAAGAGGGATGTCATGGGCCACATAGCAAAATCTGGTAGTCATTCAAAGTTAAGATACACTGACAATTTATAAGAAGATGAGAATAATACATTGGAAGAACAGGGTGACCTTAAAACAGCATTAATAGAAATAGAATGAAATGTTCTAGTACAAGGTCAGGTACTTAAGAACTACTAATAAGAAATCTACTGTAAATTGAAAATGAGTGATAAAGACAGAGACACAGTTAATCATAGAATAATTATGTGATGTAGCTCTGAAAAAGACAAAAGTTTTCCTAAAATGTAAGTGTTCAGACATGGGGAAAGTATTTGTGCCAGTGAAAAAGGTCTTGATGAAATAATAGTTGACCATATTCCAAAAATACTAGCAAACTTTCATGCATATGACTCAAAAATTATCTGGTTAAAACAAAACAAAACACAGAAAACCAACAACCCCCAACAAGAATAAATACTTTTGTCATTATTCACAAGCATTGCAGATTATGTTTGTTCTTATAAGACAACACTAAATCACATCCTGGTAACTTCTGAGCCTTCTTTCTTTACTTCAGATGCTTCCCTCCCCTAACTTTTCTATAGCCAAAGCTCTTTATAACTCCTGATCCAGCTCCATCTCTGTTTTTGTCACTTGCTATTTTAAACAGGCTGGTACTAGAAAATAAGTAGATAAAGAAAGAAAGTGGACATTTACAATGAAGGTTTTACAAAACAGCATGTGGGATGATCAGCATGACACAGGGCATATCTTATGGTAGGAGACTGAAAGAAATCTGCTTAGCTTAGAAAACTTGAGTCCAAAGGAGGGTAAGATTGCTTTCTATTGAAGTTATGTTGGTGTCATCAGTGGGGTAAGTAGTTCAACACAAAAAACTACTACTTAAGATAAAAGTTAAAGCAAGCAAACAAAAAATAGAGGTATTAATGGGCCTGAGTAACCTTATGCAGAAACTATAAAATATAAATATCATATGAGTTATATTCTAGAATAGTCTTGAAACTGGAGCAGTGGAGAAGCAAGCACCAAAAATTAATTGCTCTTTTTTGATTAGTTTACAGAAGGGATTAGTTATCTACATTGCTTGTGATATCAGAAGGCCAGGCTCTTGATGATCTTGGAGAGTATTTCTGATAACAAAATCTGCGATCAACAAGGTCCTTGTTGCAAGACATATCCTTTTTTTTTTTTTTTTTGGATTTTTCCCAATTTCAGTTTCTACAAGCGACATAACTCAAGTCTGAAAACTGGCTTGAGTTTAAAAGTATCATGTATTTCTATTACAGCAGAAGTCTGGTCATCTTGTTTAAGGTGGGGGTTATGTACTATTTGTATATCAATCCCAGCGTGAATTAATCTCAGGCACTTAGTATGGGCTATTGTCTTTTCTGTTCAGAAGCTGCAAAGTATTTTACCAGCAGTAATTAACCTCAAAAGAATTCAGTGAATTATCGAACTCATGCGAAGATACCTATTGAATCAATAACAGAACTGCAAAATAATCCGTGTTTCTACTAGTTAAGAATTCTATTTCCACTCACTAGAAAGTAGCAGCACAGGCAAATTTTTAGTATATTATACTGTATTTTATGTTATTGTAAGGTTCTGTGAAGAAATCATTAGTACAGGTTTGCTTCAAAATATTGGAGAAATACTGTCTGATTTTACAAGAATGGGAGGTTTCTACAAGCTTAATTTGTAAAAAGTTCATTTTTGATATCTTTATCTCAGTTTTAGAGTTATTTATGGTCCCTAGAACAAGCTACATGCCTGAAGAAGGAAATTAAAACAGAGAATTGTAAAAGGCTGGTAGTAATGGAAGAGTGATGTCATGTCTGTTATCTCTTTGCATCACTGGGTGAGCAGTGTTAATATGTCCTAGGCTGACATTTCCAGAATTAAGCACTTGCTTACTGCACTTGCTTAACTCCGGTTTTACCTCCCAGAAATATTGGCAGTAAAGACATCACATATAGAGCCCAGTATCCAGATAAATGGATATGAAAATGGGGCAAGCGAGAACTGCAGAAATAAGTGATTTATTCAACACTGATGTGTTGCCTTGAGAAGTATTTGGTATCTGCTTTCATTGTAAATCCCTCGAACAGCTAAGTGTTAAATAATTTGTATGAAAAGTATGTTAACCTGAGTGGTACTGAAGCTCTGGAGATTTGTGAATGATAAATAAAAGATTTTTGTCTGTTTTAGCAGCATGTGTCCTTACTACTCACTGCCATGCTGAGCAGCTGAAAATGAGATAGCGGGGACATGATGTCATGTTTGTGTAAGTACTGATTTAGGGAAAAAAAAAAAATGGAAAAAAAAAGAGATCAAATACGCAACCTGTGAATGCATATTTTTTTACGAGTGTGCAAGTAAATATTATGCTAGTTGTGAAGCCATAATTAAACAAACCATTGAAAAGGCTACTTTTATTAACGTAAGAGAGGATGAAGAGTAATAGACTCATGCTAGACAAGTGAGCCACATGAGACATCTGCTACCTGAAACTACCCATCTGGATGCTTTTCAGTAATCAGATTTCTGCTGATTTATCTAGGATTTAGGCACCAATCTTGATATCACGTGCAAAAGAGAAAATATTTCACGTCAATGCAAATGCAATCCTGCTTTTGATTGCACTTTGGGTTGTGTCATGTATGGCAAGAGCTAGTGCAAGCCAGGGAAATGTGACACAAAATATGTGAAAGAGGTGGAATCTGTACTGAGAGATTAAATGAGCCTGCTGTCATAGTGATAGAATCAAGTTGTCTCTGCCTTGTCCTCCCCTGCACTGCATGAGGGTTGTGAAAAGTTCTGGCAGGTAGGTTTTGATATTCTCAGGTGTGATGTCTTTCAGTCAAGGCAATTGGAAAAAGTCAGATGCTTATATCATTAATTCCTTACGTCCAGTGTCTGTCTTAGAGTTCAGTACCTAAAAGGGGATTAAGCAAGCGCCTAGCGCTAGACACCAATCCCTCCTCCTCCAAATCTCACCCATTGCTGCCTATTACTCATATAACTCTTGAAGTTGCCAGGCACTTTTGTAGAACAAAAGACCTTGATTATTTTCAATCACTTGAAACCTCTTAGCTCAGTTACAGGAAGCAATCTAGCCACTAAGTGCAGTGCAAGCTGCAAAATTCATCTGCAAAGCGGGGTAATTTAGTTTTTACTCTGCTCCATGCTGGAGCTCAGGGGCTGGATGCTACTAGTTCCAGGTTTGGACTAATTTGACGTTAGATCTTTAAATTCTCTGTTTCATTCAGGATAAGGCCATGACTGCTATGCTGATACAGTCTTTGTTTTAGGAAGTTTGTCATCTAATTTTAGATATGGTAAGGAATAACAGTAAGTAATGGATAGGTGTGTGCCAATGTGAAAAAGCAAAAGGAGCTTGTTGTTCCATTATGGGCTACATGCATCTTGATGGTTCTCTTCAAGAAAATTGAAGGATATAATAGTAAT
Source organism: Anser brachyrhynchus (assembly GCF_964034855.1). Lineage (NCBI taxonomy): Eukaryota > Metazoa > Chordata > Aves > Anseriformes > Anatidae > Anser > Anser brachyrhynchus. The sequence goes on from NC_137698.1 coordinate 27,982,613, forward strand.
TTCTCATGAAAGTTGCATCTGTTAGAAAGTAGCAGATTACTTATCGCTAGAAAGCGATACTACGCTAAAACACATAGAGCAGCCTTTTCTCCCACCAAGATATTTGTTCAAGGGCCTGGAGCTGTGGTTTCTGTCAAATGCAAGTTGGCTGCCCTGTAGCTACCCATAATGTTTGCCGTGAAGATTGAGTTTCGAGTTGTATTTCAAGTGGCATTTAAATTCTTATCCACCTGTATATTAAGCTCTCTTGTCTTGCTTCTCTTTGCAGGCTGTCTTGCCAAGAAAATTGTGGCTCAGTTTTTAATTGTCTACCTTCCCCAAATGCTGTCAGGCTAAGGTACATTATCTTATATATCATCCACCAACAGTTCAAGATTAATTAGTCTTTCACCCATTTTAAAGGTATCATCTATATCCTGAAGGCAGAGTATGGTGTTTGGCAGCCTCTTCAATCACTTAAAATTCTTCTCTGTGTACTGTATAAATAATCTGTGGAAGAATTGCTCTGTTCTGTGAATAGCTACAGATACAAATGGCATATTCTCTACAATTCCGCAGTCTTCAGTCTATACAGATTACCCCATTTGAGTGTTATATAAAGGATAATAAATATTTTTCACGTCTTACAATCTTACGGCAAAACTGACATATTGTTAGCGTTTACTCTGTGATTTCAGGGCTTTATGTATTTTTTGTTTTGCCTAGTTTGCAGAATGATCACTCGATACAGGATGTGGAAGGTCTGTTTGCGCTGCTGGGAGTAAATGTTATTAGGTGTACATAGAAAAAAATGAGCAGGCAAATTCTAAGCAGTTGCAGTGATGCTGTTTGGATGCATTACCTATATGATGATTATTAGCTTTTTAGATTATTAACTTTTGCAAGCAGATTTAATAACCTACTTGCTTACTTCCTTAAGTTCCTGCTAATTAGTCCTATTTCTTATGAATTAGAATAGCTGCCCAATATCCGTATGAAAATATGACGTCTGCCATAACGGTAGTGTGTGCGGTCTGAAAGCGTGCAGAATACGTTATCTAATGACTTCAGTTTTATGTATGTTTTGTCTAAGATATTGAGACTTTAACTCAGTGCCACTAGTGAACAGAAAGCAGGGCAAGTGTAATGCAGACAGGCTCTGTTCGTCTGTAATGCTCTGTGAACTGGCATCTTGCTGTCTCACTGTATGCTAGGGTAAGTCCTATTATGGGGCTTGGCTGTTTACATTAAGGATTGGTGACCAGTGTCTGAGGGTGAAATCCTCAGTAAAAGCCTTAGAGATTAGAAAAACCTAGAGCAAAATGCTATGTTTACTCTCCTCTATCCTTGTAATGCCAAAGGGAAGAAAACTGTGTCTACGGATGCGTTTTTTTAAGCGCAGTGATTGCAGAAGAAGGCTCTACCAAAGCGGCATTTTACAAATTGACCTGACAGTGTAAGGGTTGGATTCTGCCTGATTTCTGCCTTGGCCCGAGGTTGTGTGGGCAGGATTTTGCTGCCAGGAAATGCTCTGGTCCCTGCGCCTGCGAGTCAGCCGGTTGTCACTGCCTGACAGTTCTGCAGCTGATAGAATCTGAGCTGTCATTTATAAATAAATAAACAGGCTTCCTGCATTGCAAAAACACTATTCATAACATGAACTGATGTACTGCTTCCTCGATAAACTGCCTTTGCAAAATCTCTTCAGCCGAACAATAGAAAAATAAAGGCACAAGATTTATTACCTTATGCTTCAATATTGCTTTCACTTCAAAGCTGTTTAAACAAGCTAATGCTATTAACCATGAAAAATATGATTTTTTCCAAATGACTTGCAGGTAAGTCAAAATATCTTCACCTGGTAAGGAGGTGGAATACATGACCTAGTATATATTTTCTATTTTTAATGTCTATGAACTACTTTTGTTGGAAACACAAGGAAGAACAGAAATTACTGCTTTGTTATTCCCCTTTCATTTTTCTGGATAAAGCATACATATCTTCTTCTCTAAGGTCAACATAACAACAACCAAACTCCAATGCACTTCTGTTATTCTCTTATAGAATTAATTTTACTGAATTTTCACTGTATTTGGACCATTAATCTCTTGTAGCATTATTCAATTAATATTATTTTTTGCTGAAGTGAGATCATAAAACATTGGCTGAGTATTTTTCACATTTAAATAACAGTTTTGAGCCCCTCTATTTTTTTTTATATTTATTTTTAAAATGTGATTGGACGCTTTCCTGGAGATTTATATAATGCCTTTGATAAATTCTAAGCAATGCTTTTCTTTGCATTGATGGAAATGTTCTAAAACTGGTTTAAAGTTATGGATGAGAGACATGGCTGAGGTCTTATGAGAATGTACCAAGACACAAAGAAGACATTTGTATTGATAAGTCCCATGCGCACAAGCATACATAAGTTTCATCATAGATTGGATCATCTTTAAAACTCATGGCTGAAAACTCACTCAGAGAGGGGAAAACACATGAAATCTACCTACATCCACGTTAGAGCTTTCAGCTTCTGGTTTGGTGGATCTATGCATTTCAGCCACGTCTCCTATGCTGAATGACAGTTGAGATAACAGATACCCCTCATGTAGCCTGTTGGTCTCAGTTTGTAAGTCACAGACTATGGTAAAAACAAAAAAGCCCATTTACACAGCTCCCATGCAGATGTGCAAGCCTACTGGCATGGCCAAAGGCTGCTGCATGAGCTGCAGGCACTGCATCTGCAGGAACCAGCTTCCAGCCGACATCAGGAGAAGATGTAAATGCTGTATTGGCCTTGCTTTTTCCTATCCTTCTTGCATGGTGAGTTATGAAATGGGCTGCGAAGTTTTCTGGAGAGTTATTAAGGGAGGATTTTTTTATTTTTTTTTTAAGTATTACAAAGAAGTATTATAAGAAAAAGTTGAAAGAAAAGCTGTTTTATGGTCTTTGGCATGCCTCCGAGCCATGCCAAAAAGCCACAGCAATAGGCAGCTTCTCTGCTTTCCTCCGGGCATAAAACACTCTGTATAACAGCTGTCTCGTATTTAATGGATTCGGTAAGTTACCGTTTTAGAAAGAGAATTCTGGAAATCTCAGATCTCTGTGTCATTTCAATATTTAAAGTGTGGTAAGCTAGGGAACTGGTCCATATCTACTTTCTGTGAATATCCAGTGTTTGTTACAACCTTTGCCACTACATTTGTTATGCTGGCCGTATATTCCTGGTTATTTTTGCTGTAACTATGAGAACATCAAATTGTGAGGGTATAGCGGGGAGAGTAACAGAAGAAGGTCATCTTACTGCACAGTGCACACCTCTAATTTCAGGGGAATATGAAATTCAGACACCGTGTGGGTTTTGGACTTTTTCCACAGAACTGTCAGAAGAAAGCTGTGGCCTTTAATGATCACCAAGTATCTATGTTCAATTGAGTGTGACTAGATGAAGCAAGAATTCAAACTGAGTCTCCTCAGCGAACTGTCTGCTGATTGAGATGTAGCTCAGTGAGAGCAAAATGGTCCCATGAGGACAAATTTCTATTGAAAAGGCAAGTGCAAAAACCTGATTTGAGGCTAGAAAGTATTTGCTGGACAGGTTGTGATGTAGAATTTTGATAAAAAGGGAAGGGAAAATGATAACAAAATGCTAGGGCATTTTTTATTTTGAAATAAAAATGTGTCTCTCTCATTTCTACAATAAAGAAATACTCTTAATTTCTTCCCCTTTCTGTGGAAATGCTTTCTATTTGATCTGCACACAGAACTCATGGAAATTCATGTGACTCAGATGTTCCCCTGGAGTTTCAGTATTTCTTTCAGTGAGGTATTTCAGATTAACAACTGTCACCTTGTGTTGAGGTAAAGAGCAGCGTACAAGTTACACACTCACTTGTGCCAGCTTTTCTTGGCACCTTGATGGATTTAGAATTGGCAGGATTTCCCTTCATTTCTACCTTTCTGCTATTCTCATCATCCTATATTGGATAGTAAAATATTAAAAAATATAGCAGAGAATAAAAGAAAAAAGAGAACTACAAGGAGAGGTTAATATACAGCTCAGAAGAATTCTCATCAGATGCAATCTCTTCTGATGTATAGACAGAACAAAATACTGTTTGCCTAAAGCAGCATAAAACATCCAAGTCTTCTCCAACCTTTCTACCTCCTCACAGTCCAGGAAAGTGGCTGAGAAAATGGTGACATTTTAAGGTGAATGACAAGTTACTCTGAAGTTCCTTCCACACAAGGAAAACTTATGAGGTGTCTCAGGCAATGAATAAATGTCCCTGTGAGCCCATGGTTTACATCCTTGTCTTATTAGTCCAGGTACCTTTTCTCATTCAAGTCACTGTCTGCTGAAGCTGCTGAAACCTCGACGTAGGAGAGCTCTCATCAGCCTTTTAGAAATGCTGCTGACGAAGCTCTTCATATCTGAGCACCAGCTTGCTTAATGGCAACTTTCTGCACAGATCATTTGTTTGTTTGTTTTCAGAACAATTTTCTCCATCCTCTTTGGATGCCCTTATTTCACGTGGGTTACCAGTTTGTATTGAAGCTCAGCACTGGCCATGGTCACTGGAAAGTGCTGGGCTCCTCCAGAGATGAGGACACACAGCTGCCTGCAGTTTCTGACAGTGCTTGTTCACTCCAACCACGGAAGTCGTGGCTGACAGCAATAGCAGGTAGAGAATTCCCTGGCCATTAAAACATTTGCTGTTGAAATTAATAAACTAATTTGGTTTCGTGACAAAAGATAGCAATCTGGTTGTGCTAAATTTATGTTTTCAGGTGAGAAAATTCTTCGATACAGTTCCTCCATTCAGATCCACACCCATCTGAGGTGCACAGGACAGAGCCTGTTTGCCGTGGATGATGGCTGCGGTAACATTCCTCCAGCCAAAATATTATCAGCAGTTTTGTAAATGAACTTATGATAATTTTTATAAGCAGTCAGAGCATTCAAATTCAAATTTGAATATGGATAAGTTTCTATATGTGTTTATTGGACTTTTATCTATTTTTCTTGTTTTGTAATGAACACATTGTAGCTGTATAACCGTCTGCCCTGAAGTCTGCAATATATAAAACATAGAGCATAGGTAATGAGAACTGTTTGTCACAGCCTTAGAGTCTTCAGGGACCTAATATAAATCTAAGTCTAACTCCTCCCAGAGGTCTAGTCAGTTTTAAAGCATAGGTTTATATTCCATTTGTATTTTGATAACAAGTCATATTTATTATGGTCTTCCTAATGGCAGGTCTTCATTCAAGTATTAAAGAAGATATAATTCACAGGTGTGAATATACAGGTGTAGTCTGGAACTAAAAATAAAAAGACCCTGAAGAATATCATCCCTACATCATTACTTTAGCCATTGCTAATGAAAAAAATGTGCATTTAAATGAGGCAATTAAAAAGGATGCAAATTAAAAAAAGGAAATTGAAAATGCACATGACATGAACAGTATTTGCACGGGGGCTACCAACTTAAAGGTGATTAAAATGTTTTCACAGATTAAACCATAGCAGGAACATTGCCTGGTTATTCATATAGTTAATTATCTGGCTATACAGTAAGTGATTTTCTTATTATATTGCATCATTTAAAGGCTGGCTGCTACAGAAGCGGTTTGTCATAGTTTTGGATTAAATCTGGTTTTAAATCATGGCTATACTGAACAGTGGTATCTGGCTGAAAGCGTGTTAAGCACTTTAATTTGGGAAGTGCTTTTGAAAAAGTAAATACCTAAATTGGATGGAAATAGACAATCAGATCAATTCAATTGTCCTGGCCAGCACCAAGGCTTCAGAGGAAAGTGTTAGGACTTGGTATACAAAGCTCATTACCCTTCCATGCTGGGCTTATGGTAGCTTAACCCTGAAGCATGAGAATCAGTACTGTTCTACAAAGTTTAGTAGAAATGTTGATAATGCTGTAATGTCCTGTGAAAATAACTTGAAAAACATTAAGTTGCAATACTCTGATAGTGGAAGGCCAGATTCTGCTTTCAGTTGTACTCAGCTTCAGTTGCTTATGTGCTCTGGAGTCAGATCTGGTTCAAGTTTAAGATGCAAATCTACAAACATTAATAATTTTTGCTAATGAAAACTATTATTTACCATGCCTATTGTTGTCTGCAGTACATCACTTGTAGTTTTTGACTAGGGGAGTCACATTTCTTCAATTCACAAGACTGAGATTCTGAGGTAGTTCACCTTCAGGTAGTGTTAGCTGGGAGAAAAAAAAAAAAAAAAAAAGAGGTTATAACAGAGGCTTTAGTATCTCTTCAGGTCCTTTTGATCCTGTCAGTTACATCTGTATTATTTAACAGAGGCAGCTGAGGACAAGGACAGCATGCCATGAGGCTTTATGGGTTGCCTGCATTTCCACCAAAGCAAGGTGCCTTTGCCCACTCTGCCGGGATGCAGCAGTTTTCCTCTCTCTTTGGTGTCACTGGAGAGAGTTTTTCCCTACAGAAGTTAAAACTGTGTGATGGAGCATGTTAACAATCAACCAGTTCAGATCACGTGTGCCCTGGAACTGTGTAGTTTGCTAGTTAAGAATAGAGCCATTTTAAAAGCCGTACTTTGTCATTGACTTTGGAGGCATGTGAGTGGCTGGTGATTACTTACATCGGTGGCAGCAGCCTTTGGCTCTGCTCCACGCTGCCTGCAGAAATGCAACAAGAGTTAGGAGTTGTCACAGGGCACTGGGAGAAGTGGCCATCAGCTGCTCATCGGCTGTTGCACACAAGGGTTCCTGCATGTGCTATGGATCAAGCTCCCACAGGCAGCTCAGTATCTTTCTATAATCAACGCTTTCTTAGAGTCAGCTTGCTGACTGTAAGAGGAGCTGAAGCACATCACATGCAACTTGGTTACTTCATATTTCACTTGATGTTGTGCTTCACAGGTTGGGAAAACTTGTTTTCACAGTAGGAGAAATTCCTTTATGACAAACTGAGGTAAGTACGGGAAGCAGAGTTCGCTGTCTGGCCTGTCTCTATGTATTATAAGTTCAGTAACATGAAAGTACATTAATGAGCCAGTTTATCTGTCAGGAAGCTACAGGCTACCAAAGAGCTCTGTCCTGTGAGATACCAGTCTGCCCACCAACATTTCTTGTGAATGCTGGAGAATGTACAAAATCCCCTGCAAATGAGATGCACTGCAGTTGCTTTCCTCCCCCGATGCTCACTCCTTGGAAAGTCCTGTCTCATTATGTAAACCCCACTGACCTCAGGACCTGTGAACAAAGCTCAGAGGACAATTTAAACAGAAGGTGAACATGGATCATGTTTTTAATGAAGTACGTTGTTGGAGAAAATCCGACTGTAGATGTTCTTGTATAGAACATAGTGGGTAGAAATGGGAAAAGATCTGTTGGGCTGGGAAGTCTCTGTTCTTTTAGTGCAAGTTTATTCTCTATAAAACCTTCCCAGTTTTATCACCTTGGGAGTCTCAAATGATAGGGATCAAAGACAGCTTTTAAAAGGCTATTCGACAACTAGATTTTTGTCTGTGTCAGGAACATTTTTTTTTTTTTTAATATACTCTCTAAATTTTTGCTCTCTTAACAGCATTTAGTTATATTCCTTGTGTCACACTAAATTTTTTTCCACTATTATACACGCCCTTGATGCATATCTGCTTCTAGATGTTATATTCACATGCTCTTTCCTAATCATTGGCCACTGCCACGGATACAAAAGATTTCTCTTTGTCATAGTATGGACTCTGTACTTCGTATTCCTTAACCTCATTTGGAAAAAGTCATTTTTAAAGGTGAGTGAGCAGGCCAAGTTCCTTTATTCTTCCATCTCTGCTTTCATTACAGAAGGTGAAATTTGGTTGCCCTAAACATTGGCATCTGGTTTAGACATATTAAAGCATCCTGCCTGTCCTCCAGCCACCAGTGCAGAACTGTGAGTCTCCTCTGTCCTATTTGTCAATACCATGTGGGCAATTGTCCCCTGAGGATGTATCAGAGAAGACTGGGCAGCTTCATCATAATCTAAATGTCTATACTGAATGTGGAATTTAGACCTTCAAACAGCATCACTGAAAGCTGACTCCTGAGGAGCTGTTAAGGATAATGATTCAAAAGTGTCCATTTGAAGCAATAGCTTATGGTAACTAGGAAAAATCTATGAGTATGTTAATATAGAGATGTAAGATTGTCTAGAGACAAGGAAAAAACATTAAAATGTGTGAGTGCAGGCTGACTAGTGACTACACAAACACATACGTAAGAAATCCTACAGGCCCATTTTGAGTCTCCTTTCAGGAACATAATAGGCATTTTAGAAATTTCTGTTACCCATTTGTGGATTGACCCACTTCATAATTACTGTTAATAACCATTGTTAGTGTTCATTTTTGTAAGTTCAGATAAAGAGAGTATTTGGGGTATCTAGTGACTAATGAAAATAGTATTGAAGACTACATAAAAATATACGTGAAATAATTCTTTAATCATGTAAGGAATCTTGTAAGAGAACTGGGAATTAAGAAAACAATACTCTGTAGCTCAATATTGAATTAAAAGCATTACTTTTTTTCAAGTAGAAGTATTCATGATAAGTTACATTACTGTATTGATTTTACCCTGAGCGGTAATTATTTTATTGTTCTACAAATCATACCAGAAGACTAATTTGATATAAAACAGTGCTGACATGGAAAACAATAAGAAAGGAAGACTGTGTACTAGTGAATAATATGATAGGATCATATTTTTCCCTTTTTGCTGTAAATTTGACAGCTGTCTCTTTGTAAGAATCAAACTAAAAAGTTCAAAGGAAAGTGTGTAAAAAAGAAAACTGCTGGTCTAGCAATGTTTCATGGTGCTGGCACAAACTATGAGGTAGCCCTTCAGCTTGTTGAGTGCATATAGCATTTTCTACTAATAGTGATATTATTTTGTTACATTTTTTAGTTATACTCTTTTCTTCACATTTTAGCGGTGTTTTATTTTGATGATACCAATATGCTTTATATATGTAGGATACTTTCTGAATCTATTTTTTTTTCTTCCAAACCATTGTTTGTTTTGACTAAACTTTCCATTGCTGCAGCTACTTTCTATTTTTTTCTTGACAGAGCAAGAATTTTTTAACCATTGAGAATCCCCAGCAACAATCTACAAATAATAACATTATTTATTATTTGTTTCAGAAGCTCTTAGTATGTCCCTCCAAATATGAGAAAGAACAATTTCCCTGTAATGAAGGAGTTCACAGTAATACTATTCAAATTATTTCTAGCAATAACAACTTTACAATAAAATGTAATTGTAGCTTAGGAACATGGGAAGTGTAATAACGATGGAAATAGTCTTTTATTAAAAAAAAAATAAATTAAAAAGCATCCTCTCCCTTCCTGAGGATTTGAATTTTGTTCTGTTTTGTTCATTTTAGAAAACATGCAATAAATCATCTCTTAAATTTACTCAATGATATATTGAGAATCTTATATTAAAAATGTTGATCTCAATGTTGTTTAGAGCTAAATAGTCCTTATCTTGGGATAGACACACACATTACAAAATAGAAATAAGTTTGCTTCTAGTGCTTTAGTTCAAGGAAATATATTAGGCAAAGGGAAATATATAGGACAATGTCTATAAAACACCGCCACCAAGATCATGCAGTAATTCTATACTGTTGCTTGAAAAACAAACTCAGTGCCAGTTAAAAGAAATGGGTAGGAATCTCTGTTCTTCACATTTAAGCCGTCAGTCTTGAGGACATCATTTTTCAGACACTTGTGGAACAGCTTCCTTAGAAAATGAACTAGCAGCTGATTAGGGTGTGTGGTGTCCAAAGAGCGATGTCCATCACACTAACAGCTTAAATGGATGCAAGTGTAATTGCTTCTTTTTTCATCAGAGGGTATTAACCTTTAACACTGGCAGAGGAAAACCAGCTGCAATAAAAACCATGCATTTTAATATCCAAGTTTTACTTACAGTTCACATTAATCTCATGGGGACGTGGGAGTAACTTTGAGCATGAGTTTCTGAAGGTACATTGAGCCATAAGGCTTAGTAAATCCTGTCAATACTTCACTCTTTCATGGTCACGTGGGAGAGATTAAGGGGAGTATTGAAAATATTGTGAAAATTAGTTGGTTAAAAAAAAAAAAAGGAGCATTGCAGAGCTTTTATATTTTCTCAGGCCTCCAAGAACGGCTCTTTAAGGGGATTTTTTATTATTATTATTTTTGTCTGAAAGACAGAATCAATCTATTTTAATGGAGTCACTTGGGAATGATAATAACACCATTCTCTTAAGCTACAGGGAAAAGGATCATGAAATTCACTTAGCTGGATAGCCAAGAAAGTATTTCAGAAGATGATCATTCCTAATTAGTCATAGGTTCAATTTTTATATTTATCTGAGTAGCGGTTTGCTATGAGTCCAGTCTGTTGCAGCTTAAACCCTGCCAAAATGCATTTTAGCCTGAAAAATTTTGGAGAACTAGCGCATGTAATAAATGGATGGACAATCAGTTACAGAGATGTGTCAGTTCATAACACTCAATAGGAACTTGCTTCTGGATTATTACAAAGTGCAAGTTGCTTACAGGCTTTGTAGATTAATGCATGAGATCTTTATTGACTGCACAAGAATTACAGTTCAAGAAGTGAATACTCTTTTTAATTAAAACCTTCTTAATAAACACAATTTACGTTCCAAACATTTTTTTCTTTTATTTTAATTAAACAAACAAATAAATAAAACTTTTTTTTTTTTTTTCCACTTTGCAGTATGTGTACTTCCTCAGAGAAGCATCATCTTTATACCAATTGGAAATAAGTTATGCTTAAACATGTCTGTCATTCTATCTCTCAAAGACAATGTCATGGATTATTCTTCAAGCCCATAATCACCCCAAAGTTTCTGGTTACCATCATGCTTGAGCTCAGTAAAAAATCAATAGCATGTTGCATGGATTAACACCATTTAGATAACAGTATGATTATCATATTACATGGTTTTATGGAATATAAAGTTCAGACTCAGAACTAGACTATTGCCTGTGCAGGTGAGAAATGGGCTAAGAATCTGTTTAGGATTTAGCCAGACATTTCATTTTCTGAAATTAAAGGTCAAATTTCCTCCTGATGATCTTTGGAGCAAGAAGGGGCAAAGGTGGTAAGAACTGACTGCAGAACCTCATGGTCCTGACATTCATTGCTATGCATTGGGACCAACTCTTTACCCATATAACCCTGCGTGAATGGCTGCAGTTTGTCAGCTGGAGACAGAAGGGAGGAGGGAGGTTCCTGGATCTCGTGCTGCAATGCATAGGCTATATCTGGGCTTTTTTCTTCTCACCCGTCTGTGTAAATCCTTGTAACTTTCCATTTACGAAGCTCAAAATATACAAATAGACTTTGCTTCTGTCTTTGACTGATGTGCATCAGCAATGATTCAAGCTAATAGAGTAAGATAATCTCCCATCTTTAAGCACTTCACATCACTGACTGTTGCAACTCTTAGACTTGGTGTTTTGGAACAGTTGCTGCACTTGACTCATGAACGGTGGAATATTGCTTTGGCAACCCTTAGAACAAGGGTCCTGGTGGGATCTAGAAATGCTTAGCATCCCACTGCACATCTCCAAAATGCTCTCAGCTTGCACCCTCAATGTGTTCCACGTGCTACTTTGTGTGGAGTTGACAAGGCAAGGATCTCCTAGCTACTGCTGTAAACCAAGTGGACTCGCTGCTGGCAGCAGGGAGTAAGGGTTTACTGAGACAGGATTTCAGTGAATGTGGATACTCTGTTCGTGAATTTAGCATGAGTGTTCCATTTACTATATTTGTATATTTAATATGATTATTGCACAAATAAATCTATAAATAGTATACATTTAAAGTAAATTTATATAGGACTTTCCAAAGAGGTTTTAGATGGAGGTTACTTTTTTGCAATGTTTAGTTTGTTTTTTTTTTTTTTTTTTTCCCCATGCAGTATAGGTCTCTTTCTGATGATTGTTTTCTGTTCAGCTGATATAACATTCCCCATGTTCGAGAAACATAACAAAGACTTAATATTGATATTCACATTTTTACTGTTAGTACACAAGTTTTATAGCCTTTGGCCAAATTCTCCTCTTGCTTACACTGAAGACAAACTTTAGTTTTTAAATTTTTATGAACTGTATATGAAAACCCATATACGCCCACTGGTGATTTTTTTCGTGCTAGTAGAGTGTATTTGGTTTACGTGTCAAGGTTTTGGTAGCGGGGGGCTGCAGGGGTGTTCTCTGTGAGAATAATCCAGAAGCTGTTAGGTAAGGGTCAGTTTCGGCTGACTCCAAAGGGACCCGCTGCTGGCCAGAGCTGAGCCAGTGAGTGATGTTGCTTGCATCTCTGTGAGAGCAGAGTTAAGAAAGGGGAAAAACCTGCTGCACAACATCAGCTGGAAGAGAGGAGTGAGAAGCAGCCCTGCAGCCCCCAAGGTCATTGTAGCAGGAGGGCAGGAGGTGCTCCAGGCAGGCAGCAGCAGTTCCCCTGCGGCCTGTGGAGAGGCCCCTGGTGGAGCAGGCTGTCCCCCTGCAGCCCATGGGTCCCACACGGAGCAGATCTCCACGCTGCAGCCCGTGGAGGAGCCCCCGGTGGAGCAGGTGGATGTGGCCTGGAGGAGGCTGCGGCCCATGGAGAGCCCCCGCAGGAGCAGGCCCCGGGCCGGAGCTGCAGCCCGTGGAGAGGAGCCCACGCAGGAGCAGGGGGTCTGGGGGGAGCTGCTGCCCGTGGGCGACCCGTGCTGGAGCAGTTTGCTCCTGGGGGATGGACCCCATGGTACGGAGCCATGTGGGAGCAGTTCTTGAAGAGCTGCTGCCTATGGGCAGCCCCCGCAGGCTCAGTTCGGGAAGGACGGCATCCCGTGGGAGGAACCCCACGTGGAGCAGGGGCAGAGAGTGACCGTGAAGGAGCAGCGGCGAAGAAGCCTCAGGGATTGACCGCAGCCCCCATTCCCTGTCACCCTGCGCCCCTCAGGGGGAGGAGGTAGAAGAGGGTGATGAGGGGAAGGTTTTTTCAGTTTTTTAGTTACTCACTGCTCTAGTCTATTAGTAATAAGTAATAAATTTCATTAATCTCCTTATGTTGAGTCTGTTTTGCCCATGACAATAATTGTTGAGCAATCTCCCTGTCCTTATCTCAACCCTTTAGCCCTTCCCATTGTATTTTGTCCCCCTTTCCCTTTGAGGAGGGGGAGTGAGAGAGTGGTTGTGGTGGAGTGCAGCTGTCCAGCTGAGTAAAACCACCAGATAAATTGCTCACTTTTTTTCTAACATGTTTGTGGGAGTTATTGTGGCCATTAGCATGGATCAGAAGAGCGTACGTTGATATTCAATAGAGTAATGCAGAATGCCTATTTCCAAATTTGTCTTTCAGAGTCCTGAGATGGCTGCATCCCAGACGCTCCCATTACACAATTCAGTGAAACACCATGGCAGCTGGACCTGTAGCTTTTGGGAGGTGAGTAATAGGTGACGTGAGAAGTACTCTGAAGAATGGGGTTTATGTAACTGAAGTCAGACAAATTTTGAGCCATTTTTCAAGACCACAACATATTGTGGCTTATTTAAATTATGATGTGCAAGTGTAGCTGTAAGTGGACATATGTGAATAGCTTTAGCACAATCTCCGTGATGCACCTGCGAGATTTGCTAAATGCAGAATTGGAACTGTGTCCTGGTTTAGCTGCACGTCAGTGAAAAGACCAATTTAAAGGCTTTGTTATGGTGAGTTGAGCACTACATTCTAAACTATGCTTTTCAGCCACTCTAAATATTACCTGATAATTGTTTTTGACTTGAGGTGTCTCATAATTAGTCCCATCTTGTAATCAAATTGTGGTAACTTTTGGAAAAGCACCATTTAAAGAGAATTTTATTTATCATTGCCAATGTATTTTTCAATATCTTCTTTTGGCTGTGAGATGATTCTGAACTCATATACTGTTAACACTTTCCACTTGCATGTATGTAGTTCAGATTGGTACTAGGTTCTTTGCCATGAGCAAAATGCTTGGCTGTAATATGATATACTTAAAATAGAGAGATGTAAAATCCACATACACTGTAGAATCATTTCTTTAAACTTAGTGATGACACAAGGAGAGAAATGCAAAAAAAAGAAAAAAGTGTGTAAATAGTAAATGCTTATATTGTTATTAGGTTTGGAAATGTTTACTCATGTTAGGAATGAAACTGTGGCCTCTATGAAGTGGCTGGAGTTTCTGCCAACGGCTTCAAGAGGCAAAGTATTCCTATCAGAAGTGACGAGCTGTTGGATAAAAATGTCACAGGTTCTTAACAGCATCACTTCCAAGGATTCTTTTGAAAATCTTGCTCTTTTTCTTGATGCCAGTTACTTAACAGCTCTGCATTAAACACATTTTTCATAAAACAGCAACTACTGCAAACTCCCCAATTTGCCATGCATTCATTAAAAAGACCAAATCACTTATAGCATTGCATAAGAGCATACCTGAATGAAAAAAATAATGGGTTTCAAAGTAAGATGTCAGTCTGTGACCCCCATCAAAGGACACAATCATCATCAGCCAATTCATACTTGTCATGTGTACAATTTGGGCTCTCCAACTGCAGTGGAGGCGATACTTTAGCTAAAACGTACCCATACGTGACGTACTATACAAGTCTGTGGTAGCTCTTGGGTGTGTTACTGCTGCCTGACAAGGTCCCGTCTGTCAGCTGAGCTACAGGAACAGCCACGTCTATCTTCTTAGCCTGTCCCAGCTTCAGAGTGAAGCAAGCTGTCTGAAATTCAAGTTAAGGAAGTTTCAGCTAATGTATTTTACTTCCTAGTCTGAAAGCCAGTTCAGCTCAGAGCACATAGAACAATATTCCCACTCAGCTTGGGTGCACTCATCATTCCTCATGCCAATGGATCATTCTGGCAGTCTTTTGGTAACACTGATTGTTAAAAAAAATACAGCCCGAGAGTATTCTTCTGTACCAACTCTATTCCCTCAGATTTGCTTTCTACAAGAGAACCCCAGCACCCTCTTGCTAGTCAAATAACTAAAGTAGAAGTTCGCAGAAATTTGCCCATTATATTTAGAAAATCATTTGAACATAGTGGTAATGAATTGCTGTCTTGCTAAATTGTTAGAGATGTTATATAGCATCCCAGTTGTATTACCATGCAATTATCTCATGCAGATCTGCCTGGGAACAAAAGGGAAATTCAGAAGAGATATTTGCTTTTGATTTCCTGCCTTTTGTACTACTGAAGGCTCATTTTTAAAATTATAAGACTACACCTTTGCGCATAATGTATTGTCATTCTATTTTGACAGCTGATGAGCTTAGCATTCTGTGATGACAGTTATTAGAAATGATTTTAAATAACACGTGCAAACAATACCACTGTGTTTCTGAGTACTTACTCAATGACTTGTTTACTGGCACTTCCCTTCAGTACTGCACAAACTATAGTGACAGATTTTTCTCTCAGAAATCATCCATCATTGCCTTGAACTTGTCAAGATGAGTAAGACTGCCATACTCATCTATAATGGCATTCATATCTTTAAAGCCAAGGCTTTCATAAAGATATTCAGCCTATTGGAGGTAGAAAAATTTGATTAGATTCTTTGAAACAGTTAAAATCACTCCTTAGTTGAATGCCTAAACTCTAGAAACACAACTCTTATAATTTCTAAAAGCTCCTAAAGAAAAAAAAAATTGAATACTCTATCTGTTACTTTCTTTTGGACTGGCTTAAATAAACATCAGTTGTCCATACTGTGAAAAGACAATAGGTAAAACATGCCTTTTTAGCTGCTTCTTAGATTTAGAACTTTATACCATATCCATTTTCATACATATGTTAACCTAAAGAGTTAATGCAGCAATTCACAATTCACAATTCTAAGGAAAGCGAAGAGACAGTGCCATAGAAGACAAAATAAAGTAAAAATAGTTTTTTATTGAGGATGTTTGGGTATGGAGCCAGTGTATGGGGTGTGTGGCCCCTATAGCAGTGTTGACCATTCGGTCCCACTCAGTCCACTCATTACTGAGTGATCAGCACGCTAGCTGATGCTGCTGGGGAAACTACCTTCCCCTCCACCCCACTCCATTTCCCATGACAAATCTGCCCACGTGCTGAATATGCACAGGATCACAGAATGATTTGGCTGGATGGGATCATCTACTCTGACACGCCTGCCATCAGGTTGCTCTAAGTCCTGTCCAACTCAGCAATGAACACTTCCTAGGATGGGGCATCCACAACTTCCTGATATCCAGTGCACTGGTTAGCTTTGTCCCACTCATTTGGAAACTCTGTGCAGACTCCTAGACTGAAGTTTTTGTTAAACTGCCTGTAGTATCTACCTATACTCTGCATCAGGCACAGCAGGCATGGGGTACGCTGCTGACTCAGATTTCCACTGGGTATCAGCATTTGTAAACATCATACATCTTGCTTTTTGTTTAATCTGTATGAGGGAACGTAGGCTGGAAAACTGGAAAGCAGATAATCTTATTCAGTGAAGATGTAGCCAAGAAGCCTGAATGATTGCTCTTGGGCTTCAAAAACATTAACAACTTTCAGGGAGCGTCACTAGGCAGCTGTGCCTGGGCTCATGCCAGGCAGAAAGAGACATTCCTGGAGAAGGAACAAGTTCCCAAGGAGAAGGTACCAGCGGACGTTAGATCAAGCTCCATTTCTGTCCGTACCAGGAGAAAGTTATCCCAGATTACTGTAAGCACACTAGAAATGGCTCTCTAATTATAATTTTAATTGCCTATAATTGCCATGTTGCATTCAATTGCATAAAAGTCTGCCTGTTTCTATGGCAGATGCATATTCATTCAGCTTAAAAACCTTTCAGAGCTTGAGGTATGTAGGTTCATGGCAGGCACTGCTCTTGCTCCAGATGGCTGCAGCTATAGATTTGTAGCAGATTTTTTTAGGAGTACTTTTTAAAGTTCTTCAATCATGCTTCCACATTTTTGAGGACACACGATAATAAGGAGCAATGATATTGGCTAGTGACCCCCCAGCTCCAGAACACCTCACTTCTGTAATTTATTTGAAAATGAAAGGACAGAACTGGAGAACCTGGAAAGATTAAGATAAATGAGAAGGGATGCAAAATAAGATGAACAGAACTCAAAAGTATAGCATATGAGCAGACAGGAATGAGATGGGAGAAAAAGTTCAGAGAGGTAACATTTGGTTTATTTTCTTGTCGTTTGCAATACAGATACCATTTTTCTATGGAATAAAGCAAAGAAATTACAAATATCGTTATGATTTTCTGAAAGTGGAATTCAAAGATAATTATATGATTATTTCTATTACAGTGTTTATAAGAATAGATGATAGAACTGGTTATCATATTTAAAGGTCTGTGTCAATACAATATCTAAAAGCCTCAACATTTAATATATTGTAGTTGCAGAATTCCTGTCAAGTTTGAAAATGTGATTTTTCCTGTATTACAAATAACAAATTGAGGAAGAGAAAGAGGTAGTGCTACAGAAGGACAAAAATGTTGTGAAATTACATGCGCAACACTGAAGTTGGTAGAGAATGGATTAAGTAGACAGGAATATTACGGCAGGAATAGAAAGTGAAGAAAGTCTTTCAGAGAGTGTCTGGAAGCAACAGGTCTTATATATTTCAAATGATAGCTTTTGAGAAAGAAACTGCTTTGCTAGACTGCTTGAAACATGCATGCTTAAAAGATGTTTCAGTACTTAGTCACATTCAGTAAAAAAATCAATTTCTTATGTTCATATGGCATTTCATGTCTTTTAATTTGTGCCCATTGCTTTTTGTCCTGTCGGTGGACACTGCTGAGAAGAGTCTAGCCCTCTCTTCTTCATCTTCTCTAAATGGGCAATTGTATGCATTAATAAAATCACTCCTGAGCCTTTTCTTCTCCAGGCTGAACAGTATTAACTCTCTCAGCCACTCATATAAGAGATTCCCCAGTCTCTTAATCATAGAATCAGAGAATGGTTTGGGTTGGAAGGGACCTTAAAGACCACCTAATTCCAACACCCCTGCCATGGACAGGGACACCTCCCACCAGACCACGTTGCCCAAGGTCCCATCAACCTGGCCTTGAACACCTCCAGGGATGGGGCATCCACAGCTTCTCTGGGCAACCTGTGCCAGTGCCTCACCACCCTCAGAGTAAAGAATTTCTTCCTAGTATCTAATCTAAATCTACCCTTTTTTAGTTTAAAGCCATTACTCCTTGTCCTCTCACTACACTCCCTGACAAAGGGTCCCTCTCCCGCTTTCTTGTAGGCCTCCTTTCTTGAAGGCCACATCCTCATGGCCCTGTGCTGGACTCACCCACGTAAGTCCTTGTCTTTCTTGTACTGGGGAGCACAGAACTGGACCCAGCACTCCAGATAAGGCCTCACCTGAGCTGAGCAGAGAGGAAGGATTGCTTCCCTCCAGCAGCTGCCAACACTTTTGCCTGTGCAGCTTAGGATACTGTTGGCCATTTTTTGCCACGAGGGTGTGTTGCTAGCTCATGATCAGCTTTTTGTCCATCCCCAAGGTCCTCCTCAGCAAAGCTGCTTTCCACCTGGTCATCTCCCAGCATGTACTGGTGCATGGGCTTACTTATTCCCTGATGCAGGAAAATCAGTTAATGACTAAAACAACATGGGCAGCCAGAAGGGAACAGGAAAGTACAGATACTTTTCAACTGGTGTTTTAGTATTCATTCAAAAATTCCATTACTGACATTAAACAATGCAATTATCTCAAATAGGTGTGCTCTGTAGATCATTATTCTGGAGATGTTGTAGTTTTGGTCAATCCGTCTGTTATGACCACTGGTCTTTCAGCAAGTGCATACGGTTTTATTTCCTAACAACTTGAAAAGTAAAGAGGATAATTGTGTCTGATTGTCACAGAAGCCAAGCTCATGTTAACCTCTTGTCTGGGGTGCCTAAAATTAGGAGTTCCACCAGTCTCTGTGTCTAGAGGGAAAAGAGGTGAAAAGCACCTTTGGGGGTATTTCTGATCCTGGTTGAACTGTGTAATTTTCTTTACTGCCTTTCTCTTGGGAGATCATAGGAGCCATCAATAGGCTACAAAGTGGGGTGAAGTTTTCAAGAGCCTTGAAGTGGGAGGGAGGAATTAAAACCTCAGTGATAATGAGGGACATTAACACTAACCTGTGTAAACCTTTGGCCACCCATTGCCACAGACCATTGCCTCACTTGCCTACAAACATGCTTGTGTGTTAAATCACGTGTTAGTGCTGCCTGATGGGTAACCTGTATGAGACCTGATTGACTTCAGGGCATCTCTGAGCACTTGGCAGAGCTGATTACAGACTGAAATGGGAAGGGATTTCAAACCATACAGGTGGAAAGCAGCATTAGTTAGGGTCCTTCAGAATAGTGTAGTGCCTGCTCTTCGTGTTGAATTGAGAAAGAGCGTGTGTTATGTCAGGGCATTCAATAATCGTGTTAAAAATGGAACGACGTGTTAGAAATAGACAAAGCGCAATGTTATGATCACCGATACAGGAATTAAAAGTCAAGGTAACATCTGCTTCAAAAAATATATGATGTATTTCAATTTGCAAGATTTCAGATTGCTGGATGCCTTTAAACTGGCTGGTTCAAAAGCTTATGGAGAAATGTATAACACTTAATCACTGTCAAAACGCAGGACTTTCTGGTTCAACCTCTAATCATAAGCCAATAGTTAGCTGCAATAGCCATTGTCGGAAAGAACACCCACAGCTTTTTTATAAATCAGATGTTAAACAGATTGAATGAATTTTTGTTCATGTTTTCTGTGCACATGGTACAGGTCATAGATGAAGCCTTGTTTTTTACCTTCAATCTGACCATTGGGTATCCATTTGGAATGGAAAAATTAATCCTGTCTCTTCTATTTCGTTACATTCTAAGACAGACCATTTCCTGTCTCAGCAATAGAATTTGCTAATTAGCAGCTCTGAGGCTGTAGCAGCATATCTCAGGAAGAACCCAAAACTCCTCAAACCTTTGAACATTACACTTCTCTTTTGGATATGCAGAATACATTGATTTCCTTGTCAATAACCTGTGAATTGATTCTGTCCTCAAATTTAGGCAAGCAGTTTTTGTCGGTTTTATGTTTCTTGATAAACAGTGAGGCAGATATTGATTGCGGTGGTGTCCGTTCCTGTTGGCATGAGGAATAGATATTTGTTTTTGAGGTGGCTGAGCTTTATAATATACTATACATGACTGGCAGCTGCATTACAAAAATGAGTCACAAAAGATTTATGCCATACACATATATATTAAGTCACCCACTAGTTTTCACTAGATGGCTGAATAAATTAATTTTCTGACAGGGAAATCCACTGACACCATCAAATTCATCAGGAAGAAATGGAACTCAGGTCACTATGTGTGCTCATTCCTGGATAATACAAGAGAAGTGGTGGCATTGGCTCAGTTAGACAGACAAAACTTTGTCTTTTTCTAGGCTTACTGATCCTTTAGCTGAATCTGATTCCTACAGACTTAAAGTATCTAATGCTGGTGCTTAAATTGAGAGAGAAATTGTTCTCTACTTCCTCTTTAGGCCATGGTATTGCAAAGGGAGCTTCTCAGGCAGTGATCATTGTAGAGGCAGGTGCTGGCTGCTCTGCCAAATGAATTTGGGTGGCTACACCCAGCTTGAATGACTAATTAGATATGGATTGGCAATGATTAGTTTAGGTAACAGGTTAATAGGAATGATTAATTTAAATGTACAGGTCTTTAATTCTTTCCTGTGCTATCTCATGGTTTTGGTATGAAGGGTACCCCCATACCTGCCTAGCAGGTTAGGGCTTGGGATGCTTTGTTGAGGATCTTAGCTGTGGGTTCCAGTCCTTCTGGCTGAGCTCAGGTTTTCACTTTGTGATTTTTTTATCCAATGAACTGCGGAACATGCAAAGGTTTGGTAGGTTAATAGAGATGATTGTTCAATAATCTGTTCTTTTGGCTTTATTTTATTTCAATAAGCAATGCTGTTAGGCACTGTATAAATGATGTGTGCTGAGAAACCTAATCTCTGAGGGTGGCCATCTATGCATCATATACATTGGTGCCTAAACCTGAGAAAGAATAAGACTTGGCATGTGCCCCTCTTTTTAGCATTTTTCAGTGGCCAGTGTAGGCAATTTCCTACGAAATATTTGTAGGATATAGGATTTGAAATGAATTGGAAATCCAATTTTGGATAAAAACAGAAGAGGGAAAGATTAAAAAAGCACTATATGTGTTTCTTCAGCCCTGGGCTGTAGAATCCCTTCTTCAGGTGTGGCAATGAAGGCGAGCACTTCTGAGCCACGCTGTTCTCTCAGCCTCTTCAAGCACCTGCTTATGTTGGCAAAACGACAGATGTTACAGGCCATATTCTCTGCATCTCCAGAACGTGTTCGTGGTTTCTAACCAAATAGTCTGAAGACCCTAATCCATTCCTAATGGGCTTCTGTAGCCAAAGTAAAAGGCTTGGTCATGCTAAATAAATTATCTGATATCAAATCAAGGAGAAACACCAATGCAAAAGAGTTGATGGTGGTTTAATTGTGTGTAAAACAAAACTCTTTTCTGTCTTTAAAGTCAAGAAAACAAAAAATTTTAAGTTAATGACAAAGCTCAGTGCTGCTTTTCAAATTAATGTGCACTTCAAATTACTGTCTATATGCCATTTCTTATAATTGCCTAGTTGTACATTGGGAAAAGTTTCTGGAAACAAAATCACTGCAATGACTTTTTTTTTTTTTTTTGGTAATCATATTTTGCAGCTGTTACGGTGCCTAGAGTTCTGTTTCTAGGGACAGTGTAACTTCTCTTCATTATTTTTTTTTTAATCCCCTCCCTACCCCATCCTCCTTTTCACAATTCTTTATCCATATATATATATGTGTGTGTGCGGTGAGAGGGAGAAACCTGTTTAAACTTGCCTCACCAATCCACTGCTTTGAATTTTTAATGATGACAGCTAACTAATAAAAGCTCTCCAAAGGTAACGAAATCACAGTAACATTCTGATGTCTCCTCTGTAGTCTGCTATGGAAACAAACATCTGTGAAAGATGATTTCCTTTAATGCTGCCTGATGAAGATGACCTTTTGAGTTATCACAAAAGTGAAGCTTTAACCACCTGCTTAGGAATAAAAGGCAGATATTTACACAGTAAATATTTTAACTACTGCAGGGGGAAAAATAATAATAATAAAAAATGCTTTAGGTAAATCTTCAAACTGTATGATTGCTGATAATTGGAACTTTTCAAAGTTAACTTGTTGCATTTCATATTCAAATTAAGTAGGTAATAACAAAACAAAGGAACACCTCTCCCCCATTTTTTTTCAAATAAATAGAGCTTTAAACAGGCAATGTTTAATCTGCAAATTGAGAAAAGAACTATATTAAAGAAAATGTAAATTACTAAGACTTTAGTAAGCACTGCAAAGTAATGACAGCAGTAAAGACAAACAAACAAAAAACTGTTAGAGGAGCCTCAGGGTAGCAGCTGGAGTATACAAGGTGATGGTGGATTTGGGCTGATGCAGAATAGTAAATCTCTTCTGAAAGATGTTCTGGGTTAAGTCAGAATCACAAGATGCATTTACAGAAATCTGCCATTAGAAAGAGTGGGAGATGGAGTTTGGCATTCCTAACATTTGGAACAGTGAATTACTAAGCTTTGAGTCTATATCAATATAATTTTTAAAGGGGAAAAAAATGGAATATGCTTGTTTGGGGATTTTTTTTTCAATTAAAATCCAGTTAGATTTAGACATATATCAACATCATTCCACATAGTGTAAATATCCCCATAAATGCAGTACAACTCTATCATACTTAGATTATTCTTTTTATTGCAGAATTAATTATATTTTGCTATTGAATTCCACTTTTTACTATTTTTCTCATCTGACTGAATGAAATATCAAACTTCTCAATGGAAAACTGGTTCTCAAATCAGCTACGGTCAGAGCTCCTGTTCTTATTCAGAGGAAAAGTTTGTACCTCCCAAAATGTGTTTCTCCAACATTAGCTAGGGGTGTTGATTAATCTTGCCCTGCACACCTGATGAGCCATAAGTAGTCTCAAAAGATACCACATGCTGAGCAACCAGCATTCCTGGGAGACCTCTCCTTTCATGACCTTGCTTATGTTGTCAGAGGTAATGGGGTCGCAGCACATGGTTCGTTTAATGGGCACCTCTTCTTGGTTTGCCTGTCCCCCTGCGTTTCCGGTTCAGATAGGACAATCCTTTTTTTTCTTTCTTTTTTTTTTTCCCCTATTGGTATCATGATTTAGCCTTCACAAAGTAATCTCTAATACTTAGGGAGCAGACTGCCAGCAAAACAGTATGTGGGGATGATGCCATGTAATTGTTAACAATAAATAAATAAAAAGTCTGAAGGCAGGAAAATGTATCTTTCTTATTTGCAGACATTTATTCAGTGACTGGAAAAAAAGAAAATGGATTTTTCAGAGAAAAGCAATTATAAAAGTTGGTTAACTATTAACCACAGTATTTAATAAACCTTAAATGATTCAGAGAGAAGGTAAAGCATTAAAATCAGCCTTTAATTATAGAGGCTGGGCATTTCTGGTGGGAGTTCATGCTAAATGTCTTTTCTGTACAAAATGTGTGAATTAATTTCCTTTAATATTTCAGATAGACTGTAAGATTCCAAGAATTATTTACTTAATTTTTTTTTTTGGGGGGGGGGGGGCAGGGTAGGGTGTTTTTTTGTGTGTGTACGTGTGTGTGTGTGCGTGTGAAGTTCTTTGCATCTCATTTTACAAACTGAATTTGGAATAATCTTTTCTATGGTTTCCCTGGTGTGATTTTCTGCTAGTTGACAGTTCCTTGAGAACTATTCTTCCAGCAAAGCTCACTAATACAGTTTTTGATATGCACGCAGCCCATTTGGGTCTAGGCTGTACAGTGGATACGTGCTACTAGATCACATTCTGTTCACATAAGCTGTTCTAAGTTAAGTTTTGAGAAAATGTTTCTGGATTTGCCTGGACACACTCTCAGAAAATCCAGTAATACTTCTTTTTACCAATGTTTTGGGAAGTGAATAATTGCACAATGTCTTGAATTTCAGCTTGAGCTGTCCTAAAAATGGCCTGTACCATTAGGTAAGAGAAAATAAGTTTCTTTTTCAGAGACCAAAAATGAATCACTGAAGATCATGGGTATCTCTATAATGTTTAGCCATGGGTTAATGATACTTGTTGCTTATGGGAAACTCATGCTTGAGAGAAGAATACATCTGATAGTGTCTAAGATTAAGTGTGTTAGTTTGAGTTACTCTCATGAGAAACTCATGGCTTCTGATAAAGTACCAAAACTTAGAGAGAATGCAGAAAGGCCACATGCATATTATGTAGAAAATAGTTCAAGTGTATTCTCAGCACCTTACATATATAACTGATAAAATTCAATTATTGGTTCCCAGAGGCAAGAATGTTCAAAAACGTGAAGCATCTTCTTTAAGGATCGATCTAAATTTCAATGAATATTACTTTGGGGACTTGCAAAACAACATAAAGCTCTCTTTGTTGGTTTATGGTGAGAAAAATCATGAGGACTGAAATATTGATGATTCAAGGATTTGAGGGCTTAAGCAGTTTGTGTATGGTGAGATTGTTTTATAAGACCTTCATTAAAATTTTGTTTGAGCAGTTAAGGAGAGAAATAGCAGTGCTAAACCCATTTTCTTGTAGTTGGACTACTGGATTATGACCCACTTATATGCTAATTGAAGCTTTTAACCTGTTTGAGTTTAGGACATAGGCCCATATCCACAAAGCCATTTAAGGGCCTAATTCTTATTTGACCATCTAATTGTCACTGATTTGTGGAGAATGTACTCATCGGAATGGCAATTAAGTGCCTAAATACCCATGAATAACTGAGCCATGACGCTTTTCTCTGGAACTGTAGTTCATGTAGGTACTTATGTTCTAGTTCTTTGGGATATGGCAACACCCTTCTCACCTTTCCTATTTAAACAATACATATCTGCTAGTTAGACTCTGCTAGCACTAAATGGATAGGCTTTTATCACTTTGTATTTCTACAGCAATGTAGACAAAAGTTAGAAATTCATGTAAGCAAAGATAACACTTTACCTTTCCATTTCTGTAATATTCCTTGAATTTCTAGTCATTGCTGCTCATTTCATGAAATGTTGATGCAGCCAAATTAAGCACTTTTGAATCAGCAAGGGATTTTTCTTAACTGGAAGTGCAATATCCAGTCAGCAGAACCACCTGATTACTCCACATTTCTATATTTATATAGCTATGCTCACTTCCGTGTAATTGGGCTGCTACTATTAGCAGAAACCATTCAGACTTTATTAAACGTATTTGTAAAACCCATTTTCATTAAGTATGTGACATCTGCATTTCTGTCTGCTGGGCTCTGCTTTCCTACTTCAAACAATCAAAACTAGACACATTATACATCTGCCATCTTTCATAAACTAAACTGCCTCAAGTAGGAACAATGCATTTATATTTTATAATGAAAAGAAAGTCTCTGAATGCCAACTAGTAGACACAAAAGATTATCTTCCTATTTACCAGGCTTGGATTGTCAGACATTAAATTTTTTAGCAGCCACTTCTGATGAATTATTGATGCTCTCACTATTTAGAAAATGGATCACATCACTAGAGTAATTAGCACCCTGCCACTTCTGCCTATCATATTTAATGTGTCATGAGAGAAGGCTGTGTTGAACTATTTTTTTAAATGAGTGACTAGCTTTGTTTCTTATCCATTGCCCTGTTGCATATTACCATCTAGCACATGCAGATGGTATTCCATAGGGTGCATGTTTCTTGTAGCAATTTAATGATGTGGATTTTTCCTCTGAGGATTACTATGCCAAGCTAAAGTTTGAACCTGTATTTTTTACACACCAGCAGAATCTGTTGACCATAGCAAAACACATTCTTCCATGAAATATGAAGCTTTATCAGGCTAAAAACGACTCCTTAAGTCTGCCATGTAACGATTCATGTTCAGCTTGTAGCAGGAAATACTTCCTAAGTAACTGGCTTACAATACAATTTAATATTGTTAGCTCAATATTTATTTGAGGTTATCAACATATATGGTTTTCTTTTATTTAAATTGTTGCGGATTCATAAATCTCTAAATTAATTTAGTAGAGATTAGCCGTGGTGTGAATTGTCCATGTAGTTTGGCTTCAGTGATACAGAATTTAATTTTTACATGTAAACTGGATGCCTTCTGACACTGTCAAGCTGCGGTAAAGGTACAAGGTGTATTCAGATCAACGTAACCAAGTGGCGGCTTCTATATGCAAGATACTTAGACATCCTGAAATGAGGTATTTAGAAATAAAGTTGGTTAGCAGACTTTTATAATTTCAAATCAACAAAGTAGAGTTTTGCTTTGAAGTTTGTATTTTACAAAAGCACTTCTAGAAATATGAGGTTTAGAGTAGAAAGCACTCTCAAAATAAACTATACCTTAAACATAAACACAGGCCATGGAGATCTCATCAGAAATAAAATTATTTGCCATAAGTTGCTGTCCTTCAACAAAAATTAAGATGCAGCTGTGGGAGTTATTCTTTTTTCTTGATTTAAATACGTTCATGTGTTTTGGAGTTTGTCATGCCTTAGTCATCCATTTCTTCCTAAGAGCCTGCTAGAAATGACTGAAAACACAGGGAAATGTGTACTGACAAAGTCATTTTATCAGACCAGTAACTTATAAATATAATGCCTGTTACTTAGAAATACAGTTTTTTAAAGATATCTGCAAGTGTGTGCTTGCCTGGGTTATGGTGCACTTAACTGAGCACTCAATTGTTCTCTGCATTTAAATGATTTCTGTGCTTGGTATGTAGGAAAATAGAAATATTAGTGGAGGTACTTAAGAAAATAGGAAAGCAGAGGGAAATATCACATGCAGTTCATGAAGTCTTTAAGAAATCAATAACTGTGTACCTAAATAAAAGACGGAATGTGACCTCACTCTGGACACGTGTATTTAAATGGACAATGGATCAACATGATTAGATGCTTAACTGGGCACGCTAGTCCTTGAATGTGTAATTACAATACACAGTATTGAAAGGTAGCCTGCTCTGTTTCAAAGTGCTTTGTTTTCTGGTTTCAGGTATTTTAAATTACTGAGGAATATATATTACGTAAAAAGGACAATAGTGGCAAAAATTCAAAACCAGATGCAAACAAAAATCTATTCAACTGAATAAATAAAACAAAAGCGTAAACTGGGGTAATACAGAGCAAAAAACAGTAATGATAAACAGGACAAACCTAATGACCTTCAGTCACTTTTCCAGACAATTTATTCTCAGTGGTAGACATGCTTTTAAATTGTCCTACAATTGCAAAGTAAAATTGTTTCTTATTTCCCCGTGCCAAGCTGGAGTGGACTCTGCTCAAAGACGTGATAGAGGCTGAAGAAATGGCAGCTGCCCTCCCCTTGGCATCTAGCACCTTGGGGTGGGAAAGCTGCCTGGCAATTTCTGCGATCACTTGGCAGCTGTGGTAGGTGCTGGAGCACCTGTAGATTCTCTAAATTGAGTGCATTAAGCCTTAGGATATACTTAATGCATTAGTGGAGGACGTACTGCTCCTCAGCTCAGTGTGACTTGTCTATTATGCTGTCAAGCTGCCTCCACTCTGCTAAGGAAACCGCAGATGTGTAACAAGCGGAGCGTGCGGGAAGTTGGCAGAGGTGGTTGTCGGCATGCAACCTGCTGCTTGCAGGGGAACAGCGATAGTTTCGTCTCTGCCGGTCAGCGCTGGGATCCACTTAAATATGTGAAGGGTCTTACAAATCTCTCTGTACATCCAAACCATCTCAATTTCCTATCTACGCCCATATCTCTGCAGAGGGCTTTACAGACGTTAGCTATTTTGTTGTCTTTGTGGTGGTGCTGAAATACATCAGTACGTGATTGCCTCTGAAAATGTTAATTTGTGATTACTTCTTATTTTGATTGATAATAAAGGCAATGGGAGGGACTTGATACTGTCTACCCAATACAAGCTAAAACAGAATTAGCAAAGAACATGTGTTAATGACCAAGGAAGGTACTGATCGTGCTGCAAATGCAAGCACCCAACTCATCTATTCATTTTTACTGTTGCGAGGCTCAGTCTTTCTCTGTAGGTTGGAGAGCTGAATACAGTGCTGTTAAAAAGGAGGTGTGTGTCCCTCCGAGGGCTTTCAGCTTACCTTAAAGCTGAGGCAGGAGGCTTTGATGTGGGGTTGGACTTCAGGACCTGGGAACCAGGTAGCAGATGTATTGGGCTGGCATGCCAGATGAGCCTCTGTGCAGCCCATCTCTTTGGCAGGTTGCTTCTGGGTAAAGTACCTCCAAGGAAGCTCCTCCTGAGTGGGTGTCCACCTGTAACAGAGGGTGGTGGCATTGCCCAAGGAGGGGCTGCTTTCTGAGGCATCTGAGCTTATGGTTGGCAAAGTACTCGCAGTGGAAAAGCAGGATATCTGCTTCCTATGAAAACTACCGGGTGGTAAACTGTACATGCACTGCCTGGGTTCAGAGGGAAAGACAGACTGAGAGATTCGAATTGAGCAAGCCAACTGGCCAGTTTGCCACCTTCCCTGTTACTATCATCCCTGTCCATATGCTTTTTCATATCTATTAAGTTTTTCCTGAGCAGAACTCACTTTTTACACTGTCATCAAAAACTCAGTGCTGGGTCCTTTGCATTTCATGATTCTGCAACACAGCCTCTTGCTTGCTAATTCTTTCTGTCATAGATTCTGTTTTAGGAGGAGGATCTGAAACCTCTTTTGTTCCAAACATTGTGCTATTAGCCAAAAATCTAGGAAGTGCTTGATACCACAGTGTGCATTTCACTTTAGCTCTAAAGTAGGGAAAATAGTTCAATGCAGCAGTTCCTCTTCACTGGCAAGTGAAGTAAGGAGGAAAAAAAAAAGACAATGTACATCTGAAATGCAGGGTCTCCAAGCTTATTAGTGTGCACTCCTGCAATTACCAATACCAAGGCTCTAGCACTGAAGTGGCATCTCTGATCAGTGGTGGGGCTTGCACAGAACAAGAGTCACTCTGTGTGCTGCCAATTGCTAGCTGCATGTCTTGGTTTATATTCCAAAGTGTGCAATGCCAACATTTAAATACCACTCAAGATAAAGTCTGTAGGAGGCAGTGGACTGCTGCTATGTTCTCAGAATACAAATAGGAAAGTTGCTATAAAGAAAAAAGTCTGTGTTAAAAATCACTTAAATAGTTATTTTTGTATTGTTGTGTAATTAACTTGGATGTACTTCAAAGTACAATTGTGGTTTACAAATCCTTTTTTCCTGAGTAAAGCCAAATAATAATGAACAAAAGATGCGTAGCAAAAAAAAAAAAAATCACTTCAATTGCTTCCCCAAAAGTAATTATGTACACAGAAAAAGTAAGAGATATTGCAAACTAATCACTGAATTTAATATTCTCATTTAGCTTGGATGGCAGCAAGGGTCCTGAATACTTAACTCCTCTTTCTACTGGGATCATAAAACTCATGCAACATTGTATTTTTCTTCACATAATGTCAATATGAAAGTCTTGGATTCTCTGCTGTAAAAATCTCTCTGTGGTATTTGACATAAATAATATCACACTGAGTAATGGAAAGAACAATATAGAAAAATGTTCCGCAGTGACTCCAAGCTTCCTTCTCATTGAATTTTGGTAATACATAGGCATCTAAAAGTCTAAAGTTATATAGGAGGACATGTCTGTTTAAATTCGGTTTTAATGTTCTTTAGTTTCCAGCACTTCAGTTCAAAAAAAAAAAAAAAAAAACAACCTACAAACCATTCAGTAGTTACCTTCCCTTAAAACTGGCTAACTTATCCAGTATCCCCTCTTTACCTGATCAGGCACTTGTATAAGTTCTTGCTCAATACACCCACACAGCTGCCAGTTGGCTTTCTGAAGCTTTACAAAGATCCAGAAACTAGGTCTAGTGATGCCTAAATCCTTCAGAGGACCTTTCTGGTACTTGTGCTCTAGGCATGCCCCTCAACATTGACCATGGTGGCCCTTCTTCCTTCTCCATACTTGACAGGATGCAGACAAAAAGAGATGGTGTTGCACTTTAGTAGTCAGAGCAGTCACCCAAATAGGAGGCTGTTCCTGTGGGGATCTGGGTGGATACCTCCATTGGGATTCCAGGTCTGATGACCAGGGTTTCCCCTGTGTATTAAGAGTCATCCCAAGGAGTCTAACTTGCAGCTTTGCCTGTGTTCTCATGAAGTTCACAGGGGAATCTACGAAGATTTAATATCCTGAAATGAAGTTTAGCAGATAATATAGACAATTCCATTGGAGAAAGAGGAGGAAGTGCGCATTTTCTGTGGTAGATTGCCAGTAGGGTAATTAACGGGTCTGGAGAGATATATAAAGCCTCTCAATTATTTCTGGATATTGTACTCTTCAGTTGGGCTCCCAGATGTTTATGATTTTACCTGATTTGTGTTTAAATGAAAACTATGTACACGTATGCTAATAAGCTCTATCTGGGGAATCCCAGTACAGAAACTAATTATTTCTTCAAACTGATCTGACATAATGCACTATTGATACTGATGGGTGATATTATAATTTTGATGTGATTAAGCTGATTGCAAAAGCAGAGTCAGCTGTCAGTGAGTAAGGCTATCCTAACATTATAAATGAGTGATGGTCATAAACTCTTCAAATTGTCGGGGCATAATCGTGTTATTATCTCTTTATAGTAAGAACCTACTGGACTGAAAGTTTGATTGAAATTGATTTGTCTTTGTAACTCTCTCCGAAGCACAAATGTGCAGTTGTTGTACTAACGTGACTGCTTTCTTAAGTAGTTGTGGTAAAACAACATCGGGTCTAGTCCATGTGGAAGCTGGATCTTCATCAGCAGAGCCTCTTCCTTCATGACTTTGCCTGGAAGGGGAAGCCTGCAGTGATGCAGTTTTAGTCTTTTATATGTCTGCATGGTGACTGTTTTTGTGTTTGGGTTATTGACCTATTTTGGCCTTGAGGGGAAGTCTCTGCCCTTTTGGAAAATTCAAGGGTATAGGATGAGGAAAAGAGTATCATAAAAATGTATAATAAAGCAGACCGGCTTCTCTGCATCTGTCAAGGCCTAACTTGGAGCCTTCTTATAAGAACTTATTATTACTAGGATTGCAAAGTCAAATACTCAAGTCATTAATGTCAGGATTGTTTTAAGGATGTAAATTGCAACAAGGTTGACATGGTACTGCTTTTACCTTGCACCAGACCCCTGGCTTATTCAACATGCAGAATGTACATCTCTCATGCCCCATACTTACTACCTTTAATCTTATTACTCAGTATAAGGTGCTCAGCTTTATCTACTGTTCATTGTTCTAGCACTACTACAAATACAAAACTATTTTCCCTGGGGGTGTTTCTGTAAACCTTCATTATCATATCCAAGTGCTTAAACTGTAATTTATCACAAGACTGAGAAAAGGGATATTTTTCCATTAGTTCCATTTTACAGATAGAAGACCTTGCACTCGGGATAGCATCAGAGTTAACCACTAGTGGAGCAGCTTCTGACTTTTTTTTCCAACAGTGAGCATTGCAAACTTCATGTGTTGCATTGAAAGCACAGTGCTAGCCGGCTTTAGTCACAGTGGTGGCTCCTGTGCAACTCCAAATCTGTAGTCTCAGGATGAATGCTTATAAGTAGAATATGTATTGGTAACCGATTATGGAGTTTAATTAAAATAACTAGTCTAACATCAGAGATGTATTACATTTCACAGCTGTGTGTTGCTGTACACTTATGTCTCTGCTTGCTTAAATACTGAAACCAGCAGATCCGCATTAGTATTACATTCCCACTCTGGCTCATAAGGAGATGTTTTGTTTAGCCTCAGTGGAGCTCGATGTGAGATGGCTTAAGTATCTCAGCACAGTACTGCATTGTGCTATGCAGATGTGTCCTGTGTCAGATGCAGCAGCAGAATCCAGCTCTGTGTGATGCCATTTAACTTCCATGTTCATAGGGGTAGCTTCTGTCTTTGTGAAAGCCCTTGTCTTTGTTCACTGCACATTCTGACCCCTGCAACAATGCAAGATCTGATAGATGCAGGTCCCCCTGCATATTTAACACTGTGGGGTAAATGAATGCAAAGCAAATTTTTAAAAGATTTAGTTTTCGTGCATTTCGTGAAAGGGTCTTGATTTGAAAATCTTGACCTTGTTTGGTGGGGTTTCTGGAGGAAAATGCGCAGCCTGGAAATTCTGATCCCTCTCACACAATTTATTTCTTGTTCTAATGCTCTTCTTACTGAAATCTGCTTACTCCACTGCTTACTGTGATAATGCCTTCTTGCTCACGCTGTCTTCTCTCTGTATGCTTCTTACATAGATCCTGTCTTTTGCCCAGCAGTTGCCCTCATTCCTTAATAGGCTAAAACAAATCCAGGAATGTTTCTCTAAAAGGATGTGAAATGTTAGACCTTTCCAATGCATTTGGAAATACAAATTGCACTACTTTGACAATCAGTTTAACAAAAGGCACTGTAGTTCAAAAATAATTATAGTACAAGCTATATAGTACAAGCATCAAGCTGTGTTCTCTTGTGTGTGTTTTTTACCAACTTTGGTGAGTCTGGTGTGGCTCTGTACAGAAATCTGATGACCTGTTGAGCCTAGGGAGGAGAGCGCGGAGCTCCTGGCACAGAGCAGGGATCACACTTTGACTTAGAATCACATTTCACTTATTGCTTAGCATCAGAGGGGAAGTAAATTTTGTCATTCTTGTTCGTGGGGTATCCTGTGCCTCCCTTCTTAGTTCATTTCAGCTCATCCTTTACCTCCCTGTCTGGGAGCAGAAGTGAAAGCTGTCTGAAGCCCTGTGCTTCACGTACAGAGAACCTGGCACTCCCTGCTCTGAGCAGTTCAAGAGATCAGCAGAACATCTCCTTTGCTTCCTCAGGAGGATGTGTGGCTTGTCCCACAGCCCAGACACTGGCTTCTGTTCACTTTAGCTCTGCTCTTACACTCTCATGGGTGTGCACTTGTTCTGGGCTCATTTGTTTTGCTTGCTTCCTGCTCTAATTTTTATTAGGTGATCTTCAGGCTTTTGTTTATTACTTCTGAAAAATCAAAGTATACAATATTTTCACATGCCTTCTGTGTGTAAGATCTTAAAAGACCCCCAGCAAGTTAGTGAAGAGACCTTTATCTCTCAGATCCTTGCTGAGTCTCTGTCAAAGCGCATTTTCCAAGACCGTCACACACTGTGAAGTTTGTCATACATTCTGTATGCTGAAAGCTGATATTAAATTAACTTGTCCATAACTGTGTGCTGCGTAATAGCAATCTATCATCCTTCAGTGTTGCTCAGCTATTTCATAGAAACACTGAGCTTGTTTGGGTAAGGTGAAAATGACATTATCCTCCTGAGAACACTTCTTTTTCAAAATGGTATCTTCAGCCATTTATGGGAGAGAGGCATTATTTTCTGTACAAAGAGGATCATAGCATACATGACCTGATCTTCTACTACTTAAATGCCCCTAACCTCCATTTACTTTGCAGTCAAAATTATAGGAAGGCAAAATCAATACTGACAGTTCAAGGCAAAAGAAAATTAAGCCAAGAGCTTTCCTTCTTCTGCTTCTCCTTTAAGGCAACCTGTGGTTTTGAATGTAGGCCAAAAGTTTTGGTTTTGCAGGCTAGAGATGAGTGGATGCACCAAAGCCTGCCTTAGTAGCGAGATAAGTTAGCATACACAATGCTAGTACATGAACGAGGGTTCTGATTTTTGCATGCCTCTATCAGCTATATTACAAATGCACACTTTATTGTGCGACTTCAGACGCTGACTTCAGACAGTGCTAGGAGCCTTATTCTCCCAAAAGTTTGTTCTTTTTCCTAGCCCTGATTTGAGAGGCTGTCATGATAGTTTTATGTCAAACCGGGTAAAGTGACCCGAGTCTTCTCTATGGCTATTTCATGAACAGTTGTAATGTTCTAATATTTTTCAATCTTTTGACTCATGTCAAAAAATGTTCTTCATTTCCATCTTCATTTCCTTTCAGTCTCATAGCAATGTATAGCTAGACATAGTACTTTGCCTACTTTAATATGTGAATAATCTTTTCGGACCCATTTCCACTGCTATCTGTGCACTACAATTGCTAACTGTATTATACCATGGAATATGGTATCCAGCAGTCCATCAATCCTCTTTATTCATCTAAAGGCAGAAGATATATAGTAATTGCTTAATAAATCTGCCATTTCTTTATCTCAGTCTCCAATTCTCTATTTGCATTTTTAGTAGTTTTATCTTTAGGGCTGGTTGGTCATCTAACCAAGACAGGATGATAGCTAACTTTTATAGTACAAAAAGCAATAGGATTCTATGGTGAATTAATATTTTTTATTAATAACGGGTACTAAATCTTGATACAATTGTTAATGTCATACATAGCTCCAGCCCCTGCAGAGCTAATGTTGGGTACCTGGGATGGATTGCGTATTCTCTGTTTGCCTCAGGGTTGTAAGGCAAGGATATTTCCTGCATTTCAACAAAAAAATTGGCAACAAATTCAGTGATGAATTCCAATAAGATTGGCTTTCCCTGTGATCTTTAGCAACTCTTTGTCAAAAGGACTACCAAATTTTTAATGATTCGTTAGTGGCATATTACTGGTGCAGGGAATTCTTTTTGATTTCCTGCTAAAGCAATGACAGGTTCACTAGGTGGGCTCGTACTGCTGTGCTAGAGCAGTAGAGACAACATGCTTAGCAGAGGATCTGAAAGCAGATAGATCTTAGTGATTCTAGTTTTTTATGTATATTGACAAGAATTATTTGCTTTGAAACAACCTAAAATTTCTAGTCAAGAAAAAAAAAAGGAAAAACACAAAGGCTTCCAGCTTGTTTGTTTATCACACTTTAGTTTTACACCACATTCTGTACTGCATCAGAGAAGCTTAAGAACACTCCATTACTTAACTGAAGTTTAATTTTATGTTCATTGTTTGGCTTCTGAACTTGCTGTCTGAGTTGTGCTGGGGAGGATTTGCAAGGAAACATCAATTGCTGGTCTTGCTTATCTGTGCTGCCTGCCATTTCTGAACTGAAGTTTCTATTGAAAAGATCTTCAGATTTGATAATGAACATTTTCAGAATTTAGGAAGCGTGAACTGAGGCAGAATCCTAAAGCATATCTCATTAGCAAAACAGGTTTTTAACATGTTTGATACATCCTACCCACTCTGCTCCTCAGGCTTAGGTGAGAATGTCAAAGCACGTTCAAGATCCTTGTCTCTATCTTGAGCATGAGTCCCCAGACATCTAAAAGATCTTTAAAAACTGCGGCATAAAGACTCTGATAATTTGCAAGAAGCAACTTCCTACATAGGATTACATCTCATTTCTGATGACCATAAATCTCTTAAGGCTGTGCTTGAGACAATGGAATAAATACGCTGGGATTTTCACAAATCTTGCAAAAATCCTCTCTTGCCAAAATGTTGCCCTTGCTGGCATAAATACATAGCAATAAAGAGAAACTTTAAAAAGCAAACTAGAAATGACACCAAGTCAAGATAGTGATTGCATGTACTCCTAAAGAAATTTTAATAATGAAAACATGGGGACAATATTTAGTTATTTGTTAATACTTAAAAATATTAAAAGAAACCTGTGGAGGACTACCATAGAACTGTCAGAAGGTACTGCTGCTTGCTACTATTACAGTATACATCAAAATCTAGGAAAAAATGTAAAATCACTTATTTTGAGTCACGTGCCAAAGCAAGTGGAAAAACTTTTTTTTTTTTTTTTTTTTTTTTTTAAGAAAGTAAGCACAGTGTAACACACAGGTCCAGTCTTGCTTGTGCTATATGGAACCTAAGAGATTTAATTCCTAAGAGAGCACAGGTCCATATGGGAATGTACAGTGGAAGAATTACTGCTTTATCGTTTCCATTTTCAAAATAATGGAAAACATAACTAAGACAGCTTTTTTTAAACATTTCTTCATAGGATCCTACAGCATAATCCTTTTCATACATAAAAAGGATCAAATGGCAGGTGTGAGACATGAATCAGGCTTCCTGGGGTGTGTGGTCCAACACCCACTGGATGCAAGTGGGGAGGCTACCTCGGATCTTGAAACAAAATACTTTTAATGTTGACAAACAAGCACAGCAAGAGACAGAAATGTGTTCTGTACAGAGGAAAGACAAATTCTAAAACTGTAGATCTTACAAACAAGAACACTAAATTCAGACGTGATAGAATTGCTGCTTGAAAGGTGGGAAGGCCACATGCAGTTAGTTTACTCTCTTTTAGAGAACTAGATACACCAACTAGAATCAGGGGTCCTAGTGTAGTGAGATTGCGGTGTGCATATCTCCCTCTCCTATAACACAATAACAGTCTCATTCTTTTAGCTTGATTCTGATTCATCTGGGGGCCTCTAATTCCTTTCCATTTTTCAGACTCTTCAATAATTTAAAAAAATTTCATTGCTTTTATTGTTCTTGATTATTCAATCTTACTTGATAAAATTGGTCTCTACTGCCCTATCTCTTTTTAGCTTCAGCCTGGCTGAATTTGAGTTGTCTCAAATTCCCTTTGCAGTCAGTCCCCTTTACAAGATTTCCTTTCCATTGTAGAAGTTTGATCGCATTTCCTTAGAGTATTTTACATTCTTTCAAAGCTACTTGTATTATAAGAAATAACTTTGGTTCTTGCGAGTGTTTTTTGTTGAATGACAGTGCTTTAGCCAAGTGTTCCTTAGTTTCAAATTTACCTGTTTTACTTTTTCTCATTTGGCATACAAGTTCTTCTTAGATACCTTTTTTCCATGTTGCCTGGTCAGCAAACAGAAGTATGAATTCAACTCTGTTTTAAAACATAAATCCTCCTGATTTATCTGGGAAGGACTGAGACTATTTGTAGATGTCCTTGGACATATCTCCATGTTCCAAAGCTGCAGTTCTTCTCCCAGACACTACCTTTGCATTTTTCACAGGTCTCCTGAAACCTCTCCTGCTCTTCTCCAGATGTAGAACAGCATGCATGATTCATCAAAAAGACAAAGTGAATAACTTCTCTGTATTTCTTAAGTATATTGTTCTTTACCATTATTATTGATGCTCTTTCTGCACTGTTACTATCCATCTGATAAAATGGGCATTCTGGTGTTTTTAGTTCTATGTAACATTTATCCTTCAGTCAATCTTTGATATATTTGAGGGGGAAGGATGATGGAGGTGGGTGGGGTTTGTTTGTGGTTTTTTTTGCTTTGTTTGTTTGGTTTTCAAGTAATAGTGCTTTCTAAATGCATTCATAGAGGAGAAAAGGGAAGCTAGCCTTTGCTATCAGTATAATAAGGCTTATGTCTGTAGATAAAACATAAATGACTTCACAATAAAAATCTTAGGTCTGTTGATAATGAGACTATGCATTCTGCAATGATGGCCACAGTAAAAACCTGAAACCTCTGTGCATAAAAATATAAAACTTATCCATTTTATTTTCTGTCTTGTGACAACAAGCCGATTCTGGGAAGTGACCTAAATTGCTAGGTGTCAGCGATGAACATGAAGCTGGGGTATAATGCAGAGGAATCAAAGTAGTTTGAATTGGTTCTTTTCTACATGCTATGTCTATGAACTACTTCGTACTTTTTTTTTTTTTTTTTTTAACAAAGAAGA
Organism: Anser brachyrhynchus; assembly: GCF_964034855.1. NCBI lineage: Eukaryota > Metazoa > Chordata > Aves > Anseriformes > Anatidae > Anser > Anser brachyrhynchus. Next base: position 28,020,390 of record NC_137698.1, read on the forward strand.
AACTAACTTGAGATATGAAAATGTTACAAGGAATTATAAATTAATTCAGGGATTTCTATAGGAACTATCATTATATATACTTGAAAATGTCATTGTGCAGAACATATCCTCATCTAGCTTGCTTTGGCTGATTGGCTGCAGAAGTGCAAAATGTGGCAGGTAGAGGCTCAACAGGGAAAGAAAAGTTGATCCTAGTAAAGCGCAAAGTTTTCATGGATTTCAGCAGAGCCAGGATTTCACCTGAGGAGACAGGTATCACTCCTGCTTGTCCTGGGACACAGCTGGAGCTGGCAGTGAGTAATTTCTCAGATGTTAGATTTTTGTAACCAATGAAACAGTGATAACAATAACCATTCAAAATACTGGTTTGCTCTGCAGGAAGGATATTCAGGTCTGAATGGATATTATATGTAGATCAACAGTCTTTTGCACTGGCCATAGATATGCTATACTAATAAACTCAAATTCTGGGTTTAAAAGGAACTCAATTCTGCAACGGACTCAGAAGTTAGACTCCTTGTTACCGGTTTCACTGCTGGAAGAGTAACTTCATTTCTAAGGCTTCAGGAAAATAAAAAACTACTTTGTATGGAGGTTCTCTGAAGGCCTAGAAACACTAGTGCCTCCAAGAGGACAGTATCCATTTGTTAACTGCTCAGTGTCATCCCTGGAAAGTTTTTTGCTTCTTGACAAGCAGCAACAGTGGAAGGAAATCAGGCTGCATCTTTAGGTTATAAGTTATTTTAAAAAGGCATAAGATCTGGACACACAAATAGAACATGTTAGCTGCCCAAGGTGGAAAGTGTCTGAGCACAGAGCACACTGCATGCTGCAGCTATGTATTTATTGCAGGAACAAACACTACAGAATTAGTGTCATTGTGCACTCCAGACAGTATGTAGTATGGACGCAATTAATGTAATGTAAACAATATGGACATGGGTTAATCCTTGTTGTTTTTACCAGGATCACATCCTGGAGCACAAGACAATGTAGGTATATTACTGAGTTCAGATATGTTAAGTCAAACATACCGTAGGCCAGGTAAGGGAGAGACTAGGACAACTATGAACTGTATGTTACTTTTAAGAGATCACTTAAAACTAATGTAACTAATGTTAACATTAAAAACAAAACAAACAAAATAACTGTATCCTGTAAGGGTACAGAATATTTAGGTATAACATTAATTATGGACCAAAATATCCATCTACAGCATCTGTCTTGTTTATTTGAAATGTTCTCAGTTCAGATATGTGAGTGTTTAGAAGTCACTTTACTCTTGACAGTCTGTGTAGTATCTGTTCCTGTTTTTTGTTGCATTTCTTTTGCAGCTGTGATTTGTGGCCATTTGCATTTTTGCTGACAGGTACTAAGAGTAAGTCAATATTTATAAAGTACTTCTTCTATGCCTTCCTTTTACTAGAGACTTCACTGATCGTAATGAGCTGCTGCTTCAGAAAATGAAATACAATTTGGGTGCACATGCCAACAATAATTGTACTTGTCAAAAGAAACAGATAATGTTATAACTACCCAAAATTTAATCACAGGAAACGTGATAATTCATATGGGAAATTGTGTTTTACAATATCTTTCATTTCATGGTGTTTAGTGTAGATCAGGGGGGAAAAAAATTACACTGTTTAGGCAAAGCATGCAGAATGGTATAGAATGGCAATTATGTGCAAAGCTTTTAAAATGTCTTGGTGTATCCTGCTGATGGAAATGTACCTGAGATTTCAACAATAATACCAAACAAGAAGTTGAAGTAAAAGTTGATTATAGCTCATGATTGTATAACATACCTAATTTGATTCAGTTACAAACCATTCAAAGATTTTCTGGCATCGCTGCTGGGAGTGTGTATAATGTAGCATTTCAGCTGTGGACAGTGAGATTCAGTTGGGTCATTAGTGCAACTCTGGACTAATCCATTAAATCAGATTTGTTGCACGTTGATAGCCACAAAAGTGATATCTGAATCTGGGCCAGATTTCGTATGCTAAAATCCACCACAACTTCAGATTCTGATTTACAATAATGACATTTGAATTACTTTTTTAAAAAAATGATCATCAGTCCATTGCGCTCAAAGCTAAATAAATAACTGGATTTGTTGGGATAGGGGTTAACTTTTTCCATGACTAGCGCTTTTTTTTTTTTTTAAAGTTATTGAAATAAGATTTTTCATTTTCAGATTTTTAGTTGACGTTTTCACAGTGACCAAGGTATGTTCTTAAGAAGTTGTTTGAAGAAATTGATAAATGACATGAAGCTTGCCCTTTAGAGACAGGCTTGAGATGTGTGAGCCTGCCTGGAGGTGAATGCAGAGAGCTCCTGATTTCAGTGCCAGGACAGGGAGCCTAGCTAGAGTCCAAGCTGGGTGGCTTAGCTCCGAGCTTCTACTTGTGAGTCAGCTCCTGCCAGGATGATGAGCCTGGATGATGAGCCATCATCCTCTGCTGGTATCGTGGTGCGTTGTGGTACCCTTGAGTACAGGAGACATCTTGTTTAGTGACACTGAGTGGCTGATTCACTACGAGTACAAAACTACATGTAGTACCAGGAGAATGCACTAATGTAAAACCCAGAAGAGCCAGTACTTTCTGTATCGTAGTGCTCCTATTGGACACACAGAGAAAATCATTATGTCCTGGAACGATCTCCTTGAATTAGGTCAATGCATAACACAGATAGTACGTGTGGCCTGGAACAGAGACGGAGCCTGCTTTGCTTTGTATGCAGTAATCTGGGGATTTTGCCCTGCAAAAGGGGAAGCTAAGAAATTCAACAGCCTCTTGAGGTTTTCATAGTGGTGGTGGTGGTATCTGCCTAGAAATGGAGTGTTGCAGGAGAGAGGCAGGCTCTACGAAAGAGAATAAGGAAGCTCAAAGTGGTGAAAATGAGGAGCAGCAGGAGGCTTTAATGAAAACAGGACATGGCAATGAAAACTAGGATGTTTAAAATGAAGTTGATGTTAAAATGCAGTTCAGCATAATCGCTAGATACTTTTCATCAAACCTGATAGATATTTCTTTGTTCAGCAAGGAAACTTATGAACAGTGCTATGTAACAATCATGGCAGGAGGTTCTTTGCACTCAATACCTTATAATGTGTAAAGGAAAAAAACAGTTTGTGGATTGTCTTACCAAACTCTGCTATAAGCCCTTGGTTTTGTTCTATGCTATCAAAACAAAGAAGATGCAGAGTAAGATCTTTCTTATACTTCAATTTTTATTGTCAGATATGAAACGTAAGCAGGTATACCTGAAAACAGTTCTGCTGACTGGTGTGCATGATCATAACACACCTTGCTTAATATTTCAAGGGCACTTTACGAACAGTAACTTTCCCCCTTCAGAAACTAGGTCTCAAGCCATATACAGTGACTTAAAGCTGATATGACAATATAACCCTAAAGAATCCAGCAAATAATTTTGAGGAAACCATCTCTTTATACTGAAGTTTCATGCAGCAAGAACTGTGGGGATGTAATCTAAGAGTCTAGAGCTCTGTAAGGGTACTAACCATCAGATGAGTTTGGCAGCTCTGTAACTTTGTTCTCTGTGGGTTCCCATGGTGTATTAGTGAGGTGATTCATAAAACAAGTCAGCTACAGATTTAGGATTAGTAATATCTGGACTAAGCGAAAATCTCTTTTAATCACTTTATATTTATACAGAGTCAGATTTACTATTGCATTTGAGGAGCATTATACCTTGAGAACAGTATCCCCTATACACTATAGACAGTCTGCTTTATCACATACACATTTCAATATGATACAGGACTTGTACTAGAATGTAGTCTTAAGTCAAGGCAAGGTGAAACTTCCTTCAGCCCTGCAAAAATGCATAGGAAAGGGTTAGAAGGATTAAACTCGTCATTTTAGTACTACTTACTGGTTTCTTAAGAACTGATTCTTGCTTAACCTTTAAGATTCTATTTTGCAAAAAGAAGTCAATATTGCTCTATAATTTTTCCATAATTTCATTCAGCATTTGAGGTACCAATAACTCTTGGTTTAAGCTTGATAAGTAACACAAATATTGTTGTTTCCTTCATCACTTTACTGGAGTTGGTGACTCATGAAATGGCTGTGACGCATCTGATGCTGCTACACTGTTGGCAGTGTTCATCTGTCACCAAATTTGATATAGGTACCAAAGATGTAAAAACAGTTTGAGGGAACAGAAGTTGAGAAGAGTATATATGTGATTTCTGAATGCACCATGTGTTTTCCTGAGCCATGCCCTGTGCTTTTTAAATGGTGTTGTTTGATTCTAGCCAAGTGCTACAGGAAATAAAGAAGAGATCCACTAATGAAAGCATTTTGAGTAGAAATTTCTTCCCTACCTTGATGGAAGAAAGGTTGGTGTCCTACCTGTTTCCCTACTGTCTTTGTAGAACAAATAAGAGCATTAAACACTGCTAGAGTTTAAAAATATCAAAACTGAGTTTTAAGAGATCTCAACAGTTTGGAAATATATTCAGCTGGAACACCAGGAGACTAAATTACTTTGGGACATCATCAGTAAGTCCATTAAAATATCACCATCTATTACATAAAGCAATAGAGAGCAAGAGGAGCTCATTTAGAATTAAATCTCCCAAATTCAGTAAAGAAAAGCGAACAACCATCTTCTTCCATTCCTAGTGTCTGCCGGAAGTAGATAAGGGAGAGCTTCCTGTCTTCTGTCCATTTGTATTCCTTCCTTCTACACCTTTTGATTGCTTTAATACTTCAGGAAATTGTGTTGCATTAAACTGTAGGTCTTTCCACTGTATAAACTTTGCAAGGGTTATGCAGTGTTTTCCAGACTCTTTAGTATGTGACTGGATTAAATGAGACGGGATCTTTCTCTAGAAAATAATATATTGCTAAATGGAAGTGAATGATATATGAGCTGCTCTCCAAGGAGTTGAGGTAGGTAAAAGGAGTGTATAGCATTTGAGATGAATGATCAGCATATGGAAGCTGGGAAAGTTAGTTGTTTGTGTATCAGGGTCAATGGGGTTTCTTATTTTCCCTTCCATGAAATAAGGTTATTAAGCTCCTTCACAGACATACTGGAGAGAGTCCACTGAAGGACCACATATATGATGAAGGCACCTCTCCTATGAGGAAAAACTGAGAGATTTGGGGCTGTTCAAGCTGGAGAAGAAGAGGGCTTGGGGGATCTTACCAATATCTATAAATACCTGAAGGGAGGGTGAAAAGAGTATGGAGCCAGGCTACGATCAGGCTCTCTGTGAACATGAGGAAGCGTTTTCTTCACTGTGCACATGACTGAGCATGGGAACAGGCTTCCCAGAGCAGTTGCTGAGTCTTCATCCTTGGAGATCTTTGAGAACCACCTGGATGTGGTCCTTGGCAGCCTGCTCTGGGTGGCCCTGCTTGAGCAGGGGTTGGACCAGATAGACCAGAGAGCCCTGCCAGCCTCAGTCATCCTGTGGTTCTGTGAAAGTGGAGGTAACAAAGCAAGATGAACATTTTAAACATGTAAGAGTAAACATGTAAGAGAGGTGTAAATAAGGTTAAATACTTGGGGTTAGTGTGTGTATGTATATATGCATAGAGAGAGATGGGAGTATGCACTCATTTTTCCTGCAGCATTTGGGAGATGGTGAATATTAGTTAAGCTTTGTAGCCTTTGAATTACAATTGTTCAGAATAAAAACAGAGATCCAAATATCCTTGTACATTTTAGAAGTTCAGAACTGAATCTATTCCAGTGTAATCCAATCTAATATTATGACTTTCACCTGTCCTTGAATTCTTGATCATCACTAACAGAAGAGAAGAATCTCTTAATCTGTATAATTAATTCATGTACTGAACACCAAATCGCTCTCTAAATATGTAGAAATAAATCACAGAAGGAAAAATCATTTCAGTCCAAAAAATATTATAATGCAGAAGATTAAAGAACTTAAAAATAATAAAAAATAGTAATTGGAGAGTTACGTAACAAACAAAACCCCTGAGGAAATGAGGGAAAACTCATATTTCAGGACTATGGCTCAAAACCTTTCTTTTTATTGATGGAATAAGCAAGATAAAGCAAATTTTATGGTAACTTCATCTGGGATAAATTCTTTTAATTTTAATTAAACAAATGCATCAGTGCCTTTTAAGTATTAGATGGAGGTGCTAAGTCACATACCTCAATGCAGTGACAGGAGCAGTACATTCTCTAGAACAGTATCATTCATCTGCTGTGATGATACATGGCTAGCAGTATCAGATACTGACTGTGCATGTGATCTTTTGAGTACATCTGTGTGAAATTTTGCTATCAGAGCCATGTGAAATGCTTCTCACATTTGAACAAAAAAGCAGAGTTTGTAAGTTAGCACTGACCTAGGGCAAGCAAGGCTTGCTTCTTGGTGATGAAAATGGCGTCCTCTCCCATTCTCATAGCCCATTTGCTAATAGGATATATTCTAGTGACATGCAAACCTTTTCGGGACACAGGGCAACAAGATTGCTCTCTACCATGTCTGCTGTTTCAAGGGAACATCTGGTTAACAAGCTTCAAGCTAGATGTTGATTCTAACTTGTGTGTCTGATTTTTATTTTTTTATTTTTTAAATTGGGTGGGGGTGAAGGAACCCAGGGAGCAAGGAAAAACAAAGCAACTACCTTGGATGATGCTCAGATAGGTACAGAAGTATTTCAGGGTTCAACCTTAAGTGTGGAACTATCAGAAATTTACATTTGCTACTTTGGTTTGGCTTTTTTTTTTTTTTCCCAATGGCTGTTACATATCAATCAGAGTAACTGCTTCAACTATTTTTCATTCGGATGTAGAAGAAGGTGGTGAAAGGCTATCTGAATATTTCAAAAAACTTTTTTTTTTTCCCTTATCTATATTAACAGTTACTACTTCAAAGAACTCAAATGGGAATGTTACCTCATTATTCTGAACTCATCCTTAACTCGTCACATTTTTCAGTTTCTCTTCATTACCATGCGGTCAGTTCTCTATGGTTGATGGAAATCTTGTAGGTTTATGGATTTGTTTCATTTGTCTCCAAGCAGGCTAAAAGCAGTGCAATTGTGTGGCACGCACGCCAGGAATCTCTCTGCTCCACAGCAGCCTTGCTAAAGCAAATACAAAAGACTCAGATCAGACACCAGGAGAGGGAGACGTTAGCACATCATAGGAACTGCTTCTGAAGTTTGAAGGACCTGCCTGTGATGCTTTTGCCTATACATCTGTTCTGCCTGTGGGTCCTTTAGTTATGCTTGCTTCCACACGTGCTCGCCATCACAGCCCATACCACTGGGCTCCAGCAGCTGTCCCACACACTAGATGACGTAAAGAAGTTATGTTGGACCAGATGATCTTGAAGGTCTCTTCCAACCTTAATGATTCTATGATTCTAGGTTTGTTTTATTTTCCTGCCCACTCCCTTTCTATTCAGTCACATTGTTGGAGTAGTTAGAGCTACATTTACAAATACCTTGTATAAGTGAGCTCTTGTACGTATAATTGGTAATTGAAGGGCGTGTTTTGGCATTCTTAAATGTTGTTTTTTAAACCTTTTTTCTTCATCGTTCTAGCATACACTAAAAATAAAGACTTGATTTGGACACCTGTATTGCCTCTCCATGTATTGACTCTTCTTACAACAATTGTCAGTATTATTTTTCTTTCATTTATAAGGGCTCTGTCAGGTTTCTGAAAAAAAACCTGATGAGTGTTTCAACTGTTAAATGGAGATTATGAATTTCCTTCAAATAGGAAAAGGCAAAAAATGACAATTACACTAAAAAATATGAAAATAATGCCCCATTCAAAAGGGTAAAACAAACTGCAAAAGCCTAGTGAGTTATAATTTTCTTTCACCTTGAATTTTGGATTTTCTCATTCAGAGCTGATTCACTGGTGTGCATATAACACGAACTTTACATTTGTAAACAGCTATGTAATAAATTTAGTGAATGGCTACTGGTCTTGAAATTAAAATTCCTATAGGAATTTTAGGAATAACAGTTTCTTAATGCATTTTGTATTTTTAAAAGCTTTTAGCTTTCACAAGTTAGGTCATTGCTATAGTATTTTTATACAGAGTTTTTTTGCAAGGGAGGAACATTAAATTTGATTGTATCTAATTGGTTACTTTGAGCTTATGTGTAGTCATTTATCAGTTTACTTTCACAATATTCAATATAGAATTTTTACCTTCTGAAAGTGAAGGCAACCTTTTTCTCCCCCTTTCCCCCTCCCTCCCCAAGATCATAGCCTTCCATTAAAGATTAAAAAAAAAAAAAAAAAAGTTTTATGGGCTTAAAACATGGATATTAATCTTGCACGTGTAAATTATGACTGTAAACCTTCATCATCAGGACTGTGTTTTAGATGCTGTTAGAAAATGGACTAAGAGAGGCATTTGCTAATTTAAATTGGCAAACTTAAAATTAGCCACTTAAAATAGACAACTAGGACCAGCATGAGATGGAACAGATGTGATTTATCTTTCAAATAGATCAGTCTAATGCATGTGTAGATTCCCTGATTTAGCTGGAGTTACTTCTGCTTAGATATACAGTAGCATATGGAAATTAGACTAGAGTCAAATATTGTCTTTTATGCTCTTGGGAGTTCTTTATTTTTTAACAGAAGAAAATGAAAAGTCACATGTAGAGCAAAGCAAGGTTAAAAAAAAAGTAAAAGATAAAATCATATTAAACACTCTATGCTCTATTATCTTCCTATTGCTCTGTTGTAAGAAAGGAACTAAAGCACAGAAAAGCTGTAAAAATGGAGGAAGGAACTGAAGTCAGAATATGATAGCTTATAAAGAGATGGTACACATAGCCAGGTAACTGTCCATACTGGAAAGTGCTACACAATGCCTCTTCAGTACAGTGCTTCCAAACCTTCTTATAAACATCCGTGTATAGAACGTCATCCTATAACTATTTATTAAACAAAACATTTGGGATCAAATTGTTAGTTTAAATTCTGTTATGAATGGAGAAAGATGGGACTATTCACTCTGCAAATCATAGTTATTTCCCTAGCTGCCTTCTAGTTCCGTGAAGAAAAGTAAATTGCTTTGGATCTAGCCTGCCTCCACATCTTGAGTGGACCAATTCAGAATGATTTACTGATCTCACTGCTAGCTTGTTCTGTTTGGCTAAACTTCATGCTTGTTTGCCTTGGTGAGAAATTCCACATGCTTTCTCCTTCAGGCTTTTAGGGACCATAACCTACTCACCAGGTATCCCAAAAACTATTTCAAAATGAGTATTCCAGTCGTGCACCAGTTAACAGTATTCATTGTTTGCCATACACAGCCTCTGCTCTGAAAAATCCATTTTGTATTGAGCTATTGGCCATTCATTTGCAGAAAGAAATACAGCATAGAGGACTTCTAGAACTGACTGGACTGTGGGATATTATTATGACCTGGATAACTATCAAACAAAGCAGTTAATTAGCAGTATGAATGAAAATCTGACTTAAATCCTGCACAATTTGGGGAAAGTTTGAGAGCATATACTCTGTGTGAGACAATATGCTGAAGTTCTTATATTCTTTCTCAGAATCATAGAACTGTTTGGGTTGGAAGAGATCTTAAAGACCACCCAGTTCCAACCCCTGCCATGGACAGGGATGCCACCCACCAGACCAGGCTGCCCAAAGCCCCATCCAGCCTGGCCTTGAACACCTCCAGAGATGGGGCATCCACAGCTTCTCTGGGCAACCTGTGCCAGTGCCTCACCAACCTCAGAGAAAAAAATTTCTTCCAAATATCTCATCTAAACCTACCCTCTTTTAATTTAAAGCCATTAGTCCTTGTCCTGTCATTACACACCCTGACCAAGAGTCCCTCCCCAGCTTTCCTGTAGGCCACCTTTAGGTACTGGAAGGCTGCTCTAAGGTTTCCCCTGAGCCTTCCCTTCTCCAGGCTGAATAATCCCAATTCCCTCAGCCTCTCTTCATAGGATAGGTGCTCCAGCCTTCAGAATATTCTGAAATATATTTCTCCAAGATAGTCCTATTTCTTCATGCATCTGTACCATTTTTCATCTTAAGGGTTATTTTACACAACGATGTTTTTTGCCTCTTTTTCAGTTTTGGCTTTGTTGTTAGGAAAGCTGCATCCTTTGATGTGTGTATTTTGAATGTTCCATGAGGTACTTGAAATGCTTGACACATAGGAAACTTTTTCAAGCAGCCTATGGTAGAAGAAAAAGTTATTCATTAAGCTTTTGTTTATTTCTTTTAGAATTCTGAATAATTCTCACTTATTTTGGTGACTCTCTTGCACTAGTATCTTATAGACTTACTTTTGCTAACAAGCGATTTTTTAAAGACCAACAAAGTATTCACTTTCTTGTAGCAGTTCTTGTGATTGCTTGGAGTCCTTTCAGTTGGTCTTTTGGTGGTGGCAGTGGCTAGTTGTTTGTTTTTTTTTTTTTTGTCATTCTATTTTTTTTGTCACTATAATGACTATAATAATCCAGAGTTAAAATTTATGTCCTGCCTTGCTCCTTCATGATCTCTTCTGAGTTGACATATAATCCTAGAATAATTCATATTTTGGCATCCTACATCTTTCATGATTTCCTTTCATTATGTGTACATATGGCTGGGCTATACACAGACTGTCAAAAGACATGCCTTGTTAAAAAGTACAGGTGAAATAATGTTAAATAAACATTCTAGTTTGCTTGGAATTGACCTTAGCTTTATAAATCTTTTATAGGAATGCAAGGTCATATCTAATGATGATTGAAGTCAATGGAATAAATTGTAATTTAGAGACCAATAATAGTTTTCTACATTTTTTAAAGAAGAATTAAGATTTGTTAACATGAACATATTCTTACAAAAACAAGTCTAACAGACATTGAAAATCAAAACTGCTTGGATTTTCACAAGAGTACTTTTAAAAATTGTAGCATTTACAAAGTATATTAAGTGTTGGAAGTTACTTGACAACTTGAACCTATTGCAGGATTACTGAAATATTGCAAGACATAAATACAATACAAAATAAATGTATTGAATGTAATTTAAAGAGTGACCTAAACAAATTATGTTTTGTCCTGAATAAATAAACTCTAAAGTGACAAAGAAGATTAATAATTTTAAAGGGAGTACTGGTGTGTACGTAGTGAATAGAGTACTGAAACTCATAACTTAATTTCACTTGGGCTACCTATTCAGGAAGGGATGCTGTGTTGCCCATTGGCAACCCCTGCCTGTATAAAACTTTAAAGAAAAATACACACGAGTGAAATACCGTGGCTAATAGGAAAACATGGCATAAAAAAATAAATAATAATAATTAAAAAAAGACGATAAGCTATTCAATTAGATCCTGTTCTATTAGAACGAGAAGCCTTACACCAGTTTCAATACATATTTGGAGATGAAGATAGTCTATAGAACTGTTTATAAGGGATCTTTTTATTTGAAATGTTAGGTTCACTGTACTAAAGAAAAGAGCAAACAAAATATATAATTCTGAAGGTTTCTGTATGAATTGTCTATCAATATATGCCCACTAATTAATGAAAGATTTGATTCATTTTTCCAGTGCTAGAATAGGGTAATGACCTAGTCTTTCCAAAAGAAATAATCACAGAAGACTATTGCCATGAATGCATCCTTTAGCAATAATTATCTTAGTCAGAAATTAAATAGCCTTAGTAATAGGATTTAGACCTGAATTACTCCTACTCTTGCCTACAAATTGATTGTCTTTCAAAATATTATTTTATATTAATTATGTATCACTGTAAAATCACCCTATATTAATCCTAATAAAACAACGTTAAATGCTTTCATACCTCCATATTAATTACACGTATATGGAAAATTGGTGGAAGAGAAAATAGATATGTGACTTTTCAAACTAACTGATATTTCCAGTGAAAAGGTGGTTGTAACCATGGAAATAAACTCCAAGTTTTCTAGCTGCTGTACTAGTAACTACTTGTATAAACAGCCCACCAGAAGTGGAACAACAAAAAGCCTTGAAGACTGTAACTGACCAAGCAATGTTCATGAAATCATTTAATTTTAATTTAACTTTAATCATACTACAGGTCAGATGAATGGCAAAGCAATGTAATTACCTCTCCTGGCTTTTACAATGTGTTGTGCTTACCAGGGTCTGAATAAAAAAGTATATCCCTAGGCCTCACTTGGAAGTTAGACTTTTTGGTTCTAACTGGGTTCTATCTGATGTGATAAAATTCTCTTTAAAACAGATATGCAAATGTTAGATTAAAAAAATACAACAAAAGATTGAGGAATGTTATCATGAAAAAAGTGAAAAAGATTGTGTGTAGTAAAATCCCACCAACTTTACACTGAAAACTGTTTTTTTGAAGTCTATTTTGAAAGGGAAACACATGCAGCATAGATTTTAGCAGTATTCTTATTAGCTGCAAAAGCTGAGCACCTGTTTAACACTAATATGCACATTTTATATGTACATTATTGACCTCATAGTGAGTTACAAATCTGAAACATCTAAATCCATACCTTGACTATCAGACTAGTTCACATACTATTAATACAGATGAAAACACACAATGTTTTGAAATGAAATAGTGAAATTGAAGGAGAAAATTTAACCAAACTAGAAAATCAAACTGGCTAGCCGTGTTTATTAATGCCTTAAGCCATCTCTAAACACTGTACAGAAAAAGGAAAACACAGATAATGAAAATTGTCATAAAATTTAAATAATAGTCATTGTAGAGAGTAATGCTTTTTAAATCTTTCTCACCATTTGAGTAAGTACTTTTTTTTTTTTTTTTTCTCCCTCAGTTATGTTAGAAGGAATCAGATGTCTTATTTCTGTTGACAACTTTTAGGCTTCCTTTCTTCTCTCTCTGCCCACTGCTCGTTAAAGAAGTTAACTTACGTTGTCCTTGCCTTACATATAACTCAGTTATCTCAAGTAATGACATGCATGGGGCTGCCCATGAAAGTAAAGATCACTCCACCTGAATTGGGTGGTAAGAGTGGAATATCTTCATCTTAAAAAGAGAATTTCTCAGAGGAAGGAAAACATAAGCAATCCTATATCAAAGAGAGAAAGTGATGAAAGATGAAGTAAGTAAACATTCAAAATAAAATATGGTGGCCTTTCTTTACGTTGTTACTGCTTTGCAAGGTATCTTTTTTCTCTCTTTTTTGATCTTGATGTGGCATGCCTTATGAACTGTCTAACTGCCCAGGCATGAAACTACTGAATGGCAAGTCTGCAGCTGCTGAAATTGATCTTATAGGAAGGCTAATGGAAAGAAGGCTAAACCTTTTTGCTGTGGATGAGCACTTCTGGAGATATGCTGTTTTTCAGCTCTATTAGGTCAAATTTGGAAAGATCTATTAGACTGTAAGTCTTGATTAATGGGAGAACTTGAAGGTCTGGTACCTTGGCACAAGAATATTTTAATGATGTTTTTGCAAAAGTTCTTAATTCACCTAATTTGCTTCAACAAAGCTGTTTGAGATAAGATATTATTGCTCACAGATGACTAAGCCCTGCATAGTTTTGTTGGTGTTCATTTGCAAGGGCTGTTCACAAAGTTCAATCCACAATGACTCCTTTTGGTGGGATGCTGAAGGAATTAGGGGAACAGAGAAGAATATGTAGAGCGCAGCTGGTCTGGGAGATGGAAAAGCAGCTTAGTGCTGCCAATGTATTATTTTTTGCTATCCAAAAGCTGTTTGAGACCAATACCTCCAGAAAGAAGTTCAACAAAAGGCCAATACTTTGCTGTGCCTCAGTGGAGAAACAAAGGTGCACTCAATCTCCTTGCATTACAAGTGTTTTTCTACAGAATGAACTCTGTCTATTACAGACTCTGTTTCCAATAGCTGTACTGTGTTCTGTGGGGATGGGGCCTGTTACTTGTGTGTGTAATACTGCATCCAGAATACACAAAATCTAAATTTAGCACTGCCCAGTTGAACTCCCAGTTGTTTTTTTTTGTTTGTTTGTTTTTCTTTTGTTTTTTACTGGCAAGAAAGAAAAATGTGTAAGTTTGAAAATATATACTTTAGTATTGTGTTTGCAGAATCATATTATGAACAATCTAGTGAAGCTTCTTGAAAATATATATAACTGCAAAGATGAAATTTGGAATACTTTGTAGCAAAAGATAAATTGTACACTTGTAGTAAATGTTTTGCATTTTGTGAATGCTTTGAAGAAAGAGTAGTTTCTTGAGGGACAATTTGAATGTTTTATTACAATCTTATAGATTCTGTGAAGCATGCTGTAGTTGAGGCAAAAAGAGGGTGGAGGAGGGAAAGGACACTTTTTCACTGTACTCGTGTCCAATGGCCCTTGGGAAAGGTGTGCGCTCATAATAAGCTTACCAAATAGGTGTAAGCGGTACTACTTTTTCTTATGTAAGGAAACTGATGGACAAGGAAACTGATAGATAACAGGATTCTTTCTGCCATTAAAATACACTTTTAAAAGTCTCATATTCTTCTGGCAGCTTGAAGGACAGAATAAAATGCTAGTATGAGGTGGAAGAGAAATTGCTTTAGACTGCTATTTCACATTTAAGCAAAATCTGTTATACTATTGGTTTCTTGTGTTGAAAAATCTATAGCTGTTTTAAACCAAACCAAACATGCAGAATGACAGAACATAGTACATACAGGCTTGCTATTTGTGTCAAAGTCTGTGTACTTCAGTCAGGACACACCAAACAAGGAATGTGAAAATATCTCCCTGGTTATAAAAATCCTCTTTTTGCAGCTGTGTCTAAACTGGGGGCTTCTGCCAGTAGACAGGTAACAACAGCATGTGCTGATCTAAACGTTATACTTGATTTCATTTCTTATTAAAAATGTCCTTTTTGAGAGAAACTGTCAACAGGTGGGTGGATACTCCTGTGTGTGCCATACTTTGACCTAACTTGTAGAGTAGAAGCGCTTCACATAGAGTAATCAGTGTTCTCATACTCCAGAAGCCATTGTTCCTTTTCTTGTCATGATCTTATCCCATGTAATTTGGGCATTTTCCCCCTAGTCCAGTGGTCCTACAACATTGCTCTATACTCTTTTTCTTTTCTCAAAGGTTGATCCTGTACAGTCAATAGTGTTCCCATCACTGTTTTAGAAACAGTAGGCATAATTTCTATAGAATTATAGCTACTACTATGCTAATTTGAAAATGAGAAACATGAAGGTAATGAAAACACACAATAGTGTTAGGATGTCTTGTCCACTTGCCAACTAGTTCTGCACCTTGGCAACTGCTATGGAAACACAAAAATATGAGGGCATCCTTGAAAGTACAAGGGAAACATCCACCTCCCTGCTGATGTATGTCAGTGCAAAAGTGGTTTACAACAGGGATGGCAGTCAGTTATGTACACTGATGATACTGAAGCTTACAGAGAAGGTATTCTAAACAATGCAGAGAAAAGAGGCAACAGAGCCTCAACATGAAATTCCTTGATGTGTTGTGGGTGTGTAAACAAAATACCTTTGGGAGTACCAGTGAATCACTGGAAGAGTTCTATGATATTATTATTGGTTTAATGGAAAATAATGCTCCAATCCTGGAGTATGGCACTGTTTAAAAATAATAATGATAAAAAAGAAATTGAAAGCATTAGGTGAAAAGAATAAATATGAAATAGGGGGAAAAAAAGTTGAAAGCAAGCTGTCTCTTCCACAGCTAGACAAGTTACAGAAGTCCAGTGTGCTTGGCTGACAAAGACTTAAAATAATGCCTTAGAGTGCCATTTGTCCATTGTAAATTGTGGTGCAGCGCTAGTGCGGTCAACAGTGGATTATTGCAATTGTTTGCTGTAGTTGGCTCAAACACTGGTTTTAAAGGATCCGCAAAGGCCCATTTTAAATTAGAACTGTGATGCAGCATTTTGTTAGAACTGTGTTAGAGCACTTTAACACAAACTGAACACACCAACAATAACATTCAAAACTTATCAAAAAAAAAAAGGAACTAAATTTTGTACCCTAAAAATGTTGAGTAGAAGCTTTCTGCTTCATCTTTTACTATATCTGACCTTTGGTGCTGGTTTCAAAGTGGCAGAGATCATAATATGACTGCTGTCTTGGCTGGGTGGATGGCTTTGGTGCTTAGAAATACACTGAGCTGCCTAGGAAGTATAAACAGTTCCACACATGTGGAGGTTTTGTGGGTCTTTTAGTAGCATTTGTTTGCTGTCTGAAAAGGACGTACAATCCCCTTGCACTTCTCATTACAACTTTGGGCTGGGCTGTTTTCTCCAGGAACTATTTATTTTGGTCTTGTCTCCTTTGCTATTTCAGAATTATGACCCATGCATGAATTTTCCTTTTGTTTTCCTGAAAGTGAGTTTATGATGAACAATGAATTTTTTTTTGCCTTTTTTTTTTTTCACAAACTGTTACCTCTAGGAAAATAATAAGTGTTCAGCCATTCTGCGTGAAATTTCCTAAAAACAGCAGTAGCAATGTCTGATTATATGGGCCACATATGCTCTTCATTAACAAGAGAAGACCTTTCCTTTGACAGATAATCTGGTTTACTAGGCACAAACACATAGATCTATTAATTTAGGCTTACAGAGTGAGAAATTGTCTGATTTCCTCAGTATCGATAGAACAATTGCAGATGTTTTTCAGGTGCCCTGAGAAGATGATGAGTGGCTCATGTGTCTAGCATCTAGCACATCATCTAGCACAGTGTTAGTGCAGTGTGATAGCACTACTTGCCTTCTTACTGCAGTACTGTAGGAGGGAAATGAGATGCTAAGAGGAAATAAAAATGATTCTAAAGACAGGCACAAAAAACTTCTACTGACATTAAAATGCTAGTCGCTTGTAGAATCAAAAGGGTGCATGGCTCTTACTGACACTCTTCTGGATGCTTCTCAGAGAACAGCAGTCCTAAAACATGTGAGCAGTCACATTGAAGTGCCAGAAAAGCTCACTATAACTCTAAGGATGTAAGTTCTAGTGTCTGCAGAGTTTCCAGGATCAAGAGTTTTTATGATCCAGTTACACTGTAAGAAACAGAGAAACACACCCGTTGTCAAGTGATATCCACTTTTACTATTAATAGTTTAAGTAGAAAAGGAATGGAAAAATTATTGCTAAGACGACGCAAGTATAGGAATTGTGTTTAAGAGATGCAAGATGAGTTACTACATCTTGACTGATGTTTAAAAAAAATAAGAAAATGTGATTTTCAGTAATCACTAGGGGGCACTCCTCTCCTAAATACATCACCAAAAAGGACCAGACAGTACATTTCTCAGTGACAGGAATATGAACGTGGGTCTGCTAAAAGTTTTCTGTTTCTCAGAGTAAATGCTAAAAGGTAAAAATATGTTGGTAATTGCCCTTGTGTCACATTCCTCAAATTTATGAATCTGACTAACTTCAATTTAAAATGGAATTTAGAAATGTTGGTTTCTTTTTAAAAAAAGAAGAGTGTTTCTTGAGGAACTAGTACTTTTAATGTATTCTCCTTGATTTCTTGTCTGTTTATGAAGAATATTATTAAATATCTTATTCCTGCTTAGAACTCAACAATGCTTGCACAAGACTGTCATGTTCTTAATCTTCATTGTTAGTTTGTAATCATTAACTTAACATTAGTTAATCCTTCCCTTATTCGTTATCCATATACTTTTGAAGAAATTTATAATTTAATATTCTTTGACTTAAAAGAACAAAATATGAAAGCTTTCCAAATATTCAGTGTGTGATCATTGCTAACTAGAACTCTTCAGACCTTTAACCCAGAAGAGTATTTTGATTCCCTACAAGTACCTTGGCACTGTATGTAGGACAATACAAAACAAACAAACAAAAAACACACAGTGCGTAGGACAATTGGTAAGTGGGTCAATCAGCGTAGGATCAGGGAAAGGAATAAATCATGGAATGGCTTGGGTTGGAAGGATCTTTAAAGGTTGTCTAGTTCCAACCTCCCTGCCATGGGCAGGGACACCTCCCACTAGATCAGGTTGACCAAGGGCCCGTCCAGCCTGGCCTTGAACACTTCCAGGGATGGGGCAACCACAGCTTCTCTGGGCAACCTCTTCCAGTGCCTCACCACCCTCTCAGTGAAGAATGTCCTCCTAACATCTAACCTAAATCTCCCCTCCTTTAGTTTAAAACTTTTCTCCCTGGTTCTGTCATTGTCTGCCCAAGCAAAAAGTTGCTCTCCATCTTTTTTATAGGACCCCTTTAAGTATTGACAAGCTGCAATGAGGTCACCTTGGAGCCTTCTCTTCTCTAGGCTGGACATCTGGAGCTCAGCCTTCCTTCATAGGAGAGGTGCTCCAGCACTCTCATCATCTTCGTGGCTCTCCTCTGGAGTTGCTCTAACAGGTCCACAAATTTCTTGTGCTGGGGGCCTCAGACCTGGATGCAGCACTCCAGGTGGGGTCTCACAAGGGCAGAACAGAGGGGGACAATTCCCTCCCTTGACCTGCTGGCCACTCCTCAGTTGATGCAGCCCATGATGCAGTTGGCCTTCTGGGCTGCAAGCACACCCTGCTGGCTCATGTTGAGCCTTTCATCCACCAGAACCCCCAAGTCCTTCTCTGCAGAGCTGCTCTCAATGAGTTCCTCTCCCAGTTAGTGCTCGTGTCTGGGATTGCCCAAACTCAGGTGCAGCACCTTGCACTTGAACTTGAACCTTATGCGGTTCACATGAGCATGCTTCTCCAGCTTGTCCAGATCCCTTTGGATGGCATCCCCTCGTTCTGTTGTATTGACTGCACCACTCAGCTTGGTGTCATCTGCAGACTTGCTGAGTGGTGCACTCAATCCTGTTGTCTCTGTCATTGATAAAGATATTAAATAGTGCTGGTCTCAAGAATGAAGAAGGAAAAAAAAAAGAAAGTAGTGTCACTATAAAACATGAAACAATATTACAAGTCAGCACTAGTTGATTTCAGTACTTAAGTTTCTTCAGTTTAGTTTGCAATAACCTCTTAGCAAAACTCAGCCCAAAATGCAATATAGGGTTAGAACAATGGTCACATTAGTCAACATACACATATTCTTTTTCAGGCTGGGAAAAGTGCAGTGAACAAGTTATAGAAAGGACAGTTATATTTTAAATACCAAGTTTGTTGTTAAGAGAAAAGCATTAATTGCATGCTCTGTAACTGCCTGTCTCTTTATACCCTCTGTGTACATGGCCTAGGATCAGGGATAATCAGATTCAAACATAATTCTAAGTCTTTAGTGATTAGGGCAGACTTCTGGCATACTTAACGTGACCTGGTATGTAATGATCAATGTAGTCTATTCATTTAGTGTTTTACGTGGCAGTTATAATTTGCTTCTATCATTCTGATTCTATGTACCATTGTCAGAACAATTTCTGGACAGCAGATGTCAAGATGAAAATTTCATATGCAGAAGTTCTATGGCACTGTCTAAAAATGTCTTTGCTCTGTCCATCAAAATATTTCTTATCAGCATAGCTTCCATTTTAGTCTGAGAACTAATATATATTCAAAAACCATTGAACTTATTCTCATGCTACTAAGATAGTTACAAGTTTGATGTCAAAAATTAGAAAGTTCTATGTCATTCTCTCACTGCTGGTTTTCAAGCTTCTCTTGGTGCATGATTCCCTCCCTCTACCAGGAGCACTTCAGATGACAATGCAATTGCTTATTGTGAGTCTCTCACAGAAAGAAAGGATTGAGTCATCTCAGCATCATGACTCTGATGTGAACTAGCACTGTAGGTGGTCAGCAATGTAAAATGATGGGGAGTGACAAAGAATGGGGCTGTTCCTCTTCCTTGATTAAAAGGATGTCTTCTATCCCGTGACTAAAACTGTTCCTATTATGTAATTCTGAAAACTGAGAGACCCTGTTATTAGGAACAGATGGTACTTCGATAGAGCTCTGATAAACACAAGCCTAGATGCTATGTAGTATTTCGGAAAAACTGGGACACTGATTTCTTAGAATTTGGCTGGATTTGTATAATTTAATGAATGTAATTTGTATAATTTAATGAATGTAATGCCTCCTTCAAAGGTGTTGATATTTTGGGGGTTGGATTCTCAAAAATGCATGGATCTACATTAGGAAAACATGGTTTGCTTAGCATGTGGGAAAATTGCCATCTTAGAGAAATTTAGATTTGAGACTGGATTAATGGCAATTCTCCTGGCAGTATCTTGTGCCCTTTGAGCCAGATCATCCTAAAGGAAAATCATCATTATGTAAAGGGCATGCAAGTTTCCAGCAGGTTTGTAAATTGTTTTCCAGACTCCTCCTCATGTGTAAAAAATTTCATGCCTTTCACATCTTCTTTCATGTCAAATCTACAAGGAAAATCGTTGTCCTAAATCTTTCTGTAGAATCAAAACTTTTTAAATATTGTGTATGTGTGTGCATGCTTTGATAGCACTGAAATGAAATGTAAATTTGAATTTAATTTAATCTGAATATTCAGAATTTGAGTCTAAGATAGCAGTAGAAGTAATTTGACTAAACTAATTCTTTATTGTCTAAACACTTTGGGTTCCTTTCCTCGCCTATGGTCTACCTAAGAAGCCAGCTGGTAAGAAATTTCCAGGTCTCTGAGCAGGCTCTGTGGCTGAACTACAGCTTCTACAATCCATCATGGTCTCCTTTGAGGTTTAGACATACATCTGGCCCACAGAGATTGGGAATATGAGGAATTTAGTCTTTGAAATACAGCAACTACACATTGCAGCTAATTAATTATGACAAACACACAAATTTACCGTTCAGTTACTTTTTGACAAAATGGAATCTTTCAATTTGGTTAAATAAAGTGGTTAATTTTTATCTTGCTATGTGAAAATCCACACTGTATAAGTAGAAGCATCATCCAATAGGGGGAAAAATGATTTTGCAGATTTTTTTTTCTTTACCATTTAACAGGATTACCTGTTAACTGGAGTACCATGTTCTGCAACTAGGTCTCCCTTTTCTTAATTCTTTAGGTTTCCTTCCTTTCATCCATCCATCCATCCATCCATCCATCCATCCATCCATCCATCCATCCATCCATCTTTTTCCTCCTTTCAACCATCCTTCTTCTGATTTTTCATGTATCAAAGGTGCCAAAAAGATTAAAATAGTAACAAGAATGATCGTAAAGCAAAATATGTACTTCCTACATATCCTGATTAAGACAAAATGCCAATCGTGAAACACTGCTGACCATTCAAAATGAACAAATTAACAGCTCAGTATAGAGAGATTTGGCTGGACATTGCAATAATTTACAAATTTGTACCAGTCTTCCGAATAGCTTCATCAACGCCAGTAATCTGGAAGGGGGGCTGTAGTCTACAGCAGTGTTGTTTGTGTTGTGTCCTTCTTGTTTCACATCAATTTTCCACCTCTGAAATAGACCAAATATATGATTATTTATTAAGTTAACAATGCAGACAAAGCAGTCAACTGAAGAAAGTGAGAGGAGGAGAATAAAAAGATTGAAAAAAATGAGTAAAAGAGAAACTGGATATTTGTATTCTGGAAATCACAGAAAAGGCAATGAATTGGAAGAGAGTGATTCTGAAAGGCAGTGAGTGACAAAGACAAAAAAGGTAATCTTAATAAATGACATTTCTCTAAGCAGGCAATGTGCCATTGAAAGGTGTCCCACACCAAACTTCATAGTTTCATATTTCAAAATCAGGCACAAATGTGCAGAACCTCTTCTGAGTTATATCCCGAAAATCCTGCCTTATTCTTTGCAAGATTTATGATGCACTTTATTTAATTTTAAATTACACAGTAAGTTAAATGATTACAGCACACGCTTATAAAAAAAAATAATAGTTTCAAAGACTTAGACTGCATATCAAGGCTATTTGTAAAGGAA
Organism: Anser brachyrhynchus; assembly: GCF_964034855.1. NCBI lineage: Eukaryota > Metazoa > Chordata > Aves > Anseriformes > Anatidae > Anser > Anser brachyrhynchus. Next base: position 28,042,242 of record NC_137698.1, read on the forward strand.
TTGCACATAATTGCCCCTTATTGTCTCTAAATGATTTGGTAACAAGGTAAGACATACAGCATGTGTAATAGCGCCTACAGGCCCGAAACAAATTAATGTAATAGGCTCAAATGTGTACTTTCATTAAATTAGGTGTTTGATTAGAAATGGACTTGGCTCCAATTGAAGATGTGGTTTTGAAGAGGAAAAATATGCCAGTAAAGTAAAACCATGTAATTATGTAATATCTTCTGCAGGTATAGAAACAGAGCCAAAGAATAGATGTAGTTTGTGATCTGACTGTAAAGTAAGTAAGATTCATCTTCTCCCCTTGCCATACAGATTCCTTTAATGTTTACACTTGCTCCTAAATCTAACACAATAACTAAACGTCATTTGTTTTTTAATTATGGTTGTGTCAATAAATCTTCTTATTGATACTCCCTAAATCCCAGTAAATTACAGAGCAAAACTCTCTTGAATACATGTAGTCCTCCAGATTTAGAATCATAGAATCATTTATGTTGGAAAAGACCTTTAAGATTATCAAGTTCAATCATTACAATTTAAATCGAGGTCCAACCACTTTACATCAAGGTAAAGCTTTGTTTTAAGTGGATGGTGGGTTCAACCAGACTGAAAATTGCATCACTGTGGCTATCTAATTCCATAGTTTAATTCGTCAGCCTACAGTTACTCAATAAAGTATTCCAGGTCAACCCATCATCACTACAAGATACATGATACTTGTTGGGGAAAGCCTTTGCCCAGTTTCTGGCAAAAGAAAAGGTGATTATGTTTGATCAGCTAAGCTTTTACTTTCTCAAGACTTTAAATCTTTCCCTTAAATCTTTATACTTTCTGAATTTGGAAAGATTTCTGTCTTTCAAAAGCACAAAGCTAGGCCAAATTAGTAACTATTTTTGTAGCTACCAATTTTTACTCTAAATTATATGTATAGTCCCGGTTTCTTTTATTAAGCAAAAAAAAAGTTAACTTTTTTTTTTTTTTCATAAATGAAACTTTATATGAACATTTTAAAACATGATTAAAATGCTCTGGATTTGGTGAAATGCTCTGTAACAGTCTTGGTAATATGTCGATGTCTACATTAGATGTGTCATAATATGTGTTATATTCAGAAGATAGGCCTTGATAAATGGCTGTATCCAACAAACAATATCCAAACATTGTACTGTATCTGGTGCTTTGAGTAGCATGCATCAAATGTTTCATAGGAAAAACATTATTTTCTCAATAAGAGGGATTTCAAAAAAGACTTAAAATATGAACTGATACAAAGTAGAATATTTCTCAATTTCATAAATTTGATCAAAAATTGGTTTAATCAATTTGATTAAACAATGTCATTTTAATTAGTGTTTTGGGAAAACAGAAAAAACTAAACTCAGTTTTGCAGAAAAAAAGTAGAAAGAATCATTTAGAATGTTGAAAAATGAAAATGCCTTAATATTAGAATTTTATTTGCCATCAAATCATTGTTTTGCTTGTTACGTTATGTATAGGCTAGAGCCATTGTTAAGAGAGACATATAAGAATTTTAAGAACCCTGTCTCGTCAAAATAAGATGTAAAATCAGACAATGGCTTGTGGTCAGGGAGAGTAAACATTAGAAAGGAGATTAATTAGCATGCCAAAAGATCTTTGCTAAAATGAGGAGGCTACAATGGGGCTGAAAATCTCCAGCTGTGCAGAACTATCAGGAAGGAGGAAAAAGTGGTAAATGCAGAATCAAAAAGGACCCCTACCTGTTTAATCAACTACAATGATTAGAATAATTCATGGATTTTTCAAATTGTACAATGAACAGACATTTCTTGAGATGCTGGTGAGCTCCATAGGAAGGAAAAACAGGAGAGCTTGTTTCAGAGTAGTTCAGAGGAGAGAAAAAAAAGTTTTCTGTAGATATGTCACATGCATTTTTTCATTTTTTATTTTATTTTCAGTCTTCTTCAAAAGAATGAAGACTTAGCCTGCATAGTACCTATCTAGTTTGGGATCTGTGAAAAAGAGTTTCATTTTTATGTACTTCATCTTCTAGTTTTGTCTGTACTAGAAACACTTGTCCAGATAAGTTATACAAGTGGATTTGCAGTGACATAGCTCACTCCAGGCCCCTTTTTCCAAGCAATTTATAGCTTATTTCAAACCCCCAAATCCATAATAATTATTATTTTTTTTAATGAACCCAACAATAATACATTTTTCACCTCATAGTTTCATCCACAGTACCTTTTTCTGAACATAACTCAGATTATTATTTCCTACCCCTGGGGAGGAAAAGATTTTGTTTTTTTACAGAACTACTGAAAACAGTTAGATGAGAAGACTTTGCAGATTATAATGAATAAAAATAATTGAAAGAAAATTGACATGCAGACATACAAGATTACTCTTGACATCAAGACACTGTGTTCTAGATTTTAAAATATAGTTAAAATTGTTCACTGGATATGAAGAGAGTTTTACATTTTTGAACATCAGAAAATACAAAATGTTATTACATGCTTTCCTGTAGATACAAACTTAATTTTAACAGTGACAATAGCTGAAAATACTCAGTACTGAAAGTGAAAAATAAAGATTTCATATTCAGAGAAGAGGCTTATCTTGAACAGACTCTGGTCAAACAGCTGCTGAGGTTGGTGTGGAAGTTAAAGGATACATTTCTGCAGCTTGTATTTTATGAAAAGTCAGATTCCTCTGTGTTTAAAAGCTCTGGATGAAGAACTCAAAACCCATGAAATTCTCCTATCTGCACAGGCCTGAGTTCCAGGATTTATCTATGTGAGCTCTTTCATCTGCTGAGGTAGCCGCGGCTGTATAGAATGGCAGAAAGATTAGGTGAGATGTCAGGCAGAGATGTCGCACCAGTAGGAAGCCGTTCTGTTTTTCAGTTCTAGGCTTGTGAGGACTTGGCTAAGCCCTGCATTGAGATGGTTGTCTGCCCCTGATCCTGGACAAGCCCATTCATCATGCCTTATTCTGATGGGTGTATAAACTGTCAGTAGCACAGATAGATGTGTGCTTTATGCTGATCACCTGAGCTCCTGTGCTGTCTGGATCCTTGCTTGTGCTTTCTGGCTTTCTGACAGTAGTTGTGTCAGCAGAGATGCGCAGATGTTTAGCAATCCAATTACATTCCTGAAGAATGAGCATCTCAGAGCATTTACCCAACAGGGTAAATATTAAGGATTAAATTGCAATAACAGCAGAAGAATAGGGAAAGTCATAGAAGACCAAATTTATTAAATCTCGAGGTCTGCATCTGCCTGAAATTGAAGATGAAAGTCAAAGAAGATTACTAGAGATGAATATTTCAAAGCACAGTTCAAGACACAAGTATCAAAAGCCAAGGTGAATCTGAGATGCAGCTAGCAAAAGACTTCAAGGTTAATGAGAAATCATTATGAACATTGTATTAGTATAAAGAGGGCAAAAGAAAGGGAAATGGCCTTTGTGCAGGTGGAATGTAGAGAAAAGGTGAAAGCAGGGAAACGGAAGGAACAAGTATTTAAAACCTGTGTACCAAAGGTCAAGACCATGTAGCTGGTTAACTCAGCTGTCACAGCAGTGACAAGGAAGCAGCTTAGATAAGACTTTGTAGCAACTCTGTTTTATAATTTTTGTGAAAAATATGATAATTTTCATCATATTATGAACTCTCCCCCTGAATATTTATACAATTCCTTGAAAAAAAGTGTCAGATTTGCTAGCAGTTGCTTTTGAGAAACTGTGGAGAACAAGTAGGGTAACAGATGACTGTAGAAGTAAATGAAAAGGGTTTTAAGAAAAGTACCTTCAAAATGACAGTGTGTCGAGAAGGGATCAGAAAATTAAATTCCTGTTGTCCAACTCTCAATTTCAAGAAAACACAGGAAAAGATAATTCAGTACACTAGTTCTAAGCATCTGGATGGTAAAAAGAAGATGCATAGCAGACAGCATAGATTTGACACAAGAAATCATATCAAGCCAAACTAATTTATTTTTATGAAGCAATCCTTCTGCTCTGATCAACACTGGGTAGGCATAAACAAGGTGTTCCAGTGTTCAAAGCACTGATGATGAAAAAACAGGGAGACTGATTTGAAAAATTCAACAGGATAGTAGGGAAAGTGATCAGAGGTCTCAAAGCCATGGCGCAAGCTTGAAAGAATAGGGTAAAAATACGATAAAAAACATCACAGACAGGAAATACGGAATGGGAATCTGATAATACAGAAAAGACTACAGAACAGAGGAAGATATTAATTTGTTTTTCATGTTTATGGTGAAGATGATTGACCATCAGATGTAAGCTTAAACTGAAACCTTAAAAACTCAAGTATTGGAAACATCTTCCAGAGCCAGACTTGTAAAAGTCACTGACATAGAATAAGTGTGCAGTTTCCATCACTGACTGGGACTCAGTGGTGGTCTAATAATAGATTGAGATTGACATCTGCCAGGATTGACAAAATATAGCTGGTTTTGCTTGTGGGCAATGGAATGGCTACGTGTTTCCTTGGGAGTTCCTTCAGGGGAAAAAAAAAAAAAAAAAAGAAAGATTTTTAACTGCAAGGACTATATTATTGTATTTACATAAACTTCATGCTTTAGTGCCTTAAATGAACATATTCTTCATTTGCACAAAGTGGGTAAAGCACTTTTGAGGCACTGTTTTCAGGGCATAAATTTCTTTGTATTTCTTAATAATTTCTCAGCATGTCCCCTCTGTTTCATTATCAACTTATGCATATAAACTTTTCTTCCAGTGCAGCTCTAGGCATCTCTATTACAGATTCCAGCACCCTTTCATACAACATACATAATTACATATATACTTCCTTTTTTTTCTCTCCATCCTTTTCCATAAGCAACATCCATATTGTTTATGACAATCTACTACCGTTGTATGTGTATATTACCAGCTACACCATCTTCTCTGCTATCCCCCTGACTCCATCAGCTAGTCAGCTTTAATATTTGAAAAATCTGTCATACTGAAAGCTTGGAAAACATATCATATTTTGAATTTTGAAATTGAGAAGAAAGACATTTTTAATAATAATACCAGTATTTCTTAACAGAACAATGATGAAAAGAGCTATAGCTCAGTTTCTATGATCTCAGTTTAAAATTATGTACCTGTTACCATTAATTTGATTCTCTTACCACTACAGCGATACTGGATTCCCTGGCGCATCTTAACGATACCATTTTTAGTCACATAAGTATGTAAGAATGCAGATATACTTTCTGTGAGAAATGTAGTTATATTTAAAATAAAGAATAATTCTCAAGATACGAAAATTAGATCTTTGAAGAGTGGTGAAATTATTGAGGAAAAAAAAAAGAAAACTTCTTAGTTTCATCTTCAAAATGCCATTTCAATCAAGCATCATTTTTTGTGTGCTTGAAGAAATGGAATTACCAACTTGTGTAAAGTCCTTGATCAGAATGAGGCTCTTAAACCAATTATGTGGAGATCAGAGTGCTTAAAGTTATGAGGAATACATTTAGAATTATTAAAGGCTTCAAATAGCTTGGTTCAGGCAAAAGTACATATAATTGATCATTTAGTATGTGTTGTCAGTAGAAACTGTAGTCATCGGTGTGGAAGATCACTTTTTAGACAAATCGCAGTGAAACTTTTGTAAAACCCAAACCACATCAGAGCTCACTTTTCTAAGAATTTTTACTGAAAACAAATCCCAGCCACTTTTATTTCTATTCTCCAGTTATGGAAAGATGCACCATAACTTAAAGTACTGAATAATATTATTATAACTGAAAAAGTGCAATACAGATGAAGCAAAATCAAAACAAATTACCTCGACTGCTAGGTAAATGAAGCCACAAAATTGGGGATTGGGGTGTTTTTTTTTAAGTTTAAATAAGTGTTTTTTACCAAGGGGGGGAAAAAAGCTGAAGAAGAAGAAGAAAGATCATTAGTTTTATAGAGAAATTTCGTCTTTGCCAAAGGGCAAAGGGGCTTGTAGGAAATTAACATGAAGATTGACAAACACAAACTGGATTGTCAGAAAGTGATTGTATAAGGGACTGACTCTATAACCCCGCTGAGAATAACATGGCTGTGATATTGATTCTTGTTTAGCCTCTGTACAGTCCTTCCATCCCTTTGCCTTGAATTTTTTGATTCATTTATTAGAGAATATAGTATTATTCTGGGTAGGCTGCATTTTCAGTCAGGACATAAATCTTAATCTTGCAGTCATCCTCTGTATCTATCAGACTGGTGACAAGATTCTCATTGATTTTCGTGATACAGGTTTAGGAACAGAATGGTATGTATTATGTGGTGTAAGATGTGGGCTAGGGGACTTAATTCATACTTCGGTATCTGTCTATAGTTACAGTTTATGACCAAACTCAAAATTTGCTAGGATCGCTCAGAATCTCATATTCACACCTCTTTTTGCATAAAGTGGCATTTTTCTCCTTACTGAATCTGGGAATGTCTGACGGAGTTGAGCCTAGTTTCAACTCCAAAGGTAACTGTGTTTTACCATGGAGTACAGTTCCAGGTAATGCACCAGGAGTGCTGTGTTCTCTTAACACACCTAGTAGCCTTCTGGTGGGTTAGCCTGAACTAAAAGCCCGCCTGCCCACTTCACGAGCAGGGCAGGGAGAGAGAATAGGAAGACCAGGAATGAGAAAGTTTGTGGATTGAGATGAAAGGCAGGGAGACTGCTCAGCAGTTACTGCTGCAGACAAAAAAAAAAAGACCTGGAGAAAATTACTTTATTGCCAATTACTAATGTAACTGCTAATTTGGATAGTGGGAAACGAGAAGAGGAACATTAGGACAACCTTTCCTCCCCCTGTACCCAGGCTCAACTTCTCCCTGTGCCCCAAGCAGCAGGATGGGTTTGGGAGGGTGACAGGGTCCAGTCATTGAGTAAGGGTTTCTCTTTGCTGCTTCTTCTTTCTCTCATGTTTCCTCTGCTCTGGCATGAATTCTCCATGGGCTGCGGGCCTTCAGGAAGACGTGCTGTGGTGTGGGTTCTCCACAGGCCACCGTTCCCCTAGGTATATCCATTGGCTCTGGCGTGGTGGGCTGCGGTGGATATGGCGGTGCATCTCCTGCTTCCCCCAACTTTGGTGTTGGCCCTTTTTGCTGCTCTTTCCTTCCCCAGCTCCTCACAGCACTTTTTGCCCCAACTATGCTTTCCTGGAGGCACCACCAGCCCGGCCCGCTGGGCTTGGCTGTGGCCTGTGTGCCGTGCCCATGGTGCGGGGCTGACATGGGGCAGCCTCTCGCCTCCCCCCACAGCCTCCCCCAGCCACTGTGCCATGGGCACCCACCTGATGCACACCCGAAACGACGCAAGCAGTGCGAGTCTGGGGAATCAGGCACGCATCGCAGCGCTCGGTGAACTGGGTCACCAGGCGGGCTGGCGGAGCTCGAAATCAAATATGGAGCAAGCCACACCAGGGAGGAAACCGAACCAGCTCTGCACCTCGCCCATTTCTAAATCACATTTAACCAGCTCAGGAAGGAGGGCGGCTGTCACCGAGGGCTGAGCTGCCGTACGGCCGCCGCAGCTTCGAGCCCCACCAGCCGGGTGAGGAGCGCCGGGCTCGGGCACCTCAGGGCCGGCAGCCATCCCCCCCCCCCCCTCACCTCAGACCGTTAGCCCCGGCGCGGGGCGGGGCGGGGCGGGGCCGGGGGGCGGGCGGGGCGCGGGGTGGGGGGCTGCGGGCGGCGCGGGCAGGCAGCGGGCAGGAGGCAGCGGGCCGCCTTTCCGGCCGCGGTGAGGAGCGCGGTTGCGGGGCTCGCGGCAAGGTGACGGGCTGGGCAGCCTCCTCTTCCTCTCCTTCCCCTCGCCTCTCCTCCCTTCCCCCTCAATGCGGCGCGCCGGGCTCCCTTTCCACCTGCCCCTTCCGCACCCCTGCCCGTTTCGGGCGGGCGCGGCGTGGGTAACCCGCCCTCCCCACCCTGCCGTGTCTCCTCTCGCCCAGATGCTGAAGGTAGCAGCCTTGGTGTGCGTGTGCGCGGCAGCCTGGTGCAGCCCGGCGCTGGCGGCGGCGGCGGCCGGGGGCAGACCGGACAGCGGCAATTTTCTGGACGATAAGCAGTGGCTCACCACCATCTCCCAATACGACAAGGAGGTCGGGCAGTGGAACAAATTCCGAGACGTAAGTTCAGCCCTTCCCTGGGAGCGCCCCTCATGGGGGCAACCGCAACTTTATTTTCGCCCCCGATTTCATTCCGGTTCTTTAAATCCCCGGCGGTGCCCGGGCGCTGCGAGAGGAGGAGGACGAGGAGGAGGAGGAGGGGGGAGGTGTCGCCGGGCAGTTCCCGGCGCGATGCCGCCGCTGAGCGGCCAGCCCGGGCCCGCTGTGCCCCGCGGTTCGCCGGGCGCTCTGCTCGCACCTCCGGGGCCCTGCGGCAGCCGCTCCCCGCCCGCGGCTGGTGGCGGCGCGGGGCGGCCGCTGGAGCGGGGGTGGGCTGAGGAGGGGGCGCGCGGCGGCCGTTGGGCCCCGGCGTCGCCCCGCTGTGGGCTGGCGGCGGGCAGAGCAGGGCAGGGCGGCTCCTCACCTTGCCGTCCTCACCTCGGCGGGGCTTGGAGCGCCTGGCAGGCGGTGCCAGAGCCCCCGAGCCGCCCCGACCCCAGTCTCTCCCGTTACGAAACCCGTCGGTGGTTGTCCCCCTTGGGAGCGCCTCGCTTTCCTGAGGAGTTTGTTGTAAGTTTAGCAAAGCCCAATGCGTCTTCACGAGGCCGTCCTGCGGTTTTTGATGTCGCTTTTAATAACCTGAATTCCAAGCGGGCAAAATCAATCTCTCCTTAGCCTCGCTGCATTGCTTACTGGGTTTCTTTGATTTGGTTCACAACTTCGGTGTCAACAGGTTCCTCGTGCTGCAGCTTGCTGGTGATGGGTTTGCCATCGCAAGCTGAAGTCGGGGGCTCCAAAAAGTCTCATATTTTTATAAGGAGTCTCATATTTTTATGAGAGCTATAGTGTACTTGCCATGCATGTGGATTTTGGCTTTATATATATGCTGCATGTGGGATGCAAACTTGGCTATTTATGTTAAGTAACTAGGGAGGAAGAGTTACTGTAAGAGTTGTGGGAGAAGTTAATTCCACAATAGCTTCTATTAAACAGAATTAATTTAGCATGTGACAACACTCATGTTAGTGTTCAGATGTTTTTGTTTACTTGGAACAGCTTAAAATGTAATAGTCACATGAAAAATATTCAGTGTACTGTACCTTGGGACCTGTGTTTTTAGAAAAAAATGCGCAGTGCCATAAAAATGTTTTAGGATGAAAGGCTGCTGCTGGAAAGCACCAAAATAAGTACATCAGTTATGTTCTATAACGGGGCAAAGTTGTCTATGTGAGGACTACCCTGCGAGGCTGAAGAAGCTAAGTGCTGCCTAATGCCCGTCTCCTGGGTGCCCACTGACATATACTGTAATATTGGATATTAGCCAGATAATTTATTCTGTGACAAGTAGGTGTCCCCAAGGGTTTTAGGAGTGACTGCTCTGAGAAAGTACTGCATACTGATTCACCTGAAGCAGCTTACAAATAGGCTGGCTTATTTATTTTTACGCTGTTGAAGTTCTATAAGACTGGCTCTTGAGAGAGGAGTCTGCTTTTACTTCTTGTGCAGAATGCTTATATCCTATTGATTGTTACTTGATCTGGAATATTTATGGATGAGCCTCATGCTTGACAAGGCTCTCCCTTTAAAGCGTGGATGGCTTTCAGTAATTCAGAGCTGGAAAAAAAATAAATTATGAGTTAATCTACCTGCACAATCATGAGTTATAGAAAAATATCTTGTAAGATGCACTGATCAGCTGATCAGTTATCATCCTTAAATATAACACTGTGGAGAAGTTTTATTAACATCCTCCAGTTTTATATAATTAGCAAATTTACTTGAATGACTGACTGTAATTTGTGGGTCTTGAATTTGTGATTAGCAATTTGATTAATGATTCAAATGTTTCCCCCCTGTTACGGAACAGTGCAAATACACCTTAAACATATGGAGGGGTAACTGTCTTGCAGAGTTAAAATAAACATGGGCCTTGCATACATTTGTAACTTAATTCTATGTTTTCTGAACAGAGCAACACATTTGTTGTAGGCTTTAAATACCCTACAGATATATGGGTGAGATTGAATTCTGGTGTGAAAAGAAGTATTTAAAGGCTTAACTTTAGACTTAACTGACAAGACTGATTAATGTGGAAGATAATGACCCTGACTCTGGTCATTGACTCAGTTTCTTAAGAGTTTTAGGTCACAGCGAGAAAGAACATAGTCATTGAGAAAGGGAACACCTACAAAGCCTAAGCCAGAATATGACTTTGAGATTTTGTTCTGTTTTAAATAAAAAAACAATCTTACCAACCTCTAAAATGTCATGCTTGTCAGTAAAGTTTGTTATTAACATGATACTAATATTAGCTGACGTCATTTCAGTACTTTGTACAGTCAGAACTGTAATGACTCTTCAGTTCTCCTGAAAGATCTTGACCATTCCAACAAATCTGTTGAAAATGATGAAACAAATCTAGGAAAGAACTTTGCTTTACTTTGCCTAAACGTGGAACAGTGGGAAGTTGAGTGCACATCAGATGCTCTTTTCACATCTTTTCTTGTGCAAAAATTGAGAATAGGCTCTTAGAGATGAGACTTGGTGGGATGGGGATAGGGGAAACATGTTCTTCATATGGCAGAGATTAGCTCTCCCACCTTATACGTGTGATTATGTACAAGGCTCTGTTTGTTTGCTGGGGAGGAAGAGATTTTAACTCACTCTGCTTTTTCCTGTAGTCCAGTTGCTGAGTAGCGGCAGCTCTTTTGTCACTAAGTAAGTCTTGGAGTTGATGTGTTTCTTACATTTTTTCAAGCTGCCTGGTTAGGCTGCTTCAGCAGCCATGATGCTGGGATGTCCTAGCCCACGTGTTCATATCCCTTGTTTATCTCATGGCTGGGAATTGAGGTTCTTTAGTAGACACTAAGTTGGGGGCATCTTCTTATTTCATATTTCGCTATATTTATGGTGTTCTGTGCTAATGGTCTCATCCATGATAGTTGGACTTATATTTTTAATAGATACATTTTATAAAAATATGTACTTTGTCTAGAATGAAGATTATTCCTTTAAAAAAATGTAATTGAATAATGGTGTTACACTTACACTCTTCAACTTTTCACATCCTAAATCTTACATATTAAACATTGATTACCTATAATGCTCTGAATCTGTGGAGGAAAACAAAATTTAGGAATAGTTTATTTTCTCTATGATGTGATTCCAAATAATGATATTAATTTTAATGTTAAAACCAAACATAGTGTCTTTGTCATTTATAATCACTTCGTTGTTTTTTTTTGTGGTCTTTACAACCAGTCTGACAAAATTTCACACAACTGTCTTTTATATTGCTATCTGAAAGCCTTTCAGAAACTTTTTTTTTTAAATTCCATGAAACAACATTCTTTAGCATACCTGATTTTAAGTATTGATATTTGCAACATGTCCATATGTGTTAATTAAAAAGGTTGTATAATAAATGTTTGACATGCTAAATTTGACTTGGTGCTTAAGGAGAGCATTACTGATGATCTGGCTTGCTTATTAGTGATTTTTACTTTTTCACTTCAACAAGGTGATAATTTTAAACAATTCCTGTACTTGTAAATCTAAGACGTGTTAGGAACTTTGTAAGGAAACATGCTTGTTGTATATAAATGAACTCCAAACAACTCAACTATGGCATAGCACTGTTTTGAAATGGTGTGATCTGTTGATCAGTATGATCAGTTGCATCATCCTACAGTGTTACTGTCATCCTGCTGGATTGATACAATTATCAAAGGTAAAAAATGTAGGACGAAATTCAAGTAACAGACCTTAAAACCTTGTGTCGGATGTGAATGGGTAGTTTGCACTGTTAATGCTAGCTTTTATTCTGTTTCATTGTGCCTTCACCTCCAAATGTATTCTAAAGCACTTGGCAAGTTTGGGCAACTCATGTTGGCTTCCCAGATGCGTCCTTTGGAGATAAGTGGAAGAATGTTTTTCCTCGGTGAAATCTAAGCCTTGGTGTTTGGAAAAGAAGTGAAACAAATACTAAGTCTCCATACAGATTGTGTAATTGTTAGAGTATTCATTACTCTTTTTTTAGGCTCTGTTTTACTCTGTTTTTAGGCTAAAGGCTTCTTAAAAACAAATGCCCCCCCCCCCCCCCCCCCCCCCCCGCAAACCTAAGCTCCCCACCACCTCCTCTACATGTGATGTTTCTTTAGTGTTGTGAGCAGAACATCTCTGCATGATTGTTCAGCCGTATGACTGCATTTCTCTGCAACTAAAAAGGCCGAGGGCTGTTTTAAAAAGGATTAATCACAAGTTTTTTTGCACTTTGTTGTGTGATCACCATGAAAATATTTGGAAGGTTTTCATGTTTCTGGAGTGGAGTGCTGATAACCTGATTTGGTGAGAAGAAGGGCTCCTGCTAAACAAGTTTTTTTTTTTTTTTTTTGATTTGGCTAGAATCCCTCTTATTTTATATATTTCTTAGATTTTTTAACAGGATTTTGCAGATAGCTATGTTTAGTCTAAATGAATGAATTTTTTGTTTTAAGGCTGAGAAGGTTGACAGTCTAAAGTCAGAGGAGCAGTTATGTTTTTGTAGTTATGTTTTTGTTGAATTCATGATAATGGGATTGGCATCAAATACCTGTTTTAAAACTATAGAGTGATAATCATCCGGAGGGTCTCCATTCTAGTTTTTTAGCTAGCAGTATAGCATTTACTTTAGACTTTGTGGATCAAAACTTTATATTACTATTACAATATCACTTAAATATTGTTACAATATGACTTAAATATTTTCACTTCTCAGACATATGGTCTGATTTTTGGGTGGTCTGGTGCGGAGCCAGGAGTTGGACTCAGTGATCCATGTGTCTCCCTTCCAACTCAGGGTATTCCATGATTCTAAATAAATGCTGTTACACAGGGTGACTGGTACATGCTGTGCTATTTAGTTGACCAGTGAAAACTGAAAGTTGACTTAGGTTTACCCTCTAAAGAAGTTTCTTTTCTATTAATAATAATAATAATAAAAAACTTCCTGAGAAACTTTTACTGGAATCCTGTGAAAATAATAAAAATTTTTTTTTCCCGTGTAGTCCAAAAGACTACAGTTTGGCTGAATGCTGGCGCTCACTTTTCTTTCACTGTGGACAGTGATTAATGTTACTTATATATTACTTAGTGACTATGTATATATTACTTGTGAGTGTAGGCTTTGTTTGTGGCTTGTTCTTTGGTCCAGGTCAGTTTTTGTCTATAATTTTTCTTCCTATTGCTTGTTTTCTTGGTATTTTCCAGTCTGTCTATGAACTGACAGATCATTCTCTTTTCATAATGTCCATATACCATTAATGCAAAATGTGGTTATGTCATTATACAAAAAAATGTAGTTTCTTTAAAGGTACATACTGCTGAACTTTGTTGTGAAACTAGCTGCTCTGCAGTCTGTTTAATGACAGACTAGGATGTAGGCTTTTTTCTTTTTCAGTTTAAAGTAAATCTTGAAAAGTAGTTTTGCTGCTTCAGAATCATCTTGGACTAAAATACAGCCAGCAGCCAGTTGTGATCTTAAAGTGAGCTTTTGCTTAAAAAGAAAAGGATTGTATATAGTAAGTAGGTCACTAATATGCACATGATAGAAGGAAAGGGAATGAAAAAAGGATCATGAAAGTACTTTCTCTAAAGTCTTTAGGATTGGATAGCGCAGCACTCATCAGTCTTTCATTGCTGAGGTTAAGTCATTAGCTGTCAAAATTGGTTCATTAGGCTTATTTGTCTTGTACTTCTTACCATTCAGGGTAAATAAAAATATTTCTTTCCCTATTAGTGGGTGCGGCAGCTCTTCTACTACATACATGATAGAAAATCGTCATTATGGAAAAATGGAATTGCAGAACAAGAATGATCAAATTCTTCATTAAGTTGTCCTAGGCTTAAGTTAGAGCAAGAAGAAAAGGATGAGCAAGAAAAAGCTTCAAGATTCTTTCTGGATAAGGGCACCGAATCTCAGTTTTCCACATGCCAGCTGGTTATTTGACAATTGGTTATCAGCTATTCTGAAGTGTTGTCAGTGTTTCTCTTTTTTTTTTTTTTCATTGTGACTTTTACTTTGTATAATCTTAGTTTTATTAATATGGTGAGGGAGGAAAAACTTTGCAACCCAGAATATCTGACAGGAAGAATGAGTATTTTATACTTACAGTGGTCGAGTCTTAATGTAGTTATTATAACTGTATTTTAAACCTTGAAATATAGGAAAATATTAAGAATTTGTATTAAAATTATGGAAATTAAAAAAGCTATTTAGTTGTCTATCACTTTTTAACTGAACACGGTATGTTGTATTGGAAACCTTAACTTTTCATTCCTTTTGCATTGTGGGTAAAGGCTTCTGATTCTTATACGTACTTCTACGTTCTTCTCAAGTATGGATTCCTTTTTTCTTTCACCTGGTTGCTTTTCCTCCAGTCTGTTTTTGCTTGGTGTTTCTTGTAACAAATACTTTTTTTGTCTGCAGAGACAGTCTGCTAACCTCAAACTATTGTTAATACTGAACTCTTAGCTGTCTCTTGGAAGGCATTAGCTTGGAAGCTCTTTATATAGCTAACGCCGAGGAGTTAAGTAAACTGTAATGTGCTTTCCCTTAGATTGGCCTCATAATCTAACGGAAAGCTGATAACATCGTTTCATCTTATCTTTATCTCCTTTCTGTGAAGAATAATCTTTATTTTATTTGCTGTAGGTTGTTTAGTGGATATGGATACCCAGTATTCTCTTGTCTTACCATTAAATCTTATTGGGATTGACTCTAGACATCTGTGCTTATTATAGTGTAGTATAAATAGATTTGTAATACACTAATAGGTGGTAACAGTAACAGAAATTGCATGGTCTGTCTTGGATTTATAATCAGAATGGAAAGATGTCTGGAGCGAGAGGTGTATTATCAGGAGAAGTTGAATGTAGAAAAAAACAGAATATGAGTACAATTAGAATAAGTTGTTTTTAGACACCATCAATTCTTTTTTCCCCCCCATGTCTTCCATCTCTGTTACTTGATAATCTTTGAAGCATTTGTAATAACTAGCTGTGGAAAGAAGAAGTAATAGTTTGGTTTAATTTCTTAGTAGTTCTTGGCCAGTTTTCAGGCTTAACTCTTTCCTTTAAATAGACGCTTACGTTTAAATAGTTTCCCTCCCACTAACTCCCACCAAGAGGTGCTGGGTGCCTACAGTTCCATACAGGAAATAAGGAAGGAAATCCCCTTCCAAGAACAGTGGTTTTTTTTTTTTTTTTTTTTTTTCTCCATGCATAGCTTTAGAGCAACTCCTATACTTTCAAGTATAAGGAAACTTGTTCTAACCAGTTGATTTCTTTGTCTTTCCTACCAGTACATGAAAGATACTTTTTAGTAACATAGCTTCAATTTCTCTTTATGGGTATCTTTCTAATGTAGACATTTAAAAAAAAAAAAAAAAAGTGTACAGTCATGTTTTTACTATTGTATATATGTTTTAATCTCACATAATCACCCTCCTTGGAGATCTTCAGAAGCCACCTGGACATGGTCCTGGGCAGTCTGCTCTGGGTGGCCCTGCTTGAGCAGCGGTTGGACCAGATGGACCCAGAGGTCCCTGCCAGCCTCAGCCATTCTGGGATTCTCTGATATCTGAATGCATTAGTAACCACAGATGAACAGCTTCTTTTTCTGAATCTGGAATTACCAGTCTCACTTTGACTATGCTTAATGCTAAAATCTGCCTTGTTTGCTGTAGACACAAATATGAAGGCAACAATGCTGGCAACAATAAATGCTAACATAATATATGGTATTAAATGTTATTTTCATACGTCTTAAATTTCTAAAAGAGTCTTGTTGTTAGTAATAGTGGTGTTCAAAGCTCCACTGGGCATCCTTACTTAACGTGTATGATCTTTAGTTACTTGATAGATATTTCTTTTGATGATTTTTCACTCTTGCTTTCCCAACTCACCCCATTTGACACTGACACATTACAGTAGCAAAAATTACCAGTTGAATTACTGGTGTATCTAAGGTTGTGCAGGGTGAGGTAGGAGTCTTGGATAGGACACAAGGAGAGCTGGCATGAAATTCTAACCCAGTACAAAGTTTTCACATTTCAGTGAGGACGTTTTCATTACTCTGTTGATATCTTCACAAGGTAAGATAATACGTTGAAAAGATACCAAAAAGTTTGGATGATTTGCCTTTTCTTTTATGGAAGCTATTTTCTTAATACATTGTTACTAAAGGTTATCAAGTGCTTGTTGTTTTTCTGCAGAAAATCCTCATGACCTAGTTTTTTATTTTCTCATGTGATGTGCAATCATTGGGTCAAAGTAGACTGTCAGTTCTCAGCTTGTTCAACATCTCTCTAAAAAAGTCTGCAAGTTATTAAATAACTTTATGTATTGCATTTGTAATCAGGCCTGTCTCCAGCTGAAAATACACTCCTTTGATATTTGTTGAGTTTGCATTAATGATGAAGTTCATTCTATTGTTAGATCTGTCTAGCGGTGATAAGGGCAGAACTTACTCCTCAGTATATGCTTCCGAGAATGGACAATGCCCTGTGTTTTAACAGCTATTTAGTAAAACTGGGGAAAGTTATTAGTGTGAAGAGTGTAGGAGAGTGCATGTATCTTTAAGGATTTGGTGGTTGTGTTCACGACTAAGTGATCACTCTTGCAGAAAACCCAAACAATGATTCTTGTAAGCAGAATCAATCTGTTGGTATGCAGAGCATCAAAGCCAGGAATCCATTGTGTAAGGCCCTTCCAGCCTTAAGCAGAGGAATACATTAACCAGTTTGGTCAGATTTAGGAAGCCCATGTGAAACTGAAGGAACTCTTTGTTTAGCGTCCAAAGGGACCATTGGATTTGATGATATGCTTGCGTGAAGATAGTATAGGTTGTTTTAAACCTGAAAATTCTAGTTGGCAAAAGCATTGCAGGCTTCAGGAAGTTGTACTGTGTGCCAGTGGCATAGACCAGGAAAGACTTGATTTCTAAGGCCTTTGATGTCAGGAAAGTAATTAGCTGCAATATTTCCAGATGATGTAGGCAGCAAATCTATGCTGTTTTGCAGCAGAATAAGGAAGAATGATGTTTAAGCTCATGTGAACATGATCTGGGGATATTTACTTCTTTGGCCCCAATATGACGAGTAGGACTTGATCAATCTTTCTTACACTTCATTTTAAAAAAGAATTCTCTCCTACCATTTTCAAGGCGTTGTCTTGTGTATATTGCCAGTAATTGTGGCCCATTACTTTAATGAAATAATAACAAAGAATGTTGGAATAGAAGCCAATTTAAATCCTAAGAAAGATGGAGAAATGGCTTCTGAATTTCCATTAGGATATTCACTGTGGTATAAAAATCTGATTGTATTTGTTGTCTTAATCCAGAGTGTAAGTCTGTAAACGTAGTAGGGATTAGGTAGCTGGTCTTCAGGGACCTCCACGTTGCATTTAGTCAAAAGCTACTATATCTTTGTCTTTCCTTCCTTTTTCTCATACACTAAATGTTTACAGTTCCTATTTTTTTCTGTTCCTGCATAAAGGTGATTGTTTGTAAGTGTAATTCTTGCTTCTTTTCCTCTGAGTTTTCTAGATGTGGATTGCAGCGTAGCTTCTTGAATTTTAAGACATGAGTAATGTTTTTCCCCAGGAGACTTGAAAATACTAATGTTATGGAACATCTGAAGTTCAGCACATTGAATAGTTCAGTTCTTTTGTTTTTTAGAATAAATATGAATACATGCTATGTGCATGTGTGTGTGCACATGTACTCCACATAGGCATACGCTAACTGGTATCCCAAATTGGTAACAGCTGAAAGGAGTTTTATTCAGTTTCCTGTTGGGGAGCAAAGTACTCAGAATGTTCGAAGTATTTCATAGGTCCAACCTCATCATGTCTGCTGATCCTGTCTTAATTTCAGATTTTGATGTCCCATCCACTGTAGAGCATTTTTTTGGTATATACTGAGAGTGACATGGATTTAACTATGTTTGTGGAATGCAGAATAAAATGATAATTATGAATTCATATTTCAGCTATGCGAGGCAGTTGTCTACAGTAGTTTCAGTTAACTGGCTGGAAGAGATACCAGTTTTTGTTACATGCTGTTATGTGTCACATCAGAACGTGACAAGTATGACTACAGATATCTAGAGATTTGCAAGAAAATGTTTGTGTCAAACTCCAATTTGCCCAGGAAACGTAGTGGAAGGTATCAAAAATATTTTAATGGAATTCGTTATTCTGTGAAGCAAAACTGTAGTTAGATTTTAGCAGTGCTTATCTCTTCCTAAAATGTGATAGTATTTTCCATAGTTGATGTCTTAAAACAATCTTGCTTGTCAGAGATTCTTTTAGTTTGAAAGTGAGTGAATCTTTTGAGTTAGAAAGAGTTGGACTGTGACATTAAAGCCTAGTTCGGGTGTAGCTGGACTATTCGACAGTATGAATATTAGGAAACCTTTATTTTAAAACATTGAAAATTACTGTCAAGCAATACTAAAGCTTCTCTTCACAGATATTTCTGCTTTTAAATTTTTAGTTTAATGCAGATGAAGGATAGTAATTTGTATACATTTACAGATCCTACTGTTGATTATCTGAAAGAACATTTCACTAAATAAATATACTAGTGGCAGCTAAAATTGCTATAGTTGTAAAATTACGCGCATTGTTTATACAACAGGTTTAAAATATATCAGTGTTCAGCTTTTACTTATACTGGTTCCAAAACATACATCTACTTGATTTTCAAGCTTAGTTATTTTCAGTTTTGACAACTGAATTTTTCAGTTGCTTTATTTAGGTAGCTTTAGCCAAACAGCTTGCTCATTAGACCAAAAAACCTGCCAAGAGTAATCAAGCATAGGGATGAAACAAAAGACATTGTGATTTACTGTTTTATGCTTGGCATTTATCAAGAGAAGTGCTTGATTGAAGGGAAGAAAAAAGGAAAAAATGAAAAAAAAAGTCTTCATAATGCTGAAGTAATTACTATCATAAAAGTTGAAAACCTCACTGATGTGCAGGCAGCTAACCCTATACTTCCTGAATTGTTGTAGAAAATCTTACAAACAGTGTATTTTTAAGGAGTTTTGCAAAAAGTGAATCACTTTTTGTGAAGTAATTTTTTCCCATCTTTTTTGAGCCTTCATTGTGGATTTTACTAGGATAATGTCCTATTAAGCTGGACTACAATCCAGTTTGTATGGAGTATTTTCTTGTTCAATTGACGTCAATGAGAACATGTTCACTGATGTTTGTGAGAGGTGGTCTCTATCTTTAATTATGCCGGTTTACTTACTGTTCAAATAATGATTTTAAATAAGTCTATAAAAATAGACTTTGGAATGCATTTTGCAGCTTGGAAAAATAGAAGATGAACTTGAGCTGGAGAACAAACTAAGTCATCCATTTCATTAGGAAATCCTATCTGGTGGTCTAAATTAGAATACGTATCAATAGGATTTAAAAAAAAAATCCTTTTCTTTTTGCTTTATCGTGTATAAGGGAATTCTTAATTTGTTGCTATGTCTTGGAGCACAGTGAAAACAGTGCCTTTATTTTCTTAAGCCACTGGGTCTGATTGGGATTTTAGTTCTGTTTTTAAACAAATTGTTTTCTTGAGTAAGTTGTTCACTTGGTTTTTATTCTTCTCCCTCCATTTCTGAGGGGAGGGTAGAAAACAATCTTTCAGTTTCACTGACCTGAATCAAAATACTTTGTTTTGGCTAATTCATCTGAGATGATCTCTGCATGTGTATTTTTAGCCTCTGTCTGTTTCGTTTGCTGGATTGCTTCCTGGAGTTGTAGGTAGGCACCTCTGTGCTGCCCTACATGCCAGGCTTCTACAGTGAGTTACATACTGTGTGATGCCCTCAGCTTTCCCTTCCAGATGAATCCCATGTTGCAGTGTGCAAAACAGTGCAGAGATCCAGTTAAATGGGAGGATGGTAAGTATTAAGTAGAAAAATGAAAATCAGACAAGCATAAAAAAGCTCTGGAATGCATAGCAAGATAATATTACTGAGGCTAGATTTTCAGGCTGTATTAGAAAGGCCATTTATATAGATAATATTATTAAAACTAAAGCTGAATAACCTATTTGTGAGAGGTATTAAAGCATCTGCTACACAGCGTAATTCTCTGGGAAGTTATTAGAGTTTATGGTAAAGCTAAGCAGTGGGATGGATTTACATGCTATTCGTTTCTTTTATCTGAAACTGGATTTTTTGATTTATTTTATTTTTTTGAGATCTGATGATGGACTAGATTGATTATCTAATGTAGTAATTCTTAGATGTCAGAAGTAAGGCACAAATCTGTAGGTAGTGCTTTAACTTGTTTTGACAAATATATGGTGTTTCTTTTTGTGTCAGGAATCTTTCTTGAGCAAGCTGGAGAGTACAGAGAAGTCAGTGATCAAGAGTAAAATTAGAACCTGGATTAAGTATGAAATACCACAGTATAATTCAAGAAATATTTTTTTTTTGGAAATCTGTAGTCTATTTTCTGTTCTTAGTATGGTGCATAGTACTTACTTCACTTGTTTTATGAGTTCTGAAGCTCTGTTACACCTATCTCAGCTTTATTTTCTTACAAGGTAGCTGTGTCACCTGATGCTTCCAGTGTTTGTATTTTTCCTTATCTTTACTCAGAAAGCTATTAAGCCATTCCCTGCAAACCTCCTGTATGTAGGCAAACAAACACAGAGAGAATGTTGTTTATCTTTAAATATTTCCTCTAAAGCTAAAACATTTTATACCACTTTCCTTTTATAAGATTCATCAGAAAATGAGGAATGGGGAGCAAATGAAATGAAAATCAAAATTGTATTGCCATTTTGTTAACTATAGGGATTTGTAGCATGTACATTCTTTGGATGGAGGCATCTTTGATACAGATTACTCTAGTAGATGTCCATTTACACCAGGTTAATGTCCCTGATCATTCCCATAAACTTTTTTATGTATTTCGTTTCTTGTGATCTCCTTCAAACATAACAAGTAACCCCCAAAAAGGCACGTGAAGTTTTACAGCTCAGAGTTCTGGTAACTGTGGTACCATTTGGTCTTTGTTCTGAGTACCTGTGATCAGAGGTTTAGAGATGATCTCTGATCTAATCAGAGATTAGATCTTCATCTAATGGGGTGTGCAGCAGTCAGAAATAGCTCAGTTCAGCTCTGAGGGGACTCTTAAGATACATAGATATTTTCCTGACTAGAAAAGCACAGGTGAGGTGATGTTTTTTCATGAAGTTAAATCTAAAATAGTTTTATTAACTTCAGTGACAATATTTTTGCTCAGAGGCTCCAGGCAATGGCCAATGAATGTTAGTGCTGCTTTAAACCAGTTGAAATTATTTTTATGTGGTATAAAGGAATTGAAAAAACATGGATGAAGAAGTAACTCATTTCTCTTTCACCCTGGATGTAGATATTCAGGATCTCTTCTATTTTAACTCTTAACACTTAAATGCACAAGACTATAAACTTTGCAGTTGAAGATCAGCAGCACCAACCATGTAACGCTTTATGACAGAGTTACTAAACATGTAACTTCTTTTCCTCTGTAAACATATATTAGTAGAAAGCTGCTCAGCGTAGTTACATCATCGGAAATAGAACATTTATCTAGCGTGACAAAATTGCATCAATTCAGACCAGAATTACGGATCTTATCATCACTTATACCATGAGTTTGGAAGAGTTTTCTATCATTCTGTTCAAGATTTAACTTCATTGGAACTGGAGTTCAGAACTGGAATATTTTGTCCTTTTTGACAGTAGAAAGTATAAACCCAGAGGACTTTTTCCTTGCCTTCTGCAAATTTAAGTTTAATCTTAAATAAGGATTTGAATGGATGTGGAAATGTTGAGCTTGTTTAAGTGAAATGTCTGTAATAGAAAATTGTTCTTTTTGTGTATGTATTCTGTGGACTTTGTGACTTTAACATAAAATTTAACACTTACTGCTTTTCAAAATATAGTTTGTTCCTTTTTTTTTTTTTTTTAATTTTTTACGTTTAGGAGTTCTGGTGTTTCTTTTACAAGCCATCACAATATGGCAGGGAAAACATCTTGAAGACACTGTAGGTTGATCACTGGAAAAAGGATTTAAAAAATGTTCCAGTTATATGTGATTAAGGGGAGGTTAAGGGCTTCACTCCAGTGGCATAAAATTAGTTTAGGACCAGATAGTGTGATTTAGCTGTGTAGTGTTGCTCTGAGGAGAGCAACTGTTAGGAACAGTTGTAAAGACTGGCTGGTAGCTCTGCTGCCAATAGATTTCTAGGACCAAGGAGAATCCTGAGATGATCTGCAAACTCTGTTTTAGTTTTCTAAGAAAATTAGGAGCAAATACATGGAGTCTTATGGAACAACAAAGTAAATGTTTTGTTTGTTGGACATAAAATAGTATAATAATAACTTAATAACCACCTCAATAACCTTGGCTTTAAAGTTAAAAATAGATAATACAAATATGAAGTAATTGTCCTTTGATTTACTGTTTCTCTCCTAATTTGATGTACATATTCAGTTTGCTCAGTTTTCTCTATTTTTTTTTTCTTACAGCAGTTAAATCAGAACCCTAGGGAGAAAGGTTGAGAATAGGGGGCTCTTAAAGGAAAAAAAAAATACCATGATTTATCTTTGCATGAAAAGAACAGAATATGGTGTTTGATGATTTGTTGTGAGTGTGCAACAGCCCAGCTTGTCAGAACACGGAACATTTACCCAAAGGCACCAGGGTATCCAGAGTTCTTATCTCGGTGATGTCTGGCTTTCCTAGCTAGACAACCTGCTTACTTATGTGTGCTTATTTGGGGAAATGAAGTTCGTGTCTCATATCTGTCAGATTCCAGGTTTATTTCTAGGAGTCCATCTTCTAAAACACTAGAAAAAGAGACTCATTTATTTCCTTAAAAGCTTTGGGTAATGTAATGAAAATCAGACCGAGCAATTTATATACTCAAAGTCTTAGTTGTCACAATGAACAATAATGTCTGAACACGTGAGTTTGTTGCATCCTTCGCAATGAAGGAGCAGGTGGTCTGGCAGGCTGCTCTGTTAATACAGCATTTAAACATAGATTCATTTGTAGTCCAGTGCCATTGGGTGGTGTGATTGACATCAGTCCTAGAGGGGTTCTGACACGGGGTTTCTGAGGTGAACCTGAGTAAGACAGTGCAGTCATACTTAGTTACTTTCTACTGAGCTTATAGATGTTTCCACATGATTAATTTGAATTTCTCATGTCCTAAGTGCACATATATGCCCTATCCAGCAAAAAGATTAGGCTGATGGTTAGCATAAGCCTTATATGTAGGCTTAATTTGAAATCAGTTGCTATGATTCTGGTAAGTGAGACTCTTCTTTCTGTTAAGACTGTTACTGTCTGGCCATTTTTTTTTTTTCCCTGCTGCTCATTTAAATAGTTATTTTCAGAGGTAGTTGTTGAGTTTGTTTGCTTTTAGTATAGGTAAGTCTGCTGTTGGTGGGCTTGAAATTTATTTGTAATTATTTTTCGTATTTTTTTTCTAAAATCAATTTTGTTTAAAATAAATAACTTTTAATGAAAAATATGTATTTTATTCAAATGGCAAAATTATTAGGATAATTTCTGTGAATTCTTGCACACATTATTGGAGAAAGATGTGCTACAGTGTTATTGTTCCTTTATTAGTGCTTGTTCCTTTATTAAACACTCTTCCTAACACCTTGGTTGTGAATGCCCATCATAGAAGCTGGAATGAAGATAATACTGCATTGGCTACAGCGGATGAAACTTTTAATTTTCCTGTTGGTATTTTTAATTTTTTTTTATTTTTCCTGAGTTCAGAAGGTATTTTCTTTCCCCTTGCAGCCAAGAGTTCATTTATTATGTAATTTAGTAACTCCAAAATATGTGTTTAGTTGGTACTAATATTTAGATTAAGATATGCAAAACCATTAAACTGTTTTACTGTGTTGACTAAAAACTTTTCTTTTTCCATTTAGGTTAAAAGTGTACCCCTTAGTTTGGTTAATGGTTAGTACAGCTCTGTGGAATGTGTAATGAATAAGTAAATTATAATTAAAAGGAAATAATGTGGAGAGTGAAACATTCTATGCCTTACTTTCCTAGAAATATTTTTTAAAAAATGAGTAATTTAATTGGATTATTCATGTCTTGTTCCATAAACTTCTTAAATGGCAAATGAGAAATGACAGTCTCTGTTAATTGTAGAGCAGAAAGAAAACAAAAGTTGGAGGCGTTAATTCTGAGGTGGTCAAACAAGCTAAGTCATTATATTTTGGTGGGAGAAAAGACTGATGTATTGCAGTGTGTATCCAATTATGGTACTACTGTGATGTAATCCACATGATTCTGAAACCACTTTTCAGAGATCAGCTTTTAATTAGCATTTAAAATAAATGTTTGCATTTCTTCTTTTGACTTCTAAAGGATTTTTGCTCTACTGAAGAACAAATGTTTTTAGCCATAGATGTTAGTTGCATGGGAAATCAGATGTTAAATTTAATGGAACCAACAGAAATACTCAAAATTAAGTTTTTTTTTTTTTTTCTGATTCTGACTTAAGATTTTTCTGCATTGTTTGGTGTATGTAGTATTGTTTGCTGTGTAAAACACTCTTGATACAAGAAGATTATTCTGACACTTCAGAAAGTAAAACTCTGCTACTTTGGAAAGATTAATTGTAGCGCCAGTGTTTTTGACAGTCTAGTTCGCATTTTAGTGTGATACAAAAACAAAACACTATAAACTGTCAAACAACTTGAAATACACTGACTGAATTCCATGTTCTGGTTCTTTTACTGGAAAATGTTAATATCACTGCTTTTGGGGACCAATGAAACTTGCAAATTTATTTTAAATTCACTTATATACATGGTATAACTACCCAAAATGTAGAATCTGTGGAGGGATCTGCTGTGCAGGGGCAAATAGTGATCTAGTGCCTAGTAGTATCAGAACAGGTGTGTAGAAACTTCTAGATTAATTTTGAGATAGCCATTTTTAGATATACCTATCCTGAGTAAACACTGTGCTTTTCAGTATTTTAAATTTTATTAATGAAGAATATACCTCTAGAAACGCAAAGTAAATATCTTTTCAGTAGTTTACATGGGTCATTTTATTTGGGACAGCTTTGAGATTTTAATGTTTAAAAATAAGCCTGAAAGGGAGATTACATTCAAATTTCAGACCCCCGTCCCCCTTACATATTTAAAACTAAATGTCAGTTTGTGTATTTACAGAAACATTTAACTTGATTTTGCATGTTGGCTTCCAGGACATAGGTTTTATTAAATTTTTGTATTTATGAACCTCCTTAAGAAGTTTTCTTCTATAACTGTTTGTGTGTTGCAGATCTCTCACAATAACTTACTGAGCTGAAGAGTAAGCAGTAGCTAATCAAGCGCAGCAGAAATCAAGGGCATGACCTCAATTTTCCTGTCCCTGGGGAGCACTTACTATATGGATTGTAATATGAATATCATGAAAAAGTCTGTGGGCTAGTTTTTCTTTAGCAGACAGTTCCCATATTTTGTATGCTTTCATTTTGTTTTCTGGATATTTGACCTCTCTGGGAAACCTTTCTTTCTCATTCTCTTACCAAAAAAAAAAAAAAAAGGCATTGATTTCTGGAGCTGATAGCTGTGCAGCAAAACTAATTTAAGTACATACCAATGAGCACTGGTCATGTGCCATCACAAAAGCATCAGCGCTGTGAGCACTGGAAGGTGGATTCTGCACTCCTGGGTTGTTGAGGAATTTCTTTAGACATGCATCAGCTGTCAGTTGACATATGCAGAGGACAGACTCTCCTTGACTGTTGCAGAGTATGCTGTGGGTACAAAAATAACATGATCAACCATTTTGAATCAACCATTTTGAGGACATAATAGTGGTATGGGTCATATTTGCAGGAGGAGTGTTTAGAAGTTCTCTGTTTGGCGAGAAGGTTTTGAAAGGACAGAATTAGAGGTGCACAGAAAAATATTTGAGATCATCGTTTTCATAAAATGATATTCCTCTGCATAGCTTTCAGCATTTTAGAGAGAAAAATGAAGCAAAATGACAGATGTCCCTCCTTGAACATGCTCCACAAGGACAGTGACAGCCTCTCTTCCTCCCTTGATAGGCCATATGAAGGCAGTGCCAACCTTCTGTAACACGGCCAGTGGCACAGGGTACATTCAGATCACTTCCTACTCTCCTCCATCATGTTTTTTCTCAGAAAGAGCAGTCAGGCATTGGAACGGGTTGTCCAGGGAAGTGGTGGCATCACCGTCCCTCGGGGTGTTCAAGGAAAGGTTGGACCTGGTGCTTGGGGACATGGTTTAGTGGGGTGACATTGGTGGTAGGTGTATGGTTGGACCAGATGATCTTGGAGGTCTTTTCCAACCTTAATGATTCTATGATTCTATTCTATTCTATGACATCAAGGAACCATTCTTGGAGACATGGTTGCTAACTCCTATTTGCAAGATGTGAAGGGAGGGCTGAGCAGCATTGTAGTTGTAGAATTGTAATCTCTAAACTAACTCTGCCCAGAAATGTAGTAAGAACAAGACACAGAAGAGGGAAGTAGTCAAATTAATCAGAGGAGACTGCTTCAGAAGAATAATATTCACCTACATAGAACGCAGACTGCACCTGGGACAATCACCATCCAAAAACTGCGCTTTCACTGAAGGTACAATGTTGTGGGATGTGGATAACTACCCAATGGCAAGGAAGTTGTGTTCTGGATGCAGTCCTGCTAGGCACTGCCATCTGGAATAATAAAGAAGTGACTGTGCTTACTTGAATGCTTTCAGTCTCCCTCTTCATTTTCCCCCAAAGTAGATATAGAGACATGAAAAATACAATGCAAATACAAATCTAACACTTCAAAACTGTTATTTCCAAAACAGAAAAAATGCAAACATAATGCCTTCTAATGCTAGTCATTAATTTAATAAAGGCAGCTCAGTCTTTTCTTGATTTTTTTTTTTTTGTGTGTGTGAGTGTGTGCTGGTACATCAATCTCAACATGAAGTTCAAGAATTGAAATTTGAATTTTCTTTTTTAACCAGAAAAGTAGCTACATGCATTTTTGAAGCAATATATTCATCATTGGTTAAATAGCATGACTGTTTTGATTTCGTGTTACTAAATAATTGACTCATTTACATGTTCCATGTTTCACAGGACTATTGATGAATTCATTGAAAATAGCTAAGTTTAGTGCATGTAGAAGATGGTTTTTTTTTTTAGAAAATAAAGTTATCCAGTGGGATTTGTCTTGTTTTTTTAAATTAAAAAAAAAACAAACACATTTTTTGTACGCAAAATTGATTATTTTCATCAAATCATGTGATCTGCACTGAAATATATAAAATTGTTTCCTACAGAAAATCTCTTAATGAAGATAAATCGATTGTTTACAATGTTAGTTAATATACTTGCTGTAGGAAGCAAAGTAACATTAGTTGATATACTTGGTAGGAAAAGTTGCTTGCTCAAACGCCTCAGTGTTACGTAGCAGCATCTGGAAAAATGTCACCAGACACATTGTTTGTACATGAAGAGTACTCACAGGTTATGTAGTTATCAAACTATCAAAAAGACTGAAAAATACACAATGAGAACTTGAATGAAAACCAGGTGTATGATATATGGCTTTTTATGCTGCACTGGTGTTATGTGCTCCCAATTCTTTCAGTTCTTTGGCCATTCTAGAATATATTTGTAGTTGATGCATTTCTTGGTTGTTTCCGTCAGTGTGCTTTCTATTTTTTTCCCCTCAAGTATTACTGATTTAGTACAAAAGTATAGAGCATCATGTTAGAGTATGGTTTCAGGATAGGCATTATATTTCTTGTTACAGTTACATTTTGGTATTCTTTATATGTGTGTGTATATAGTATAGTTCTTACATTTGTATTAAAACAACAACAAAGCAACCTAATCTATACATTTTTTTTTCTGGTTATTAAGTTAGTATTAATGGAATTGATTAATGAATAATTATTTATCTTTAGCATATGTAGTCCGATTAGAGGAACAAAGCATGCTTAGTATTTTCTGTCTGTTCTTAAGGAGTAAGTTATGTGCTTGGCATTTCTGTATACTTTTCCTGTTTTGTTTTTCTTGCTCTCTCAGGTGTTTCATATATACTTGTCTTGTGACTGCTTTTCTGTTGCTTTGTTAGGTAATGAATGGAACAAAGGAATCTAACAGGTTTTCTAGGGGAAATGGCAAAACAAAATGTTGATAAATATACAACATAAGCTGTCAAAGGGTATTTCTCTCTGATCTTGAGAACTATAGCAGCAGTATGGTAATTTCTTCACAACTGGATTTTTACAGACAGTGCTGTCTTAGATTCATTCAGGAGTAAAGCAAGAAGGTAAGTATGTGGCTGTTCGCAGCAGGAGCAGGTTTTGTGTGTACACATCGCACTAATATGCACATTTATAGTGTATATTCATATATAGCATACATCATATATATGTGTATGAAAATGGTAGATTTTTTCCAGCATAGAAATCCTGTGACTGTCAACTATAGGATTTTGTAGTCTACAGGAAGAAAGAAGAAAAGCAGATGAGACCAGATGTTCATTTTACTTTTCCTTTAATTCTGATTACGGAGCTAAGCTTGAGGAAGGGATATTCTGGATTCTTTTTATTGGATTCCTTGCCATATATGTCATAGCATAGATTAAGCCTGTAGGAAAATTAAAAGCTTTTCTTTTTCAATTTTGCAGATAAAATTTCCATTATGTTGTTACAATTCTAAGAGGACTCTTGCAAAAATACGTATTTGTTAGATTTACTGCATATACAATTAAACCTTTGTTTCCATATATAAGTTATTCATTTAAAGTTGGGAAGGTTTGGAAGACTTAAATCAGTTTGTGATAAATGGACAATATGCCATCCTTGCTAGCTCATATTTAGTAGAGAGAAGCTTGGAATTACTTTTATCCCTGAATTAAATGGAAAATCTTGCTGCAAATCTTTGTCATTTGCTCAGAACGTCAGCAGAGCATGAGTTATGCCTGTGGGTATTAATTTCTACTGAGCACTTTTTCTATCAGTGGTGGAAGTGTCTTGCAGTTTTACCTTGAAAAGTAAAATAAGCTACAGATGCAGATAATATTTTGCTGGAGTCACGAACTGTCTGCTGAATCAAGTCATGATTACAAAATTGCTATCAACAACTGATACATGTGTATGAACTTCAGTGTAGAATAAGTAGGGAAGGGGAACATCCCATTCCTTTGCTTTAAAGCAAATGCATTAACTATTCCTTCTGATATCTTCCTGTGGAGGGACTTAAGGTGTGTCTGCACTACAAAGTGTTCTCAAGAAATGTGTAATGGATGAAGAGATAGAAGTAATAATGAAAATATGGAAATAGTATAGCTCTAGTAATGCAGAGCTGTAAGCAAGCAGTTTTATCCCGTTTTTGTTGAGTAAAGTCTACAAAAAGCACTATATGCTCACACTTGTATTAACTGTGATATTGGAACTCCATATGCAGAAATGATGTGGGCATCTCCACATGGTACTTTGCTTGATTTACATGGTTACACAAAAGAGTGCCTTTATATGGGGTAATAAAATGTAAAAGTATTTTTTTCAACTCCAGTTGAGATTTTTTTTGCAGAACAGTTATTATGCTTGCCCGTATGCAGCAGTTAGTTCATTAAACTTATTTTTGAATGATGGGTATTAAAAATAAAAATAAAGGTACCTGTTGTGGCTAGCAGGATATTTATTAACATTGCTTTCTTAAAAGTTCAATGACAATGTTATATAAAAGCAGATGTTCAGTGACTGAGTCAACTTCAAATCGCTGTTCTTATCAGTAAGATATTTAATTAGGTTATGAATTTTTAAACCTGAAACTTGAAGAATTATTTCATTTGTTTGTGTACCTGTTTTTTTTTGAGTTGGTAATTACATTTTAATTCAAGAGAAGAAGACAAAGTAATAATTTTTTAAAGCATAATTGGCTTTTTTCATGAATTTTGCTTTTTCTTTCAAGAATACTTGAGAGCTGTCCAAACACTTACCAGAGAACCAGAGAAAGATCCCATGGAGATCAGTGGCTCTGTTTACAGTTACTGATTGTAAATCAACTGTACTGCTATAGCATTTCTGATGTTTCAGCTGAGACTCAATTCAGGACCCACCTGAAGATTTAGAAGGTTTTTTTTTGTTGTTTGTTTGTTTGTTTTTTAAGAGTCCATGCTTTCTTGAATTTCTTTTGTTGTAGCAACTGAATTGGGTATGAGAAGGAGAGAGTCCTGATGTATAGGGGAAATTCTTCAGTGTTCCTCTAGCCATGGTTAACCTGACCTGTTAACCAAAGGAGAAAGAGCAATAAAAAGAATTAGACTGAGGAAAATAAGAGAATATGCACATTGTAAATGTTAGAATAGAAGGGAAAGGTGTTTTTTTTTCTGTATATCCATTTCAGACAGTGACTGGAGAGAAGAGAAAAATTCAAACAAACAGAGCGAAAACAATGTTTGAGTTTATGTCCTCTGCTATGTATGCACGAAATATTTAGGTAATTTGCCTGTTTAGCAGCCAAGTGAGAGAAGCCTCTTTCTATCCACGTGCTGCTTCAGGGTTCTTAACAATAAAACAGCCTCTGGGAAATAAAGACATGAGTTCAAATTCCTTTTAAAAGTATAATTTAATTTATTTTAGACTACTGCATCTCCTCTTTTCCTGTAAGGACGGATTAGGAGCTTGACCCCAAAGTACTGGAATAAGATGATACTAATGCAGGAAAGCATGTGATTGATACTGGATACTGCTATTGCTGTTGCATATCAGCTTTATGATTATGAAAATATTTAAGACAAGTTTCAGACTCTCTAAGTGTGTTTAGAATACTTATGGTAGAATTGATATTTTAATAGGAGTTACCAATTAATATTACAGTAACCTTTC
The DNA here is from genome assembly GCF_964034855.1 of Anser brachyrhynchus. Classification (NCBI taxonomy): domain Eukaryota; kingdom Metazoa; phylum Chordata; class Aves; order Anseriformes; family Anatidae; genus Anser; species Anser brachyrhynchus. Next base: position 28,073,326 of record NC_137698.1, read on the forward strand.
TACTGCTAGACGTGTTCCTGTACCTTAGACTCTATTTCCTGTCCTTTTTTTTCCCCATTATAAGACTAACTAGAAATGGAGGAATTAAGTAAGACATTTTATCTTTTAAGCCTTTCAGCTTTGATTAACGTGACAGTTGAAAAGGGAGAAATCTTTGCAAAAGTTTCCATCTACTGAAAGGTCATACCTTTTCCACATAATTTGATTTGTAATTAGAAGCAAGAGTTGTTTAAAAGGGGAGTGAGTTTAATGGATACTATGCTTGATTAAAAGAGCAAATCTGCTGTCAGTACAAATTCTACTTCCCAAGTGCCTGGATTTCCTTCTCAGAAGACCTTTTTCCTTTTTCCCCCCATATGAGCCTTTCAGAACCTTGTGTAGGATGCTTTTTCCCTCTGTCCTAAAGATTGAGAATACAGTCCAGGCAGAGGTAAATTGGTAACATGATCATCAGAGGAACAAAAAGCCTTCAGGCTGCGTAGATGACCGTGTTGGTTTTGCTGACCGTCTGTTAACCTGTCTTAATTAAGAAGCTGTGGTGTGTGCCAGGTCTGTCCTCTGTACTGGTTCACTGCTAACCTCAGTAGCTTGATCTGATAATTGTTTACATTGTCTGAGCTGAAAACAGTAAATGCTTGTCTTGCTTCTGCTTTACCAGGATAGGAAGTGTGCTGGGGAATGGTGTTGAGTTCATTTATTTTTTTATTTTATTTGCTTGATTACATATGGTAACAGTCATTTAGCAGAAATATATTGTGTGTGAAATTTTCTAGCATTGAATAATTCTAGGTAGGGTTTATCAGGATCACTTCCAGTGCAGATTGTTATTGTACTACTAGTGTTGCTTTTCTTCATTGCCGCAATCCTAGTTTTCATGGATGAATTTTGCTTTGATCCAAATGTCAAGTACCCGAAAACTTCATCGTATTTCTCTGTGTTAGGAAGAAAAGTGTCCTGTGATAGGGCAAGAGGAGATTTTTATTTTTATTTCTGAATAGTTTTTTTATTTTTATTTCTGAATAGTTTTGTTAGAGGAAATAATAAGTGAAGAAAAAAGCTGATATTTCAGTTTCTGCATTCCATCATCCCTCACTCTAAAAAAAATACCAAAAACACTTTTGTCATAATTTCTTTGCCATTGGGATACAAATTTTGAGAACATGAAAAACAATCATGTCATGAAAAGTAAATACTGTTTCTCAACAATGTCAAGAAAGATACCATGTGGCTCCTCATGGCCTTTTAAATCTATCACCCTGAAAATCAGGTATTAGTGGACGACCTATGAGGAAAGACCTGCCTTGTACAGTTCATATATCTTTATGTATTCATTTTTACGTTAAAATTATATCTGGGTGAGAAATAAAACTAGGATATGACTTCCATGGCTTGTGCTAGACTGGGAAGGCCTTTCAGTGCCAGAGCACTTATCCTGGTTCCTTTGGCCATCAGAAATTTCTTTCCCGTTATTTTCCTCACCTAATTTCTTTCCTTACATTTCTGATATTTCTCTTCTTCAAGTCTTCCAAGTTATGAATGCTATTTTCACCAGACTAAATAGCCAAAAATAAAACTCTAATGTAAGACTTGAGGCTAGACATGTAAATTGTCTTTCTGTTGGAATAGTGTCACAGTATCACAGATTTCTAGGTTGGAAGAGACCTCAAGATCATCGAGTCCAACCTCCGACCTAACACTAAGTACTCCACTAAACCATATCGCTAAGCTCTACATCTAAACGTCTTTTAAAGACCTCCAGGGATGGTGACTCCACCACCTCCCTGGGCAGCCTGTTCCAATGCCTAATAACCCTTTCGGTAAAGAAGTACTTCCTAACATCCAACCTAAAACTCCTCTGTCGCAACTTTCGCCCATTCCCCCTCGTCCTGTCACCAGGCACGTGGGAGAACAGACCAACCCCCACCTCTTTACAGCCTCCTTTAAGGTAACTGTAGAGAGCGATAAGGTCGCCCCTGAGCCTCCTCTTCTCCACGCTGAACAAGCCCAGCTCCCTCAGCCGCTCCTCGTAAGACTTGTTCTCCAGACCCCTCACCAGCTTGGTCGCCCTTCTCTGGACTCGCTTGAGCACGTCCATGTCCTTCCTGTAGCGAGGGGCCCAAAACTGAACACAGTACTCGAGGTGCATAATGTAAATCGAGTACTCGAGTGGATAATGTAAATTAGATATTGCCATATTACAAGTGAAAATATTGATTCCGTTTGCCTAGAAAAATATCAGCATTAAAAATACTTTAGAAATTTTGTTTTAGGGGAAAAGGAACAAATGTAAATTACTCTTGTTTAGAACAACAAGCTATTTCTACTAGCTTGCAAAAATCTAATTTGGATGGAGGTTGAATTAACTGTGCTAGCAGCGTATTGCTTCATTTTTGTTTGGAGATCCTTAATGTTGCAGCCTAGATTAGAAATACCATAATGCTGTATCTAAGGGGAAAAAAAAGTCTCAAGGACCCACCCTCCTCATCCTCTCCCCTGAAATAGTTCATTTGGAGAAGTTCAGTTCTGTTTGCTTAAATTTTGTAAAACATTAATAAAGAAAACCTGTTCATTAACCTAGATCGAGAACTATTGGGTTTGTGTGTCTTGGGAGTGATCAGGGCTGCCTTGCTTCACTGAAAAATGGGAAGTGAAACATATTCAGACTCATCTCATGTAAGTCTCATATAAGACTCATCTTTCTTAACCAGTAATAGTTTAAGTTATATGCTTAGCATAAGCTGATTTTCTGTAGACTTCCTTCATAGTAAGTTGAGACAGATACCTGCTTTAAACAGTTTGTAATGTTGTGTATGATCGAGTCACCTTTTCAAGGTGATACCACCTCTTTCTCTCAAGAAATCTGATTGCCCTAGATTCTGTGTAGATGAAACAGCTTATTTTTGAATGACTGAAATTAGATGTAGTTATTCTGTATTAGATTAATTTATGGAATAGACTGAGACCCAAATTACAGGTGTTCTGTACAAGTAGGAGCTATTTTTTTTTCTGAATTAAGTCCGTAATAGAATAAAGTTCAAACCCTGCATGTTAAAGAGTTGCTTTATGTGTAGAGTATTTTTTTAAATGAAGCATTATACTTTGAAAAAAAAAAAGAACACCTGACATGTATGATGGTTATTGTGTAGTTAGCTGACCTTTCTCTAAAACCTATTATTCTAAACATACTGAAATGTGAAAATAAATATTCTGTTCTAACAATCTTCTATTTCAGACAGATGTAAGGTTATTCCCCAAGAATAAGGCAGATTTCCAAAGTTATTCCCTGCAGGGAAATCCCAGGATTTGTTCTTTTCTATCTTTTAATTTTGATAATATTGTTGGTGAATAGGTACCCTTTTATGACCACATTTGTGTTAGAGAAGATATATTGTATACTTCTAAGTAATTATTTCTCAGATTTTTCACAGAAGTGACTGCTTTACAGATGAGCTTGTTTAAATGCAAAATGTTGCAGCCTTTTTTCTGTATGGTGCAAAACTGGTAAAGGGTATGGCCTGAAATTCTTGGAAATCTGTGGAGTACTTCAGTGGACCTCGAAGGCAAAGTGCTATTCATTTCAGGGAGATATACAAAGAATATTCTCAGAAGTGATACAGTTTGTTAAGGAAGTGTAGCAGTATAACCGTGAATTGCTTTCCTATCACTCAGCTAAACTACATCCATTCATTTTCTGTGGTTTCAGGGAGAACCTTCAAAGGCTGCTGATCAGAGTAACAAATTGAGGGATCAGTAGTAAATTTTGTAGAAAATATGGTAATGAAAGCAGATGAGGTTGGTGTTAAAAACAAAAGCTTTATAAAATGATAAAATGATACAAGCACGAGTGGTAAGATGCATGGGTATCCATGTGTAGGTAAACCTGCTCAGCAACAAGAAAAAATCTGAGAACAAGAAATGAAGCAAACAAAGCATGTTTTCACGTACAAGATGTCATACTTTATCTAAGAATACATTGCATGTTTTTATAATGTTGCTACTCTGCATACAAAGAAAAATTTTCTAAACCTGTAATCTTTGTATTGCAACTGGTTATTTTTGAATCCGAAGAAAAACAGCATGGCACAGTACATGCAGTTACCTGTGCAGAGACAAAGGTTGGGACTTACCCCCAGAATGCCTCAAAACATTAAGAAGATGGATATGGTCACTATTTTTAGCATGTTTTCTGAAATGAAGCACCTTCACACTAAACATTTTCTTTTTTTTGGTCCTACATATCCTTAGCCTGAGAAGCAATGAGAGTTCAAAGAGAAAATATTCTGACTGTAAGATCCTACCTAAGGGACTTTGTGGAATGGGGCATAAGGCTTGAAAGGATTCTGGTGGCTCATCAACACCTGAAACTTCCTGACTAAAGGCATTCTTTATCTTACAGCCAAAAAATGAAGAGGCAGCTCTCTGTCAATAGATGATTGCAAGCATTTCTACTAGAAATGTATACCGATCAAATCTGTTTTCTTTTTTTTTCTTTCCTTTTTTTTTTTTTTTTCTAGCTAGTTAGAAATGATTTTATTACGAAGTGTAAAAACTCTTGTCTTCACTTTCAGGCTACAGGATAGGCTAAAGAAAATTTTATAAAAGTCTAGGTTTGACTCTTATTTCTATATAAATGGGCTACATAAAATACCTTTTTAAAGTCACTTGAATGCATTTAATGGAAACTCTATTTAATGAAGTAAAGCAAAAAAAGAAATTTTGAACAGTTGGGAATAACTAAGTGCTGGTTTGGAACACAGAGTAATGCCTATAAAAATTCCTGAGAATTAGAAATGTTTGTCTGCAGAGGAATTAAGATAATGAGGACACAATCATCACTGCATTTGAATTTCAAAGCAAAGAATAGCTGTTACTGTACACTGGAAGAAAGCCTTAAAGTTTGAATTTTTATTTTTTATTATTTTTTTTCTTTAGTATTCATTTGGATAAGCCAGATAGCTTCAATTTTTTGGATGTTCCAGCAACCTTTTAAGAAAATCCTACTAGAATAGGAAGTGTTAATTCCAGAGCCTGATCCCTCAGTCTGTATGAGGTTTGGTTAGTTGATACTTTGAAGTTGGTGTCGTTTGCTTTTTGATTCTGTTGGAACATCAGTTGTTGAGAACAAGTTTAGAGGAGGTTCTAAATAGGTTTAGTTCCATTTCCTATTCTCTTCAGTGAAGCTAAAAAAAAAAAAAAGGCAGTATTTGTGGGTATTTCTTTCCGAAATTGTATTTATTTTTTAAGACCTCCAGTAAAGTTTCTTTGTAAAAACAATTGATAGTGCAGTCGTTGTCTTTACAGAGAATAGTTAATCCACTCTAATAAGAAAACAGTTCTTGTGCGCATTTGCTATGTTCTAGTGTCCTACTGCAAAGTAGTTTTACTCTCAAGTCTGACTCCTTTTTAGTCAAGTTGAATGAATTCAGGCCTTAGACTTGTGAATTCATCTATATTAGTGTAGTCTAATGACAAGTTCTTTGTTTTTTGACAAGCCCTGAGCTCTTTTTTTACAGAGTTCATTTTGTCACCAGAGTTCAGGCATCTGTGGTATTTTTTCTCTTCTTTTTTTCCTCTTCCTTCTGGAAGTATATTTTGTCCACTGAGTCTAAATACGTTCTAATCCTTTTGGAAGTAATTAACTTTGTTCTGAAGACTTCTATAAGTGCCTTTTATCTAGAATGTGCCTATCCTCTAATAGTAACCTGCAAATGTTTACTTTCTTAAGACAGGAAGTCTTCCTTTCTCTCTGTATACTGACCAGTAAGTAACTGCCTTTGTGCATTTTGTCTTCACTAGTTTGGAGGAAAAAAGTTTATCTTGCAGCCTCATTAGAGCTCCGTGTGTTGGTAAAGCCAGCAGTCTAGTATGGTTACTTATTTGCTCATGATAGTTTTGTTCAAATTAATCCACTTAGTAACAGTATGCTTTTTTTTTTTTTCTGCTCCTTTCTAGGAAGCCTCCTCTTAAGACAATATAATTACACTGAAAGTACGCTAATAACTGGGCTGGTATAAAACTATTATAGGACAATCTAAAATATCTAAGAGATCATAAACAGGACCAATTCCCTAATTATTTTAGACATAATTACTCCCTTGTAATACAGAGCTAAATTATTTTTTTTCGGTAAATGTTTCAGTTGTTTCTTGTAAAGGACAAAGGCATTATGAAATCTAGAAACAAGGAATATCTTCAGTTTTACTGACACAAACAAGAAATTTAATGATTCAGGAGACACAACACATCTTTCTTGTTTACAATTGTTTCATTATATTGAAAATTTTCATAAGAAAATAATCCTGGTGCATATGAAGTGGCTTAACAGCTGAAGTAAGAGCTTGCTAGTATTATTATTTACTTGTAAATTGGACTATTTATTTTTAGATAACAGAATTGAGAATGCTCTGGCCATGACTGTATAATTTCATTACATGCTCCCACAACATCACAGATAAATTTTCTGGGGGGAAAAAAAAAAGTTTTGAAATTTATGAAATGAACACATGGCATGTGTATCAGCCTTCTGTTTGTTTTGACCAAATTTACAGGGAATTTCGACTTTGTACTCTTTTAAAAATATATCCAGATAATCATCATTGCTAAGATAAATTTCAATACTACACTTGTGTCTCATGTCACTGGCCTATTTATTATTCTAGATTATTGTAGATAAATATGAATTTAAAGTAGTATGTGGAGGTATGCTTTTCTTTAAAGGTATGTATCTATTCAAGGAGATGTCGTGATTTCTGAAAGAACATCACAAACTTGTATACAAAGGAAGGAAAATGATGCTGAATTTCTTCTGAAATGAGAGAAATGGGTAATTTCAGCATGTAGTTTAAAGAACAAAACTATTTTGATGCCAGAATTCATGACACTTACAAAGAAACCTTGAATTCAGGACTAGTGGAATAACTTCACTGATAACTGGTTAGGTCTTCATAGTATGGATTTGTCTGAAGAGAAACTTGATGTATTTTTGGTTGTGTTTTTTTTCCTCTCAGTAACTTTATATATGTACATATATATATATACACATATAGACAAACATAAACAGACACATTAATATATATATATATATAATCTTGTTTGCATGTAGTAAAAATATACATGGAAAAGGGGACTGTGAAACTTGAGTATCCAAAATCTTTTTTTTAATGACAGAATGCTGTCCATTTATCCTACCATATATTCAGGTATCAAAACTGCTTAAGATAGAAATGCAAAAGTCACAAAGGCCATTATGCCTTAAGGTCATTTTAAAATATTACAAAGGCACTCAAGTACAGCAGATAATGTTGCAGACTTTCTTAGCATTTCATCAATTTTTTTTCATAAACTTCTTCATAAACTTCTCTACTATACAAATCAAAATAACTGGATACTTGACAAAATGATATAGGGTAAAGATGCTATTAATCTCTGATATAGTTAGAATGACTGCAACTAAAGAAGATAATTAGTTCGTGCTCTATCGACAATTCCCCAATTCATCTCTAAAGCATATTCAGAAAGACTTAATTTTGGCAGTATGTACATTGCAGGCTGTATTCCACTAAGTAGTTGGCTCAGGTGCAATAATATGTCTTGTTATGCAAAAGTCACTGCAAGTCTTATTTTTTTCACTTAGTTGCATGTAAAAGTTCCTTTTCTTGGCTATATTATACAGAATACAACAAGCAAATATTTAAAATTGTTGCTTTAGTTGGTAGGTGATCATTAGAGCATAACAGACATTCTCATCTTGCATTTAGTCTTCCAAAAGTTCAAGCAGCTGCCTTGAATCATGTATTTATTGCATCAGGCAGAACTGGCAGCTTATTGAGTGTTTGCAATCAGAATACTTTTGTCGAACATGGCAATAATGGGACTGTGGGATTGCTAGAATCTTCGTTGTGATAAACTGTTAGTGTCAACGTCATTTTCTGAAAATACAAGCTTTATTTGCTAACTCTTGAAGTCTTAAGTCCTTTTTAATTTTGCTACGCTTGGAACTCTGAGCTAAAGGAAGCCCATCTGAGACTCTGCCAAGCTAATTGGTTTCAAAAAAAGGGTGGCAGTACTCCTGGGTTTGATGAAGAGAGCATCCAGTTGTTGTAAATACTTGTTTCAGCCCTTTGGGGAGAGAGAAAATGGAAAGGATTATTATTATTATTTTTTTTAATAACTTGGTGTCCTGATGCATGGTGTCAGCTTGGTGTTCTGCTCATCAGAATCTGAGAATCACATTCTCAAATAACGCTTGGCTGACCAGTATCTACCTAGAACTGAAAATGATGAAATTTTGAAAATATAGTATTTCCATGCAGCACAGCCTGATTCAAGGTGCAAAAAGGCTTTTTTCCTCATACGACATTTCAGTAGCCATTGTTTACTTCATTTTTGTTCTGTCCTGTTGTGACTTTATTCATTGAAGTCTACCAAAAAATGTTCCCAAACAGCATGCTAAATCAAATTTTGTATGCTTAGAGGTGTAGTGACAACAATCTGCTTTGGAGTTATCACTTATCGGTGATGATACACAATCTTACAAGTGCTTTTGTGAAATTCCAGTAATTTTCTTTCAGTTCCATTTTGTTCTCCTCTGATTTGCTGAAGTCCAATGGCATAAACCAGCCTGTTATTTCTGTCTTCCAAAGTTGTCCATCCTCATTCTGTGCATTTTTTCTCTTTCCAGAAGATTAAACAAGTTACACTCTTGTAGTTTTTTTTAAATGCCTTTTATCTGGCCAAAGTCTCGATCTCTACCAGTGGTCTGGTAGATATTCTAAGGTATGTAACCAGAAACCGTATAAGGAATACCGAGAAACCGCTACAGTTGTGTACATAATAGTTGTGTAAATCGTAAATGAGGGGTGAAATGAAGAACTGAAGAAATTATAGTGACATGTACCTACCGTGTTTTAATTTCCCTGAAACCAATGTGTGTTCTTGTTGTCCTCTAAAAGTAGCCAACGCTGGAGTTGGCCACCAGGGGGCAAACCAAACATACACGCTCTCCTCTACATGTTCTTGAAAATCGGCTGCAATTGCTCATGTCAATAAAATTTGCTTTTTCCATATAGTAATTGCAGATAATTGCTCAAGATTTTTTTTTTTTTTCAGGAGGCTTTGTTGTCTTGATTCATTATATGGCCACAGTAATCTGAAAGAACCGTTCTGAAACAGGAAGTAACTGTTCTCTAGGAATAATACAAAACATGTACAGCTACACTGTTCATCTTACTGCTGACTGGGTTTTGGTGACATATATAACCATATCTAGTCTGAAAGAATGTTTTAACTATTTAACCAAGAAGGCAATTCTGTATAGTCACTATATATAGCAGCTTAAATGGTCTTCTGTTACTGTCTACTAATAGATGTATTTTAGTTTTCATTTCATTCTCTTTTAAAGAATATCTTTCCTATTTGACATTACCTAAAGCTGTCAGATCAAATTATACATGTAATGCCTTTCTTGTTAGAATGTAAAGTTAGTGGCATACTGTTTTCTTTATACATATTATTTACAGTAGGAATTTGGTGTCAATTTATACACCAGTTTTAGAATAGGTGAGTGTACATTCTTCCCAGTGTTTATCAATATCAAGGAATGACTTGGCATATTTCTGTTATGAATTCAGGATTCTTGAACATGGTCAATTTTATTTCATAAAAACCAGTATGATCTGGATCAAACCACTGTAAATAGGTGAGATACTGCATGATAGAAAAAAAAAATGCTGTGACAGGTTTTGTATTGAGTAACTTTGACTTGCAGAAATTTAGGATTTTCTAAACCTCTCGTGAATTTCATTGCTCTCTGCAAAACAGTGATTAATGTAGCTAATATGCTTATTATACAATTTGTGTCATTCTTTGTCAACATTTCTGAAATTATTATATCTCGTATGTTGTTTGGTATTCAAATGATCTTCTAGAAAATTTGGACTTGGTTCATTTAGAATTGCTCATTTTATAGTGAGACCACTTAACAGTTGGAAAATGATCCTGACAGAGTGAACTAAGTATTTGACAGCTTTGAGTGAGTGTGTTTTATAGATAGTAAGTTGTAACATAATTAGGTATTTGGTTCCTTCTGATAGAGGGGCACTTTGAGCTTTTACATTAGAGGCTAAGAATTTTATTTGGAACAGTGTGTATATATATGTACATATTAACAGGTGTTACAGTATAGAACCAATTTTTGACCAATTAATTTGTATATTAGGATTGGCATGATACTTAGGCATGGAATGTTTGATAATTTAAAGCAGAATGAATGTAAGTTTGGAAAATGATATGTAATGCATTTATTATAGTTTGTTTCTTCCGAGGGAGCTTGATACTTTTTCATAACATCTTGACCATATCCATTACACTTCACGATGCTTTTCTTTTGAAAGAGCGTGTGGGCTAGATGAACATGTTATTGTGTTGGAGGTGTGTCCCCAAGTCATTTAAAAATGCAACAAAACAAACTAAAGACTAGAATCTTTTACAACAGAAACAATTACAAGCTTCAAGCATTTGTTTCACAAAGAAAAGATGTACATTCACTTTCTCATGTGTTCAGAACTGACTCTAAGGCTATTTCAGAAACAATGTTTTGCATTTCTTTTATTGTGTGACTCAAGAGGTTGGTTGATGTTCTGGAGCAGTACAATTTAATGTTGAGGGAAGGAGCAATCTCTCATAAGTCTGTAGAGGAGAAAGAGGCACCTGAAGTCAGTAGGCAGAGAAAAAGTGATCTGAATTGTGTAACTTTTTTAGATGATGCATAGCAGCTTGTAAGGCAAAACTGTTATTAATCAAGATTTAGTTAACAGTTTAAAAAAAACAAAAACAAAAACAAAAAACAAACCTGATTATTCACCTACTTTCCACTTAACTCTTAAAGTCAGTCTGTTCAACTGCATGCAAGTGAGAAGGTGTAATCTTACAGAGGATTAAGTTATCTCAGTGTGGTTGTTTCACCTGGTTGGGCAGCTAAATTCCACCACACCGCTCTCTGACTCAAAAAAACAAGTGGAGAAAACACTATTAAAAAGGGCTCAAGGGTTGAGGTAAGGACAGGGAGATCACTCAGCAATCATTATCACAGGCAAAACACAGTACAGGGAGGTTAAAGTAATTTATTGCCTATTGCTAACAGACTATAGCACTGAGAAACTAAAAGCACACTAAAAACACTTCCCCCCCCCCATCCAGTCTCTGCAAAGCCAGTTCTCACTCCTTGCTCTCCCAGCTGCTGTTGTGCAGTAGGTTTTTTTCCCTTCAAATCCAATAGTATTTTGATATCAAAACCTTGCCATGTAAACCCAATACACTCATAACAAATTTCTATAGGATTTGAAGAAGATTCAACTGAAGATAATCTAAAACTAAGTCTTACCTTCCCTTTACCTTTTGAATTAAAACAGAGTAAGCATGAGAAGAATCAAACAACTGTGCATTATTTTGGAAATCGCTATAAAGATGTTATGATATATTTACAACTCAGCACATTTTCTTTTCCTTTTTTTGAAGTAGATGAACACATGAAAATACTCTGTGTATTAAAGATATATGCTTATTTTTTAAAAAAACTTAACACCTTATTTAATATGAATTTTTGAGATAGTTCTTCAAGAATTTCTAATGAATTGCCATGAAATCCACCACAGCATGTAGGATTGCATTACAAGAAGGAATTGACTACATTACAAATTGGAACAATAATCTGCATAAGTTTTTATAAGTTTATCACCCCCATTAACATTATAATTGTATAATGCCTACTAAAAATTTGGCAGTATTAGGGAAAAAAAAGTCGCTTATATTACTATTTCAATTGCTTAAAACTGAAAGGATGGTTTTGGTAAGTACCAATTAAAGTGGTATATCTATGGAATCACTCAAGATTCTTTTCTGAAAGATTATTGAAATCTAATTTAGAATTAACTTAGAAATTGTTATTTTCATGGCATTAATGCCATCTCTGGTTTGAACTCCAGTCTGCATTAATGATACACATTTCTTTTCCTTATACAATCTTTTCCCTGAAATTGTCTTGGTCTGCTTGTTCATTTTATTCTTGAACAGATGTAGGAATGTCTCCTACATCTCCAAAAGAATATCTCCAAAAGAAATTGCTCTAGAGAAGAAAAGTAGCTTGGAAGGTAACCACAAAAATGAGAACTTGCTGTATTTGTTAGTATATTTCTTGTGCTTCAGGAACAGAGTATAGTGAACGACTTCTAATTTCAAGGGAGATGATTAATAACGTGAGTATCAACTAAAGTACAGAGACAAATTAAATCCCCCAAAATGTTCTGTTCACATACCAACAGCAGGATTTCCAGATGCGTCAGAAGAACTGACATAAATGTCTTTCTCTGCCTTTTCTGTTCCAAGTAGAAGGAATGCTCGCTGCCACTGGATGAGATGAGTGACAGTTCAAGGATGGAATAGGAGGGGGGCAGGGACAGGGAGGAGGAGAAAGGCTTTTTAATAATCTTATTCCATAAACTACTGTAGTTTATAATCAAAACTGCCTTGAGTGTGATGTTGACAACTTGAACCTTAAAGTCTTAGGGTGCATGTTTTCTGTCTGTGGTAGAAATCTTTTAAAAACCTGACATTTTCAGATAATCCTGAGCTATTTATTCTTCTGTCGTTGTGAACATATGTTTATGTGACACAGCATTTCTTCTGAAGGTAATTTTGTTTGTTTAACAAGCTGTCTTACGTTCAAGGTTTTTGTTTTGGTAATGTGCAGTTAGTGAATTATGGACTGCACCGTAATGAGTAATTATTATGGGAAGAAGAGTGCATCCACTTCATAATTGCCTTTTGCTTCTTAATTTAGTCAAATCTGTAGTTATAACCATTCAGCTATTGTCTCTCTTCTCTACAGTCTTCAAATAGGATCATTTTATATATAAACTATTTGGACTATTTGATCTTGTAAATATGTTGGAGATTTAAAGATTAAGGTCTTGTAGAAGAAAAAAAAAATCCCTTCATTGACAGACAAACCCTCACGTGCAAACTTGCCTGTTACTTTTATGATGCTGGCTATCAGCAGGTTGTTTTGTAATTCTTCCACATTGGAATTGAATCTGGAGATGTTCAGGGGTCACTTAGCAGCCATCTGATCTTCTAATAAAACATAATTGCACCTAATCCTTCTGCAGAATACTATCTAAGGTAACTAAAGCTATGTCTTTGGAATATTTTCTAAAAATGTAGCAGCATTGAGAGGAGAAATAAGATTGATTATTCTTTGTCAGGAAAGAGTAAGGCTGTTTGGAACCAAGATATTCAATCAATTTATCAAACTATATATATATATAATATTTTCATATGTTTTTATATATAAACATTTAGATCCTTATCAGATTGCATGCAAGTTTCTGTACTTCAGTTCTTTCTTTCAGTATTTTCTTTTTATAAACAAGTTATTTGAATTATAAGAGGAATCAGATAAGAGGCTTTAAATAAAGTGTATGACTTAAATATGTGGTATTGAAGGGCTATGAAACAACAGCAGCACAAGATATCAATGTTGGAAATGGCAATGACATTCATGTTGTAAAGCTGTTTACCTATGTATATTTAAAGGGAAAAGTATATTAGGCAAATGATGGATGACTGCAGTTAAGATATTTAGAGTACAACTCAGTTACCTAAGCACAGGTATCTAGTTTCAGTTCAGTTGCTGTAAATTATTCTGTCTGCTTTCCACCTGCCAATTCCGGAGCAGAGATTTCCCTTAGATGCTCTGTCATGTATGACAGCCATGTGCAAATGCGTAGAATCTCCTAGGTAACACAGTGTTTAGGCAGCTACATCCCACCTCAAGTCCTAATGTGAACTTTTTCTTAAGATAAGCAACACATGAGAAGTTTGAAAAGCAAATTTTAATTTGCAAATGGGAAATCTGAATATCATTTGTGCTTTTGAAACTACTGCCAAATGGAGAGATTGAATTAACACTTCAGTGTCTTTACTACGTTTTCCTTAAAACATTCTGACTGCTTTGAGGCTTTTTGTAATTTAGGATGCTGTTCATTTATGAATAGTATTTGTTATTATTTGGCCTAGCTTGTAACCTTCATTGGTCAGTCACTAAGTTTACATAAGCACTTAATAGCCAGCAGTCTAGTTTTCCGTCATATCACAGTCACCAAAATAAGCTCCCAATATGTGTGGTATGAAGCAAATTATAAATCTTGTGTTACTGCTTTGCTTGGTCTGTGGAAATTCTCCTGTGTTATCGATCAACTCTTGCTTGTCAAGACAGCTGTTAGAATATTGTGCAGTGTTCTGTTGTCTGCATTACAGATGAGCAAGTTGAGACCCCTATCCTACAACTTAGCTTCCCTTTTTAAATTATATTTAGGGATAGCTATTCTGTGTGAGTAGAACTGTACTTATTTGTAGGTTCCTGGTTTTGTATGTAACTTGATTGAAGTGTATGCTGTCTCCTTGCACCCAGCTTCTATCTCTGTAGCTGTGTGTCACCTTGTGTGCCTTCTCCATTATTTCTCTCTTGCTCTTGTTTCAGTTGTTTTTAATTCTTTTTTTGTTTATAAATATTGGAAAGATAAAAAACTGTTTATGGTCAGGAACATAATGTCCATAACATCCTACAAGAAATAAACCTGATGGCTTCCTATATGTAGTTGCATTTCTATATTGGTAATTTGCTGTTGGTATACTACTATTGTTTGCTGTGTTGCTCTTGTACTACTGCAATACCTCAGTTAAGTCTGTCTCATATCACATACATGGTAATAACTTATCCATATTAAATATGTGGGAACAATACACAAATTGAGCTAAATGTTCCTCTAGCCCAGTAACTAACTTGTTTGATGGTTGGCAATATTGACATGTAGAACAGCAAATAAATGCGGAGAAGTAGGTAAAGATCCTTAAAATAGCTTTTCCATGCTCCAGTTCATAAAAATTTTCTTAAATACTAATTTATGAAAATCTGTACTGTTATGGTATCTTTTTATGTTTTTGTAATGTGATATTGCTGCATTTTTGAAAGCTTTTCGTATTTTTTTTAAGTGTATTGTTGTAGTCAGGACTGAATTAACAATTTGCTCCCATATTTAAGCATTTTTATAAGGTAGATTCTTTTGTACTTTCTTTTGGAATCAAACTTTTTGATTGGTATATTACTTTTACAACAATCAGGAGAGACATACGCAGCAATTCAGGTAAGGTAGCCTATGGTGGGAGGGGTTGGAACTAGATGATCTTTAAGGTCTCTTCCGACCCAAGCCATTCTATGAAATAAATAAAGCAAAAGGCAATATGTATTTTTTCAGTAATTCTGGAGTTATCCAGAGGGTAAGTAAATGAAACATATTCTTTGAAGGCCACATTCCAAAAAAATTTGAGTTTATACCTCATTTAGGTTTGCTACAGAGGTAGTTGAAACTGATGTTACAGAGCTGTCTCATAGATACCAAGTAAAAAATAAAGTAGGGAATATCATTTGGGAAATGGTGATGACAAAATCGAATGTGTAGGCACATGGCAGAGTTTTGGGACTAACATGCTCTGCGAGCAGTGTTCAGCAATAGCTAAAACATTGGTGTTATCAATGGTGTTATCAATGCTGTTTCAGTCATGAATCTAAAGCACAACACCATGTGGGCTACTTTAAAGAAAATGAATTCCATCCCATCCAAACTCCATGTTACTGGTTCATAACTTAAATGGCTTCCCTCAAAACTAAACAACTTCTGAAGGTTTGAGTCTGTCTTGTAAGAATGGACTGGCAAGTGTTCTATCTCCCCTTGTTTCTTCCATATTTGCTTCCACTGCCATTCTGATATGAAACCTGCTATGAGAGACAAGACTTATCACATAGTTTTCCTTCATTCTGTCTTTAAGAGCACTTTCCAAATTTTGATTTTCTGCTGTAATCATACATTGCTCATAAATGGCTGAAGCCAAAGATTGCTGCTGCTTCTAGACACTGATTTAGCTTCTAATTTAGAAGCATTAGGTGATGAATACTTCAGAATTGCTCACCCATATCTATTCCTGTCTTAAAAGGACAATTACTCACTTAGTCAGTGTTTTCTGAGGTGAGTGCTTCCAGTCCTCTGGACTTGCAGGCCAGTACTCAGTTTGGATTACTGTTATTTTTTTTTCTTTTTTTTGTTCTTTCACTGTATATTCTGTCTTTTTTGACCAAGACAGCTGGGGTCAAGGCAGATAGCTTATTCATTTTGTATATACTTAAATAAATCCATAAAACTTGTTTTTGATAGGTTTCATCTTTTAAAAATTATTACTGTCCTTTCCCTAATGCAAAATAAGCACTTTGATTTGGCAAATTGATGAAATTAAAATGTCTGTGTCATGTTTTGAGTCCTGATGAACCAAAATAAAGAAATACATCATTTCTGTATGGAAACTTGCTGAATTCTTGCAGGTGTTGAATTGAGAATGATTGATTAAACTCTTCAAGAGGTTTTGGAATTACGCTGTTGGTTAAGGTGTGCATGAAGATTTTCATGAGTTTGTTTTCCTTCATAATTTTCTGGAAAGTTAAGGTACCACATGTACTGTCAGTTTTTAACACTTTACTGCATAGGGTATAGGAGGGGACTTCTTTTTTTCCCTCCCAGTACTCGGTGGAACTTGCTTTACATAAACTTTGTTACAGAACTTGTACTATGAAACTTTCACTGTAATGAATGATGTCACAGAGTTGTGTGTGACCAGCTTCAGGAATTCGTCCTTACCATGTATTTGTGTATTAAAAGTATTGCGTACCCCAGTTCTTTGCCAAGGATGCAATCCTTGTAAGATTGCAATATTGAAGACTATTCTCTTCACTGCTAGCTGTGATTTTTGTGTCATTGTATTAATAATTCTGTTTTTAGTTGCTGTTTGTCAGTGTACCGTAAACAGTGGAGACCTACAACTTTTGTTTACAGCAGTTACATCACAATGCTGTTGAAGTTATGTTCGAACATTCTCTTGAATTTACTCTCTCCTTTCTCTTGCTTGTTACCTTGTGGGATAATGCCACTGAATGGAGGAGAGAGGGAAAATGATGGAACAACTTATTCCTATGAATAAAGTTTCTACTTCATTTTGTTTAGTGTGTTTTTTTTCAGCAAGTAGTCCAGTTAATATGCAAATATGCACCCAAAAATTCAGAGGATTCAGAACATTGCCATTACTATCTACACATACTCATTGTGTCGTTACCGAAACTTTACGGAAATAACTTGTCTCAAAGCTAGTATGTTTTTAAACACAACCATAGATAAGATAGCATCAGCATGATTTTATTTTATTCATTTTTTCCATTTTTTTGGTGATTTTATTTTACAGGGGAAATAGCATTTTTAACTTTTTCTTTTTTGGATAAGGCTATTCTTTTATGTTTTTGAGCACTTAAAACTGGCAAGGAAGAAATCAGTACTTCAAGGACAAAGTGAAACTAGCTTTTTATGAGGAAGCTGTTGAATATAAAGTGATGCTGAAAAGAAAAACAGTTTTTGCATTTTTCACCCACTGCTTTTATTGAATAGTAGTTTTGTACTAAGTAAAAGGAAAATAAAAGCTTTTCTAACAACTGTGACTTTTCTCTTGGCCAGAGTTCTTCCAAAATTAATAAAAGACTAAAGTTACTATAAGAACTGTGTATTAATTTATAGCTTAGGAGCCAGCTAAAAAGAAGGAAAAAAAAAAAGTCTAACTATACAGTAGCAACTAGTAGCAATAAAAAACAAATGGAAGACCTAGTTAAGTTCCTGTGTAATTCTATGTGGCACCTTGTACATATTGTCATTCTCCCTCTTCCCTCTCCTCAGGATATAGTAGAATGAGAAGAAAATTTCAAAAGAGCAACAATAGTAATACACAGTGTGGAAAAAAAAAAAGGCAAATTCTCATAAGGAAATGCTTAATAATTTAATGATTCTCCAATTGGGAGCAGAAATGGTAAGGAAGAGATGTTGATCTGTTTTTTTCCCCCCTCTAAAAACCTGTGTTTATCTATTTGAATAGTCTGTTTATCAGACTAATATCAGTCTGCTATTTTATCTGTATCTGTTCAATAACAGATCACAGTTCCTGGATCTGATTGTAGATGAATGGAAGGGTGGTGATTCCATGGGAGAGGGTTTAGATGTTTCACCATAACACCATAAATTTAAAACAGGTAGTCATATGTAAATTGAAGTATTTAAACACACAGGAAATCTAATGGAATAGGAGTCAGAATCATCTGAACTGTAAAATAGAAGACAGTAGAATAGTTTTGACAAAATATGAAAGATGTATGCGGCATAAGTCATGGGATGCTTCTGCACACATTAGTGGGTTTTCAATCTTAACAGGGACCGTACATTTTGAGAACAGAACACTTTTCATTTAATCTGAACTCTGCTTCATTGGAAAACAAGTAGGGTCACAGGGGCACTAAAAAATCTATTTTTCATGACTTAGGCCAGCCCTAGCAAATATACAATCGTGATTTTTTTGTTTAATCTAACACCAATGACAATGCTACTACTGGTGATCAAAAAGAATCCTGAAAAATATGTGATGATATTTTTGATGTATTTATGAAGTCTGTTGCTGTACTTATTACTTCATAATAACAATCATCCTCTGTAGAAACACGATCAGTTTCTGGTGCATTCAAAAGAAAATTAACATGTATTTCATATTGTAATTTTTCTTGATACTTGCTGAAAGTCAAGATGGCAATTTAAAAGATAACAAACAACCAAACAAAAATCCCAGCAAACCAAGCTAACAGAAAACAGTTGTTACTTTTCCTTCAGTTTTTTATAGTAATCTGTTCTTTTATTTTTAATTTTTTAGTTCAAGTTTAAAACAGCAAACAAACCAAAAAGTGCTGTCAACACAGCTCCCTAACCTAGGGAAATTCATGTCTCCTGTCTTTATCACTGTACTTTCTATGAATAGAACTGTTGTAGGTTTCAGTTATTGAGGAAAAAGATTGGAATAATCTTTACTGTAGAATATCACTGCTTTAACATTGAACTCACTTTTCTTTGTGGAATGACTGATTAAAAAACACACCTACCAGCTTCTGGTGACTCATACTGCTAGGGAAGACTTGAGATTTCACATCGGTTTGTCCTTATTGAGATATCTCAGTATTTTTCAGGACTTTGATATGGTATGGGTAGGATTTGATGTGACTCTTTGCTTTCACTAGATAAGATTTTATTTATTTATTTTTATATTTTTCTCATCTTACTCTTCTTAGTTTATGATGATTTTTCTGGGAAGGTATGACTAGAGGAGGGGGCATTGCATTTTGGGAAGGCAAGTGGCAATGCGTTTGGAATATAATCCTTTTAACTTTTTTTTTGTCAAAGATTTTTAGAAGATACCCAAGAAAGAGAAATACAAAAATATTCCGAAGAAAGTCTTCCAGGAGTCATCATGCCTGGCAGATGTTTCATCATGGCAGAGCTAAGTTTGAGTGCACTGTCAAAAACTGGGTCTAAACAATGAGCACTGAAGCTCATTGCTGTGGAATAGAAGGACTGGTACTTGGCATAAATTATAGAAGTTGCCCAAATAATTAATTTCTTGCAAGTACACTTGCCTGAAATAGACACAATAATTGAATGAATAATAGTTTTTGTCAGTCAAAGCATTCACGTTTTGCCCTTACAGGAATTACACGGTCAGAATCAGAGGACATTTGACCCAAGCCCCACGAATGCCTGAAACTTTCAGATATGACAGTAAGTTGAATTCACAAAATAGAAGTTGGCTGCCGTAGAGGATCTGAGCACGTGAAATGTATGACTGTTTCATTTAGCAGTCATTTCAGTGGTACCATATACAACTTAATCTTTGTTGTGGCTGTAACAATTCTGCAATAAGTGGTTTTTATTTTTTTAAATAAATAAATAATTGCTTACAGAAATTCAGCTGCATATCATAGAGTCATGGAAACATTTAAGTTGGAAAAGACCCATAAGATTAAGTCCAACCATTACGTAATGCTACCAAATATACCACTAAACGATATTTCTAATCGCCACATCCGTGTGTCTCTTAAATACCTTCAGGGATGGTGACTCCACCCCTTCCCTGGGCAGCTAGATCCAATGCCTAACTACTCTTCCTGTGAAGAAATTCATCCTGACATTTAATGTAAACCTCCTCTAGCGCAACTTGAGGCTGTTTCCTTGTGTCCTATCACCTGTCATCTGAGAAAAGAGACCAATGCCCTTTTTTGCTGCAGTCTCCTTTCAGGTGGTTGTGGACAGCAATGAAGTCTTCCCTCAGCCTCCTTTTTTCAAGATTAAACAAACCAGTTCCCTCAGCTGCTCCTCATATATGTTGCTTTCTAGAACATATATGGGTATTACATACCTAGTTACATAGATATTTTAAAAGTAGCTTTATTCCTTTTGCCTTAAATGAGGTTGGGCCATATGTCACCATAATTTCTCCTTTCCTTCTTAAATGCCCTTAGAGGATTTTGCAGAAATAATAGGCTGAAAGTCTGCAATGTTTCTGGCATCTTGATTCATATCTGCTTGATCGTGTACGTAGGAGAGCTGATGTTGCCTCTTAATGGAGATGGAGTGGGAGTATTGAAGCCTGTGTTGGGTGATTTATTTTTCTCCTTTTTTTCTTAGAGTTTACTTTATAAAGTGTTACACTTGCATTATTCTGATCCTTCTCTGATACAGCTGCAATAAAGCAGTTCTGAATCAGGCCAGTGGGATTTTAAACATGCATTTTAATGATACACTAAAAGATGTTGTCCCTTAAACGCAGCGTGAATGAGCATCATCATTTTTATAGTGTTATTTTCTTGTGAACTTGCATTGTGGCATCATGTGGTTTATAAAGTGTCATGGTTAGAAAAAAGCTGATGAATTGATGGGGGAAGGTTCTGAAAATCAGAAGTTCTTAGACAGCACAACAGTATGTTGTTCCATATAGTGGATACATTGACATAAAAGAAATGTGGCAAATCAGGTTTTTCATTCCTTTGAAATGCAAAAAAAAAAATCTACTCTATTTAGCAGGGATTTGTTGCAGGAGCTGCGTGTAATATGTTGAAGAACAGAGATACTAAAAACCCCATTGGACATGGCCTGAGTGACCTGCTCGGCTTGACCCTGCTTTGAATGGGGGTTGAACTAGGCGATATTCAGAGGTCCTTTTGAAGTGAACTTTTCTTTCTCTGATTCTGTGAAATACAGATTCTGTTAGTTCCCTGAATGAGCACTCAAAACTATCAGTTATTATTTTCAACTTTATACCTTAAAGTTGGCTGTTGATAAATACTTAAACGTCTTCTGTGTTCAA
Source organism: Anser brachyrhynchus (assembly GCF_964034855.1). Classification (NCBI taxonomy): domain Eukaryota; kingdom Metazoa; phylum Chordata; class Aves; order Anseriformes; family Anatidae; genus Anser; species Anser brachyrhynchus. The sequence goes on from NC_137698.1 coordinate 28,094,650, forward strand.
TTGTGTGTGTTGTTTTTTGAGCACAGACTTGTTAATGTGTTCCAGCTACAGGGATAACATGCAATTCTTGTTTCAGTTTAGAAATGTTCTATAAATGTTCTATTGCAAGTCCAATGACAGCAGTGTAAGTGTTACACACATATGAAAAAAAAAAAAAAAGAACTTGTAAGCTATTTGCTTTAAGTTCCAAAACTGACAGAAGCCTTGCACTGCTTTCCGCATAGTGAAATGATACTAATCTTACAATTGACTGCCTTGTAGCATCCTGCAAGTGCTTTTACTTGCGAAGAATAGGAAAATATACCTATGGGTTCTGCCCAGTGCTTCTTTTTTGCAGACATACTTTATTCAAGGTGAAGTAAAACCATCCTCAGTTTATAATCAGTATTATATTCAGAGGCTTTGGTTCCCATGATAGTTTGTTCCTTTGTCTCAGCAGGATCTGAGTAAGACTTGAACATTGTGTTCCTTGTTGTTTCATCTTCATATTTCTCCTGCTCTTTCTATTTGTGTGTTTAACAGATTTTTTCCTATAGTTGGAAAGTATGTAATGGATATGTTACATTACAATACAAATCAAATTGTGGCAGGCACAACATTTATTTCTGATATGATTTCTGTTGTCTGTATAGCATCAATTTATACTTCCAGAAAAATGGAATGAAACTAATCTATTTGGTTTAAACTACAAATTATTGTATGACTAGAAATAGGTATTCAGTGGTAGTAATGCACCATTTTAAAGTCTTACTGCGTCTCAAGTACAAATGTGGTGGTCTTTTCTAAAGAGAAGTTACAAAACAGCTCATTAACCTTACCAACAAAGCACCATCTACAATTTGTGCTTAAAATTAAACTTAAAAATTAAAAACTTTTCTTTAGCTGATAGTTGCTTATGGTTATATGTGAGCTTAATTGTTTGTTGTTTCATTTTCATATTCAGTTTTTCTAGAAGAATATTTTCCAGTTATAATGCTTAATAACAAAATCACCCGATCTGACATATTTTGCTGCAAAATTAAGTATATAAATTGAAAGAAAAGCTTCATCATATAAGTGTATTGAAAAACTGTATGGATTTCAGCTCATCGTTCTTAAATGGGACTTCAGTGGTTTCAGTATATTCCTGGAAAATAACCTGCTTAATACTTTATAAACAGTTGGATAAGAAGGCAATTACTTAAATTTTTGTGTATGTGCACGCGCACACTTTAAGCCATCAAATGGTTTACCAAATCTAATCGTTTGGCTGTTTTAGACACATTCTAGTCTGAAACAAACAAACAAACAAAAGACAACACCAAAATATTCCGTTATAAAATTGACATCAATTACTCCAAATTACTCTTCGGCTGGAGAAGCTGGCTGCTCATGGCTTGGACAGGTGTACAGTTGTCTGAGTGAAGGACTGGCTGGGCTCAAAGAGTCCTAGTGAGTGGAATTCAATCCAGTTGGCAGCCGGTCATCAGTGGCATTCCCCAGGGCTCAGTACCAGGGCCGGTTTTGTTCAACGTTTCTTTATCGGTGATCTGGATGAGGGGATTGAGTGCACCCTCAGTACGTTTGCAGATGATACCAAGTTAGGGGGGACTGTTGATCTGCTTGAGAGTAGAAAGGCTTTGCAGGTGGATCTGGATAGTCTGGATCGATGGACTGAGTCCAATCACTTGGCATCCAACAAGGGTACAGGGTCTTACACTTCAGTCATAACAACCCTGTACATTGGTATAGTCCAGTTGCCCAAGACTATGTCCATATGGTTCTTGAGTATCTCCAGGGTTGCAGAATTGCACGATGTCTCTGGGCAACCTGTGCCAGAGGTAAATCACCCTAACATTCCTTATGTTCAGCAGAACTACCTGGGTTCCAGTTTGTGCCCATTGACTTTTGTCCTGTCAGTGGGCTCCACTGAAAAAAGCCTGGCTCTGCATTATTTATACTCTCTCTTCAGGTATTTCTATACATTGATAAGTTCCCTCTTGAGCCTTTTCAGCATTTTTAATGGTGAATGTGATTTGTTTCTTGTTTGATTTAGATTTATTCCTTAACAAAAGCAGGTAGGCTTTTATTTACCTCAACTGCAAATCTGTGCTTTTTTGCTTCTGTTGCGTGAAGTAAATCTGCTGATGAGCAAGCTACTGGATGAACTGGAGTCAGAGTTAAACCACAAAGTGACCTTTGCTTTTCCCATATATTTTGAGTTTCAGCAGTGATGCAAAAAGTACCTATGAAGAACTTTAGGCAAGTTTTGGCAAGTAGCATAAAAGTATTCAACTATAGTATTAGTGCAGTTAACAGTGGATGTAATTAACATCAAAATATTTTTCTTTGTTCTTCCTAGTTTATTTTATGGTAGTTCAGGTAGATTCTAAACTTTGGACTTCAGGATAGTTAACATTTTTATAGGCATAGAGAAGGTTCAGTCCATGATTTTTTTTTCCCTTTTTCTGTTTGGACAAGGTAGATAAAAGATGTATGGAAGCTGCAGTGGTATAGACCAGGCAGCTGACTTGCCCAAAACTCAAATATGAAGTCATTGCCAATGTCTGTCTTAAATTATTTTAATTATTTTCTTCCTGATTGAATACAAGAATACCCAAAAGACACCTCAGTTCACGCCAAGTAGAACATGTTAATAGGTATTTATCAGGAAGTTTCCATCCAGCACGAAATGTATGGAAACACATGGAAGTAGGAGGAAATACCTTTATACTTCTGGAAGAATCAGGAGTAGAATGATAACTTGGCATTGTGTATTTTGGATTAGATATGAATAGTTCTTCAAATAGGCTAACATATATTGTGAATTTTGACCCAGAAATGAAGGAGAATATTTTGACTGCAAATGCAGTTGTTAGGAGCAATACTGTATGAATTCCATTGATTTTTAAGTATTTATCATGGTAGTGTCTTTGAGAAGTCAGTATTCAAAAGACCTAATAAGAAACATAAATATTCCCTTCAGACAGCATTACAAAATGAGAAGGAAAATACCATTACATTAACAGCATTTTTGCTTTTTTTTTTTGTCTTCTCAGTCAAAGCATTTGTTGTCAGTACTTTGCAAAAGCCATTTTTTCCCATGTGCCAACTAACCATTCAAATACATAGTTTAGCTTTATTTCTCTGGTTTCGAAAGAATCTAGTTTTAGCAGTAAACTGCTACTCTGACAAGAAATGACTAGAAAATCTTGAAATTACTGAAACTGGAAGCCAGTTTGCTAATGTTCAGTAGGCTCAATATATAGGATGCACTGAATCTATTGCCTTCCAGCATGTGCAGGTGATGAAACTTATGTTTCATTTATTGGGAAGAATAAGTAGAAATATTGACTGTTGTCAATTCCACATGATATTTGCACATTAGAAACAGTAACTTATTGGTGATGATGATCCAGTGTTTTGTTATTCATATATTATTATTATATTCATGTATTATTCATGTATGCTATTAAGAATACAAATATTATTACTGCAATATGTATCTCAAAGCTTTCTGTTTAAAGATATTTTTCATCTTGATGTGATACACTTATGTAATTTCTCAGAATTTATGTATGCACAGAATTTCTCATAGACTCCAGCTTCTTTTTGAAAGCATTCTGAGTTGGCTAACTTCCAGTACAAGGATGTTTAGTTAAGGACTGCAGTTATGATAGAATAGGAAACTAATTTGGTTCAAACAAGTGTAATTTCTGAATTCTCTTTGATTTTAATTTGGTGATTTTATGAAGTTGAAGTGGGGGGTGGGGGTGGGGGGAGCAACACTTAAAGGTTGCAGGGTCTTTGTGTTTCCTGTCCAGGGTGGGAGAAATGAGGTTATTATTATTATTATTATTGTCTTTCACCTTTTTTGTAAAAGAGGAAGCTAGACTAAACAAGATGAGAATTCCATTTCTGAAGCTGTCTCAGAGTAGACAGCTTGATTTATATGTAAGGAGATGATGATGATTATTTTCCCAAGGGTTTTGATCACTATTTTATTTTATTTTATTTTATTTTATTTTATTTTATTTTATTTTATTTTATTTTATTTTATTTTATTTTATTTTATTTTATTTTATTTTATTTTATTTTATTTTATTTTATTTTATTTTATTTTATTTTATTTTATTTTATTTTATTTTATTTTATTTTATTTTATTTTATTTTATTTTATTTTATTTTATTTTTTAAAATTTAATTTTATTTATTTTATTTCAATTTTATTTATTTTATTTTATTTTTATTTTTTAGAACACACTGATAACTTTGAAGTTTTCTATGCTCCTTGAAATACTTTTAATTTCTTTGAAATCTGAAATGCGTAAAAGTGGTGTTATTTTTCACTTACTGTTTGAGAATGGAAATTTTCTAAGTTGTTGGTTGAATTATTTTACCTTATCGTACACACTGTATACCAGTAACAACATGATCTCAATTCACTTAGTCAAGACGGTCACTTAGGAAAATCTTCTATTTTAAGAAAACTCGAGATAATGCTGTGTTAATGAAAGTTCCCTGTGGCACATCATGGTGAAGAGGTGCAAAATATCAAAAAAATCACTTAATATTTTTCACAGTAATTCTTTTTTTTTTTTTTATTTGAAAGTGAAGGTAAGAGTTTTGCTTAGATTCTCAGACATGTTTTTAGGAGCAAATCTGCATGGATGCACAGTATTAGATGATTTTTTTTGAATTCTTTTGAATTCTTATGAAGAAGGATGTTAAGATTTTTTTCCCACTTCTCTCTGTCTCTCTTTTTCCAAGAAATTATATGTAATTATAGAAGTTAAATTGCAGAGCATCTTTAGGAAAAAAGGTGTGTATTTATGTGTATGTTATTCACACATACATAGGTTATGTACACTAGCTTACAAATCCAGATTTATTGCTTGAGTTGTGTCTCTGTCACACTAGGAAGCTTGGACTAGAATCAGACTAGAAGTCTCTAGCTGGAAAGAATTAAGGACATAGGACAGACAAATGGCTACATCTTACAAAAGTAGTTTTCTGTTCGTGCCATTTGTCAACAGTAAGTATTTTGTTAATTTTTCTGTGGCAAAACTATAACATCATTAAATTACAGTTTCCTTTTGATTTTTAATGATTATCAGCAAACATGCATTGAAAAAAGAATCACATATTAATTGCTAGGTTTCTGCCTTTTTAAAAATTATTTTCTTTTTTTTTTTTATTCTTAGCATTTTGGTGCATGTTTCCTTATCTGTGTTATTGGCTGGCTTACTATCTCACTTTGTACAGTGGTTTAGTATTATAATTTCTCAATCTCATGAGAGGGAAGATCATCTGTTTGCATTTTTTGATCACAATAACACTAGACTCCTCTTACCTCTCTTTTTATATCAGTACCCTTTTGTTAGAATTTCTCCAGCAGGGCAGCTTACGGACATACTTTTCCTCTGAGCCTTTTAAGTACTTTATCTCTGCTGCTATTGAGTCAGCTGATTATTATTTTTGTTTAATTTTATTTCATTGTGAGATGGTGGAAAGCAAAACACTATCTCAGGCCTAGTTTTTGTTGTTGTTGTTGTTTGTTTTTTTTTTTTGAGGTAGAGTATCATCTGCTTCTGGATCTAACATTATTGAGGCATATCTTCTGATATCTGAGAGTGGTAATATGGTAGAGGATTTGGGAGGTTGTCTTTTATTCACAAGCACCATGATTTTCATGGAGTACCCTTATGTTTTATAGAGAAACCAGGAGTCTAAATGCATAGGATTGGAATAAGGCTTTAGATCCCTACTGACCATGTACTCCAAAACAAGTTCTCTGGAGTATTTTGTGGAGAAGGTCACCATATCAGTGCAGTAGTTGGTAGCTGTTGACCTGGAAAAATAAAATATATATATTTTTAATCATTTATCACTGTAGTGTTTTACAACTGACAAAATTATAAGTAGCCAAAATGGAAACTCAGTCTGTCTTTAAGGTATCCCCAAGAAGAAATTAACCTAAATGTTAATTCACACAAGTGCCATTTCAGGTTGTTGGTTTTGATTTCAGCAGAGGGAAGGTGGCACAAAGAAATCTCTACTGCATTAGAAATAATGGTTGACAATCTTCAGCTGTGATTGCCATTTATATATGAAGTACAATATTACTGAACATTTCCAGTAGACTAAAGAAGGGAGTTGCAGTCTTGTCTTAAATCTTAACTTTAGTTCTTGTTAGCATTGAATTGACTGTAAAGATTTGGTATATTGTTTTCATTTTGTAGCTATCATATTGACAGCTATGACATTCTGTTCCTGCCTGTTTGTCACCATAACTAAGATGACTTCACAATGTAGTGCTTCTAGGTAGACCCATGGTAAAGGGACTAAGGGTTTGAATCTCTAGTCTTCATGTGTAACTGGTTTATTGCAGAACTTAAGTAACAGGGAAAGGAAGTAATGTGCAGTATTTTAGAGGTTAGTTTCATGGTAGGTCAAGATTTGCTAAAAAAAAGTCAACATTGCATCTGCTGCATTGAGCTGTCATTCTTTACAAGGTTTTTACTGCTTTTTCCTTTTGTTTTTATGTTCTTTCCGTCTAATTGATAGCTGTGAAAACTGCTATTTGTAAGATAAATCAGAAACAAATATTAACGTCAACATTTCCAGGAAAGGTCATGCAAAGAGGGCACAGACCGAGAAAGCCTGATTCTCCTTCTACATATATAATATAGCTTTTAGAATCAAAGCAGAATTAAACATAGATAATGAGTTATCTGTAATATTTTTTTTTCTCTGTAATCTTTGGTTTCTCTATTTGGAACAGGTAGGCTCTAGCTGGTTTCTACTACAGCAGTCTCCTCGGTGCCGAGGTTTCCTTGGGCAGGGATTCAAGGTTTCTACTGGCAGTCAATGTTGAATTTGATGTGCCATCTTTAATAAAAGCTGGTTAGAAAAATGCTTATTTTGAATAGTGACAGCACTGTACAATGGGAAGCAGGGATGCGTTTTATTAGTGATGGAAGTATAACCTAAGACTAGTCTTCTTTTAATAAGATAGATTTTGCTACTCGGTATTTCCTAATGAATCAAACTCTAGATACAGACGGTCTGTGTTGAATCAAAAGTAGTGGTAAATAATATCCACCCTATTTCTGGTAGTAAAAGATAAGTCATTTTTTTGTGTTACAACTTGGAATGGTATGGAAAATGTAACTAAATATATGCTGGATGTGTGAAAACCACCATTTCAGCAAATTGATATAATTAGTTGCTTTCAAAGTCCCTTTTCTTGCATACATTATGTGCAACTATTCATTCATATTCCTTTTTTTTTTTTATTTATTTGGTCTAATAGCCAGTGATGAAACTAATGGTGAAGTCTGGTCCGAAGGTGAAGAAAATCTTCAGAAAAACTTTTATTGGCTTATGTGGATTTTGGGTCAAGTCTATAGGGAAGTGTTCCTGAAAGTAAGGCTGTGAAAGCAGATGTAGTAAAATGAAAAATGGGGGTGAGGATCTTTTGATCCTCAACAGAATTCAACAGAATTTTTCAGCATAATGCTATAGGGGTAATTAAAGTAATAGAGAAGAGATAAGTATATAGACTGGTTTATAGGTACTAAAAAAGTAAATTTAATTTGGTCTTATTTCTTTTTAGCTCAATTTAGGCATTAAAGATAAAGTTCAGTAAAATACTACTGATGACTTCTGAACAGAAAAGAGACAGCACTGTTTGGAGAGGAAGAGTGGATGATGGTGTGTTTTTTTTTTTTTTCTTTTTAATTCTTAGTGTAGAGAACTTTAACAGGGCTTAATTCAGAAACTAATACAGTGAAGTAGGAAAAGGCTGAAGTTCACAAATTGCTTCCTATTTGGAAAGATCCCAAAATACATTGCACTTTATGCTTTACAAATGGTTAACATTTGGTAACACTGAAATCGGTCCCATTCTGGGACAGGATATAGCAGATTGTAGTGCTCAGCAGTATAATTCTATTTTAAGGCAAATTGAAGGCACTCACTGTACTTGAAGCATAGGGAAATCTCAAGAATACAGAATGTAATTTCCTAATTGGGCATCAAAAAAAATCAGAAAAGCTAATCTTCCATTTTTTATATGGAAAGAGTCATGTCAGTTGTAATTATAGCTGCCAAGAATTTAGCCAGAGTGAAATAGTCAGGTCTTCAATATTAAATCCCATAGAAGAAAAAGATCTTCTAGCTGCACAGTCCTTTCTAATACAGTGCTCCTATATGAATTCAACACTAACTTTGTCTGTCATGTACTGAAGCATCAGCAGAGCTTCCTGCAGCAACTGGGATTATCCTTTGTCAGTCATCCTGGCAAGGTCCGAACCTACCCGGTTTGAGATTAAAGGCAATAATAACCTGCCATAGGACCTGAGGGACTGAGATAACAGAGTGGTTTTGTGGATGGGAAAGAAGATGATAGGGTGCAGTAAGGTTGTGAAAGTAGGACAACATAATTTCTTTAACTGTTAAATAACCATTTATGTTAAGTCTGGCATTTTATAGTAATAGATGTAAGGTGCTACCAGAAATTTGATACTGGTTACAGGAATACTGGTTTACAGGAAAGAACCAAGCTTATTGATAAACCTAGCATTTCATTTTCATTTGAATAATTTCATGTGAATAATCCTTCAGTAGAATCAATGAAGGGGGGTTATGCATTTGAAAATTTACCAGGTGTCTCTGTCAGTGAAAATATTACTGCTGATGTCCTTGATGTTTAGAGAAACCCTGAAGGCTCAGGGATTAGACCAATAAGTTTTACAGTTTTACTTCATAATGATTTTGACACAGTAATGAGCAGGAGATATTTTTTATTGATTAGGCCAGAGGACTCATTGGGTCCCTCCCCCCATGACCTACACAGATAGTAACAAACATTTAAACATTAAGGAAATAGGATTTTTGGAAAAGAATCTGCACTAAGTGAGACAGAAGATAATTTAGGCAACACTCCTTACTTGTCTGTTAAAAATTGAAAGTAGAAACCATTCCATTCCATGGGAATAAAATTTGCTAGATGATGGTGCTGTGCTAAACTGACTAAAAATAATGTTAAAAAAAAAAAAAAGTAAAAAAAAAAAAAAAAAAGTAGTGTTTCAGAAAATTTCCTGATGCCAGTAAACTGGGGGATTTTTGCATCTGTGATGGTCCTGATTGGTGATCTGTCTGGGCAGACAGCATAGTTCCCAGGAAACAAGGAAAATTATCAAAGCTGAAGAACGGGATAGTATGTCAAAAGACTGAACTAAGGAAAACACACTTTTAAAATAAAGTTGAAAAAAAATCCTGGAAAATTCATAAGATTAAGAATAAGTTATGAAAGAGAGTAGATGATTAGTAAAGGAAATTCTGAGAATGTGATGGTGTCTATTAGTGGCAAGGTGCCGCTGATGCAGTGTTACTAGATGATAGACGTTTTTTTCTTTAAGAAGATTGGTTTCCAGTCTCAAATTTATGGTAGTTTTTCCACTATCAGGCTTATCTTAACAAAGGGAAGGAGACTTTCTTTACTCGTGCTCAGTCTGCTGAAATTTCTCACTGCAGAATTTTGTTCTTTTATATATTCAGAATGTCTGTAATATGAGAGAATTTGTTGCAACTTTCAGGGAACCATTTAGGAATGGGCTGTTTCTTGCTCTTTGTCTTGCTGTTCAACAACGGATGCATTGTCAATCATCTTACAGTGCCAACAGTCAAAGTTGTTTGGAGTTTCCCATATGAAACAGGAACTTCATACTATACTGCATATGAAGATGTCATATATTGTATCTGTATAATGCAGTTACTAATGATCTAAAAGAAATGGGTCAAATACTTAAATTGCATGTAAGAGTAATTCCTTTAAGAAATTTAGCACTTGGTAACATACTGATTCATTATCCTTGATGAATCTAATAAAAGAATTATACAGATATTTCAAACTTACTTTTGTGCTTAAAATTCAGATTCCTTTGCTGAGCTGCCTTTCTTTAGGCCCCATCAGTGAAAGTTACTTCTTTAGAGGCTGACAAATAATGTTCTCTTACAGAGAGCTGCACGTTGAATTGCTCTTTTTCTGAATAGCTTCTGTACCTCTCAATGAGGCTGAGGCCACAGTCTTTGCTCTTAACAAAAATGACTGATAGCTCTATTTTCTTTAGAAACAATGGAAGATAGCCATTTTGGAGCCATTAATTTCCCTGAAGAAGGCTATTCTTATGCAGCAGCTTTGACAGTTAACATTTAATGATGAAAGACAGTTGTAAAAAGTATACAGCACCAAAGTGTGGTTTTGTATATACTATCACTGCTGCTCAATAAAGAGGTTAAGGATAAAGTTAAGGGTAGGATCTGTATTACCTGCAGGAGAAAGAGACAGCTGAACAAGCAGGGAAAGGAAAATGAAAATAAGATGTGTATAAAGCAGAAAAATGTAGGTGCCAGAAAAGGTATCTGGCACATTTACATGCCTAAAAGAACACTGTAGTGCCTGACTTACAGAAACTGCTTTGGGCTATTCCAAAGCATTTGAGCTAGAATTTGGGCTAGATCAGCTGCTCTGTAAATGAATGAGCAGGAGGGAAAACTGCATGTGTCATGTAAAAAAAAGGTTGTATGCTATACCTGGAATTACTAACAGAGAAAAGAGTGAGCTAGACACTTCTGAGCCCTGTTCTCTGATGCCTCCTCTGCTGTTAGTAAATCTATGCCTGCCATTCAAAAGACAGAGGAAGGCCACTGTAGTTATTCTGTAGTTTCTGCTGATGCATGTTAGGTGTAGGGTGCTTTGACTCCTTTATCACAGAATCGTCTAGGTTGGAAGAGACCTCCAAGATCACCTAGTCCAACCTCTGACCTAACACTAACAAGTCCTCCACTAAACCATATCACTAAGCTCTACATCTAAACGTCTTTTAAAGATCTCCAGGGATGGTGACTCAACCACTTCCCTGGGCAGCCCATTCCAATGCCTAACAACCCTTTCAGTAAAGAAGTTCTTCCTAATATCCAACCTAAATCTCCCCTGGCACAACTTTAGCCCCTTCCCCCTCGTCCTGTCACCAGGCATGTGGGAGAATAGACCAACCCCCACCTCTCTACAGCCTCCTCGTTTCAGATTTTCTTAGTAAGTAACTTCATGGAAGTTATTATTTAATAAAATAATTTGGGAAGTCTTAGAAGTTTAGGATACAAGATATCATAGGCAATGTTTACTTCTTGTGATGATTTATTTTCTTTTTAGTGTTCTTCGTCATATCTAAATAAGAATTTTCTACACATGGTTAGGATATCCAGGCACCTTAATTCTGCAAAAAAATGTCATGGTGTGTTAGAGAAGAAAACACCTGCAATTACTTTGAAACTTTTTTTTTTTCTTGGGGGGGATTGGATCTCATTTGTCTTTCTCATGTTTGTAAATATGATATCACTGTAATGCATTTTATCTGAAAATTTTGAAACTCTTTTGTTTAGTCCATTTTAGAATAGTTTTTGTCAAGGTAAAAAGTAACTAGAATGAACAGTGTTGGCAATGTTATTTATTGAATATCTGCAAAGTAGGATAAAGGAAAATGTCAGAAGACAGGTCTTTCTTAAGGGATGAGTAAAAGCATTTAAATGTAGGTCATACTAGAGCTAGCCTTTGTGAAATTGGCAAGTCAGAAAGCTTTTTGAGATGGAGAACTGTGCTTATTGTCTCAGAAGCACCATAATGGTACATTAATTTTGTTAGCTAATACAGCACTTTTATTGCAAATAAAATTATTTCTGGTTAGGCAAAGTTCAGAGTAGGTGAAGTAATTACTGGTAGTATGAATTTTGGTCTTCATTTTCACTTAGGCTTCATTATCTCTTCCCCAGGGCTCCATTTTAGGGCCAATTCTCTGTTTTCATGAGTGTTTTGGAGGCAGGACCTGAAGGTATATTTAACAAGTTTGCAGGTGACACTAAACTGGGAGGAGCTGTTGACTCCTTCAAGAGCAGAAAGGCCTTGCAGAAAGATCTTGACAAATCAGAGAGCTGGGAAATCAACTGTATGAAATTTAACAAGAGCAAGTGCTAGATCTGTATTTGGGAAGGGACAGCCCTGGCTATAAGTACAGACTGAGGGATGAGAAGCTGGAGAGCAACCCTGCAGAAAGGGATTTAGGGGTTCTGGTTGACGGCAAGTTGAATATGAGCCAGCAGTGTGCCCTGACAGCCAGAAGGGCCAACTGTATCCTCGGGTGCATCAGGCATGGCATTGCTAGTCGGTCGAGAAAAGGGATTGTCCCGCTCTGCTCTGCTGCTGCCTCACCTGGAGTACTGTGTGTAGTTTTGGGTGCCACAATTTAAGAAGGACATAAAACAGTTACAGAGCATCTAAAGGAGGGCTACAAAGATGGTGAAGGGTCTAGAGGGGAAGTATATACGAGGAGTGGATGAAGTCCCTTGGTTTGTTCAGCCCAGAGCAGAGCAGGCTGAGGGGAGGCCTCATGGCGGCCTGCAGCTCCCTCACGAGGGGAGCGGAGGGGCAGGCGCTGAGCTCTGCTCTCTGGCGACAGCGACAGGACCCGAGGGAACGGCATGGAGCTGGGACAGGGGAGGGTCAGGCTGGGTGTTAGGGAAAGGTTCTGCACCAAGAGGGTGGTCGGTCACTGGGACAGGCTCCCCAGTGAAGTGGTCACAGTACAGAGCCTGCCGTAGTTCAAGAGGTGTTTGGACAAAGCTCTCAGAGACAGGGTCTGATTTTTGGGTGATCTTGTATGGAGCCAGGAGCTGGACTCGTTGATCCTTCCAACTCAGGATATTCTGTGACTGTAAATGTAAGTTGAAAGAAGGAATCCAAAACTTACTGATATTTGTTAAAAGAATGGCACGTTCTTAAAGTAAGGCTGTAGCTGTGAAGTATGTTTCCTGTGGAGATAAACAAAAGTGTAAATTTCTTGTTTAGCACAGAGGACATAGTTAAGCTTGCAAATATTTTTCTAAGAAATGAAGCCTGACTGAGTTTTCTTTAAACAAACAAACAAAGATGTAGGTGTGAAATTCCTCTTTCATTTGCAGAGTGACTATTTCTTTTCCATGAGGCAACTTATCTTTTCCAAGTTTATCTAATCCAAATAGTGGAACCCAATTCCAATGGTGTCAAGCTAGGTTAGACTACTGCTATAGAGTATGTATTACTTGATGAAATATTCTTAATTTTCCTAACCCACAGGGTACATTGCATTTATTGTACTGAATAAGATACAAGTCATACAGATTTTACAGGGATATCCATTATGTTGTATTATGTTTTCCAAATGGCTAAGTTTGTTCTTCTCTAATGTTGGCAAGATGTATGAGAAAGATGTTTTTGCATCCCAGAAATCAAAAGGGATAACTGACTTATTTATAACATAGCTTTTTACCAGCATTCTTCTTCTTACCAACATTAATTTCTCTCTCTGTATCTGAAATCTACTGATGAGACTGTTACTGTTTTTAGAAATGAAGACAACTATAACACCTCAACCAGCAAAATATTTATAGTGCATGTACAGAAATAATTTAACAAGTAATTAATATAATGCTAAATATATATTAAAAACCAAGCAAAATGCAAACAACAGATCATAAGCAATATGTTTGGAACTAGTTATATTATCCTTGCAAATAGGTTTGATTATGTTAGGATCCTGTCAATAACACACTGAAGTGAATAGTGATGTTTAACTACTCTCAAACTTCACAATGGGTATGTTCTAATTCAGATAAAATCAATGTTTTGTATCACGTATCACAGCAGCAGTAAATTTTGGGGAGGTGAGCAAATTATAGCCTTGGAAAGCAGGGGAAGAAAAAAAGTCACATAGGTTATCAACACATTCAAGTAGCGAATGACAACTAACTGTACTCACAACTCTACACCCACATATCCATACCTTTAGCTAATCATCAACAGGTGCTACTTACTAACGATCTAAAAGTGGTAAAGCCTATGAAGAAAACTCACAAGTCTGTTCCCCCACCCTTACTTGTAACCAACCAACCCCACTTTCTGAGCATCAGTTTAGGAGCAAACTGTGCAAGGAGATGCTGGCCTGATAACTCAACTGCTCTTAGACATAGAAAGCATGTTCCTTTCTCTTCTGAAAGATTTTTTTTTTCCTGGTAAAAATGTTGTGTTTTTTTTTTTTTTTTTTTTTTTCCCTTGCCACACTAGTTCAGTCTTAGTATTTTTCACTAAGCCTGAGCTGCAGAGAAGGTTCTCCCATCATCAAGACTCGGTGTTTTCCCAGGCTTCTATAATAAGAGATATGAATAGTGAACTGTGATAATAACCTGCTCTCCACAGTTGGTTATGTTTAAAGGGCAGGTAGTAATAATTCAGGAATGTGTATGTGTGCACATTTAGTGTAGGGTTTTGGAATCATGCATGTACTATCTCGTTTTTTTTTTCCCATTTTGCAGTTGCTATATTTCTTAGACATACTTGACACTTTATATAAGCTTGATGAGACCTTTTCTTTGCTTTTCTTACAGATACTGGGATATCTGCATAGTTTTCTATCACAGTATCAGGACTGGTTAGGAGTTGGATGTTTTTTCTTTTGATATGGCGTTAAGTGCTGCTGTTTCAGTGGTATAGAGTTCATTCATGTTAAACAGTTTTACATCAAGATAGCATTTGATTTCTGCAGGTTAATGGCTTATATCAATACAATGATTCTAAATGCAAATATACTAAAAGTTTGTATGACTTTTATTGTTTTTGATAAAGTGGTGTACTTTTGTGTGTTATGGGTGTACATTGTTTTGAAATCGTTATTGTTCAAGTTCTTAGTTTAATATGCATAATTTAGAGAGAAATTATGAGAATACATACTGTCTGAGTAGTTAGGATGCACAATGCTGAGATCATGTAAAGGCTGCAATTCAAAATGTAGGAGAAATAGGGTAACATTTTAATTTATTGCATCCAAATTACAAATGCCTCAATGATGGGGTGCTGCTAGAAGCAGTTGGGGTACATATTTCACTTTAATGATAATATACTACAGTGTACTGCTACATACCCATGATCAATTTGGGGTTCCTCATTCTGAAGTCTGGTGTCTGGGCAACTAGTTGTTACTTGCTGTCAAAAGGCATCTCAGCCTGAGTCAATCATGGGGAATTCTGTGCATGTTCAACTCAGCTTCTAAAACTGGTTCTTCTCAGTTCTTCCTCTGAGTTTTTTATTGATCAATAACTGATCGTTTATTATTATTATTATTTTATATTATTTGATATCATTCTGTGCTTGTACTTGAAAGTGCTCTTATGTTACCTTTCTGCATGTCCACCTGGGGGTCCTGTTGCAATCTCTTGTTTTTATTCAACAATCGTCAAGTTGTGGTTTTCTGATAATAGGCCTAATGCTTATTAATGCAATTAAGTCACAGGTGTGGACTTGTTCTAGGGTCACTAGATAGTTCACTCTACGAAAGTAGTGACCTAGTAGAAGATGTGTTTATAGTGGTGTATGGATACTTAGAGATGTTACAAATTTAACGCTTTGGTAACTACTTTGTTGTTGTTGTTGTTACAGTAATATTATTGGTAGGCTATCAAAATTGCATAACAAAAATGGGAAATTATTTTTTTCAGCTTTTATGGACTTAAAAATGATTGCCAACTTTTTCACTGTTGTTTATGCAATGCTTTTCACTTTGTCGTAAGCATATAAGTTTGCTTAGTTTTTCAGATGCATTTAAATAGCAATAAACAACTCTTTGAGTCTGAAATTCTGTCCTACGATACAGTCTTAGTGGTGATATGTCTAAACCAGAATGTTGAAGATGTAATGCTGGCTCAAGCTTCTACTCCCAACACTGACTGCCCTGAGCATTGGAAAAGCAGTCTGTTGAATTGGTTTTCAGAGGAGTGTAGGAGAGTTTGCAGACAGAAGGAAGCAAAATAGTAGGTTTTTGTTGTTGCCTTTTTTTTTTTCTTTTGCTGCCTGGCTGTGTTTACTGCTTTGCAGTAAACACAAATATTAACCCAGGAGGTTTATGCTCAAGTTCCAGGTGTCAAGGTCAGTTTCTAAGTACAGCAGAGTTGTGCGTCTTGGAGGCATGGAGAGTTCAAAAGAATTCAAGGTTTGAGCCAGTGGACTTAACAGTATAAATGCTTGAAGGGAATAGGCTTTAGGGAGATCTTAACGCTGACTCTGATTATTGGCATAGGTACAGACTATAGTCAATTTTTCATCCTTTTTAGGGCATTCTTCCCCTTGATGTATTTCATCTTCTGGATCACCTGGGAACAGTAACTGTTACTTAATGAGTATGGTGGTTGGAAATGGTCTTTTCCATTCTGTTCTGTGGTTATTTATTGTATCAGTATGTTCAGTCTGTTTAAATAACTTCTTGAAAAAATATATTATTTCTATTGCAGAACTCTGCGCTTTTTTTTTTTCATTTACAGAATGAGACCAAAGAACACAGCTTCTTGTCGTTGAGAATGCTTTATTTCAGATAATTCTACCAATAAATGAACCTAACAGGAAACAGATTAGGTTTCATCAAAGAATACATGTTCTTCCTCATGAACAGATACTGATGAAACAGTTTTGAAGGAGCTTTTAAATTTGTATTAATATTTTTAAAGAGATGGGAATGCATGCTTGATTTTGTAGCTAAAGCACTTCAATTTTAAAAACGTTCCAGTTCAGCATTCTTATTTTATCTAAATGGGAAACACAAACTAAAGTTTTAGTTAAAGCTTTAGAACACAGCTTGTCTTATAATCATTCTTGCACTGTTGTAAAATTAGTAGTCTGTTGTCATTGTGGTAGTTTTACTGGAAATTGAGATATCACTTCTAAAATACTCAAATTTTTATGTATTAGAGCCTAGTGTACATGCAGATACAGTTATGGACTATTTATAGAAACAGCAAAAAAAATTAGAGGTAAAAATATTAATAATACTGATCTGTGAATAGACATGGGATGAGAAAATGGTTAATAGCCTGTTTTGAAAAAGTAAGTACCAGTAGAGCTATTAGATCTAACTTGAGCAAAGTATGTATGCATGACTGTTGTATAGTTAAATGTTTATGTTTAATATAGTAAATAATAATAATAATAAATAATAATAATAAATTCTCTCTCAATGTATTTCCTATGTAAACAGGTGTACATAATTACATTTGTGAGTCGAGGAAAGTAAAGTACATTTCCTGTCCTGTTATGTCTTGTGTTATCTGATACTGCCTTATGTTTCTCCACCAATTTGGCACAAACTCAGCTTTTAGAAAGATATGAAATTGGATGTAGAAGGGAGTCACAGAAAATAGAGTCAATTGGTTTAAGTCTTTCCCAGCATGTCCTGAGGAAGTCGACAGGATGTTTTTTTCCAGTTACAGATTTTGTAGCTAAATAACTGCGTATGTTGAGAAATGCCATGTATGCTGACAGTATAAAAGGTCATCCCTAATATCTTTGCTCAGTCTTATGGTGAAATTTTGAACAATTCTAAGTATTATTAGTATTCTGCATTTAAAGTATCTCATAATTTTACATGAACTAATAATATTTTCAGTATAATACTTTGTTGTTATGTCTGTGCTGTGGCCAGTGGTAAGGAAAATTTGGACATCTACCTCTATTTCTATGAAAGGCTGACCAAAGGAAAAAATTTAGTAACATACTCAGGTCATTCATCCAGGTATATGAAGTATTTTGTACACTTTGCTGTTAGATTTGTAAATTCCTCAGAATTTAGTAACAGACAATGTGCGTTAAGTGTTCATACTTTTTTTTCATAGCCAATTGTAATGACTGCTTTTTCTACAATTTTTGTTTTTTATGTAACTCAGTATTATATATTCATGAGGCTTGCTGGTTCATATGATATTTTTAAGCTTCTGTATTATTGACCACATCTGTAAGTAACATAATTGCGAGAGGACCACTAAGAACAAGAGGACATAAAAAGGCATTGTTGGTTACGTTTTATCGATAAATTAAGGTGATAACTCTTGAGAAAGAGTCCCCATCTTGAATCAAATAATAGTTTGTCCACATTATGAATAGCTTTAAGCTCTAACAAAAATAACACCTACCAGGGTGCAGTTGTAGAATGATTGAATTTTGGAACAAATTTATATATGTTCATATAAATTTGTAATATATTTTAATAATATCCTTTTTTTTTCCTGAATTTACTGTCTGTGGATCTACCCAGTTCACAGTAGAAATGGTTTTCTTCTAATACAAGTTATATAAGCTCGACTATAATAAATATATATAAAAATAACCTTCCAGTATTGATATTCACAAAAAATATTGAATCTTCTATCACTGGTTTAATTACGGATTCTGAAGTGCAGATTGTGTTCACAGATACAAGGTTCAAGTTAAGGTGTGCTACATTGACCATTTTCCTCATTTGGACATAACTGTTATTTCACTGTAGAACATAGTCTGGTTGGTCAAGTGCTGTAAATCTTGGTAGATCTACACTGAGTATTTATTCTTGTGTTTCATGTGCCTGGAAATGGACTCGAAGAGGACTCTTCATTGATCTGTACAGGGACTCTGGTGAGGCTGTTTGGCTTGTAGTTACCTGGATCTGCCTCCTTACTTTTTTTTTTTTCTTTTTTTTTTTAAGATTAAGATGCTAGCTTTTTTCCATTTCCCAAAGATCTTCCTGGTATGGCTTACCATTTTTCACAGATAGAAATGATAGCCTCACAATCATACTGGCCATCACTTTCAGCACAGTTGGTTGAATTCTCTCTAGCCTCATATATGGGATGTGATCTCTCTGTAGTCTGTTATTTATTGTTATGTCACTGTTGGCTGG
Source organism: Anser brachyrhynchus (assembly GCF_964034855.1). NCBI lineage: Eukaryota > Metazoa > Chordata > Aves > Anseriformes > Anatidae > Anser > Anser brachyrhynchus. The sequence continues at coordinate 28,113,420 of NC_137698.1, forward strand.
ACTTCTCTTCTCCAGACTGTGCAATTGTATGCAGAGGTCAGAAAATAAGTTCTGCCCTTGTTACCAAAGGTTTGTGCATTAGTGAACAGGCACCTGAGGAAGACTTCCTGAATGGGCACATCAAAGTCCCATGGGTGGCCTGCTACCATGCATATCATCTGTTTCCAACTTTTTGCTCAACTCTGGGCTTCTACTCTTGTAGTACAGCTAATCCAATGTAAGGCCCTCCTTACAAGTTGAATCTTGACAACATAACAGGAGAAGCATGGCCAAAAACTTCCGTATTTATTTGTAGTAGAAAGATAGTTCTTATTATTTTATTTAAGTGATCTATAGAAGGTGCTCTTTTAAAGAAATAATGCATTGAAATTTTTATGGGGATCTAGAGGGTTCATGCTTTAATATTAATTCATTCAAATTCAAAAGAAAAAATCAGTATTCTTTCAGTATTTGTGAATATAAGCTTTAATGAGCACTTGGTATTTCCTGGCAAATGATTTCAATGCTGTTCTGTTGAAACCTGCTGTTAGTAATGCCGCTAGTATCAAATAGACATCCTCCACAGAAATCTTACTGAATGAGATCTGTGAAACAGAGAGGGCTGAAAAGTTGTGGCTCTTAGCCCAGCCTCATCAACAGTGCTAGAAGTGTGAAGCAAAGAAAAAGGAGCGAGGTGCACATTGAACATGGGGAATTTGGTGCCAGAGTTGCTAGAAGCAGCTTTGGATTCTGATTGTGCTGTGCCAGCCTCATGAATACAGGCCTTTGAGGTGGCATGGCCCTCAAGTCTGGAGCAGCAAAGGAAGCTGACAGCATCCTCCCCGGAGGCTGGCACTGAACAACAAACTAACATCCTTTCACTTGTCACTCCAGTGCTCCACTCGAGGCAAGATGCCAAACAAATAGGAGTTTTGTAGCAAGACCCAGTCTCACCTACTGGTGTTCAGCTCCTGCAGTACCAGAGGAGCAATGTTGGTATTACCTCTGTGGTTGTTCATTATTCTGGAGGTTGTTTTTTCATGCTGACCTTTTGACTTACGGGACTGATCTTTAAGATTACCTGATTCCAAGGAATATTGGATGTGAATTGCCACTACTTTTATCTGTGTCTGAGATATTTTGTGCACTGAACTGCCTGTAGTGGTTTTAGCTAAACTAACTGTATTTCTAACAGTAGACTTAAGCTGAGGAAAAGGAGTCAAATCTGGCAATGGTCAGCTTTCTATACTAACCTGTAAAAATCTTAAAGACTGTGGTTTTATTTCTTAAGTCTAGGCAATAGATCTGTTGTTTGTTTTTTTCCTTTTTTTTTTTTTTTTTTCTCTTTAAACCTTTATTCACTGAAGCAGGGTTCCTGCTCTGTTCTCCTTTGGAGAGTTGGAAAGGAATCCTCAAAGGTGGCTTCATGGGACACATAACAGGCGTTTCAACTGGTGAGGAGAGATGGATCCTGTTGAGAAGAAAGTACAGTGCTAAAAACTTACTAAATAAACAGTCCCTGGAGCTAGTTCTGCTGCAGGTCCTTAGCTGTATGACATCACATAACGTATGCATGTATTGTCCCAAAGGTTGTGCAACCCATTGAATACATCTGGGACAATTTAAAACAACAACAACAAAGACAAATAAGTGGTGCTTAGGAGCACATGGTCTGCTGTGTGTGTTAGGCTTCTTGCCCTCTCAGATGTGCTGATACAGATAAGATGTGGGATAATAAATACAGCGTACAGAGCATGGTAGATGTTGGTCATGTTCCCTTGAGTGCGTTGCCAGTTAGCTGGCTAAACATTAACTCCACAGCCATACAACAGAGCGCTCACATTGGCTATGATAGATTGGATGGCTATGCAGGACAGCAGAGATGAAAAGCAGCATCTGATAGACAGGTATCCACATGCTGATAAAGAGCTTGTCTGCCTCCTGGATGAGGATTTCAGACTGACTCAAATTTCAGGTTACAGAATTTCATAGCACAGAAACATCACTCATGCCCACCCTACTGCAGTGTTTTCAGTGATGTGAGCAAATACAAATTCCTGCACTAGATCTTGAAACAAAGAACAGATGCTTCTTTGGGACATTTTCTCTGTTGCTAGGAGGCTGAAAAGAGGCATGCTTGCTTAGCTTGCTATAAGGGAACACTCAAGAATATAAACACATGTTCATAAACTCTGCTGTTGGAGAGGTGAGAAGACATGAAGGAGGAAGTACTTGGTGAGATCAAGTCTGCTGCAGAGCTGAGTTTGAGGCAAGCAAAGACCTGTAGTGGTGGACTTGGTGCTATTCATCTGGCTTGCTGAACTGGAATTTTGAATTAGAGTAACAATTACCTAGCCTAGGACTGGTTTAAAAAAAAAAAAAGAAAGCTTTGAGATCGGATGACAAAGGGATGTATGTACTTGAGATGCAGATATAAGAAATGGAATAGAGAACCCATTAAGAATTCCATGAAATTAAAAACAGCAAAATAGTCTCATAGCTAGTGACAGCAAGGAAAAAATGATCTGTCCAATTGAATCTAATATTGCAGGTTCTAAGTTACATTAGCATTTGCAGCCTGAGACACTTCAGTTTCTGAAATCATCAAAATATGATTTCAAAAACAAACTCCTAAGGAATAGGGAGGGTGGCAGTAAAATGTATTTTTTTCCATTACAATAACTTGTATAAAGTTTGAGTGAAATTTTGTATGGGTGGAATTTAGTTTGACCTTGAATAAAGTTCTGGTAACTGTTAAAAGTTTTGTTTCTTGAAAAGGCATTGTATATGAAGCAACACCATCACACTGAGACTGTTAGACTTCTCCTTGAAATGCTGGTTTTAAAATCACATAGTAATATCCCAAGTGTAGAAACTGCACTGTAGAAACAAAGTTACACTTGAAAAAATACAGTTACAAATTCAGAAAATTGGCTTCAATTTAAGTGGATTCTCTGAGATAAATGAGCTTTGATTTTAACATACAGACTTTCATGCATAGACAGTACTAGAAATAGGAATGTGAACATGAAGAAAGGCTTGGTTTTCTATATCAATTTTTGCATGTGTATCTCAGTCTGAAAATATTTGCTAAGAAAATGCCTTGCTTGCTTTAGGATACCTGCTGTTTTCTGAATCAGGTTTATCATAGATAACATGTATCATAATATTCTTTAGCAGTATGGATTTCTGTTAGATAATAGTTTGAGTGGTCAGCTATATGTGGCAGCACCTGAAGAAAATGTTGCAGAGGAAAGAACAATAAAGTGATGTAACTAATATTCTACACAAGAAAGAAAATTTGTTTTTATCTCAATTGAAAGCTGAAAATTTTACCACTTAACTATATTGTTAGATATAATTTTTTCCAGTGAGTTTTTTATTTTCCTACAGTGAAATATGTATTTCTTAAAAATAATATATCAACTACTTTTTAAGAATAAGAAAGAAGAACAGAAAAGTCCAAAAAGAACCAACAAAAGTATTTTAGTATTCTATCAGTGGTTTTTTTTTTTTTTTTCCTTCTTCTGATTAAAATGTTCTGGTATGATGCTTTTGGTCATTCTGAATTCTTAAGTCTGTCAGATTTTCAGAATATATATATATATATCTTTTTTCTTAAGGTGGGCCATTTTCAGGAAAAAAATAAACACGTATATTAGCCTCAAAGAACATACGCAATTATAGCATGAACTTTAATTCTTAGAAATGCTGTATCATTATGACCCTGAGTAAGCATAATGCTTAAACGTGCATAATTTTTAGACATAGATATTAGCTCAATTGAAATTCATCATATATGGCTCTTAGAAGTGCTATGTATGTGCTGTAGACAGAGATTTCCAAAAATTACTCGAATTTCACATAGTTTCCAAAAAGATCAGTAAGGATGAATTTTCTATTTAAAATCCCTGGTTACCTTTACACAGGTAGTGTTGAAAAAGGAGTATGGTTACTGTGACAAATTAATGACTTTATTCCATATACCTTCATGACTTGCCCTTTAACATGCCCAGGACAAAGGCAAGAAGGCCCCTGAAGAAAACCGTAAGTCACAGTCTCTTTACTGAGACATTACCTTTTGCATTGGTAGATCCAAGGTTACTTTGGCTAGAGATGCTGTAACACAACTCAGTCTTCACTGTCAACTGTGTATTTGTTCATTCTTTTTTTAATCTTATATTAAAATAATGAAAAATGAGGCTTTATAAATTTGTTATCCTCTTGATGATACCCTGAAGAGGATATTGAATGTTTCAATAATCAACATCATATTTACTGAAGTTTAGGAAAGGTCTGAATATAACAGGAAGACATTTTTTTTTTGTACAGCTGATACATCAAATAGCTTTAGGATTATTTCCAAAGGTGTCAAACTGTGATCTATTGAACCAATTTCCTTACTTCAGATGGAGACTTAATTAACTATTTTATCTAGTTTATAGAGGCACATAAAATTTTTGTTTAAAATATCCAGTAATGGATTTTCTTTAAATAACAGGTGATTTGAAAATGTAGCTGCTTGGGAAGATCGGTATAGGTATATGATATTTTTCTAGTGTATTGAAATAGGTTTGGGATGATGTTTAATTCAATATATTAAAAAAAATAAAAATAAAAATCAAATGTAATTTTTTAATGGCTTGATTTCTCTCTATTGGTTACAGAGCAAAGTGCTTAAGTGACATGCTTCATTCACTTGTAAATTAAAAAGTGGCTGGATATTCATTATGAATTGGATTTGTCAAATTTTCTTTATTGCTCTTCATACTCTGTATTATGTTGTTGATGAAGATTCTGTAGCAGGGAACACGTCAATAAAATAAACAAAAAGACTCAGAAAAGATTCAGAGAAGCATAACAAGAAACACGTAGAGTACCTTTGTAAATGGAAATCAGTTAGCTAGGACTTTAAGTTCTAGAAATCTCCGTGAGATATATTTGGGATCTATGAAGTTGCATGCAGGTATAGAGAAGGTGAACAAGAATTGATTTTTTTGTCTTTTCCAATATAAAATGAGGGTTACTAAAATGATCTGAGTGTATTCCAGGTTTGAAACAAAATGACAAAGAGAGTTTTCATGCAATGTGCATTTAAGTTGTTGAACACCTTGCTATGGGCTGCTCTAAATTCTGAAAGCTTGTTTAGTCTCAAGGTGAAATTGGACAAGCTCATGGAATAGCAGAGAGAACTATTAAATACACAGGAAACACATCTTGTTTAGGAAGTAATTTAGCTGCAAATGGTTTGAAGCCAACTTGGGAAAATGTAATAATGTATACAAGTCCAAACTCTGCATTCTTCCCTAGGCATAATGCAGGATGCTTCGCCTAGAAGGGCTCTTAGACAAGTTGGCCCGAATGAAACCTCTTTTCTCATAGATTTATTATTTAGTTAGTTATTCTAATTTTTCAGCATTTTAATGACAAACAATATCTCTGAATAAGTTCATTCTGGGTGAACATTACTGCTTTACTAAAAATTTGAAGACAATTAGCGCTTTTTGAATAAATCTTCTAATAGCAGTCTTCAGTCTGGAGAAAACAAAAAGAATAAATGATGTAAATTGTGTATTTTACTGTTCTAATATCACTTCCATCGGGGCTTTTTTATTTATTATTATTGCTTATTTATCTCTATTTCTTTATTCTTATTATAATATTCGTTATTATAATAATTATTTTAATATTTTTCATTTCTTTACTCTCTATTATCCCCAAATTCAGCTGAATTGCATGTAGCATAAAAATTAAGAAAACCTTCTATTCATAGAAAATCTCGATATATTTCAGAAATGAGCAGTTGGTAGAACTTAAAGAGGATACTGTATATGGTCATTTTGAGAACAATAAGTTACACAAAACTAAAGATAAAAGCAAAATTTATGACCAGCTGCTTTGGTCATAAATTTTTCAACACAAAAGAAAACTAACAGAAAATAGAGGATTTTCTGTTTACACTCTGTTACCCTATGTAATGTGGATAAAGTGTGTGATGCCTGTTTGTAAAATGTAACATCACATAATACATATTTTTAAATTAAAGAAATAAAAAAATAAACGTTAGCCTGTTAAGGTATTTACATATCATGCTTTTTCAGCAACTGGAAGTTTTAGAAATAGGGTATGTGATTCATGGAGCAGCATGGTATTAAATCCATCTCAAACCTATTCAGACCACCACTGTAGGAGTAACATCTCCATATTTACTATTAGGAGGAATATAATTGGAAAACACTGCCATAATTGTCATTTCTACTCATGTCTTGCATCATTTTAAACTCATTTGATGTGCCATCTGGATTTATTTACTTTCAAAAATAGTAATTAAAAAGGCAAATATTGTTAATCAGCATCAGAATAAAGGAAAGCATAAGTGTGGTACATAACTGTGATTCTATCCTGTAATTCCAGATTCTTATTTCTTTCTTTCTCTTTCAAAGAAGGAATTCCCATAAAAACACCTTTTACTGATAAAACATCATCAGTGAAAGGCAGCTTAGGATGCAACCACTTTTTTCCCCCCTTTTGAGGTAAAACTATTGAACTGTTAAAACCCAAAGAGCATTTTGTACCTGTAAATACCTGCTTGATGTTTGATTATTCTTTTAGTTGTGATTATGTGGCTTTGACAACTGTACGAGGCTCAAATTTTTCCAATAGTTCAATTATTTTATAAATTGAGGTTTTCCTGTGCTCTTCTTGGTGATATTTTAGCGAGTGAGTTAGAACTGCTGGATATGATAAAACACCCAGTTACTGAACCAAATTTATTCATAAATTAAAATGATGAGTACAATTTCTTCAATGTTTTGTTCTAGAGAATTATTACTTAATTTAAGAGATGCTTTTATTCTCTTTAGTCATCTTTCTGTTCCACCTATTATCTGAGGTTAATTATTAATTTGAAATTAATTTATTTACATCTTAGCTATGAATTTGTCATTTATTACCATTTTTTTAAAAACATTGAAAGTAGTTTATTTAATTCAAGTCTTTCCTTCTTGTAGCCTAACGCAGCTGATGATGTAATTAGGAGGATATTTTATTTTTAGGAAGATTATTTGTAGAAAATTGAGCTAAATAATTTTTTTAATGGCAAATTTTACTGATACAATTGGAAACTGCATAAGAATTTCCTAAAATTCATTTGCCGTTCTTTAAAATTTTATTTTATTGATTGTGACTTTGTAGCTTTGGGTTTGAAAAATTATTAAGGGAAAAAATAAAATTTTTCAATATTTTAGAATTTAAAGTACAAGAAAACTACTGTACTGTTTTAAAATCAGCATTAGAAACATTGCTTCCATAAGTACTCTGAGAAATACCATTTTTATTTTTAAATGCTAGTAATATTGAGTAACATTTTTACTTGATGTGTGCAAATAGCCTCTGAATTACAGTTTCATTCTCTATGTGTAATTTGTCCCATTATGATGACTGTAATCTTTCTCTTTTTTTTTTTTTTTTACTGCTTGCCTTTTCTAGGAAGTAGAGGTTGGTATACATCTTCTGTCTTTCATGATCCTGTCAATTTTGCATGAATACATTGATTTCATACGTTTTACTAAATGTAGGTTGTTTCTCCCTCTCCAGGATGATTATTTTCGTACATGGAGTCCGGGTAAACCATTTGATCAAGGTAAGATTCTGCTCCTAGTTATTTGTGTGGTTTAAGATTTCAATATTTGTAAATGTGCTCCTGTTTTAGGGTAATCACAGAACTCTCTGAATTTGTGTTCTCTTCTCGCTCTTCAGATGATTGATGTAAAGAGGACCAGAAATTCATTTACAGACTAATCATTATTTTATCTCTCTGATTTTTGCAAACTTTTAGTGATTAGAGACAGACAGGGGGCAGTAGAAACATTCAAAGTAGCTGAAAGTTTCCCTTATCTAAGCAAGTTCATGGGGTTTGGAAGGCTTTGTTTTGTTTGACATATATACTTAAAGTTAAATGCCATTTTCAATAAGACAAATGGCATTTTCTTTTTTAAAGAAAAGCAGACGTACAATCTGATATTTGTCTTTATCAGTTAAAAAAAACCACCAAAAAAACACATTAAAATGGTGAAAATCTCTGTCTCATAAAAGAGGTTCTAGGAAAACTTTAGAAGTCTCTATCATGTTCATGTGCCCTTTCTTGAGGCAAAATACAGAATGTGGACAGTGCTACAGCAGAACTTGAACCTTAGAGATATGAGCAAATGCAGGCAATTTTGACATTAAATATCACCTCCTCAGGCATTAGAAGTTAATATTTACTGTCAAAGTAATCTAATTCCTGCATGTTGTTTCAAAGTATGCGACTAATGGTGTGAAACTAATGAGAATCATGATTTCTGAATTGCTGCAAGGAGCCATGTCAGAGACTTGGTCTTCTTTTCTGGTAGTATCAATGGCAAAAATAGACACAGTGAAGAAACAGTGTAGGGGCTTGTACACAAGAGACTGAGATAAAAGTATGTTGCAAAAATAATGTTTACATAATTTAAACAATTTTTGCTGTGATGGATACTTTTAGGGGAGATTTATGAAGAACTGTATTTTATAACGAGTTAAAACTAAGAGACCAAGAAGAAAATGTAAACAACTGAAAAATTTGGAAGGCTTTGTAACATGAGAAGATGACACAGAGTATGGAGAGTAATTGTGATATATAATAGCAGATACTGCAAAGAAACTGCACAGTAGTATTCTGTGGTTCTGTAACTATTTCATCCATGTTTAATCAAATTCTAGTACAAATGATTGTTACATTGCCCAGCAACTAACTACTGGAGTAAGGAGTTGAGGCTCAAAGTTCAGTTTGCACAGAATAATCTATGAAAGGAAACTGAACTTGTGTGTGAATAATGGGAAAACGTCATTACTAGACTGAGACTTTGCTTGTCAGGTTTTAATTGGAATGGCAGTATTCTTCTGTAGAGATTGTCTTAGCTAATGCCAGTATGATGTAGGAAAATAAAACCCAGAATATATACTGTTTGACTGTGTACTCTTTTGTTGTGGTTAAATATTGTTCTGAATCTTTTACTGAAGATTCCACCGTGGAACTGTTAGAATTGTTCTAGAGAAGCTTGAAGGTTGGCATACCATTGTGGAAAGTTTTATTTTTAATAAATACTGATAAAGTGAAAATAAATTATTTGCTAGTAGATTTCAAATTGGTTCTTTCACCTGTCTGGTAAGTTGCAACCACACCTCTTAGAGATGGACTTTCCACCATGTTCTGTGCCTTTGTTGCTTTAATTCAGGATTACTGTATGCACCAGGCTTGTTTTGCTAGTGTGTTGGGGGAGAGGAAAGAGAGCAAGGGAAGAAAGACAGGTTTACATTATCACTGCTCTGCGAACTGTGGTGATTTTGTTCCTTTTTGGTGGCAATTTGTAAATGTTAGTTTATATCCACGGCAGGCCAAATGTTTTTGAACCTGCCAGTTTCACAGACCATACCTCTCTTCTTATTCTATATTAATACATTAGGAAAGAGTACTTGACTTTGGTCCTCTGACTTCTCAATGAAAAAAGTTTCTTTCTCTTAGTGAAGGACCTCTTTTCATTGAAGGACCCTCATCTCAGAAGCAGTCTTATCACTTCAGTACAAGATACCTTTAGTTTATGCCTTTTCTTCTTTGACTTTTGATAGAAGGGCATGGTGTGCAAGTATGTGTTTGGTATGAAAATAGGAATAGGTTATAATTTGATTAATGACTTACTGGTGGCAAAATCTTTCATCCGAAGACATTGTGTTGAATGTACTGGGGGTTTTGCTCATGATTCATTTTGTTATCACATAATTGAAGTGTTCTGCTTTTTTTTTTTTAAACTGTTTTTTGGTTTTGCAGAAGATATTTTATAATAGGATTTTTCTACCAGATCTACATTTTTAAATACTCAAGATCGTTATGTTACTCTGAGCTCTTTGGGGATCCTGATGCTAATGCTTGTGGAATACTTCTCTGAATTTACAAACAAGCCATCGAAGAAAACATGTTAGGGTTATTTTTCATACCTTGTTACCAAAAATGCATTGTGTATTGGGTAGTGAATATTTTAAAAGAATGCCTACAGAGTTCACATTTCTATTTTCATATGTTTGTTAACTGAAAATTAACACTGAAGAGTGAATTGCCTCTGCTGAGTAGTTTTTATCCACAATTTACTGTGTTAATTGCAACTGAAGAACAAGTAATGCTAACTGGGGTAATTTTTTAAAAATTAAAGGGACACCAAAATTTTGTTTGATATATAAACAATTTTGTCTTAATTTGTCAACGTGTCATATAAAGATCATCAGGTGTTTACCTGCCAGTATACTGTTGTTCAGTTTTAACAATGTAATAGTTCCACTACAGTCTGTCAGTGAATTAACCTCAGCTGGAAACACCTAGTCTGAATTTAGTAATGATACTGAATTGAGCTGCATGTCGAAAGATTTACAGTTTCTGAAGAAGTTAAATGTTTTCTAAACTCTGATTGTCATGCAGATACTCTTTGTTAAGAAGAGGTATGCATGCTGTTATTTTGTTTTTGTTTTGAAAGTAAGTAAAGAACATTACTGAGTACATTTGGGAGAAGTACTTTTGGTTATAATGGGAAATGACTTCTTGAAACAGCAAAATATTAAAATAAAACTGTACAAGTACTATGTACTTGTTTTTACTTCAGTGTCTTCAGATGGAAAAAGTGATTGTGTGGTATTTTGTGGGAGGAACAATTCATATGTATAAAGTAAGGCAGCCTTAGGAGTTAGTTCCTTAGGACTGAATGCAATGAGGAATGACTATATTGTTCATGGCTCTCTAAAGAAATCAGGTCTCTTAGGATTCCCTGTGTTTGCCAATAAAAGAGAGAGAACAGTGGCAATCTCGGCACAATTTTATCCTAGTATTATTTAATGAGATAGGAGGAAGTGAGTGTTGGTAGACTACAAATGTAAGCTTAAGTCTTAGATTTACATTCTGACTGCAAGGCAAGCTCTCTGTGTAGAGAATCTTTACGAGGGCTTCCCCCTTGATCTTCTGTTACTGTGCAGCAAATAGTACTGATGGAGATGCAGGTAGTCTGTCAATATGCACTGGGCAGCCAAGTTGTTTGAGGATAGAAATACATAATTTTCTAAACTTCTCTGTTTTTTGTTTCTTTCCATCTTTCCATTATATTTGTTGTATCAGTATTTGGCTTTACAGAAACTTACCTATAAATCTGTGAAAGTACGGAATAAGCAAGAAATCTTTTTGAAATTAAAGTTCTGAATGCCAGTTCTGCTCAGTTGTGTTTTTTGTTTGTTTTGTTTTGTTTTTCTATGAAAACAGTAGATTATAGGAATTATTTGTGCTTTTACAGAAATACTTCTTTGTTGGTTTAAGTTATAGCAACTTTACACAATTAAAATATAAATGTTTGGAAATTTTAAAATCTATACATGGCCAAATATGAAGACCATTAAACTGCGTAAACCTCAGGCTGCCTATATATAATATGGGTGGTGGTATAATATTTAGCTCTGTATCTGGGTTTTCAAATTGTTAGCTGTCTTTTAAGAAGACACTTGATCTCTATTCCCTGCCCTTGTCTTTTAGTCTGTGGTGTGGGTAGTTGGTACTCATGTACTTCCTTGTCAATATCATCAGTAGTCATATCTATGGGTTCTCATTATATTTATTCATGTATTATGTTGTATGCCCATTTTTGTACTAAAATCAACAATATACTTGGACTCTTTACAAATTATATTTAGCCAATGCCCTTGTTAATTTACAGGTAGTATTTTTAAGGAACCAATGCTTTCCATATATGTGTATCTTTGTGATCTGTACGTAGTTATTATTTTCCTAAGATTTCTAAACCTTTTCTAAGATTTTCATAGATTTCCTATATAACTCCCCCCCCAAATACATCCTTAATTTGAACCCAAATCTCAATGCTAGTATGTTACTGTATTTTTAAGGGTGTGGTTCAAGGAATTAATACAGTTCTGTAAATGGTAATAAATGAGTGACTTAATAATGTCTGAATTCACTCTTCTATAGTGTGGTATGTTTTGAAATGTATTCTTATGTTAATATGACTAAGATGTCAAAATTGCTCCAGAAGACAGATCTCTGTAGTTCTATGGGTATTAATAGGAGTGATTATATGGAAGTATCCAAGCATTCCAGGAAGTTAGCCCTTGCTTTGAAAATGTATAGTGCTGATTATTCAGTTCTGCTGCAAAATCTAAGTTACTGTAGAAGATGGAAAAATACATTATTACCTCCATTTCAATCCACCAGTGATATTCCTTAAAACATGATTTGTCCAAAGAGTACTTGATCCCACTGAACTTTCTTTTGATTATAGACATATACAGGTAGACAGATGTATTTAAATGAAAGTTTTTACTGTGTATCATATATATTTATATACATTTTTACTTATATCAATATAGAAGTTGATATAGACAATAATATGGAACAGGTATTATTTGTGGAATAAATCTGAAATTCTTTTATATTTAGTTGCTGCTAAAAGGTGGGTTTTGTCATTTCAGTGGTTTTAGAAACAAACAATTATCATGATTTGTGTTTTTTTGGGCTATTCAAAGTTCATTTTAGTAGCTTTAATGTATGTTTTATCAAAATAATAAAAAAGCAAAAAATATTAGCACATTTTCTTCATATACCGCCTTTATATCAGATAAAAATATACAAGGTACTTTTAGTACATTTTATTTTTAGATGGCAGATAGAAGTAGAGCTTGGAGGGTGTAGCTATTGAATAAAGTTGCATACACAAAGACACTGGTGTAATTTTTTTTTAGTGCGGAGGATGTTTTCCTTTGCTCAACAGAAATACCTTGGAGGAACAGTGGAGAATTTTCATGTAATGGAAAAATATGAAATGACATTTCCATGGAGGATGAACACCCTGAAGGTGTAGTTGGTTTGTAGATATATTTATAACATTTCTTGTAGACCATTCCACTGAGGTTTTTTTTGGCTTATATCAGGTTATATTAAATATCTGTTTACAGGAGAAATATTGTAGATACCATTTTAAAGCAGTAAGATTTTTAAACAATTTCAAACAAATTTTAGTTCTGTCTTCGCCTTTTAGCTATTTATGTTTCATCTACCTAGTTCTGTAACAATTTGGGTAACCAAGGATATGTGAATACATGCATTCACATCTCTGTACGTTTCTGTATGATGAACCGAAAACGTTTAGAATCATGTTCAATAAAATCATTTGATTTCACTCATTTGTAAGCCCTGGTAAATCATAAAGGAGTTTAATGAAGATCCATTAGTTGAAGACTGAAAACAATCACAGATTTAGATTTAAACTTTGCTACTTTGCTACAAAAACTGGAACTTCAGTGCATGCAGCAAAGCTATCGATGTTTTAAAACTAGAGGTATATATTAATCTCTTTCAAGAGAAATTGCAGTTCTTCGCAATTAAAATGTCATAGCACTTTAAGTATTCTCTAGCCTTAATAGTAAATAAGCATGAAATATTTTTAACAGCTTCTCAGTTTTGTTTTTTGAAATTCATAATGTCCTCCTAAAAAGACACTATTCCTTTATTTGAGCTAACATTTTAATCTGGTGAGACTTTCCACTTTAATCTGGAGACTTCCAGTTTCAGGTATTAGGTATGTCTGGGAATTCCTTTCATCTGGAAAATGAACAGAATTCTGTTATAAATTCTTGCTGCTTTTTATTACTTTCAGCCAGCCTTTGACTGAAAAGATCTTATGCAGATGTGTGGAGAACACTTTTAATGGTGGTTTTTCTTCGTTATGTAATGCTGTGCTTCAGTAGTTCTTTAGTTCTCCTTTATGAATTTCTCTACTGTGATAACACTGCCAAAGCAGCTTCTCCTATATGGTTCACAGTCTGAGCTCTTAACTCAGGTTCAGTGGATAATGTTTTTCTAGTTGTGGATCTCAAATTATTTCAGTATTTATTTCCAAAGAATCACTGAATGGATTCTAAATTCTTACATCTGTTTTAAGAAAGGCTATATGAAGGATTTTTAGTAAGGTTGAACCCTACTCATGAGATGATCTTGCCTTCAGTAGCAATGCCAGTTTAACTCTTTATTACTGCTCCCTTGACAGCCCATCTTATGTTCTGATGCAAGGTCTGTAGTGCCATCAAATCTTGAATAATCATAAGTTAAAAAGTGATTTTTTTTTTTATTATAATCCAGCTAGATCGTAGATTCAGGTAGCCATTCAGATCCACAGAATAGTTAAGTCAGCAAAGTGGAAATGTGACAGGGGGCTGCAGTGACTGAGTAGAAGCAGAGACCTTCTTAAACTGACAGTATGCTAAGTAAAGGGTATCTGGAATTGTTTTCTCACATTTCACAAACCTGATAAACGTTTAGTCCTTCAAAAACTTCAAAAACCCTCCTAGAAAGACTCATCCTTAAAGTCCTTCTACTCCTGTCACTGGGCTGTGATGTCCAGCTAAGAGTCTTGAAGTCACAGGTGCCATCGTTTCCTGAGGACTGTGCCTGAAAATGTTTTGGTATGTATTAGGACTGCTTATTTTTCACAGGCTCACTTAATGGTCTAGTGAATTTATGTTTGCAACAGGGATTTAATAGGAAAGCATGTAAAATGGCTAACAGAGTTATCAAGAATATGAAATCTGAAATTATTGCTCACTGGTGAGGGAAAAAGAAAGCCTAGTAAATGATGTTTGAAAAAAGAAAAGAAAATGGCTATATATGTTTTTCTTGAATGTAAGTAGAAGCATTATACTTCTTAAAGCACATTTTAAATGTTAAAATTTGCCTTTTTTACTCATTTGTATTTAGCCACCTCATTAAAAAAATGTTTTCTTACTTAAGTTCTATTCTTGCTTCTTGTGCGTTTCTGCAGTGTTGTTTGTCTTTGGTTGAAATATCCATAACTCTTTACTGACTTTCAATTTACAATGTGGTAAATAACATAGATCCAAAGACAAAGTAAGTTACGTACTCTAAGACACTGGCATGAAAAAGTCCTTTTAGTAACCCCTGCATTTTTCTTGCGTTTTGCTGGACAAGGTTGTTAAAGAAGTGTAAGATTTCAGGATTGCTCCTGAAGATCTTGGGAACTAATTGGAATCATGCTATTATTTATCATCCATGCAACTGTGAGAACCCAGCTTGACTTCTCTTCTAAAACTCTGCAAGGGAAGCAGTAAATAAATACAATTTTATTAAGTGGACTTTGAGTGGATTTGATTTGAGAATCAGCGGGATGGACTAATGGACAGATCCAGAAATTATCAAGTAGCTGAGTTGGAAGGGACCTACAAAAATCATCTGGTCCAACTACCTGACAACTTCAGGGCTATTCAAAAGTTAAAGCATGTTATTGAGGGCATTTTCCAAATGCCTCTTCAACACTGACAGGCGTGGGGCATCAACCACCGCTCTAGGAAGCATGTTCCAGTGTAAGACCACTCTCACAGTGAAGAATTTTTATTTTTTTTTATCTCCAGTCTAAACTTCCCCTGGTGCAGTTTTGTGCCCTTCCTGTGTGTCCTGTTTTCAGTTACCAGGGAAAAGAGACTGACACCTCCATCTCCCCTTCCGCTCATCAAGAAATTTTAGAGAGCAGTGAGGTCGCCTCTGAGCCTTCTTTTCACCAAACTAGAAAACCCAAGTGTCCTCAGCCTGTCCTCACAGGATGTATCCTTCAGCCCTTTCCCCAGCTTTGCTGCCCTCCTCTGGATGCTTTCAAGTACCTTAACATCCTTTTTATATTGTAGAGACCAGAACTAAATGTAGCAGGAGAATCTCCTCTTTTGACTGACTGGCTGTGCTGTTTTTAATGAATCCCAAACTGTGGTTTGCCCTCTTGGCAGCCAGGGTGCACTGCTGGCTCACATGTTGAGTCTGCTGTTGGCTAGCACCCCTGGATCCCTTTCTGCAGAGCTGCTCTCTTCTGTCTCCCAGTCTTTACCATTGTCTGGCATTACTCCATCCCAGGTGCAGGACCTGACATTTTCCTTTGTTGAACTTCATGTTGTTGCTAGTCATCCAATTCTCCAAGATATCTAGATCCCTCTGCAAGGCCTCTCATCCCTCCAGGGAATCACCATTATCACCAGCAAACTTGCCGAGGGTGCATTCCATTCCTGCATCCAGATCATTGATAACAATGATGAACAGAATTGGCGCTAGAATTGAGCCCTGGGGAACACCACCAGTGACTGTCTGCCAGCCAGACGTAACCCCATTCAGTGCAACCCTTTGAGCTCTACTGTTGAGCCATATCATCACCCAGCGTAGCACAAACCTATTCATCTCCCAGTTGGACAATTTGTCCAGAACAATGCCGTGAAGGACAGTATCAAATCTCTTACTGAAATCCAGAAAGGTTATCTCCACTGCCTTCCCTTCATCCACTAACTTGGTGACCTTGTCAAAGACAAAGATTGAATTGCTAAGGCAGGACTTTCTACTTTCCCTTGATGAGCCCACATTAACTATGTCTGATAAGAGCTTTGGCATTTAAATGCCTTTCAGTATCCCCCAGGACAGTCTTCTCCAGAACCTTTCCAGGGACTGAGGTTAAACTAATAGGTCTGTAGCTTCGTGGGTCTTCTCATATGCCCTTTTGTAGGTAGGTATGACATTGGCTAGCTTCCAGTTGTCAGGAACCTCCCCAGTTTTTATGATCTACCTCATTTTTTTTTTTACTTTTTTTTTAGAAGAATACATTAAGTATTTTAAACAACAATGAAAAGGGAAAGGAGCATGTACGTCCATACATTTATTTAACTGTGTATCTGTGAACAAATAATTTTATTCAGCTAGGTCTTGTTGTAAATTACTGAGACTTTCTCCAAGTCAGTCAACTCCAAGTCATGAGTTTTAAACTGACATTTTAAAAAAAATTGTGTTCATGGATGGAAACAAGCAGACTGCTTCGTGTATTGAACATATGTTGCAAGATAGATAAACACAACTGTAAAAATTTCAAAATAGGACTTAGCTGAAACTGCAAAATTTATCAGTATGTCAGATAAAAGATGAGTAATATTACTACCAAACGTATTTGTCATGGTAATAAACCCAGGTCATTAGTAAAGTTATCACTGGTATTCATTAGACACTTTTCTGTACTTGTCTGCTAATACAGAAATGAGTCTCAACTTTCAAATTGCTATATTGAGTCAAGGTGCATTTTGGAGAGAAATGCCAGCTTTGGCTGTGGGACGTTCTGCCTGAAGCACTGCATGCTGTGCCTCCCTGAGGCCACCCAGCTTGAATTGTTCTTGCCAGCTACTGTCCACTCCATCCTATCCATGTACAGGGAACACACAGCTTCTTCATCTTCTGTGCTATGTCATGTATTGATAGTTATGAGTCAGGACATGGATGCATACTCATAACTAAGTTACAGATTTCTTTACTGCAAGCTAGTAACTGCAGAACACCTGTACTTGTGTCTCTATTTCCAAACTACAGGGATCACTTACTCTGGAGACCAGAAATACTTCATGCAAACATGAGTCTAGTGATCCAAGAGAAACCCTGCAAAGAAACATTACAAAGTGAATTTCTAGTGGAGTAGGTCCATTTTGTTTTTTACATTCATAATCCCCACCCCCCCTCCAAATGGCAGCTTAATTCTATCTGGAACTCTTGCAGGTTTGGTATGTTTGTGGTTATTAGCTTGTTAGGAGTGAAATATTTTTAAATACTGAAAGCAGTATTTACTGCTTACTGTAGTATTTACTACAGTATTTAAATACTGAATTTCAGTATTTAAATACTGAAAGCTGAACCTGTTGGAATTTTCCTTTAACTTCAGTAATTTAAAGCTCAAAGGACTTTCCATAAATGGTCTGGCTGAGCCAGGATTTGTGCAAAAGCTTCACTGACTCAAAAAGAAAAAAAAATTATCTTCTGTATATTGCGCTGCAGGATGTGATTTCAATTTTTGTGGCTTGTTAGAGAACATATTTTATGTCTAGATCATCATTGAATTTTATAACAAGTACTCTTCCTGATTATTTTTGTTATGCTAAGCTTCTCTAAAATACACATATATATGTATTACTGATGTATTGGATACTTTATGTGAATAATATACTAGATTCTGTTTTAGCTGTTTAAAAAAAAAACATTAAAAATTAAACTAAATTAAAAATTAAGTGGATTACAGTCAAAACATTCTGATTTAAGTTTTAACATTTTTTAGCATAAAAATGATGGAAATAAATACAGAAATTGACCAGTTGTACAAGAGAGTGGAATAATCAAGATACATTTTATTTCACGTTGCTTTGAAAGAATAAGCATTTTGCCGTTTAAAGATAATAGTTGGGAGAATTTTCAAGACGTTTCTTTTCCACTCTTAGAGGAATACAGACATTTCTTTCTCCTGATTGAACCGACAAGTCAGTTATGATGCAGACAGAATGTCTCTAAATCATGATTTAATATTCTTAAGAAAACTAGTACAATGCTTAACTACTTGGTAGTGCTACATTACTATTGTGAACTTTCATGTAGTCTTTACTACTTTACTTTATCTGCAGTTACTTCTTTCTGCCAAATCAAGGAAATGGTCATTGCGATTTAAAAATAAAAGTGCTTCACTAAAACTGCTGAAATCTTAAATGATGCCAGCCAAGTATGCACATGCATTTCCATTAGTCATACCTGTTTTGGATAATTTAGCAGAATATTTATTTAGCCTGCTGTCAATTACATCAGTCTGAGTCCAAAGTAACTCTGTTCTTTGGCAATTTAAATTAATAGGATCTTTTCTGAATTTGTGTAGGTGTAACTAAGGGCAGCATTTGACTTTTGCTTCGTGGACTTTCTCATTTATATCAACTTTTGAGCTGTGGGTAGAATATTCTATTGTAAGTGTTTAAGGAATACCTACCAGTGAGAACACATATTATGGTAATGTTATTGAAACACAAATATGTGTGAGGAGGAGAATTTCTTATAATTTAGAAGTTATACAAATGCTACCACAATATCAAAAGCTGTTGGAGGGCACCAGTGGTTGTTGCTAAGCACACAGTTTGAATTTGGGATGAAGCATGTAGGACAGAAATGTGGAACTTGGGCAAAGATTTTCCCAAGGGATTGCATTTTTAATGATGGTACCTTTGAAAATAATGTGGCAGTGCAAAATTTTGACATGAGACTTAATGTATCAACATTTTTGTCCAGTAATTTGTTATAGCGAAAGCAATTTTCAGAACCACAACTCCAATGTTTTCTTCTTATTGGCTTATTGCTTTGCAATTAGTTTGGTATTTTGAGTGGAGTATGTATGATGGGATGATGAGGAGTTGCTTTGGGTCCTTAATGGTTTACAAGCCGTTTGGCAATCAGCAGTACAATATTCTTCAAGTCCAATTATTGAAACAGTTTTATAAGGAAAAGAGGGGGAAGAATACAATTACTATTAGCTATTTTATGCACATTCATTAACAGACACATTTTTATGATATAAATTATCTGTCATAGCTGTTTATCTTGGGATATACCCTCTTAAAAAACTTGCTTGCCCTTTATTTCATGTTGAGGTTGCTATGAGCAAAGTTTCTGAAGTTTGTGCAAGGCTTCTGCAATAGAAAAAGAACTGTTGGCAGAAAGTGCCCTACACAGTTTCCCTCCTCACTCATATCCATGCCCCTGTGAGTTAGCATGGGGTTGTGGACTAGGATCTATAAATAAGGTTTATGCTTCTGCTTGAATGACCAAAAAAAAAAAAAAGTGTGGCCCAATCAAGACAACTGTTTTGAGGAGTGTCCAGAAAGTATGAGGAAAGTATTTTGAAATTGTGAAAAAAAAAAAAAAGATTAAACTTTAGCGAGCTTCTTCCAGACGAAGACAAGAGACTGCCAGATACAATATTATGAGTCGGAATAAATGTATTTTTAGATACTTGTTCTTTGAAACTTTACTGCAGCAAAACGGGTGAGCAAAAAGAAAATATGCCAGTACTTATTTAATGTCAAATGGTTCTAACTCACCATTCGATGTTTTCTTTGCTTATCAGAACTTCATCTAGCTTAACTCCAGGTATTGCAAGGCAACTACACACGCAGTACTAATGTATCAGAACTTATTAGAATAAAATGCTAGGAACAACAAAGCATCTGAGAATAAGCATGATAAAAGGTTTTACACAATTGTCCCTGGTTCATCAGGATGGAGACTTCCTGAAAAAAATCTTAAAAGCAGGCACTTCTTGGGTGGATGCAACCTCCATGCACACAGACACATACTTGTTGAAACATTTGCTCACAAGTTGAAAACCAAACTTCTAGACTGCCTGTAGCCTTCAGGGGTTTGAATCTAAACTCCTAATTACTTGCTTGGCCACCAACAGAAACACTTTCTCTCTACTCTTCTTACTGGAGTTGTAGATTCATGGGAAGATTCCTTTTGTGAAGGTTCAGCTGTAGCTACCCATTCTCCTTTTCATGTTATCTAGTGAATCTTAAATGGCAAATGCAGTCCCTGGGAGAAGAAGCAAAAATTCAAGATTCTTCTTCTCAGAACATCCCCATCAGGTTACGGAGGTAGGCTGTTTCTTGTTTATTCTCTCATTATTCATGTATATGAGATTGTTAGCTGCACAATGGTTCATTTTCATGTAAAGATAAAAAATGTTTACTCTCAGGTATGTTGCATAGCAAGACTGGAAACTCTTGGAATGAAAAGCAGTATGGATTCAAACCATCTGTGTCTGGGGAGAGCCTGTATGTATGTATGTCTGCAAATTCTGGATGCAGATCACCATACAATTAGGGCAAAAAAAGGACCACTGTTACTGCAATTAAATATCTCTATTCTGTTTTAGTTGACAATATCAGCTGAGTGTTTATATGCTCTATCATGCTTTCCCCCCTGCTGTTTCTGGAAATTGTGGTGCCAGGATCTTCCTCACCTCTCTAGACCCAACACAATTCTGAGTGAGAAATTCTGCTTAGGAGTTGAGGAATCATCATATTTCAAAGTGGAAAACCAAACGTACTGATCATCTTTAGGTTTCTTCAGGAAATAAGTAACTTATGAAAGCAGGTAATATGAATCAATCTGTTCTAGATGTCTGTCTGCCTAGGGTTGTAGCTTAGGCATATGACTATTAATATTTTATTTAAAACACTTAGCTAATTTATATTTTTGTCCCTTGCCTCTTAAACTAAAGGAATCGAACCACTCATTGGTTGCTCAAAACATAACGTAGGTTTTGGTGAATTTAGTAAACCAGAAAGTCCATCTAGTTCTTTTTCTGCCTGTCTGAAACAAATCTTGAACTTCAGAGGAGGGGAATAGACCTTAGGTCTGAAAACTTTGCCCTTTAACCTTCTTTTTTTTTTTTTTTTCTTTTTCCCCTTTTTGCTGTTTATGGAAAATTGGGAATATGTCTAATTGTAAGATTCTAGTAATTTATCGTGGTTTCTACAACGGAGCTCTTATCAAGAGGATTCCTATATTATGTCTTGCTAATCTTGATTTCCTATTATATTCCCAATAAACATGATCTGGATAATGTCAATTTCTGGGAGCACTAGCTGGAAATTAACTTAGAGAAGAGATGGAGAGAAGCTTTCCTGCATTGCTCTTCCAAATCTGAATGATAAATAAATAGATCCATTAGTAATTGTTGAATCATTTTTTCTGAATATTAATTACTTCCTTAGGATGTGAGGATAACAAATCCATATCCATCTATAAAAGTCACCAAGTGAACCTAATTCTGTTCCATAGCTTTTCAGCATAGCACAGATTATTTTTAATTAACAATATAAGTTCTTGGAGAAAAATTATACGTTACAAGCATTTTATACCTTTGTAATTGTTTTTGTGGCAATGAAATTTTTCTACTTACTGAAATTTAATTACCACTGCATTTGGTATTAATTTAGGCAAATATAAGGACAAATGTTAAATATGCATATAGGCAAATAACCTATTTTTTTTTCCGGAGTATTAGGAGCTAAATAAAGCTGAATATTACCAAGTTAAGAAAGCTAAGATCAGACCTATATCTTTAGAAGCTGGTTGTATCTGATCTTCTAGGATGTCAGCTGATACATTATAGCCACAAATAAAGAAATGATTTCTGGTAAGCCATAAACAAACATATTGCTATGTTCTAGAGGCTCTTCATCGTAGAGGAGCCATCACCTATTTTTAGTGACAGTATAAATATGCTGTATGATCTAAGTTTTCATTTCAGTTATGAAAAAAGGGTGTCTGGTCTTCATGATTATGATGATAATTTAGTAAAAGTGATGATGATTGATGTCTGTTTCATGCTGAAGAAAATAACTGAGGGATGCAAAAATTGCTCCACAGTGGGATTTTGGCACCTATGATGTTTCCAGTGTGAACATTGTACTGCTTTATAGCTGCCTATTTTAGCAGAAGTTGAAAGCAACGTGTTTTGTTGCCAGTGCAAGACTGCATACTCGGAGTGAGGTGGGGTAATGCAGGCACATTTTGTCAGCAAATACTAAAAGATGCAGAGAAGAATTAAAGACTTAATGCCATATATTTTCTGAGTTAACTTGACTGAGTTATAAGCTTACATTACATCAATGATACTTTCCCTAGAATCCCTGGAATAAATTTATGTATTTTCATCGTAGTTTAAGATATTTAGGATGACTCCGTGTGGAGACAGGTCTTAGGTATGTCCCTGCAGTGTAATGGTAGTCCAGTTCTTACTCAGCATGAAAAACTTAAGACCATTGTTTTAGTAACTGTTTTTCTTGTGGTTTGTCATTCACTTTGCATGAAAAATATCCATGTGTGTGCTTTGCCTACTCCAGATATGACATAAAACAGTTTTTGTAATTATTTTGTTTCATGCTTGTTTTTACAGAAAGAAATGTCTGTGCTTTTATAAACATCCAATTTATTTTAGTCCTTTCACAGCTGTGCAAATTAATAATGTAATTTGTATTTTTTTTTTTCATTTTTATAAAGCACGTTAAATACTAAAAATGTGTGATTGTGCAAAATGTGCACTTGGAATTGCTCAAGATTTCCATCCAGGGCATCATAAACACAGAGTCAGTAAATACTCGAAGGTCAAATTGTTACCGTAAGGTTTGGATGGGCCCTGGAATATATCCCCTGCCTTCCATTCCTTTTGGTATATGACAGCCTTTGGTAGGAGAGTGCCCAGTCTAGCCCAGGAAGTGGTTCACTTTGGAGATGCCCAAAATAGTTCTCTCCATCAGACTCTCCAGTCAACTCTTAGCTACAAAGGCCTGCCTCTGCGAAGTTAATGCCTAATATTCCTCAATGTCTAATTGTTATATGTGGTGTCTGAAGTTTCTTATCATTCATTTCTCTGAAGCCAGACAAAGATGTCAGGACAGTCTTCTGCCTCTGCAGAACTGATTTCTAATATTAGGTTCTCAGCAATGTATACCTGTTGCTATCTTTAATTTATAAGGTGCAGTTTGTGACTGAGTGGTCCTCAGAAATGTTTTTCTTTTAAACACAGAATTCTGAACAAATCTGGTTTATCTTTTGTGGAAACTGTCTGTTAAATACATAAGGAAACTAACCGAGTATCAGTACTCATTGAAACTCATACAGACTCTTTTGCTTCCCAGCAGTGGTTTTTTTTTTGTTTGTTTTTATTTTCAAAATCTAGCATATTCATCTGTGTTGTCACTTATGTGGTCAAGGCCATTTTCTAATTTGATCTCCTGGTTAGATCTTTGGGACTTCCAACTTAAAATGGTGGTTTTTTGTTTGTTTGTTTTTGTGTTTTGTTTGTTTGTTTGTTTTGTTTTTTTTCCCCCTAGGAATAAAATCATTTTGATTTCAACAATAAATTTGAGGTCTTCTTCCCTAATTTGATAACCATCTTTATGTTGTCATAAAGGCCAAGTGATAGTATCATCTCTTGGTTATAAAGTTGGGTTCTGCCTTTAGCATTGCCAGAAAGACATGTTACAGCTTGATAAATTTTGATAGAATTATCAAAATATATCTTCAGAGTCCCAAGAACTCAGGAAAAGAAATAACCATTTAAATCACGTTTGATTTAAAGAACACTTGCATGATCACCCCCATTCATCCCTTTTCCTGAAACACATTTTCTACTTGATACTGGACTCAGCATCCTTGTATGATTCCAGATTTCTTCTTGCTAATGTGTTTTTATTTCAAAAACCTATGCAGTTTTACAAAATATTTACCTGAAACTATGTTGGTGTCATATTCAGGTATTGCTACTGTAGTGTCTCCATCTGAGAGCATTCTAGGAAGAGGCGCTTGAGCAGTACATTAAATAATAATTTGTTCATGTTCATTAGGGAGAGACATTACATTCTGCTTGACTTAAAGCAGAGAAAGTATTTTCCACGGATGTTAAAACCCAAAGTACGTTGGAGAAGGATACTGAGTATGCTTTCGTTAATTTGAACTCCAATTCTATTATTCTAGTTCAGTCATTCTAGTCATTTATTGCTGCATTTCCTTCCCACTGGTTTAGAGTTGTTGTAAT
The DNA here is from genome assembly GCF_964034855.1 of Anser brachyrhynchus. Lineage (NCBI taxonomy): Eukaryota > Metazoa > Chordata > Aves > Anseriformes > Anatidae > Anser > Anser brachyrhynchus. The sequence continues at coordinate 28,137,899 of NC_137698.1, forward strand.
CAGAGTTATTAACTACAGCTGGATGGCTCATTGTGTATTTCTGGCTGTTTTGCAGCAGAAATAAAATACCTGGAATAGGAATGCATCTATCTACCTGTATGTCTTAAGCTGTAATTAAAGAAATCTTTCTTTTCAATCTGCACTGAATTACTGTTATATTAATGATTTCATCACATTTCTATTTTGTTAATAACATAAAGTATATATTTTGTACAGCTGAATACATTGTTAAGAAGGAAATAAGAATGAAAAATTCACCATTTAAACTGTATTTAATCCTGCTTAGCCCCCAAAAAATTACATGTCAAAACTGTAACTAACTGTCAGGCTGGTCTTGTTTTCTGGGTGCATGCTTTGTCAGCCTTATATTAATATCACTTAGCAGTTCAAATGAAGTTGTGGTTAAAAGTTTACTTTTGATCATGAAGAACACAAGAATATAACTTTCCTTTCAGAAAATATGTATGCAAATACACATTTTATAAACAAATGTGAAAAACAAGGGGAAAGCATTTCTGAAAAATAACTGAAGGCTGGACAGTAATCTGCTTAAGTGAAGGTGAACACAGTATAACTGAATATTAGTTGTTTACAGCTTTTTTACTTGATTTTGAAATTGGCCATTTAGGGTTTTCAGTACTCTTTCTTTAAGCTAGGGTTTGGTATATAGTTTCTTAGGTTTTTGTTTGTTTGTTTTGGTTTTGTGTTTAATCCAAATAAAATAAAACCAAAGTGGGGTGACATGGGGAAGGCCTTCCATGTAAGAGAAGGATATCCATAGGAATAAAAAAAATAGTTTGGGAATATTTAGATCTACCTGAAAACACTGTGGTGATCAAAGAAGGGAAAAGTTGTTTTTTTCTGGTGAGAGTGAATATTGGCTGAAATTTTAGAATCTACTGTATTGTCATGTAGACTTGATTAGTCAAGAAATAAGCTATGCAAATTTAACACTAAGTAATGAAAAGGAGTGTTTGACTTTTTTATTCCCAGAAATTAGTATTTGTAGTTTAAAGTGTAGTTCAAAGCTGAGGGTGTATTAAAGAGCAAAGACTGAGCTACAAAAGAAACAGAAATAAGAAAGCTAGAATATTGCAGGCAGAATTTATTTTTACAGAGGGCTACATCCTGAGATCTCTGATGCTGTTGTCATATTTGTACTCCTACCCTATCTTTATTTTCTTTCTAATTTTCTTTCTTACTTTCTTGGTTTTACTATTTCTTCCCTATTACATGTGTCTCATTTTCTGTTGCTTTTAGGCTTTTGGATTTCCCTCCTTCTCGGTTACCTTTCCTCTATTCTTCTAACAGTGCTTTTTACATTGTGTATAAGACCTCTTCAGGAGTTAGAAAATGCTGATTCAGACTTTGAGTTGATCAGTGTCAGGAGCATGACTTGGCATACTCATACAAATCACTCATCCGCATATTTTAATATACTTTTTCTTTTATTTGAATCTCATCTGAGTTATAATTTCTGAGTAAATTCAGATATTGTCATTATTTACCTATTAAGAATGCTTAGTTGGAAAAACCCAGCTGTATCTTAGTTAGCAGGAAAGAGAAACTACTTTTACGGTAGAAATACCAGTATTTGGGGATTACAGTGAGAAAGTGGCAATTGTTAAAAAAGAACATGGCGGTGAGTAATTTTATTAGCTACACAGCAGCTAAACTTAGTCAATGGATGCTTTTCCTCTTCTCTGTGTTAATTTGCAATGGACCAGCATATTACTATTTGTGTCTCACTGAATTATTACTATACAATGTTGGTTCGTACATGTTATTTCATGGTAGAAATGACATGAAAAGGATTGAGAAGTATGCTTTTTTTAACTAGCATTCTGGTTTACAGCTTTTACAAAGATTTTGTATGTGGGAGGTGTAGCAGCCAACATCTGAATGAACAAATGTTCCAAACTCCTGATAAATGCCATTTGCCCATCTTTTTGGCATATTGTTTTATTGTCATTTCAGATGTGTTACAGCTTTAGAACTATAACAACCACAAACCTAATTCTGTTTAGAAGTGATGTCACTGAAATGGAGAACTGAAGGCAACAGAATCCAATTCAAAGCATTTTCGTTTAGACATTAGTGCTTTGAATGACAAAATGGATGTGCAGGATTCCTAAAAGTCTTCAGCAAATTCTAATATCAAGAGTGTTTTTAGCTGTAGTGAAAACCACCAGCCTTTGCCTTTGTTACAAACCCTGATAAGGAGAGAGTTGTGTAGGATACTTAGTATTTTTATGAATAAATAGCAGTGGTATTGTATGAGAGCATACAGGAATATGCATGGTTCATGAAGATCTGTTTTCCTTGTTAAGGAATTTTGTACAGTTTCATTTTGCCTTATTATTGAATATGCTGCATTTTATCCTGATGAAGATCAGAGCCGTTCCTTTTGGCTACCTGTACAAACATCAAGCCAGCCCTCCCCCATGTACTTGGTGGGTTTTGTGTGTGCTGTATTTCTTTTTTTAATTGCATGCTTCTAGATAATTGTTAACAATTTTCTAAAATTATTTTTAGCTTTAGATCCGGCTAAAGATCCATGTTTAAAGATGAAATGTAGTCGCCATAAGGTCTGTGTTGCGCAGGATCAACAAACTGCTGTTTGCATTAGTCACCGAAGGCTTACACACAGGTAAATACTTTAAAAGTTAATCCTATAGACATTTTTAACAGTGTTCATGACTGACTGTAAACCATAAGTATACTATAATTAGTTTAGTTATTTAACAACATATAAGCAGTGGATTTTTATAAGTAATTATGTATGCATAATTTGATTAGATTGTTTAATATTTGATTTTTTTAATAGGCTGGTAAGCTAGAGGGCGTACATATTTAAACATCACAAGCTGCTGATGCAACTATATTTAAGGAAATACTAACTGTGCAGTACCAAATAAATATTGTGATTGTGGTAATGCCCTGCTGCTATGCATTGTTTTGACTTTTTCACTTCTTATATGAGGCTAGAGAATTCAAAACTGTCTGTTAAACTTTTATATAGTGTGCCTTTTTTTCTTCTATGCATTCTTGTTTTGCATTGGACTTATTAAATATAAGGAACATACAATAGTTTTTCCAGAATCAGAATGCAGATTATTTTCATTCTTACCTTTTCTTTTTTTTTTTTTGCGGGGGTGGGGGGAAGTGGAGGTGGTGGTGGTGAAGGGAAAGAACAGTTCCAGATCCTCTATTTATGTAGGTCTCAGTGTGGCAAATTTTTTGCACTTCTCTGGTTTTATGTGGGGTAGATAATGTATAGGTAGGAGGCCTGAACGATACCCTTAGTTGAATCATGAGATTATTGTTTGCTCAGGAGGTGAAGTGAAGTTGCATTTTTGACTTGGAATTGTTCATTTTTTTCGTGCTTCATTGTGGGAAACAGCACAGTAGAAAGGATAGAGCCTTAGTATCACTAAACTTCAGTATCATGATTGAACTAAATATTTGATAAAGTTTCTTGCTCAGTAGGGGCTGAAAAGAGCTAAGGAAAACAGCGTCTTTCTTGTGTAATGTAAAAAGATAATTTTGAACTTTTTAGAGAGCCAGTACCTCATTGTGAATGATATAAGGAATGTTCTTCCTTGTGGCTAGTTATGTTTAAATACACCTGTCTATAGCTTTTTCAAATGAGCAAGATAGTACATAGTGAAATTAAAAGTTTAAATTATCCTAGATCTGTAGCTGCAGATAATTAACAAAAACTTATTTGCAGAGCTATGCTGTTTCTATCAAATAATCTCAGGGTAGAGCTAGTCATTTTGGTTTGATAAGGTATTATGTATAATAAGTTGAAACAATTATTATCAGAGAAAGCCAGGTAGTCTAATTTCAGCTGCATGTGAACTGCTGGGAATATGTCAGTGTAGATTGTGAGAAGACAACACAATTGTTCAAAATTTCTGAGGAGATATTAGACACATCATTGAAAACAGTGGAAAAAATGGCACCTCCACTTTAAGTATACAAGCAGCAGGTAAAGACTGAAAACTTTTTACTCTAGATGACACTGCATACGGTGGTTAAATTAATAAATGTATTGACATCTGCCTTCATACCTGTATTATTCCTCCCACAGTCCCTGGCACTCTTTTTGAAAGGTAATATTTTACAGGGCAAAGCCTCTCTGAATATAGCACAATCACATAATGGGAAACTTTGAAATGACAACTTGATGATTAACCCTTGTAATAAGCACTGCACGTCTAGTCTTGTAAGCTAGGTTAAGCAATTCTCTGCCTACTTGTCAAGCAGGCAAGCCAGGCCAAGGATTTCCAAATGTAGATATCCCTGTTCTCGCAGGGTATTAGCCTCAAGGAGAAATCAATTGCTTTGTGTCTTCTTTCTAATGCAGTCTTTGACTTTTTTGTAGTGTGGTGGCACAAGAATATGAGTAGCGTATTCACAAGCAGTCTTGTCTGCTAGTCTTTTTTCCTCTGTTAACTTCTTTGGCCTTAACTTTTGTTTTATCCGTTAACTAATACCTACAATTTGCATATTGATTGTCAACGTAGCCACCTGCTTTTTTTTTCTTTTTTTTCTTTTCAGTTTCCCAAAGGATTGGTCAACTCAGTTATATGTTTAGGTAAAAGCTGAATGAGACATGTTATATTATCAGCCACCAGGTTGTTTTATCTACCTTTGTCCATTTCTAACATATCCACTGTGTGTATATGATTTAATGGGAGTAAACCTTCACAAAATTTCATCCCAATAATTTTCTTTTACCACTTCACTTCCTCTGTGTGTGTGCATGTGGTATTCTTCAAAGATTCGATAATTTAAATAATATCTGATTTAATTATTTTTTTAAGCACGTGGGGGTGTCTCCTGGAAAATAGTTGAGTCTTTTTTCATGGATTACTGAGAACTCTTTATAGGCACTATGCCAATAGATTTCCATTTGGTCATATTTGCTATGTAGATGTTCCAGAAGTTATTCTCAAGAAACCTACACTGGAAAATTAGTTTTAAACATGTGAACTGGTACAGTGGCATAGGTTATGCTCAAGAGAAAGTCAGGGAAGAGGAAACTGCGTACCTCCAAGGCAAGTGAAAGGTTTGTGAGCACCTTTGGGCTACCTCTGGGATAGAAGCCTGAGATACACTGATATAACTGAATAGATTATTCTGAAGAGTCATCGAGTTGAAACTCTCTGACTTAGTTAAAAGTTAAATTTTCCATTATTAAAAGCACTGTTTTGAAGCAGCAATATTTCTTTGTTCAGAAATTTCTGTAAAATAATTTTGTCACTCTTTAAGGTAATAACATAGACAGAGAGGTTGATAATCAGGGGAGGTTGATAATTGTATCAAATGGCAAATTCACATTAGTAATTTTTGTTGTTTTATTAAAAAAATGGCTTGCAGTAAATATGCTTACGCTTGGATATTCTACTATTGAATAAATTTATCTGACTGTGCTGTCCCATTTTTTTGTTTGGTCATTTTTTAAGTCTTTACAGCACAATTTCCAAATGATTGTAACCATGTATAGCTTGCTGAGAGTATCACAGTGAAGCATGTGATGAGTAGTAGATATCCCGGCCATCTGGAAGGATGTTAGCGATATGATGTGGCATGGTCCAACTGGTTTAATTAATCTGACAATACTCAGTACTGACTCAACCTGTGGTTTCAGAAGTATTTCAGTTGGTGTTAGACTGTGCTCTGTTGCATGATTCAGGTATACTTGTTCTGCAGTGTGATGGGAAGGGGATGAAGGACGTCAGTGCATGTAAGTGGCAGCTTGAGAAACTGGTGTCTCCTGGTGATTAGCTTTGCTCTGTAAGTTGCACCCCAGTTCTAGGAAGCATGTTTTGCTACAGCTGTGGAAACTTGAAGCTGTGTGAGGAAGAGAATGAGAAGACCTCTTGATATTTGCTCAGGAAGTAACTTTTCTTGTAACAGTTTGTACTGTTAATATGTTAGTAGTTCTGGACATCGGAAGAGCACATCAATCAGTGCGCTAAATTTGGCACTAAAGCTGGAAATGCTTGTAGAATTTGGGGATGACAGTGAGTGTTTTTCTGTAGATCTCAATGGGACTTCCAAGTTATGTTTCAGGATACTTCTTCCGTCACCCTGTCAAGACAGATCTGAACGTGTAGAAACTTACTGCCTCCCTCTCTTTTTTAGGAAGTGGTAAGTGATTTTTCTGTGAATAGATAGCTGTTGTCACTGACTGAAGTGGTGTTGATGCAGAAGACTGCAACCATTCAGAAAATCTCTTTTGAGGTCACAAGCTTTGGTGAGCTCAGGAGGTTATTGTGGCATTCTGAATCATGCTGCTGTGCTGCTTTGCTTCAATTTCAAAGTTTGTCAAAGAGTATTTCTCTAGCTGTAGTTCAACACTTTTATTAGATTTGCTGTATTAAATAGAATAGTCACAACATTTCTAAAATAATTTCTAAAAAGTATTTTTAATAAAGTCTATTTACTTGAAGATGCCTAAGGTGAGACATTTTTCCTTCCAGTATATCAGAATATTCAACTTCTGCCATGATCCTCTTTAAACAGTTTAAACTGTCTGAGCAGTTTTGGGTTGAAATGATGTCTGTATGGGATGCTGAAAGGCTGTTTCCTGATAAAGGCAGAGACTGTTGAACATCACCTGGTGTGACCTAGTAACAGTGCTTTTGTTGCTACAGTATCTCTGAAGGAAAAAGGCAGACATACCAAAATACTGAGAAGCTTATGCACTTAAGTAAGGCTTAGCTTTTTTTTTTTTTTTTCTAAAGGGTGCCTTTAGATTCCTTGTTTTCTAATTCTGATAGTAGAACAGATACATATACTTACTTTCCTTCTTGTTGTTAAGAGTATTTAATCACACAAATAGTTTCATGATAATATGCAGAGGGAGAACTATTTTTAAATCAAATGCCTATATTTTACTTTAAAAATTGCTCGTAATTATGCTTTATATAATCTTCATTTATATTTAATTCAAATGGGGGAGATTACTTAAAGCAAGTTCTTAAATATTTAATGATTATTTTAATGAAATGTCACAAATTAAGTGCAAGAATTACAATTTCATGTTTTAACTTTTTTGCAATTGAGCTTTAATCATTCTTAACAAGTCAAGATGTAAAATATATTATTTTTAGTAAGGCTGACAACAGAAGCAATTTTGCTTGTAAACTTAGCAGAAGAGCAAGTATTTGAATTGAAAATATTAAAAATAGTGAAACCTTGATACACAAACTGGAAATTGATAGTCTTCTCAACATTTGCTAATTCTCAAATTGCAGTTCTGACTTTGCAGCTCACCACGATATTTTTCTACAGGCATTCTCCCTCTCTTGATTATGCATTTGAAAGTGTGACAGAAAGTTTCAGTATGGCCCTGCAGAATCACTTTCCTTATCTTACATGAGTGGGAGAAGATGTTTGCTGCAGTATGCTTGCCTTTGCAGGGTTTCAAAACCAGCCACTCTATCTCACTGTTCTTTTCATGGTGTTGGGGGTCAGACAAGCCTATGGTTTGCTATTTCTTCAATTTATATGGCAGCAGAGATAATGTTTCCCCTCAATCTTGAGGTGTTGAACGCAGGGCTTGTTTCCTTTTCTGCTAAGATGGCAAGTCCTCTTCTAGCGAGCTTCTACAAAGCCACAAAATCCTGATGCAAGAGCTTCCTGTACTGTAAATACTGAACATTATTTGACAAAAAGGTCAAAATAAGTGTTGTATGTCATTGGTCATGAGTGTAGTTTGCAGTATCACAGCTTTAGAAATCATTGAGGCATGATTAGAGATGCCAGGTGTTTGTTGGCAGCAGGTAATTGCATTTGCATATCTGCTGGACATGACTTTGTTGGAAGTTGTGTTCTGTATGTGTTGTGTTCTTAGCTGTGCCCTGTGGAGAAAAAAAAAAAAAAAGTGTTTTAAACGGGAAAACATGCAGGATACATATTAATATTATTCATCTAAATGCTTCCATGTGGATTGCTGTGGGAAAAAAGTAGCTGCCTGTGTTAGAATGTGTAAGAAGCAAATCAAAGTCTGATGTGAAATAGAATTTTTCATTGATTCTTTGAAATGCTGGAGATTGATGTTAACTTTTCTTCTTTGCCTAAATGATGGCTTTACCATCCCTTTATGCTTTCACATTTATCTTTATTGTTTAAATGGTAGGCTTTATGGGGAAAGAATCTATAAAATGTCTGTACGTATAATAATGAAATGCTTTGGAGCATACCTCATTCAGTTACAAACACAGCTTGTAGAATATCATAATGCAATATTGCCAATATGGTGAATACAGTGGTGTGAATGTTATGGTTACGAGTGGGATATTCATCATAGTAATAGAAATTTGCCTACTTGTTTTAGTTTTCAATCGCTTCACTTTCAGGAGATATAATTATTTGATTCTGCTATACTGAGAAAGCTGGGAACAATGAGTTTAGCCCTGTGATCTTGGGGAAGGGGAAACAAGTTACTTTAATATTAAACCAGAAGAGAGTTGGACGGGAAATAAAAAGGAGTCAAAATAAGGGGGCAGTAGGTGGTAATGGATATTATTGAATACCTACAATGGAGTATGTGCTCTCTATATACTCAGAGCAGCAGGTGGTAAAGGTAAACCCTTAAATCTTCATGTACTTGTGGTTGCTCCTTTGAACAAAGAAAGTGATACTGCAGCTCATTAAGACCATGAAAAGCTGATAGCTAACTGGGCTTGGAAAAGTGGAAGAGTTAGTCTAGCAGCAAACTATTGTAACTTTGCAGATCCTGATAAATAGTTTGTTAAATAGATTTAAAATGGATAATTGAAATATGACAGGACACATCACAATTTTCTCTTAAGAATAATATCCCATGAATCACAGGCTGTTGTGTTAAACTATGCAGTGTCTTGGTGCTTGCTTGTAAGCAAGCAAGTTAGCTGCAGGTAAAGAGCAGGACTCTAGAAAACATGAAAAATGGGACAATAGCCTCTCAGTAGCAAATTTAAATATAACAATATACATGGGAGAGTGCCTGTGGTTTTAGCTTGTATTCAACTGAATTTCTTTCACTGAAATTCTTTTTGGTACTGCATATTTATCAAAACAAAAATATTTAAGCCTAATGCTTATACAAGAAAAAAGAAAAAGTTTGCTTCAAGTGTTCCTCCTTGCTTTTATCTCAAATCAGCTGCAGGAGACAATTTCCAAGTGAGGTTAATTCAGTTGAGAATGAGTCATTATACAGTCCATTCCAAGAATTGACTGTTTGCTAGAAGAAACTGGTGAAGTGATGACTTGTTCAATAACATTTAGAAACACATTTTTATATAGCTCTGGAAATACAGAAAATTGTAAGTTTTCAACCAAAAGTATTTTCCTGGTAAATACCAGTGTCTTGATGTGTTATACCTAACCTATTGACTATTCTTGCACTGATTGATCCTAGTAGAATCTGATCAAACAGAATCTCTTTCTCTTCCTCTGTAAGTTAAAGAAATATGCTGGATAAATTTGACTGGATAATTTAACTTCATCAATGCTTGGATGCATTAAATTTGTCAGTGCATTAAATGAATGTGCCATTTTGCTAGGGAAATGTAGATCTTTGTTTTGTGAATTCCCAACCATACATTATGCATCCCCTTCCACCCTCGATTATGAAGGTTCTGCAGTGCTTTTTATGGATTTGTTTGTAAAATGCAGATCAGCATGACAGTTCCATGCAATAGGATAAATAGATTGCAGTTCTCTGCCATGTCACATCCATGGCTTGTTAAAATGGAACTAAAATGCAGAAAGACCCACAGTTATTACTTGTGTACATTTTCTCTTTCTATTCAATTTCTTACCAAACACTTCTTAGATTTCAAGAGCAGGAAACAGCTGTAACACAATTCAGGTATTCTAGTTCCAGTACTTTTTTAACATCTATTATGTATAGGGAATCTCTAGGGAAATACTTAGAAATAAGGGCTCATTCCTTGAGTAACATTTTTTTTTATGATTTATTTTCTTTCTCTTTGCATATTATGCATTGCACTCATTTACAGTTCCTTCTTTATCTTGTTTTTATATATTTTTTTTGCTTTTTTATGATAGCAGCCTATGCAAACATCATTTTAATAACATAGGGAGGGTGTGTAAAAGACGACTAGGATTGCCCTGCCATAGAGGTGTGCAGCTTTTTGGATCTTTGGAACAAAATTGACAAGAAATGGACATCTTGAAGAGTGTGTAAAGGGATAAGAATTATGTATTAGCTTGTAAAAGAAGATTAGATGGCTATTGAATATAAAACTTAAGGATCTTCCTGAAGGTAGAATGAACAACCACAGTACACAGCTGTTTTAGTAGGTTTTCTGTGCAATATTTTCCTTCCCAAAGTGACCTCTGTCCTACCTGCAAAGTACCAAAATGGAAATTTTGCATTCGACCCAAGTTGTTCTAGAAGCTTGGTCAGTTTATAGTCAAGAGTCCTGACAATTCACTAGTCATGGACAGAGAGTCATAAAAAGCAAGCATTCAATGAAGTTAAAGCAAAAAATTATAACTGCTCTTCTTGAAATAGAGCTTTACAAGGCATGTTCCAGAGAAGTGTGTGGACTGAACATCTATAAAACGTGGAGCTTGGTAGGTGATGAGCAGTATAGAGGGCCCAATGATACAAAATTTATTATTTTAAAAATTAAGGAGAGAGTGATGAGTGCTATTTGGGTAAAATGCTACCTCTGTTGTTACTTGTTACTTTGTTCTAAAGAGTGAAGTTAGTTTTAGGAAGAACTATTCCCTAGCCCCCAAGTTTGTGGGGAGTAGGACCTGCATTCAGTGATTAGCAGAAGCTTCTAATATTCCTGCCTGTTGGTGTAGTCTTTAAGTTACCACATGACTTCACTACAAACGTGTGAAAGAACATCACTTTATTATAACACTGAAGCTAATAATGGTAAAAAAAAAAAAAAAAAAAAAAAAAAAAAAAAGTTTTAGCACTTAATCTAATTTACTAAGGCAAGCTAGTTGCATAGTCTCATAGTTTTTGTGCCAACACTTGATCTTATGAAAACTTCCTTTAGGCTTTTGAGTTAAATGACATTTCCAATTTCTGATTTGGTTCAAAGCATTGGTCATCTCGTCCATTATCTTGCCTTGGATTCCTGCCCTCTTACAGTGTTTTGGAAGAATATGGGAAATGGGAAAGATGAAAATTTGATCTAAATGCTTCTTTATATGAAGTTCATCTTCCCTAGCTGCGTTCACCTTAATGTTGTAACATGAGGAAAATGTTCTGTCTCAGCTTTGAAGTGATGAGTGTTGGGCCCTGAAGCATGAGATTGGTTAACCTTTCCCTGTGATGGATGATGTGACAGAAGCCCAGAGTAAATTTCAAATGCTACAGAACTGTAACACTGATTCTACTGCAAAAATGAAAGCAGAACCTCTTCTGATTCCATGCTGTGCTACTGCGTGGCTGAGGTGATTGTGTCCCCAGGCATAAAAAGTGAGTAATTCCAAATATGAGAGACGCCCATTCTGTAAGAAGAATGCACACACATAGAGGCATGCATATGCATATGTTATGCACACACACATACATGCACATGTAAATATAAATATATCTGTACCCACATATATGCTTCTTTTTTTTCTGTTCATATCATATGTATGTTCATATCATATGTATGTTCTGTTCATATAATATGTATAATAGATTTCCAGAACATCAGAATATGGAGTTAACAATTAATGAATGCCAGATTTTCAGGGTAGGAGCATATTATTAACTTTCAGTGAGGCTTTTATCACTTTTGAAAATGGGAGTTAATCCACAGTAACATCTAGATCTTTTTAGGTCATTCTCAAAAATTTTTAGGCTCTAGGATCTCAAAGGATAGGTCTTATTCTCAGGAATAATCTTCTTGGTTAGAAATACAATTTATATTTTGAGGTTGCTCACAAATGTTTCCCATATGTTTGATTATATGTTAAGTGAAAAAATACAAAAAGCTGAAAATGCCATGTAGGCTTGAGAGGTAGTTGCAACACACAGAATAGCATTGTTTCATTTGCAAAAAAAAAATAGTTTAAGAATTGTTTAAAGGTTCAGTTTGTCAGATGAGAATCAATCTTTCTGAAAATACTAAGAGGTCTTGTAGATCAGTACACCATGATTTAAATAAAATCTACTGTATTTGAACAGTGTATAATGACAATGGTACTTTTTCAGTAAATATTCTCACTGGAGGCTTTCTCTGTGCCCCTTGTGGAACCACGTATGCATTGAGTGATGAAGAGAATGTTTGTTAGAGACTTTTAGACTTTTCTCTGAAGACGTAATATTTTTGCTATTTCATTCATATGTACTGATTCCTTTGTTAGCACCTTACTCTTCCATTAATATATGAAATTAAAAATGGGGGGGGGGGGGGGTGTTGAGTTTAGGCCTATTAAGTTTCTGATTTAAAAATAAATAAAAAAGCTGAAATTGCAAGTCTGTAGTTCCCTGAAGTGAACCGAACAGTTTTCAAAGAGTCTTAGAACTGGTGGGGAAGATACTGTGGTGTTTTTTTGTTTGTTTCTTTTTGCTTTATTTTTAAATTACAACCTGGAACACCCTTACTTTCTTTTAAATAAGAAACAAAAACAAAAACAAACTAACAAAAAAACAAAAACAAAAAACAGAGAATAAGGAGCAGTACAGCTTTGTGGCTTTTCTGTATCTTTAGGTGCTGCAGCATATTTTTATGATGATTACAAAAAAGGTCTCCCAAAAGAAATGAAGTAAAACAAAGGATTTGCTTTGGGCACGTTGTGTGAAAGTTGCAAACACTTTTAGGATGTCATCATTTTACATTATAACGCTGCTGAAGAAGGCCAGCTGGTGCAGTTAAGTCTCTTAATGGAAATCTTAGTCTGATTCATTACTGTGATTTGTAGTTGTATACAGAAACACTTAATCATTCTTATGCTCCAAGCTCTATTGAATCTACTGAAGGTTTTCTGTTTCTTTGCATAATTTGTGCTGCCAGTCTGCCAGCTTGGCAGTGTTTCAAGCTTGTTGCATTATCTGTGTTTGTTTGCACAGGAAGTGATGCTGCACGTAGGCTGAATTTACAGTAATTCTTTTGTAATAGGTTAATGAGCAGCACTACTTCATTCACAATGCTAACATTATATACCTTTGATTAGTCCAATTATTGTACAGCTATGCCATTGTGATCCCACTTACACTCTACAAGGTACTAAAAAGGAAATTGCTTAGTCATAGCTTAATTGAGCTTGTTGAGAAAATAATTTGGACTTTCATGTGCTTAAAAAAAGGGGTGAAAATATGTAAGTTTCTGAGATTTTCATATGCTCCACAATTTAATACATTAAAGGAAAAAAGTGAAGCTTCTTTGTTGCTAGCTGTTTCATTACATTGGGAAGGAAAAGCACTGTGCATCATGTTTTACATGTGCTGTGAGGGACTTCTCTTTCCTTGGTTTTAATGTGTTTCTTCCATAAATTTTGGTGGAAGTTATGGATACACAGCTAGAGGAAAACGGTACCCTCTAATTGTATTCTTTCTCAGTTTATAAGTAACTTCTGTTAATGTGAATGGAAGATATGGATGCAGATGGCAAGAACGTATGCTGCAGTACCAACGTTAGCCATGTTAGCATTATCGCTTATTAAGGTTTTAAGATACCCGTAAAGTATTTAAATTTTGTGTAGCGAAACTTCTAAACTTGAAATGTGCTGTGCTTAAGGAAAAACAAAACAAAATAAAACTGTCTATAGAAGTCTAAAAGAGATTTTTTTTTTCTTTATTTTTTAGTGTATTTTTTTTTCTTGGTACATAATATATGTTTTGTAGAAGATTAAAGCAAACTTGAAATAAGGGAAGCCTAAACAGAACCTTTTTATTTATTAGTAGAACACATCTCAGAACATTTTTTCCCATTCAAAATCTGTGATATGCCTTTTTTAATGTAAATGTGGAGTTAAACTCTAGAATGATGCAGATGGATTTCAGTTAATTTACTAAGTCCTAAGCCTACTCATGTTGTACCTGCTCCCTTAATCTTGTTCAGATTCTCAGTGGCCTGTGGGGGCAAGAGGATTCACTGGATAATCAGTCAGCATGATGAGTTTTTCAGTGATCAGGAATGTCCTACTTTCCACTTCTGCAATGAGATTATCAGTTAGGATATATATGTATATAGGCAAGACAACGGGCTCTAGCTTTCTGTATTTTTTTCCATCTTGCTAGTCATCGAAGGCACACTCAGCTGTACCACCTTCTAAATGTCAGTAAGTTTTTCTTCAAAAAGTTGGGCATAGGAAGGAATTACGAATGTGAAGTCTGATCTAGAAAAGCATTGCTGTTAGAGTGTACAACTTGTGACTAAGACAGTGGGATGTTAATGTGCTGTCCCATTAATGAGAAATTGTTTATGAGCATTTATTTTATTTTTCTTTGGCCTTTTCCTTCACAATATTCCTGCAAATCTGATACTTAAAAAGATTGCCTTTTGACAAAATTAGGAGGGTTGTTGAAGATGGTGCTTATAGATGATTTTTCTGTCCTTAGCTATCAAGTTGTAATCGTAGTCCATAGCAGTAAGATTCACTGTGGACTTTTATGTCAGCACTTGAAATATTACGAAGTAATAAAAGTAATGGAATGCTCCTTCATCAGAAAATGCATGCAAAATGAATTTAGGAACTGTTCAGTATTCCTTCTTACAATTACCTACCTAAAAGAAAGCTTGCACTTTTTTTCCGTTTTTGTAGTGCTTTATAAAGTAGTTGTCACTATCAATTTTCAGTGTTCTGTAGTAATCAATTGTAAAATGTCTGATACTAATATTTTATAATCAATTAGTGCCTAATTTGGGATTTGTTTTTTTTTTTGTTGTTGTTGTTGTTCTGTGCTTCAGTGTTACTGAAATACCCAGCTGTAATGGGAAAGAATAAAACTCCAGGATGATTTTTTGTGAAGGTTTCTTTTATGAGTTTAAAAATCTTCATGTGGATTTGGATCTGATTATTATTAGGTTCTCTTATTACCAACTTACATCAATACTAATACATTTCATTTCATGTGAAGGTCTTGTTTCATGAGTTGTATTTAGAAGCTCAGAATACATCTGTTGTTTTGCTTATATACCAGTGGTGTTCAAACTGGTGTTTGAAATTGAGTGGGGAAAACTGTTCAGAGAGCAGAAATCATTCCACTAATTTTCATTTGTGAGAAACAATACCTTCAAGGTTTCCAATGGCAAAAAAATACATTGCAGCTGGAAATGTTTGTCATCATAGCATGGAGTATGTGCATATATTGATGCTTTACATTAAAACATACTACTGCTTTTGGAAACCAAATAATTCAGCACGCTTTGTGATGATAAAGACATGTCAGGAGTTGCTAAATATTTGGCTTTGTTTTGCGTGGTCAATTTTTGTATTTCTCTTTCATTTTAAACAAGCATCAAGAACCATTTAATGTGTCCAAATTTTCAAAAGTACATTCTCTTTATAATATGTTGTAATCTCCTAGTAGAGAAGAGTAGCATTAAACTTACATGTATGTTTCCTTCTGCTGGCTACTATGCATACTATATCAGATCCTTATTGCCTAAAAAATATTTTGTCATTTTGAGGTTTAACCCATACAAATAGAAACTTTTATGTATTTATCCTTATACATACAAGTACTTTTTCTAAAACTGTTATGCAAAGTGTATAGTAGTAGTAATAATAATAAATTCTTACAGTCACAATACATTTAAGACTTGATCTAAAGTTTCCTTAGTCTTTGGGATCTACTCTCTTAATTGAGATGGTGTGGTTATTCATCTGTAATTACATGTGTAATTCATCTGTATGGTTATTTCATTGAAGCTGTGGGTTTATTGCACATGTGCAGATCGTCTGCACAATGCATGCACCATAGAACCTATGTCCAGAAATCTCAGAATAATGTTCAAATTCTGTCTAGACAAAGCTTCTGGATGAGGGGAAATAAGTTATATCTGGGGAAACCAGCAGTCATGGTAGCCATGACTCCAGTGTTCTCTGGTTTAATTCCTCTGAGGAAAACTTTCAAAGACAGGCCTTCAGTGATATATTTGAACATCTATGGACAGGTAAACCCCAAACAATATCTCCCTTCTAAGCCCAAACTCGTTGATGCAAAGACGAAGCAAATAAGATGAAAGCTGATCTTAGAGGAGAGTTAATTAAGCTGTGGAGTAGAGCAATAAGCATACCACTACAGGAAACAGATAACCTGAGGATATGAACGATTGATTTTTAATCTTTTGGGCATGCTGTTGGAGTCTATAAAAGTTATGAATATACAAGCAAGATGGTCTAGATCACAGTCTCTTGCTCATGGTGGTCATAAACTTCTGTGCTACAAAATAGGACGTAAGGGCTTGCTGTCCTCCTTATTCATTGTTCTTACAACTTCTGCCAGTATCAACACTTGTGAGGTGACTTGAGCCCTCTATCTCACACATTAGAGGCATCTCCTGAAAACTGAATTCCCTTTCATATTCTAGAAGTATACTGATATCATATAACCATTTCCTTCAAAGTACAAATGCTAGAGGTTTTTAAACTATGCTGCAGTGCTTCTTTTGTGCTCCCTAGTTCACCTTGCTTATCTTCAAATTGTAAAACGAGGTAACACAAGTTACAGTGACTAGTGTCTGTATGTTCTACTGAGAACCAAGCCCAAAGTGTCATTATGACTAACTCAGGGAAAAGGTATGTAGATGCAGCAGTTATAAAAACAAACAAAATGTTAAGAATGGTAAAGAGAATCATCTGTTACAAAATCATTTTCTGATTGCAGTCTCACAATTTATTTGTGTTAAGTCCTGGTTATCTCTGGCCACCTTGATGCACATAGCAAAAACAGAAGCAGTGCAAAGCTATTAAAAATATGGTCAAAGACCTAGAGAGGCTTCTAGATGAAAAGGCACTGAAAAATGGGCACTAAGAAAAAAGGTAAATTAATGAGAAAGACTGATAGGATTTTATTTCTGGAATTACTGCTCAGTTGCTTTCATTTACTCTCTCATAATGAAAGAACCAGGAGAAATGCATGACGTAGCAGATTCAAAACGAATTTCAGGGACCTATTTAATTCTGACATGATGTTACTCCTGCAGAGTTCTTGGTCAGCGCTGAGGTTAAAAGAAATGTTTAGATATTAATGTAGATAGCTGGCACAGGCCTTTAACCTATCATACAGATGCAATGACTCATTTTTCTGACATGCAGCAACCTCTTCTTGGCAATTAAGAGGTGTAGGATTTGCCTGTTTCTTATGGTCACTTTCTGTTTTTTTTTTTTGTTTGTTTGTTTTTGTTTTTTTTTGTTTTTTGTAAGGCTGCTCTCTGAAAAGAGGTGCTGCATTTGATCAGCAGACTGCACTGGACAATAGTCCAATTAGATACCACAATGTATTTTTTTCCAAAGCTACTCAGATACCAGAAGATACAGTTATTTATATATACTTGAAGCAATAAAACCAGCAATAAAAAGAAATTGAAATAGGGAAGGAAAAAGTACCACTGTCTGATCTCAAGAGCTTTCAAAGCAGAAAATCATGTCTTGTTTGTTTGTTTGCTTGTTTTTATTCAACAGTTGTTTTCCTAAGCAAATTATGAAATGCTTTCTGTGTCCCACTGCACTTACACATCATCTCAGTAGATCACTGTTTTACTTTCTCATTTAACCATGGCCTCTTTCTCAGTCTTGCTACATTGCAGTTTTTATACTTAAAATCTGGATTTATTGTCTTTTATTTCTAAAGCACAGTATTTGGAAATGCATTCAGCTCTGAGGCTGGGAGTGGTTATTTTGTTATTTTGCACAGTCATGCCTTTGAAGATTAAATTAGGCAGCTAACTTAGGATACATGTTGTGTTTTGGCAAGCATAATACCAGAGTCCCCCAGTTGGGGCACCAGCAAGGACCCCAGTTGCATGGAGAGGGAGTCCCTATAGAAGCAACAAAGTAGAGAAATAGTTGAGGCCTAAGGTATCTTATTTTTCAGTTTTTCTGAAGAGCTTGAAATAATTTTCAAAGTATTTAGGACAATTTTTCAAATTCTGCATGATGCAGAATGAAGTAGGGAACTAAAGTCAAAGTTTAAAGAAAATCCTTATGTCTAGAGTACAATTCTCTTCCTGTTATTGTAATATAAATATTTATTATTGCTATTTCATCTTTGAGATCATGTTTTTGTTTCTTTAGGGTTTGATCCCTTGACACTTTCCTTGTAGTTTTCCTTAATATTCTCATCTCTTGGAAAATAACTCTCCTTCATTTTTATGTATTACTTTGCCCTTTCACAGTACTTTGTTTCCACTTACAGCATGGATTAATGTTCACGCAGTCACACTTGCAAACCTGAAGTAAAACCTGGTTGGAAATACTTTATGGAGGCTCGAATGGAGAATAGGTAGATTATGTATTATCCCGTAGATACCATTTTATTGAAGCAACATTAAAATTTTAGGGAAGGAAAAGGGAAGAAAGAAGGTAGACTGCGGATGTGTTTGTATACTAATGGAAAAAAAAATCAAAGAAAAATAGGAACCTTAACCTTCTCAACAACAGAAGAATTGGCTACCAACTTACTTTGTAGAATAAAGATTTTTTTAAAAGATATAATAGGAAATACAGTGTCAACATACATAAGAGAACTTCTGTCATGTTAGACTAAATAATGTGAGACAACATTCCATTAGTTTGTAAAAACTTATTTTGGCAATCTTATTAGTTTCTCTTTCATATCCTGGCACAGAAATTTCATCATGGATGTCTCTATTTTTTTTGTATTAAATTTCATCTTTAAAATTATCTATTTTATCTCTATGTGTGAGTTAGCAGACAAGAAAACTTAACATTTTTAAGGTCTTTGATTTTCTTGCTTCAAGCAACAGCACTAATAATATTTTGTTTTAAAAATAGCTTCATTTATAGAAGCCCATGAAAATAATAGGGTTTTGTTTTAAACTTTTTTTTTTCCCTCAACACAGCAGTGTACTAAACTCAGATAGATACCCAGAGATAGAAGGGGCATCTATGACAATAGTAGGCTAGTAAGTAAAACCAACTATTGGAACTCTTTCAAACTGCATATTAGGATTAAATTTTAAAGAAAGGGGGAATTGCAAGCAATGTGGAGTCAAAATGGAGTCTGTGTATTACTGTCTCTTTTATTTATTTTCGTATGTTTAGCTGGCACAGTGCTTTGTTGAATTAGGTTTTACATATATCTAAGTTGACTTTTTGTGCTCATAGATTTTGTCAAGACAATTTTTAATTCTTGCTCAGGAAATTTCTATATATTTGGCATTATGGGTGACCACAGACAAATTGCACAGTGAATGTATGATAGAGATGGTGCTCTTTGGTGCTTTGGGCTTGCCATGCATATGCATGAATTTCACTGTGTAGTCAACTCAGAGGTGAATTAGCGTATCTAACATCTGAGGAGAAGCACTCCTGACCTACAAGAAATCTAGACTGTCTTCAGTAATAGGCCAGAAAATATTCCTGGAGTTTTGTTTTATTTTATTTTATTTTATTTTATTTTATTTTATTTTATTTTATTTTATTTTATTTTATTTTATTTTATTTTATTTTATTTTATTTTATTTTATTTTTTTATTTTATTTTATTTTTTTATTTTATTTTATTTTTTTATTTTTTTATTTTTTTATTTTTTTTATTTTTTTATTTTTTTATTTTTTTATTTTTTATTTTTTTATTTTTTTATTTTATTTTATTTTATTTTATTTTATTTTATTTTATTTTATTTTCTAAAAGAACATCATTAGGGTAACTTAGTATGACCCAGCAGATGATTCTCTGTGTTTGAGTTTCACGATAAATCTTGCTGTGCTATCATCTTATTTGTTACTGTATACTTGTTCTGAGCAGACCTCTGGGCCAGCTTTATCTTCTGATTTTTTTGATGTTATTAGACACTATTCATGAATCCCCAAAATACCATACTAACATAAAGATAATTCCAAGATGAAAGAACTTCTTTCTCTCTCTACCGCCCCCTTCCCTCCCTCCTTCTCTCTCTCCCACCAGGGGTGTGAGAAAAGAGGTGCTGATACGTGACTCTCCCATCTATCTAGAGAGTAGTTGGAATGTTGCATTATACTAAGCTGTCAGTTAGCTAGATCATCTAAGGGAATTCTGTTTGTCATAGAAATGCCATATCTATTAACCAGAGCCAGAACATAGAAGTTTAGTTTCATAAGACACTGATATGCAGACGTAGATTATACTCATAAAAACTTATGAGCTGTAAAACAGTTTTTGTTTGCAGCTTGCAAGGGATCTTCTAACACTGTATTAACAGCATCATCTGAAAACATCATGGCCTTTGCAAAAAGTGAGTTAATGTAATCACACTAGCAAAACCAGTTCAAGGTGATACTATTTCATTTTTTATTTAAATTCCATACAGAGATTACGTGTAATCCTGAGGACCAAGACACAAGTCAGTTTTCTGTCTGTGTGCTATGTCTTAGAATCTATAACTACAGGCATGATGGTTTGATGCTTTTGAAATGATTAGAGGAAGATGATGCATTCTGGCAGTAGAATAAAGGACAAGTAATGCTAGCACTAGAATTACTGAGACAGCTGGCTCATTTCAAGCCTTATTGCTCTACAGCACCAGGCAGTAGATAGTATATAGAGAGGCTTGGTTCTGTTTATTACATAGTTTTCCTCAGCAGAAGTACTCCTGATTTAGACTAGTAAGAGAGTTGAGTACTGTTCAAAGGTGTTTAATTAAAACAAGTATCCAGGGTAGGTAGAATTATTTTACACAGTATGTGTAATATAGCATATTAATGTAAGAAAAAACAAAACACGCAAATTATTATTACTGTTTAAGTGAAACAGGTGTGATATTTCTGTAGGTGGGGAGAACGATTAATTAAAACTGGCAGATGTAACAATTTGAACTGTCAGGTGGTGGGAGCAGCATCAGCCAGGCAGAGGAACACAATGCTGAATGGAGTTAAGTACCAGAGAAAGAAAACCAAAGCAGGTTTAAAAAAAAAAAAAAAAAAAGTGTAAAGCTCGCTTTAAAGCTGTGTTACAGAGCAAGGAACATTCATTAAAATGAATGGCTGCAAGGGTGTGTGCCATAAAGAGACTCTAAAGGAACCCTGATCCACTCAGGCAATTAAGGGGTACTCAGATCCCTGAACATGAATATTTTGAATGTATTATTTGGAAAAGTGGCTTTTTACTCCTCACAGGTGTCATAAGGAATTGGGAATTGCTAAATACAATCTAGAGAAAGACAGAGATCCTAAAGCCTCTCCTTGCATTCTGGAATTGGCTCAAAATACTTCTGTTACATACACATCATAAGAAAATAAGCTACTGAGCATGAAATACACTGCCATATTCCAGAAAAAAAGTTTCCACTGATGTTTCCAGAAAAATATTTCAGGTAAATTCTACTCTCTAAAAATGGATTATCTCACCGTGTCTCAGTTGGTGTGAGAAAAGACATGACAACTCTGTAAATGTCATCAGTATAAATTAACAAGGGGGAAAGATACACAAACAGCAACTGTAGTGAATGCAGTATATATTTGTTTTAAATTCAGGGCTAAGAGACTCAAATAGAACATGCTGATTTTAGGATACTTCCACAAGTTATTTTGTGCAGTACCCTTTTTTAGTTGAAGTGCTAAAACTGAAGCTGATATAGTTAAGAACAATCAACGCATATCAAAGTGTGTTGATGCAGGAAAACATCCAAAGATAAGAAGTGCAGTGAATCAATTTGCCAGTCAAACACTTATTAAAATACATGTTTGATTGTCTCTTCTTGGGGGGAAAAAAGGCAACTAAGGAATTTTTGTGGTGGTTTCTGGCAGCAGAATAGAAAGGGAAAGCTCAAACTGCATCCATTGGTATCAGCCGTTCAGTGTTAGTTTTCCCTTTAGTCTCATGATTTTGTCAGTTAAACATGGGATGTGATGGAAAATAGCCAACTTTTACTTGGCTCACTATAAATCAGTGACTTGTCGTTTAAGCAAGGTGTACTAACAGAGATAGTGTTCTGCTGTTAATCTCAGAAATTGTCACAAGCTGGGAACTAATGAATCAAGGCCACAGAACTTGGGCAGATTTTGAATGTATTTGTGTCCATGTGTGTATATCTCAATGCACATTAATATAAACATTGTTGTATATGTATCAAATTGTAAAGATAAGAAGGAAGCATGCTATAACAAACCGCCACATTTGAACGTACTGAAAAACCATTTAAATAGGCCTGTAGTATGACGTTTGGATCTGAAATGCTAATGCCAGCTATGTAATTTGAACAAATTAGGAATTTATGAGTACTGGTAAAAAATAGTAAAAATGTTAGAGTTACTACACTAATGTAGGCATGTTGTAGTGATGCAGTACCTGGGTGTTTTAGAGCTCCCACTTGAAAGAAAGCTGTTAAAGCTGTTACGCTCCCCTCCCCCCCCCCCGCCCCCAATGGAGAATGTAGAATCATAGGACTGGTATTACATATGCTACTGTCAGTCTTGAGTTGTCTCTAAATTTAAAGATTGCTAATTAGTGGGGGAATGCACTGATCTGAATGAAGTGTAGAGCAGTTGTACTATCTCTAGTTGTTCTCGTGGAACTACTACCACAATACTGTGCCATTCGAATGCCCGCAATTCAGGAAAAATACTGAGAATTCTAGGGGATTCAGAAACAAGCTACAAGAATAGCCAAAGGTCAGAAAATATACCTTATCGTGAAAGACAGCAGGGTACATCATGCATGTTTGTTTGACATGGGAAAAAGGAAGAAGTCTTTGCACTTACTGTTTGAAAATTTATTTGGAGGCAAACTTTTCAACAGGCTTGCCAAAGTAGCATTAAGATTTAGCAGAGGAATCGAAACTGGATGGTCTAAGGGTACCTTCTTCCAGCTTTGCAGTATGCAAGTTTCCTAATGTGTTATGCAAAACCTTTCTTTGTTATAAAGTAGGTGATGACAGTAGAAAGGGTATCAGTTTAGTCAGACATGAAAGTAATCTTCTGTAAATAGTGTCATACTGTCTTTTCTGTACTTGCTTTGAACAAGGCATGTTGCCAGTTTTATCAACAAGTTTTTACACATGATGTGACCTGTACATGCATTAATCATGAATTCTGAAATAAGTATTACCATATGATTGTTTTTCCAGCTGCCAATTCAGTATGTATTCAGTTCAGGTTTTCTTTCAGACAGATATATGTGTGTGTAGTTCAAATACCATATGGACAGCACATCTTGATAACAGCAAGTTTAGAAGAAATGTTTAATATGTAATTGTACCTGCTTCTGTAAGTTGTGCTAAAACCTATAGGGTTGGTTTTTAAATTTAAATTTTTTTATAGAACTGACCACAACTGCAAATGATTGCCTAGCCCTTCTGAAAAGCCTTGCAAATAGAAACTACTTTAAAAGTAATTTCTGTAACCAGAATGATTTTTTTTTTTTTGTGAAAGAACCCTGTAAAATGAAAATCAAAATCATAAAAATATTTGTGGTCCTCATTCCTTATCACCAGGTGTGCTGATAATGTATTATATTCAGCCATTTACTGCTGGCTTACATTATTGGTGGTGATCTCTCAAGTCCAAATATGTTTGAAAAGCATCCAAGTGTGCTCTGAAGTTTACAATAAATTCATGATTGCAAAGTCTACAGTAGAGGAAAAGGGTCAGTGGAACTTCTTAGTTGTGGTCAACAAGCTCTTAATGATAATACATTGTTATGATTTATTCGTATATATAATTAACTGTAGTGTTTCTCATTCTGAGAGATGGGCTTTTGCCCCTGAGCGTGGTGCTGTTTCTTATAGTTTTGTTACTCTTGAAGTTCTTTTCACAACAATGTTGTGAAAATAGCATATACATGAGTTTATCAGAAACGATGATAAGTCCATAAGCCTCCATTGTTGTTTTTAATCTTCCTTAAAACAGACAGGATAAAAAGTGAAGAAAGATAATTTCAATTCCTCTAGCAGTCTAGAAGTAATCAAATTTAAAAAAAAAAAAGTTGTTTATTAAATCTTGTTTACAAGGATTGCATTTACTGGTATTTTTATGAATCTGAAGGTGAGAAAAAGTGTCCTTTGTTTTGTAGCTATTGTATGTCAGCTCTCGCAAAGGCTGCATAGGCTTTTTTTTTTTTTAAATATACAATTTGCAAACAAGTGGAATAATAAATTAATTGCTGAATTATGTGGTGTTGTGAAGACAGGCTCATGTAAGTTCTGTGTAAATGGAAAATGTATGTTCATGTTCCCTTCCAGCAGCCTTACAACTTGTTTCTGTGTGGGAAGAGACATCAGAGGACTGAGACAATATTAGTTTGTACATTATAAATTCCTGACGAACAGTGAGGATACCAAGATTATCAATGTTATTCAAAGGAACACAAGGTGATCTTATTATAGTTTCGTACTGGTGTCTTGGTACCAAGGAATGACAACCGTGTAGGAAAGTATGGCTAACCAGTCTGACACATAATGATGCTATTCCTGAATTGTATTTGCTCTTTTTAAATTAAAAATCAAACACCAGCAACAACAACAACAAAACACCTTGCTTATTCCGTATTTCCCTGCACCAGGTCCACTTCAGGCTGAAAAACGTCAGCTTGATTTTCTAGAGAGTTGTACTGCTTTACGTATCTTTAGTGACAAGTGTCCTGGGCCATATCAGAATGCATTTGACTTCATCTTGTGCTGCAAATGAATCTGGATTTAATGAAATAGGAGTTTTTTAAACAGGTAGGGCTGATGTTATAAAGCCAGGAATGGCAAATACACTTGTCTAAGAGATGAAATAGAAATTCTCAGAGAGGGCTAAATATTCTTTCCTTAGGCGTGTACCTCTGTTCTGTGTTTACCTTTTTATTCTCTCACCAGCTACCCTATCAGAATAATGTATAGCACTCAACACTCAGTATTCTGTCTTATCTTTCTAAAAATCTGAATTTTACTATGGTCTTTTAATTAAGAAGCTTATAGGTTTTTCCTTATTCCAAGACTTGAAAATAAAGCAGATCTGAGAACTTCCTGCTGCCAGTTGGCAGTTTCAAATATTACCTGCTCTGATTATGAAATCTTATTTTAAAGTGTAAGTTAGCAATGCGATTAGTGTTTTAAGATGTAATATACGATAAAAGCACATTGATATTTGTAACTATTTTAAAGCTAGTGGAGAGTTTTTCTATCTACTAATCTTTGTTGTATATGGGAAAAAAATAGAAACTTTGTTTTAATATCAATTCCATAAAAATTGGTGAAGATTGATAGGAATATATTCTTAAATTCTAATATAGTTACTGGTTTTAAATATATAGTTCACGTGCAGTGTACATAAACTGCTGAAAAAAGGAATCTTAAATAATGTGGAGGAACTTGTACAAATTTTACCACTATTTGTCCCTATTTAAATGTAAAGCTGGCTGTTGCAGTTGTGTTATGTATTCTGAGTTGTCATAGAGCAGAGGACAAAGATTCTGAAACATCTGCCTTAAGATAACAATATTAAGTGAACAAAATCCAAAGAAGTTTTCTTGGAACAACAACAACAACAAAAACTTTCTGGGAGAATGAAAAAAATCCCTTTACTTGATCTATAATAAAACAAAGAAGATATTAGAGCTACAAAATGGTGTTAAAGTCTTCAGAGGAAAATGGATTTTAAAAAAAAATCCATAAAGTCCAAAAAATCATAAATCCTGGATTTTTAGAGAGTATCACTTGTCCTCAGATTTAAACAAATTGTGCAGGACTAGTCAGTGGGACTTTGGTATGGTATCTTGCTGAGATCAATCACCTAGAAGTCAAATGAAATGCAGGTGGCATACCTGTATGGCAACACTTGACAAGCTGAGTAATCCATTTAGATTTAAAACGCACAAGTTCATATCTGTTTTGTTTTGTTTTGTTTTACTATTGGCTTTACAAATGCTCTAGTTTACCAATACCTTTATTCCTTTGTTTCTGCTTCCATTTTAAATAAAGCATAATTGCTGACATATCATTAAGAACCTTTATAAAATCTATAGCTGTAAAACGGCCTCTGTAGCAGTTGTCTTGATTTCTTTTCGGTATATCTAGCATTAGTCAGCTTTCACTCCCTTTGATGTTGAGAATGTAATCTCTGTAGACAAAAACTGTAAAATGTTCTGTCTTACCCACTAATGTTTAAAGTGGCACTGTTCTCCTTAATAAAATTTATTTTTCCAAAGGTTCAGAATCTAAGGAGATCTTCAGCTTGTTTCCATGTTCTTGACTTTTAAAAAATTGATCAGATCATTTGATCAAATATTATCATATTATCAAAAATTGATCATATATGAATATATAATTGTTGTTGTTGTTGTTTTTTATTTTTTGGGTTGCATGGAATTGCATCTTCTGGAATTGCATTGCCTCAGGATTTATGCTATGTCACTGCTGGGGAGTGATGTGTTTTCCAGAAGGTTACAAATGCTTTTCCTGAAAATGTAGCAGCATCATCTTGAAGTAATTTTAGCATTCATATATGAATTTGAGAATGCCTTCCATTAAATAACAGATTAGTTTACTAGGAGGAATGAATCTTTATTTAAAAAACGAGATGAATGGATATGTTTTTTAGAGAAAATGAACAGGTACAGAAAAAATGAATTTAAATGTTCAAGCTGTACATTATTTAAACTCTTGGTTCACATCAGTCACTTTGTAGAAGTAATGTTTCTTTAGTTATCTTCTTTACTATTCAGGAATAAAAAAGACATGTTCTTCTGAAACTGATTATTAGCCCAAATATTTTCTACCAATAAGCCTACCAGAAGAGTTGAATATAACGTTTTTAAGTATGCAGACAAACTTCTTAAGTACTTAAAGAAACAAAAGTTTTCAGCTGCCTGTTGGCACTAGAATTCAGGTGATTGACACAGAAGGCATATATGATGATGATAATAGAGAAAATGGAACTCCTTCTTTCAAATATTAATGTGATTCTTATAAATAGACTTTTCTTCCTTCTTTCCTATCTTCATTTTCAAGCAGACACTGTGACTGATCCATGTGAGGGAGGAAAGAGCTGGGAACACAGGCAGCTGGAGTGAAACTTGCACTTAGAAGGCAATGAGGAAGA
This sequence comes from Anser brachyrhynchus, assembly GCF_964034855.1. Classification (NCBI taxonomy): domain Eukaryota; kingdom Metazoa; phylum Chordata; class Aves; order Anseriformes; family Anatidae; genus Anser; species Anser brachyrhynchus. The sequence continues at coordinate 28,165,066 of NC_137698.1, forward strand.
CAGATTGCATGAGAATCACTGTCTGTAGGGTTCTGGATGTTAGGAGTGGAATATGAATTTACTTCTGTAGTGGTAAAAAAACAGTTTGTGGCAGTCAGTGTTCTGGGCCTGTATGGAAATTAGTTATTTCTAATTAAAAAATTATTCTGTTGTTCTGTTCAACATAAAATAAGTAGATTTGGAAGGAGTGGCCATTCAAATGGTAGTATGAATTAAAATATTTTCATTATTTTTCTTATTTGGGCTGTAGCAGTGATTATTAGTTATTTGATCCTGTTATATTTATAATTTTTCTTCACTCATTTATGAACCAGGCATTAAGATGCTCATGAGAACTGTATCTGTAATTGGACTATCAAATGCATTTTGGCATTTTGCTTTGCATAGTGAATATGCAGAAAACCGTGATCGTGATAAACTTACTTCATGTACTAGGGTCTGTTTATGTTTTGTACAGTTTCTGAAAACATTAATCCTTGAACACTTCTAGTAGTGGTTGTTCCTGCTATTATGTGAATCATCAAAAAGTCCTCCTTTTGGGCTCAGCTTTGCTCTATCATATTGTGATGTATTTTGTGAGAAATTATTATTTGCTATGGTAATTCTTGTCTACCAAACCTAGAAGACTTATCATGATTACTAAACCAGGTATCAACCTAGATCATTGTATAGGTTTTGGTTTTGCTCTGCACTAAGCTAACAATTTATCATAGAATCATAGAATGGCCTGTGTTGAAGAAAATGACCTTAAAGACCATCTAGTTTCAACCCCACCCTGCTCTGGGAAGGGTCGCCAACCATTAGAGCAGGCTGCCCAGAGCCACATCCAGCCTGAATAAGTAAGTGTTATAAGAACAATGGAGAAGGCAATCTCTTTAAGATATCAGAAAAAAAAAAAAAAAAAGCCTCTAACTGTGTGGGTATTGCAGGATCATCCTGGTGGCCATTCTCTGGAGCTGCTCGCACATGTCCATGTCCTTCTTGTGCTGGGGGCCCCAGAACTGAATGCAGTGCTACAGATGGGGTCTCATGAGGACAGAGAAGATGGGGAGAATCACCTTCCTCATCTGCTGGCCACACTGCTTTTAATGATATCATCTTGGAAATCAGCTTATCTGCCAACATGATCTTTTGGCCTCCTTACGTTGCATTTTTCTGCTGAGTAATGATCTGTGATAAGATTTCTCTGTCTGGCCTCTAGATGGCAGAGTAATTTGGGCATGCTGTAAATTCATGGGCTGCCAAATGGATACCTGTGTAGAACACAGCTTCTGGAGAAATGAGAACCTTTACTGTAAAAAAATAAAAGAAAAATCGGATGTTTCCTACAGTTTCATAGAAAACAAAGTTAATAGTCTTCCATCAATGACTAGTTGTTTTGTTCCCAAAAGTTTAGTTTATTTTTTTGGTTTTGTTTCCATTTTCCGAAGTGTAAGGAGTAGCCTTAAGCAATTTAGAATGGACATTTACAGAGCCATGTAATCACGGTTAAATTGTGTAGTGCAGTATGTTTAAATTGTATGCTCTTTGCAAGCAGGCTTCTCAGGATTACAAGCTGCTGTAATGTAGTTGTTCTTCATGCTTTGCTCAGCTATAGAGAACCTGCAGCAGTGGGAGGTTTATGACTAGTATTTATGACTAGTATATATTTATATATATATAGAGAGAGAGAGAGAGAGAGACCTTCTCGCCGTACATACAGCAGTGTTCTGTAGATACAAGTTAGTACATTTAGGAAACAAGAAGAGAACCTTTAAAACCTGAGGAACTGGCTTTCAGGAAGACATTCTCTTTGCAGTTTAAATATGCGTCCTGCGTATTTTACCACTTGAAATGAGAAATAAGGTTATTGCTTTACATCCTCTTAACTGTGTGTGAAGTCTCTAACTGTTTGGCATCAGTACTGTTATTACAGTATTTACAATACTTAAGAGGGAAGTTGAAAGAAATTATGGATGTAACAAAACAACCAACATCAAAAGAACTGAAAAATACATAAATATACTAGTGATTAACCAATTCATGGTTTAACTGTCCTCTGAGGTGTTGTTGTTTTGTATAGTGTAGAAGAACTTGTCACACAGCCATCTTAATCCTTTAACAAGTGTATATTCTGTTACTGTCTCTAGGTAATATTTGAATATCCTTTTTCTGTCTTTGATCTTCAACTAAAAAGGATTTTAATGATAACTTTTTAAAGACAAGCTACAGCTGGGAGGGAGGACTGACATGTTAAGTTCAGAAGAGCTACCATCTCTTATAGTTTGGAAAGAGTATTTTAGAGCCTTTTCTACAGAGGTCATTTTTTCCTTCAGTTCGCAAAAAAGTTCTCACGAAGTACTAGCTATTTTAAAGCAACATGTACCTATAGCCTACCATCTGGAAATTAGGGGCTTTGATGAAAATCTTTGCATGCTTCAGCATCTGAAATATTCCCCTCTTTCCCCTCCAAAAAAGCCAAAACAAAACAAAAAGCTTCTAAACTTGTGGTAATTTACATAGTCACGTATAACACATTACTCCTAGAAATGTGTTTACTCCTGTAAACTTTGCCAACCCAAAGGAGGTTGGTGTGAGTTCTGCATTCAGCAGTTTGTATATTAAAATCCCTTTCACCTCTCAGGCAACTACAGGTAAGTTAAATAATGAGAACTCATTTCTGGGTTGCTGTGCATTCTTTGCTTTTCTGTCCCATTAAAATCCTGTACGACCTAACTTCAGTCAAAGTGAGGGAAATACTATTCCAGAAAATTTCAGCAGTATTACTTACAACTGTTTCTTAAGAATATATAGGGCTATTTTTTTTTTAGGTTTTAGTTTATTATGTAGACATCTAGAAAAAATACTTGTTTCTTTGCTTGACAAAAGTAGGCAGAATACTGCAGAAAATAATGGAGCTATATGACAACAGGTCCAGAAACCATCTAAAAGTATTAAGCATTTTGTTAATATTACGTGTAGGTGAAAGGAGTAAGAATTTGTATCTTCAAAGCATCTGCTTGTTTTCCTTTTCATGTGCAAATCAGTAAATAGCATTTTGATTTTACATGCACAGAAAAAAATACTCTGAATTCTAAAATAATACTGAGTATGTATGTTTAGTGATCCTGACAAAAATGATAGATCACATGCAATTTTCTGGTCTGACCTCTTGGGTGTACGTGCTGGGGAAAAATAATAGCTGAATTTATATAATCTCACATGCACCTGCTAAATGTTATCCTGGTCCATCAATAAATACAAACACCTTGACAACACTGTTAATTTAAATTGCTAAAAATGTATTTTTTATTATATTTTTAGAGCAACTTTCTTAGCCTCTGCTTCATTCATCTCAGATTTATTCAACTATTATTAGTTTCTCAATATAATTTTTTCTTGTATTCTATGGGAATAATGCAAAATAGTGAAACAAGTCAAAATAACATAGAAACACACACAAGAGCTGGCCATGTGGCCTAGTTTTGGCTGGGACAGAGTTAATTTCTTTCTAGTAGCTGGTATGGTGCTGTGTTTTGGATTTAGTACGAGAATTATGCTGATAACGTGTGTTATAGCTGTTGCAGAGCAGTACTCACAGAGAGCCAACAACTTTTCTGTTTCTCGTGCTGCCCTGCCAGCGAGGAGGTTAGGGGTGCACAAGGAGCTGGGAGGGGACACAGGACAACTGATCTAGACTGACCAAAGGGATGTCCCATACCACATGGCATCATGCTGAACAATAAATATGGGGGTAGTTGGTCAGGTTGGGGGGGCTGCTGCTCAGGGATTGGTTGGCTGGTGGTACACAATTGCATTGTGCATCACTTGTTTTGTGTATTTTATTGTTGTTGTTGTTAGTCTTAATAATATTATTATTGTTATTATTTTCCCTTCATTTTCTGTCCTATTAAACTGTCTTTATCTCAACCCATGAATTCTACTTTTTTTTTTTTTTTTTTTCCTGAATCTCTCCTCTGTCCCCCTGATGGGGAGTGAGTGAATGGCTGTGTGGTGCTGAGCTACCTGCTGGGTTTCTTTTGATATTTGAAAGGAACATCTCAAAAACATACTGACAACTGTAGTTTTGTTCCAGGATGCTTTCACATGAAAAAGAAAATTTGAAGGAAATGTAGTCAACTCTAACAAAACTAAATTAGATTTTGCAATACAAGTGCTTTTTCTAATTATGTTAATCTGACACAGCCTGATTGTGTCCCCCAAAGACCATAGCAAAATATAATCAGACAGTCTCTATATCAGAATAATTCTAAACTATCTAAGAAATGCAAATATAGTTATCAGAGAAAAAATGCAGGAGTTCTTTGAAACATTAGTTCTTTAGTAAGTCAAATTTGTTTCTGTCAGTCTGCATTTGAAGACCTGTATTTGAGGATTCTCAGATCTAGCTATTAACTATCAAGTTCCATCAAGTCAATTGGATACTCATGCATTTTATATGTCATCAAATAAGTCACGTTTCCAAAGAGTCAGTAGCTTGTAGCTGAATTTTCAAGGCGTTATATTAAGCATTCTTAAAGTATTCACAGGCATGATCATTGTGTATACAGAAAGGTAAGTTTATGTATGCAAACAGGTACATAGGCTACAGTAACTGTGCAGATTGTCTAATTACGTTTCCAGACCTGCAGTTGCATGTGCAGTCTATGAGCATATGCACAATTGGGTGTACGCAAATTAATGCAATCACAAGTGTTGCTGGTAAATTAAACCCATAGATTTAATTCTACTATTTGGGTCTCAGCAATGTCAGATAATGTGGAGCTTGTGTATTCAGTACTTCATTAACTTTATTACAAGAGAGATCCCAAAACCCTTTTCAGGAAATCAAGAAGTACAAGATTTGTCAGTGAAAGAGGCTAACTTTTACGTGGCTTCATATATTTGTTGTGGCAAAATAGTAATGGACATGAACATTTATACTGACTGTAATGGAATCAGAAAATTAAATGACACAATTTTAGTAACTGCGAGTTGCAGTAATCTGGGTGGGTTTTTTTTTGCTTATCAAATGGAAAAAAAATTGAATAGAAGGAAGAAAAAAGTGAAATTTTACAGTGGAGTAACTTTTTTTTTTGTTGTCTGTTTACTAATTCTTTTACTAGTACTAATTATTTTCCTTATATGTAGAATGTAACAATGTATTGCTTTATGTGTATATCTTAAGTAAATTGTAACTGAAATTAATTACGTTGTCATTAAACAGTCCTTCTGGGTCTTATTTAATGACATCATGGGCATACAACAATGATTTTAATTCAAGATGATTTATACCATAATAATAATGGCTTCTTAGTTATTTTCATGCTAATAGTTTGTATGTAAGTTCATTGCCTAGTTGGGAAAAAAACAACAACAACAAAACAACACAAACCAAAATGCCAATATAATGGCAACATAGAAATAGTCAAGAGAAGCAAATTTGATATAATTAAATAATGATGAAAGGAAATGTTAGAGTATGTAATTTTAAGGTACTATTGATAGATTTTATGAAGTGCATGTGTGTATCATAACTGGTATTCAAAATGTTTTTTATTGATTTTACTTTTTTCCTGTCATCTCATTGACTGATCATCAGAAAATAGCTGTTGGTCAACTACAATTATACAAAATCTTTTTTTCTGCATTATTGTACTAAACCTTCTGATCATACGTCCATCCAAAGCATTTGTATGACCCAGTATCTCTGGACTGATACCATTATTTATAATTTATTTATCATTTTACCTTCTGAGTTAGGAAAACACAGATACTTTTGTTTAAAAGAAAAATCTTATTAGTTATATGGAAACCAAGATCTTAAAAGTGATTTGCTGAAGGTTTCAACAGAGTTCTGTGTAGAATGTAAAAGTTGACTCTCTTCACCCTAAATGAGTGGCCTGGGATAGTCTGCATTTAAAAGCCTAATGAAGCTGAGGCTGGTTAAGAGAAGCCGATCAGGCTACGTTGTTCTTCATACGTCTCCAATGGTCATCTCACAGACGTGTGATTTCTTTGTCCTCAGCTTGTTCTAGTGTCTAGTCTTGTGATTCTTCTTTAGACATCATTCTCTTTCCTTCCTTCAGATGATTTTAATAATCCTTTTTCCTCAGTCTGGATGTGTGTGTTCCCTCCCCCATCTTTTCTCAGGTGTATACTTCATTTATGGCATGTACAAGGATAGAATAGTGGGGGCAGATAAGCTAAAAAACTCAATTTCTTCTAGTACCATCTTTGATATGTTTTGAGAAACTATAACCAGTAGCCTCTGTGTATCCCACAAATCCTGTTTGTAATTTCTAGTTTTTGCTGATACCAGTAGAATTCTTCCTACTGATGTCTGGAACTTTTGCAATTGTTTTATTCAATGTTCTAGAGTTACCGTGACTCTGATGAACAGAAGTTCCATCAGGTAGCTTGATAGCTGGGACTGTCTGGTCCTGTTACTAATCTCAGGCTACTGGGACACTTCTGGGAATCATGAGCTACAGAAGAAACAAGAAGTAAGAGAAAGATGCAGCCATCTAAACACAGTCTCATTAGGCTGGAGCTCATGTGGATGCTTGGAAAATTCTCAGTCAAGTGAGAAGAAAAGCACTAATCAGAGATTACTTTTTTCAAGTTCATATCTTTTTTATTACTCCAGACAAGTTCTTCTCAAGCAGTGAATCATGACTAAGTAGCAGAACAGTTCTTGATGATCTTTAGCTGAACCAAGCTGAAACAGTTGTGCTCCATCAAAGATTTGATTTGAGCTTTTTGAGCGTGAACACTTACTACTTTGTTGTGTCATGATAAGTCATCGCTGTATTCTAAACATAATTATGGGTAGATTCTTGATTAAGATTCAAAGCAGAAAACATGTTATAAAAATTATCCATTATTGTTCTATTTTCTTATTTACATGGAAGCCATTAATATAAAAAGCATGTTGTAGGCTAGCCTATGAATTAGGCAACTCTCATAAAACAGATCTTTAAGGATGCAGTGGTTGCTAAATGCTTTCATAGGTGCAAAAAGCAATTGGAAAAATAATCAAATAAAGGTTAATTCAGAGCTAGATGACTCAGAACTAGATAATTCAGGTAGATGCATGCGGGCATACACATATACACACATGCAGATCAACCCTGTGTTCCAGTGGACTGCCTTTATTTACCTTTGAACTTTACCTTTGGTGGTGGAGTCTGAATTTTAAGAAATGTAATCTATTATACTTTGACAGTGGTCAAAGTAGGGTAAAACAGTACTCTGAAGGACCAGCTGTTTCTATTGAAGTATTTATGATATAATATAATTTATATATTCTATAATGCTTAAATGTTGTCTCTTTAAACATGAATATTAATAATAGCTCTGTTCATACTACTTAATAAGAACAGAAATGAGCAAATACCACACAAGTCAGACATCTTTTACTGATCAATAAATGTAACAGTCTCCGAAGCAACATCTTAATCATCTTTTCAACCAAGATGTCTTAAAAATTGAAGTAACTTGCAGGTGTATCAAGTATATGGTATGATAGTGAGTGAGCATAGGCTGACAGTGCTTTACTTAAAATAAAATTTAATGGCTGAAATTATGTATGGCTTACTGTTTGTAAAGGCACATTACAATACCCTGAATATGTTCTTTTTTTACTACTGCTTATCAGAATTACATACTTTTTGTTTACTTACAGTATGAAAGAGGCTGGTTTAGGCCATAAACAGTGGAGGGGTGTTCCCATTTCATCAAACTGCAAGCAGTGTCCAGTAGTTTATACCAATCCTGTTTGTGGATCAGATGGTCACACATATTCTTCTCAGGTAAGAATTAAATAAAGAACTGAATTATTCTTTTGTTGTTCACTTGAATTTCAGCTCTTGGGAAATAAAATACTCTGTTGTTACACAAATCAACTTTTATTTCTTTTGACTAAAGTATGTTCCAGACTGCAACCTACAGCCACAGTAGTGTATTTTAAGAATAAGAGGTGAAGTGGTAGCAAACGCCAAGCAGCATGAAACAATAGTACCTGAAAAAGCATGGTGCTACTGTGTAGCAGAGCTCCAGATTAGGTCTGTTTGCTACAGATACCAATGCAGGGTTTTGAATAGGAAGTAGAGTGTTGGTGTCCCCAGTTTGTGGTCAGGGAAGCATGATATTCCTGTTGACCACTGAGGGGATGCTTCACATTCCAAGAACTTAGGCATAGATGTAAAATACCCAGATAAAAAATGTAATAATATAAATAATTGTTGTGTATATTTACTTCTTGCAACAGCATTTTGTGTATTTTAAGACCATAATCAAATCTTCCTTCTATATTCCTCAACCCTCCTTTCTTTTCTGTCATACTTATTTGGAGACAGAATAATAATTCAAAAACAGTACTGTCAGTTTACCCAGTCTTTTGTAGAGAAAAGATTTTGGTCACACTGAAGTCCAAAACCCATGAGCCTGCATTAGTACGGTACTCAGCTCAGACTTGGGACATCTCACTAGGAGGTGGAGAGACAGACTTTGTAATGCTGAAAACAATTGTTTTGTTTAGTGTCCTCTCTTAAAACTTTCTGTAGAAGAAATTAAAAAAAAAATCAGAATATAACTACTGTTTCCTCAACTTTGACAATTCTAACGCTTTTATCCTTGTTTATGTTAGAAAATATTTTTCTTAAAAAAATGCAACACTTAGGGAAGTGTGCAAGAATCTTAAATTTTCCTTAAAAATTATAATAATTCTCATTCTCTACACCCTGTATCTGAGGCTCACTACATAAATTTTGGACACTCTAGCTTAGCAGAAAGATCATTCCTTTCCAGTGATAATGTAACTTAAAGGTTTAATTTAGGTATTTGGAAATGTTCTTATTTGGATTTACAGTAAACTCCTATGTTTCATCAAGAGCTTGAAATGTGCTTGCATCTTACTAGACATTAAATGACTTTTTAGATGTCATTTACCATTTCTTTTGCTGTATCATGTGAAGGTTGAGCCAGTCTTTAATCCCCAAGACTAACCTTCACATGGCTATAAACCAGAAGGTAGTTCCTATTTTCTAATTTAAGTAGACAAGATAGATAATTGGACAAGTAGATAATTGGATATAAACAATACTGAATGAGCAACTTTTTTTTTGAAGTATTGTTAACTTTATCTACTACAATCTCTTCCTACTGTCTTTCTAATGTAACAAACATTGTAGCTGATTTTTACCCTTACTGCCTATTTCAGTATATTATCAACTTTCTGTCTCACAGAGAGCCTGGAGGAATTGTAGTAGTCTTTGAGGGAGGACTTGAAGACAGGAATTAAAACAGACCTTAGTTATCCTACTGCCACAGGCTCCCCTGTCCTTGCCTTTGGAAGCTGGCAGGTTGTCTGAAAGAAGGAACAAATAAATTATTTGTAACCTCTCTCTGACCAACATGATGGGGGGCAGAAGCAGTTCCCTCTCATAAAAAAAAGAATCATAGGGAGAAGTGAAATGGGTGGAAAGGTAAAGAAAGGAGTGTTTTCTCACAAATTAAGCTCAAACTGTAACACTGTAAAATGAAAAAAAACAACCAACCAACCAAACAAACAAAAAAAGAAACCCACGACTACATGCCAAGACAAGCCTGGGTGCTTCTACTTCTCTAATTGAAGATTGAACTTCTGTAATTGTACTGGGGAGGGGAGGGGGGAAGAGGGAAAGCCAGTAGCTCTGTATTTGCACAGAGATTGTTTCTATAGCTGTGAAGCAATTTTTCACTCATTTTTAGAATCAATCCATTGTCCATAATGAAATATTCTGATATATGCAATATTGGTAAACCATACGTGGTTGAACTCTGATATACTAGCAGAAAATCTCAGAATTGATTCATATTGTGTGGAAATATGGGAATAATTGATCAGAAATAAATGATCCATTTAGAATCAAATAACTTCAGTCACCGTGTATTCTGAATAGTCCTATAAGTGGTTTACAGCCGCTCTGGGTCTTGTCTGAAGCAGATGTACAGAAGTCTGTAAATAATGATGAGATGCAGGTATTTTTACATCAGTTCATGTGTTAAAGGCAAGGCAAGGGTGTGCTGCTCAAACAGGGTGATGAGAAATGAGTGGAATGAATAGGTATACTCTGCTTCCTTTCCAGTGCATTATTAGACCTACAATCAGTACAGTAGTACATATTATCCAACCTCTATGCCTGTTGCATGGACATAATGCAGAGGTAATGCAGCACAGCAGAGCGCATTTGCAGAGCTTTTCCTTTTGTCTTTCACTACCTTGTAATGGTAGATTTTAAATGTAAGTTTATGGTAGCAAAATGCTTAAAAAGAAAAAAAAACGTTAATGACAACAGAAGATTGCATTACTATAAATATTTATATAATTATTTTTTTCAGTGGTGTTATGATTTAAAATTCCATGCTGCAGTTGCATCAAAATAAAGGTCCTTGCAAGGTTATTTCAAGAGAGTCATTTTTAAAATTGACATAAATATGAATGTTTGTGTTCCTTTACTCCAGGCAAAGTTTAGTTTCATTGTGGCATGCAGCTCCAGTAGCAGTTTATATAGCAATTTTCTTTTATTTAGAATGCATTTGTCAATGACTATGGCAAAGCATACAGTACATTTTCTGAAAAGAAGTCAGTAAATTGTAATAGTGCCTTGGAACACAGCTAGGCAGCTGGCAGTTTTCTGATGCTGATGGACACTACTTTGGGAGTACGGACCTCCCTTTTCAGGCCAAACACATGGAAATGTTTGTATTTAATTATATAATTATAGATATTTCATACAGTTTTTTTGCTTTGGAAAAAAAACCACTTATAATGGTACATAGTAGAAAGAATTTTACCTTGTAGAAAGTCTAACTTCTAAGCTGAGCTTATCCAAGTCAGGTAAGGTTGTTTTCCATTGATTTTTAGCAGTCCAGGTTAAAGTTTACTGTGCTTTCAGCCCACAGTTATTCACATACAGTCAGCGTAAAGGAAAAGTAGCAAGTATTATTAGCAGTAGAAGAATATTGAAATAAAAATATTACTTGCTGAAATGTTGAGTACTCAAAGTGAATGTTAATTGTTACGTAAGAAGAAATTCACCATAAAGGGAGATCCTGCAGTTTCCTTAACAGGGTGGCATCATACACCTTTCAGTTAGTAGCCTTTAAATAACAATGCACGTGTTTTAAGTTTCATTAATCCAGTTTTACCTTCTGTATTTCTCTAAACTTTGGCATTTGAAAGTGCATTATTCGTTTTAACTCCAGGAATTCTCAAACAGTGCTGTAGCTACCCCTGTATATTTGGGGCTTTGTTACCTGCGTATATTTGGCATGGGGATCCATACTCCATGGGAAATAGGGTCACCACTGCCAGAATAACTCATGCAGCCTGTTTCTGGCTTCATCTTTCCTGGAATAAAAAGGACTTGGAGTGCAGATGGGGTGCAAAACGCCTCAGATGGGGTGTTTTGTTGTAGAAGCCTACCTTCTGTCATTGTTTTAGACAGCTATGCACTCAGTGCTGTCCAACATGCATTCAGTGAAGCTAGTGTATCTGTGGATGAGGTGATGGCTGGGATGCTTGGAACAATTCACCATATTGTACTATATTGCAACCAGACCTTCAGAAAATGGTGCAAGGAGAAAAAAATATGGTCACACATCACATGAGATTGTCTATAGTGAGATAAAAATGTGTCTTCATTGATCCATGGAGTACACTTTATCAGGTTAAATGAATCTTTAGAGAAATAATGGAAACTCTTTGGTAATTGTTTAAATGTTTAAAAACTAATACTAAAAAATCAGGTGTGAGGCTGTCTGGTTTTCCAGCTTCTGCTAGCAACGCCTTTTGCCAGTAATGTTTGAAATTTTATCTGGAATCTTGAAATTGATAGGATAGTATAGGATATTCAGAAAAATAACAAAATCAGACAGAAGTGTCAGAAGGGTGACTCACTTTATTTAATCCATTTTTCTACTGCTAAAATTCCAAATTATATATTAACTGATCTCTCCTTATCAAGTGCATTCAAAATAAATAGCTGTGAAAGCTGTAGGGAATGGAAATGATAGCTTAGATGACAAATTACATTATAGAACGTTCAATATTTTGAAATTCTGAGCAGATCAGTATTTCTTAGACTAGGATGACATGTTTATGCTACCAAGAATGGAATTTGGCTCCCTTTCTTCACTTCCAGAATACTATGTTTGCTTAATGTAAAACTATATGTTGGATTTACATTAAAATATACATAAACTTTAAGACTTCAATAAAAAAAAAAGCTGCTTTATGGACTGTAAAATGTTTTCTTAAGCCTTGATCTATGTAATGTTTTTACATTGTTTTTAACACAATGTTAAGTTTTCTCTACAACAGAACAATCTAGGCTGGAAGGACAAACTAATTAAGGAATAGGGCAAATTGACAGGGGAGAGTGAAACTACTATCAGCGTTTAATATTTTTCATATCACAGCAGCAGTATACTGTTAAAAATAATGTAGAAAGAACTCAGATTCAGAATCTATTCATGAAAATCTAAGTTTGCATATTAACTGTCAAAAGAGTCAGCCAGTCAAACAAGAAAAATCAAATAGCTTAAAGTAAAGTTCAGAAGATAGTTCGGATTTCAGATTTCTTAAACTGTTAAGTTTCATTGAAGACATTCATAGTTATCTGGGGATGAAATAACAGTTTTCCTCTGAGTGGCTTTTAACCAGCAGCAGTTAATCTTTTGAAAATAGCATTCAAAATGTTCTTACTGGAATTACAGCTGAAATAATCAGAATCATTTTGCCGCAAGGCTTAATTCCAGCCGAATATATACAGCATACATCATATGCAGACAGAAATGTATAGAGGCTGAACACAGGAGTTGCCAATGGTGTAGATATTCTGTTGGAGTGGTGGTGGTGAGCAGATAATAGTTCTGAAAAGAAACCGAGAGAAAGATGGGTCTGGAGCATTAAGAGACAATAAATAATGTTCTTAAGTTTGCATAGCCATTTGAAACATTAAGGTACCTGAGAAGGCAGTGGAGAAGATGGTGATGAATTGCATCAGTTGCAAGGAGGGGATCAAAAGAAAAGGTTGTCTCAAGATTTACCAAGCAGAAGCTCATTAGTGAGCCTGGTTTCAGTGGAAAGAAAGATAAAGAAGGTAGTAATTGGAGAAGTAATTAGGTGGGATTAGAGGATTTTTTTCTGTGATCATGGGGACTTCGGTTTGGGTATTTTTTTTTGTTAAAAAAAAAAAAAGAACCCATTTTTAAGGGAAAAAAGGGAGCAGCTAAAGGCACTGAGCGTGAAACAATGTGGTGTCAACCTAGGGAATGAATTTTGAGTGTTAATAGCAGACAATAAAAATGGCATTAAAGAAAATGAGATTGAAAGTGTCAAATGACAAACAATAAAACTGTGTCAGGTCTTGGCCCAGTAAAAACATTTAAATATTATAGTAATAATTCTCTGAAAGAAAACCCCAAGGAGTGTGCCAGTGTAGTAGATGGTATGGAAAGTACATCTAAGCACTTTCTAGAAAGGAAGTCCAGTGGTACATGGAGTAGCCATGGAGGAGAGACGTGACTACCCAAATTGTCCTGCTACACAAGGCAGGTGCTCCAATTATACGAGGAAATGGAAGAGAATGTATCAACAAATACATTTCTAATTTTACTGTAGATCGTATCACAGAAATAAGTAAGTTTAAGATTTAAATGGGTCATTTTCCTAAAATTATCTTGTAGGATAAAATATGTAGCTACACAATAGTATAATTTAAAAAAAAAAAAAAAAAAGTCTTACGAAGAGCCCGAATAAGTGTTGGTTGGCTGTAATTTATTTCCCTTTTCTGAACAATCTTTAATTTTCTTAAAAATTAATTCTATTTTTCCTTCTAAGAAGGGTTTTTAAGCAACATATATGCAGCAAACATGAAAGAAAATGTACTTAACATTACCTAGCCATTTTGGTTTTCACTGACAATTATCAGAACAGTAAGCATTTGAAAAGCTACAGGACTGCAAATGAAGTGAAAATTACTAGAGAAAGTGTAATTATTCAAATTAAAATTTATTAGAACTTGCAATTAAATTTAGTAATCAAACAGAACAAAGTGTTCAGCTTCTAACAAAAATATTTTTACACACTGTTCATGTAGGTCACATTAGCACTTAGCACGAAACTGAAATGACTGTTAAGTTTCAAGTAGTAACATCATACAGCCTAACAGAAATTTAGACCAGCAGTGCTATGAACTAGTCACACTGTCACAGAGAAAACAAAAAATCTCAGTCCTGGCATATGGCATATCTCAATGAGGTATAATATCTGTAACATTTAAGAGTCATCTTACAAGGCTCGCTATTTTTGTATTTGCGATTTTGAAAAGTTCACAATGAGATATTGTGGGCATGAACCAATAATCATATAGCTACAACTCTACTGAAAATACATTCAGTCCTATTAGCATGATTCAAATATTCCTTTGCATTTTCAGTATTGCTGATGCTTTAGTATGAGAATGATGTTCTTATATACTAAAGATTATCTGATCAAAATTACTCTGTAAATTAGAATTTTAAAACTGTTTTTGAAAGCAGGAGGATGTGTGTGTAGTATTCCATTTTTGTGTGTACTGATCTTATTTAATTGTTTTTTAATATGACACATTTAACATTCGGCATTGTGAAACTAACATTTTATTGCAGCTCAGGCATATTAAATGTATAGCATTAAAGTAATACTGTTCTTCAGTCAAACCACAGAAAACTCTATTAGATTCAGGTTTTCTAATGTATGGATGTTGCAATCCCCAGTAACCACATTCACATTCCTCACAAAATAATTTCAGATTAAGTTATCCAAAGCCACATATGGAAACATGAATCCAGAAGATTATGTGAATTTTACAACACTGAGTGTGACTGTGAAGTTCCTCTTTACTTCAGGACTCTTTGGTTGAAGCACTAGTTAACACCCTCTACCTTCCCTCTCAAAAAAAGCTAAAAATATATATATATAAAAAAAAAAGAAAGGACCAGACAATATTCAGAAACATTCTGAACATTTTAGCCAGCTCTCAGACAAAATCCTTAAGGTTTTCCTGATAATATGGAGTCCCTCAGGAAACCTGACTTCTTCCTACCTTCAAAAAGTGGTTCTGTTCTAACCTAATTTCAGTTCATTTATAGCAAGAGAAGAACTGACCAGCCTGTTTACTTACATATCCAATGCCTTCTAAGCTGTTTTCTGCTAAATTTACAAGGAGCAAATAATAGACCACTTTTCTTCCACAAATGTCAGGTTAAAACATTCCTTGCCTGCTTGACTTGCTTGTTTGTTTTTCAAAAGAGTACAAACAGATGTACTCTTGGATGAGTAAATTGGAATAAAAATATGAAAGTAAAATAATGTAAAGAACAGATCTGGGCATTGATATACACCAGGTGAGAGCTGAGAGACAAGGATCTGAAAAATATGATTGAACATCAAAGGTATATCTTTGTATCATAGCAAAGTTCCAGGAAAAAATAGAACATCATAGGCCACCATGGACTTACTGGAACAGAAAAATAAGTTTGCTTAGCAAAATCTGCCCCTCTATCTCTTGGAACGTGACGTATGAAGAATTGGCTTTGTGTTGACCTAATTTTAATCCACATGTTTGACAAAGTTAGAACATGGAACCCTTCACACATCTTATAAATATATTAGTAGAAAGATTTGGGCACAGTTCTGTGTGTCTCTACACAAGAAATATCTCTCTGAGTTCAAAAGGAGATATATGTACAGAAAAGCTGCCATGTTTTTGGACTATTAACACCCACCTGTACAATAAATAGGGTGTTCCTTCCCTGGCAGGATGAAAACCATTATGAACATGGAATTTCATAAATGTCCTTCAGTAATAGCACCATGTAGCCTACTATTTCAGACTTTTTAATCATTAGAATCTAGTATTTTGAATTTAAATGAATCCTAGCATACATTTTTAGGTGGGCAAAAAAAGAGTAGAGATCTGTAGAGGCAATGTGATGGAAAGAAATCTGAGAATGCTGAGGCGTCTCTAACTACTGATCAAAAGGGGATGATTCTGTAGGGCATTGATTTGGGTTTCACCTGAATATAATTATACAGATTTTTTTTTTTTTTCAGTTGACATGGTATAGTTTAAATATCTTAGACTTGGACAGTATAACCTATCATGGACCAACCAAGACTGTGCACATTAATTTAATTATTTTTCCTGTAATTAAAGACTAATGAGCACGCCCTTTGGATGATATTTTAGCTCACATATAATTTTATAAATATTTCAACTTAGATATAATTAGATAAATTGAACTTGTTTAATTAGTACTGTAATCAGCCAGCATGGTTTAGGAAACTATATCATATTAAAAATGTAGTGATAATGCATGCTAATAACCTGTAAGCAGATTTTTTTGTAATAAAAAATTCCATGCTATTACAAGCCATTTATGTCTTACTATAAGGTTTTATAGCTTTCCCTCTACTCTTATTTTACCATTGCCATTACTCAGAAATTTTCATGTCAGCTGAAAAGCATTGAAGTTCTTGACAGATTTTCAACCAAAATAGTCCGCTCTTTCTAAGATGATTTAGGAGAATTAAACGTTTTCCCATTTTTAAATTCTCTTTGAATATTCATTTTCAAACTTGAGGTGGGAACTTGGAAATGTAAACTGAGTTTTGTCTGAGCATTATTCCTTCCTCTGCCTCTCAAGAAACTTTCTCCAAATTATAAAACTGAGTGCCAGAAACAAGGTAGACCAAGGGTCTCATGTACAGATTTGAGTGATGTTCTGTGCATCTGTATCTTGTCTCTGATAAAAATGATGAAGAATTTTATAATAAGGAGCTTGAAGTGCTGGAATTTGGGCTGTATGAGTGAGGGCTCTTAATAAGAGATGATATTTAGAGTATAGCCTTAAATATACCTGTGTATATATGTCAGAAAGAGCAATTATTAATATTGAACATGTTTATAGTAGGCTATTAGTATATTTTTAAGCTGTATCAGTGTTTATAATTTGGGAATAAGCCAAGAACAGAAAAAACAATATAGATGGAAGTAATATGGCTTTATATTTTTACCCCTTGTGCTATTTTTTAAGAAAAACTCACAACTCTCTAAATATTATTATTATTTTTTTTTATATATTTAAAATATCTTGTCTTCTACAGAGTTATTGTCTTCAAGGAATATTGAAATACTAATTTGGAAATGAGGTAATATATTACATTGTTTTAGACCAAAAATTTCTAGAAGCGTTATTATTAATTCTTTTAAAGAATTTTAGTTTGTTGGAAATAGCACGTTTCAAGTAGGGATATCACAGAGTTATGTCATTTAGCATTAATTAAGCTTTATGTTCTCATTTTACAATATAAAGTAAGAGTCTATCTGTTTTCAAAATTTAAGAATGAAGTGGTGAAGTATGTATTTACCAAAATAATAGGTATCTAAAAATTCAGATGGCTGATATATAAAGTAGATGGGTGCTTAGAAGGATTTTCAAAAGCTCCTAAGCAACATATGTCTCAAAAGCATGTAAGTATGAAAGTAAAGACAAGTAGGTGTCTACATTAAATAATCCTGGTAGGTATCTATCTGCATCTTTCTGTGAATTAATGTGTTTTCTAGGGTGTCCAAAAGAGATTGAAGTTAGTTGACCTGATTTCAGGCTTTTCTTTGCATGCTGTTTCACTGTACAGTGCAGTAGAAAACAAGCAAGAACTATAGAGGTGAAGAAGGAGGAAAACCGCATACAGATTTTTATTTTGTCATGTAAATTGTTTTCTCTAGTTCATAGCTTTTGGAAACAGTGTATCATCAGTTCTTTCAACCACAAAAGATTTCCTTTGCTCAAGGTCTTAGTTCAATAGGCACATGTACTCTTGTTCTCTGGTGAAAATGCTAGTTGCATGTCTTTATGGTTGGTATTTTTTAAAGTTATTTTCATTTTAAACAGTAATTTATTTGCTGAAAGGGTTTTTACCCAAACTCCTATTGTTTGGGTAAGTAACGTGATTTAACAGATTGTTCCTGAATTAGGAGAGATCAACTGTTGCTGAAAGGATGTTTGGGCATTTTTGATCTGTGTGTGACAGGTTAATTTTTAATTTCTAAAGCTTGAATTATTTGAAAATATGGTATCTTGGCATTATGTGTAGCTGAATTTTTTTTTTGCGTGTGTGTGTGTGGGGGGGTTAGTTCAAAATTCTGTATTGCAATTGCTCATGTCTTCTCAGTTGCTCTTTGTAAAGAATTATAGACTGGCATAATAATTTCCATATAAGGTCTACCATAGTATTGTCACAAACTCTGTGCATAGTTTCGCTTACAATTTAAACCAACCTAAACCGATACCACTGGAAAAAGAAGCAATATCAACCATTACCTGCTATCTGCCACTTGAATTTTGGTGGTTAGTTTCCCCTCTTCCTTGTTCCATATCAAGCAGTGCTCCAGCAGTACTGGATCTGGTGCATAACCAGATTAATGCTCACTTTTTTTCCTCCTCACACAATTAGTGACAGGAATCACCAGCCCAATTAGAGCATATTGTGATTTTATACCTATTTTACTTTAGGAGACTCAAATCTGAAGCCATAAATTCATGTAGCAATTTGCACAAAGTACAGTAAAAGCAAAATTTGGAGCAAGAGAATATATGTAGTCTTTGTGAAATGAAGATGAAGTGGAAAAGTAGGGAATGTGGGTAAGAAAAAATGCATGAAATGAAGTTGAAAACATACAATACTGAGTGCTGGTAAACAGAGCTGTCAGAGGTATCAGGTTCTAAAAATGAAGAGAAAACCGAGATTTCTATTGGTGGTTTAATGTGGAGTTTTGTGGGAGAGATTTTACTATGAGTAAGGAACATAATGATCCTGGAAGAAATATTTAACGCTATTATTTTTTTCAGCAGCTTTCTTTGTGGTACCTCCAGCAAAGAGCTCTGTTCTCAGAGACCCTGTTGATTGCATCATACAAAAATCTTCTCCCATTCATGGTCATTTAGAAAATAAGGAAGAAAGAACAACAGTCTTTTATTGCAGGAATATGTAAAAATTTGAGACAATATTCCAAATTCTCCCCTCTCAACCCTTTTTTTTTTTTTCTGTAACAGATAGGTTTCTCTGCTCAACCTATGAATATTCAGTTGGTGAGTAGTAGTGCAGAAGGCTGTGACGTACAACTTGTAGACTACAGTAGAAGGATTTTGGAATTCTTTAGTCCCTACTGATATCCCTTGTTTCACCTTATTCTTCTCTTCTGTACTCTGGAAAGCTTGATTAGAGCTGAGCAAACGAGTGTGAAAGAGTTGAGGAATCAAAAGGGGCCCTCTTGTTTTCTACTCTCTCACTGGCTAGTGTGAGAGTCATTATCCATTACCATGGTTGGTAATAATAATAATAATAAAAAAATCTATTAACTGTTTTCCTTATATGGATGTATATAGCTAAGAGTTTGTAGCATATGAACTAATGATTATGAGATGAGTCTGAATTTAATTATTCATCAAAGTATTTTTTCTTAGAATTGGATAGCACGACCCGTTTAATTTTAAATGTACAGAGAAGTCATGGACCTCTAAAGAGCTCTCATTATTCAGATTAGGTACAATTAAATGTGACAGTTCTCTTTCAAAGCTGAAATATTTTTTACAGTTGCATAAGTATGAGTTACTGGTTGTCTAACAGGTAGTTTACTAAATGCTCAGCATTAAACGGGACAGGTGTTCTGGAAAGCCTTTTTGTAAGTAACATACTTCAGCCCATCAAAAATTCTAGAAGACTTTAATTTATGCTCCATCTTGCACTGCAGATTTATGTTTATATCATAGAAAAGGGTACATTGACATATCTGACCTAACTTCAAGCTTTCAATGCCAAGGACTAAAAGCAATATTGACATGGCTTGAAGCACGTAATGGATGCAATATGTATACGAGACTGAGGTGAATGCTCTGGCAGCTCTCTTCAGTGTCTTGTGTACTGCCAGGGTGTACCAGATCTGCCTCTAGCTGCTCACTATGTGAAGGAAAGGAGGAGTTGTAGGGAGTATCTGAAGTGTGCTCTAGTGCATGAGCTGCTGTTCCTTACTTGCCAGGGAAATTGCATGTATCCTTAATACTTGGCTTTAATTAGTTTATTTAAAAGCTGATAGATATTCCTAGCAAAACAGAAGAATACTTTGTGGAAGAATACTTTACCTTGTCTCTGAAGTAGCATTCTTAAAAAGGGATAGAATTAAGTGTATGAGAAAAATCCAATTGGTAACAGACTGTGAAATGCCAAAGCTAATGTTACACAAGCACTGTTTGTTATTCTTCTTAGGTAGACAAATAATGTGATCTTACCTTAATTTGTTACTCACTGTTTCTTTCCCATTTCTCTTTCCTCACTTAAAACACAGAATGGCCATACATCTCTCTATCTAATCAGTCATTTGTTTTCTCTGCACTGTTCAGTGCAGTCTTATGTCTTTGATCTGTATGGCTGCAGTATAATAAACTAAATTCCTCTTCTGTTTTAATATCTTTATTTCCTGTAGTTTCTGAGAGGTCTGCAAATAGTAACTAATTTACACTGTCTCATCACAGTCACTCTGTGTGATATGGGAGTGTTGCTTTACAGATAGAAGACTTGCAGATAAATGAAAGATGAAATTATTTGTGAGAATTTGATGTCCAATTAAAGAATCATCTTTTCATGTTTCACATAGAAAAGCATTTATATATTCAATTCCTATTAATTTTAGTTTAGCATGCTCCCAAATCACATCTCAGGTTTTCAAGAGCTCAGGGAAGCAAAAATACAGACTTAGTACCAAACAGAAGAATTTTGCTGAAGTAAGTTATCTAACATTCTTGGGCCAGCATAAACATTAATTTCCTTCTCTTTCATGTGGTTTCCCTACTTAATTCATTACACATCATGCAAGCAGTAATCTCTTGATACTGAGCAAGTCTATACTGTACTTTCTCATTCAATAAGTTTCATCTCATCTGGTTGACCCATTTTCTCAAAGCAAGACAAACTACACAGGTGTCGTTCCTGACACTCTTATCTGATCCTGTTTGTAAAGATCCCAAGGATTAAGATTCAATAAACATTTCCAGCAATTTATTTTAATACCTCACTACCCTTATTATTAGAAAGTCTTCCTAATATCTAATCTGAAACTCTTCTGCAGCAATTTAAGCTAATTATTTCTTGTAACTTTCATCATAGTACTCTCTTCAAAAATGTTTCAGATACCTTTTCTTTGACAGCTGTTGTGAGAATCCTCTTTTCTCAAGCCTGAACATACCCACTCCTTGAGCATGTTTTTCAGTGATGCCATTTTCTAGGCCTCTAATCTGTTACTCCTGTTACTCCTTTTTTTTTTTTTTTCCCCTCCTTTTTCTGGACTTTTTCCAGTTACTTCCTGTCTTATTGGAAACCTTGTCCTGAAGCTGGACAAGGTGCACTATTTTAATGCTTGCCAGAGCTGTGTGCATTTTACATGTTTTGTAGGGTGCAGTCCTGTTTATGTATCCTGATATGGCATTTTTCTTAAAGACCATGCAATTGTTCATAGAATTATAGAATGGCTGGGGTAGGAATGGAGTTTAAAGATAATCTAACTCCAACTCCCTGCCATAGGCAGGGACACCACACACTAGATCAGGTTGCTCAGGGCCTCATCCAGCCTGGCCGTGAACACTTCCAGGGACGGGGCATCCACAACTTCTCTGGTAACCTGTTCCAGTGCCTCACCACCCTCCGAGTAAAGAATTTCTTCCTAACATCTAATCTAAATCTTCCTTCTTTTAGTTTAAAACTCTTCCCCCCTTGTCCTATCACTATCACAATGTCATCATTGTTGACAATGATCTCTCTCTCTCTCTCTCTCTCTCTCTCTATATATATATATAATTCATTTGGAACAGAATTCTAGCCAGTTTTTCCATAGCTTGTATTTTAAAGGTTATTATTATGTGTACCTGAGAGTGGAACAGCAGTTTTCTGTATTGAATTATATATAAATACATATATATTTAACCTATTTCGATAATAAGAGTATTTTTATTCTATTAATGTATTCTAAAGTTATTCTAGACTCTTACATGTCTGGATATGTCAAGGATAGCTTTCATTTCATCTTCTAAGACATTAATGAAAAGACAAAATCATTCTGGGTTGTGATGCACCCTTGCTAAAGTCTACTTCCAGCGCAGCCTTCCATTCTAACTGTGAGCCATTATAATCAACTTACAGTATGATTATACAAATAGCATACTTACCACTATGGCTTACAAGGTTGCAGTGTAAGAGAGCATGACAAGTCTTGGTAAAATAGAGGTACTTGCAATCTGTTATATGTTTTCTAAAAACTGCCCCAATAGAATTGATAAAGCTAGATCTGTTATGATTTGCCTGATAAAACCTTGTAGCATGGTTCATCTTCTTTCTTCTTCTAGATGCCCACAAGTTATTTGAGTATTTTTTTCTGTGTGATTTCCCATAAATCAAACTTAAAAGTTGTTTTTCCTACAATTTCTGAAATCTTTTCCTTTCTTATTAATTGTCTTCCTTTCTCATTCATTTCCAGTCTAACCATACATTTTCTGTCCTTTAAAATTTTTCAGTGGCTAAAAGTTTGCTCACACAGTTCTTCAAGTGTATAAGGGTGTAAATATAAAATCTGAAATTTGAAAATTTCTAAGTTGAAAATTTCTAGACTATATAAATATTCTCTGAATATTCTTTTTTTTTTTTTTTTTGCTCTACATAGAGGCTTTACCTCTGTATATGTGATACTCATGCTGACATACTACACTTTTCTGTAGAGGTTTATTGTGTATTTTCAGTCAAAAAGTTTTCCCAAGTCACAGGTTTTCTCAGTGTCCCTCCTGTATATACACACACATACTGTCATTCACACTTGAAAATTAGATCAATTGGTCACAAGAACATGTTTGGGGATTTCTTAGAGGTGAATATATATGTATAGAAGTGCATGATATTTACTTGGAGCTCAGTTTACAAATACAAGGCAAGTTGGGATTGTTTTGGAACTTACTGTAAAAGTAAAGTGTATTCTGCCCTTTTATTCCTACCAATGAAATGCACAAAAAATTACATTTTTTTTCCCTTGAATTTTCATTTTTTTTCATTATTTTGCCATGGAAAAGAAAATACTATATATTTTTTCTCCATTTTGGGGTGAAACTAGGTTCTTTGTACATGCAATGTAGAGAGATCAGTTTGGCAGCTGTTGAAGGGTAGCTACTTTGGAACGGAATGTAGCAGAGCTTAATGAAATATATTACTGTCATTTAATCTTTCCAACTCTGTAAGAGTAGTTAGAAGAACAGAGCTTATGTATATCAAAATAACATACATTGTAATTGTTCCAGAAATATAACTATTCTCATCTTTACTGTAATAACAGTAAAGCTGCATGAGTCATGTCTAAAGATGACATATATTCTTTGATGTTCTTCCCACAGATTTTAATTGCTTGTCTCTAGTTCACTAAACATCTACTTAGGGCAAATCTTGGAGAATGTTGGGTCTATTTAAAACTGAGCAGGTTTTCAAACAGGCAGAATATAAGTAAACAAATTGCATCTTTCTGTGGGAACCTTGACAGTGCTGAAGTGAGGAACTTTTCATGCTGAAATACATTGCCAAGAGACCCTGACATGGTACATATTCTTTGTCTGTATTGAAACATTTTTTTAATCACTGTGTAGCATATTGCTTTAAAGTCAGAAATACCTATTCTTCTGTCTTGAAACAAAATGTGAAAATTCAAACAGTTGAAATGTCCTTAGAATTAAACATAAAAATGAGACATGCTCTAATTCCAATGTAGAAAACTGGTATGCTAAGAGGAAAAAGGAATCAGAAGACAGAAAAACTAGATATATTCATAAGTAAAATGGATTTTTTTCATGCATATATCGGATTGTGGTGAAAATAGCACAAGTAGTTAACAGTTTATAAAACCAAGTTAAATAAGGAATATTATGAAATCCAACAGATGAGTTTCTTGAAAATTATGTGATGACTTATTTTCCCCATGTAAATAATAAAGCCAAATAAATTGCAATTATTTTATTGCTATATATAACATTATACTTGCTAGTTTTATGTTCATGTATTTTTCTGCTGTTTCAAGTAGTCCAATATTTTTTCCCACAAAATTAATGATTTCGCCATGTTCCCAACACTTCCTCTGCTAGTAGTGTAAGACTACTTTTCATTGTGTCCTCATATACTATATGCCACAAATTTCTTTCTTTTTTTTTATGAGGTTTTTTTATGTTACTTACTTTGCTGCCGGTTCATTGAGACTAATGTTGAGGGATATCTTAACTTGCCTTGGTTTGATTGAGCTGCCTTTGCAATATCCCAGTGTATTGTCGATTCGTGGAACAAAGGCAAGAGGTTTAAACCGGAATTATATTCCTGCTGTCATTAGCTGCTGATACTAAATTGTCAGAAAAACCTGTTGATTTATTTCTGACTTACTCAAGGACTGTGATTTTGCTTTGTTACTGGAGATGGGGAATGTAACTCTACTGGCTGCCTGTCCACAGAATGTGTTCAGTGAATGTAAAATTGTAGCACAGCTGTGAATGGGAATACCGAATTAAAAGTGTTATGTACTGACCTTGCACTCACTAGCTCGGATATCAGGTCCTGTGACAGGTGCCAGGCATTGTTTTTGTTAACATTTTAAGAGGGCAGTGTTACTTTCAAATAGAACCAAGTAGATACTTTAAAGAAAAATAAATCAGAATGACTGAACTCACACATCATACTTACCTTGTTAGCTGGAGCAACTTTGAAGTGTTTACTAGTTTCTGTAGCAACATTTGAGTGAAACAGAATAGAAGCACTAGAGTCTTAAAAAAAAAAAAAAAAAATATCTTAAGTCTCAAAAATGTATTCTTGCGTTTTGAGTTCCTCATGTTCTGATTCTCAGTATATTTAAAAAAAAAAAAGTTTTATAATTCCAGTTTCAAATGATGGTCTCATTAAGTTCAGTCACCAACGGGAGTATTCAATGCCTAAAGCTCTTTTTGTAAGTAGCCTAAAGGCAAAGTATTTGTAGGTTTGACTCTTTAAGATACTAGGATTGAACAATAAAATTTTCAGATCTTAAAAAAGGGAAGATATCTCTTTTCCACATAAATATTTATTAAGTTCAGGGTATGATCTATTCTACCAATGCTGAAGATTGTCTCAGGATTAAAATATGAATTAGGTCATGCGCTGTCTGGAAAGAGGTCTGGTGGGCATCATGGCTAGTCAAGCACTTTCCTGTACAATAAGGCATACTGTATGAAGCCATTTTTTTCATAGTCAACTACTGTAGAGAAGGCAAAGCTGGTTTCTTTGCTTTAATTTTCTGGTCCTTTATGAGACATCGGTCATATTTGTACAGCTTTCAATTGGAACAGATCTATTCTCCTTTTTTCTCCCCCTTTTTTTTTCTTTTTTCTTTTTTTTTTTTTTTATTAGAATTAAAGATTGTTTTAGCCCCGCTGCCCTTTATCTATGCCTTTCTGGGGAAAAGGTGGCATGTTCAGAACTGAGCTGAGATGATTATTTTATGCAAATGCACAAAATTTCAGGTAGCAAAACATCAGATGAGTCAGGGAATATAAGGCACAAGTTCTTTTGAAATTGTTTTTCTGAAGTTGTGTAATGCATAGAAAACACTTCCATGTTTTTATTGGTCACTTGAAATGGTTTTTGACTCCTATACTTTTTTATTTTATGTCCTTTATCTGACTAATAAGGCATCTTCAATCCTTTGTTCAAAGATAAAATGTTCTCTATAACCATCTTCCTTTCCCTTCTCCTCTTTCCCACTTTTCCCTTTCTCCTTCCCTTCTGCAGATACTTAATTCTCTTTTTTTCCTTTGTTTTTGTTTGTGTTTTTCCTGATTGTATGTTGGTAAAAGATCCTACCGATAGATCTGTATATCAAGAACTTATTTTGGAATAACAGTGCAGTTTTTCAATATGAATGTCCATGTTTATAATAGTGTTATTTTTAATAATGTTTATATGAACATTAACTATAGTGGTTTTATGTTCTTGAAACAACAATACCATTTCCTGGTTAGATTTAGTTAATTTGTGTATGGTTTCTGAATCAGAGCTATAAATGTACAGATCAGAACCACACAAAATGAATCTGTTTCAATATTGGAGAAGACTGCCACTGTCTAGAATAGCATCAACCACAGATTTCTATTTTATTTGTTACTGCTTTTCACTAGAATACTGTCATTTTGAAGGTAGATATTAATTCATAAATCCTGTAGTAACTCCATTAATTGCTTCCTATCAATAATGAATTGAATGCCTTGTATATTTGCTCATATAATGAAAATGAAACCAATATAGTCTAATTCTGTTTGATATATGTAACCAAATCAGTCTAACAACAAAAGTGCATTCATACTTGAATTGAGCCTGAAATTCCAGCCAGGTTAGGGAGTAGAACCTTATACCTTTATCTAATCAGATTCTTAGTACAAAGGTAGCACATATGGCAGAATTTTTCCTAGCATCTATGTCTACTGACATTTAAACACCTTATTAAAGATTCCTTCAAAATATTTAAGGATTAATTTATATTATAAAAGATGTTTATATTAATGATAGTGATTTTCTTTCCTTGCAGTGCAAATTAGACTATCAAGCTTGTGTCTCAGGAAAACAAATCTCAGTGAAATGCGAAGGACGTTGCCCTTGCCCTTCTGACAAATCCACAAGTACAGGGAGAAATGATAGGAGAGGTGAGTGATGATAATTTGTATGATATTTTTAACATCTAATTTCTAGAAGGAAATAAGATTTTGTTCATAGAACAGCACAGTGATCACAAACGATTATTAAAAAAAAAAAGTTTTATGCAAGGGTCTTTTCTTTGCAGTGGCTTTTGAAATTGCACCTACATTAATACACCACTGTGATTTTCAGTGCAGCTATTTTAGTACGACTTATTGTTGTTCTTTTATTACTCTTTAGTACTCCTCAAGATACTTGTAGCTGCACTTAAGACAAAGAAATAATCACTCCTTGCTCCTTACTGCTTTCAACTGAATTTTCAATAAAATAAAGTGTAATAGGAAAAAAAAGGCAACTTTAAAAAGTCCTTATTAAAGCTTATAGGAGCAAGCAGTTGCACTTAAACTACAGAAATATTGGTAAAGGCTGTCATATAAAAGTGAGTTATTTGAAAAGTGGATAGGATTAAATCAGCTTCCTTTTGGATCATGCATGAGATTAGGCTGCAGAAAAATGCAGTTGCTTTGCACTACTGCTTCTTAGCCACTGGTGCAGCTGGAGAAAAAAAAATGTGGCCAAGCATATTTATATTTCAGTGATTCCCAGGTGACTTTGGAAGGTTGTTGTTAAACAAAACAAGATACAATCTTTGGTGTTCATAAAG
Source organism: Anser brachyrhynchus (assembly GCF_964034855.1). Taxonomy (NCBI): domain Eukaryota; kingdom Metazoa; phylum Chordata; class Aves; order Anseriformes; family Anatidae; genus Anser; species Anser brachyrhynchus. The sequence goes on from NC_137698.1 coordinate 28,192,530, forward strand.
AAAGCCATCATAGCATGAGGTTTTAGGCCACCATGGACCTGAATTTGCCAAGAACAGCATGATTGGAGGTCAGCATTTTGTATTTCTTTAAATTTATTTTCTAGGTGTATTTTTTTTCTCTTTCCTGTCTAGTCACACCTGTGATGCACAAATTGTATCCTCATACATTTCCAATGTATCTTCATTGGAAATACACCAGACATAGTTTTTGAACTTTTTTTTTTTTTTCTATAGCAACCTTTTAAGGACAAAAGAAACCAGGACTGCATTCCTGGCTTATGTAAACATTGGTATTTTATTATGCTAAACTATTAAGCTTGATGTACTATTCTTAATTTATTGTGCCAGAGAATCATTATCACTTCCATTATAGCTGCTGCCAAAATGGTTTTTACTCCTAGTTTAAAAAATGAATGAATATTCTTTGAACAAGGAGTAAAGGTGAGCACTGTGAACATTGAGCTGCGTGCACACAAGCCAATTAATAAACTTTTCCGAAACATCCCTTTAGGTCAGTCTTGGTATTCTGTAATATTATTGATTGTGTATAAATATTAATTAAATTTGCATAAGTAAATATTCCCCATGCTGAAAACTCTCTGCAAAGCGATATAGCCTTGACATTTTTTAAAACATTAATTTACAATTTCATGTACTAACTGTAAATAAATAAAGAATAACCTGTTGTTTACTCTCATTGCCTGCCCGAATTAAAAACATTGTGGAAGAGACAGTCATATGCAGTTAATGTGGCCCCTTGGATAAGACATAGAGCATAGTATTAATGAGGTTGTGGTTTGCACTAGCAACAATTTCTGCCTTTCCAGCAGTGACGGAGGGATATTTGCTTAACAGTGGGCATGAACTAAAATTAAGATAATCAGCTGAGAAGTATCCCTCTGTGAATAGTAGGTCTGTCATTCTTTTAGTTTTTGCATATGATATCATTATCCTCATTTTTTACTAACATAAAATTAGCATTTTCTCTGTGTTAAGCTGTTTCACCTGTTACGGGTGATATTTTTTATCTTGGTGTGTGTTTTCTTAAGCAGACTATTTTTGGTATTCCTCTATGTTAACATTGAAAACAACCTATAAATAAGTTTTATTGGCTTCAGCAAAATGGAATTGTTTTTAATTAGTACTGGTAGGAATGAACTCTTCTTGACAATTTATTTTGCCAAAGGATCAAGATTACTTATGCTTAGTTATGTAAAAGAGAAAGAAGAAAAAGCCTATATGAGTATAGGAATTAACACTAATCCTGTCCTAACAGATTGTTGGGGCAAGCAAAAACCAAGGCTTTTCCAGATGCTACATTTTACTGGAATATTGAAATTCGAATATCATTTCTTTACAAGGCTAAAGGACAGGTGACATGAGAAATATGAAAGTGAGCTGACTATCATTACTTGAAATTTCAGCCATAATTGTAACTGAATACAAATTTTCTGCTTAAGAATCCAGTTATTTTCTTTAAATTGAAGTCTGTTAAGTGTTCTTGGCTGTATATGCACCTGTGAATTTCTTAGAAATTTGACAAAACCAAAGAGGCAAAGTAAGATTAGTGCTTCAGTTTCAAGGATAATTTAAGTGAGGGTTTCATAAAATATTTCGCCAGTCCAAAACATTTTTTTCATTTGTTAAGATTGATGAATTCTGCCCATTTTTATTTTTTGTTGTATCTAGGAAGCAAGTATATCTATGAACTTCCACAAAATACTCTTGTTATGAAAGTCTATACTCCTTTGGGATTTGGTGCATCCAGGTCAAACTGGCTTGTACATTTGTGCATGTAGGGATTTCATGGAGCTGGAATCTACTGGTTTTCATTTTCCTAAGCTCTTCTGTTTGTTGGTTTTGTTTGTTTTCTATTGGTTAAGTGGGACTAGAAACAAGGAAGGCTTCTGTGACACTGTCCGCATTTTTTAAGACTGGGGAGACTTCTGTCCCCTTGGTAGTACCTGGGCACCATTTTTTGCTCTAGATATTACGTATGATCTTTTGCGCTGAGGCAGTCTAAGCCCTGTCTTTCACCTATCATAAAGGACAGTGTTTTTGCTAGTCCTGATCTTCAGTCTGATGATCATACTAGCAAATATGCATGATGCACAGTGTAGGCTTACCAACTATCACTAGGATAAGGAGATGAAAACATTCAACGGGGTAAATGTAGATGTTGCACTTGTTTTTTTAAGATGTACAAAATCACATTAGTCTTTGATACTGTTAATTCTGCACAGCTTGTCTGCTTTACCTTCTAGCAAGTCCATTGTCCATCCTCCCACCCATCCTCAACTATCTAGAAAACAAACACCAAATCAATCCTTTTTCTGCTTTACTCTTGGGTATAAAGCATGCATATTCTCCATACTCTACTATCTAAAATGAGGAGGAGATCGTACACTAGCATCTGTGCTACATAGCATCTGCAATGATGTTTAACCTGTTCTGTAACTGCCATGAGCGAGATAGAGTAAATGGAAACCTGCAGTGCATCTGGATACCAGGATTGTTCAAGAACCATCAAGATTAGAGCTTTTACCGTGTTTGATTTCATCTCACTCACCCACGTGCACACCCAGTGCTACTTTCACTAGATCTCAATGTGCCTTCCAAGCAGAGAGATCACTGCTGACTTAGGACAGCCAGGTAGAAAGTCATGTCAGTTCCTGCTGTGCAGCTGCTTGCAGTTACCTATCTCAAGTGGTTTTGGCCATGGTCTTTGGGAATCCCCCAGCGTTCTTCTCAACACACCTCTTTGATCTCCAGGATCTTTCCTCATTTCCAGGATCTTTCCACCACCCAGGATCTTTCATGGACCACTTCTTTCTGGAAACTTATTCTTCTTATCAGGATCCGTCAATCCCTACCACACTGTTCTCCCAGCCTAAATAGTCTATGTGCAAAGGCACATGTGTTCATCCTGCTATTTGTTATTTCTGTCCCATGTCTCTTTATCTAATGGAGAATAAGTGACATGCCACTTCTGTTTAGTACAGATTTGATCAGAATTTATGCCAGTCCATACCAATTGCAGCTAGCTTTATGCTTGAGGGTTCAAAAGTTTGATTTTTAGACATTCACAGACACACACACAGACTTACCTTCTTCCATGTTAGTGTTCACAATTTAAACTCTTTTTGCAGCTACCACAACAGTACATTTATTTGAGGCTTTGGTTTCATTTAGTACTTTACAACTCACCAACCCACTCTTTCACTAAATTACACAGTGTATTATGAACCTCTTGGCAGTTGGCTATTTTGACTTCACTTAAGTCTTCATTTCCTTTCAGCCAAGTTGAAGTTAAAATAATAACAGAAAAATTTCTTTAGGAAAAATTAAGTTAGTTAATAATAAGGAAGTAGAGGCAAAGGAGACAGGGCTTTTGTATTAGAATGTATTAGAATGTTTTGTATTAGAATGTTTTCTTGTCTCATTAACAGATTTTCCTTTTACTTAGGGTGTTTCCTTAAAATAGTTTTGATTTTTTTTTAGAACAAAAATAGTTTTACTGACTGCTCTTTTGTCATTAAGCACTTTTTACTAATTTTTATTTGATTTTTTTAGCCAAGTATTTTCCCAGTCAGTATTAAGTAGCAGTAAATTCTTAATTGGATTCCTCCTGATTGTCTAGTCCAGTACTGATTCATGTTTGATTTGTATCGATTTGATTTGAAGCCTATGACTAGAAGCTCAAACAGAAAATACAGTATAACAAAAGTACATATTGCCAACATCGCATTCTTAAGAAAACAAAAATTTAAGTTTTAACGTATGATTATAGGAGGTGGGATGGGAGAGTGTTCTCAAAAGTTCTTAATTCATTTCATGGCTTTGGTACAGGAATTCTACTATCTTCTTAAAAGAAAGAAATATTCCATTTTGTAATTATAAATTGTTAATAAGGGCATGAAAAACTGCAAGAACAACAAGTCGAACAAACTGTATGTAGTCACAAGTGAACTTCATGCTTAGCAGTAATATTCTATAATGCACGTTAATATATTCAAAATGCTTTTCTCAGATGTGCGAATTTCCTTTGATGTTAATGAACACCACTAATGATCATTGCAATTGCATAACAAAATCAGAGATACCTTGCCATGATCCCAGAAGCATTAAGGCTTTCTTTCTAGTTTATTTAATGTTGCTTTTGTTATTTTGAATTTTTGATGAAATGTAAAATGTATCTCTTCAGAGCAATATACTCATATTCTCACATAAGTATGTACAATCTATTCAGTGAACACAACCTGTTAAATTGAAGCCTGTTACATTTTATATTTTTAATTTTTGAATATGTATTGAAATGGCCCTCATTCAGGAGACAGCTGGTGTTACTTCATACTTTTTGTTATATGTGATGTAATTCAAAAACTGAGACATTTTAATGAATAAAGATATTATCAATATGTTTCTTAACAAAAACTTCTACATGCATAATGGAAAGTTTCATTTTTTCTCTCTCATACAGAGTGAGTAAACCATGAAGGCAAAAAAGCTATTGTAAAATTTGCACAAACTTCTCTACTTTGATGTTAGTCCAGCTGTATTCATTGACTTTGTCAGTTCTAATTATAATGGAATTACTCTGAAAATGTATCTTGGCCCACTGTACTGTCTTGTGCTGTGTTAACTTTTTTCACTCAGAAGGTGGTGAGGCTCTGGAAGAGGTTTCCCAGAGAGGTTGTGGATGCCCCACCCCTGAGGTGGACTGAATTTTAAATCCCACCCCAACCTCCAGAAAATAAAAAAGGAGGATCCAGACAATAGCCCTCTGGAGTCAGCTGTAGCAGTTAAAATTTCTCAAAAGCTGCAGAAAGATGCAGAGAAAGGAATATGTCAGTCCTTGAAAGAAAATTGTCCCTCATCCATTCAGAAATTGAGATAGAAAGAGATTATTCACTGCACTCATTGCATCAGTAAGATTTCCTTATTTAGCCAAGACATTTCCTTCTGTTTCTCCTTCACTTTTTATGTAGATTATATGGAGGCCTACTGACTAAATAAATTATATATATATATATATTTAATACAAATAATATGAAAAACAAGCAGGAGGTAAGATTTTCTTGCTGGACTGTCTTTTTTTCTTGTCTGGACCAAATTCCTAGTATACGTCTTTCTATCTCACAGAACTGTAATATGATATGAAATTTGCTAATGCAAATGACAAAATTCCAGTACGTCTAAAGAAATAGGCCCCATAAAGATACACCTGGTATTTCTGCATTTACAGGAATGTTCTCAATAAACATGTTTTGAATGCCAGGGTGGCAGATGAGTGTATGGCTGACAACTTTAACTCTGGACAAATTGCTTTTAGGGGTATCTGAGAAAAACAATCAGTAGTCAGTTGGATAGAATTTACTGTACAGGAATTTGCTATACTGATGTTGGAAAAAAATAATTTTCCTTAAATCCAAAAAGCTTGAAAACCAGTGATCTATGTCTATCTTCTAGGGCTAAAGTAATGCTGATAAATGTGTCACGACATCCCCAGGTTCCTGGTTTCCCAGAACCTTAATATAGTCTATATTATGGATTTGACTGATGTGTGCTGTAGCTTCCTCCTGATTTGTCTTTGGATGTTTTCTTCATGGAAGCAAGGTTGGGATTCTGTCCCAGTATACAGTCAAGGTCCAGCTGAAACGTACACTCATACCGAGAAAGCTCAGAACTGGTTGAAGGTCCTGCAGTTGAGACTGAAAAAGGTGTAATACAGTGGGTAATATATTAAATATTAATTTTCATTAGCTACTGAAATAGAAAAATTTGCTCACAAAAAATTTTGAGTGAATTTCTAATAAATTCTATAGTAAGAGATCACTTGGTATTTTCAATAAAGTATCAGAGGTAGGCATATTTGTGAAAGAATGGGCTTCTCTGTATCTGATCATCTAGGGAGGACAATGTAGGTAACAGGAAGCTGCTATAAAGTTTATGCTCTTTAAGTCTAAACTTTTGGTAGAAGGAAGTCAAAAGGCAACACTGCATGCTGAAAATATTTTCAGTTAGCATATTTGAAAGACTAATCATAGAACATAGCTGCTTTCTCAGCTGCATCCTATTTTACACTGAATACTGCCGAATTGTTAATTGCTGTGAGGAGATGATGATAAGTAACAGTAGGATTAAAGACATTGTGGAATCTGTTACATTCTGTGTGCATCGATGCATGAAAAACAAATATAGGAAGTTTTTTCTTTTTTGTTTTTTTTTTTTTTTGACAAAGAACAAAACAGCACTCCTCCAAATCCTCTTACTTTATTTACATACCAGCATCCTCTCAGTGCATGACCTCATCCATGCTTCATATAGTACAGGTGTAGACGCCAAAAAAGAGCTTTTGCTCCCTTTGCATGCAAAGAGAATGTTGAATGTTTTCCAGAGTTTACAAATGTAGAGGTTTAGGGCCAAAAACAGCATTTGTGTTATGGAGAAGGAAATAGGAAGAGCCATTATAAGAGACAATAAGCCAAAATTCCCGTCTCAAAGTTGAAGAAATTCATGCTGTGTGGTCAAGGTTAAAATTTAACTATCAAACCTCAAATAAAGTGACCCTTCAAATGAAATATATGTTAGGTTGTAGTGCTTTGTAGTGCTTTTTCTAATGTGCTGTAGTGTTTGAGATGTATTTAGTAATATACTAGTATGTTTTCAAATATTTCACAAAATATCTAATCATAGCATCTAATTTTACAAAGCCATACTTGTTTCAGAAAATATGTGATTTCCCTATAGAAAGAAGTACTAAGAGAAGTGTGCTGTTTTTCATCGTGGAGAAATTACTCTCTTGTTAACTGCCTCAGATTAATATGCACAATAAATGGAAGAAGGAGTCTTACTTAGTAGTTTGGAGGTATAGACAGAGGAACATTTGATACATGTTAGTTAAATTTGCCTTAGGTAATAGTGAGCTTTCTAGCCCACTGTTTTTCTCAACTATGTATTTGTAATTCAATAAAATACTTTGTTATAATTGCTACTGCAATTCTATAGAATGCAATATTAAATGAATGAAATCCTCTATACTACTTTAGTTGCTTAAATTTCATTAAAATTTTTTGATAATTTCCCTCAAAATAATACAACTATCAGTGGAAGCACTCAAAACCAGAAATTTGTCTCATTCATTTGAGAATGTACTGTCTGAGAGTGATGTCTCTTTGTGGTCTAACCACAAAAATCAGATCTGGGCTATTATTTTCTTTCTTGCCTTAACTACTGGGGTCGGTGTGAATGTTGCTATTTATTTAAATGCAGATAGACTCTCACTCTGTGGCTCAGTTACCTTTTTAGAGGAAAAGACATTATCTGTAGGAGAGCATTCTTACTCTGCTAATGTTTTTGAAAACTTTTGTGATTTTAAAGAAACTACAGAAGTAACATGTATTATTGTATATCCATTTTAGTTTTTTATAGGATATTGACTTAGCAGTAAATGTCCATTTTGCTTTTATTGCTTTTTATACTATAATGCGTAGTATTCACTTTCAAATCTCAAAGCAGTTCATCTTAGACCTATATTTGTCCAGGCATGCAAGCTGAAATGCTATTTTTCACTTTGCTTAATTCATCATGTGCTTTTACCGGTAATTGTGAGCTGTAAGTATACATTATATGTACAGCAAAGCCATTTGAAAGTAAAGAGAAAATTGATGCATTGTAGATTTTTATGCTTTGATATTGGGTCAGGCCATTAAGAGTATCTTTTCTTTTCTCTCTAAGATGTATATAAGTTGCCTTATAGACCATTTTTACTTGATCTGTAATAGGAAGCGCTATTATTTAATCAGATTTTATTGCTTTAGTAGTATCATTATATTTTAGAAATGTGTTTTTTTCTAAGATAGGAGAGTAATAATCTTAGTGAGGATTCATTTGTATCGAGAAATTATTTTCATATCTGTGATATAAAGGGAATTTCCTAGCACAATAATACTATATTATTCTATCTGTAAAAGACTGTTATTTCATATTCATTACTGTGTTTGTGTAATATCAGAAGCTTAATGGAACAAATTTTATTCCTTCAATGTTAAGATAGATTTTCTTTATGAACCTTTTGTTGATTCTTAAATACAATCTGTCTTTGCTTGAGTGACACTGAGAAAAGTAAAGTTGTCAGCAGTATCTTATTAATTAAACGCCATACTTAAATGCCATTAAACGCCAAAACTTAAAAAAAAAAAAAAAAAAAAAAAAGGCTTCTTCACCCGAATTAGTAGTAATCTAATGCAGTGTGGTGTGAAACGAGAGAGAATTTATTTGGAATGAAAAGGTGTTTATGACCTGTATGCTCACAATCCCCTGATCCCCTTACCTAGCTTGTGCCTGAGCAAACCATGTGTGCAGGGTTCCTTCCCCTGTAACCCAGGAAGGGTTGGTAATGAGAGGGGTACGGGATGCTTGCCAGGTCTTGTCTGTGTGTGATGTAGCAAAGCACACATGGACTTGGCAGATGGGAAGCTCAAGGACCTAATAGTTTAGTCAGATTAATGAGACCAGAAGGTAAAATGTATAAGAAATACTTAGGGCCTGTGGCTGTGTTTGAAGAGCTGGGGAAATGGAGATGTAGCTGTGTGACCTGTTGTTAGGTTGAAGAGATTACTCCATTTATTATTTTTGCTTCAAGTGTGTGAGTTTCTCCTGTAATTTCAAACTCTGTTTTTGGTATGAGTAGAACTTCAGACCTTTTACATGCAACAGGACAAGAACAAGGGTGTATTCATTTTGTTTTGAATGCCTTATATACCTCAAAAAAGATAAGTCAAATTGGTTAGGTCATTAACAAATGACCTTTAAGCTAAAAAAAAATTCTTCCTTTCCATTCTTACAGGCATTAGACTATTTGGGGATAAGGAATATAAATAAAAGGGTCCACGGTAACTAAATCAACAGAGCAGTGGCCAGCAGATCAAGGGAGGGAATTGTCCCCCTCTGCTCAGCCCTTGTGAGGCCCCACCTGGAGTGCTGCATCCATGTTTAGGGCCCCCAGCACAAGAACAGTGTGGAGCTGTTAGAGTGGGTCCAGAGGAGGGCTACAAAGCTCTCCAGAGGAGAGAGTGGGTCCAGAGGAGGGCTGGAGCACCTCTCCTGTGAAGACAGGCTGAGAGAGCTGGGGCTGTTCAGCCTGGAGAAGAGAAGGCTCCAGGGTGATCTTATTGCAGCTTTCCAATATTTAAAGGAGTCTTATAAAAATGCTGGAGAGCAACTTTTTGCTTGGGCAGATAATGATGGAACAAGGGGGAATGATTTTAAACTAAAAGAGGGGAGATTTAGATTAGATGTTAAGAGGAAGATCTTCACTGAGAGTGTGGTGAGGCACTGGAACAGGTTGCCCAGAGAGGCTGTGGATGCCCCATCCCTGGAGGTGTTCAAGGCCCTGGGCAACCTGATCTAGTGGGTGGCATTCCAGACCATGGCAGGGAGGTTGGAAGTGGATGACCTTTAAAGTTCCTTCCAACCCAAGCTGTTCTATGATTCTATGAAAAAGAACTTTTTATTGTTTTCAGAATTAAGTGAAATCCTTAGAGGAGATTGTTTGCTGAGTGTTGTCTACCTTTCAACAAGCTAACACTAAATGGAAACCTGGGATATTACATACCTATTGCTGGAAATAATTCTTTGCCCACAGCTCCAAGCCTCTTTGCAATGGCAGCCTTCTCCAGAACAGCTTCCTCTTTGCCTTTCTGTAGGTCTGCTTTGTTATTTCCAAGTCCTTCCATTTTTAATGACTGCTTTTGAAATTTTGGATCTGCACAGATTGTCAAACCCAGGTATATCAGGTACCCAAATTTACATTTAAGTGGAAAACTCTTCAGATGTCAAGGCTGTGAAGAGCAGTCCTAGCCTCCCACGTGCTGTGCTTTGAGATATTTCTTCTGTTACCAGCAAATGGGCATGTAATTATGGATCTGTCCCTCTGTTAAAAGCATTGGAATAATATGTTGTTCTCATTTCTAAGTACCTAAGATAGTGTGAGTGCTACATCTTTGCGCAGTGTGTGGGTATTTTCATCCTTGGACACCAATGTATGTCCTGTACCAGCTGAGGCTCTGAAAATGAAAGTGTTATGTTTGAGGACAGAAGCACAGATGGGATTTCTTTGGCCTTGTCCATGCTGTCCAGAGGGAACACTTTTGGAGTGAACTTTCCAAACTTTGTCTCAGGTAAAACTATTTGATTCAGTTCAAATAAGTATATGAGAGTGAACTAACATACATGTAGTGGATGATGCACTTGAGGATTAGGATTTATTGTCTTTTTTTTTTTTTTTTTTAATCCTTAATTTTTATGGACTGTTCAGGCAGAACCATTTAGACGTTCTGGTGCTTTTAAGGTAACGTCTTACAATGACTGAGTTTTCATTCAGAGTTACTTTCTTCCTTTTTGAAATAAACTATGCTCTATTCATATAGTTTTCATGAGAGAAAACAAACTCTATAGGAGATCGCTTTTAATTGATTTACTATGAAAGTTTTCATTAGCCTGGTTGATTTTTTTAAATTTCCTTTCCCCTTGTTTTGTAGTGTAAAATAAAAAAGGAAAGTTCATGAGTATTATGTGTTTGAAGAAGGCAAAAGTTTTATCTTCATAGTAGATGATATTGCAGGATCATCCTGTGGTTTTGTAGCCAAGAATATTCTCTGTGTGTGCTGCTGCAATTTTAAGAGAGGAGAATTAGACAAGTCATCATGATGAAAGAAGATAATTAATGCTGTTTAATTTTGTGTTTGATAATCATTAATTTTAATGTAGGTCATTAAACAATCCATGAACAATTTCAGTATTAGAGTCTCCAAAACATGCAAATTGTTAGTGAAGTTTAGCCTGTGCAGCACAATAAACTATATTAAACTATTTTAGATAGTCATAAGAGAATGGTTTTTTTTTTGGGTATGTTCTTTGACTTCTTTGCTCTATGCCAGTCAGTATTTATGGATTATAAATTTGGAAGCTTAAATACAGTTCAGACCATTAATATTGTGTTGCATTTCATTATAATGGCCATAATTGCCTTAATTATGTAAATGAAGGGGCCTTGCCAGTTTTATGATACATTAAAGGCTTTAGAAGTGTGTCACAGTAGTTCTATTCAGAGTAAATAACCAGAGATGTAGATCATATGCTAAGTATCTGGATTTGCATTATCTTTCTGTTTGTGCAGTGTCTGAATAAGCCAACAACATGCTGCTGTGTTTGTGTCTCTATTACTGATGTGATTGTAACTTTTTTTCACTGATACTATTTTTATGCCATCGATATGCAGTTCCATTTAAAAGTGATTCATTGCTCATCAATGGGAAATAAGTGCTAGAAAAATACATTCTTTATCAGATGATTATTTTAAACTAGGTTATTTACCCCTCCTGCTTATTTTTGGAAGCTAAAACTTATGGTGGCAATCATAACCTACTGCCAATCTATTTTGTGCTGTAATCATGTTGGCTTATTGGATGCTGAAGCTACAAGAGATCATTAGGAAACTCAGGCATGGAGTGATGGTTCAGTAGCATTCTGAAGGATTGTTGGGTCAGTGAGTTTCACTGAGTTGTCTTCAAGTCAAATGTAAACCCACTGGTATTTAAAGAATGTGTCATTTGCAACCAGTTCTCAGCAACAGCAATTGGATTTTTAGTAGTTTAATTTCCTATTTATTTCACAACTTCAATTGGGCTGTGTATGCTCTTTGTTAAATAGTTGTAATATCTCTAATCTGAAGTGAAAATTTTTGAAATTCAGGAAAATTTTGACTTTTTTTTTTTAAATCCTTTAAAAGCCAGGGATTAAAAATTATGTCTTTGGCTGTTTTTTTTGTTTTTTTTTCAATGTTTCTGTAGTTACTATACTGAAATGACAGAAATAAAATGGTATACAATATCGCTTTCTTAATTATTATTTTTATTACATTTTTTATGATTCATATTAGATCTCAGGAAAAAATATAAACACTTATTTTTGAAGCAGATCTCTGTTATGAAAAATAATTTCTACTTAACGTAAGTCTAAACAAATATGCCAATAACTTATGCAAGAAAGGAATTTCACCTGGTGTCAACTTGTTCTTATTTACCTAATTTAGTCTTACTTACCTAATTTCATCTTTCTTCCAATAATTAAAATATAATCAATTCTTCCACCAAAAAAAAAAAGTTTTCACTAAAAAAAAGAACATTTGCTGAGCATGTGAACAGGAGAGAAATAGACTTACTATTTCTTTTTTTTTCTTTCTTTAATTATTTTTTATTTTAAAGTTATTGTAACTCAAATGGTTAAAAATGAATATTTTGTTATTAAAAGGAGGACAGAATGCCATAAAAAAGACTTTGAGTATGCATCAGAGAAAATGCTGAAGGGAAGCTACATGTATCCTGTCTTCCTCAAGTGTTTTGTGAACTGTTAGTGTGTAAATAGATTAGTGGAAAACACAACAGATTTTCTGGTAGATTTTGTTCTGATAAATTTCAAGTGAATATGGTAATTAAGCATTTATGCCCCCAGTTTTTGATAGTATTATTTGCTTTGGGTAAAATGCCCACAAAACTATGTCACATATCTTAATGGAAAGCTTGTATATTTGTTGACTATTAAAAAAAAATAAAAAAGAGAGAGAGAGATTCATGGGTACAAAATTAGTATATTTTGTTGAATACTGTTTCAAAAGAAGCTGACATTTCAGTGCTAGTGATTTGAACATCCAACATCCTGTATTTTGTTTTGCTATTGTGAAAATGCAGCTAACTTCAGACCTAAAAGCTGAAAAAGTAACTTGAGAGTTGTCTTAGTCACAAATGGCATTTAAGATAGGGAAGAGTTTAAATATCTGAGAAATATAATACTTCTAAAATATCTTCTGAAATTATGTTGATCCTAGCCTGTTCTCTCATCAAAACATAATTAATGGCTCTACCAAGGCATATGTAGCTCATATGGTTATTTTTATTTCCTAAATATTTTAACTCATTTTCAGAACTGACACGTTCATTTGGTTGGCGTCATATTTTGAGGCACTAATGGAACAGTTTATATGGCTAGTATTTTTTCAGTGATGCACTGAGAAAGTTTAGCTGTGCAGTGAAAGTTCAATGAGACTTAGGCCACATTTATGTCATCTGATTATCCTACTTACTGTCAAGCTGCGGTAATTTCTAAAAGTATGAAAAGATGATGCAACATTAAAAGGAGATTTAACAATATACCTCCTTGCCAGGGCAAACCTTACATGCAACAGAGTGTTTGTCTTTGAGAATGCATCTTCCTCTTCCCTCTTGCTTCCAAAAATAATAATAATAAAAAACAGCCTTGTTGTTAATGCCTAATTGCCATTTTACAGTTTTCCACAAATCCTGCCAACTTTGACTCTTGTAGCTTACTGCAGATTTACTCAAAATTTTAGTAAGAAAACATACACAAATATGCAGTATTATCAGCATCATCTAAATATACTTCAGTCTAAATATACTGTAAGGGGTGTATTTTTGTATCTCCAGGACTTTCACTACCGTGAAAGCAGATTTTCTTTTTGGAAAAGAAAAAAAAAAAAGTGTACTTCGATGAATCAGCATTATGAAAGCATACATTAATAAAATGATTAGATAGATATTCTGCGGCTCAATTATCACAATTACCCAATTGTGTTGCTTTTTTTCTGCTTCAAGAATTACATGAGGTGGGCTACTTCACAAGTCAGAAATCCACTAAATAAAACATTAAAGCTTTCACAGAAAATGAAAAACCCAACTTCTTCCCTGAAGGCACCAAGATCCATGAAATTAAGTATGGTATCTGTTTTAACCATTGTTCCTGCTGATACTGCAAGATCAAGTGCGAAACCCACCTTGTATGCAAGCATCAGCAGTTGCTCAGTTGTATCAAACTGTAAGCTCTGCCTCATTAGCATGTGGCACCTTTATGATAGTCTGAATAGTGAATGAGAAGCAGTCAACTTTAAAAAATAGCTACCCACTAAAATCAAGTGGCTTTGAAAATCAGTTTTGTATTGGAATTTATTAGTACTGACATTTTTTTTTAGAAAAAAGTCTTGTATTTACCATTTAGAGGATTGCAATGCAAGTCAGAAGAAATGCTGTATTGATACATATTGAATAATAATCCTTATCAAAATGGTTAGCATTACGTATCATATATATGTAATTTATATAGAGACTTAATGAGTAATAAACTTAGTTCACTGTAGTTCTGTGTGCAAATGTATGTATTCTTCCTTTAGCCAAAACACAGAAAAATACATTCTGACCTCACATTTTTTAGGTACAAAATGAGAAATGTGTGGCCTAGCATATAACATAAAATGTAATCATGAAAATGTGATTTAAAGCTCAAAATATATTTATCACCAAAAAAAAAAATAAATTGCTCATCATCTTTAAAATGGTGAAGTAAATCCATGCATTTCCCAGAAAGCTTGATATTTATGGAGTTTCAGTCCTTCTAGGCTTATATATTAACTAGGTCAGAGTTCCAAGAATGTGTTGGAAAAAAAGTTTGCTTACAAGCACATAATGCAAAAGTCTATAATGCTTCATATATATGTTAAAAATATAAAACTCAGCTTTGCCTTGCAAACACAAGTATTCCTTTTCCTGTAGCAACTAGAACATTGAAACTCTTCTGTGGAACTGAGAATTGCGTTTTACTCTGGGAGGTAACTTAACCACATACAAGATATACTGAAAAGTATAATCATTAGTAGTGGTCAAGAAACCCAAGATATCTAAGATATTTTCCAGAACATTAGCTCATAAAACGCATTTGCAAATAATGAAGATAGAAAGAAAAGGCTGTTCTGCAAGCTGTTTTAGCCTCTGTGATGTAAAATTCAATTAATCTGGTATAAGCTTGTTAATAATGATTTATTCTTGATGTTTGAACAAAGAACACAAGGAGCCTTGGAAGTAATTATTAAATTGCTAACCATATGATTTTATACGTAGAATAATGGTGACTACAAACAGCATATGGATAAGATTAGACTGAATTTCATTACTACAGATGTCATAGGATAATACTCGCTGAATCTGCCATTCCTTTTTACTTTACCTCTAAAGAAGACTTCTTCAAACTGAAAGAATGCCCCCTTTGCCATTTAAGACTTAAGTAAGGAAAATATTAATGCATATATCTATTAAGAAGACATTTCCAAAGACAGTGATGGAGTTGGATTGCATTTTCTAAGCACAAAGCCAGTGTATGTGCAAATTAGTTGCACTTTGCATGCTTTGAGTCTGATACATCCCAGGTACTTGCAGCTTAATGATTTATGACTTGAATTTTACACTCCTCTGGGACAGCTGAACATAAAATGGCCTGGTCAGAACTACTGCTCTTGCTCTGATATGCTTGGATCTTCAGAAATCCTATGAAAATTCCTCTTTTATTCCAATCCTATGAAATTCCTCTTTTATTCCCAGAGTTTTAGGGTAAATAAAAAACACATGCCTGAGAAAATGAAATGGGGTAACCCATGTCCTATATAGTTGAGTGGTTTATTCCAGTGTATCATGTGGAGATAGGAGTCATTCCATTACATAAACAAAAAGTGAATAAAAAACTGTTATCAAACATTATGAATACTTATCAGCATTCTTCTGAATGACTAAAGTTCCTTTAGCAGTGGAAGACAAAGAGTAATGATGAAAACAAAGTACTAATGCCTGATGTGTTCTCAGTAGTATAGCAATCAAAATACAGAATTTAAGGTTTTGAAGGGACCGTCTAACATAGAAATGAATACTCTAATTAAGACAAACAAGAATCCATAGTAAAGTTTAATTTCAAGATTAGTGATATCAGTGATATCTTATTTTCTACTATCAGTCTCTCAGTGTTAAACTGCAGTTTTTATTTATTTTTTAATATGTTTAATTCATGAAATAGCAGGTCATCCAAAATGAATGTTTTCTTAAAGACTGTTTCATTGCTTCTTCCAGTGCTCTAAGGGAAAATGGTTAGACATGAACATGCATATGTTCATATCATATGCATATGATATATGCATATCTACGTGTTTTATTTGTAGTGATTGCATAAATGGTTTGGTTATTACTGAAAATTTTTAGAGGAAGCATTATCTATATTACGACTTTACAACTTACTGTATACATGATAGAATTTTGAATATAGGTATTTTCATTAAAAGTTTCCTGCAACTGTTTAATTAGTCTTTTAATTAATTTGACAAAGGAGTGGTGGAGGAAAACCATTTAATATATTTATGAAAATATAATTGCCAAAGAACATTTTAATATTCAATTGTGACAGTAATTTTTTCGTCTTTTGGTGTTACAAGTATCCTCATAATTCAGGCAAAGTTTGTTCTCTGCTACAGTTCCCTTCGCTTCATTTTTCTTGTACAATTGCCAATGAAAATGTACAATTGAAATGTACAATTGCCAATGAAAAAATAAAAGTTTTTCATTTTAATATTTTTTCCATAACAGAATACGTTATTTTGCTCCAGAACACAATTTACTCAGTAAGAGTATAGTATGATAAATGTAACAGGTACTTTGGTATAGAATTACTTGTAAACTGAAAAATATTTAATTTCACAGAAAACTTTTCAACGCCAACATGCTTAAAGAGGACAGCTGTGTTGTAGAAGAAAAGGTGCAGACAAAAATGCCTGGCTCATTAGCTCTTAACAATTCAAAATGTGAGGGATTAAGGAAGGAAACACTTTAGAAGGGGGAGAAAAAAAAAAATTATCAGAAAGAAAATGTTTCTTTAGTTGTGCTTCTAGATCAAGTGTCCAGTTCTTTGTCCACCAATCAGGTACTTGGCTGCCTAGTGCAGAAAGGGGAGGAGAGCAGGACTCTTTATTTTATTTTATTTTATTTTATTTTATTTTATTTTATTTTATTTTATTTTATTTTATTTTATTTTATTTTATTTTATTTTATTTTATTTTATTTTATTTTATTTTATTTTATTTTATTTTATTTTATTTTATTTTATTTTATTTTATTTTTTATGGCTAGATTCAGTCATATGTTTATGTTCTAAACTTCTGCTGAAGAGTTTACCTATGTATTTTTTGTGGATGGTAGATTAGAAACAAATATAATCTCAATACCCAAGATACCTAGTTGACCAACTCTCAGAGAGGTTTTGGAGAGTTAGTGTGAATTTCAGGTTGTTACCACTGCATGTATCCACAGGAAATTTCCTCTGATTATGTTCAGTTACTGCCGAGTAACTGAATAATCAGAGGAGCTGTTGCTCAGATTATCTTCACAGATGATCAATGTCCGTGTTTTTTGAAAATGTCACGTTTTATGTTTCCTTGATTAATAATTACTAAGATACCTACCTACCTCTCTGACATATCTGAGCTGAAAGTAGTGACTGGACATCCAGTAATCATTTATTCTGGTGGGCTGTTGACTTGTGTTAGATATTTAATGCAACAATGTAATGGGGGGAAGGGGAGCATTTTGAAATTTAATGTACCAGGTGTTGTACACTGCTATTTGGATGCAGATCCCTGATGCTAACGCATATTGAAAGAAACATACTACTAAGTCAATAGGCATTATTTTAATCTGATTGCTACGTTGTGATTCTGTTTTATGAATCTGTCAACTTGCTTTTCTGTTTAATAGATCTGCTCAAATATGGCATAATGTGTCTTGAGGCATCCACAGCAAAATTCACAAATTTACTCTGAAGCTTCCCCCCCTTCAAATATCTTTTCTGTAGTTAGAACAGAGGAGACATTGAAGTACCAGTCTTTTTTTCTCTAATTTTGATTTTTATTCACTATTTTGTTGAAAACAAACAAACAAAAAAACAACAGTTTGTTTTTCTCTAGACCTTGTCAAAACAAAACAAAAAGCAAAGAGCACTCTATTTTAGACAACAGCATCATTTTTCTGTATAGAAAAAAACAAAACAAAAAAAACATTATTTTCATGGTGGGGATTCACTATTAGTGAAGAACTGAGGATGTAAGAGTCCTTTCTGTATGGTATATATGTTATAGTTGTACCCTTCAGTGCAGCAGTCCCTCATGTGGTGAAGCAGCTGCTGCTCTTCATAGTCTGCTTTCATATGGCTATGTATGTTAATCACTAGATCCTTCTGAAAACATGCAAAAAACATAACATGTCTAAAGTCCACAGTGGTTCATTACTATTGTAAAGATTTTAGTATACATTTCCCATAAAACATTGCAGGTGACTTTGACTCTGTATATCTAGAATGTTCACTTTTTCTAAGAGTAGTTGATCAAATTTTAATGTTCCTTACTCTGTAGTTTTGATCAAATAGTTTAAATATTAACTGTTCTGATTGAGGTTTAAATTGTGCGAAATAACTCATTTACATCTGTGCAACTGCAAAAGGAGAGACACTAGATCAGAACTTCAAACTCAGTTAACTTTAGAGATTTTAACAACATGTACCTTATTAGGTTCTTTTTCTTTCTGGATTATAACTACAGACAATGAATGATGTGTTCAATCTAGAAAACAATCAATCTACTTCAACCAAAGCAAGTTTTCTCCTCCTTCCTTCAGCAGTGTAGATTTGTGAATGATTGCTGTACGCCTCTGACATGTGATATGTACTATCTTGCATCAAAAGAGATGTTTACATTAAAAGTGAAACTACCGGTGTAGAAGTTTAGTAGAAGACTAACAGATATCTCTCTCAGGTGCCTTCTCTTGAAGTTTTAATGTCTTCTTAGCATAACGAGAATATTATTGCAGGTAGCTGTTATATGCAATTCATAGCCTCAGCACCTGGTGATGTACAGTCTGACTATTTTGCTTATTGCTTTTTTTTTTTTTTTTAATTTACCAGGAGAAACTTTCAGAAGACACTTAGGCTTATAAGAATTAATGGGAATATTTTGATCATATTTCTTATGATTCAAACAATCTATTATATATATTTTATTATGATTATGATTTTAAATGTTTAGAAAAGTTCAGTTTAAGTAATCAGTATGAATCTTGATATTTGTTGTTGTTTCTTATTATTTTCCCAAGCAGCTACAGGCTTTTAGTTACAATCAGCCACTGGTAGTCAACTTTAGCATTATTTCAGTACTAATTTTTGCTAACCAGAATAAATGATCTAGCTCTGATTGTTTGTATATTTCTCAATGTTGACATTTCTTATTGATAACAATAAAAAATAGGGAATTGCTTGTCATAGTTCATAGTTAATAATAACTGAAAATTTATCTTGAGCTGTGTTCGTTGAAAAAATACTGAATTTAACAAATATTCTCCCAAGCAGCTTTCTTAATTTGTAAGTAGTTGTGTTTTCTTAAATGAATAGAATCTTCCAGCTTTCTCAGCAACTTACCTGTTCTAGATGCCAAAGAAAAAAATCTTCAAAAATTCGTGTTCTTAAAACACATCAATTTGTTAAACAAGGGAGTCTTTATTCGTAGTTAGTGAATTTGCTGATTCTTTTGAACACCAAGTTGTTAAAAGTTTTAATGTTGGTAGACTATATCATTCTACATCCATCTCTCTTTACAGATTTGAACTTTTTTTCCCATTTTTTCCAATTCCCATTTTCTTTCAAAATCAACAGTTCACAACTCATTGTTGGATGAACTGATTTAAAGGCCACCCTGTAATTGTATTATCTGAGAGGTAATAAAAATAAGTTAATTTCTGTGATTTTTAAATTCTTTTTTCTTATTAACCTGTAAAATAAAACCAATTTCTTGTAACCTTTGACACTTTAATGTATTTTTTTATATTTTATCTTTATGTTACGATACCATTTGAAATTGCACATGAAATGTCTCTGGGTTTGTTGGTTTGCCTTTGTTCGTATTATAATTTCTCATTTCAGCTTGGAACTATTAGGGTTCAATATATACGTATATATTTTAAAGAAATCAACCATAACTCGTTACTGTCTGGTTTCAGAAATTACGAGTTGAACTTCTATTTTCCTGCACAGAATGTTAAACTAGATCATGCTAATGACAAATGTTGGCCATGCTACCTAATGTCCTGCAGCAAATTTATTTAGTTGTAGTTTCTCTTTTTTTTTTTTTTTTTTTGCTTACTAATGTATGATTATCAGTAGATAACACTTCTAGCTGTCCTTGACCTTCTAACAGGTCAATGGTGGCAAAAACTTAAAAGTGTCTATAACTGTTTTGCATACGCTGCAGTCCTAAATTCACCACAGAAATAGCGGTGATACTCTGAATATGTCTGCCTTCCACTACTGCTGTCAGAGGTGAGCCAACAGAATGAATGCTATACTCTTCAACTGGTTCTGTACAAGGTCAGATAGATTTAAACTAAAGTGTCAATAAATGTAAACTAAGTTTTCCATTGAAAAGGACCGGTAACACCCATAGCCTTGTTCTGCTGCACGTGCTGTAGTGTTGGTCTGTGGCAAAGGGGCACTGAAAGGACCTGTTGTTTCTATCCCAGTCTGTGATTAAAATCAAATAATTCATCCATTTTGGATTTTTATTCTAGGGGCTACAGTAAAAAAAAAAAAAAAAAAAAAGTTAAATAAATCAATAAATAAAGCCTGCATGTATCTTAACGTTATAGGAAACAACCAAGCTCATAAGTCAAGTTTGAGCACGTTAAATCAAGTTAAATCAAAAAAGCTCCAGAATAGTCACATTTTGGTTGTCAGATACAGCTTAAAGCAATTTCCTGCTGATCTAATACTGTAATTCCATAATTGCTGTATAGTTATATTTTAAATAAAATTATTCTCTATACTTAATGATCTTTTCAAAGTGCTTACTATATGCAGGCCTACTTAAAACAATAAAAATCTAAATTAGTCTTTCATGATTGACTTTAAATTGCAACAAAGGTACTCTGTGTTGTGTACAATGTATTTATTCTTTGTCATAGTTACCAACTCTTATTATTCCAAGAGCAGCCGTGGAAATTTTTTTATTGTTGCTTAAGGAGGTCTTTAATATCAAATGAGACTAACCCAGCAATTTATAAGTAGCTTACATCTTGAGAAATAATAGCAGTCTTGGCTCTTAATTCTCAACATATCTGATGATGTCCATTTGTAATAGATCTAGGCAGCAGCAACTGAATAAATGCCAAGTCCACTCAAGCATTCAACTGATAGGCAAATGATACTCTCCAAATTACAGGCCTCAAACTGGGAGGAAGAGTGGGCTTCGCACAGTGGAGTAATGAGATTTTTCATATTCATTGAAGGAAAAACTGGCCATAGCGAAGTCAGTGACAAAATTTCCCCCAGAACTGGAACCTGAAGTTCTGTTTGTTTAATGAAAGAAGAACAGTGGTAAAAAGTCTTAAACTTGAACCAATTCATCTCCAAGCAAATTTTCTGTGTGGTGGTACCTGTTACTGAATCTAGTAATCTCTGTCTGTACGTATTTGCTGTGCCTTAGTTTTACCTTGCTGAACAGGACTCTGCTGTAGTCTGCAGGTCATTGAGGTGCAATATCAGCATCTTGAAACCAAGGCAATGAGCTGTGCAGGCAGGAAAGCAATGTCATCCTGAGCTCAGCACTATGATAACAAAGCCACATTTTTTTTGACCATGGTTGGGTTACATACGGCTGTCAGTTACCAGTATGTTTAAAAACTACCTGAACAGCCTAGTGGTCCAGCTGGCCCAAACAGAATACAAAAGTTTCTCACAATTCCACCGTACCATGCTAATCTTTGTGGTAATCACTGTTGAAGAATTGAGACTTCTAGTTTCTTTTACTTTTTTTTTTTTGTGACCACCAAAATTTATATATCACTGTGATATATGTATGCACATTTATCTGTAGTTAATGATGTTATTTCAGAAAAAAAAATACTTCTAAGAGCACTGCCAACAAAGGGCAGAAGGGAAACATGCCTGAAATTGCAGTTCATTAACATAAAATATAGCACTATGTGAATGATAACCAGAAAATTATTAAAAAGAAAGAATTTTGACAAAAGAATATATAAAACATTGACATAATTTCACACCATAAATATTTCTCACTGCTTCTACTAGAATATCCTTAAGACCATTATCAGTGAACATTTGAATAATTATTTTTTTAATATATATATTTTTTATTTTTAAGGCAACTGATGCATTATTTTCAGACTCTTTCTAACCAAGTACTGATGCCACTGACAGTGTAAATGGTTCCACAAATTTTGCAAGCAGTATAGAACAGTGATGCCATTATTAGGGTAACAGTTATTTCAAAGTCTCAGATGCAGTGGAGAAAAGGTTCACAGCTGATGATATTTGACAGTTCTTTTCAGCTGTAGGCAAAGGTGCTGATGGTCAGTGCATCCACTTACTTCAAAGATCCTTCCTGTTTTATGATTAACAAGCAAAATTATAACTGAATAGATTACTGCCTAGCATCTCTCAGAGTCCATGAGCTTCTTTTCTTGAAAGGTCCTCAATCACCATACAGAAAACAATGCACATTCTTGTTTTGTAGATTTTGTACGCAATGCAACACATTTTGTTGTTTGTTTTTGTTTGTTTGTTTTTTTTTCAAAATTTAATGTGATATTTCTTTAAGCAGGAAGATTATATTTTTTATTTTCTTTCTATGGTCTGTAGTTTATGAAGTGTCCTGATTGAATAATTCTCAGGTAGTACTGCATTCATTCACTTTTGAAACCAAAAAGAAAAAATGAGTTTTGATTGTGAATAATGCCAACAAAATTGTTTAAACAACCACCACAATGTCTATTGATCACGTTGGCATTTCCTTCCTCTTCAGAGGACCAAGTAGTTGGAGCAGACAACAGAAAAGTAGGGATGGAATTCTGTACTGAAGTGAGCAAGAATTTTACTGCTGATTTCAGTATGATAGGAATTTTTTCTGAACATCAGAAAATATATCTGGATCCTGTGTCTTAACAGCTGGTTAACATTAAACTAGCATTTCAGTGTAATTGTAATCTTTTGCTTTATATCTAAAAGCATGACCTCAGATTTTATTTTAAGAAGTAAGGATTTTTTTAATTACATTTGTCTTGGGCTGAGGCCACCAAAAGAGAAACCAGATTACTTTTTCTTACTTTTTCTCTCTACAGAAATTCATATCTGGCTTTAAAAAGCCTCATGCACATGTGTTTAGAGATCAAGCAAATGTTCTTATGTGCTTCACCACACATCCACTTTGTCCATTCTTGGAGGCTGAGTACTGAGCTAGATGAGTCTGACGTACTGTTGTCACTGTTAGTTTTTTTTCATAACCTGCACAGACCATATCTTGTCAGAGGTCGTAAAGAAGTTGGTTCCAGTATTTATAGGCCATATCCATTTCACAAGAAGAAAATGACAGTTTACCTGGCTCAAGTAAACAGTGGAGTCTCATAAATAGTAATATTACTATGCTGTTTTGTAGGGAACAGAGCAACTTCTTAATAGGATTCACAACTTGTGCATTGTAAGTTTACCCATATGGGATGTGAGTAGGTGATTTATAGATTTCAGGAGGATCTTTATCATGCATATTTTATTTCCTTGTCCTTCCATAAAAATAAAGTCTTTATTTTCTTAAACATGAAATGTGCAGTTAGAAGTGGTCAGATTTCTCATTACCATTTAAATTCAGTGAACCTAAAGCATCTCATGGATCAAACGGGGAGAAAGCATACCACAAAAATATCGCTGTCTTCTTTCCACAGCATCTGTGATAAGGTTCTTCTGGAGACAAGACTTTAGGCTTGATAGAGTTTGGTCTGACCCGAAGCTGCCGTTCTTATGCATGACTCTGCAGCCATAGAATTGGCATTGTTAATGATGGGAAGTTACTGTTTTGCTGCATTTGTTGTAGTCAAATTTTTCTTTTGCCTCTTCCCGTCTCAACTAAGCTTGTTCTCCCTGCAAGAGGAAGTTAATTGAGTCCTTTAGTTTTTCTTCATCTTTCCTTCATCTTTCAGGTTTTCATCAGATTGAAGCCTGTTTTTCCTTTCTGATGGGCTCAAATTGTAATGCATACCATAGTTCTGATGGCTACTAGAGCATTCCAAAGGAACGCTGTACACTTCCTAGATGCCGCAGGATGTGTACAGGTAGCAGAAAAAAGCACAGAGCTGTTTGGAGACCAAGCATTCATCTTAACAGAAGAAATGCCATACATTCTGCTGGAGAAAGTTTATAGACTTATGAAATCTTAAGTGCCAACATTATAAATGTAGAATCCCTCAAAATTATATTTGGTGTTACAGCAAATGGTGAAAGCTACAAGGTCTCTACTTGCCTTGCACATTAGCTTCACTGTTTGCTTTGATTTATTTTTTTTTAACTTATACAGGATCTTCTGTTGCCAAGCCAAGTAAGTTAGTTTCTCTTTTTCAGTGACTTAACTGTCAAATTTTTATTACCTCTGTGAATGACTAAGGAAGAGCACTTTAAAAGAGTTCAGGAGAGTTATTCAATGCAGTGGGTCAAATGACAAGTATCTTATAATTTTAGACTTTGTTCAGTTTAACTGGAAAGGCTGTATAGATGAGGAACTTTGTATTTTGGTGTTTACTGACAGGGTATTTTACATCAGAGAAACATAGTTTAAACTTTCCAAAAGGGATATGCTGTTGCTAGGTTCAACTGGATTGTATCTACATGCATGGACTCTGATCTGAAATGGGAAAAAGGCAACACTGAGGTTAGAATCCAGTCTGCTCAGAGAAAACCTGTATTATTTTAGCACATGAGTCAGAATAGGTTAAAAAACAAAATGAAAAAGGGAAACCTTTTTTGGTGGAAATTTTTCCATTTTTTCATTAATTATATCTTGAAACTTTTGTCTTGAAAGAAGGATGCCAACCTCTGGAAGTCTCATTTTCTTTTCTGTAGAAAGTTGGAAGTTTACTAATGGTAAACTTCTGCATATTTACTTAATAACTGCTTTATAAAGAAGCATTTTATTATGATAGTCAGTTCATCTTCAGCATTGCAGTTCTACATCTCCC
Source organism: Anser brachyrhynchus (assembly GCF_964034855.1). Classification (NCBI taxonomy): domain Eukaryota; kingdom Metazoa; phylum Chordata; class Aves; order Anseriformes; family Anatidae; genus Anser; species Anser brachyrhynchus. Next base: position 28,217,474 of record NC_137698.1, read on the forward strand.
CTGAAGAAGGGCATTAAATCTATCCCTTAAACTAAGAGAACACCCAGAGTGTATTTCTTTTCTGAATGTTGTCATGCTTTGCAGAATAATTCACTGACCATTATTAGTTTGCTCTGGAGCTATTTCTTCTTATACTGAACAAGCTGTAGTCTCTATTTCTGGACTACAGGCTTGGGGTGAATGAATACTGGCCATCACATAAAGGGTATATTTGAACTGTCAAATATTGTAGCTCATTGGTTTGCTTCTTGGTTCTTGTCCTTGGTTTGCCCTGGGTTCTAGCATTTAACTGATTGTGTTTAAAGAATCAACAGACTCTCTGTTGGCATGAAGTATCCATTCCCCTTTCAGGTATGCCTCTGAGAATAGTTTTCTCCATGAAGTGCTTGCTGTAGACTGAATGAAAAAGCAGTATAGTTCTTTATCTTGCAAAGTTTCCCAGTGCACTGGTATAGGCACCCTCTAACATTTTCACACATCTATGTGCCACACCAGTATGTGCTTCTCATATCCTTCTTACGTAGTTATAAAACAGAACTTTCAAAAAAAATTTTCCTTTCCTCTCCAAAAATAATAGTTGTAATTCAATGGGGTCATTGTTGGTAGTGCAGGATTTTTGGTTTTAAAAAGATGTATAGGCATGAACACACCAAGGCTAAATAAATTTCTGTCTTTCTGAATATTAATAGATAGCTTATAAAAATTCTCTGAACTTCATCAGACATTCACGAACAATCCATTTAGCGTTCAGTGTATAGACTAGCAAAATATAATTGCACTTAGCTAACATATTTTCATGTATGCATGTGTAAACATTTTGGTTATTTGTACCCTAATCATATATTTTTAAAACCATTACTTTCTTCATTGATTCTTCAACTTCTGATTACTAAATTTGTGTGAAGACACAGCTGCAGATTACATTTAGTTGAGTTCTGTTTTCAGTGAGCTGTTGGCACAGTGTAGTAATTTTTGCATCTCACGGTGCATGTGATTCCTGTGCTGGGGGAGTGGGTCCTGCTATTATATTATCAATGTAATGGATTGACTGCCATAGTTTTCTTCAGTAGTACAGAAAGAGCTTGTCTTGTCTACCTCTGATGGCTTTTAAAGGCACAAATAATTCGGTAAATTGAAGTGATTCTATTCTCAGACCTCACTGACAGGTCCACAGAAAACTGTAATGTACAATCTTATGTGACTATGGATAATGTTAGTGGTTAAGCATTCAAGAAGAGCACACAAGAAAACAACACATACAAAGTGATTTAAAACATTAGATCACAATCTAAATACAAAAAGAAAATTGCTTCAATACCAACCTTAAATTTGTCAGACATTACCAGGATCCAATGTGATGCAAAATTCCTGTATGCCAGACACTCGCAGAACACATTTTAGTTAACTTCTATTACTATGTGTTTTAGTCTAGTCTTCACTTCTGCTGTCCTTTCTTGCAGACAAAAAGGTGTAAACCAGTGGGCAGTCCTATCAAGGCACAGTGGTAATTTTCTCTTACAATAGGAAGGCCATCCGTTCCTTCCACCCAGTGTGCTAGACCTTTGAAGCCTCTAATCAGCATAGAATTTTTCTGATTTCTGGTTAGAAGTATAGGAATAAGACAAATAATTCATATTTATTTTTGTTTTCTTTACATAGAGCATTATCTGTTTTTTGTTGTTGTTGTTGTCTACAAGGTTGGAAAAACTTTGTATCAAATACAAAAGAGATAATTATGGGACGCTGTCAGTCTTGATCTTGAAAGGAAGAAAATGTCCTGACTTTATACCAATGCTGTACAATGCTTTCAGGAAGCCTTGAAAATGAATTTGGAAAACTACCTCATCTTTGGGAATGGGTTGGCTGGAAAGCTTTCGCCACTAAAATGATTGCTGTTCTATCCCTATTTGATACTTTTGGTATCTTATATTATATGAAATATTAGATTCAAAGGAATACAAAAAAAGTTATGGGCATGAAAAAATCTTGAAAGATAACATATTATAGTGGACTGCCCCCTTGCTATTTTTTTTTTTGCTATCTAGCTTACTAAGTGTGCAATTTACAAATTAACAATATAATCCTCAGAAATTAATTGCTCAAAAAAGCAGAGCATGATGAGAAATTATAACCAACACTTAAGGTTAGTAGTAGTTAGCAAAGGAAGCCATATGTATTGACTGCCCTCTAGAAAATAAATTAACAAATTACACAGTAGAGTTGGGATACTTCTGACAGATTAAGGAATTACTATCATCTTATTTAATTACAATGCTTTAGGAAGTTTACGTATTTTAAGTTGAAAATAGTATTTTAGCGCATAAATTCTGTATTTTGTAGTTACTACTATTTTTTCTGCACTCAGAAGTGGTCATTATATTTAAATCTGGAGTCTTTAAAATTGTGAGGACACAAGAAAATCAGTTTTATTTTTTGAAAATGTAATTTAATTGAAATCATTTTAAATTTTATGAAACATTAATCATGCGCAGAATGTCTGTATGGAACATTAATTTGAGACAGTAGGAATAAGCAGCTGCAGTTCCCTGATATGGTATCTACAGCATTTATATTAATTATCTCATAACAGAGACTAACTGAAGTAGAAAATTCATTATGTTTAGTAAAATAGTAAGGAAATCAGAATGCTTTTATTCATTAATTTCAAGGTATCTTCCTAAAATCATAGGCCCTAGAGGTAACAGATGGCTAATAAACTCCATCAGCTTATAGAAATGGAAATATATATATGAAGCTTTTCAATTTACAACTTTTTTTTTTTTTAAGTTCGGATTTTACACATGGGACTGTGAAAAGATAACTTAAATGATTGTCCCGTCCTTTAGTTATGAGCTTGAAGGGCTTTTTGTCCTTCAGACAAATATATTGTGTTTTGGCAAACGCATTTATCTTTACCATAAATTGTGCTTTGCATTTGTGACAGAGATGATACTGAGGTAGAAACGCTGCTATTTATTGCAGGAATTGTTAGACCATTGGCCTACTTCTGGTATTCTTAGACGTTCAGAGTCCCCAGATGAGGACTAACCCTTAGTCTGGAGCCTGGCATTTTCAGTTTGAAGAATCAGTTACTTAGGGTTAAATTCACAAACGTGTGCAGAATGGAAGCCTTACAGAGCACTAATTCTGGGTAGGTGTCTTTTATATAATGTTCCAGTTTACTTTAATAGATGCTGTGTTTAAAGGCAGCACTGAATTCTAATGCCAGTATTAGGGTTACCATATTTTCACACTGGGCTCTCTGGAAAAGAAATACATTTATATGCACTACTGGATGTGAAGTTTATCAGTGCATCTCAGGGGCATTAGATTTACTGTTCAGCCATACAGTAGTACCTGAATGGTAGGTAATGCATTGAAAGAGCATCAGGCTCTCTAAGCATCAGCTGTGAAGTGCTCTAAATAAGCATTCTCACCATTGAATTGGAATTGCTGCTATAACCAGTATCTGGATGTCTAGCAATCCTGGACAGCTGGGTGCGATCTCCAAGTTACAGCATGGAAAAAATGCTCTTGTACTTTTGGGAGAAAACAGTTTAGAGTTATGAGATTGTAGTATATTGTTGATTTTAAAGAGGGATAGTCTTCTGTATAGTGAGGAACCTTCATGTGAACGGCACGATAATCACAGGACACGAATGACTGGACACTGCCCTAAGCAACCTGGTGTAATTAGACCTGCTTTTAGCATGGCTAAATGACTTCTGGAGTTCAATTCCAGCCTAAATTATTCTGTGATCATCTGTAATGATTCCAAGACACAGAGAAAGCTGGGATGATCAGAAGTCTTGCTTTAGTACACACTCTTTGTTAAATTGCCCATCTCAGGTAGGAGTAATTCCTAGTTCGCTGTAGGAGGGTGTTGATGTTATCCTGTTTTTTGCATTGTCCATGTGTTCTCTGTAAGTTTACTTTTTGTTATTTTATTATGTACATGAATCTCTAAATATAGTCCTGCCTGAATGCATGAGATTGTATGTGCTGGGGATACTTCTTTTGCAATTGTAGATATGTGTACCTTGAAACACCTGATGGCGTTGTGGTAAGCACAAACATATCATGTGGTAGCCAAGTACTACATTCTGCCTTGGAATTCTGCCTTCTTTCAGGGCAAGGTTCTTCATATCTCACTCTGAAACAAAGGTTAATCTTTCTTCCACAACTTAATCCCATTGGCTGCTAAAACTTTACAGTCAGTAAATCGTAATTTTCAGGCTAACTGGCCATTAGCAGATTTGGGAGCAGAAGAGAGTTATGGTATGATCCGTTATGTAAAGACTTAAGAAAAATTCTGGCTGTGGGACACAGAAGATAGATCAGTGGATCAGTTTTACACTCAAAATACCATTAAATTGTATTTTAATAATTTCTTTAGGTTTTTATAGCTTCCTTCACAATTGTCAGGCCTTCTGTTCTTAGATTTTAATTTTGAACTGAAGTCTGCTGCTGAAAATGTAGGTGAAAGTATCTCTTCCCAAAGTAGACAGAGACACAGGTTCTGTCTCCAACCTCATGGTGCCCTGCATTATTGTGAATGATGCTACATAGTGTGGGGTGTGTTTATCACTTTTTTTTTTCCAAATCACGTTTTGACCCTTCATTTAACAAAAATTACTCCATAATGCAATTATGTGCTTTTTATGTGCTCTTTAATGTGCTTTTGTCAACATAGTAATGATTTACACTTGTTGAATTACAGATAATTTTATGTGTGTGTATACCTATATAAAAAGTGTATACTGTTAAATTACCTTATTTTCTGTTATGTCAGAAAGCTTAAAACTGGTTTAAATATGTTAGAGAATTCAATTCACTACATTAGTCCCAAAATATGTTCTGCATGTGTTTATAGCTTTCAGTAGCACTATTTTTACTTCTTCATCAATTAGCTTGAGTTGAAGGCACTGAAAGAACATATACTGATTAGCATTTTCACATATTCTGCTTCCAATCAGTAAATTATATTCAAATGCCAACACAAATTGTAATATTTACTGTATGTGAAAACAAATTGAACAGTTGGTTCCACCTAATATTTAAATAATATTTATTATAAAGAAAGACATTTCTGGATTGGGTACCTACAAGTTTTCAGATCTGGTCATGTTTTTGCATAGCCATGTAAGTTGTTTTTAAAGGACAGTCAGTTTTTATTACTTCACATGATAGGAGACTCCAGTAACCTTTGAGCTGGTGACTTCATTTTACCCCATACTAATTCTCTTAATGGCTGCTAGAATTGATTGTAATAGCAGGAATCCCTTACATTGGCATTAGACAAAAACAGAAGTACTTCCTGGCAGGTTCCTGAGTGGATTCATGTGATTTAATATGCATTTTTTGATTACTGTCTAACCTTTTATGACCTTTACTGTCTGTCTTTCACCATTAAAGATTCATCTCCTAGTCTATCAGGTGAAATAATAGTCTGAATAGATCTGAATTACTTCATCATGACCTATTTTAAATCAGCACAGATCAATGCATACAATGTTTTCAGCAACATGTATCTTTTCAAGTTGATCACTGGGAAGAAAAGTCCCTAAACATATTCTAAAGTGCATTAATTAATACAATTTTTCATAATATAGCATAACCTTGAGCAAGCACATTTCATTGGTGAATAGCGTTCTAGTGAACAGAGCATTAGGCTGATCGCCTTTGCTAGAGAGTACAATGTTTATTCACAAGCATCCTTGTGGCTGGTGCTGTACTGAGACAAGCTAAATCAAAACCAATTTAGATGTTTTCAGTAATTATACCTGATTTTTTTGTGACCTAAAGATTTTACCTAAGGATAGCTTAGAGTTAGTTTGTACAGCCCAGGGTTACTTTGTGCAGCCCAGCTTCTCTGAAAAAAAATTATATATATATATATATTTGTTTGTAACTGTGATAATGTCTCAGTGTTATTTGCCACTTCTCATGACTTTCAGAAAGCTACTTCTTAGACTGAAGTGTTTTTTAGGTCCGTTCATCTGAATGTTTGTGGAAAGCTGAAAAAAACCTTACTGATCTGTTTCTCAGTGGGAATTCTTTATTTTACTATTTTAAAGATTATTTTGCTGCTACTTTCCTTTTTACATGTCAGTATCACAGAAAGGTTCTTACATGTCATAGAATTATAGAATCAAAGAACGTCAAAACAGGAACAAAAATTTGAAATGTGGTTAAGTCATTTTAGAAATTATTAAGAATCTTCAGTTTGTCTGTATATGTATGGCTGATATCCTGTCTCCCAAACGGATATGGTAACCTCTAACTGTAGACATTTCTGTACTACTTTAAGGATGTTTCCCCCCCACTAATACCCTGTGCTGAACCCAATGATCTTTTGACGTCCCTTCCAACCTCGGCTGTTCTGATTGTATTGATTCTATGTGTTCCTTACGTACTTATATAAATCTGTTTTCTGTTCCGTCATTTTCCAGTATAAAATATCATGTTCTGATAAGGTCTCTCTTTTTTTTTTTTTTTAAAATCTTTTAATTCTCATTATAGGATAGTATTGGCCTTTTTTCCCTGCAAGCACTACATATATACATATATATACACACATCTTATGAAAATAATTCTTATATATACATATATAAATAAATATTGAAAAGCATTTCAGAAACATAAAACAATCTTATGAAAATAATTCTTATATATATACGATTCTTATTGATTAATGTATATATACGTATATATACAATTCTTATATATATACATATATATATATAGGAATTATTTTCATAAGATTGTTTTATGTTTCTGAAATGGTTCAATAAATATAACATAATAGAATATTTAGAGAGGATCATATGCAGGAGTAACCGTAAAAGTGAATGAATACTGGCAGATACAGTGAATTAACCTTAAGTAATTCCACCAAAACCACCTAACAGGCATCATAAAATGAGAAATACGTTCTTAATTTTCTTCTGCTGCTATTTTAGTCTTAGCATAGCTAGATCTTGAAAAGCGTTCTGAAAAACAGGAAGTATACTGAAATCTGAAATTTAATTTTTCAATGGAAAATTCCAAAGTAGAGAAAAGGGGAGAGGGGAAGGAGGGAAAACAAAAAAAAAAAAAGAAAAAAAGAACAAGAAAAAAAAATCTCTCGAGTCAAAGTAAAATTGCATGATTGGTTAGTGGTTATTTAACTTACTCAAAATTTCAACATATTTTAAGCATCCCCTGGAAATGAAATGATTGATAGAAATTTTCATGGCAAAAATTCTAATTTGCTGGCTGGTTCTACTATTTAAATCTTCTTCTGGGATGTTAGTAAATGAAATGAATGTTCTTTGATAAAAAAAAAAAAAAGTGATACTCAAATATTGAAATATTAGATGTTGTTCTAAACCCATGATTTAACTCATCGATGAGAACACTGTTTGTCCATGTAAATTATTAAGTGTGCAGATCAGTGTAATTCTGCTGCATTTCTCATGTATATTTCACATACAGAAGACATCTGCTTTTACTTGACATATTAGAAGTGTCATGAACTGAAAATTCACTGTGCATTTAAATTGGTAATACAGTAAATGTAATTACCTGCTGTGTTGAGAGCTGACTCCAGCACTTGAGTAGCTATGGGGTGTAAAATAGGCAAATGATAGTTATAATCAACTTGTTTTGCATTGCCTTGATTTTTGAAGATGATCTATTCCCATGATAAAATTATCAAAATAATTAAAATTAACCAAAAAATACGATAGTTTTCTCGATCTTTGTTTTGATATAGAAACCATAATTTAAAGCATCAACCAAAGTTTGGGAAAAAAGGTTATTAGAAGTTGAAGTTGGAAGAATGCCCCTAATCTGAGATCTGATATGGGATGTGTGTGATGCCCAAAATGTGCTGTAGGTACATTCCATTTTGAAAGGAATATAATTCACAAGAGCACAGAAAATTACATTTTAGGTCATATTGTACGTGGCAGTGGCTAGTACCAGATGTTGAAACAGCAAGCCATATCTTATTCTTATACATAGTCATTAAAGAAACACTCTTTGCTTTTATTAGTGCTTAATGAGTTTAGGAGATGATTATCTTCAGTATGTCTTATGTATCTGGTTCTGCAAAATGGAGGATTCATACATTATCTCCATCATGCAATTGTCATGTGCTACTTTCTGTTAATATTGTTCAATCTGAGCTTTTACTTATAGCTGGCACTCCCTCATGTGCTCTTATATGCATATATGTGTGTGCGTGTGTGTGAGAGAGAGTTCTGAGAAACATGCTCATATGCTGCCTCTGAGTAGGACAACTCAGAATCAGAGGTTAATCAACACAGCACTGCACATGGACAAGTTAGACGAAGATGAAAAGAGCCAGGTCAGTGCACCACACTAATGTAGCTGTGCTGTTTCTGGGACTTGTGGTATTGTTACACAGCATTGTGCAGAGTAGATAAATGGAAGTGGTTAAATAGCAGGCTAGATACCCCTAATGATTATGCTTTATTCCAAACCCTTTGATTCAATTGTAAAAGTCTTTCTGTTAAACCCAGGGAGGGTAGTTAGAGGAGAAAACAACATTATGCTATTTCTGCTGTAATGAGAGGGGAAATTAAAAAGGGGCAGGGTGTTCCAAGTTAATGTCAGATTCTTTATGCTAGCCTGTCAGCTGGTGCAAGAGTGGTAAGGGAAGGTGTCGTTGTTGTAGCAAGTGTAGAAGTCCCATGAGTTTGAATTATGATGTGGAGTCTTGGCTCGGGAGACCACTTTCATCTGGTTGTCACAGTATGACAGTTTTGAATATATATGCCTGTGGGTCGTTAACAATTTTTTTCTCAGTTCTCTATTGAATTATCTGAAGAAAAAAAAATGGTTCCAGTACACAAGAAAAAAGCACAATATGGGTTTAAATAAAATGTCAGTTTGTTCATAATATATGCAAATGTATGTATATATTCCACCTAAGTCTTTCATGGAGAGAATCAAAGTCCTAAGAGAGATGTTTTAAGCAAAGGATGAATAAACAAGTGCAGGGATGCCTGCTGTTTTAAAGGCATTGACAGTTGTTGACATAATGACATGTTTCAATCTTACTCAAATAAAAATAGGTGTTTCACAGTGTTTGATTTAATAAAGTGTGCTGAAGGCAATATCACCAAACATTATAGATTGCTACATAATAAAGGTAAAGCAAGTTGAACTAGAGATTTATTTTCAAGAACATTGCTGTGAAGCTTTGCTGCCTTAGGTTACAAGCTTCTCAGGTTGTAGCTTAGTCAGTTACTAGCAGACTCGGAAAATGATCCTGTTTTAGAATATGGACTATAGAATAGAATATTTCAGTTAGAAGGGACCTTCAAAAATAATCTAGTCCAACTGCCTGACCACTTAAGGGCCAACCAAAGATTAAGACGTTACTAAGGGCACTGTCCAAATGCCTCTGAACACTGACAGGCATGGGGCATCAACCACCTCACTGGGAAGCCTGTTCCACTGTTTGAGCACACTCACAGTAAAAACATTTTTCCCAATGTCCAAGTCTGAACCTCCCCTGGAGCAGTTTTATGCTGATATCATTTGGAAACTACACCTGTTGCCAAAAGTTGGTGGAGGTATTTTGTTACCTAGGGAAGCAATTCATCCAATGCCTTTTTGCTAGTTGCCTTCCTGCTGCTTTTGCAGTCTTCCAGGTTCTATTACTTCTCTCACCTTCTCCCAGCTTCTCTCAAACACCTGAAATGGGAAAACAGATTTCTGGAATGGATATTTCCAAGCACACCTTTTCTTTGCCATCTTCTCGAGCAGCTTAGTAGGCTTTGTGTCTGCACAGCTCTACTACATGTCTCTTCTGCTGGCCGCAGTACTAACTACCAGTACTGTACAACACTTCAGCCAGTCTGTTACCTGTCTGTAGCTCTTGATGCTACAGATAGCCTCTTCAATTTTGTGTGCTTTTTCTGCCTTTGCTGTTTCTGGTCAAAGCCATCCTTTTGATCACCAATGTGTCGCACTGTTGCCTGTTATAGTTATGTGCTCATGATCCTTGGCTCGCAAAACTGTGTTCAATCAAATAAGCTTTCAGTACACTTTTGAAGGACCGTATCTGTCAACCCTGTTTCCTCTTTTCACACTCCAGTGTAGGGAATCAAGTGGGGTGTTCCTGCATTATCTGTCTAAATCTCCAATGTGTTTTGGTAGGGCTGACTGTACTATTGCCTCAATAAACATAACAATGAACCTCTGTCCTGGGACTCTGTCATGCAACCTCTACATCCCACTACAGCAGGATGTGAAAATATCTGTATTAGAACTAGTTGTTTGCAGTAGTTTGAAAGGGATATTGTTATTTTATATATTGTTGATGATATTGATGTATAATTGCATTATACATCATAATTTTATTTTTGAGGACCCCAATTGGGCTTTGAAGGCCTAGGCTAAATAATGAAAGTAAATTTTATGAAGGAAAGCAAGCTGTGGAACAAACATGTTTATATTATTTTACATGTGCTACGTTCTTGAAGCATAATTTGAAAAGTTGTATTTGGCACTCAGGGGAAAAGCATTTAACATTTTGCATTTTGTTTTCCAGTATGCAGTGACCTCGAATTCAGGGAGGTTGCAAACAGGTTGAGAGACTGGTTTAAGGCGCTTCATGAAAGTGGAATTCAGAATAAGAAGACTAGGATTATTCAGAGGCCTGAAAGAACCAGTAAGTGATTTCTACTTATGTTATTTGGTGATCCCTTTGAAACTTTTCCATACTTCTGTATTTCTGTTGCTAATACTTGCCTTACCTATGTGTGTTTTAAAGAGGCCATACCTTTGTGCTTTCCTAAGGTTAATTTTGTATTTATGAAGCAAACCCATATGGCTTAGTAAGGATATATGATGTTAACTTTAAACTTTCAAAGCTGTTTGGCAAGACTTTTACTCATAGAAAATATGTGGCAGCTACCAGTCACAAAGCTATCATTTAAACCTTTATGTATGTGAGAAAATGAGGGGGAATGGGCTAAAGTTTTGCCAGGGGAGGTTCAGGTTGGATATTAGGAGGAATTTCTTTACTGAAAGGGTTGTTAGGCATTGGAATAGGCTGCCCAGGGAATTGGTTGAGTCACCATCACTGGAAGTCTTTAAAAGACGTTTAGATGTAGAGCTTAGTGATATGGTTTATTGGAGGACTTGTTAGTGTTAGGTCAGAGGTTGGACTCGGTGATCTTGGAGGTCTCTTCCAACCTAGATGATTCTGTGATTCTGTGAAAAGTGACAGTAGATATGTGCTTGATAATTAGCTAAATAATTAGCTTGATAATTAGAAAAAAGAAAAGAAACAAGTAGGGGTTTTGAGCAACTTTTTCATAGAGAAAAGGGAGTTGCAGAATGGCTAGCCATGAGAAATAATATAGGAGCTCTAATTATGTGTGACCCATGATTGCTAGTTGATGTCACTATAAGTACTCGTACAGAAAAACACATGAAAAGGAAGCTTGTATGTAAAAAGCAATTTTCAAAGATGTACTTCGTATTGGAAAAGACTAAGGAGTACTAATGAATTTGAAACAGTAGGGGGAATAATTGTTTTTTAAATATCACAAATATGTAAACAGACTTTTCGTTGTAGAAAACAGTAAAGTTTTTGAAAGGTTTTTTAAAGTTTTAAAATATAGTTATCAAATTTGTTTAAAATAGCAAATTTATTTAAAATGTGCAATATTAGTTTTAAGAGCGACAACCTACTCTGGAGGAGAGTCAAATTAGATTTTGTAAGTCTTAAAACTCTACCTTACGTTCATATGAAGAGCAAACTATGAATTCCTCCAGAGAACAAATTTCACAGAACTTGGCCACCACTGGCTGATTACTTTAATTCCTTCATTATTAACATTTTAAGTGTTTGAGACATTTTAGCTTTTGCCTGATTGCTATTCGTAGCCAGCCCCCCCCCCCCCAGTTTATTTATTTGTTTTAATTGGAGTCATCATTTCTTTTTGTGATTTTTTTCATGATAAAATTATAATTCTGTAAAACACAACTAATTAAAGATGATTCTGTCTTATCTGGGAATTACTTCTCTTACCACTGAGAAAAAACTCTTTCTGAAGTATGGTGGTAATGCAAGAATGTTAGGTGGTAGTATAGGGATGTTACTTTTTCTTGATCTTGAGAAAAACATATTAAGAAAATATATTTCCAGTTTATGTTCTGGATGGTGCACATAACTGCCATGTGTTGTTCTTCTCATCCAGTAATGAAATCAACAGAAATACAAACTGTAAAGCTCATTAAATAAGCTTTTACTGTGTGGTAACAATAAAAAAAAAAAGTATCTAATAATATAGCTAATGTTAGCTCATCACTCAGTTAAAGCTCAGCTCTAGCATCGAGTACTTTTATGTACCTGTACATTTTATACTCACATTTGTTTTATAATTTGTTTGCTAATTTTTATTTTATAATCAAAATTATGGACTGTATTTAGACTAAAGATCTAAGACTTTTAATAGGTGTGACTCTAAAAGTATGAGTCCTTTACATTTTTGGACCTTGTGAAGTTTTTGACGTAGGAATCTGTTGTATGTTCAGGCTGGTTGGTTTGTTTTCAAACTTAAGTGGTCACAGAATAAAACAGTGAAGTTTGGAAGATTGAATATTTTTTACCTAATATAGATTTTATGTCTAGTACATCCTAAATGTTCATGTTTATGAACAAAGAATATTATGTTCAATGCAGAAAATAATAACCATGTGCTTGGATTATGTAGATCAAAGCAGTTGTGAGATACCTGGGTGTGTTTAACATAGGTTGGTCAATTGCATAAAACTTTGGTCTGGGAAGTCTGTGAGTATTCACTTCTGTAGCAAATATTATGATCCAATTCAAAACGTTAGTGTCTGTGGGGATCTTTCCTACCTGACTTGATCTTATAAAGGAATCTTTCTAAGGCAGGTAGAGAGATTTATTTGCCATTAAAAGCCTTTAGAAGAGGATCTTATCTTCAAATACAATTATTGCAATTGAGGGAAAAAAAAGTTTCTGGCCCAGTTTTCAGAATTTCCTTTTGGGAAGCCTTCATAGTCATGAATTTTTCTCCTTTGACATTTTAAAGAATTCACACATGGTTTACAGGTAACTGAAATTCAGGAACGATTTAGACTGGATCCCACCCTACCAATTTTTTGAGAGGCAAAAATGGTTGATTTGGATGGCTAAGAATAGTCTTTTCAGGGCTCTTTTTATTTGACAGGTAAGGAAGTAAAAGGTGTGGAAAAGTCTGTTTGTGTTGCACTACAGTATTTAAACTCCCTGTGAACATGGTACTGTCAGAAATGTTTGACTGACACTTGTAACATGGTACCAGAAATCAATCACAAATATCTAGAATGTAGTACAAAATATTAATTCAAGACAAAGCTGGTTTTAAATTTGGCTTTCTGTTTTGAGGAATTATACCTCATCAACCTTAAAACAGAGATAGCATTGTTATAAGAATGTTGAGAAGTTTGCTAATTGTTATAGGAATGCTAGGTTGGAAATGTGGAGTTGTGATGATAGGCTTTAGCATGTTTGTTTTCTTTTTACTAAAATGAGCCAAATCAAATTTAAGAAAATGCTTTCATGTTAGGTGTTCAGATTGCCTAATATTTTCTTCTTTTGGACAAAATTGCAGAGTTTCACAAAGACATTTGAACAATGACTATTCAGAGTGTAGTTTTTCAGTACTACAATCAGTTACTCAAATTGCTTATATCTAATTGTGAAACAAATGTTTTCAAATATAAATGATCCTATTTTCTTGATATTTATTCAGTTTTATAGTTGGCCAGTACTTACTTGATCTAATTAATTTGACAGTCTACTGACTGACAAACTGACAAACTGGCAAACTGACAGTCCTTCTGTAGACAGAAAGGGATTGAATGAATATACAATCAGTATTTCATGGTAAAATATTGGTATTTCAATTGGTATTACCTTTTTGGATTTAGGGATATAAAAACTGTTTAAAAACTGATTTGGTTAATGCAACTCTGTATTTTTTCTGTTTTCTGTACATTTCTGACCTTGAAAGCTCCTCATTTTGAGGCAGCAAAAGATACTGTAATTAACAACATTCCTGTGGTTTAGAAGAAAATACTGGATCTCTATGTCCCTGTAAAAACACAAACTAAAAATGAAAAAGAATGATAATCATTCAGCATGGTAATATCCTTTCTAATACCATTAATAAATTCTTACAGTTGTTTGTCAAGAGCTAACTCTGAAGGAGTATCCCTAAAAAAAGTTGGTCCCTCAAAAGTTGGTCTCCAAAGTCTTAGTGGGTCCATAACACCAGGCGTCTTAATTTCTAAGTGCATCAAGATTAAACAGAGTCCGCCCCCTCTTTTAGGGTTGTGTGACAGCTTGGTCTAGAAGCAAATGCAAAGAACTTCTTAATTATGTATTAGCATATGAATCTTAAAGAACTACACAGAGGAATAGCTACAACGAAAAGATACCTGAATGCAACTTCCCCATTCAAAGTCCTAATCATTCCAACAGAACCCTGGACTTGTTTGTTCCCATTGGGAAGTTAAAAATCTGTCATGGCACCCTTTCTTCCAGGCTGCCTTTTATTCTTGTCATAGTTCCTTCCTTGCTGAGAAACCATTCTGCATTTTAAAAAGCAATTTGTGACATCCTTTCTGGTTGTCTGTTTGCATTTATTTTTCTTCCTTTTTCAGTCTCTCTGGTGGCACTTGGAACAGTATTTATTAAAAGACTCAGTCCTTCTGCCCAAGGTAGATATGGTGAAAGTTGATTGTGCCTTGCTAGTACAGTTCAGAGTTGTTTCACCTATTAAATGCTCCACATTTATGGTTACAATCATGGTTGGTATTTCTAAACAGCCCAAACAATAGTATTTAAGTTGATGTTCTTTTAGAGGCATCAATATTCTGATATCAAGTTAAAAATATAAGGTGCCTACATTGTTGTGTTTTTACCAAGTTACACAGGTTTTTTTGACTGACACATTTTTTTTGTCTGAATCTTACTAGTTATGCAAACTATTATATTTCTAATAATTAATAGCATTTTATTTCCAAAATCCCTTTTGTGCTCAGGTGTATTCTGATTGTATGTCTCTAGAAGGATCATTATTATAAATGCTATATAAAACCTTAAATCTTGTCCTCAACCCATTTATGGTCTAACTAGATGACACAAAAGGGAAAAGAACACTTTACCCCCATTCTACAATAGTACCCCCATTATTATTCCCTTGTGGATGAGAAAATAGAGTTGAAAAAATAGGTGAGATTTTACTCATCTATATAAAGATTTAAAATAATTACTGTATTTCTGTACTAATTTTGTGTGATAAAACTCTAGGGAATTAATCCATCAAATGCAAAGCACAAAAATACCATAGTCCCATAAGTATTTCAGTTAACAGGCAGTCTATTTCTGAAGAATACTTGTGTTCCTTGTGTTAAGAGATGAAGGACCAGAGGCTACTGATAATAGGGTATCTTCTTATGGCTTGGTAATAGTATGATTATTTGGATTCAAATACACTAATACTTTTGTAAATAACAGAAAAAATATAAGTCTGAAAGAAAATTACTTGCAAATGGCTCGTCTAAAATTAGTATGGAGAGATACTATTACACTGGAATTGTCAAATATCCTTATAAGCTCAAAGCAAGAAAAGACTAATTTTGTAGAGAAAAGTGAAAATAAAATCAATAATTTCAGATATTACTTGGAGGTTTTTACTTTGTTCTGACTATCTGAAGTTCCTCATTGAAGAAGAGACATGACACAGCTGTCATTATGCAGAGATAAATTAAATTTCCCTGGTTGTCTTTACTGAAGCATATATAGAAACCCCAATGTACAGACAGAACTGGTAAACAGAACAGTAAACTACTGCTTACTGCTCTCTGTAGTCTCCCATACAGTCACTGTATAGTTTTAAGAGATAAAAAGATTATAGTTTTAAACATCACTTTTGATGTCTTGAAAATCCTGACTTACTGAGAATTTGGCTTCTTTCAGAGATTATCTCAGACAATGTCCAATATCCCCTACTGGAAAGTTCTACAGGCTGGCAGACTGAATCATACTATCTGAACTGCATCACCTTTTCTGGAAGGAATAGGTTCTTCTAGTGACTATCTGAATTTTCAGGTTAGCATACTCAGAAGTACATATGAGCAGGAATTTTAAATTAATCCACCTTCACCTAAAATTAAGAATTTGAATGAACTAAATTTGTATTGTTGGCTGACATTTTATTTCAACTCAGTCTTTTGTACAGGATTATCCCTGTACACAATGAAACATCCATAGATGCTTATTTTAGCATTTTATTTTAATTCTCCCTCCTCAAGTATCTTTTCCTTAACAATCACTTCATTAATAAAATGGCCCGTCTGATATGATGTTCCACAGAATACATTTAATCCATGCTGTCAACCTGTTACAAATGGTAACACCCCCCCCCCCCACCCAGAGAAGGAGAGACTTCAGGATGCAACCTTTTGCAAATGTTTAAGGGACTTTGCAGCTGTGCTCTATTTCTTTCCCATCCACAATTCGATGCAAAATGAGAGTCAATTTCCCTAGGCATATCATAAGACCTTTGGTACTTTCCCCATGTCTTGCATTAATCCTTGCTCTACTCCTATCTGTGTAATCACAGTGAGTAGACAGGTGACAGAGTACTATGCCTGATGCTATCTCTTGGGCTAGTATGGAGCCAGATGACTCTCAGCTAGATCAGCATTTTAGTGAGCAGCAAATGTGACAGAAAGCATTCACATCTGCTTAATCGTCCCCAAAGTTAGTCCTTCTAGCTCTAGTCTGTCCTGATAAAACTACATTGGGAAAGAAAAGCTTTTCCCAGCTTTTGCACTGTAGGCCTCAGCTGTGAGATTTTGTTAACTGAAAGTTTTCTAATAACCAAGATGGTAGACAAATCCATCACAAGTGCAAGACCTTTTTGCTATGCAGCTTGCAAGCTGAACAAGTAAAGGCCATGATCTAGATGGCAGTTTGCACTCTAGCATAGAGTACACGTGTGTTTATTTACATGTGATTTGTCAGTGCCTTTCATTATGCTCTACAGTGAGCTGATAGCAGAAAGAATCACACTGTTTACTTCTCTTGGTATGTATAAACAACTTTTATATAAAGCAGTGTGTGAACCATATGTATATATGCTATTTCAATTTCCACATAAACAGTGACAAAAGCTATCTTCCTCAATGTACGCAAAGATTTATTACTTATGAGTGTAATAACCAGGCAAACAATATTTTTACCTTGAAAAGCATATTATGTTTACTAAGTTGAAATTCTCCGCTGAAAAATAATCAAAAACATAG
Organism: Anser brachyrhynchus; assembly: GCF_964034855.1. Classification (NCBI taxonomy): domain Eukaryota; kingdom Metazoa; phylum Chordata; class Aves; order Anseriformes; family Anatidae; genus Anser; species Anser brachyrhynchus. The sequence goes on from NC_137698.1 coordinate 28,234,823, forward strand.
GAGCATTTCTCTCTGTTCCTTTTGATGTAATGTTTTGAATGCTAATATGGAAGCCATGGATGAGGGGTGCGTTTCTCAATAATATTTCCCTTGGGATTGTTTTGGCTGAGGAAGGAAGCTTATGCTGGTACTTCACATTTTCTAAATCAAGTTCTCTTGCAGTATATGCATTAGGTGAAATTCAGCTAAACCCTTAATACTTCTTCTATTCACTTTCACTGACTTTCGACAATGTTCAGAAATAGCTGCATAAAAGCCCACTTCATTAGCATATATGGAAATAGATTTCACATAAGCGGTTAAAATGAGAGAGAAAAAAATCTTTCCCCTAATTCAGATATCTGAGCAGCAATTTTGCTCTCCTCAGTGTGATGTCATGATACTTAACATCAGCAGGAATGAACTGTTATCCTTTTACTGTATTAATTCTTCCCCTTTACTTTCTTCATTTTGTTTTGTGTCACAACTGTGAAAAATGCATAAGAACATTCTAGTTGGCTCTCAAGTGATAATATATGTTGTCTATGATTTGGGGCAATTAATTTCTGAGTTCTGGGTCACCTGATGATATTGTCTCTCATGTCATAGAATCATAGAATGGTTTGGGTTGGAAGGGACCTTAAAGATCATCTAATTCCACCCCCACTGCCAAGGGCAGGGACATCTCCCACCAGACCAGGTTGCTCAAAGCCCCAGCCAACCTGGCCTTGAGCACCTCCAAGGGTGGGGAGTCCACAGCTTCTCTGGGCAACCAGTTCTAGTGCCTCACCACCCTCACAGTAAAGAATGTCTTCCTAATATCTAATCTAAATCTACTCTCTTTTAGTTTAAAACCATCACTCCTTGTCCTATCAGTGCAGTCCCTGACAAAGAGTCCCTCTTCTGCTTTCTTGTAGGCCCTGTTTAGGTACTGGAAGGAAACAGTGTCAAAACATGTCAGCAGATGTTTAGCTCTAGATATGTATTTAAGAGCTCTGCTAACTCTTTTTCTCAAGTATATCACCTTCAAGAGTGAGAGGTGTATTAATTTCTCAATATTATAGTTGAGGAAGAAAGTCATTACTGATTATCCTAAGTTTGGCCAATTACTTAAAGGTTCTTAAAGGTTGAACCAAAAATTTGACTTCAACACAGTAATCTCTTAACAGTTGGTACTATGAACATGGAACTCAGGATAATGACCTTTATGTGTTTTCACCATTCTGGAGTAGGTGGACAATGCCATTTTAAGTCAAACGAGGGTCATTTTTTCTCTGTCAACACGTGCCAGGCCTACCTCTGAAGTACTTTATCAATTTTTATTTATTTCACCTAAAATAATATTCGACCTAGATTTCAGACTTCCTTCACTACACTGCAGTGATTGATGGTCAAGAAAGTTTGCCTTGTTTCACTTTGCAAAATAAAAGCAGAGATGCTATTTTCTCTATTTAAAACACTAAATACTACAGTTTGTAAATACCACAGAAGAGAAAGAATTTAAAAAGAACAACTTTCAACTAAAAAAACCAAAACACTACTTTCAAGGTAAAGTATGATTAGTTTTTGAAGTGATTACATGATACAGTTATCTGGTAGAAAGCTAGACCCTGTAAACCACAATGCTTTTTTCCAGTACATGATGCTATTTAATAGATAGGTTATCAGAGCTTTAATATGAGTAAACTTTATTTTTCAGACTTCGAACTAACACAAGAAGGTTGTTGTATGAAATTTTGTTGTAAATCCAGTGAGACATCACTACTAGACACTTTGTTAAAATCTAAAACCTATGTAGAAATGAGAAAATTTTGAGGAATGAGAATAGAAAATGAATTTAAATCAGTAGATAATGCTAATTTAGGAAATCAAGAAAAAAGTCACGAATAAACTATTTTGCAGACATATAATATCATTCCAACTATAATTTAGTGTTGCATGAAACGTTTGAAATGTTCAATGGTCCTTCACTGTGCTTCTGATCAATGTATTCTTCTTAGGGCAAAATTTGAACCAGACAAATAGACATAAAATAAGCAGTAAGCAGAGTGTTCGTTTGTTGTTGTTTTCCTTAGAAGAATTTATTAAACATATAACACCAGCTTCTAGTATCCTAGAAGACAAGATACTTAAGGATTTGAGCATTTCCAACAAGGACCACAAATACTGCATCTCAAGCAAGAAAGTGCTACCTCTTTCCGTAAACCCACACTTAAAATTCCACATGCTGATAAACTCTTCTGCACAATTATCTACTTTCATCCACAAGATCCATCCCTGAATGCACGTTTGAAGTGGCTTGTGTCTTACCTTCCATTCTACCTTCCATTTATTCAAAAAAATCTGTGTCTTCTCCTCATGGTTGCTCTTTTTCCGCAACTTGTCTTAAAGTTTGGTGAGCTGGCCAGAATTCCAAAATCTGAAAAATTTTGTGAGCACAACAATAATTCCTCCCTTCATACAGGTACACAAAAGGCAGGATAGGAAAGAGTATGTTTGATATCAAACCCTTTCTGAATCCAAGGTGGAGGATCTGTAGCTGAAAGCATGACTAGCAGAGGAAAGCGAAGTACCTGAGAAGTGTTAAGAGGCCTTCAGAAACAGAGCCTTAGAGGTAAATAATGTTATACTGAACATTCATCCTTAGAAAAAATGTTTTAAGGTGGAGGAACCTCCCAGGATTTTTCAAACCAGAAACACTTGTTAAATAATTTTGATGTCTTTTACAGATAAAGCTGAAAAACACATGCACTAGTATGTCCTTATCCATTCAGTCTGGTCCTGTCTGTCTCCGCTCTTCATAATCCACAAGAAAATAATTTATTTTGTCTTAGTGTCCTTTGGTTGAATGCTTGACAGTGTTTTTACATTGTGGTAAACACATCAAGAAGATCAATACTGAAGGGATTCTTTAAGGGATTTTTTCTTCCTCTTGTCAAGCAGAAATAATAATGAATGCAACAGGGAGCAAGATTAACTTAAGCAAAAGGCATCGTTAATTTAAGATTCCTGGGGACAGGGAGTTTATGTGGTTGTCTTAGTTTCACAGGGAATTTTCCTTTCTGAAATAAATGGTTGTTCTACCATAGCCTGGCCATTTCCACAGATGTATATATATGAAGAAAAATCAATTGATTTCCAAACCTAATTTCTGAGTTACACAGTTTGACCTGTTTTAGGAATAGGGCCATTTTCCAGATTTCTTCGTTGTCTTCAGAACAACAACTAAGAAAAGCAGGCTTGATTTTAACAGTAGTAGATGCTAGGAATTCATAATCATGTATCTCATTTTTTAACTGCTCAGTTTTAGCTGGAAAGTTATTCTAGTAGAGTAGTATTCAGTATTTTAGTAGAGTAGTATTCAGTAAGGACTAAATCTTGTTCTGTATTAGGATATATATTCAACTGCTTGTCCACATGCACCATAAGCCCATGGTAGGATCCGTGGCACATGAACAGGAAAAAATGTGTTTTTACACGCAGTTTTTATCTGCATGTGTGAGAGACCTGGCAGTTTCTGAATTTCCCTTCCATGTCCATATGCAAGTCTGCTTGTACTTTACAGTTGGTGCAGGACATGAGATCTGAGATCTGCCTACAGGGATAATTAATTCAGCCTGTTCCTCATGGTCCATTTACCAAGGAACAATTTAAGGAAGATGCAAGCTGTTTGAGTAGATCTGATACTGGCAGGAGGCAGCTCTTATTGGTCACCTTGTCTATGGTCTCCTGAGATGTGCAGTACATCAGGTAAAGATAAAAGGAAGAAAAAGGTGGAGTCCAGTGAGTTACTTGGGATTCATTCTTTTCTTAGTTCTGTACACATTGTAAGCCACTTAAGTGTCGCTCCACTCTCCTGATTTATAATATCACTAAATTTCCTCAACATAATTATTTTCCAGAAAATCATAGTGGATCATTTATTACTGTACATAATATGCGTGCTATAGGCATAATGTTTGACAAGAAGACTCATATTTCTAAATGCTTTGAGACTGATAGTAAAATTAATTTTAAGCAGGTTAATTTAATGATTTTTTTAAATAAAGCTGACATATAATTTATACACAGTATTTCAGTAGCGTGCACTGCTTATGTACTCTAACTATGTACCACTGAAGCAATTTCCATGATACAGCATTCTTGTATGGCGGCTGAGCTCAGCACATGCTTTGTCTTTCCTGTTATCTGATTTATTTATTTATTTTTATTTTTTTGCCTCCTAGGATTTGATACCAGCATTTTGCCAATTTGCAAGGACTCCCTTGGCTGGATGTTTAACAGGCTTGATACGAACTATGACTTGTTGTTGGACCAGTCAGAACTTGGAAGTATTTACCTTGACAAGAATGAACCATGCACAAGGGCATTCTTCAATTCTTGTGACACGTACAAGGACAGTTTGATATCTAACAATGAGTGGTGCTACTGCTTCCAAAGACAGCAAGGTAAAAGATGGGAACAACCTGCATATGTATGTGACTGATCTTTTAATAGTGCTCTATCTTTTTCTTAACATAGTAAGATGATTACAGTGAACTACAAGCTTTTAAATGCTGTATCATGAATCTTTGTAAAGGTTTCTGATCTACCTTAAATACCTAACAAGAAGACAAACAAACAAAGAAACAAACAAAACAAACAAAAAACACAAGTTAAATGAAAAGCTAGCCAGAAAATCAGAGATTCTAAATAAAGTGCAAAACAGTGGCTAAAGCTTTTACAGCAATATTGTTTTTCATGCCAACTTTCAGTAAGTATTGCAGAGGAAGGAGATCAAAATAAAGAACAACATTACTTTTATGTTATTTCTTTCCCTATCTACTTCGCTTATATTGTAAAATAAGCCCTTTTATTGCTAAACTAGGGCATCTTAATGTTCTATTTTGTAAACCTATTAAAATAACTGAATTAACATTATGGATAAAAAAAAATCGGTCATTTGGACCTAAAACTACTTGAGTTTTTCTGCCTAGATGAATCTCCAGCAAATGTCCTGATGTGATTCAGTTAAACAAATTAACACAACATATAAGCATCATTTTTCTGAGGATCATATACCAATTTTAGATCTAGGTGAGTCATAGCATAAATTATATATTCAAACCAGTAGTAATGAATTAATGAATTTCCTCATCAAATATTGGCTGAAAATAGACAGAACTGCCAATTCATTTTTCTTACTAACATGAGAGAGATTTTCAAAGGAATAAATAGCAACTCAGGACCAAAGTTCTGCTGATAATCAGTAGAGGAGATAAGACTGATTTGGTGGAAAGTTTCAAAGTCATTTCAGCGTATTTGAAAATTTTAATCTAATTTTTTGAATCTCACTTGTGACATTAAAACTTTCACAATAAATCCCCATTATCACTCTATATTCATTGTTTGTCTCTGATTTCTGTGGAAATAAAGATTTTTATCATGCTACACCATCTGTAAATCTGAACAAAAATAAATATGTACTTCCCTAGGTATATACTAACTGCCATCTTTTATGTGGTAATTTTGCCTTTTAAAAGTTAACATTTAATCTTTTAACACACCTTCATTGTTTTATAGTAGCACAATATTTTGGCTTCCATTTTTATAAGCAGTGTACTGCTACCAGAATTAGTCAATAAAACACTACCCAAGCAAAATTGTTTTTAAAGTAAATAACATAATGTGTTTTGTTTGGTTGTCTTTTTAAAACAAACAAACAAAAACAACCCACAATCATTTCAGCCGAATATATAAACACCCTTATTCTTTGGGGGACAGCATAATTCTTTTCAATTGTCAAAGAAAGTACAGCACATAAAATGTTGTTTAATACTGTCCAGGGTTCTAACACTAGTTGGCTGTTCTACCTGATCCTTGCAATGTGTGTAGAGTATAACCTGGATATTAAGAAAACACTTCCATAAATTAGCTTCAACTAATTTTACATTCTTTTATTTTCTAAAATGCCTTCTCACGTGTACTGCTACAATCTGATGATGGTATAAAGCCTGATCTAAACACTACTGTATTATATTAATGGTACTCCAGTGGCTAAAAAAAATGGAACCATGCTACCAGTGACACCGACTCTCCACATTGCAGAATCCAAAATTGTCAAACTTTTCCTTGCTTCTTTTCTCTTGTTTCCTCCGTCTTTCCCATCATATAAAACAGATATAAAACAGATTAGATAGCTTTTGAAACCACGGTGTGTCTGGGTGTGTAGTGAAGAAGTATCATCAATGTTGTAAATAAAGTGAAATCTTATTCATTGCGAAGTCCTGGCTATCCTTGCACAACATGAGCTCCATCCCTCTGAATTAACACTGTCAACAAAATCTTTTTTTTTTTTTTTCTGAAGGTGTAAAGAGAGAAAATGCTTATAGTTTTCTTTTGTTATTTCTTGTTTTCATGCACAACTGTCAGACTTCTTGCACAACTGTCAAACTTCCTAGTATGCGTGACCCACTGAATTCTCTAATCATAATTGTAGCATTCTGCTAAATCTTTTAATATCTTCATATTTGGCTTTTACTTTATCGAATAATCTAAATAAGGTCTTTAACAAGACCTTTGCTGTAAATCGCAAAGAAGTGGCTAGGTATAGAAATTCAGTGGCTTCTTTCTGATGTACACTAAAATAAGTTGATATTACAGAAAGCTTCATGTCATATAGACAGCTATCTTTATTCATCGAACTTTGTAGGGGTTTTCTCGGCAGATACACAGTTTTACTAGAAATGCTGTTGATTAACCAGGTTCAAAGTGAATACAAAGTTTTAATCAACTGTGCATCATAGGGGGATAGAAATTCTATTATGCTATTTTTAAAATACATTTTTTATTTGCTGAAGTCGTCATCTTCATCTGAAAAGACCTCTTACTCTTTGATTTTAGCTTACCAGATCAAGACTGTCAGTATCAGACAATTATTTGATCTCTTCTTCATTCTTTCTTTTTGCTTTAGGTTTCTTGTGATGAGTTAGAGTACACTAGATCCCTTACTGCACATTACTCCCAACTTCTCGTCAATACAAGCAATTTCTTAGAATACTAAAATCACATCTGTCTTGCTCAAAAAATCTCCCTGTAACAACAGTCCCACCTTGACTGATGCTTAAATTCTTACTTAGGTCTCAGTGGTGCTCATTGCATTTTTCCTTGGCCTTATTCTTCTCTAAGTGTAGTTTAGCATTTCTGAGGTATATCCAAGACACTATAATACATTTCTGCAGTACTTCAGAATTTGCACTTTGCCAGTGCTCTGCTGTCTTCCTGTACGTTTTGTTCCGTGTTGCCTTCTAGTTCCACCTACAGATTGTGCAAGTGCTTCAGAACTTATTTTCTTAGGTCTTTGATGCTAGCCTAACACTTCAGTGCTTGTCTAAATGCTGAGGCACTTGCTCTGTTGGCCTTTTTATAGGTTGAATTTCTTTCTGTCAGTACTTCATCGTTATTACAGCCTTGTTTTTGTTGCCTCACTGCTTGAAAATAGAGTAGGAGAGTAACCAATTTTACCAGGAATATTAATGCTTGGAACATAAGCATCTCTTTACTGCAGGCTTCTGCATGTGTCTGTTAGTCTAGCATTTCCCTGGATGCCTTTTTCCCATAGGCTTTTCTGTCTATCAGGGATGAAAGACTACTTCATGACTTTGAAACTAGTCCATCTTGTAGAATAACAATAATTATTGTGATTCGTATTTGTTACATCACTCTCTTGAGACCACAGGGCATTAAATATGATTATAGATGGTTCTAAAGGTATAATGTGTCTTGCCACATAACTGAAGTTCCCAGGAAGATTTCTTGAAGTGCAGTATTGACTGCTTCAAATCCCTATAACTAGAACCTCCATTGTCCTAGAACAATTATAAATACTTGACCCTGAGCAGAGGCAAGACATAACATGGCAGCCTTATCTGCAGTAGAACATACGTCAAAAACTAGGGGATCTGCCAAATATTATCTACTTGATAGATGGAAAATCACTGTTTTGTAATTTAATAAGATGGAGCATCTGTGAAAGCTGGAGACCCACGTTGTTGAGTACCAGTTCCTTGAGGCATTTCTGTTATAAAATTCCAGACATTCTTTGTCAAATCTACCAGTTTTACTCCTGTTGCTCTCTTAATGTGCCTCTTTTTGGTAAACCAAAGCTTAATCATACAAGCCTTGCATCGCCTCTTGACACAACTGAATATTGATGTCTCAAGGGCCAGTATTAATAACATGGGATGCTCTGGTGTGCATCAGTACTTCAAGCACTGAAGAACTGTGGATGGCTGTTAAATGATTCATGAATCACTCATAACAATGCAGTGATAATGTCAGAAATATAATTCCTGCCAGATTTGTTTAAGTAGAATTAAGGATGGAGATTATTAGGTCTCTTATTCAGATTATCAGAAAGATTTTTCTGATGTCAGGATCGTTTCAGTCTCAAGGGAGACAATAACAATGATTTTTGTACAGAATAAGTCTCCTTAGCTCAAGACTCCTAAAGGTTATCTAGTGATGCTGCCTTTGTATTGAAGTAAGTTCAGAAATCCAAAAAAAAAAAAAAAAAAAAAAAAGCTTTCCCAAAATCAGGAACTGACTGGAAAATACAAATTATCATTTGGGGAGAGATGAAAAATTATATGCTATGGATCGAAAGGAATTGGTTGAGCTTCCATCATGCCACTCTCTCATTAAGCATTGTTAAGAATTTTTTGCCACTTTTATCGTGAGAAGCAAAACTTAAATGTGAATCTCAGACCTAACCTCTGCGAAGAATTTTGGGTAAGTAACTTTCTCACATTGCATTGATACCATTTGATTAGTGGTGTTCCTGTTTCTAATTACAGCAACAAAGATTTATAGCTGAAAATAAAGGATTTTTGTTTAGGCATAGGCCATCATTTTTACATTTAAATGATAGTGCTTATAAATACAACTCTGTTTCTAATTCAAGATTATCTTTTTCATAGAACAAAATACATGTATTTTTCTTGTTAGACTAATTCTTCTCCTTCAGCATATTTCCCATCTTCTTTGATAGATCCTTCTAGCCTGTGGTACTCCTATGCATGAATGACTGTCATTATTTGATTTTAGAGTAATTGGAAATACCTTTTGTTTGAGAAATAATTGATCGTTAGAATGTTGTAAATACAGCTGTGTGGAAAACTAATACATTACTAAACACAATTAAAATCTTAACTCTTTAAATATCAGGAAAGACAGAAACCTTTGTTTTGAAAGGTGCTGAACATTTCTGTCATAATAGTGAGCACAGTCATCATCAAAGTACTTCTTACACCAAGAAATGTATACCTTTATATAACTTCAGCAGATACTCAAAGAGTGAAAACACCATACCCACCTAACAATGCCAGGTACTAGTTGTTTTGAAGGGGATGCACAGAAAATTTACTCATTATCTGGAAAGGCATTCCTTGAATTTTATTCTGGCACTAGGACTCCTGTGAACAATATTTTGCCTTAACTCTAAAAACAATAATTATAGATTTAATGTGAAAACCAAGTCCACTAGAGTTGAGGGCTCTATAAACTTTTATGTCTTTAAATGTATGAGATATGTATATAGCATTTAAAACATAAAGCCAAAAGAAATTAACAGCCTGTTCTCAGTGAGGTGTTATTACTGTGTTCCAGTTTCTATTTATCCAGTTAGGTAAGAGCTCATGAATAAAACCAAAGGCCTATTGGTATATCTAGGCTATGCCAACCAAGAGGCTCTGTGTTCACCAGAAGTATATTTTGATCCACAGTTACTCTACTTATTTGTCCCTAATGTTTGAGCATTTCCACAAGAAAAATATCCTCAGGTTTTATAATGTATTCTTGCCATTCCTGAACTTCTTTGTGCATCCTGTGCTTGTCCCAGCTACATCCTAAATTCTTTCTCATCTGACTAAATGGTGTTTTCCTTTAGAAAAATTCAGGAAAGGCAGATTTGAACTTTCACCTCTCAAGTGATTTTTTGCATTACCTTACATAGTGAATGATTTCTGGTCTAAGTGTGTACTTAGTCAATAAGCTACGCCAATCTTACAGATCTTTTAAGTAACTTAGTTTTTTCCTGTGTACACGGACAAAAGTAGTTTCAGAAGGCAACCTTGAGTTACTTGCATAGCAAAGATGTATTCTAAATAACTGGTCTGCTAAAATGAAAAAAAAAAAGAATGTAATATTCATAGCATGTGAGTTTTTAGTGAGTTGTTATCAGAATGTTGTCTGGGAACAGTGTAAGTTAAAGACACACGTGAATAGTATTACTTTTGATTTAGACTGTTACCACAAAAGCATCTCTCATTCTAATGTAGTACACTGTATTAGTGTTCAGAAATATATATTTCCTTCCCATTCATGGGACATAGTCAGACTTGCTTTTATGGAGAGTAGAAAAATAAATTATTCAGAATTTAACTAAGCTATAGCTCTGAACAATGGAAAACTGAATTTTAATAACTTCTGCATCTTACAGACATCTGAAGTCTGGTCAGTTTTTAACTTTGCTGAACATAGGGCTTTGGACCCCTGGGGTTCTGTCTTTAATTATTGCAATAAAACCACAGTCTTGCAAATTTCAGTGGAGAAATTCTTATTTTATTAGTATAATATGTGAAGTACAAAACTTGAACATGACTTCTAACAAAGACAAAAGGGAAGGAATGAAAGAGCCATCCCACTTCTAACCAATACTTGAGTCAAGCTTCAAAGTCACCCTTAGATCTCTGTAGACTGATAAAGTAGGGTATGATAGAGTTACTATTTCAGTCTAGCATTCTTCAGTCCTCCAGACTAGTAACCAGATGTTCAACTACAGATGGGTTAACTGGGAGTGGCCTTCTGCACAAATCCATGATGGTGATCTGTTTCATAATTTTGGAGTTGTAACAAGCTGGAGTAATTATTTTCTTTCAGAGTTTAGGATGTGACTACTAGTGCAGGATCTGTACCTTTCTTCAGATCAGTAGTTAGACAGACCTTAGAATGTAGCAAACCATGAAAACCTAATCATATGCTTTCCTTCCTAGATACAGTGTAATCTGTTCAACATTTTTCTTGTCATTTTAGACCCACCTTGCCAAACAGAACTCAGCAACATTCACAAGCAGCAAGGAGGAAAGAAGATCCTAGGTGAGCCATAGATCATTCTTTTGAAGGTTTTATTGCTTACATAAATAACCCTAGTGAAACAGCAACATAAAATCAATATTAATCCAACAAAGATAGACCGCAGTAAATTCTAGCAACAAAATTTATGAAGTTTTTGAAAGCTATTAAACTTGGTTTTATTACCTTACCTACCAAAAGATATTACGTCTCTTCCATTATCCTAATAGAACGTAGATTTTTACAGTTATAGAGGGGACAGTCTAAGGCACTCCTAAATTAGTATCTCTACTGATCTTTACTTGTAATATTCTTTAAGTAATTTAAATCTTTGTTGTGAATCAGTTTATGCTGCATTAATATTACTAAAACGTAGGGTAAATCTTCATTTTACCCTTTTCAACTGTATGAAAGCTGCAATAAAAGGCTTGGCCCGAAGTAATCAAAACTGTATTTCTGCTAAGGATGGTTTCAAACAATAACTGTGCACTTCAAAATGTTTTCAGATTCATGTTTTGTACATTGTCATTTGTCTAAATTTTATATTTCTTTTAAAAAGTCTCTGTTCCTTTCAAGTGAGGAACCATGACTTACTCAGCCTTAGGAAATTCACTGCCTCACTAAATAAGTTCATGATAGTGCCTCTAGTTCTGTTGGTGGGGGACCATTTTAGCTTAGAGTCTAATTTGCATAGGTATTATGTCTATAAAATGCAAATTTACCTTTTTTTTCACATTTATTGTTGAGAAAATTGCTGTGTTACACTTACACTACATTTATCTTCTATGGTGGAATAAATATTAGTGGGTAACTAAACGGGTTATTACATATATATCTAAATTAAAAAAAAAAAAAAAAGCTACTAAGCCTAGTAGCAGGTAGTTTGTTAGTCTGGGAAGCCTAATCCTTATTATTCAGACTTCTTTGCACTCCACTGATTATAGAACATCCCATTCAGAGTTGTGAGCTATGTCCCTTTCCCCAGCATGCAGCAAAGATCTCAGCTAAGACATTCAAGGAGTAAGGAAGGTGTATCAGAGGATCAATGAAAAATTTTAAGGAAGATTGTCCACTCTTTTTCTTGAAGGCAGTCCAAGGCTGGTATCTGTCATTTATAATCCAGTCAGTGGAGAATCTGGAATGTGGAAATAGCAAAAGGTAGTTATTTTCTGCTATGATTGTTACATTGGCCAAGGGGCAGTTATTAATATTCTTATTCAATATTTATATATCACAGGGCAATATATCCCCATATGTGATGAAGATGGGTATTACAAACCAAGTCAGTGCCATGGAAGTGTAGGACAATGTTGGTGTGTTGACAGATATGGCAATGAGGTAACAGGATCCAGAACAAATGGTGCAGCAGAATGTGGTAAGTTATGAACCTTGCATGGACTTTGGTTTAAAGGTATTACTTTGATTTCCAACCAGGCTACATTTCTTCAGTAAGAACAGGCGTGGGATGCAACTACATTAATTTTATGTAAATATAATTTGTGATTTTTATTACTTCATTATTTTTTGCAACTCATATTACTGTGTCAGCTATTAATAGACCTCATATATGGGCTTGGCACAGTGTATATAAACCTAGGGAAAATTAATTATCTAGAGTAGCATTATACAAGTCCAAGAATGCTTGATGAAATCCCTTTGGGTAATCAGTATGCTAGTTAATTCAATTTGACATTTTTTTCAGTTTGTTTGAAGGAATTGCCAAAAGTTCCTAGCAACCAAGTCTTCCCTTGCTTTTCCCTTCCAATACCCTATGACTTCCAGGAACTCCCATGTCGCCATTATTTTATGTCCCAGACATCAAAAATGGCAAGAAAATATTTTTTTTGCATTACTCCTCTTCCCTTCTTTTGCAACAGAAGAACATAGCCTGAAACATAGGGTAGATTTAACACAGTATTTGGCATACCTGTTCAGGCGTATTTTCCATCTAATCCGGGATACTTTCTGAATAAATGTACAGTTCTAGATAGTTAAAGATAATATGTAAAAACTGAACAGTGTATGGTATATATCATCACTAGTCCTTATTGTGAACTGTAAGTTGGTCTTAAATCTCTTTCAGTGTTTCCTGGCACTCATTATAGTTCCACAAATCCATAAAATTCATCTCTTTTTCTTAACATTGAAAAATTCATCCCTACTAAAGTGGGTTTCTTTTAAGACAAAAGATTATTGATGTTGTTTAAGTTTTCTTTCTGTCACAATGTTTAGTTTAAAATAAGTAAATTTCTTGAAATTAAATTTTCTTCTGTCTTATACATATTACGCTATAAATATGATATATATTGTGTTAGCAATAATGTAGTGTATTTTGTGTCTTTTGTATAACTATCATACCTTTTTAGCTATTGATTTAGAGACTTCAGGTGATTTTGCATCTGGTGATTTCCATGACTGGACAGATGATGAAGATGATGAAGATGAAATAATGAATGATGAAGATGAAATTGAAGATGATGATGAAGACGAAGGAGATGATGATGTAGATGATGATGATGATCATGATGGATATATTTGATGATATTAGGAGGGTCAATAATTGTAACTTTCTAAAATTCACAAGATGACATTTCATAAAATCCCTTTGCTCTTCAAGATCGAAAGGATTCTAACAAATGTGTATATTTTGTATGATTATTTCAAACATTGCAGCTGGAGTCATAGACTTTTTTTTGTTTAAATAAGAAATATTACATGCTTTTGAGTTGTTAAATGCCTTTGCGCTGAAGAAAACGCATTGAAAGTGTAGTCAGAAGAAGGAAATGTTATGTGCTACTGAACTTATAAATGTGCAAAACACTTTAAAAACAACCAGTCTTTTTAAAATTTATGTGAAGAGTTATTTGCCCGTACTTGGAATTGTGTGTCCTCTTCAGGACAAATAATGTAACTTAACTTTACTTTTGTCAGGCCCTGCAGGCTTTGCAAATTGCCTGTTTAATACATCAGAATGTATTATGGTAGAAAAACCTCGGTGCACAAGTAGCGTCTTACCAGCCTTTAATTAACCAAAGGTATGGAGAAAAATTAACAGAAGGGAAAAATGAAGCAAAGTCCTTGTTTGTGTTTGCATTTGTAGTTATGTTTTTTAATATGAAGTGGCTAGGTTATTGAAAGGGTTTTTCTAAAGCAGTAGCATGGACAAGCACCAACTCTGTAAATCTAACATTTTCTTATCCTTCCTTCTTTTTTTTCTTTCTTTCATGTCAAAGTCATGTAGGTGTTATTGTTATTTACTCAAACATCCCTTCACCCATTGTTGTTTCTCTGTATTTCTCTCTAATCAGATTACTATAAAGTATTTTACATGGGGAAAAATGCTTAAAATTGTATTACCTTTATACATGACTGTAACTCAGAGTATTGACACTTGCCCGAGCATAGTTTTAAGAAGCGTATAATTATACTTTTTATTTTCTTAATTCAGGAAATAGTTTTGCATCTTTATCTAAATTCATGTTGTTTTCTGTTACTAGTGCAGAAACTTAGAGAACGTATTGTAAAGGTGCCTTGCAAAATAGAGATAGAGAGGTTTTAGCATGCATACCAGTATAGGATGTTAGGCAATAGCTAAGCACACCCAGTTACCAAATTAATACCAGTATAGGTACTGCTGCTGGAATGAAGAAAATGGATTGTTTTAATTTTTTTCTATTGTTATGTAATTACCACGTGGACTAGATTATAATTATTGTGTAGAGTAGCACTTCAGATTTGACTGTAGAGAAAATTTCTTTAATCACTGTATTTATGTTAGCATGTTAATTAACTGTGTAGACATTTTGGGACTCCACCATCTTCATTCATATCATATCTATTGCTTTCTGTCCACAATAAAGTTGACATGACCTGTATAATGTAATACTACAGGTTGTATAATTTCCAAACTGGATCACTGGTTTCCCATCATTAATTAGAAGGAAAATCAGTTTATTTGAATTATTTTCTACACATTAAATACTAAATTTAATGTTTATCCTATGTAATATTGAAAAGTATAATGCATTTTCTTTTTTACCGTTTCTGTATAGTTTGCAAAATAAAGACTCTTGTAACCAACTTTCTGCCAGCATAGCCCATCATTTTGAATTTTTACAAGGTTTGAAATTTTGAAACAGGAAGAATTCATGCTTCAGTTACATTTCACGTACAAAAATATGTATTTGTTTGTATTAAAACCATTTATCAATATTTTATTTCCAGTAAATAATTTTGGATTAAGGCAAAACCCATAAGGAAAATTTATTTTTCTGTATTTTTCTGTACATTTGTTATGTACTTTTGTGACATTGTCTTCATTACATAGTGAAGGGAGACATACTTCCTTTCAAACTAATTCATAATTTGTGGGGCATAGTTGTATTATTTTCTTAAATAAAAGTAGTTAAAAGTTTACCATTCTGATACAATGGGATTTTATCAGAGAACAGTTTCTTATGGCTGAAATTAACTGATATATAAATTGATTTTAAATAAAGAACCTAAAGATAAAATGTTGTCATTATTGGCTGATGTAACATACTTTTTTTTTTCTTTCCTGATGTGACAAATGGTCACTAGCTGACAAAGTTAAAATGTATTTCATTAAAACCTGTGACTTAGGGAATTAAAGTATGAAAAGAGAATTCATAATTTATTTAGCCTATTGGGATTACAGTACGAAGACCTTCTAAAGTGAACTGTCATGCAGAAGAGCATGAAAGAGGTTTGTATTCTTTCTTCCCTGAAAATTCCATATTGAACTGGAAGAGGAGTACTGGCTTGGATTTTAGTCCTTGAGTATGACAGCTATCTATCACAGAAGTCCGAAATATGTCTAGATAGCTAAACT
This sequence comes from Anser brachyrhynchus, assembly GCF_964034855.1. Lineage (NCBI taxonomy): Eukaryota > Metazoa > Chordata > Aves > Anseriformes > Anatidae > Anser > Anser brachyrhynchus. The sequence continues at coordinate 28,250,763 of NC_137698.1, forward strand.
TATTAAAGAACAGTGACAGTGAAGATTCAGGGTCATCTTTGAGAATTTTTGTGGTCAAAATCTAAAGCAGCAAAACCAAAAACATAAATTGTTTCTCATTCATGAGGAAAAGCTAGAGAAGAGATTACTAATGTGAGACTTCCTTTGAAAATGTAGGTAAGCGTGGATCAATATTATGGAGCTGGATTTGCTTTCATGGTACCAAATGAATTGGGAGCTACTGCACTGCAGTGTTAAAGAAATGCATGAAATCAGGAGCACGTAGAACAAATGAAGGCAATGCCTAAAAATATATAATGAAATTAGTATGCCATTCAAAAGCTTCTTTCCATCATATCCAAGAATTTGCACAGTGTATCCCCATGAATACAATCAGGCAGAAGGCAGCAGGGAATCCTTGATTTTAAAACTTCATTATTTTTATGGTGTCACTGTCATTTTGTGTTTTTTGTTTGTTTGTTTGTTTTGTTTCTTGATCTTACAGTTGTGCACATATATATTATAAATATGCAAAGATATGGATATAAATGTGGAGATTTTTCAGGCAGTGATTAATCTTTGTACTTAACTGAGAATATGTGAAAATGTAATTCCCATATTCATTGAAAAGTAAGAAATATTGCATTCCATTAAATTAATTATTATATACTCTCCCAAGGAAATATTATTTTTTCAGGTCAAGCCATATAGATGTGCTTAGTTTAGAACCAAAGGAATTAGTGTCATTAGCTTACTTCTATAAAAACTAGGTTATTGTACAAGACTGAGGAAGTTGGAACAAAATGACAGTAGAAAAAAAAATTTACTTGCTTTTTACACATGGACAAGAACTGTAGTTCTAGAAGCATGAAAGAGTTAAGTGCACAGGTGGAATAATAAAATTATAACAGAAAGTGGATTAATTTTATGTTTTACAGGAAAGTTTAAAAATGCTTGTATTTACAAGGATTCTTCATTAGAAGAATATATATATTATTACTAAATGTTTTTAAAAATTGGATTTAGAGCTGTTGCAGCACAAGCTTACTTGAAATACAGTAATCATTTTTAGCGTTTTTCTACCAATCTGAATATAGAAGTAGAAAATTGTCCACAAGTGTCCACAATTTTATTTCATCTAGTTCACTGAACACTAAGTACTTCGTCACCAAATTTCCATTTGAAGAAACAGATCCAAATAAACATGAAGAACAATTGGAATTGGTAAGGAAGAATCTCCAACTTAACTAGTTAACTATTTTATCATTTATGATAAATCAGAAGTTAAAAAATAAAAAATCCCACTCCTGAAACTAATTACTGTACTGTACTTGCTGAACTAATAGCATAGCCCTTTGTTATGAGTAGAACTCCACTGACATGATGTGGTTGTGCTTGTTGCACGGGATGAGTGCATTTTGCTAACTTGTTAATTCAACCGGTGAAATGGCAGTAGAAATGACTTTGAACTTAAGGAACTGGGGCAAGAATGGGAAACAGTTTTGCCTACACTAAAAGGTGACACCTCGCCTTGAATTTTTTGTTGTGTTCCAGATGCTAATTGAACCACATCCTGGAAAGGAGACTACCGTACAACATCTGTCTGTCATCCTGAAGGTGAGTTTTACAAATAAAATGTGTGCCTATTTTGATAAAGAATTTCTGTGCTATATTGGATAAAGCAGGGTGGTTTATATCTCTTCACCAGCTTTCCATATCAACCCACAGAAAATTTTGATTAAAATTTCAGAGAATGGTATCTACAAATCTGTCATGCCTGTAGGGTAGTTTATTTTTTCTCAAGGTAGTTGAAATCTATCAGTTAAAATAAAGATGGACAGAGAGATGGCACCATGTCCCTGTCTACCCATAGCATTTAGTACCATTCATGGCTACTTTGTGAACTACCAACATTCTTGCCAGCAAACTGCAGTCTCCTGAATTAAAACAAACAATCAAACAAAAACACATCGCTAATTTGAGCCATCATACTGTTCATGAGGCAAATGCAGTTTAAAAGATTTGGCTAAACATTTTTAAAAAGATCTGGCATTGAAGGTGTGTTCCATAGGTCTTTTTATTAGCATCAGATACCTGTTTTTAGGAATACCCTCAAATTCCTTTCCCATTTCAGTTTGTTTACATAACATGCTTACCTAATGACAGTTTTTGGTGAGGTTGCATTGCCTGTTGGTCTTAGTCCTGGTGAAGCAGAGGAAACTGGATCTCTTCTTCTGTACAGTAACACTTCTGTTACTGCATGTCCATGTGCCTGAGAGGGCTGGAGGGCCGTGCTAAGATTTATGCGGTTTGAGGTGGTGAAGTAGTGATTAAAAGAATAATTAACTTTTTTTTTTTTTCAGAGCTAGCAAAGATTTCTGATGCTTTCTTTCAAAAAAAAAAAATCAACAACAACAACAAAATAACTCTTTAGTAAGAGTCTATTTTTGCAGCCATGATGCTACATTTTTTTTCTTTATTGGTAGAGAATAATGCAGTTATCTAACAGCATGTGATAATTAAGAATCGATTGTTTTGGAATAGCATACAAAACTTCTTTGGGGCTCACTCAGTTTTACTTCACTTCTTTATGTTCCTTAGTGCTGCTCTGGTGATAAGCAACTGAAACAAGCTTTAAGAAAAGAAATCTGTATTTTGTTGAAGTTCTTTATCTGTTTGCTAGTGTAAATATTAATTCTTGATGAGAACAAAACCCACAGATGACATTAAAGTTGTCACAAGTATAAATTCAAGCCAAATCTCCCAAAGCAAAACATGACTATAAAAACACTCGTGGATCATATGAGGTATGATTTTTTTTATTTTTTTTTTTGGCCACCAAGGATGAAATAGTTAAAAACTAAGAATTCTTATTGTTCTGTGGCAACTACTTGGCAAGTAGAGTTGTACATATATGTAAGTGTATGTATTTGTCTTGGGTTGGGCAGTTTTCATGTTTGTTCAGCGTGATGAAAAGATTTGTACAAAGTTAATGTCACTGGGCTTTGCCTTCATTGCAATTAATTGACCAAATAGATGCTACAAGTTTATATGTTAGTGTAAATTCAAATGAGAGGATGGACTATGTAAAGTGACACTGATAATACCAGTTTCCTGATGTGCAAGTGAACTTGAGTGAAAAAGCACTAAAAAGCCAAGTGAGTAGGTCTGGGGGTTCAAATGGTATTCTGTACTGAAAAAATAAGTGACTGGTTCATGACTGTTAAGCATACAGCTTGAAAACATTACACATGGCCTATCTCACATAACCAGCTAAGGACTTGTGTGGATGCATGGCCTCAGGAATGTGGAAGGAAGACAACTTAAGAGTTGCTGGAGGTTGATGTGTCTAGCTTAGCCTCTCTTTGCCCTGCGTGTACTAATCAGGAATAGAAAATTTGGGGATCCAGCTGGGGTTTGTGACAAGGTTTTTTTTTCTTTCTCTCTGAAATGTCTCTGAAGGCTCTCATCAAATGTGGATTTGAGTGTTTTGGTGTTCTGCTAAGGATATGTCCCCAAAACTGTTCATAGATTGGTGTTTTCATCCTTTCTATTCAAACGTGAAGCCTTAGCTTATGATCAGCCTTTTATTTAGTACCAGTTTCTACCTATGCTACATCATGAATATAGGCCAAAACACCTGAGTCATTCAATCTAGTTAGCCTTGTTTCCCACAATTTCCCAAAACACTCAGAAGTGTAGACTAGTTTCCAATGAAAAGAGGGAATTAAGTGTTGAGTAAGGCTGCTTCCTTCAGTAATAAGAACTCTAGGGTCTGTCCATAGAAATCTTGCTAGCATAAAGAAAGGTGACTCCTTTGAAAGCAGAGCAGCTTTAAATGCACTGTTTTAATAAGACTGATTATCTTGGAATATTTTGCAAAGAAAAGCTACCTCCAGTTTTAATTTATTTGTTCAAAATGTACCTGAATATAAACTTTGCTCATGGGAAGTTTATTTTATTAGTTAAAAGTAAGCAAACAAACGAATGAACAAACAAAAAAACAAGGGGAGGGAGTTGGGGAGAAGTAATGCTGTAAGTAAGGCAAATTCAAAGTAAAGAGGCTGAAAGAAGCTCAAGAGAAAAACTAGAATAAGGTGGTGTTGGCAGCATCTATGTATTTGAGCAGCTGACTGATTCTGTCACTGAGAACAAAATAAGGCACTGAGAATTCTAATTTCATTGCTTGTGCTGCTCTTTCCCCTCATAAGTGCCCCTGCACGTTTTTGTTAGGCTCTGTAGCATATTCATAGCGGAAATTACTTCTGTGTGCTGAGAGCTGTGCAGCTCCCATAGTAGCATCATAGCAGAAAGCATCTGCAGGCAATAACACCATTGAGCAGCCTAGAAGCTGAGAATGTTACACTTTAAAGGGTTCCTTAGAAGAAAAAAATTATAGCAGATATTTGCCGAGATGTATTCTGGTATATTCATTACAAACACTTGCCTGAGTGCAGGGAATGGTCCAGAGCTGTTGTTCATGTAAATGGTAATTTACTTAAATTCTGAAGTAAAACTGGAATAATGTCATTGAAAATTGTATATCTTGTCCATTGAGATAGTTTGATTATGTAGTAGAAATTACATTAGGACTTTATCTCTTTGTGTAGCAATTTTCATTTCAATCGGCAATAGCAGAAAAAGCATTGCTGTCTAACTAAGTTTCCTGTATCGGTTTTGAAAAGATAAAAGAAATGTCAGTGCTGGCACAAGGTATGTCTTAAGGCCAAGCAGCTAATAAGTAGACTGCAATTTACAGTTCACTCCTGTGATTCACAGATCTGACTTACACCACAAGCACTAGCTGCCTGGTTAACTGTTCTCTGCCCATATTTAGATTTCAGTTATTATGAGAAAGTGAGTGAAACAAGCTCTTTCCCCTTCTCTCCCCCCACCCTGTTCAAGTCTGTAATACATGTCTTTTACTGTTAATTAGAGGTCAATTTATCTTAAGTTCTCTCCCACTCCACTGCTCTTTGAATACCACTACATAACAATGGGGAAAAAAAGGCCTATTAATCTTCAGCAGCAGGAATAAAATTGCATAAAATTCCTATTATTTGCTGCTCTACAGGGATAGGCCTTTTCTCTTTTTATGTGCAGACAGAAGCCTTGCCATGCGTCCCACATCTTCTGTGGCGTGCAGGACATAGCAGTGCAAATGCTGCTATCACGAGCAGCGCAGGCTTTCAGAAGCCTCTGCTAAGCAGCATATCCCATCTGTGTGCCATCCTCCCCAGCACATCCCTGCAACCAATTTAGCTGTGTTGACACCTGACTATGAAGGGATCAGCTCTGTCACACAGTAAAGATTTGCTTAAGGGGAATTGCACGAGCCTAAGGGTTTTATGGTAGTGCTGCTGCTGCTTCCCTGGATCTTATGAGAAAAAGGAAAAGATTTTTTCTCATTTTGCATAGTCAGATTATACAAACGGGATAGTCCCACAACTGTGGCCTCTCTGGGATCTCTACTTTTTCTTCATAAAAGGCATTTGCTCTGTCAGGCATGCCAACTTAACATTTCTGCTGGTTGGACTGTAAACACAGAATAAACTTATTTTCACTATCACTTTGTCTATCTCAAAAAGAAGTAAACGTTGTACTTGTGAGATTTACTTCTAATGTTGCTTCTTCACTTTTCAAATATTCTTGGCCCAGCTGTTAGAAAAAATAAAGAAATGACAGCAAAGGGAAGAAAAAATAAGGCAGAAGTCTGAAGAATTGTCATCTGCTGAGGGTAAGAAACCTCCATAAGATTTCTAAAGGCTCTGTTAGTCTCCTGATCTGTATCTGCATCAGTCAGTAGCCATCACTTTATCCCATATTTCTGAGATTCCATTTTGCTCATGGAGCAAACCTTCTATGATCTGCGTTGATTGCCAAAGCTGCATTTTTCACATAGGAAGAGGTTCCAGTCGCCATCGCTTGGGATGGAACAAACAATACTGCAGCATGTTTAAACAAAATGTCAAAAAATGCTGTTTTCCTTCTTCAGAACACCTTTTTGCGATAAAAACACTAAAAAAAAAGAAAAAAACATATTGAGAGTTATGGATTCTAATCACCGTCTTAAACTTAGTACTTTTTTTTTTTTCTCATTAAGAATGCTGATATTAGAGTTTGTCAGGTACTTCCCTTAGAAAGCTATGACTTCCAGTAACTTCTTTTACTTGATTCCAGTGGCTAAAATATTGATCTTGGAATGATTGCTGCATTGAAACACTCCAGTGAACCTTCCAGAGCGCTCTGAATTTCTTCATAGCTATGTTGATAAGAAATGAGCTAAGATGTAGTTTCAAGGCAAATTTAAATTTGAAATTATCCCAACTGAAAGCTAAGTGGTGTTTAGTAAAAAAGTCAGCTACAGTTACCCAGAGAGATGTGAATTTATGTGATTCCAGGTGGGCTATAGTTATTCTTAAGGGCCCAAGTCCTCTCCAGGTTTTCATAATCCACCTCATAGACTGCTTGTAACTTTAAAAATTTTCACTAAAAAATGCATGTTTGGAAAGTGTGACCTGATTTTTTTTTTCCATCTCTAAAATATGCAAGTTTCTTTAGACACTAATTTCACATACATGGCAAGGTCTAAATTAAATATTAGTGGTTCAGAAATGGATAATTAGACTAGAGTTGTACAAAATGTACACATTAAAAAACAAAACAAACAAAACACCACCACCACCACAAAAAAAAAAAAACCAGTCCATTAACGACGTTAACATTTCTGTTTTTTTGCAGAAATGCTTCTAGCCAACAGTCATGTGTCCTGCACCAGTAAATGGCTCCCAATCTATACTGAGCTAAGCAAGCATATAGCAGATCCTGACTGTCCCCCTAGAAGCTGTCTGAAAGAACTGAGGAGAGCCCCTATACATTATTTCTAAGAGTCACCCTTCAAGTGGCATCTTCTCAGCAGACTTAGGAAGTGATGAACACATCCTCTGAAGAAATAGTCTTGACTACAGAGGGAGCAAGCAAGACTTTCAGTTATGCCTCTTCTTACTACACCAAACTGTAACAAGTTGTTCCCTCTTCTGAATGTGACTTTACTGGGGAGACTTCTTTTTCATTGTGAGGACATTGTGGTTCTGCTCTCTTTGGCTATTATCTGTTGAAAACCGTCATATCTAATAACCATCTACTGCACAAGTGAATTTTCCATGTATTTGGATTTATTCCTTGACCATATCTATTCTTCCACTAAATACTTTGTTTTTGAAGGATTACTGCAGCAGTCAGGAAGCTCCTTAGTTGCTCTTTGTTCCAGTATCTCATAAACTCAACAGATCTCTTTCTGCAATTTCCACAAGATCCTTTCCATATGATCCTTCACAGAAGCAGATGGCCATCTTCATACTCCCTAGGAACTTGCAGTTAACTCAGAAAGTAAATGTTCTTACAAGTACTTCACACCATATTTTTTCCCTCTTACATCACCTTTTCTTTGCTCTCATGCTTAATCCTCTGGGTTATTTCTTGAAAGAAGGCTTGTTGAGTGGAACTTTGTCAGATTCTTTATGAAGTCCAAATTAATCAGGTCTTGCCATTGTTGACCTTCATTACAAATTCTTGGAAGTTAAACCTAGAGTTAGGCAAGATCTCCTAGAAGGCTTAGTGCCCTTTTCTTTTATTGGTTGAATATTAGAACTGACAAAGACACATCTGAATCAAGAGGAAAAAAAAAAAAAACAAAAAAAACATGACCTATTGGCTGGAATTTGTATTGTGTGTAACATCTTACTTAAGGATCGCATCCAGTGGTATTAAAAAACAGACATAAAAAAGTAAGTTTCCCTTTCACCAAGCTATATGACATTAATAGCATTTGACAGGCATAAAGGGGTCACTGATAATTTACTCTACCATACTTGTGAAGAAAAAGACCTTTATAGTTGTTCTAACCTAACATTATTTTTTTTCATGAGAAATCATTTAATACCTCACTCCTTTTACAGCCTGGATTTTTATTACAGTCTCAGTTAAATATTACAAGTTTCTTTGAAACTCATTTATTTGTCTTTTTTATTTCTGGGGAAAAAAAAAAAAAGGCTTTTTAACTAAAGTAATTTAAATAGATTTTATGACATTTTCTTTCTGCCATTTTTTTTTCCATAGAGCAAAATATATACATCCAAAAATGTATATTTAATACTTTATTGTTTTTTAAATGTCTGTGGGTAAGCATACTTGCCAACATCTGCCAGATCCCATAATGTAAGTAGTATAATGCTACAGTGACTCTGCTGGCAATGTTAGAAATAGCTTCAGTTTATTGTTCACCTTGCCAACAGTAGGAAGTACTGCAAATTTCATCTGGGAATCCTTCTCGTACAATTTCCAGACCTAAAAGTTTTCAGTAGCAGCCAAACTTCTTTACTTCTTAGAGGCAAACCTCAAAGTCTTTACATCTATCTCCACTTCAAATTAAGTTCCCGTTTCTGATCTGCTTGCTTGCTTTGAGAGGAATGACCACAGACATTTTACATGGTGACAGTGATGTTTTACATTGTTTTGTTCTTAGGATTTATTCTTTCTCAGCTAATTAAAAGTATCTGTGAGGATAGTGAGTAATGAACATTTTCAATAGAGCAAGAAAATGCCATGACTTCAGAATGTAATTAATTCTATGAAGAGGTGATTCTAGAATGGCTGTGGTAGTGACTACTCTCAAAGAAACACTAGATGACAAAACAAACAATGTTGCATGTGTTTGCTGGTCAGAAGATGAGTTTTAGATTCTTTTCCTTAAGAAAGAGATATGATTTCTCCCTTTTAGTGCATGAATAGAGAGGCCCTGTTTCTACACAAAGAAATAATTAATAAGTGATATTTTGGTAATGAAAGCTTTTATTCTACAGCATAAGTTCTAGATTTTGGTGAAATTAAGTAGTAGCATAACTGCTCATTTTGCTTTTAACATATACAAACTACTGTATAAGTGTTAGCTTATTAATATTTAAAATGCACTGTCTGATAGCTTGGAAAAACCTGTCAATATTCTCTTTGTATGTGGGTTCTACTCCTGATCATATTGACCAGTAATCTTGTTAAAATCTTGAGCCTGGAAAACAAGTTAGTGAATGCATTGAAAACAAAAAAATGACAACAACAAACACAGCAAAATAAGTTATCAGATAGGTTGGTAAATAGTTAAACTATTTGGGAAACATTTTAGATTTTGTTCATATTTTGCTTTTTACTTTTTTTTTTTTTTAATGAGCTTTGTAATGTGTCTGGACAGCAGAGCTCTGATATGATTCCCAGAAGTGGCAGGATCTCTTTCCCTGGAGACATTCAAAGCCATCTGGACATGGTCCTGGGAAAGCTGCTTTAGGTGGCCTTCCACGAGCAAGGGGGTTGGACCAGATGGCCTCCAGAGGCCCCTTCCTACCTCAACCATTCTGTGACTCTGTAAAATCATAATGAGAAAGCTATTTTCTATTCACTGCTTTGCCATTGATCTGTTCGATAGACTTTAGCACATGCCAACCCTTCTTCCCCACCTATATCATGAGAGTATTAGAAAAAGTTATGCATTATTCAGACATAGATTTTTTTGAAAGCTGAGCTGTAAATTATAATTTAATGGTTTTGCATTTTTGAAAAGAAGAGTGGTGTCCCAGCAAAAATAAAAGTTGTCTAACTAGCTTAAAAACTAGTTAATTTGGATGGGATCATAAGCTCAGTACTGTGTTGTCACTTTTACACAGTGGTATTAAGAGAAGACACATGATTTATATGCTATAAGAATACAGTGACTGTGCTCCTGAGAAATGCATAAGACCTGTTCCTGCATCCATCTATGTTTATGAGGAATATTAGTTGTATTAATTTCAGTCAAACTATTTGAATGGCATTTAGTGCAGCTGAGGGTGTAGGTAAGATCATACGTCTATTTTAGTGGTTGTACTTTGAGTCACCCTCAAAACTGAGGGTGCCTGGTAGTGATGGCCAAGTGGTAGGTAGTGAGCCTCCAGCCAGAGTGGGTGCTGGAGGTCCTGGAGGTGGAAATGATGGCAACACATGGTGTAAGATGCCTGGGTGAGGTACATGGGAGGTGAGGAAAGGGGCATGTCAGTGAGGATGGACCATGCAGTTAGATGGGATCAGAAAGAGTATAGGCAGACGGGGGAGATAACATGGGTTTGAGGAGTCATCATCAGCGGACGCTCAGGTTATGGACCTATGGACTTCCCTCCGCACAAAACAGAATTTGTATCCCTTTCTTGGGTTTTAACTACTGGTCTATATAGCATATGCCATTTATGAATTTTAACTCAAAAAATATAAGCAAACTGCTACATTTGTAGAGTGTTACTACAGTCCATGTATCACTACTGTCCAACAGAACTTTACTTAAAATCATGATTGTTCCTATATTGATAATTCCTGCTGAGGTGGCTCTTTCTCTTTTAGAAAACATATATTTCCATCTTTGTGACACACGAGTTTACTGCTAAGTCTTCTCTGCCATTGTGTTTTTTTTGCCTATGCATCCTGCCTGCTAGTGTTTTTAGTAATTACCTTCTTTTCCCTTATACTTGAATTATTTCACTACAGATTTGACCTTAAAATAATTCTGAGATGAAAATCTTCATTTTATTTCATTTACCCAGGAGCAGACAATTGTAGGTTGGGCTACTTACAAAAGAAATTTCGATTTCACCCAGAAATATTGAAGCAAATGTCACTGGGAAATGCAGTGACAAGAGAGAAAAAACCTCTCCAAAGTTCAGTTCTTAGACTGGGGCTCTTTACAGCAGCTTCTTAATCGGTATTGAGGAAAGTATTAGAGAAACACTTGAATGATTCTTGTTTGCAGTACCCCAAATATTTATTGTATGCTAAATGTCAACAAAAAAAGTAATTGTGGCTAAGCAATAAAGGGAATCAGGATTTGAGTAGCTTCACTTTTCTGACAGAAAAAAAAATGTTTGATAGTGATGGCAGGGACTGAGATGTACTGGCAGCATGCACGATCTCTGATTATTTCTATAGTTACAATGAGATGTTGTAGCTCAAGGATGAAAGAAGAAACTCTTTCAGTATTATTTCCAATATAAAGAATGATTTACAGGCTACCATTCAGATTTATTATTATTATTATTATTATTATTATTATATATTGCCTATTCTCCACAATTGGTTGTGATTCAGAAGTAAAATGCAGAAGCCTTTACACAATTTGCGAGTAATTCTTAGTCATCTGGTAAATGACATTCTTTTCTGAGAAAGAGCTGAAGAATCTGTCCTGTGTGAAAGGTAGCCTTCACTTATTGCCTCAGTATTACAGGATGTGTCCAATAACTTTACTTGTAATGTAAATGCTCAAGTTCATGTTTGCTCCAAGTTCAGAATCCTTCACCTTGAGATTTTTTAATGCTAGTCAAAACCTAAATCTCCTTCGTAGGAGCTTGATGAGTAGCCATTGGACAGATAGTAGAGCAGATTTCTTAATTCTTTCACCACCCTGAAAAAAATCCCCTACTGGGTCTAAGGCACTTTCATATGATTTGCAGTCAAAAACAAAACAAAACAAAACAAACAAAACCAAACCAATTAATGAAAACACAAGCATTTTATCACTAAACACTTCACAGGCTTGAGGAGCTCATTTGCAAGTTCACTGTAAGAGAATTGTAGCTAATCCTAAACACACAAGAATTAGCAAGTTCTCACATTTTTACATCTGTATTTCTGTTAAAAAATACAGAAAGTGGCCTAAAAAGGGTTTTTTAATCACTTTTTTTCTTTCTGTTAATTTGAAAATGCTATCTAATAAGTTACTTACAAAAGGGTCTGAAATATATACAGAGAAGCAATGTGTATCCATTACAGGAAGATTTATATTCATTCCCACTGTGACAAGGTGGCTGTGCAGTAAAATCAAATAAAAAATGGACATTAATATATGTGATCCACATCTGCTATCAGATGCCACTTCTGGAGTCCACAGGCACCCCATGACCCTTCAGCTATAAATCAACACCACGGTTGTCCTCAGCTGTCCATAGTGAACAGGACTCAGTGGTCTTTTTATCCCCCATGCTGCTCTGCTGCAGGATGATGGAGTAGCACTGCACGGGAAGCTTGCTCTTATTCCTCTTTGCAGCCAACAGGAGGTTTAGAAAATACTTTTCAGACTTATAAATTCTTCCTGGGAAACTATACTGTTGACTGTAAGGGAATGGCAGAGCTGTACTTCTGGGACTGAACACTGATGTACAAGGACAGAAATGCAGATGAAGAGGGTAATGACACGTTTGTTGATCTAGTAAAAAGTTTCAGATATATTGGTCTAATTATAGTTAAATACCAAATGTGAGTGGGTAGTCATTTAAATCCCCTAAGCCAGATGGTCTAATTCATCTCTCATTTAGAGCACTTTGATTTGAAATTTGAAATGGTCTAATGCACCATTTTATCACATTTAGGTCTATAGAAAGGTGGGAGGGCAGTATATTTCACACTCAGAATTCTTCAATCTGGATGTATGAAGTGAAGACTTAGCCACAAAGAAAACACCAGCGTCTTGCTGTTATAGCAATAATCAGGGCATGCTTTCTACTTATGCTTTTCTAGTGCTAGAGAAGCAGTAGACAAAAATCAGTAGGAAAGCCAAATCTCCTTAGCTGCTCTTTCTAAAGCATGTAGCTTTGTACTTTTTTTTTTTTTTTTTTTTCCTGCCCATAACCTAAAATTGCCGTGGGCACTACAATGGTCCTGACCAGTTTGGTTTTCTCTTTTAAGACAGATGAAGAAGAAAGCCTCAGCAGGTCAATCTTGATGCATAGCTGAACTCTGAAGACTGGTTAACTGACTTTCTCTAATGAGAAAATCTATCTAATCTAATGAGAAAGTCTGACTATGGGAGCTTTGGAATGGGTTATGTCTGAACATCTACCAGACCTTTCCCCATTGGGGAAGTCCAGGGAGATGAAGAGATTAATCTATAGGCTAAGGCTTGCTTTCCCAAATTTGCTGTTATTTATAAATGTGTTTATCTGGAAAAACACTGAGTAAAAGAATTTTCTATTTTCTATAGTTATGAGGATTTTTGAAGGTTTGCTGAGGTCATAAGCAAAGACATTGCTTGAAATTGTTGAAAGGAATTTTCCATGATCATCTATTTACATTAACTTAGCGTGAAGTCATCAACCCATTTTATACAAGTGTTAAGCCCACAATAAACAAATATCATTAATCAGACCTCCATTTCCAATCAGAGGTGATGTATTATCTGAAAAGAGATTGTGTATTCAGATACACATGTTCTGAAGATAGAAAAATCATGTCAGTTTTATGCATTTTTTCTTCAGTTACTTAGACCTGAACTTTGGTACTGAATACTTGTATGCACCTGAATCCCTTGCTTCTCAGTTAGTTTTCAAAATAGAGTCACTGTGCAGCTTTAAATTCTACGCTATTACAGAAAATTTATAAATGTGTGGGGAAAACTTGACTGGAACTTTTTAAAAAGAATTACCTGACCTTGGTATTTTTGGGTTTACCATGTAATAATTTCTTTGATGGTCTCAGTAAAAAGTTTCTAAACTTTTTTTCTAGTGGACAGTCGATACTCCCCACTCAGATTTACTGTGACGTTCAAGAAGAGTGCTGCTTTCTGCTTAGCTTCCTCCTGTGACTGATTTGCTAGGTAGCTGCATTCATAATACTCTGCTGTCTCAGCTTGACAGGCTTAGCACCATTTGCTCTTCCTCTGAACTTCCTTAACTGCCGTTCTGGCATATTTCAGGCTTAGATACTTATAACTCATTTTAAAGGCAAACTTATAATGACATACTGGGAAAAATAGCTCTCAGCAGAATTGTCAGAGCTGGTGGTCAGAAGAATATATGGATCCTTTTAGTAACAGGAAAGATGGCATCAATCTGAATGGGTCTGACGGAGATAAAAATGAGTTTTGCAAAGAGAGTTCTGTACTAGTATTCAGAAGTTGTTTTCCCTGGATCCATATTTTAAGTAATTGATTTATTACTTATCAGAATTATCTACTATTGATAGTCCCAATCCTCAGGGGCTTTGTCTTAGCTCAAACTATACTTCTTCCTGGTGCATATGTGAGAAGTACTTACCTGGACAGCATAAAGGAAAACACAGAAGGGTACATGGGTATGTCAAACTGAACCTTGTTCTTACCGTGGTACCTAACATTGCAGATTACTGTATTGCTGATGTAAATTCTTTAAAACTGTTATAGAGAAACGTAACATATGACAGTAGTTACAAGGCTGACATTAACATTGTGAGAAGCTTCAGATGCCAACTCAAGGGGGAATGATGAACCTTTAACAGATATTTTTTCAACAGCTTTAATGTCTCACTTAAGAAGAAAAAAAAAACATTTAGACAATATCCACCTGTGATGCCACTAGCAGGTTATTTTACTAATTTTCTAGTCTAGGCATATTAAGGGAAAGCAGAATAAACATAGATATGATTAAGATATCTGTCCATAACATTAAAGGTGCATGAAACCTTCAAGACTGGTTTGTAGTCCTGTGTGTAGCCACTGATAATGTTAACTTGTGCTCTTCTTAATGAGCTCTTGCTGAGGGATCTTGATGAGCCTCCCTGTAAACACACCAAGCTAGTGAACAGGGAGGCAAACTTGCTCCAACACTAACAGCAAAACCATAAAATAATGACTGTAACTCTTGTGCCAGATTATAGCAGCCCCCCTTGTGCTTAGTCTCACAATAGAGGATAATAAGTAAAAGGTTTATGGGTTTATGTATGAAGAAAAAAAGTAGATTCTTACCAAAGTCCAGGGACATGTTTCCAATTTTTTTGTTTGTTTGTTTCTGAGACCACTGAGTATAGTGCATGGCTGATTTTGCACATATAATTCCAGGTGTAGTGAGGAAATATAACCTGTACTAGTCTGAATGATGGCTTTTCCAAATTCATGGATCCTAACATTTAAATGCATATTGTTATATGCATTTACTGAAAAGAAATTCAGTTTGTGTGCCCCAGGATGAGGTCCTTGTTTTGGACACATCTCAGTGAGGAGCTGTGAGGACAATCAGCACGTCTTCAAAGAACATTCTGAGTCTGAGCTAAACTGTATGTGTAGATCTACTTCGTCTCCTTTTTGTTTCAGCTAATAATATATTGTCTGAGATAGTGCCTCAAAGTAACTTCTGAAGTGCCTGTGTGCACAGGAAGATGGTATCTTGTTCTTCTAAATATAGGTGAAATATTTATAATGGCTGCTGAATTGTGTGATTATTCCCCATTTATCTGCCCTGAAAGTGATCTCAGCTGAAGCAAAAACACAAAAGAAGGGCTTGCACGTTGAGGGTGTGTGAAGAAGGAACATAGTTTTCCTTTGGTTATTTTTATATATATATATTTGGTTGCACAAGCACATAAGCTGTAAAGAATCAACAGTAATGACTGCAGAATAAGGTGTTTGTTGAAGTTATCAATACTAGAGGTATATTCATCTTATTCTGAAGTTCAATAACACCTCTTAAATAAGACCAGTCTGAAAAATCCTCCACAGCAGAAAATGATTTATCTGTGTGCAGTCTGAAGTGAAACAGGTTAGAGTTTACATAGAACTCAGAATAAATAAATTAAATATATATATATATATATTTGTGCTCATACATGTAGGTATACTCTCAGAGATATACTCAAAAGTAAGAGTATTGAAAGCACTCTTTTTTTTTTTTTTCGGTGTATCAAAAAAACTTGAATTGTCTTGTGGTCAGCAGCTGACACTTGTTTCTATGTACCGGTGTACCATAAAGCTTTTCCTGCTTTCATCTAAAGAATGTAAGATAATGCTCTAGGACCAAATCTTAAGCCACTGTAGTCAATGAGCAAAATTCTCCTCTGTCAGATTAGTTGCTGCCCTGAAAACGTGTTTCAGTGATGGATCTTATCAAACCACAGAAAGTGGTTTGTTTTTTTTTTTTTTTTTTTTAAATACAGCTTTAGGAAAATCAGTGAAGGTGGTCCCTGCAGTTTTACAGGGTGTAAAGTCAGCAGAGGGTTTTGTTTCTGAAGTTGCCATAACATATTTAAAGTAACCTTCCCCCTTCCCCAGACAGTGTTGTCTGTATGGATCTGGTCATTCAACTCTCTGTGGCTCACTTATTTATTTGTACAAAGGATATTAAATATTCTGTTTTCTTGAACCCTGAGAGACAAGAAGTACATTTTTAAAAGATTCAACAATCTTCTTAATAATCATGCAGGTTACTCTTCTCTCTTCTCTAAATACCTTCCAATTACTGTTTTTTTTTTGTTTGTTTTGTTTTGTTTTATGTAGTTTTAAGCCTGGAAATGAAACATGGTATTCTGTTACCATTCAAACTTTCTTTTGGCATATCTGAATAGGACTTTTCCAACTTCAGACTAAAATTGTTTCAGCTGTCAGTTATTTTTAATCATTTGCATTCAGTTACTTCTAAGCTATTTCCATGGAATATGTATTTCTGTTTTATCTAAAGATTAAGTAGCCTGCATTTTTCAAAATTCGATTTAATGTTTTTTTTTTGTGTTTTTTTTTTTTTTAGTACGTGATTGGCAACAGATCCGTTTGATCAGTTTTCTTGTTTCATTTTTATTTACTTGTTTGTTTGTTTTGTATCCCCTTCTACTTCAGCTTAATCTTTCTATATCACTCTGCGCTGTTTATTACATTATTGTGATGATTAATGAAGAGGAGAGGAACACAAAACCATACTGATTTCTGTGAACTATCCTTTCCTGTCTAGATTAACCAACTGATGATGCAGCCTTTCTCCTAGGGTATCTATCTGAAAAACTTTTGTTAAAGTCAAAGCCTTTTATTAACAACTCAGTCTGTTAGTGTCAGTCTGCTTACTATGGAAATAGAGTATTTGGAGATGGTGGAAGAGAAAAGGAAGAAGGAAGCATAATCTGTAGCTACGTAACACTCTTCCTGCAGTTGGATGGGTTTCCTCTTATTCAGTTAATTTCTGTTATTACAGTTCATTTGTGTAATATTTTGTTTTAATAAATCCAGTAAGATGACCAAGATAATGATGTGTCCATCATTTGCTTCCAGGAGAAGAAATTGGCTTCCGGCAGCAGCTAATGTTTTGGTAAATCAAACTTGATGAACAACTGACTAGAGTGATTTCTACTGGAGTAGAAAATTCTGTTTTTGTTGATTCATATAGTAATTATTATGGTCTGTTGCTACTAGTATTTCCTTACCCCTAGATAGCTTGAAGTTTTTTCAGACAGCCTTTGAAATCTGCCTTTCTTATGGATTTCCACCAACCTTGAATACCACACTGTCCAACCACTTTATAAAGTTCTGGAAAGCACCCATACTGCTGAAGGAGAATCCAGACAGAGAAAATAGTTTATATAAGGTCAAAAGATTTCAAAGCAAAATAAAAGCAAACCTTTTCTGTTTAGCCTCAGCTGAAGGTCTTCCTAGTTTCCCTAGTAGTATGTATGTCATAATTTTTGTGAAACTTAAGAAAAGTTCCCTGTGTTTTTTTTCTGACACCACTTTTCCAACAAAGCAGTGTAAGCTACAGCAAGTATTCTGACACACAATATCTGCTTTCAGATATTTCACTATCTCCTTGTCTTTCCTTCAGTTTGTTTAATTAGGCCAATAAGAACATAGTTTCCTTTTCTACAGGGAACATGGTGACAGTGACAGCAATACCCACATCTTGCTATGCTTTCCACCTGAATACTTCTTTACTGCAAGAAATGTGCCTTCATTCTAAAACCAGGAAGCTCATTTCTTTGTTAAACATTATTCTTTCTTGGTTAAGGAATGAAGTTATGGTAGGAGAAATGCAGTTCTAGTTAAGAAACATTTACTAAAATGACCTATCTGAAGAATGCACTATTTTTAATATTGAAACATCCCATTGTGAAAGTGAAATTGGTTTTATCTTGAGGTGATTCTTTTATTTTCTGGATATGGTTACAATTTGTCTCAAAAGAAGCTCAGGAAAAATGCATGTCTGTGCTCAAATATGTTTTTGTACACATACATAGGAGGAAATTCTGTCTTACAGAAGACAGAAGTTTTGTCTTGTCACCTGGAGAAAAGATTCAGGACCTGAAAAACCTGATATGGCCTTAGTGTCTCTATAATGTATTACAGCAATCCATCAAGACTGAATCCATGCTAGGAGACTGATCTGAATAAGCAAGTTGACATGTTGATCATATATTTCTGATTTCTTGGTTCAGTTGTGAATTCTGTGGTGCTTGAGAAGATGGAAATAATCTCTCTCTGCTGTTTTCTCTTCCACTAATGGGTGATCTATTTATCTGTGTGATTTAATGTTTCAGATATTTGTAGAAATCCTTGTATTAGCTGCGTATCACAACTTTTTTTCCTATTTGTTAAATCTGTATGACATTTTTCCTCCCTATTCTACACTTGCTGCTTTTGAGTGTTTAAAGGTGGTAAGCAAAAAAGGTGACTTTTTGCCTGTCAGGTAGCTGACCTTTCTGGCGACGCAAAGGGAGGATTTGTAACAGATTTTACATGTCTGCTTTTTGAACTATGGTACCATAGGTCAAAATAATGTGTGATAGATGCAGTGTACTGCAAAGGGTAAGGTTATGTTTCAATCTATACTAGCAACATTGATAATCACATTATCCTCCGTAAATTTGAAATTCTGTTGACATTTTGCCATTTGTAACTTTATTAATTTCCCTATGTTGTGTTACATTTATTTTATAAACAGCATATGCACAAAGCTATGCCATAGTCTACAAGAAAGGGGAAAAAATCTAATATTAAGCCCTAAAGGCATCTGTTCAGTAACCTGTATCTGAGAGTAAGGCAACCATGCTGCCATCTGTTATATTTTCTGTGTGATGGCTATTGCCCTCGTTGTAGGTTATTGCAGGTCTCAAAGGGCTACGCTCACTTTGCCTCTAAGCTATTTTCTAGAAAATAAAAAATATCTTGCATTTTCTCCTGTCACTGCACAAACTGTATTGTAAAGATTGCCTCAATTACTAGATCACTTATGTTATTTCTAAGCAGAATTGATTTTGTTTTCATGTTGTATAGATGAAAGTGAACTCTCTAAAAGGCTTTTAAAGTGCTATGTTGTTTTACTTTCAAGTACCTGAATGCCTTGCATGACTTTGCATAATGGTAATGACATTATTTACTATTTATTTCAGATATTTAGTGAGAAAAAAATCTTCTGAGAACCCATCTGCCATCTGTGTACTACAAAACGAAGACATTCCTTAGAGTTGAATGTTACAAAACAAAAACATGAAGCAAAATGTATAGCTGTTATTTTTTTCAATCCTGTTCCAGCTGCTAATCTTTCATGATCTTTGTCAAAGTAAGTCAGATGTATTACAAAGAAAGAAGTGGCTTCAGTCAGTAAACTCATGGCTCTGCTAAGTGTGAAAGGTTCAATACTCTGCTGTGATCCTTCTTAGATAGCCACTTCATTTCTTTGCCAAGACTAACAGGCAAGAAAAAGCCCCCACCTATTCACCTGCCAATATGTAGTTATAAAGCTTTGGCTTTTCTCTGCAGTGGAGTTTTCCACGCTTTTCTGGGTGCAAGAAAAAAATCATAAATCTCTGAGAACAAGACTTTTGTTTTCAAGGAAAGAGACAGCCTGGTCTTTTCGGAGCCCTTCCACGACCCCTAACTCATGAATGGCAAAAATGTCATTTCCCTGCTCTCTCTCATTTTTTTTAATTTTATTTTTAAGAGAACAAAACCACATTTTCTCCAACATGAAATATGTATTAAAACTAACAGAGCTTTGAAAAAAAAATGTTCCTACATCAAATAATAGCACTGAAAGAGACGGGGGTTGGAATGGGGATTGGGAAGTGTATTTTTAGTCATTTTTGCAAATTTCTTTCAGAAAAATCTAATCAGTTAACACCTGAATGTTTTGGAAGGTGCATTTGTAAATTGAGTACTTACAGTTCAGTGTTGTATCAGGTAGGAGGGATGAGGAACAACAGATGTTCATCCAGACAGACTAAAATAGCATTCTTCTGAGTGAGATCCTTTGTTATTTACCACCAAACGAATTCCTGCAACATTGACAGCAATTTGAAGCATAATATTACAAAAATCCTCTGCATTATTTAGCATCTTTTAATGTGACTTAACAGCTGAAAGCAAAGAGGACAATCCGCATCCTTGTAGGTAGATAGGTAGTGTTACACAGACTAGTTTTAGGAATAAAACTAGAAAATACTTTCTGAACTGCAGCTTTTAACAAGTAATACAGGCTATCTCCTTGCATATTTTACTATGTGATCCGCTGCATGAAGAAGTGAGTTGTAAATATGCTATGATACTTCCTGTTCCTTGACTATGATTGAATGAAAGCAATTGCAGCAGAGCCTGGTATGTCTTTAACCAAGATATGCAGTTCCTGTGAGGTGAGCAATAGATTAGATTAACCAGTGTCTCATTTCAGGCTCAACCCTTATCTCTTCCCATTTCATCTATTGTAAATGCTTTCCTGTAATTTAAAATCATATTTCAGCATTCACCTCAGTGATTTTTGTATCCTGAAGAGCAAAGGAAAAAGACTGGAGGGGGAAAAGGAGGTGAAGAATCCTACAGCAAGGCTTGGAAATGAGGGAGGGAGCTGACAGAACTTGATTGAGGTGGATCAGCCACCGGTGTACCAGGTGTACTTAGTCTCTAAACCTGCTAAAAGTGTTGCACCGCTGATTCGTTGTAACTTTGAGTTAGAGTAGCTACAGAGGCTGGTTTAGAGAGTGTCTCAATCACTTGAACAGGTAAGGTATGGACTACGTTTCTGAGATATTTCCCTGTAGTTTTCTATGAACAATGATAGATTTAGATTCCAGTTTAATCTTAGCAAATGGCTTCAGTGAATCATAGTATATCAAAATTTCGTTTATAGCATTTGCAGAGTTTTCACTTTTAATGGAAAGATGAAGTGCAATAAGCAGAGATAGCTATTTCTCCCTGTGATTGTGCAATACACATTTTGAACTTTGACCACTTTCAGCTACAGGAAGGATCATCAGGTAACTGTTCCTCCTTCAGGCAGATAATATAATGACAGGTACAGTTCAGAAAACAGCAGGCAGTTCCACATCTGATGACCTATTTTTATTCATTTATTTTTTCATCTTCCATGACAATAGTTTCTCACTGCGGATTTGGGAAATATAATGAGAACATGAAATGTGAATGAGTGCAAGTATTCTTTTCATGACTTTCTTAGTGTTGGTATATAATTTATTTAATGTTTGTGCAAGAAAAGGGAATGTGTGATTAAATACAACTGGCATTGTTTTCTAGATATACAATGATGTATCTTTGTTAGAAATGATGATAGAAAACACCTATTAAATAATCCAGTCCAACTCCTGAAAATGGCCATTTTGCAGAAATCTGTCAAGAGAAGAGGAGGCAGAAGATACCTAAAGCATATTGTATTGCTCAGAGTACTTTTGAATATTTCAGAAAGAAAGGTAAGGGAGGCTGACATAAAAACAAAACAAAACTAAAAAAAAAAAAAAAAAACAAACACCTGACCTCAATCACTTTATCCATGTACAGTATTACAAACTGGAATTGAATGTAAGAGATAGTAGTGATAGAAGAGTAACAGCTTCTTTTAAAGCATTAGATAATGGCTGAGGTTGGAAAGGACCTCTAAAAGTCATCTGGGCCATCCCCTGAACATAGATAGTATTGGTTGTTTTTTGTTTGGTTGGTTTTGGGTTTGGTTTGGTTTGGTTTTTTCCTTATCCAAGTTACTGATTATGTTGTGGTATAAGGTGTGGAGTCATGACTCAGTGGGCAGGCATTGGGATCCTGAAGAGAAATGCAATGGTGACGATTTTATTTATTTAAGGGCTATTGTAGGGTTTTTATTTATCAGTCAGTGAGGCTATGGCTTAAAAAGCAAAATTAAAGACATCATCAAAAGAGGCGAGGCGAGGTGAGGAGAGAGGATTGATCCATTCAGTTTTAGAAATGATTTGTTGTTTCTGAGAGACTGGTATTCAAATATTTAAAGCCTCCTACAGTCTCTGTTACTTTTCTTTATTGGTGTGCAATCCAGCTCCTAATCTACCAAATTCTCTTCCTGCTCACCTTCTCTTTGAACTTGACAGAAGCGGGAGCATATTTGGAAAATATTCTTTACAAGGCTTCCTTTAGATTTATAGTCTACATTTGTTCAAGGATATAGTGTCTAGGTTGTTGCCACATGCTATCAGACCATGTGTACATTTTGTCCCATTTTATATGTTGAAAAGTAGAGTCCATTGTTATTGCTTTAAAATGACAGGAAGAAACAGAGCTTTTCTAAAGGTGGTTTTAAAAATCTAAACTAGAAAACCTTTTCTTCTGCATTACAGACACCTTTTCCCCTTCTATTAAGAAAAATCTATTTAAAATAAAGTTGTTGAAAATAGCTAAGGTTAACTCTGATCTGTTATCTGAAGTCTTCCAACTCTGTGTTTGGTAATTAATTCATTATAATTGCCCATCTGCTTATCCCCAAACTCAGACTTTGACACATTCTTTCTCCTTTAGCCTCTTACCATTTGCTTCCTGAAGTTTTCTCCTGGCTCTTTCTGTTAAACCTAGTCTACTTGTGAATCACTTCTTTCCATTTTCTGCTCTTTATCCAATTGTTGTGCTTTCCTCATTTTTCAGAAATGTCAGGAAGAGGCTGTTGCTCTGAGGAAATGTCTTAACATTAATGCTGAGGAAGACATTTGCAAAGAACGAGTGAAGAGACCATGAAGGATCACTGTAATTTTACTAGGGGAGAGAGAGAGAGAGAAACGCTTGTACCCTTTACTCTTCCTCCAAGTTTATAAAAGAAGTCCTTTAAATAAGCTACTAATTCTTTTGTTCTCTGATATCGCTGAAGAGAAGGAAATTTCTTCAGACCAAGGGGTTTCAGAAAACAGACCTATTGTGAAATTGGGCATGGCAATTGGTTCCTATGACAACTCAGAAAGAATGAAGAAAAGGTGATTACAGGTACATAGATGTATAATTCTGTGCTGATTGACTCAATGTTGTTGCATACAGTGTGCCCTGAAGTACCAGCTGTCAGGACTGTGACACCATTAGAGTTGTTGCCACATTTATTAACCAAACCATCTGTCACTGTAAGACAAACTTGGGGATTTTTTTTTTTCCCAAGACAACAGAGAGCATCCAAAAATCATCAAGACCTGATTATTCAGTGTGATAAACACCCATGGGACAGCATCTTATTTGATATGACATAACGGGCTTCAAAACACAAAGTGGAAAAAAAACCCAAACTCTTAATTGTCTCTGACCATAGAAACATTTGTAAAGTTAAAAGCAGTTCAGTCTGTTGCAGGTGGGAAAATAGGACCTTTATCAAAAGACGTTATTGTCTGCCCCATCATTGTTAGAATTTCGGATCAGTAGAATCAAATCTCAGAAGCTGAAAATACTGAATGACAGTATCTGATACATCAATTGGTGGTACTAATGCTGGACAGCTCATGTCTTTATTGAAGAAAAATTACTTTTCTGTAAAGCTGTGCCAGGACTCTCAGCAGACTAATGCCTATTTCAGATGATTTTGAAGGTAATCAAAGATATCCGTGGACAGTGGCTGCAGCATTCAGTAATCTCCCTGAATGGTGACAAGATAGTGATAGGAAAAAGTAATAGTGTAGTTCTTCAAACACTATCTGATACCTTATGGTTTCACTACCTTACACATCTCCAACCCCTTGATATACCTAAAAATCAGCACTGGGTCCTCTCTGAATTCTGTAATAGAATTTATTCCAAATAATATTTTATTTAAAGCTGCTGAATGACCTGAGTGTTTACAATTATTTTGTGACTGCAAGAGCTCTTGAGATGTTCTTGATTGCACTGCAAAAAGATACTTGTGCTAATCAGAAGAGCTAGACCACGAGCAGAAGTGGGAGATTTTCTGACAATCCAGTAGTCTCACCCTGTTGCCATCTTCAATAATGCACAATTGTAACACATTTGAATGACTTTGCTGACATTTTCAGCAGCTAAATGAACCCCACTGTTTTCTTAATGACTAAAATATGCATGAGTGGAAAATGGCCTTCAGAGCAAAGGAGACCTGTCATTAGTCTCATTTCTAACTATACTGGAGGAAAAGTTAAACCCTTCAGGAAGTTACGAGTAGCGCACGGAAGAACAATTTTCTGATATGTGGGATTATTATGACTTGTCGAGGCGATCGGCTCCGGGGCAGACGCGTTCTGTAGCGGAGGGGGGGATCGGGACAGGCAGGGCTTCTTTTCCAGCACCGAGGCCACTCGGGGGAGCGGCCAGGACCCGCAGCCCTCGCCAGGGAGGCTCACGAGGCGTAGGCGGAGCCAGCAGCGCCCCCTCCCCGGCTGTTCAAAAGCAGCCCTAGGGAGCGCGGCGAACAGGGCGTGGCGCGGCAGTTTGCGCAGGCAGGGCGAGCAGGGGGGGCAGAGCGTTCCTCGCCGCACATATGAACAACTACTCTAATGACTGTCGACCGCCAGCTAGGCTGCGATGGTCTATACCAGGCAGAGTGCTCTCTCTAGAAAGTCTGTAACCACCCGGACTGACTGCCTGCTCAAAAATGCGGCCGTTCAGGTCTCTGGGTGCAGGGAGTGTTTGAGCCTGTTGCTGCCGTCTGAGGGAGGCAGAGAGACTGCGTGTGTGAGGTGCGAGCAGGTGGATGACCTGGTCCACCGGGTGGCAGAACTCGAGGAGGTGGAGAGGTTGAGGGCCATCAGGGAGTGTGAGCGGGAGATAGACTGGTGGAGCAACTCCCTGCAGGGCCTGAAGGAGAGGTACTGGGGTAAGACACCCCAAATAGGGGTGGACCCCCTGCCCTATCGCAGTCGGGCAGATGGAGGGGACGTAGGAGTTGAGGAATGGAGACAGGTCCCTGCTCGACCTCGCAGGCAACACCCCCCCCTACCGGCCCCACGTTCCCAGGTGCCCTTACACAACAGATTTGAGGCCCTGGAATTTAAGGGACCGGTGGGTGAGGATGAGGTAGAAAGTCTACCCAGGAGGATGCCTAGGGCGAGGAAGTTGACTCCACGCCTCAAGACTGCCTCCACCAAGAAAGACAGAAGGGTAATCGTTGTAGGCGACTCCCTTCTCAGGGGAACAGAGGGCCCTGTTTGTCAGCCTGACCCTACCCGTAGGGAAGTCTGCTGCCTCCCTGGGGCCAGGGTCAGGGATGCTGCCAGAAAGCTTCCCAACCTGGTCCGCCCCTCTGACTACTATCCTCTTTTGATAGTCCAGGCTGGCAGTGACAACATTGAAGGCTATCAAACGGGACTTTAGGGGACTGGGACGGTTAGTGGATGGAGCGGGAGTACAGGTGGTGTTTTTGTCTATCCCTACAGTGGTAGGGAGGGGTACAGAGAGGACACGGAAGGCCCACCTGGTTAACATGTGGCTCAGAGGCTGGCGCCAACACAGAAATTTTGGTTTTTTTGACCATGGGGTGCTTTACTCGGCACCCGGCCTGATGGCCGCAGACGGGTCCCTGTCTCTAAGGGGAAAACGGATCCTAGCACAGGAGCTGGCAGGGCTCATTGAGAGGGCTTTAAACTAGGTAAGAAGGGGGACGGGGCTGAAATAAGGCTTGTTGGAGCTGTGCCAGGGGGAACAATGGCAAGGCCTGGGGAGAAGGCAATGGCCCGACTGAAGTGCATCTACAGTAATGCATGCAGCATGGGTAACAAACAGGAGGAGCTGGAAGCCATCGTACAGCAGGCAGGCTATGACTTGGTCGCCATCACGGAAACGTGGTGGGACCACTCTCATGACTGGAGTGCTGCAATGTCTGGCTATAGGCTCTTCAGAAGGGACAGGCAGCACAGAAGGGGCGGTGGTGTGGCTCTCTATATTAGAGAGTGTTTAGATGTGGAACTTGAGGCTGGGAATGATAAGGTCGAGTCCCTGTGGGTTAGGATCAGCGGGAAGGCCAACAAGGCAAGCGTCCTGGTGGGGGTCTGTTATAGACCGCCAAACCAGGATGAGGAGACGGATGAGGCGTTCTACAGGCAGCTGGCAGAAGTTGCGAAATCGTCAGCGCTTGTTCTCGTGGGGGACTTCAACTTCCCAGACATATCCTGGAAGCACAACACAGCCCAGAGAAAGCAGTCTAGGGGGTTTCTGGAGAGCATGGAAGATAGCTTCCTGACGCGGCTGGTTAGAGAGCCTACCAGGGGAGGTGCCCCGCTAGACCTTCTGTTCACAAACAGAGAAGGACTGCTGGGAGATGTGGTGGTCGGGAGCTGTCTTGGGCAGAGTGACCACGAAATGGTTCAGTTCTCTATTCTTGGCGAAGTCAGGAAGGGGACCAGTAAAACCGCTGTCTTGGACTTCCAGAGGGCAAACTTTGAGCTGTTCAGGACACTGGTTGGCAGAGTCCCTTGGGAGGTGGTTCTGAAGGGCAGAGGAGTCCAGGAAGGCTGGGCACTCTTCAAGAAGGAAATCTTAATGGCTCAGGAGCGGTCTGTCCCCACGTGCCCAAAGACGAGCCGGTGTGGAAGAAGACCGGCCTGGCTGAACAGAGAGTTGTGGCTCGAGCTTAGGAGAAAAAAGAGGGTTTATAATCTTTGGAAAAGAGGGTGGGCCACTCAGGAGGACTATAAGGATGTTGCGAGGCTGTGCAGGGACAAAATTAGAAAGGCCAAAGCTCATCTGGAGCTCAATCTGGCTACTACCGTTAAAGATAACAAAAAATGTTTTTACAAATACATCAACACAAAAAGGAGGTCTAAGGAGAATCTCCATCCTTTACTGGATGCAGGGGGAAACTTATCTACAAAAGATGAGGAAAAGGCTGAGGTGCTTAATGCCTTCTTTGCCTCAGTCTTTAGCAGCAAAACCAGTTGTTCTCTGGATACCCAGTACCCTGAGCTCGTGGAAGGGGATGGGGAGCAGGATGTGGCCCTCACTATCCATGAGGAAATGGTTGGTGACCTGCTACAGCACTTGGATGTACACAAGTCGATGGGGCTGGATGGGATCCAGCCGAGGGTACTGAGAGAACTGGCGGAGGAGCTGGCCAAGCTGCTTTCCATCATTTATCGGCAGTCCTGGCTATCAGGGGAGGTCCCAGTCAACTGGCAGCTAGCAAACATGACGCCCATCTACAAGAAGGGCCAGAGGGTAGACGCAGGGAACTATAGGCTTGTTAGTTTGACATCAGTGCCAGGGAAGCTCATGGAGCAGATTATCTTGAGTGTCATCACGTGGCACTTGCAGGGTAACCAGGCAATCAGGCCCAGTCAGCATGGGTTTATGAAAGGCAGGTCCTGCTTGACGAACCTGATCTCCTTCTATGACAAAGTGACACGCTTAGTGGATGACGGAAAAGCTGTGGCTGTGGTCTACCTTGACTTCAGTAAGGCTTTTGACACCGTTTCCCACAACATTCTCCTCAAGAAACTGGCTGTTCGTGGCTTGGACTGGCGTACGCTTCGTTGGGTTAAAAACTGGCTGGATAGCCGGGCCCAAAGAGTTGTGGTGAATGGAGTCAAATCCAGTTGGAGGCCGGTCACTACTGGAGTCCCCCAGGGCTCAGTACTGGGGCCAGTCCTCTTTAATATCTTTATCGATGATCTGGATGAGGGGATTGAGTGCACCCTCAGTAAGTTTGCAGATGACACCAAGTTAGGTGCGTGTGTCGATCTGCTTGAGGGTAGGAAGGCTCTGCAGGAGGATCTGGATAGGCTGGACCGATGGGCTGAGGTCAACTGTATGAAGTTCAACAAGGCCAAGTGCCGGGTCCTGCATCTGGGGCACAACAACCCCAAGCAGAGCTACAGGCTGGGAGATGAGTGGTTGGAAAGCTGCCTGGCAGAGAAGGACCTGGGAGTACTGGTTGATAGGCAGCTGAATATGAGCCAGCAGTGTGCTCAGGTGGCCAAGAAGGCCAACAGCATCCTGGCTTGTATAAGAAGCAGTGTGGCCAGCAGGTCTAGGGAAGTGATTGTCCCCCTGTACTTGGCTCTGGTGAGGCCGCACCTGGAGTACTGTGTTCAGTTTTGGGCCCCTTGCTGCAACAAGGACATGGAGGTGCTCGAGAGAGTCCAGAGAAGGGCAACAAAGCTGGTGAGGGGTCTGGAGAACAAGTCTTACGAGGACAGGTCTTACAAGCTGGGATTGTTCAGCCTGGAGAAGAGGAGGCTCAAGGGCAACCTTATCGCTCTCTATAGGTACCTTAAAGGAGGTTGTAGTGAGGTAGGGGTTGGTCTATTTTCCCAAGTGCCTGGTGACAGGACGAGGGGGAATGGGCTAAAGTTGAGCCAGGGGAGGTTTAGGTTGGATATTAGGAGGAACTTCTTTACCGAAAGGGTTGTTAGGCATTGGAATAGGCTGCCCAGGGAAGTGGTTGAGTCACCATCCCTGGAGGTCTTTAAGAAATGTTTAGTTGTTGAACTTAGTGATATGGTTTAGTGGAGGACTTGTTAGTGTTAGGTCAGAGGTTGGACTAGGTGATCTTGGAGGTCTCTTCCAACCTAGACGATTCTGTGATTTCCCTTCTAAGCCATGTAAACCAACACCAGACAGAAAACCTAAGGTCAGTAATAACTTCGTATGAGTTTGTGAATGCTTAATGACAAAATTTGTCTTTCTGTTCTTCATCATTAATTCCTGGTAGGGCTGTGACAGCATTTTATTTGTAATCTTTATTGTTTAAAGTTTAGGAGAGAAAGTGAAAGAAAAAAGGTTTCTTACATAGGAAAAGTAGTCACCACTTCAGACAATTAGCAAAACTAGGTCTTGGGCTGAATCTTTTTTTTGTACAAGATGTTGGAATTCTCTCCTCTCTGTGGTTCAAATGCCAAACAGGATTTTTTTATTATAATTTTTATTTTTAATCAATAATTGTTTACCAGACAACCGAATGAAAAAGCTTCTAAATCTTTCAGGCCCAAGAAAGGTCTTAAGTTTCATATGTACACCTGCAGTCAGTCACTGGCATTCATTTCTACATAGTCATTCATTTTTAGGCATTTTCTTGCTGTTAGCTCTGTCAACACTCTTGGTCATTCTGTTCTTCAGATCTTGCCTTTCTGACTTGAAACCTGCAGCTTCTTCTATGCTTGGAACATGACAAAGAAATTGATGGTGCCCTTTTTATTACACTCTGTGTGAGTATGCATATGTCTGCACATGTGCACACATATATGTGTGAATGAAAAAACATGAAAAAAACATGGGGTGGGCTTCTGGCTTTAAATCTCTTGTTGTTATGATATGGGACACTGAGATATTGCCTGAACCAGAGTCATAACTGAGGCTAAAGATAAAGGAAAAAAATCCACTTATTTTATATATATATATATATATACATATATATATATGTAAAAATGAAGTTTTCACATTGTTGTATATATTCTTTTCAAAGTTAGGGAAAAGGTTTTTGCCATACCGATTTAAGAATTAGGATATACCAGATGAATTCTTTAGAAGCTCTCTATGAAACGTCATGTTGTTTGGCCCATCCTTTTTCTCACTTTCTGCAAACAATGCAGATCTTCCATTCAGAACTTCTCTGCAGGTTTTTCTTTGAGGGTCTCAAAGCATATTTAAGAAAAGGCAATTCTAAATAACACAAGTGACCTTTACAGTATATACCAAAGATGTCACCTTATGTATCTGTACACATTCTATCTCTGCTTTATGTCCTCAGAACTTCTACCCTATGCATATAAATATTTAGATTTTTCATCCAATAGATTTATTAGTTTTCAGGTGCAGACCTCATTCATTTTTGTATGTGAACATTTGTCACCTTTAAATTATTCTCTACAGCATGTCTTTGTCACTACTTAGAAGCTCAGGAGCTCTGAAATAATGGATTCATCAGCTGAATGACATTGGCCTCTACTGAAGTTTCTGTGCTTTCTCTTGCACAATAAAGAACTATACAAATAAATGTCAGGAAAACCTTGATGCTGAAAGGAGAGATTTAAAATGAGGTTGTAGCCAGCTGAGGGCAAAAGATTCCTTGTGTACTAAAAATAATAACAGAAATTAGTAAGTGCTACCCAGAGGAAGACTTTAAATTTGACACAGGCCATAGACAAAACATCCAGGCAGGACAAGAGAATTATCATATATAATTTTGTATGTTGCTTGAGGATGTTTTTAGACTAACTAAAGAGGAAGATTTGCCCCAGAATGAATAAACCACAGGATGCTCTCTACTGTCTTAGTAAAACACAATAGCCTAAGCCAAGGAAATGGCCAAAATTTATGTGACTTGTGTTAAGTGAGATGTAAACAGTGATCCCAGGTGCTTTGCAGAGCTCTGAGAAATTAATTGGCTTTATTTATTCTTGCAGGTTCACTCTTGTTCATATATTTGCTATTTCAAATATATACTGATGCATGCCAAATATATATAATATGTATAATTATTATTATAATAATAATAATGCTCTTTTTCTTGGTTTCAAGTGGAAATTGCTAGTCTCTTCCTCACTTGAAATCTTGACTACGTTGTAAAGCCATTTTAAAAGCTCATTATGAAAAATTAGCTTTAAAAGCAACAACAATAACAAGTAAAATATGGGTATGCATATAGCTGCTCTTCCAATAACTGAACATGATTTTACATGTGTAAAATGACAGGTGGCAAAAATAGAGAAATATTACATGTATATACATATTGTTGAAGAAATACCTAATTAAAATAAGAATGACAAGAATTACTTCTAAGCTTGTGCAATCATATTCTTGATCTCACCACAGAGATTTTTCTAGGCACTTTCTCATTGCTTCCTCCAGTATATCTTCCTTTTATAGCATTTAAGTAACACGTCTTCAAAATAGTGGTGGAGAAAATATCTCTCAAAGGAGAACTGATTCTCAGATACAAATACTTTGAAAGTATTGGAGGCTTTGAAGTGTTTGGAGGCTAGGAAGGTGCTTGATACATCTCTGTACAGCTTCTCTGTGCAACACCTACACAGAGCATATAATAAAAAAGGTGTTGATTCATGAGCAAGGGTTTAATATTGATAAGCAAAGTGTTATGGTTATAACTAGCGATATTCCCATGTCTTTCTAAATAATGCATCCTTGCATACACTTTACGTAAATAACACAATATAAATATTGTAATGACGTATCTTTCAGTAATTAGAATGGAAAAATGACCTGTATGCTTTCCTCCTCCTTTTTGCTTTTTTTTTTTGTTTTGTTTTAAAGTCCTTCAATTCCTTTTGGATGTTCGGTGACTATATTCTGAGGCAGTACATTTAGCAAGTATGTGTTTCTTCAGTGACAACTTTCAAACTCAAGAAACATTAAGTGCTCCTAAAGCTCATACAGAAAATTCTGTCTACAAGGAATTAAGAAATTATTGTTTTTTCAATAACTTATAGCCAAGAAATGGTTGCCAGCTACTCCAGATCCCACAGAAATCAGCGGAGAGATTTTCACTGACTTCAGTGAGTTTAAGATCAAGCAAATTAAAAGCTGACAGCCTCAAATTCTCTCTCCCTAGTAGCAGTAATACTTAATACCTGTTTGCTACTAACTACATCTGTTTCTCTGTGCTCTGTACTTTCCAGATGTTCTGATGAGCACATGCTGTGTTTCTTCCCTCTGGCCCTGAAATGTTAACAGATTTCTACATGATATGTGCTTTGACTCCAGGAGACTACCATTGATGCAGGAAAGCAAGAGAGCTTTACTTTTTTTTTTTTTTTTTAATACATTAAAGTTAATTCTCAATAATTGAATCAATTTTCTGATTTTTTTTTTCTTTTCTCAGTCCTATTATTGTGGCTGCAAAAACTCTCTCTCTCTCTCTTTTTTTTTTTGACTAGATTTTTTACCTGATCATTTTATTGCCTCTGTTACATGGGGAAGAGATTGTTCCCTGATGGGGCTTCATTGTTGGAAAGCAGAGATTACCTTTCATCGTTAATAACATAAACAGGGAAACATTGGGGATTTTTTGTCATAATGATAATGTATTCCATTGTGTGTGTTCATAGCCACTTTGTTTAAAATATGCTTAGACACAAATAAGTTGGCTGAACTAGTTTTTAAAGTAATTAATATATTAAAATATTTTGATCCTCAGTTTTTTTTTTCTGCTGAGACACTCATTATCCTTTCTAAATGGCAGAAATGAGAGATGAGGTGCAGATACAAAATTCTGATATGTTTCCCAGTTTCTACAGTAAGTCTTGACTCAAAAAATAATAATAATTTAAAAAAAAAATCAATATTTGGATCCAGTTACATCTCTTCTGTAAGGATAGGAATCCCTTGTTTTCCATGCAGTATTGAGGACTTGACATTTTCCTGTTGGAAGTCTTTCAGAAGAGAGTCTGTCTTTCTGTAATAGCTAAATTCCACTTAGAAAAAGAAACATATATATTTATGTTTACTATGGTTATTGCATTTTGTCTTGATAGGGCATAGGATTTTGCTTAATTGGCAGATCTTTCTTTTCTACTGATCATTCTACAAAATTAAGCAAGCCATATTTATATCTTCTAATGCTTGACATAAAAAAAAAACAAACAGTTGAAGGAAATTAAATAATTTGATTTCAACTATTTCCAAGTAACATAAATGTCAAAATCAAGCACAGCTTGATATGGGAAGTAGAAGTTCTGATTTATTATTCCAGAAATGGTTATTTTACTAAGTCAACCAGGTAAGCCAAAATAACGCATATTCAGAAAACTAATCACTGTTACTTAGAGGGCATTTGTCATGATAAAGTTTTGATATTATTCTTCACTGTTAAACTGAAGCAAAAAATGTTGCAGTAGCATATTTTCAAGTGGCTCCATCCACTTTCTGAATGAACTACAACTTTGTACAAGCACTATTTTTGAAGATTATCCATGTCCAGCTGCATGCGTGATGTCATCACAAAGCAGTTGCAGGGGATTCTCTTCATTGAGTGGTCTAAACCCCAGACCGACGTGGTCTCTTATGCCAACAGACTGCACAGTGGTAGCCTGAAAGTGTGGGAGTGGCAGCTGGTGTCACCCTTGGCAGGCAGGACTCGCCACCACCTGGCCTTGGCTGGATAAGGGAGAAAATGCAGAAAGTGTTAAACAATAATTCTGAAAATAAATTAATTTGAAACTTTGTATAGTTCTATTAAATCATCAGTGTAACAAGAAATGAAGCAAAGTGTTAGCGTTTGCACTTATTGTTTCAGCTTTATATGGGATCATTAATCTTCATTCAAACATTTACTGACTAAATGATTAACACTGTTAAACTTGAGCTTTTCTTACCAGACAATTGAGTAAAGATAAATTTCTTATAGCAGCATGCTTCAGCTATTGGAGAAGGAGGTGAGGACACAAAAATATTAACTTCTCATGACATTTGTCCTAGGAAAGCCATGCAGAAAAGTGAAAAATTGCATAAGGTGGCACAGGTCTCTATTACAATCTGAAGGCCAGAAAAGTTTTGGGAAAATTTTGGGGATATTTTCAAACAGGGGTTGAGATATAAACAGTAGAATTTGCTCTGAGGTACATAAGATATTAACAGCTATCTAAGAGTATGATACTACAAATTTGAATATATGTTTCCAAGTCTCTATTTCCTGTGAGTTTGGATTCCTGGTCAAAAAATAATGCCTATGAAATAGGACCTGCCATGACCCTTACATCAGATGTTTTATGTTTTCAAATGAAATGTGACTAATCTCTTATTAATAAAATGTCATTTTAAACAAATAAATGATCAAGCAGTAACCTGGAACATATTTTGTTTGCACACTTTTGAGGTCCCTGCATAGGTGCCATTTGGTCTGTTACTGGCAAGTGTATACCCATCCCAGAAGAGACCTGGAGTTAGAGAGCTGCTGAAATATGTGTCACGTTAAGCAGGACACCTCAGAGAGAAGGCAGGTAGAAGTGTTTTTGCAAAATCATTTCTCAGAATGGTTCATAAGAAAAAGATAAGTGGAAAAAAAAGAAAAATTCCATCTGATCTTAAATAGCCATTCAATAGATTTTATTTATTTAATTATTTTCCCTCCTTAGAAAATCACTGTCTTGGCAAATTCAAAGCTGTAACAAACAACTTGGATGATAGCACAGTACCTCAAGAGCTCTTACATGTGGTTGCATAATAAAACTGCCTGAACTGCATTTGATGCAGAAGAAAAGCAGCATTTTTCAGAACTTGATTTCTTGGGGTGGAAGAGAGAAGGAAGTCACTGAGGTATATGGAGAAAATGATAGAAGGTTTTTTATTTTGGGATTTTCTATTATTTTCCTATGGCTTTTCTTAGACATTCAGGCAGCATCCTGACAAGTGGAGGCCCTGTATATAGCCCAAATAACCAACTTTCAGCTTTGTGTTCTGCTCAGTGGAGCTCCACTTTAGCAGTAATTTCAAAACCTCATGGCATCAAATTATTTCAAGTAGGTTGAAGAGAAACATTTTTGGAAACTCCACCTATACCTTGCAGCCTATGTGAAATTCACATTGGAGGCTTTTTTTTTTTCTTTTTTCTTTTTAACTTTTCTGTGCCTTTTTCATGCCATAATAGATCTCTTGAGAGTGCAGGAAGAAAATAGGACCCACAAGAAAAGACAACCTATAAAAATCAGTCTTGAAACAATGGCAAGCTAAAAAGAAATTGGAAAACCCACTGCATAATGAGGAAGGAAGTAATGCAGAGGTGATTTAAAATAAAAGTTGAACATGAAAGCACAACAATGTTACATTGAACTTCCCAGTATGTTTCTTTAAGGTATGTCACCATAGCCATCAGTTAGGTTTTGACCACAGCACAATCTCTTTGATCTGAGTTTGTCAAGGCAAGAAGCACTTTCTTTGCACTAATTGAACAGTTTCCTCCCATGGGCACAACATAAGTCAGTAGATTTGCAGTACTATCAGTGGGATAACTTTGCTTAATAAAAGCTACCAAATACGTTCACTGAAGTTCTGGGCAGTTTGGTACTGATTCTCTTTGCTGAGGAGGTTAGAAGTTACTGAGGCCAGGTTAAGCTCTTTTCACTAGTTAGTGAACCCAGAACAATACAATAAGTTAAATGTCACCAAAAAATGCAAGTACCAGAAATGCTGGAACATAGTGCTTTGCACAAATATCTGTATGAGTCCATTTATCACATCAAAGGACACTTCCATTCTTAATGGCATTATAATGAGGAAAAGCTTAGTATTTAACTAAGTTCAGCAACTGATAATACTTGAGAATTTTTAATGCATTACTAATGCAACAGTAATTGCTGGAAATACATATGTACAGGAATCAACTGAAATTTGATTTTTTGCTTTCTGTTTTTGGTTGCAATAAAATTTTCAGCTGTGATGGTAACAAAGGCCAGACATCAATATATTCTCCAAGACTCATTAAAAACATACTTCACCAACATACTTTATTTAACCTGCTGCTGCAAGATTTACTGGGTGATGGAAAAATCTCGACTTAGCATTATAAAGTTTTTTCTGCTTTGCTAACTCGGATGAATTCTGATGCTTCAAGAAGTGATCTCCAACTTTTCCATGCTAATAGGATGCTATGAGCAGCATCTCATGTTGCTTTTGCAGTCAGCCTAAGGGATCACATACATTTGAAAAGAGGAAGATGCAAGCAATATCAGCGGGTCCTGTGAGCAAACAACCAGCTATGAGTCATAGCTTGGGAATCACAGACCTAAATCCAGCAACAATATTAATGTGTTGTTGAACTGCTGCTCTGAATTAACGTGGGACTTTAGTACCAGGGTCTGTTTCTCTATTGCAGAGGTGAGGATGTTGAAAAAGGCTGTGACACTTCCTTTTCATTTGTAAAGCCAGCTAAAATGCCTGCACATTCTTAATTAAAAGTGACTTTGCTGAAAATTCTAGGAAAAAAAATGTTAGCAAATCTAAAAGATGGCTTGGTTTGGTCTTTACTATTTGACAATTTCAGTCAAGAGTTAATTATTGGCAAAGATCTAGTGCTCAATGCATTACAAAAATATTATTCTACTGCCAGGTACAAGGGAGAAGCAGTATAACTTTGTCAGGGAGTATCAAGTTTAGTAAAAATATCTATAACTATGTGAGAGGAAGTTCCTCACTCACCATATGTCAGATGACAGGGTTTTTTTGTTTGGTTGTTTTTTTGTTTTGGTTTTGGTAAGCACTACAGCAGTGTAACAGCTTTTGCTTCTCAACATATATCAGAAGCAGTAGATATTTCGTACAAATAGACACGTTTTATTCTGCATCAGAGCTGAATGCATTCGTAAAGGTAGCCCCACTATGCTTATTCTCTTCTTCTTCAGTCCTTACATTTTACCATCATTGATATGCAGCAAAATTAAAGCTGTCATCCTTTCCTTAGAACTGATGCATATGCAAGGATAATGACTTCATGTATAACAGTGTTGACCATCAAATTAGACTGAGATTAGTTTAGATTTAATATCTTTGTTCAGTTGACCTATGGTTGACTTAAGCAAGACCAGGAGTGAAGTGTCATAGTTTCCCATTAAGACCAAAGAAGCAAAAGTCAGATAATTATCTGTACTTTCTTGAATACTCACAACTTTCTTGATACAAAAAAAAAAACAAACAACACAAAGTCCAACAGATGTAAAAGGTGCCATCTTGCGAAAAAAAGCTGTATAAAACTCTTTCTTAAATTTGCCTCTTATAACCCAAAGCAGCTAATGAACATTTCCCAAGACATTATGCTTTATACACCTGATTAAATATCAATTACAGTTACACTTGCAACGTTATTATGATCCCAGTTATCTTACAAGTATTTTACAAAATTACTCAGTGTGACAAACCACTTCTTAAATTATCATTCTTGAATAATATCAAAATACCCTCATGAACCTTAAAGCATTTCTAGTCCAAGAAATGAGTATGTTATACCTCATTAGGAAACCAAATGTATTGCTTTATTTTAAAGTTGAATTATTTTTATTTTTTTTAAACTACCCATAGAATTGCCAGGCTGCTACGTGTCTATGGGTATATCTTTAGACACTCTATTGTTTCATAGTATTTAGAACTGAGAAGTAATGATTATGTCAAGACTACATGATGCAGTCAGCTGTGATAACAGGGAACTGAATTAAGCAGCTCCCTCAGTTAGCTTGTATTTTGATATTCTGTTGCCCGCTTCAGCTTAACTTAGGATTCTCTGAGTATGAATACTACATATAAAGCATTAGTTAGAGCACTTCTTCCATCACAGTTATGTGAACTGGACTTTCTTTACATGGGAAGAAGTGTATAGGGAGGAAGGTTTTATGGCTGGTTCTCACTCTAGTATTGAGTGTGGAAACAGCTGGAATATGCACAGTGGATATGTAATTGAGATGCATTTTTTGCAGCAGGGACCAGATATAGGCTAGATATAGCTTTCTATGCTCCTCTCTTAATCTGTCATAAAATGGAAACATATGAACAAAGAGCTATTTGGACAGCTTTGAAAGCAAAGACGTTGAAAACAAACAGAAAAACTTCATGCATATTAAATATGAAAGAATTTGGATCTAGGCAACTCAGAACATGTAAAGGGTGAGATTCTTAAGAAAATGGTGCTCTCATAGATCCCAATAAACTTACTGAGAAAGTGTCATATGTCTTCATCAAATAGACAAAGTTTAAAAATATTGCTTGAATTGCTTGAATACAAAACAATCTGTTTATATCTAATTTATGTAATCAATATATATAAAATTTACTTTAAAATAATTATATTAAAAATTTCTTTTGCTGTAAATAATCATGAAGCCTTTTTTTTTTTTTTCCTTTCTTTCAGTGAGTAGAAGTATAGAAATAGTGGGTACTTGAATGTCTCTAAAAATCAGAATTTTCTTAAAGCCCTTGAACTGTGTGGACTATTGGTAATGTTATGAAGTTGTTCCCACCTGATGTCTGACCAACATCTTTTTTAGAGGAATGGTTCTTTGCTGTCAGTGGAAACATTGCCTTCAATATACAAACCTTTGTGAAAGGTTTCTTTCAACATGAAAATGGTATTTATAGCTTTTTCTGTCATTTTTAGCATTAGAACTTGGAGATGGAGCTACCTCATCAGAGAGGGCTGTTCTACAGCTGAGATTCATTTTTATTGAAGGCGGTGTGAGGCAGACATGAAAGAGGGCAGAATGAAAAGGTTTGTGCTCTGTCTCCCCATGATGTAGATAAATGTAGGATTGTGGTGCCTTTAGTGTTGTTGAGCCAGAACATTTCTCAATTACCAAAATCACAGAAAAAATAAAACAGATTCACTACTGGCAAAACACTGTGTATAATATACAAACTATATTTTTCCCGTTGTGCAAAGAGTTTTACAGTCTATCTTTCTCAGTAAGCTTTGAACAGGGAAGGCTTTCTTGAATGAGAAATCACCAGCAATGCAGCATTATTTATGCGATTGTTTGCACACTACATATGCTGCAGAAAGAAAAAAAGAAAAATGCTATTGTGCCTGTTGCTGTGTGCAGTCTCATTTTTAACAATGTGATAAGTTTAAAATCCCAGTGTAAAGTCCAAAAATGCTATTCTCCATCTGTTTTCTAATCTGAAGTATTATAGACTTCATATTTACTCATTAAATGTAAAGTTCCCCTTAGGTTTAAAAAGAGTGAAGTGTACTTACTGTTCGACCTATTGTTCTTACAAAAGTACATGACATTTATTCTGGCAGTTTGTATACCTGCCTTGTCTGAGTAGTTCTTCATATAGAACAGCAAGCATGTAGGTAGAATAATCATTCAAGAATAAAAATTTTCTTCAGTCCATTAGGAAATTTGGCAATGGAAACACAAAACTAAGTCTTATTTTTAAAAGCTTGGACTGTAGAACCCCCTGAAATGCTATAACAGAAATGGTAAAATACCTTTTCACAGGACAACATTTTACTTAAAAGGGAGACAAACTTTACATTATTAGAGACAATCATGAGAAACATTAATGAGTGCAGCTTATCACTAGAAACACTTCTCCAGAAGGATGCATTTTAGGAGATGGAATTTTTAAGAAGTTCCTGTATTCCACATCCTGAAGCTTGAAACTCCCCTGTGTTGCAGAACCTGGAAGTATGAATTTTATGGTAAGATAACAAACTGAGAAACGTGCCTATTTTAAGCATGCTCCATGTAAATTGTGAATTTTCATTAGTAAATATCAATATTAATCAGCAGGTTTAAGTCTTCTGTATTTACCTGCAATAAAAATATATGCTTGTCTACAAAGGCCTAAAATTATCATTGCTTGTTTTCCCAGAAGATAGTCCCACCTGAAAAAATTATCCCACTGTGTGTAATATTTTTGTATGTACCTTTTAATTGATAACTAAATATATGTGAACATTGTTTATTTTTAAAGAATGTAGAGTGACATTCCTGTGAGCACTGTGCTATGAGTCAGTGTGTCAGGGCAGTTTCTTCAGTGGTCTAATGTTCAGAGGTTCATATCCTAGCAATGATATGCTGCAGGTGATTCCAGTCCTCATCTATGCTCTTGCCATATGTCTGCGTTTCTCTCCAAGGGTATATCCATCAAAGATGCTGACAAGCAGCACTAATCAATGTGTATCAAAAAGGACTTGGTTACAGCTCTGGTATGAAGCTTGGAGTAGCTGTGTCATGGGAGGCACAGGAGATGCCTCTAGTTAGCATTTATAGCTGAATAGATACATCTGGGGAGGAAGACCTGCAATAGCTGTCTTTTGAGACACTGAGGCTTTTTCTATAATGGCCTGTCTGTTCCAGTAAATGAAAGTCAGTTCCAGGTGTCTCTTCATTACTGCAGTTGCTAGTCTGCATAAAAATACATCAAGGTATTTGAATAGCAAATGATGTAGTGTTAGGAAGAACCTGATCATCATTTCTCAAAAGAACAAAAAGATAACAAGGTGACATTCGGACTTAATGTCTTGGGCAGACTCCACAGACTTGTGGAGTGCTAGCAATTTCAAGTTTTCAAGGTAAAATCTGCAATAGACAAAGAGAAATATAAATATTATTTGAAATAGATTCTGTACATCTTCTTGCGACAAATCTGCAGTATTCTTTAAAGAGAATATTAATGCATACTTATCTACTTGTGTTTCTGTTGACTTATAAGTTTGCAATAGACAGCCCTTAAGTGAACTAAAAGCAAGCTTCCATGCTAGGAATTTATTATAGACCTGTCAGTTCAATCTTTCTAAAAATAAAAATCTAAACTTTGAACACTAGTATAAGACTTTTTTGTACTAGGTTTGCAAAGTATAACATGGGCAGTGGCTGGTTATTTCATTATATCAATGTTGTATATACTGCTGTTTGTCTGTGACTGTTAATTTTTAATTTTTGCATTTTAGATATTACTTTATAAAAGGGTGATTTATAGAAAGTATTTAAATGGAAACTTAAAAAATATACCTTTTCTGCTTCATTTGCATGGATGTTGTGATATATTAATATAATTGCTTTTGACTTGTATGTTTGGGACCTGTAGTTCTTTGATGTCCTGCTTTAAGATAATGAAGCAATTATGGGCCTGAAGGATACAGATGTGCATTTGCTTGCATGATATTTATTTGCTTTAGTTTTGTGCGCACACACATAAATATTCATATTCCTTTGCCATTTTCCAGTAATTCTGTTTTTGAAATCTCAGAGTCATATCACAGCCTGTATGGATACAAATTTGATGAAACTGCGTGATCTGAGATTATTATCTATGAAGTTCTTTCAGAAGTTGAAGTTGCTCACAATGTTACTAAAACACAACTGTATTTTCCTATAAGATCAACCAAAGTCCAGAGCTTTGCATATGAAGAAATAGGACCAGAATGAAAGTTCAGAAGCTTCAGCTACTTTTTCTTCTGCATTGCTGTGTGTACGAGACCCTGGCTGTGGTGTCATGACTCTCAGCACTTCTGTTCCTTTGTAGTGCCACAACAATGATAACGCAGCCTGGTTCATTGTTCCTTTTACTTCACACTTTCTTTGTTATTATTATTATATAGTTTTTAGGATATTTCCATGGAGTTCAGGACCAAGATCAAAGAAATGGC
The DNA here is from genome assembly GCF_964034855.1 of Anser brachyrhynchus. Classification (NCBI taxonomy): domain Eukaryota; kingdom Metazoa; phylum Chordata; class Aves; order Anseriformes; family Anatidae; genus Anser; species Anser brachyrhynchus. The sequence goes on from NC_137698.1 coordinate 28,291,799, forward strand.
AGGCATTTCCTTCAACAACTTCTTGTCACACATAATTTATGTCTTTTTATTCAAGTACACTCCACAGCTAGTAATGAACTGGGGACATAGTCTTTAGCCTCCTTAACAAATGAAGTATTTACACGTTTTATACAACATAAGCATATAATGAAAATGTTTTTCTGTCACAATAGTTTACTGGACATGCTGTTCGGCAATTAAAATATTCATAGCTAGTTTTGAGGGATGTTAAAGTTTTCCTAGCTAATATCTCATAAAAAAAGGGGGGGGGGGGGGGGGCGGGTAGAAAAGAACTTGAGTTGCTGTGTCTTTTTAAAGTATGGTTAATTATTGATGTCGGTCTTGATGTGGCTGAAATGATGATAGATTCTAATTTAGGTACAGTCTGTTCCATACATTGACAATTTTGAAGACTTTATTGTCTCTGTGGTAAAACTAGTGAATGAAGATTCCTTCCATTTTATGGTGGAACCAACAGATGTGCTATTAGATACTAGATAAAGCTAAATAAATCAGAATTTTCTAATTAAATAAAATCTCATTGAATTTTTAAAGTCTTATTAAAAATACTTTAAAATTCTGCATCTGTTGTTTTTGAGTAAATCACCAAGATGACAGAGTCTTTGTACTAGGCTTCCTTATTTTAATGGAACCATGGCAATTATTCCTTTAAAATACTCCCCTAGAAAAACACCCAGTACAGTAGTCATGGAAGCAATTGTAAATTTGTTGATACTGAGTGCAATGTAGCTGTGGCTACAGTGCCACCAGTTCTCCAGCTGGTTATTTTATCTATGCACATTGACTTTACACATGTACATACTGTTCTCAGGTTTGGTATGAAGCTTGACATGGATATACTATTTCCAAGTACCTATTGCAAGAGTTCTTAAAACTTGGTTTCCTACCAGATTTAATGTTGAGACCTGTCTACAGACTTAGAAGTGAAAACTTTTACCATGGTTTACATGAAAGACAAAAATGCTCTTTAAGACCTGTGAAAGATCTCTGGCACAGACTTGTGATTTAGTTCTGCTTTGGGCAATTATATGATCTCTCCTCTACACAGGTGCTGTTTTGGCAAAACTTATGATAACATTTGACAGGGTAATAGGTAAACAGAAGTCCTGTCTGGTTGCACAGATCTATCTTGCAAAAGAAATTGGGATAACAAGCAGACTTGTGTTCTGAAACTGCCTCCTCTAGGATTTTCATTATGAAGCTGATGGTATGTCTCAATCTATGGTTTACCTGCTAACTTGAATTTAAAGTTTGAGCTATGTTATATTTGACAGAACAATACATATGTAACAGGTGTTAAACATCATGCTTCAAAATAATGAGTATTGGCATATACTGAGTTTTTTTTTAACTTTGAAATCTATATATAGGGAGAAGTACAATTCCTCTCATTGAATTTCCTCCATACTGCTAACTTACGTGGTAAACCTTGGAGTGATGAAAACAGATTTAGTAATGCAGCTTCTACTTAACACTAATAGGGCTTTTACAGCTAATTTACTGTTCACCAACTGGAAAATATGCCACTTAATATAATCTAAACGTGTATTTATAGCTTAATTATTCTCTACCATTAGACAAAATGCAACATGATATAGTTCCATAACTTATTTTATATTGTATTCTGTAATAATATATATGTTCTCCTTGGGAAAAATATTTCCAAAATGTTTTGATTTGGAAAAAAAAAAAAAAAAAGCAATGAAAAAATAACTGTCTAGCTGGAAATTTTTATTTTGGAAATTAAGAAACAATTCTGAAACATATACTAAATTTGAACCTACTGGAATCATACAGAACATGTTTTCTTGCTGTAAGTAATGGAAGAGAACAGACTTTGTATCCAAAATGGCATCTCTGCCGTTTTGAAAAAAATAATCTATCCAGCTGATATAGTCTGGACTTTTAACTGTGTTCAGAGTTTTGTTTTCTGAGTGATCATTGCATGAAGTGTTTGAATTCTGAAAAGTATGAAGTTTCATAGTTGCAGTGAAAACTGGGACAGTTTTTTGTTTGTTTGTTTGTTTTGTTTTGTTTTCTCTCTTTCCCAGTGTGTGTGCTTGATCAACCAAAGTCAATTTCTTAGGAAATTGTAAACTCTTGTGAAATGGCCTTCAAAATAATAATAAAAAAAAAGATAACGTTAAACTACTGAGGTTGTATGTAAGACTATAAAGGCCTAAATAGATACTAAGTTAATTTGGTATCTATCTTAGTACAAGCATTAGAAAAACATGTACATTAAAACAACCAAAGAAATGACAATGCAAAACACGCATGATAAGACTGGTGGATCCAGTCTGATTCAGTGCATACTCTTCATGCAGTTGATTAAATTACTTATTCTGCACTTAAACATATTGTACTCCTTATTATGTTAGAAAGAAAAGTGATTAATTGGATGAATGATTGCTCTTGGTATTTTTAATAAATGTAATACTGTGGCAATATTTTTAATGATAAACACTGCTTAGGAAATTCCAATGCTGGTGCCAAAATTTGGCAGTAAGAGTCTGATTGTATACGCTTTCATACCTTTATTTGTATTTGCTAAGGTTATGGCCCTTAGGCATGATGATTTCATTTCATTTCAGATTTGGTCAAATACCTTTTATATTTTGTATTAATTTTTTTTATTTATTTTTTAATCAAAACTTGAACACTGACTCACCTTTTGCTTGGCCATAATTTCGCTCTGTAAGCAGATTACTACAGATTTTTAAACCAACCCCCAGACCTTCTTACCTTTTCTTAAGGCTGTCTCTGTGGTGAACTTCCATAAATCGATGCATCAGGTGGGTTAATCTTCTTAATCACAGATATCAAGTGCATTTGCTAGACGTTATTTTTAATCTCTAAAAAATTGGCTAGAAACTTTGAAACCAAAACTTTTGTGACAATTTCCTGTACCTGAAGAATAGGTGACTATTGCCTGGATCTAAATAAGTTCTTCCTGGAGTAATGGAGACTCTATCTGATTGACCTAAACCTGAATGTTGTTTCAGTATGGCACCTGATTCTTTATACCTTATATACCACCTTCATCACAGAGGACCATAGGGTTTTAATGTTTCTAATGCAAGAATCTTTATTTTTGCTCACTTTCAGAGCTAACAGAAACTGTTACTGGAATTGGACACTTTTCCTTGGTTCAGCTGCCCTGATACAACTCCTATCATGCATTTCAGTTTCCTGCATCATTGACTTTGGCAGTGAAAGATTTACACTTAGCATCACACCTCAGAAGCTAATTTTATGAAGCAAAAATGTAGTCGCAAGAGTCCTCAGATACTGGATTTTGGTGTCCACAAGAGACCAACATATAGAGTATTACAGGGTCCATGTGGAAACCTTTCCCTCAAAAGTTAATGACACTTCCCTTTCTTCAGAGTATTTATAGATGCAAATTATCCTCAAATTCAGCATGCTGCTGGATCTAAAATATTTCCTGGTACTATTCTCTAAGACCGGTAAGCATTTAGGATGCTAAAGAAATACATTTTAAACAACTTTTGACTCTGAAGGCTGGGTATTTTCTAAGACACTTATCCCAATTTGGAAAGACATTTTGAATTACATTATCTTCCTTCTTTTTCTTCTGCTCTAAATCTAATTGTATTTGAGGGAGACTGTGATTTGTGCAGCTGAATGTATCTGTCTCAGACTTAATGAAAACACAGCTGATGATATAATGAGGAAATACTGTGCAATGAAAATGGACCTAAAGAGCTTCTTTCAGTTTCCACATTATATGGGAGTAGTGGCGGTTAAGAAATCCTCCACAGTTAGTTCACCAACCAAAGGCAATTTTAAAATATTGCTTTGATGCTTAAAATTTATCTCACATCATTAGCTTTCTCTTAAGGGTGGGGGTAGAAAAAGTCTATTACAAATATGAGTAATCAGAGTGCCATCTGCTTAAGGGACATAAACTTACTATATAGCACAGTTTGTTTATATGGCTTAAAACAGACAAAGCTGTATGCCAGCAAAAGAATTTGAAACTGTTTTTCTGGCAGAACACTGACTCGTAGTAATTTATCTTGATATCCTATTTATATAAGAGCTGTAACCTTAAAGCGTACAAGATTAATTAAGGTTGATTTGACTGCCCGCTTTACTTCCTGTGCTTTCCACAGCATTGTAAAGGTGGTAGATTTCTAATCAAGAATCCTTGACACTTTGTCCAAACTTAGAGGTGAGAAACCTCTGTTTCTCAGAAATGATAATTACATGTAATTCCAGCCATGATCTCTTTAACTATGAGTCACAGTTAAGACATTCATCTTTTCCACAAATCTTCCTTACAAAATGAGACCACACTGTAATAAATAGCATTTCATTACTCACAGAACTGTTTCCTCTTTTATGATTTTAGCTATGACACTGCATCAGTTGGTTTAATGAAGCTACAGATGGCAACAGTTCACAGTGACACTGTCTTTATGTACTAAATAGGACACTAGATTTTATTTATTTTTTTTTTTTTGAGCAAGCTTACTTGTAATTACCACTGTACTGAAGTGGTGCATTGCACTTGAAGCTCAAGCTTCTAGATACAGATCATATCTGAACATACTTTCTTCTGAGCCTTTAGAGGGGTCTTTTATTATTAGAAGATCATGCCTCTTAAGCAGATTCTAGCTATTTTGAACCAGTGTAACGCTGGTGTTTTGTAAACTCTGGTACTTAAGCAACCCATTAACTGGATAAGCCTTTAAAACATCTGCCGACTGAGTCACTGCAAAAGTTGATACATAAATTACTCACATCTCTCATTGATTCTGGTCATTGCATGGATGAAGGAGCTGGTTGTTTTCAGGCACAGGAAAACTGGAATCTGGACTGCAGCTCATGGGTGGGTGTACTGGGTCTGGCTGGGATGGAGTTAATTTTCTCATAGCAGCCCATATGGAGTTGTGCTTTGGGTTTGTGCCTAAAAGTTCTCTCAGTCTTCTGTCCGAGACAGCAACAGGCAGGGTGCCTCAAGGTTCTTACCGCCACCTGGGTGACTCCCTTTGTTCCTTCTTAATATAGCCATGGGAAATAATGAACAAACATGCTTTATACATCACATAAAATAGTGTTGACTACTAACTCATCAGTGTTTTGGCTGTTGCTGAGCAGTGCTTGCACAACTTCGAGGTTTTCGAGGTTCGTTCATTCGTTTGTTCGTTCGTTCTTTCTTTCTCTCTCTCTCTCTTTCTTTCCCTTTCTCTCTCTCTTTTTGCCCCAGTGAGTACACTGGAGTGCACAAAAATCTGGGAAAGGACACAACCAGGACAGCAGACACATATTGACCAAACAGATATGCCTTACCATATGACCTTGTGCTCAGACAGAAAATCTCTGGGAAAGGAGTAGGAAGCAGGAGACATTTGTGATTATGGCATTTGTCCTCCCAGGTAACCATTACTTGCGCTGAAGTCCTGCTCTCCAGGATACCTACCTGCTAATGAGAAACAGTGAGTGAATTCTTTAATTTGCTTTGCTTGCACATGCAGTTTGCTTCACCCATTAAACTATATTTGTCCAAACCAATGGGTTTTGAACTTCTGCTCTTCTGGTCGTCTCCCTTATCACCCAGTCAAGGAATTAAGCAAGAGAATGTGTGAAGGCTTAGCTGCTAACTGAGGTCAACCCCCAAAAATGGGTATTAATATTTCTTGATGCCTTTTTCTTTTCAAATGTATTAACCTAATAAATATCCTAAATCTTTTGTAGGCTGGGATGTTTTGGAACAGGGACCTGAAAATCTGTATCTGGCTTTAGGGATTACTTCTGAAAAGGTGGATGAATTAGATGGTTTTGTAGCCCCAGAATGCATTATGAGTCAATTGTTCTCTCCCTTCTTTATTTGCTCCCTATCATAGTCTAAATAGATGTGGATCAAATATACTTAGGCTGAAATGTTTTACCCCATTATTTTGTGCATTTTATGCAGAAAGAGTTTGTTCATCAGTGCAGGACAACAGAGAAATACTAAGAAATTCCAGTGCATGAAAGTAGTGCATGAAGAATACTTCTGTCCAAAATTGTTCAACAGGATTGTAGCTTTGCACAGTTTCATCTCTAATCTTCAATTTTTCCATCTGTTCTTAGTCCTAAAAACTCTGGTTCTTAACACTTCAAGGACTACAATGACTACATTGTATTTATCTTACTTCTGTGTCAAGGTTTTGTTCTTGTTTCACTCTAAAACAGAGCTATGCATGAAGAGAAGAAAAAAAAATATGTGACTCTCAGTTCCCTTTCCAGAAATATACCCTTCAAAATGTAAGTTGATCTAGAAACTGATAAAAACTGCTACATTACTGTTACTAAGCAGTAACTGTTGTTATGTACAATTTCATTTCTTTTGATTGTGTGCAACTAGTTGTGTGGAATAATTACAGTTACTTGATTTCAGTATGGACTGTTTCACATTGATTATAAATTAAGATAATGTTTTTGTAAAAATTAATGTTTTTGTATGTTTCACGTAAAAAGAAACCTTCGTCTTCACAGCTGCGCAGTAGATTCTTCCAAAACTCATATTAGGCCATGGCTTAATGTATTTACTAAAAACCTTGATGCATTGGGTGAAAAAGGAAATGATAAATTATTTTCAGATGTCATCCAATTATTAAAAATTAACTTAAATTAAACAGGATATTTAGGGAATTTGAAAGGACCTAGCAAACCCAGTCAACTTGACAGAGGATGGTAAATTTCATGCAGATTAGATACACATTGGAAGTAAAAACATTTAGCTGTAACTAACCAGGAAAGAACATGCTAATCAGTATGAATAGTTCCATGAAAACATTTGCTTTAAGCATAGCAAATATATTTTCCCTCTACTTCTTTATTTTCAGTCTTGACTTCATGAATTGCTGCCATTAAAACAGGAAAGTTTTCATCTTTCATACCTTTCCCACAAAGGTAGAGTGAAAAGCAGGAAAGTGTTTTGTTTGAATAGCCATTGTTGTTCCTTTGTCATCATCTATGTTGTCCTAGATGTTTGCCAAAAATTCAGTAAAAGATCTAGCCTATGAAAAGGCATTCAAAATCTAAGGATCAATTGACAAGGTTACAGGAAACAAATACTGGTAAAAACAGATCAATATGTAGTGAGAAAAATTGTCTGTATGAATATAGATGTTCAAGTCATTAAAGATGAGGTTGGCATACACCAAAAAAAAACCACATTGCATTACAGGATATTTTTTTGTTTGTTTGTTTATTTGTTTTGCTTAAAAGAAGGTCAGTATCTCTATAGTGGCTCCAATTGTTCTTGCTTACAAATGACATTTTGCTCTTGCCAGAATACCTCTATTTAATCCTTGTTACCTTATTCTTTCCGTACCAGCTTGCCAGCTTCCCAGGCACCTAACACACTGATTGCATACACACTATGAAAACAGTTACTGTTTCTATTTAGACTGTAGAAACAGTCTTAATAGGAGGAATAATAATAATTATTATTATTATCAATATTGCTGGGTAAATAGTAATTGCATAATCCTCCTTATTTCAAAAAGCTCATAAAAAAGAGGATGAAATAATTTGGCACTGTTTCTGGCTGCTTTCCTTTCCTAATGTGTAATGACTGCAGGTTGGTACTTTAATGCCACTCATTTCCATTCTCCCTGGTGACCTGCTTGTGTAGATTATTGTGACCTACTAAACACTGCTGATTCTTGCTTGTTGCTTTCATAAAATAAACAATAATAAATGGGACAGACAATTGTTCCAAAGAATTGATTGAGAAACAATGATCATGCAGGTCAGATTTTGTGTGTTTCTAAGGACATTGAATTAGCAAAGACGCTGAGAACCCTTTCCTCTCCAGGTTTCCTTATCCCTCACAGTTTTCCAGCTCTTTCCAAGTCTTTTGCATTTGCTCTTGTGACAGCAGGCTTTGGAATTCTTCCCTTCAGTCTGTACTCTGGGGCCAGAAGATGCACATCATTTTGGAGGTAGCAGCTTGACTTCCTTTTCCTGGGGCAGCACAGGTAACAACAGCTTAGTTTTTTGTCTAACAACCTACTTCAGAGGAAAACAGGAAAATTGTGCAGTTAAACCTCAGAATTGGATTACATATGCCTGAATGAACTTATGTAACTTAATTTTTTTAAAAGCAAATATATTTCCATGCACCCTTTTATATGTACTCACTAAAAGTTCTAGTATACATATCTGTATGCACACACATGCACTTTTTGTATTTAATAGAAATGGTGAATATAGGATTAATTTAAAAACAAGCAAACACAACTGTTCAGCCTATATAATCAATCTCCTGTACTAATATAAGGGAAGAAATATTTCAAATCTTTTAATTAATTCATTATTATACCTTTTTTTTTTTTTTCTTCTTCTCCTTGGAGGACGCAGGTTTTCTGGAGAGACTGGGAGATGGGTTATATGAATTTTTTGTTTGTTTGCTTGCTTGTTTTGTTTTTGTTTTGTTTTGGTTTGTTTGTTTGTTTGTTTTAAATCTCTCTCATGCGCTGTGAATTTCCCTTTAAGATGCCATTCTTCACAAATCTTTCAGAATGTCTCATTCTCCAAGGAGTAATTAACTTTCACACCTATTTGTTGAATGTGTGTGTGCAACAAGTCTGTGAAACAGGCAGCAGAATAATGGCTGTGAGCAGTGTGTAGTGGGGAGAACTCCTTCCCCCAGGACATTAAATATGTTTGGTGGCATACTGTGTATCCTAACAACGAAGTAACACCTCACCATGAAAAGGAGACATACAGGTCACCCATGTCCCGCTGTTAATATCTAGACTTTGTACCCAGTAATATTCTTTTTCTTCTAAGTGCTTGTATAATTGTTTTGGAATTTGTTTATTATTATAGCTTTTGTGGCTCTTTGGCGGTCCATTTCACATACTAATCACCATCTGTGCCCATTTATTTCCTCAATGCCTTTCATGCCTAGTCATTTCTCAGCTCAGTTTATGTTTCCCTACTTTACATTCTTCATTACCTCACAGAATAACCCATTGGCACCAGCTTTTCTCAGTACTGCTCTTTAAGTACTTTTTGGAGCCACAGGAACTGACGTCTTTTTCTGTTAATCTCAAATTTATCAGATGGAAATGAACTTAATTTTCTTAACCTGTGTCATTGATATTAACATATTAATTTTTCTCTCATTCTTGCAGTTTCTTCCATATTACAATTACATATTACATCCATACTCCATGAAAGTCTAAGGTTGGAGAAAAAAAAAAGGCACAAAAACGATAACAACAAAAACAGTTGCTTTAATATATTTTGCTTAATTTCTCTTATCTACTGGTTAAGGTTTTTGACTGAACTTGATGGATGCCAGAATATAAAAACCTGAATGCTGAAGTTCTGCAAGAGTGTAGGTAATGTTTTTGGACTGCCTCAGAACACCATTTTAAAATCAATTTGATTTTTTTTTTTTTCTTTTGAGTTTGCAGAATCTTTTACATGAAAAATGAAGACTCTGGTACTAAATTTAACTGAGGATACAGTCAAATCTCTTCTTAACATGAAGCAAGAATTACCATTTTGCTTGTAGGCAAGTAACTTTTTCAAATTTGAGCACTTGATCTGTCTGCAATTTACCTTCTCGTTTTTGCTTTTTATTTCTCTGTACAGTTCATTTCATTACATATGTCTTCCTATTACTTATTGCTTCTTCTTCTTCATGCCTTTTGCACTTTGTCTTCTAACTCTGTTCTTCATCTAACTCTGTTCTTCATCATTTTTCCTGCTGATGTATTTGTCTTCTTTCGCATTCTTCGTTTCCTTCATATATTTCTTCTCCTCCTCTATTTCTCTATTTTCTCTGCATTTAGCACCTCTTATATTCTCTCCACCTCATTTCCACATTGGCAATATTATTCAGTTAAAACATCTCACACTAATTTTCTGTTATCCATGCACTATGTACCAGGAATATGTTTCCCCTTTCTCCAGGCTGAAGATGCTCCGTGAACTTCTTTCACCTTTGTGGGAGAGAACAAGAGTTCTCCAACAAGAATACTGGTATTTTAGTGTTAGTTTAGCATACTAGGAACAGTTAATCAACTTCATCCAGTGCTTTCTATGTGTAGATCCAGCTGAATGTTACTGCTGTCAATTCTTTTTCAGTTTTAGAAACAATGGAAATGACCATTTTCTGCAATCACAAACAGTAGGTATTTTATTAAGAACACTAGAGTTATCAACATACATTTCATACATTCCCATACAACAGAGGCCAAAAAGACATTCCCAAAAGACTAACAGTTTACAGAAAAGTCTGAGAGCTACAAAAAGAGATCAGGAGAGCTTCATTTTTGTTTTCCAAATGCCCTTCAAAAGTAGTCATTATTTCATAAATATCAAGGATTTTTGGATACTGGACTATACATCAACTATAAATGGAAAACGAACCACCAGAAACTCTCTACCACCAAAACCAAAAAGAAAACAAAGAAATAAATAAACAAAACACACACAAAAAAGTGTTTTCTTTCAGTCTAAGCTGAGAAAAAGTTATTTCCTGATGGCAGATTTATTGATTATTTTATCACTGAGTGTCAATGACAACAAAACTACTATGTGATGACACACTTTTCAAAATTAAGTAGAACAGGTAAGAATATAAGCCAATTTCTCATTTCTACAGTTAAATAAATATATTGTTTTCAAAAATGTACAGTATGATATTCACCCTAATTTATGTTACACGATTACTGCTCAGTTACTACAGAAAACCATCACCATTTGAATTTTTTTATATCAGAATTCGGTCTTAATTTTGGAAGGAACCAAAGGCAGGTTTTTCACATTTTCTTTAATCCTGAACTGCAGCTGCAACTACGTAATTTGGGTTTGTTTGCACTGTATAAGACTATAAGACTTTTTTATTAGTAATATGAAAAGAATACTTTGTTTATCACTTTTTAAATTTAAGACATACAAATATGTGGCAAGTGGCACCAAAAATCCTTGAGGAACATACATTGCATTAGACTTATTGTACTGAAGTGTCTTTATTCTTCTTTAGCTTAGTACAAGCTGCAACTAGTAAGCGTTCCTTTTCAATGAACTTCAAGTGTCTTCAAAGGTGAAGAACAATCTTTAAATGGAAGAAAAGAGAATGACATTTCATTTTTTTGGAACTGCAAATTTTATTTATTTTAGTTTAGTTTTCATAGATGTGTTAACATAGTACTTGTGTATTGAGCACTTAAACTTTGAAATCACCATGAAGGTTTCCTGCCCTTGACCTGTTTTTAGCAGTGGAGTATAGTATTCCTTAAACTTTCCACATAAAGTGACAGCTGTGCTATGCTATCTTAGAATGAAGTTACAGAAATGGAAAAGTCTTAATTTTCACTGCTTTCTTTTCATGCAGTGACAAGCAAGATTTCTGATAAATAAAAGAAAGATCTGACACTGACACGTCATAGTCTAAAGCTTAAATTCATACAATACTACGAGTCATGTATTTAAGGCATAGCAAACTCCATCATCTATACTCAATACCTAATTCATATTGACAACAAGTTGCCATCTAAAATGAAATTCAAAAGCAAATTTTTAATTATAGAAGGACACCTTAATATTGGCTTTAGCTTGATGGTATGTCTGATCACTAACATAAGGAGATCAGATTCCCTGCTTACCTGAACAACAAGGATAGTTTTGTTTGTTTGTTTGTTCTTTCCATGTCTTGTTGAACAATGAAAGAATAAGAAGGTACAATATTTGCAATTTGCAACAAAGAAAAATCAGATTAGACATAAGAAAAAATACTTCACAGTGAAGTGGTTAAGCTTGCCCTGGGAGGCTGCAGAATCTCAATCTCAAGATTTTCAGAACTTGACTGTCTGAAGCAACCTTTGAAGCAACCTTTGAAGTTAGTATTTCTAAGCAGAAGGTTGGACTGGATGATATTAAGGAGTTTGTACCAGCCTAAACTATTCTATGACAGTTACTCTAACATTGAAAGCACTTACACAGATTATGGGAATTATCCATGCTCTGTCCAAGTAGAGAAGTGAATCAGGGGCTCCCATATCCCGTTGAATCTCATGTCTACAGCATCCTTGGAATCAATTTCTTTGTGTGTGTGTGTGTTTTGTTTGTTTGTTTGTTTTACCATTACATGACCAAAGTTATTATCAGTTGAACAGCTGGATCAGAAAGGTCTTTAGAGACATCCCTTAATTATCCTCACTTTGCAGTTAATTCCTAATTAGTTCAATCCACTTTTCAGTCAGCTATTTTTTGCAGATTCTCTCTTAAGATACCTACTCGTCAAGTCAGGCCACCTAAAATAATGCTACTAGTGCTGCTCTGGGTCCAACCCAGGTGACACCAAGGAGCCCCAGTAGCTTTTCTGGGAGCCTCTAGTGGTCCATGTTTCATACTTCGGGTTCTTATTTCTCAGAAGGTATTTATATTTATTATAATATATGGACATCCTTCCCACCACCAAACATTTTATCTGTGATTTATAGCTGTAAAAAAGACAAGAAGAAATAATGGTATTTTTCTTTTTCTTAAGGCACTTTAAACTCAGATACCATTCCTTTGCCCACATTTAGTTGCAGCTGAAAGCCATAAGCCAGATATTTTATGGGAAAGGAAAAGTACTGTGCATTACTTATAGTTTATTTGTTGTTGTTGTTGTTTCTATTTTGAGATAACTTTATATATTGTTAAGACCATTGAGCTAAATCATTTTGACTAAGATGGTGAATCTTCCTGAACTACGTTTCTCTGATACAAATAAATACCTCATGTCACCAGAAAAAAAAAGGACTGGAAGAGAATTTGCTGGAAGTGTTGCAGGGTGTAATAATGCTCAGTTCCAGATAAGTCTGTACCTCTGATTCTAGGATGTTGTTAGCTGGTGCTACTGCAGCTTCTAACAGGAAAAACCCTGCACACCACACTCCAGAACCAAACAAAACCAACCAAACAAAAAATCCCACAGCCTAATTTTTATTTTTTTCTACTTTTAGTCCCCAGTCATACAGTGGACTAAATACAGGTGGGTAATTCAGAACAGCAACAAACAGTGAGAGAGATTCCTCAGATGTGATTTTCAGTAAAGAAAGGTAATTAGTGAGATAAAATGACCCTCAGGAATATTATCTTCCTGTTCATGAAACAGAGTAAAACTTTTTACTGTTCCCTAACTACTTAATCAGTTCTAAAATGTCCACATAAATATATTTCATATTTATTTTTTCTTTTCTCCTTATTGCAGTCAAAATATTTCATTATGTAGACATTCAAATTTTGGAAATGTGAATGTTGCATGAAGGTTTTGGGGAGCTTTCACTGGTCAAACTGTGTTTGAATGCTTTGGGATTTAACAGCTCTCTTTGTTGTCAGCTGTATATTCTTTTAACAACTATTTAAATGGTGTTTGATGTAGCTAATGTTTTCTGTGCTGGCTATCACACATTTCTATAGCTACATGTATATGGATTCTTTAAATTCATAAAGTCAGCAGAGAGTGAAAAAAGGAAGATCTTCCATTTTCTGTAGATGTAAAAAAACAGGCATTGTAGTGCATATCTCTCCCCTGAGTTTTCAGAGAACGAAGAAGTGCCCAAGTGATTGCAGGGAAATATCAGTGCCAGAAAATCTGACACAGCTCAGGGAGAACAGAGAAACCACCAGGACATTCACCCCCGAAAAGGGAACTGTTCATCTGTGAATATTTAATGATGTATACTTTTATTCCTACGGTCAGATGTTTTGTATGCGTGACATGGGGTTTGCTTACATTTTTCACCCTCTCAGTGAAGAATATACAGCCTGAACCACCCCTGTCACAGCTTCAAGCCATTTCCTCAGGTCCTGTCATTGGTTACCAGAGAGAAGAGATCAGTGCTTGCCCCTTCGCTCCCCCTTGTGATTTCTTACTTGGTAAGAAGTGCCAGATTTTTTTTATTATTATTTTTTTTAGCATTGTATATTCACAGTTCTGCTGATAATGACCTAATTTTAAATCTTTACATTCTTTAACTTTCTTACTAACAGATGCCAATATAACTACTTTCTATGAAGTAAGATCATTTTTCTGGAACTTTGAAGAGAACTTGTTCTTATTTTCTTTTCATCACCTAAGGTAGCTCAGAATTATACAGAATTGCCTTGACATTCTATTTCTCTTTTTCTATCACTTTTTTTTTCTTTTTCTATTTCTATTTCTATTTTCTATCACTTTCTTACCATGAATGAAACTCCACTATGGATAGGAGCATGAAAACAAAAGAATTAAACCTGATGGAAGAATGTCCTAATCCTTTTTTTGTATGTGCTCTCAAATTCCTTTATGATTTTAATTGAGGCATGAAAATCACTCAGTGGCCACTTTCCCCCAAATTTAGATAATTTTGTTAAGCCTCAGTATTTATGAAACACTTATTTCATATACAAAGCAAATTATATGACCATATTTTTAAATCACCACCCCCTTTTAAATTCAAATTCATGTAATTTTTCATATGGGGTAAAGATGATTCAGAGGTAACAAGTTATATAAACTCATCTGACCTTCAACAGCATGACTATGCACTTGTCCTTCACCATGCAGTCATTTTTCTCTAAACTCTTCTTTAATTTTTCAAAGTCGTTTCATTGAATATTCTAGCAGCAAATTTTTTGATCCTTATCCAGTTGTGGCGAGCTAAGATGATGTTCAATGTAATCTTTTCAGCTTCCATACTTCCCTAGGCTGTCAATAAGCAGGTATGTTATTGAATATCATAGCTCATCAATTCAATTTAACATACTGTTAAGGAAAGAAAGACATGAATATATTAAGTATATCCTCTTCACATAGCTCCAGCAAGAGTTGGAGCAATAGCACATTCTTAGTGTTCAGAGAGGGGTCAGAGCTTGTTTTCACTTACAGTTTTGCCACATGGGATCTAAAACAACCTGAGACACTTGAGCATTTTTTCATCTTTGGTCCTGGTGAATTTGTTCTGCCAGTACTTGGAAAGGATAAGAACAGCTATCCATTTATATAATCAAAAAAATATATGTTTTTTTCTTTCTATGTGAAGTGCCTGGCTGTGATGTTGAACATCATGCTTTTTATTTTGTTGCACTGAGGTTGCTTGAAGAATCAGAGGCAGAGCTCCAGCACACTTTTTGTTAACATGCAGGAGGACTACTACAATTTCTTTGTGTCTAAAAATAACTGGGTGCAAAGCAGGTAGAGGTGGATGCATCTTTCCTGATGCTCTAAGCAGGCAGAGTGATTGTCTTTGCCTGGATTCCTAGATGTCTGGACCCAGCCCAACTCTACTCTGAAAGTAGGTGCAGCATTTCATATATCCCACTTTTTTTTTGTTTGTTTTTTTTGTTTGTTTTTTTTTTTTTTCGGTCAGGGATCATTAACACAGGCACAGGTCTCCCTTTGTTCTCTCGCAGCTCCAGGGTTAGAGCTGACTTTCAGTAACCAGGCCTACTGGCATGTATCATGTCCATATGTCTGTCCATAAATAGCCAAGTCACTGTTTTCCTGCAGTGCACAGGTAACTGGAATATTAAATTACAGGCAAAAGACTGCTCTCAAAAAAGAGGTAATGTGATGTCTTTTTTCCCAGACATGAGAGAGATGAAGCTCTGAGTAGCCAACTCTTCCTTGTTCTTCTCTGTAGAGCATATTGTTAATTACCAGTTGATTACACAGGACCCAGTCTAGATGATTGCATGTATATCCATGTATTACATCAGTGCAACCCTTATTAGTATACATAGCAGTCTTCTGTGGAGAGCTACATGGACCTCCGAGACAATGTTGGTCTAGTCCAAAAGTGCAGAAATTAGAAGTTAAATGATTTATCATTCATCTGCCTTGTGAGACTTTTTCTCAGGCTGCTGGCTGAAGAATAAGCAGGTGGGGAGAGGTGTCTTCTTTTCCTTAAGCTAACTTATGTCTGTTCACTGTCAACAAGACAATATATATAATGGATGTGCTCTATAATTAACAATTAGACTGTTGTAAAATATGCAATTACAGCTACTAAGAACACTTTTATGTCTGAATCATAAGTGATTTCAGAATAGTCAGTAAAGCCTTATAAGTGAGTAATATGGTTTCCAAAATCTACATTTTGTAATTTGTTTTTCATAATGAATAATGCCTTCAAAGCTATGTACTTAAGATAAATTTACTTATTACAAAGAGCTGGGTACAAGATACTTGATATTAACTGATTTTACTTTATTTTACTTTATTTTCAGTGTTAGACTTTTAAAATTCATTAATAATTCCAAAGAAATAGAAGAAAAAGTAGGAAAAAAAATAAAACAGCAAAGTAACATTTTCTCAATCTTCAACAATTAATATTATTTAGGCATTTTATTCCATTATGTATCCCACAGAGTTACACCTTACGTTGGGGATGACATTGAAATTACAAGAACAATTGATTCTTACTACATGCAGCCATGTAATTGACTTACTCTTGACAAGAAATTAAAATGCATTTCCTGTGTCTGTTTGTGATCTGTTAGCAAACAGTGTATCTTTGTTGTGTGGAGTTCAAGTGATTTTGTGTTTCCTCATCTTAAAACTCATGCTTCATTTTCAGCTGCTATCTAGATATTGTAGCCAAAAAAGAGATTTTGCACATAAAGAAAATGATGAAAAAATATTTGCTGTAAGGCAAGAAGAAAATTGACTTGTTCTACACAAAGCAATCAGGTAAATGACCTTTTGCTCCTGATTGCTATTTCTTAATGCATTTCCTCTCTTTTCTTCTGTTCCAAACCATTATATGAAAACTTGTGCAGAAAATGAAAGCAGAGGTCTGTCTTGAGGGCAGATTTTGTAAATAGCCTGTTCTGAGGGAAAGACAACAACTTGGGAAGACTTCTGTCTTTCTCTCCACCATACATGCTATGCCTATACCTGTAACACAGTGCTGTTACAGAGGCACACAACCCTACCGTTGCACTACAGGAAGCTGTAAAGCCCGCAGTGCTCAGCTCATGTAGCATCAAAGTTTTGCCTGAGCATAGCAGTTCATGAATTTGGCCATGTCCCTTCATATGAGAAGCCACTAACACTGACTTTCTAAGACGTGATCCACATCAAACACAGTATCAGAGACTGAGGTACTCAAAGAACAGGAAAGCCACATATACGCCTGAAATGCAAAGATGATTGTAGTGTGGCACTGCTCACGAGGAGCTTGTGTTCATTTTGCTTCAGCTCTTTGCCAGTTCCCTCAGTGCAGGCAGGGTCTGCTCACGTCTGTCCACTCAAAATTTTTTAGTGTCCCATGCTTCAAATCCTGGGGAGCTACTGAGGTTTGCTAGCAAGTGTGAGAACTGAGTTGGCTTCTGACTGGCATGTGCAGTTGCTTTAGACTAAGCACTGTGCAGAGACATCTAACTGGGGACTAGCAAATCTGACTGTACGCAAGCTAACTGTGTGCCATCACTTGAGTCTCTGCATTCTATTTTTCAATACTTCCATTTCACAGCAGAGCACATTCCTTGCACCACGCCTGCTATAAGAAGCCCAGCTGATCTGAACTGGTTCTGAACTGAGCCAGTTCTGAGTCTTCCTATTCAGGGCACAATTAATCCACCTGGATTTGATTATAAATGGTTAATCCCCTTGGATAAACCATGGATGGGGACTGACTAAGCCCCTACTGCATAAGAAATATCATTATACATTGACTTCAATAGCAGCTTGAGTGATCTAAAATAGAATAGCTTGTTTTACCAGAAAAATAAACAACTAAAAAAAATAAATGGAATTGGGTTTTATCTCAGCCAAGGATTACATTTGGAAGGATTTTAAAAAGTGGATTTTAAAAGATTAATTTAAAATAATCTCTACAGTTTGATGGGATTTAAAATTGTATTAATTTACTTTAAAATATATTTAAAGCCCTTTTAAAAAGTAATTTTCTTTCTTTTCCTGTTGCATAACAACTTACCTTCCAATTTTTGTTGTACTACCAGCCTCGTGTTATGTGATAGGTGTTTAATTTTCACTTTAATTAATATTGATTTATAATGCTATAATTGCCATTAACTTCAGTCATATAGCTTAATGACTGTGATTTATGAGAGAACACCCAAATACAGGATTCCAACCTGAGCCTTGGTGTTTTCTTTCTGATGGAATTAGAAATCTGTCTTCATGGTACTGTTTTTATAGTACTTTTTACACTGACAGAACTCAACATTAAATCATTTAAAATACATAAAAGATTGGGAGAAAGGCCATTTCTATTCTTTTAGTATTCCAGTTGTTACTTGAATAAACGTAGTGAAAATGTTTCGAACAAAGGTGTACTTATAGTCTTATTTGGTGATTATCCTCCTTGTGAAAATATTCAAATAATATCAGAATAATATCATAATAATATCAATAATAATATCAGAAAATAATATCAAATAATATCAGAATAATATCAGAAATATCAGAATAATGTCAGAAAATAATATCAAATAATATCAGAAAATAATATAAAAAATAATATCAGAAATATTCACAAAATGCACTTAAAGGTGAAGAAAGTTGAATAAAATGTAGGTAAGAATGTGCTGTGAGTACTCTAAAGTCAAATATCTTCAACTATTTCTGAATGTGCAAAATGAGCGTTCCTTGCACTTGAGAATGTGTTCTTTATGATTTCTGCTTGGTCTATACCTCTTTTTTCCCTTCTGATTTCATAATGAAATGAGAAAGATGGATATATTCAACTTCTAAGTAGGTGGAATTTAGGTCTGGGATGGATAGTGTTGTGGGGACAGAAAGGTGATTGCTGTGTGGACAACACACAGGTATTTATATCACATTAATTCTGTGTTCTCCGTACAGTAAAGAGGTCATCCCTGTCACCCAGTTGTTCATTCAGCTTTTTTTTTTTTTTTTTTTTTTCTTTCTTGGTGTTAGGAAGAATGAAAATTACTTTCTGGGTAAGGTCAGAAATATAACTGGGAAGCAGGACATTAGGCTGAAAATTAACTGTAATTTTTCTGAATGAACTCATCCAGGGTGATAAGAATCAGAAAATGGCTTTCTTCATACAGATTTTTGTTTATAAGAAGGAATATGTGGGTAATTCTTAAAGAAAACACACTTGAATGATCCAAAGTATCAGACCTGGTAGAATAATGAGATATTATATTTTACTCCCCTTACATACTTTCCAGATGAGAAGAGTATCAATACTATACAAAGTTTGTAATCAGTCCAGACAAGGTAATGGGAGTCCTAGCCTACTAGATTTATTTTACTACTATTACTACTGTTACTATTTTTGCTTTTACTAAAAAGCAATAGAATTACTCTGTCTTGATGTTTACAATAGCCTAAAGACCAATTAGATTGCTGACTACTTTAAGATTCCACTCATGCAAGTAGAAAACAATCTATCTAATTTCAAGGTATTTCAAATACATTCTCCAGCCTCATGTATTTGCTATATAAATAAATGATTTATATAACACCAACTCTATAAGCAGACATCTCCATGCCATTAATATAATTTTTTGCTCACGCTAGTTTTACTCTGATACAGGACCATTGGTTTTAGTGGGCTATTTCAATATTTATGTAAATGTCTTAATAAAATAAGAATGCTGCCTAAGGTGTTCTTTTTCTCCTGTTATGAAAGCACACCAGAAATATGATCAAAAAGAAATGCATTCACTGACTGCAAAGCAGCCCCTTTTCTTTCTGCCATGTGACCACTTCCTTATTTTCCAGCCATGGAAAGAGGATGGCAGAGGGAGTAAACTGCAGTTGACCATGCTTGAAACATCTCTGTGCCCTATCCATTGTGTGTGACAGCAGGAGTTCCCTGCCCAGAAAATGGACTGCATCTCTAGCACTGCAGGTAAGGGCAATCTCAATTCTGGGCTCTGTTGTGTGGCCAACATGGAAGTGGAGCTGTGGGGAGGGGAAGGGTTTGCTGGGAAATCAGCTGCCATGGGTGGAAACAAGGCACAGGATACCTGTGGCCGTTGGCTCTGGCTTCCCTTGGGAGTGGGAGTACAATGACTGTAAAAGCCTCAGATGTCTCACTCCTGAAGCTTGCCCTAAGCTGCTCTCAGGCTTGGAGGGAAAAGGTATGACTCATGGCTTGGGACCTTGATGCATATTTCATATCACAAAACCTGTGCAGTCAGTACATGTGCCTGTATTTGAACTTTTAAGTCTGAGACCATAGGTAATCTGATGCCTAGAGTTAGTAGCTTATTAGCAAAGTTGTTTCCATTTCAATTAAAGCAATTAAAGGAAAATGAAAAGGAAGTAACTAAATAAAAATTAATTACCTGAAGGACAAGTAGGCAGTAAAAAAGAAATCATTGCTTATGAGAGATTGAGTTTTTTTCCATCTATTCTCCTAAAACTTTAGATGATTTGGCAGTTTTCTAAAAGAATAGTATTTGTCTAGTGTCTCCTGACAACAGATTAGTATTTGTCTAGTGTCTCTTGAAGCCTAAGATACTGAATGTTTCAATGTGGATTTGCAGAGATTTTTAGAATGGGACTTTATAGGATGTCCACAGTATAAAGTGGTAATATTGGTGAAACATATTCCAAATAGAATAAAATACATTTGCCATTTGCTTTGGGGCTATGGTAGCAGACTTTTTAAGCCTAATTTCAGCTTTCTCTCAATTCTTCCCTTATAAGCAATTTAGTTATTCGTTTTCTTATGAAAGCACTAATTAAATTGTCAAACTTTTTATTTAAATTGAATTATTACCATGAGTGCTTAATGGGAGAGGAAAATGCTGAGTTTTATTAATCAATGTTTATGATTTATGACACAGCCCACTGAGTTTCTTGTGTTTTGTGTTTCAAATGAAATCACGTATAACAAGAAAGGTACAGTATGAAAAAGCTAAACGTCCTTAGAAGAGTGTTTAATTCTTTCCCGCATATATGAAATAAGAAATGGTAAATATAATACATACATTCAAACATGATAAGAATAAATGCCTGAGAAATGTAGCCAAAGATGTTAATTTTAGGTTTGTTTGAGGGATATATAAATCACACTGTAATATATATAAAAAAAAATAATGTCAAGACAATTTTCCTTCAAATACCTTTTCACCTATAGACTGGGATTCTGAATGCATAAAGCACATTACCCGTGAAATAACTGACTTCTGCCTTAAAACATACATGTATGAGACAAAAAGTAGTCTGCTCATGATATTTTCTTAACAGGCCAGATTTGCTTTTCAGTTTTAGAAAATCCTAAGGGATTCAGACAAGTATGAAGAGGTCATTCATTTTCCTTCATGTAGCGATAACATTGACATACTGTATGTTTTACAATGTTAGGGCCTTTGCAATAGTTAACAAATGGATTAACTAACCATTTGTGGGTGTTATAACGCTAAAGTAGTAAAAATAAGCAAAATTTGTGTATTCTGTAAAGGAAGAGTTACAAAACAACAGAAAGAAAAAAAAATAGTTGGTATCAGGAGTCTCTTGTAGCTCTCTAGTGAGGGGAAAATCTAAAGCATCTCTGAGATATTAAATTTGAAGCATGTAGCGCTACAAATATAAGAATAATGTAGAATAATAAAGGAAAAACATGAGTCTTTGTGTTGTGAGAACCGAGAATCTAGAATACCTTACACTAGAAAGAGGATGAAATAAATGTTTAAAATTAATCTACCTTTTAGTCTTTAACCTTCTGTTGTATTTATTTTTCAGAAAGATTTAGGAAAAAAAAATAGTGATATATGGGCAAACTAATTTTTAAAAGTGGATGCAGAAGCAATTAAGCCTTCATTATGTGTGTTCTGGTTTGACTAAAGACAGCTCTCCTGATCAAGTGAGTGACACTGGTGCAACAGAATATCTTTGAAAAGTTCAGGTTACCACTAAGGTAGGTTTGGTTAAAAATCGTTGTTGCTAAAATTAAGTGTCTCCAACTGAATTTTCTTTTGTACTCTAAACACTTACATTTAGTGAAGTGGTTTTCTTCATAACAACGTAAGTCCAAATCTGTAAGTCACATTTAGTGCTGAAATCCACAGAAATTTTACCTGTATTAAGATTACTAGGTTACAAAATCTGGTCCATAATACTTGTGGCTTTACACAAAGACAGAAAGGTATGTAACTGTATTTGATGAACAGACAATCATTTTCATTAAGGAATCCCATTCATTAGCAAGTGTAAATATAAAAAAAGTAATGGTGTAATATGTACCCCATCAAAGGTCAATTCTTTCCTACAAAAAAAGTTCATAGAGTTTTTTACAGTTTTGTTATGTTTTTAATAGAGTTTCCTGATTGCCAAACAGACAGTTGAAGTCACTAACTTTTTTATTAAACTCAGTTTGATAGGTTCAAACTGCAGCAAATCATAAACCAATCTTCATTTGTTTTAAATTATTCAAAAGAAAATGAGACCCAATAGAGTGCTCCTGTCTTCTGAGTCTCGCATAAAGGCAATGAAAAAGCACTGTTTAGTTCAAAATGGTCTTGAAACTGATTTATGCTATCAAATGAAGTGTGCTTCTCATTTATTGTTGCTTAGATATTAGCGTATATCATGAACACAGCTCAGTTTATATCTGAACGGATGCACTCCATTTAACAAAACAAAGATGGGCATTTCTGTAAAACTGTCAGAAAAACAAACCTGTTACCACATAAAAATACTTGCAGCACTCTGAATGCTTTATTTTAATGAATTTATTGTGTGGTGTTTATCGCAGGCTGTGAGGCAAACGACAGTGATTTATAACTCACAGGGCAGTAGCCCTGATAGGATGATAAAGGACCATTTCCCCTCATTATGCCAGCAGAGCTTCTTTTCATCTCTTCTCTTATTCTCTGTTCATTGTTTGTCCTTGGCATCATCAGTCACCAGGCAGTACAGTTTACAAACACTGTTTTGGCTGGCAGAAAATAAATTGTTTGGCCAATGATGTGAAATCTATCAAATTCCTACCACACAGTATCTTGAAACCCCTATTCAAGCTCTTGTCTTAGGCTGATCCATAGGGTAACATTTTACTTCTAAGAGATAGATTCTTTCCCTTCTCACTTGTTACTAAAAGCAAGCTGCGTTTTCTTTAATCTTTCTGCAGGCAAAGTCTGGCCAGCTTCCACTAGCTGTAGAAACTTTTTGTTGTTGATGATGTTGTTACAAAACCCACCTAGACAACTTATAGAGGGGTAGAATAGTGATATTTGTCATTTTGGTTAACCACATATGAGTGACACCCAACATAGTAAATATGTAGCTGGACTTGACTTTGCTGTTGAAAAGATAACATATACACCAGAAAGGTGACAGGGACAGGTTTAGAAACAGAAAGAATGTGTTGTGTTTATCTGTCTGCTTGGCAGCATCTGCACAAAATCATTTAAACTATAAAGCTGTGTTTATTTGAATGGCTTGATGTAATCCACATGCAAATCAGTTGGCTGTAAATGACTGAAGCTGCTGAATGGGGAATTACATGCTGGTATATTTAATCTAAAAAAATAAATCTGGATTACAAATTTAAGCAAAAGAAAAAAGTACACACTCCAGTATACTTTTCCTTAAATAATCCAGATATGTGGTAGAGTTTGTGTTATAATAATGTGACTAAAGACAGGCTAGGATAGAGCAATAAAGAAGAGAATTTACAGAGCACAAAGACTGAAAGGGAAGTGTTGTCTTTAAGTGCCAAATGTACCTGCATTTTAAACTGTTGGGTCAAGTCTTGAAAAATACCCAGTAACCATCCATCATTACTGAGAACAATGGCGATTGCATGCTGAGAGTAAGAAAAAAAAAAAAAGTATTCTCTCAGTCCACTAAATCTGCATCTAAATATTTATTTGAACAATTTGAAACATGATAAATATTAATTTGGCCTTTTTTTCTACGATACTCATCGTAAGATGTTAAACCTGAAATTACTGCTGGGTCTGAGTTTGGAGGTAAGTATAAAAACAAAACATTTTTTTTTAGCGTTCTGACTTGTTCTTCTGTCCTGTTAACTGGATTTACTGTTTATAGCCCACTTGGTGGTGACATCAACGATAAAATCCTTTCCAGAATGAAGCTGAGGAACGGAACAAGTATTTTTCAAGTTTCGCTCTGCACAACTGTTTTTTTGCAGGTGTCAATAATTATTCTCCATTAAGAACTGGAAATAAATATGTGCATAAAGTAGCCAGGAGTAAGAGTTTCAATCCTCTGAGTCTTTTAACCCTCTTAAGGTTGTGTGTTTCATGCTTCTTTTCTTTACCTGTCTATGTTAGTAATGCCAGGATTGCTGAATTTCCTGACGGCTGGGGTGATAGACATCATTTTCATACATATCACACCACTCAGTTTCACCCACCCTGTGTGAAATATGGTTTATCTTCCTTGTAGACAAGTGAGTACTTTCAGCTGACCTAAAACATTTCAGTCTGCAGAAGACTAAGCTGAAGGTTGCTACAGTCTCAGTACAGGAGACTGCAGTGCTTTCAGTGTCAGAGACCTGGGAAACAGGTTAGGAAGGAGATCTCTCCCTCCCCTCTGTTGGTCCCAGGGTTCATAGAATCATAGAATATCCCGAGTTGGAAGGGACCCACAAGGATCATCGAGTCCAACTCCCAGCACCACACAGGTCAACCCAAAAATTCAGACCATGTGACTAAGTGCACAGTTCCTATGTGTCTGAGGTGGGGGAAAAAGCAGAATAAACTCCCTCATCCCAAATGTGGCATTCATCTTAATTCCTAACTTTGTGATCAAGTTACAGCAGCTCAATGTCTAACAAAGTACCCACGTCTCAGTAGCAGTGAATAGTGTTACTATTCCACCAGTCTGGGCTGTCTAGGAGTCTCAGATCTGCTGTTGGTTCAGATGAGATGGGCCAAAGCTCCAATTCACCCCAACTACTTCATGTGGTTAGTTTTTCAGAAACACATAAGCGACTAATACTTTCAGGCTGGTCTTACTTTCTATTGCAACATGCATTTGCAGATGACAAGCCTCGGCAGAGGTTCTGGCCCTCAGAATGATAAAATTCAGGACAAGAAACACACTGCTGTAGAAAACAACTGGGGGGTTTTGCAGTCCTCTTAGATAACAAAGGAGGGAAATATGTTTTACTCCTGGTAAGTTTGCTTAAGTGCCATATAATATCTCTCTCATTCCTTCATGTTTCAGTCATCGGACTGTCACAGCTGTCACAGATCTAGCTATCAAACTGTCTAAAGTATTTGTTTTAACAAATGAATTTGTGCTTTGGCAGCATCCTTAGGCAGTGTTGTTGGCAGATTTTTAAATTACCACTTGGATACTTTCAAGACTGGCTGCTGATGTCCATTCATTTTTTTTAATTATTGTTTTTAATTTTTTATCTTTCTGTGAGCATGGTAATTTATATTGCGTTTTTTCTTTGTTTGGCCTTTTTTTTTTTTTTCTCATTTTTGAGGAAATCATGTAGCCACTTCTTGGGTTTCTGTATACTTCCAACCCATTTCAAGATCAGCAGCTCTGCAGATTACTTTCTTTCTGGAAATATTTGACATTTGTCTTGTGAATATGGGGGTGGAAGACAGCATCCATGTCACTTAGTCTCGCATTCAACCAAGCCAATATTGTTGAAAATGAGTTCAGCACATTCATTCTATTACATGTTGATGAAAGCTCCTGAAACAATGCTATGTCCTACCTAGCAAAATCAGACATTGCAGATACACCTCTTGGGTAATTTGCTGTATACAGTTTTGTAAAAAGAAAAAAAAAGAAAAAAAAAAAAAGGTTAGCAAAAATGGTAAAGATATGTTAATTTTTAACAAGAAAAAATCCAGGAGGTAGATGTTATTCCAGCATTTGCTATCTGTGAATGCTTAATATTGCAATTCCTAAAACAATCCAAGTAATTCTGTGCACAACTAAGTTGATATAAATTCTTCTTTATCAGTCATTTTTCCCTCAAGGACATGTCCCTCCTAAATGCTTATTTTTTTAGAATATCCTGTTTATCTAAGGGTTTCCAAAGAATACAGCATTTACCTCTATAAAAACTCTTAATGTGGATAGGAGACATATATATAACGTACAGTTGAAATGCAGGGAAATTTACTTCATTTATCTTAGATTTTGGAACAACATTTTTTCCAAGCAGATCTAACTCTAAGGAAATAACTGACTTTAGTGAGCTTCACCTGTTTCCTTTCTGACAGTAAGCAGAGGTGGCAGTTTTGCGGAGCACACAGATGCGTGCAACCATCAAATAGATGCCACTGAACAATCTTTTGGCTGTTTTTCACAGGAAGCCTTGCTATGGCAAACATTCATTGTGACTTTTTGTGGCACAGCTGTTGTGTTGCAGGATTCCTTTGAATCAAAGAGAGAGTAAGAGTCAATGTTTTCCTTCCTTTTGTAGGGGAATTTTTTGTAGCATTCCTTTGATTATTTTTTTCTCATCAAATTTCTTTATCAAATGAATGAGTTTCTGTGCTCAGTTACCTCCTAAATGCAATTCATATTTCATAGGAACATTTATTGAAGTCTTGACACAATTATGAATTCATCCATATTTAGTTCTTGTAGAGGTAAGAAGATTATTTTTCTCCTTATATGAGTAAAGACTGAGTGGAAATAAAAAAAGATCAGCTTCAGGATCTGAATTACTAGTTGCTAATTCTCAGAAGCACAGTAAGTTCTTTATGAATAAATAACTGCAGTCTCACTTCTGCAAAGATTTTATTCTGCCTAAGATATAACAAAGATATTTAGATCCAGAGAGCTTGGAACTTCCATTATGTTGCACTGCCGGGGGTCAGTCATATCTTTCCTAATGGATGTAAAATGCCAACCTTAATTTTAATGTGGAAGTGTAATTTGGCAACAGTCTACATGGTGTGAATGACTATAAAGGTTGCAAAGTTGTGGAGTACTAATGTCTATAATTTTTATTCTGCTGTGGGTATGGAAACAGCTGAAACTGCTTTGGAGCCTCTAAAGGATAGTATTTACTGCTCTACTGTTCAGTGCCTGTTTTTCATTTGAGATATCCTTCTGTCTGCAGTGAAAAAATCTTTATTAAAACTTCAGATATGATAACTTTATAACTAAGCTTACATAAAATATCTTTCCCCACTCTTGCTTCTAACACTCATTAAATACATAAATTCTAGTAATATTGAAAATATCACTTGTAATAGAGTGTACCCAGTAATATAGTATTACTAAGCATATTATGCTTCAGGAATGAATACTAGGCCACTAGGAAAGTCTTCAGGCTTCTGAGTCACCTCAGTGGTTTCACACAGAGAATGAGAAAGAAACTTAATTATTTTGAGACACCTGACAAAAATGCCCTGGGAAATAATGATTTCATACATGGAATCAACTGTTCTCCTCTAATGACAGTATTTCTGAGCAATGGGAATAATAATCTAGAATCAAATACATACTTTTTCTCCTTTTAATATGAGGAAGCCTCTGTCAAACATGGATTTGCATTTTCCTGAGTTCCTCTATATGCACAGCATCAGCCTCTGATGCCTCTTTTATTTAATACTGAATCTTCTAACACTCTTTAAACTTTTTTAAAATCAAGATTAACATTAAAGAGAGAAAAAAAAGAAAAAAAACCATTATTTGGTTTCTAACTACCATTAGAATCGCTGCTGGATTGAAGGACTCTTCCCCCGTACCCAGCCCACTAGCACAACATTTGAATTCAAATCCATTAAAGCTTCAGAATTTTTATTCCTTCTTCATATGAAATAGATTCCTTTAGATAAAATAGATTTTGGAGAGTTGTATTCTTCACATCTACCTATCACAATCTGAAAACTATGCAGCTCTTGTTAGGAGGGCACTTCAGACTATTTAATCTAGTAGTTATAAAACTGAATATTCAAAAGCAAACAAATAAAATGGTGGATACCATCACTGTGCATTTATGATAACCTGCTTCTTTTTATGAGTGTCTCTGCATGGTTTCTTGCATTTCTGGAAAGCTGAAGCTGTGCTGAAATGCCTTATGTATTTTTCATATATTTAATTTTCTGCTATAATGTTCTTATTCTATTTTCAGTCTTCTATCACCTATCTGTTCTCACACCATGCTCTTAGGGTATAATGAAGGACACCAATAAATCTGAATTCATAACCATAATAAATCTTTCAAATAACAAGTGAGCAAAAGGTATGAAAAGACTATATGAAGATAGATAAAGGGATCTTAGTGGTAGTTAGTTCATCAGCAAACACTCAGTCTGGTCTTAGCCACAACTGTCCCTGAATGTTACATTTCCATCCAAGCCAAATTCTCTTTGAGCAGTATATCTGTAAAATCTAGAGTTTATTTCCTCCTCTTTTCCTCCTCTTTTTTTCTCCTCCTTTTTTTTTTTTTTAATTTGATATAATTAAATTTACAGACCATGAATGAAAATCTGTAAGGTTCCTTCACAAAACGTATATTGCTTCAGAATATATGTAATGTAATATGTTATCCCTGGTCACCTGTTTCTCATACGGATTCTTCATGCAGTTTAATTATTTTGTTTTATTGTTCTCTTTTAGAAATGCTGTATTTTTGTCTGTGCTAAAGATACAAATTCCCATCTAAAATAACAGTGAACACTTCCTTGAATTTTTTTTAATCTTTTCTCTTAAGATTTTGACCATTTAGCAAGAGTTTTGTTAGGACTCGTTTCCAAAGAAACTAGGAAACATTTTGTATAAGGGCATTTCATGCTATAATTTTTATGCTAAATTTTATGATTTGCATGCTATATTATGTTGGGGAAAAACATAAATTAATAGGAATAATAGTTCCTATCAACAATCTTATCCATAAATAAAATAAAATAAACCCTCAACAGTAAAAGCAGCTTCAAATATAAATGCCTCTGGGTGTATCTTTCAATTATCTTTTCTAAGTGAGGAAATTAATATGATAATGTCATCACTCTGGTAGTATTTGCCTGTCTCTCCCCTGAGTGCTTAACCTCTTTCTTGTTAACTGTGCTGGTATCCCTGTGGCAGCCACAGTCACACAGATGAGGAACTCCCCTACCAGACCTGTGGAGACTGTTAACACAAAGCAGGCTTTTTCCTGTGGAAAAGCTGACATTTGCTCTGGAGTGAATTTAATAAATGCTTCACTTTTAAATGGAACTGTCTACAGGAGCTATACTTAAGAAGTCTATTTCATATGCCATCCATTAGATGTCCCTAATAAATGACTGACAAGCCAAATCTGAAAGGGTTCATCAGTGATCTGTCAAAATACAGCATGATTAACTCTCAAAACTTATTAGTTACTGTCATGAGGGTTGTCAGTTTGAGTTCATTTGTTTGCTTTACTTGGTTTGGCTGGCAAAACCTATCTGTGTGTAAGACCAGGCCCTTGGGAATATCTGCCCGGTTCATTTTGGCTTCAGAGTAACCATTCTCTCTGCTCAATGCTGGAATCAAATACATCATGCTCAATTGGTAGAACAGCAGATAGATAAGCCTTCTGGGAAAGCCACCAGTTTCCTACTTTATTCTAGTACCCTCCCATAGTCTGCACAAGCATATATGACTTATCCTTTAGTTTATACCACTCATGCAGATCCATTTCAGAAGTTAGGGAAGGCTTGGATTTGACAGACACAAGCTTGCTTGTCTTCTGTGTAGACAGTTTCAGAGATTACTGAAATCTAAGACTTTACACCGATTCAAGTAATTTTGAGAAAAGCCTTTGTCTTGGCTTTTTCAGAGTATAGTTGTTAGAGTTTAAGACATTCTGCTGTATGAGGTAGAAATTGTGATAATTGCTGTGTACTATGGAGGGAGATGAAACTCATGCTGTGACACTCCTACAGACCTTTTCTAGCAGTCTCTAAAGCAAACTTCTCTGGGGAGAGCTAGTTACAGAATACTAGCAGAAGGCAGCAAACTAACCGCTGGGCAGTAGGGTTGATTTTGAGTCTAGTATGTGAGATTGCTCCCTTAACTTTCTTTATTATGGGTATATCCATTATAGACATGTGGTCATATCTACCGGAGCATCGGTTTATTGATGGGCACTATTGCCAAGATATAGATGCAGCTTGCACTAAGCAAAACGGCACTTATTCTGCACTCAGATGGAACAAGGAGGCCCAAATGGAATTAAACACTGAGGCCCTTCCTCATCCTACCTTTGGCTGACAGAGATACATCAGAGACTAAACCTGAAGTATTAAGTGCTCAGAAGAAGGAGCTCTTAACATCCCTTAAAAACAATTAGGGCATAGTAATCTTATTTCTTTGTTAGCCTTATTAGATTCTCTTCCATACTGCATACCAATACTGGTGGAGCTCCTGCAGATGGTACAAAAAAAAGAAGGTCATATACATGTTTCAAGAGCTGTGTAAATAATAGGCTATGTCATTTCAACAGATACTTTCTCATTTTTTACATTTATTCAATATCCAGAGATCTTTTAGGAACATTTGCTACAGTGTTTAGATCAACTCTGCAGCTGCTCATACTGACTGAATTGCTGAGGCAGACAAGCAGAGATTTTTTTGTTGTTGTTACATGCTTTTCTCTAGTTTCAAATAGTCAATGTTACATAAAGTCAAGTCCTGAAACCATTATTCATTATTTATTCTGTTAAAAGTTCATTTATTACTGAAAGAGCTTTACATGAAGGTTTGGTAGTAGCTGGAATTTATGGATATGTTCTAGCATCATTATTTCATAATACATCCTCTTGTGGGATATCTGGCCTAGAGTAATCCTACGCAGCTGCAGGTACCTGCATTAAAAACCTCATTGCTTTAGATTCCTCCTGTAATCACTTAACGCCTGGGTCACCCTGAGGAATTGCTTATCTTTCACTAATGGCTTAAAGGGAATTTAGGATGACAAGGCTCCTGCTTTAGTCCCTGCAGATAGGAAACTGGAAAGATAGTTGAGCCCATGTGAAGGCATAACTTTAAACAAGGGGGAGGAATATAGACTTCTAATTGTAGACAGGGAGTCCTTCGGTCTCATTTAATCCCAGAATTAGTTGACCTAGACATATGAATGTAATCTTCTAGAAGAAGTGCTCAAACAGGAATTTATTATGAAATTCAAAATCATTCTTTTTTTTTTTTTTTTTTCCAGGAAGTCTTTGTTGTTAGAAAGTAGTCATTTTATAAGGTCAACTGTCCAAAAAAAAATGTAGCCTTGTCTTTCTCAGGATTTCTATACAATAGAAATGCCAAATTTAATTAGCTAAATTGCTGTGTTTTGCAAAGATTGTGTAAAATCCTAGTTTAAATTTTGAAATTTTATGTGTAAGTGCTTTTTATTTTCAGGTTTCCCAGAAAAATAGTTAGGAACAGAGGTTTCTAACTTTTACAGCTTTCCCCAAGATGTCTTTGCCTGCTTTTTCCCTTGTACTTTTTTACTTTGTGAATCTGTCTTCACACTTGAAATAAGATAGTGCTGAAATTATCTAATAAGGGGATAAAATACTATATTTCTTGAGCAGTTAATCATTCAGCCCTCAACTTTCTAAAGCATTAAAAATTTTTAACATCTTTCCAAGCATTTGGTAATTCAACCAGATTACTTGTGCTGAAATTAAGTATGCATATAAATGTTCTCAGGGATTAGGACTGTGCTCATTCCTTTAAGATCCAAGCCTTTGTTGAAGAGAACTGATATCTGGCTTCTCAGAGGAATGATGACTTCAGTTCTGCAAAGGAGCTAAACTGGAGTTTTGCTTGAGTATTGGCCTTAGTTTTTGCTATTCTTCTCACTAATGGTGCCTGATAAGTCCTTCCAAACATAGCTGAACAACCTAAAAGATTGCATATTATAAATGAACAGAGAAACATAAAATCATCTTTACTTCCTCTAAGCAAATCTCGACGTTAGAACAGCTATACCCCCAACTGCTTTACATTTCTAACTTAAGAAACAGAAATGTGGTACACGCTGAGAGGCTCTGACTACAGGAAGCTGTTAAAATAATGAACAATTTATTTTGAAGGATAATAAGGGTTTACATTTGAATGTCTACAGTGAGGAAAAACAAAAGCAATACAACTAAAGTATATGAAATTAGAGTGGTGTGAAAACTGTGTGAATGAGGTCAGAAAAAAAAGATTGAAAATGTATTTTCAGGTGCAACTCTGTTGTTAAAAGCAAAGTTAGTTTTTTCGGGTAACATCAGCAGTTTTTATAATCATGCATTTTAGGAAGACAAAATTGTTTTATAGCTTTTCTACTGTTTGTGTGCCTCAGCTTTATTGTGTAAACATGAGGCCTGATCCTTTAACCACTGTTCATCTGGAAATGGTCACCTTATTCAAATAGCCCACTAAAGCCTGTAGGCTCATAGGGTGGCTTGGGTTGGAAGGGACCTTTAAGCTAGTTCCGTACTGCTCACTGAGGTGGATTTGAAGGGCTCAGCCTTCAACTGATGAGAGTTTCAACTATTTTAGAAAAAAATATCTGTATTAGATTAAAATACATAGTTATATGTTTATGGTTGAAAACAAAGCCCCTTCTTTTCCTAGTTATGATCAATCTATTCAGAAATTCAACTGTAAATACTTCTACTTTTGTAGGCATTTAAATCCTGTTATAATAGTCTTGTACATTACAATGTCTACAAAGTATGTTTTTATAGCTTTGTCTGTTGGAATTATAGAAATGTTATAGAGAGTACTTTGTCATCCTATTATTCTCTGGATAGCAACAAATGAAAATACTGGATCAAAGTTTTCTACTTTTATCTACATTATCCAAACATTCTTTTTAGGTTTCATCAGGTCACATTGCTGGCAACTTGTACTTCACTGTGTAAGGTGCTGTCATGTCACCTCAGATACAGTGGGAAAGGATTTGGCATGGTGTCACCTGCGATCATTATGGTTAGGACAGATTAACTCTAACTTAGAGAAAAAGAAAAAGAAAAAAAAAAAGAACCATTTTAGAAAATTGCTGAGGAGAGAAACCTCAGGTTGTGATATTTCCTGTTTGGAAGTATTTGGAAGAGCATTCTAAAATAATTATGCCAGAATGGCATAGCTTCCACGCCTTGTTATAAGAAATAGTTATACTTTGTTAGGGAAAAGCTTGATTAAAACAGAGAAGACTCTCCTCTAGAATATTTTGTCCAGTGGCAAGATATCATGCTTGTCAATCCTTATGAGATGCTAAAAATGGAATTATTTTATTGTTTCCCAGATTCGGAGATATAACTTGTACTTTCAGATTGTTCGAGATTGAGTATTGCAGTGTAACTAAATGGTTTCTGATGGTTTTGTTCTCACTTTTCCACCCTCCTCAACTCTTATGTTTTGGGAGAGTTAGAAGTTGGAATTACATTTTTAAAAAAAGTTTGTCATTTCCCTCTGCCAGTAAAAATCTGTGTGTTTTTCATCTTGCTTGGTACACTAGGTATGTAAGTCAAATTGTGTGAAGTCCTATACATCAGGTAATAAAAATACAAAAACAAAACTTGTTTTTGTCTAGGCAGCTGTTTTCCACCTCACTGTAAATGAAATAATTTGGCAAAACCAACCTATTCTGCTGTTGTGGAACATTCTTACCAAATCAAACTAAGCTTGAAGATCATCTGTTAACAGGATGACAAAGAACTGGAAGTTTTTCAGGTAAATTTGACATAGTTTTGTCTTCCATTCAACATTCTGTTTTTGGTGGGGAAAAGATAAAAACCCTCTAGGAGAGGGAATGGATGCTTTTTTTCTTTATCTATTTGTACTAATACCAAATAAATCGCCTTTAGAATATTAGCTAATCCTGAAGTGTTGAGAAGAAAGGGACAAAAAGGATTTTTTTTTTTCCCCTGCACGGATGGTTCATGGCAAACACAGCAGGAACAACAGCAAAACATTAATTTCTTCAGTTCAAGAGATCTGCTGGTCTACTGGTGGTGTCACCAGCAGTATTTGCAGTGGAACAGGTAGAAAGAGGAAGAGCTGAGATCTTCTTGTTCAACTGTTTTTTGCATTTTAGCAAAACTTTTCTCTAAGTTTTGTATCATTCCAGCCCTAATTCATAAGCATGTTTAAATTTTAAATATGCTTCAAAATTAAATTTTAATAAGATAGCATTCTTCATGAATGAGAAATGTTCTGTGCAGTGAAATCAAAGGCAATCTGACTGCTGCACAAATACATAGACAGACTAATAGATAAATGCAAGATGATAACTGTTCATGGATTTGTTCTTAACTCACTTATCAATAGGGTTTACGTTATATAGATTCTTTTCTGTGTGTTATAACATATGATATTAAACTCTTTTTACAAAAATCTGCAATGCCTTGTAGCACAAGCATTACCAAAATATTGGCTTATTGAAAAATTAATGAAATGTGAATTTCTGATCTTCAGATTTCAGAAGCTGGATTTAATCATTACTTAGTCATAAAACACATCGATCCTTGGTGTGGTGGGTATCTATGTGGAATAACTAAGCTAATAGGACACAGCTTATATTCCCCAAAGTGAAAACTGATGCATGTGACGACAAAGAGGTGCACTTTTAATGGCTGCTATATGCAGGTGTGTGCTTCCACACCAGTAAGAGTCTGATTTTTCAGTTTAAATTTTAAAAAACATAAAAAATAAATCAGAATCCTTCAATGCCTAATCTCAAGGAAAGACATGGTGGAAAACCCAAGGATTCCCAAGGTTAGTATTATGGTGCACTGAACTATATATTTTGTTACTTTCTAGGATAACTCAGCTTTATTTAAGAACATATATAACTTATAGAACTTATAACTGTGTAATTTTGTTTGTATTTATGCATTTCTATTTATGCATTTATATATGTATTGTAGATGTCTCCATTTTACTGTTGTGAGTATATATGCAAGGCACAAATCTTATATGTTCAAATTAGATATTTAAAAGTGAGTATTACTTCCTCCAGTGTATCTAGGTATTTGACAGAATGCTTCTAGGCAGAGTTAATAGATCTTTCCCATATCCCCACTGAAGACACATAAAAGGTCTGAGATTTCACGTGTCCTTCACTACCCTCAGAATTAATTAGTAGATACCTCCAGGTCATGGCTCTGAATCCACCCTCTGGATCTGGTTCTTTCAGACACTATGGCTGGTTTGGTTTGAAGGGCCAGGAAGCTGAAGTTCAGCCCATAGACCATTATAACTTCTGAAAAAACATTTTTGTTTCATTCTTGAACTCATTCTTGAACCCATTCTTGAACCAAATCTGACGAGGTAGATTCAAATTAATACTAGAGAGAATTTAATTAACTTTTCACTTTTTATTTTTTTTTTAATTGATAAAACGTCACTAGTCCAAAATATGAATTTTACGTAGTTGTATTTAAAGGAGACATAAAACTAACAATTGACTACACTCAGAAAACACAGTAAAGAAACACTTAACCTAGGAAAAGATTCTGACATACCAATCTACAAATACAGGTTTGTGACACTTCCTTTATATTGTCCCAGGAAACCTCAGTTTTCATTTCATCCAGAGTGATAGAAAATCTTGTCTTCACAGGATTTTTTTGTTACCATAGGTAAGACACCTGTTGCTACCCTCTCAGCTTCAAGATGTACCTGCAAACAGCCTGTCTGCCATGGTTCTTGGTTTAACAGAGCTAGTATAATTGTTACAAATACCATAAATGCCCAATTGAATTATCCTGTATGGCACCAGTTTGATTGATGAGCTGGGGTCTCGATCCTTCACTGAAGGAGAGTCAAAGCCTAGACCTGTGATGGCTTTGGTGGTCTCCAACGTGGAGTATGCATGTTAACCTACTCTGTGGAATTCCAAGTGTTATTAGTGAACTTGCTTAGCAGAAACAGTGAACTACTGTATTTCTGAGAGGCAAAGAGATTTCTTTAACAATGTGCATACAAAAATTTTTGTAAATACAGAAATAGGCAAATCGCAAAAAGGTGACAATTCAATGAGTGCAGGGAGATACAAAAAAAAAAAAACTAGTCTTGTTTCTGACAGTAGTTGTAGCTTAATTTTTGATATGATATATTTAACCATATATGTATATGATTCTAAGGGTTTTAGTCCTATTAGAGGGAAATCGAGGACAAAATTGCAGAAGCTAACACTAAGACTGGCAACAGTGATTACTCTCAAATCTTTTTTGGTGAGAGGAAGTCATAGTTTTAGATTTCAATTCAAGCAGAAATATAACGACTAAAATACTATAGTTTCAGAAAAAGAAATCTGATATATTATATGAACACTAAAGTCAGAGAACAAATATTTCTTTTTTTTTTTTTACAATGTTTGATCTAATTCTAATTAGTCTAGAATTCCCAAAGAATATTAATATCCAGGCTTGTAGAAGGAGGGGAGATCTTACTGAAGTAATGAAGATTCTTTTTGGAAATACACAGAAAACTGTAAGTTCATAAACACATGCAAAACCAAAAAAGGATTTTCCCTTTCTAAGGAGAAGACAAAATGCCCCCAGATTATTGTATTTTATAGATTTTCATTCTTTTCAGTTAAAATATGGCAAATTACTAAAAGAAAACCAGACTACATGAATTATCAGGAGTACTTGCTCACAAAAATATGCTTTTCTAGACTATATATATATATTGATATAGTAGTAGTATTAGTAACTGGAATATATTCAGAATATATATATAATATTTGGACTTCAGTAAGTTTCTTCATATTGTCTCACAGCACCTGATTTGGAAAAATTGAATCAAAATTGGTTTGGCCTGTAACACTATCTCATGAGCACCAAACTGGCTAAAAGACAAAGCCTACTAATTAACGGATACATGCTGAATTGCAGGGAACAGGCTAGTAGTTATTTTTGTGCAGACTGTACTTATGCCAGGGCTGGATATGGTTCATTGTTTCCTGTCTTTTAAGATAACAATGACCAAATGAGCATAATTAATCCTGATCCTTTTTGTTGACAATTATCTGAATTGTAAAGGCACCTTCACAGTTGGGTTTGTTTGGGCAGTCACAACAGCAAATAGGAAAGAAAACCAAACTGCTTCCTCAGTTCAGAGTCAGTCCCTCTAGTTTAGGGCAATGGATGAGAAATGCTGACTGTGCAGTAACTGGGGTTGCAGTTTATTGCTGTGAATAGCAGCTGGACTCAGAGACACCAAACTGTTCTTTGATAAGTTTGTACCATGGAGGTTTCTGTATAGCTGTTTCCTATCTGTTTCATGTAGTTACACTGGAAGGGGGAGGATTAAAACACCCCAACAATATAGTCCCAACTTTATAAATAACAAATGTGATTTACAAGATTACATTGTTTTCTGCTCTTTGCCAACTAGAATGGCAAAATCACATCCATCAGAGCTGTTCCGCATAAATAACACTAATCAACCACCAAAACTACACAGTGATTGTTCACAAGTGTAGGTGAACTGTGAAATTATCTCATCACATATTGAACCAGGTATAAAATAAACACCTGTTTTACTGCTCTCCTTGTCCTCTCTTCAATTTACAATAACATAAAGAAATCTTGCAATATATTTTTCCAAACTTTTGAAATTAATCCATGTTAATTCTGGCTCCTAAAAACAAACAACAAACTGCCATTTCAAATTACCAGAGATTTAATTACAAAGCAGATTTCTTCACTGAAACCTGAACAAACTAGTAAAACATACTAAAAGCCTTTCGGGTCTGGTCCCATCTCAGGCTCCCAGTTTCTCAGTAGTAAGTAGAACATATCAAGTTTGAACAAGACATTAAATCAACAGAGTCTAGCCTAAGGCACAAAACAGAGACTACATTAGTGGTATTAAACTGTGACCTACTTGCAAGATCCTGGACATGGTAAGAACTTGCTCGAAGTATTGCTGTCAGTGCTGCTTTTAACACAGTGAATTACAAAATATTTCTGACCTGCCTTTATAATAAAAGAGAAATAGATATGTTCATTTTTTCCATCTGAACACAAGTTTTGCTGGTGGATACCTGCTGCTCCCCTTTCAAGGTATTCCGGGTGACACCTTAAAAAGGAATTGTATTATTTCAGCTATAGTGGTTGATTTAAGGACAGACGTTTTCTCTTATCTCTGTGATATCAACCAGATTTTGAATAAAATCCTGGCCATGTGGTCCCACAGTTCAACTTGTGCCAGCTCTAAAAACCTACTGAATTTCCCCTTCCATGTAACTCATTAAAATGGAGGAAATACAACTCTGCAAAAGCTGGATAGTTCTCTGCCAGGTTGATGAAGTAAATTGAGACAGTGAAAGTCTCAAAATGCCCTAGAGGCAGCACAAGGAGGAGGGCAGGAGAGGGTGACTTTGAGCAGTAGGGCAATGAGGAGGAGGAAGAGGAGGGGAAGGAAGAAGGAGGGAAAAGGAGGACCAGGGAGGCGGAAGGACGGAGCAGTATCTCTTCCCTTTGGCAAACTGTTACATTTGCCCCAATGCCTGTGGAAGGGCAGTCTCACCTAATAAGGAGAGGACTTAAAGTAATAAGTGGACTCTGCTTAGAAAGGAAAATATTAAACATTAGAATAGCCCTTCACGTACCTCCCACCACTCTTGCTACAAACTTCTGCTACCTCAGGTAGCAACTTCCCTGGAGAAGGGCAGGAAGCCCTAATGTTCTGTGAAGACTCTAATAACTGATACAGTCTTTATAAGCACCCCTGTTTATCTCAATGAGATAGGGGGACTGCATAAAATCTCAAGACAGACATTGTTATCAGCCACCCATCCAATA
The DNA here is from genome assembly GCF_964034855.1 of Anser brachyrhynchus. NCBI lineage: Eukaryota > Metazoa > Chordata > Aves > Anseriformes > Anatidae > Anser > Anser brachyrhynchus. The sequence continues at coordinate 28,330,496 of NC_137698.1, forward strand.
AAACCTTAACAGATTCATATAGAATTAGAGTGTTTTCAGCTATTTTGGTAAGATATATAGATATACCATGATGAAATTGGAACAGCTATATGGGAAGTATTTGTGAAATGCTTAATAAACTATGCTTTACTTGAAAATAAAAGCCAGCAAAGTGTTTCTGGCACAGACAACTGTATGTGATACTAGGCCAAAGGCACCACTGTTAATAGCTGCTCCCATAATACACACATTTCTGGTTTTTGATTTCTTTGCTGTAGTTTTTTTTTTTTTTTTTTTTCCCTCTTGTCATAAGTATACTGTCTTAATTTCTGCAGTTAAATATGTAAAGTCTTCTTCTAAGTCTGCTTTAGGTGAGGGGGTTGTTTAATTTTACTCATCATGACAAAATTGTACTTAAAAGGTTGAACAGATGCACAGTTTATTAACTGCGGTTTCAGAGTTTCTGAGGAAAATCCTAAGTGCCTGTTACCATTAAGCAAAGCTAGGTTTAGGCAGTAAATCAAACTTTTGAAGTCTCTATTGTATCCTGGTCGAAGACCCTCACAGTTTTTGGAAGAGAATTAAAAAATAATTACTATATATCTGTTCTTTCATATGAAAGGCACTAAGACACATCAATATTTAGTTAACTTTTCTATATTTAAGAGGGATATGTGATGTAATATAAAAAATATGGAAGATAAAGATAATTGAAAAAGGAAATTTTGATATGAAGAATGTGTTCTCTATTAATGGCTTACAGACAGATACTTTAGATAAAGCTTCGGTATAATCCTAAGAAAAAAACCTGCATAGTAATTACATGAAACAAAACATCCATTTCTGAAAGTCAGTGATATAGTGAACAGCAAAATGTACCCACAGTTGTTTAGTTTGTGTCTGATGCCATCCCTCCTGTATCACGGAGAAGGGTAAAGCAAATTTTCTCTGAAAACAAATTAGATAAATCTGAGGCCTCATTACCATGGAACTGGACAGAATTAGTTTGTAACCTATTACTAGTGTAGAGATTTTTGGACATAAGTAAAAAATGCAAATAACATGAGAAGTCACACTTTCTTGATTAGGACAACAAATGAAACAGAATTGCAGAACTATCAACAATAGAAAGAGACAGTCATGCTAAAATGTCATCTTACCTGAAGAAAATTGTTGAACTAGTCACTACAAGTAATCACTGGGATATAGAACTAAATCAGAAAAATGTCATGTATTTATCATACAGGCTCTTTAAAGGTTTATTTGTTTATTTATTATTTTGGTGTTGATCAACTATAGCATACAGCATTAAAGACTTTTGAATCAGTTTCACATGGTGTGTGTAGCAGTAGCTATGTCCTGTGACTGACTTTATGTAATCATCGTGTCTTAGTTGGGCTTATTTCTAGACCTTGGATAAACTGAAATAGAAAATAGATATCAGGGTTGTTAGAAAAAGACAGTTTGGGCTGCTCAGACATTTGACAGTTTGAAAACATAAAAGTTAAAAAAAAAACATTTGAAAAGATTCAAGGTCAAATTTTCTTCAGCCCTTTCAAGATTTGGGTTTTGTACCATAATTTCAGACTTAACAGTTCAGTTCTCCCTTAGACCTTCTAGACCTTATTCAGGTATGGGTTTCAGTTTTGAGGAATTCAAAAATTTTTCAGGAGTGATTATTTTCTGTAGGTAAGAAATAAATTCTATAGATCGTATTTTCTATGGACTTGTATTGAAATGTCTATTTATACCAGGCCTACAAGAAAAAAAATAATAAAATAAAAAGCCTTGCTTTGTGACTGTTTCCTCACTTCCAGATGCTTTTTGAGGGCTGTCAGTTGGCCATTCCTTAATCCCCTCACAGTGGGTTTTATTGATATTTCATAGTGGTCATTATTAAATCAGCTCAGCTTTCTTATGGTAGATTACAGATTTGTCTTTGAACCATCTGTGACTGTGTATATGAATGTGTAAGCCAGTGGATGCCTATTTAGAAACAAGACAGTAAGTTGCTGAAGGTTGAGAAAGAAAGAGGTTGAAAATGAGCCTGGATGCTGAAATTTGGAAAAAAAAGAAAAGGGAAAAAAAAACCAAACAAAACAAACAAACAAACAAACAAACAAACAAACAAACAAAAAAACACGTTCTTTCATGGGGGGTAGCTCAGCCAGCCTGTGGTCTGTGCTGTGCTAGTGCTCCAGTTGAGCATCAGCAATACAAGAACTACAGCAAGATTCCAAAATTGTCAGAAGTCCCACCAGAAGTTTATTTATCTTTAAACTGCACTTTACTAAGAAATTTCTGCTATAAACAATCAACAAGTTTTATTATTTCAATCAGCGTGACAGGTTTTCAAACTAAGAATTTAAGTCATTGGGGCAAAATTCCCAAGACCAGCTGTAGATCTTTCATACATATTTGTTGCTAATACCAGGAAAACAAAATACTTTTTGAATTTTAAAGGCTTCTTGGGCCTCGACTATTTGATAAAGAGCCTAGTTTTCTTAACAGAAAAACTTTACTTATTCACATTTCTTCAGCTCTCCTACTTTCTTGAGAAGGTGGATGCTTCAAAAGAAGGATTTTGTGATGATAATAATGAAAAAGTCCTCCCACTTTATATTGCATATAAAATTATATGCTACCCACCTTGAACTTGTTTTTAAAAACAGTTTTGTCTGAAATTTTCCATAAAAAGAGTTTTTTAAAAGACTAGTATTAATAAGGTATTTTGTTATATAGAAGTTTTAATATGTGATATTTCACAAGTTTTGACATATTCTTCTAACTCTAATGACATATACCTCAAAGATATTTGTTTCAAAGCAATACAGGTATTCATTTTTCCCCATCGAGAAATGTACAAAAAACTCTTTAAAGCAAAACAGGCTTAAAATTTAGTTACTTAAAATTTAGTTACTTATTAAATGATTTAATATTGAATAATTTCTTACAAAATCAATTTACATTTTCAGTCTTCTATGGAAAATTATAAATCTTTGTGCAATAGTAACAAGCATTGATGATGTAAAAGATACTCTGTGTGTTTACATTTTATTTTTGAAACAAAGTGGAAGGTGGTAGGATGCATGGAATTACAGAATTAGTCAAAAGTACTTAATTTCCTCAGTTTTGACTTTTTTTTTTTTATCAGACAGATTTTTTTATTTACTTGTTAAGGTTTATATACTATATTGACTATATTAGTTTAATTAAATTTCTATTTGTAATTTGCCTTATTTTTTAAAGCTATAGGGACCGAGATTTTCAAGCTTCAGCCAAAGGCATCAGGTTTATGAAGACATTGTAAGTATGAACATAAACGACCTCTGCAGTGTTCAGAATCTTCTTCTAAAACTAAATGCTTTTATTCTGAATCACAGCTCACCTTGCCTAATGTCAATTGCCTTGACCACAAGGGAAAACAGCGTCCCCTTCTATGAAAACACGGCCTTCCCTTCTTTCAGAATTAAACCAAATGTTGACAGACAGGTGTCTCTGGGCACATTTTTCAATAAATTTTAAATACTTATTTGGTGTCTCATCTTTTTTTTTCCTGAGACAAATTTGTATGGCTTTTCTAGCTCAGAAGAAATTTCCCCACAGTTGCTTAAACTTCCTTGTTTCACACATTCTCAGCATGTTTCTAAGTTCCTACACAAATTTACTCACTGGCTACTGGCAGCTTCATCCTATGAATCAATTTATGGAGACTGGATATTTCCTGAAAAAACAAATTGATTGTGCTTTCCACTATCTCTGGTTTAGCCCCCTGAGCCAGAGTACTTGCTAAAATTCAAACTGCCTTTTTACTCTCGGCTCATCTATTATGTTTGCAGCCCTGGGGTGTGGAGTCCATGGGAATGCAAGGTGATTTCTGCCTCCCCTACCTCCATCATAGTATAAACAGGTTAGTGCCTGATCTTTACTGGTGATGAAACCTCTGAAGGTTTCCTGTGCTCTAAAAAATTTGCCTCAGTTTTTTTTTTCTTTACATTGCAAGTAATTTATTTCTATATTTTCATTATACAATTATTTTGAATGAGCTACCTCTGAGTACAAATTTCTGGTCACTGAAAACAGAATGCCATTTATTTCCATCTCCTCCCAAGCTGGTATGACAAATTTGAGGGAAAATGTATTGTCTTTATCTTTAAAGAACTCCAGAGAATAGAAGGACTTTTTTTTCTTTCTTTCTTTTTTTTTTTTTTTTTCCTTCCTATGAAGTTCATTATACTTTTCAGGAACCATGGTCCTTTCATATTTTTTTAGGACAAGAAAGTCTACCTCGATATAACTCATTAATTATCAATAATATGAAATGTAAATGTGAAGAGTTGTGATTATGTAAATTCGCTTAACTCTTAAGTATGGTAGTGGACCTCAGAATAAAGGATTCATACATGGAAATTGACAGCTAGATCACAGAGTTACAAATGTAAGGAGGGTGATGGGACCAATGTTTTGTTCACAGCTTGACACAGTGAGGTTATTCAAGAAAATAATGCGTTATGGAACAACTATCTCAGCATGTTACTTTTTAATCATCTGAACTTGCACCATACCACCATCATAAATCTTAACATCGTAAATCTTAGCATCATAACTCTTAACAGCTGTGTCCTGGCCAAAGCATAACAAGAAGAAATATTTCTTACCTTTCTATGTAGATAATACACATAATAGCATGTATGTCTCCAGATATTTGCTACCCAGAAAACACAGATCCTTCTAGTTCTCTTTTCCCACAATGATAACCTAAAAAGGTCAGAGGTTATAGAACAGCATATATGACACAGTCAGTCTATTAGCATTTGATTCAATCAAGAGAATGACGTTTAACCCAATTTCTCTTTGACTCTTTTCAACACTCCAGTGACAAGGCATTTTTTCTTCAGAAGTAGCTGATTGGATGCAATCTGGTCTGCTGTGGTAGAGCAGGTCATAATCAATCAAGATACTCTTAAAGAAAGTAAAAATAAAAAAAGAAGGATTATTTACTTACTGGTGAAATACCTTTTTACAATTTGAAAGGTAATAAACAGGTGTCTGAAGTCCTTTTTGTACTCTTTCTTCCTTTCATGTAGATAATATTTCATTACCTGAGGGCCTAGAAGATTTTATTTTAGTCCCATCAGATTGTCAGTACCACAAAAACAGTTTCTAATCGACATTGATTGCAGGGAAGAGACCTGTCTGCTCAATCATGAGGCATAGATCAGCTCAGGATCTGTACGTGCCACATGATGTGAATAGGAAGACATTTACTTGACAGCTCCTTTTCCAAGGGTAAATTGCCAATAGCTGTAGTGCTCTGTAAAGGCACTAGAGAGTTTGAGAATTTGGGGTTCTTTCACATCCACACATACTCTTCATTTTCCTTTCCCTCTAGTGCTTTTGGTCAAAATTAGTCACAGAAAATGATACAGAAAAAAACGAAAATGTAGCTGTGACTTTAACAGTTTGCTCTGGTAGTTCTGGCATACCCAGGCCAGTATTGCCTGTGGTCTACACTTACAGAATTTAAAGTTCAATATGTTGTATATCTATCAGCTCTGCTTAACTCCTCTTTCTTGTGAGCTATGTTACGGTGTTTTTTTTTTAAGTCTCTTGTGACTGAGGTACAGTGTGTGTTACACATAGCATATATGCATACCTTTCTTAAAGTTAGAAGTGAAGATATGAAGTTCCTGCTTAATAACTTACTGGGAATTGTATGTTGTGCCTCAGTGAAAAATCAGACACAGGAAGCCTATCAATCCGTAGTGCATGTAAGATAAGATTTGGAGAACTTTCCTTGCTTATCCCTTGGGCCCACCCATACTGCTCAAATACCTGAGGACCTGAGAGAACAGCCAGTCTCCATCAGCCAGTTCTAGGCTCAGCAGAGACTTCTCCTGCTGAGGTCCCAAAAGCAAAAGAGCCACATCAGTGAATGTTAACTTCATGTTTTCTGACCATTATGCTTCTAGTGTGGAGCCAGCTCTGCTGCTGATGAGGGAAGGATCTCTGCCTGACCCTTTGCTCAATGATCCTTTGATCTGAGGCCAATTGTGGATTTTGGCCTTAATCTTCTAATGCTTCTTTTTCCCAGAAGTGTAATAATACATATCTCCTTCTTCAGTATTTGAGAGATACTACCACGTATGTTTTCCACAGCCCCAAAGAGAATGGAGAAACTAATATAGGATATGTTGTGTATGTACTACCATAACTCAACTTCTAATGACGCTTACCCTGCTCATATTTCACTGGGGATGTGCCACAACTACACAGGCAATAAATATCTAACGTAGCTGAATAAGGCCCAAAACACCTAAGGATATTTCCTGGCCTCAGGAATAGAACTATATTCTGAGGTAATGTTTTCTTCACAAATCAAATTTACAAGAAGAGGCACATTGGCTGCAAAATATTACTGTACTAATTTTGAAAGGCAAATAGTTGAAGCTGTATTGTAAACAGAAGGGTGCCAAAATGCAATGCTCAAACTTTACATAATGCATTAAGTACAATGTTATTGATTAAGCATAGCTAGGAAAAAAAATAATAAGAAAGCAACAGCAACAACAACAACAGATTAAATTCATTCTAAATGTAATACTGTGAAAGAAATCAGGTAAAAATTAATGCTTATAAATAGGATAAAATCATCTAAATCATCTCAGCATGACACAGAAGAAGATACAAGCTAATGACAGTGCTTTCCAGTACTTTTTATAGAGAGGATTAAAAAAACATGTGAGGGAGAATAAAGCTCCAAACTACTTCAGACAGTTTATTCGTGTTGCCTTGCTAACAGCTCTTTGCATATTGACGCATAATAATTGTTGATCACTGTAGCCTAAAAAATAAACAAAACAAAATACTGGATTTGGTCCTTTGTCTATTTTATTACCATGTTTTCAGTATGTGATAGCAATTGTTTGTTGCTCATGAATTTCAGTGATCCTTTTCATTCTAGGTTCCAAAGAGAAAGAACATCTGAGACCAAATTACTTTGTGCCAAATAAGCTTCTTGAATTTTGATTTATTAATATATTTAATTATCATTGTTTTGCAATTACAAGCTACCCTGCATCTTCTTATATTGTTGTGACTGCAGTAATGGAACATTCCTTCACTTGAGAAATATGGCTTGTGGTTTCTTCTAGGGATCACTCCACCATCTTCATCATGTTCATTTCCTTTGGGTGCTTAGAAACTAATAAAGTATTGCCAACCACTGCAGCATCCACACAAATGGCCCTCATTTGTCGTCTGAACTAGCCATTAGATGATATTCAAGTGCTTTGTGATAAGGTCATCAAAAACCAAAGAGATTCCTGCTTCCAAGAAAACAACACATCCAATTCTTCTTACCTTGAATGACTAGCAATAACTCCATATGCTGTGTACCTGGTAGTCTGCACTTATGTCTTAGAATCATTAGAAAGTGTATTTGATATCAGAAGAGCTTTTGTCCTCCTCCAGACTGCCCACAAACAGTAAGTACTGCCCACTGACTTACCAGCTCAGTTATGTAGCCCTGATCGGTCTTGCTGCTTTAGCTGAAGGAAACAGATACCGAACGTATTGCAAATGGACATGGATATGTCATGCTAATGGACCTCTAGCTTTATTCTGTCATACCATGTGAAAACAATAATTTTGGTTGTGATGTTAAGAAATAGATTACAGTTTCTGCTCCTTCAAAGGATATGCAAATGACTGAACGAAAGCACCCACCCTGGAGAAATGATCTGCAAACCCTTAGTTTGACTGTATGACTACAAGCATAGACTTCAAAACGTGGACAAGGCTGGCACACAGTTGCCTAAGAGAACTGGCATTTCACTCTAGTCTTAGAAGTTCCAGCTGGGATGCCCTTCTGGGGCAGTATTAAAGGAGAGGCACAGAGGGAATACTGGTACTGACATTCAGAACCCCTTAGGCAATTTTATTGGTCCAGTCTGAGTTTAGGACACTTCTGTACACACACTACAACAGAGGTAAAAGGATTTATAACGAGTTCATGAAAACATATTCATATAGTATTGTACATATTTCCCTAATCCTTACTCTCTTTTTTATTACCTGATGATATTTAAAAGGTGTCAGTCTTTAAATTTTTGCACAGCCACTTAACAGTCTCATAGCTATTACTCTAGATTCACCTAGTTTTCATTCATCAGTTACATCCTATTAACAGTTTACATTTTTTTTCATAACCATAACAGTAACACATTTTCCTTACTCCTTTTAATGAAAACTATGATTAAACTGTAGTTTAAAGTTGTGCTACAATGATTCATGGATTTATATGTGTTTCTGAACTTTTAATTATTTAAACCTTTAAATGACCTTAAATAGAAAAGAATCGCTGCACTTTGCAGCACTTTTCTCTCCAGATTAATTGAAGTGAATACTGTACAGAAAAAGCTCTCTATTTCTCTTTGAAATAGCATGATTAGTCAGTATTCCCTTTGTTTTACAAATGTCAGAAGTGCCAAATAAATTACTTACAATATGGACTTCTACTTGGTCCTATGTTGTCCTATTAGTCTCTGCAAACACGGACATTCTGTATGAACTAAGAATTGGAATCAAAGACAACTGAAGCAAATGAGATATTTTCCAGTAATGCAAAAAAAGTTTAGATCTCAAGTTTCCAGTTAATCTTACAATTACGTATATCATTTTTTGAGCAATATAATGCTATCTAACATTATAACTCTGATGAAATTGCAAAGGGAGCTCTTGCAATACATAAGTCACCCATTACTGGTTGCAAGCTTATTTACTGTTTAATCAACTAATATTTGTGTTAGTTACCTTGTTTCTCTCCTGTATAACTGCTGACATATTTCATAAATAAGGATAAGATTTAGGGAGATCATCTTATACGGGTATAAACTGGGACAATATACCAGTGTTCCTCAGATGAGATGGAGTTGCTGTTCTTTTGCTGTTAACCCCTCATTAAAAGGAAGACCTAATTGTTCAGGACTTTATGAAAGAGGCAGCAAAAGAAAATGTTTTGAAAGGTGCATGCTCTCCTCTCCTTTTCATGCCTTTTTTTTTTTTTTAAACCTTAGTACTATCACCAAATCTGTAATTTTTTTCCTAGTTTTTCATGGCTTAAAGGTCACTTCTAAGATTAATTCAGAAGCACAGAGGAAATCCTACAGCTGAGAGCTTTAAGTAAAAATTTCCTTAGAAAATGGCTAGTCAGTTTGTGCTACAGTAGGAGCAGGTGTACGTTGGATTGTAGTGGGTAATATTTAAAGCTTCTTACTCTTGCAGACACTGCTGCCTGCCATTATTCCCTATTTGCAGTCTGTAAAACAGAGGTTATTTCAAGAAGATGGAGTGAATGTTAGAAGATATATGCCTCCATCATGAGATCCATGGGGAGACTTCAGCACATTGTATTTTTAGTCCTGAAGAGGAAGAGGTGCCTGCAGGGGCATAGAGGAGATTGAATATCAATTGAGAAAAGTTACTTTATTAGCAGCTCTTCAGTATAACAGAAAAGTAAAATTAATGAATTAAGAGCAAAAGGCAGTGACAGTCCCTTAAGGGGTACAGCAGATTGTGTGAATGAGTCATAGCACTTAGGGGAGCAGAACATTCGTTCTCTTTATTTTCACACAAAGAAGGGATAAAATACAAAAGTGAGATTATTCTGCACAAGTAAAAAGGAATACCAGAACCCACAGGTCTGTACGTATTTTTTTCAGAACGGACAGTTCAGAAGAAAAATTGCTGCCATCTAGTTGTTCTTTTATTATGCAACTTTATGGAAATCTAAGTGAGCAGCATAGTCTGCAAATTTAGCATCATAAATAGTGTGAAGATTTAGGGTTGGAGATAACCTTGTTATCTTGTTCTATCTTCCTGTACTCATTTCATATCTCATTAAAGTGTGTCATGACTAAGGAAGAAGAAAGTCCTGTTTGTGCGTAGTGGTTTTTTTTTTTTTTTTCTTTTCTCTTTTTTTACCTGGAGAGATTCATAAGCAATGCATAAGATTAAAAAATGCCTGCACCTTTTAAATTAACTTTTATGCTTCTTCTACATCTGCCTCTGCTCTTCTTGTTGTTCTTATGATAGTGCTGTTCTGTTATACCATTAGAGGTCTGATGAGAGGGAGAGTGGGCAAACTGTACTGCTGTAGAGCTATGGCTTGCAGGCCACCCTGCAAGCATACAGAGCTTTATGGAATCCCCTGCCATGTAACACAGTGACACACATTGTCTCTGCATTCAACGTAGGTTTGCCTTTCTGTTTGACTTACACACACACTGCTCTGATAAAAGTAGTTGTTTGACCCATGCTTGATCCTGTTATGTAGTGAGAATCCACATGTACCACAGGGAACCGCTCAGAACTAGCTTAGGCAGAGGCAGGGGTACTGTGACCCAGGCCATGTCTGAGTTACGTTTTTTTGGAGCTGATAGGGAAAAAAATTACAATCATGGATGCAATGTTAGAGTTGTGAATGCTGCTGCAGGAAAGCTAGATTATGTTGGCAACTGACTCATCTTTACTCTGTGCTTTGAGACAAAGGAGAGAGGGAAAAAATGAATCCTGCCTTCAATTTGTATATTAACAGGATGTTGTTTTATGTTTCAAATGTCCTTCAGCAAATTTCAAAGGGCCTATACTATGCCTTGTATTAGCTGATTTGGAGTTTATACTTGAAGTCCTAATAACAAGTGCAAAATTGTTTGCACGTTTAATCCATGCAGTACTGTGTTCATTACAAAGAATATAAAGAAGTGTTATGTATAGATATTTAGCTCATAAAATGTTTCGAATCCCATGCTTGTTCTAAGAATGCACTTGAATGTTTTTTCAGCAGTGAACTATATATCTTTTAGAGGTAAAAATAGCTGCCCTTTTCTTTCAGTAGCAGGATACTACAAATCAAACCCAGAATTTCTTTTTTTTCTCTTGAGAATTTCCCCGAGGCTTATTGCAATGAAGTGTTTCATGCCCTTTGACTTTGGTAGTAGGACACTGAAACCTGCAGACTGCTTGCCTGGCTGGTTAGATAATTCTGTTCTATTGCTGCCCTTGTCCTCACAAAACAGTATATTCTCAAGTGCTGGTATCTTAGTATATGAAATATATTCTTAGTATATAAAGCCAATGATATATAGTCAGGCAATCTAATTCCACAGTCTCTCTCTGCTTTGATGACATTTTGTTCTGATCTGCAAAATTTGACTGATTTTGGAGAAAACATTTCCTGCTGCTGGAACCTGTTGTCTAAAAAGTGAGGAGATACCAAACTAAAGAGAACAAAGCCCACCTTAGATATCTCTTACCAAAACACAAGGACAAAGACAGAAGCCAGCAGTCAGGAAAAAAGGAAAACTTCATTGCAGAGAGGAAGAGGCAGGAAAAGAACAGACGATCTCTAACTGTCCAGTCCTCTCTGCTGTTTACAAGTCAAAGACCATCCCCAAAAGTGCCACTCAGGCACTCATTTCTTTCCTGGATTTCAGCATCACCAGCCAAAACAGCCCTTTGGCACTCTGTTAACTGCCAAATGTTCTTGTTCCTTTCACTTTCAGCAGTCTCTGGAAATGTTTGATGCGGCACTGCAAAATGACTGGTAAAAAATTCAACAGCATTATTTACTATGGTACTTTGATGTTTTATTGAATGAAACCATCTGCTTGGGAATGTTTCCCAACATTGTGGGCTAGATCTAGAATTTACAGTTGCAATATAACTTGTCTGAGGGATTTTCACAGCAGAAATGCCACCCAATGTATCACAAATAGTTGAGACTCTGGATAAGGGGAATATAGAGAAAACTTTTTTTCTATTCTCCCATAAACAGAGTCAACTGATTTCTTGATGGCAAAGATTCAAAATAGTTGCAATTTTTTTTTCATGCTAGTCTGACAGCTATTCTCTATGTTCTCTGTAAATCTGTGATTGAGTGTATTTCCTAAACGACTTCAATGGCTAACAGGACATCAACTGTATACTTGTGGCTGATGGCAAAATGCACTGTAGGTCAGATTTATGGGCCTCCTACTGAGATATTTGTAGCAGACAGAAGATGAAAGAAGGTAGCATTTTCATTCACTTTTTCTATTACACTGAAAGAAATGGGAGTTTTAAAATGAGAAGAATAAATTTTGGCCCTTTCTTCAGCTTCTGGATCACTTGTTGCTTTGAGGTGAAACAGGATGCAGATGCTGATAGAAGGCAGCTTTTAGGTTTATGCTGAGGGTATTGTAGTTTTAGGGATGGATGTTAGGACAGCTCATATATGAATAAAATTAGCTAGATGATGTAAATACTGAAAATCTTCCTTGATGTCTACTTGCAGCCTGGACCTTCCTCATCAAAATGTTTTATATATTTCATTGACATTTACTTGCATTTCCAAGAACAGGGAGGAACTTTGAGCTGGAGAGCTGAAAGATGCTTTAGTTATTTTCTTATTCTGTCACCAAATGAGACCTTTTGTGAGCAGTAGTCTGAAAATATGCCTTTGAAGGATTTATATAGTTTATCTTATAAATATGCTTCATTTAAACTGAAGTAGTCTGCATCATGTGCAATGAGATGACAGTCTCAAAGATTTCTATTTTTCATAAATATATATGTACTTGAGGCAAAGACTTACGGGTTCTGATATAGAAAACATCTTTGATCCAAATCTTCTGCCTACCATTCTGAATATCTTAACATGAGTCCTGCTGACTCACCACAATTTCATAGATTGGTTAAAAAAAAAAAAAAACAGAAAAACAAAACAAAAAAAAAACTATGCTATGTGAATAGGTTTCAAAGCAACAATATTTAGCTGGTACATAATATAGTCACACACCTACTGTTGTAGCTGCAAGGTTGAGTAGACAAAAATGTTTTGGAAAAGCAATTGAGGTGTGTTTGCCCTTGAAAGTGATCCATAAAGGAACAGTGCAAATGAATAATGGTGCCCAGGCACTGCAGTTAACCACACATTTGCTGTTCAAACAAGCATACAGCCAAGCAAGGACTTAGGAGTTTTGTAATGGGCCTTTTCTGCAAATTGGCTATGCTCACATAACTATTAGCAAGAACAGTGTAGGACAGGGGAAATATTAGCAATTGCCAATATTTTTCTGGATTTATTTAGGAACAGAAGTACTCAAAAATTCAGCCCCTTTCTGCTCTGCTTGCTCTGCACTGGATGGAGTCCACATGCAGCATGAAGCTCTTTTCCTAGCTACAGAGCAAGAGCAAGGAGAGAATTCAAATTCATCCCCCTAGAAAGTTGAAGCCAGAGGTTGTAACAGCATAAAATAGTTATGTTTGGGTTGTGTTCAGAGCAGGGACAATTTTGAAATCACAGTCAGATTATTCGGTTCTCCTTTTCTCCAGTATTGAAGATTTCCAAGGCTGATAGATTTCTGTACTTCGGTGAAACTACAGACATTCTGCTAAATCATCTATGCAGTTCTGATTAACATAAATACAAGAAACGGTGTCATTCTTGTGGAGTTTGCAAAATGAGGAGCATGCACATATTTCCCTCAGAAGTACACTTTAGCATTGAAGAGTGACTCAGAAATCTTATGAAGGACCTCCTATGCTTAGAAGAATCATGAAGTAAGTAGCCTGCAAAACACTTAAGTCATAAAGCCTTCTGTGCTTAAATACATACACAGACAATCCGAGTAGGTGTACTCTGGTTTGTTTCAGAAAAAAAAAAAAAGGATCAGGCGTTCAAAATAAGAACATTTCATCACTTCAGTAGATTTTAGAAGTTGTTAGACTTTGTATAGAATAGATATAGCTCCATCCACCACCTATTTAATTTTTTCTTTGTTACAATGATATTCAATCAACGCAAATGTATTACAGGAAAATCTCCCTGAGTGCCTGGCTTCCTACCAGAGTTAGCAGTCATGATAGAAAGCATAATTATCTGGGCCATGGCAAACGCTTGCTTTTTCTCGAGATCATTAAGTTTTATCAATGTTATTTTTCAGAGGTGGTAATTCCTGAAACAAATAACATGGACAAATATAAAAATGAACTTACATTTCTTTTGCACTTGTCAGGGACAAAAAGCACATACAAGAAAGGGGTCCTTTTGAGATTACAGTGTGTGAAGCACAAAATTTGACATTTAGCTAGAAGTAGGTCCTTAACTCATGGTCCTCCACATCATTTACTTTCTGTACTGAAGCATTAGATAGAAGTTGTATGCACACTAGTAACCAGTGACCATGGCATTACTCATTAACACCCATTGCGCTGGTCACATACATTTTTATTTCTCATGCTGCATAGCAGAACGAATCAAAGCACCAATGCTGGAAAGAGGCTTTTGACAAGAAAATCTATTGATGACTACTTGCAGTAGACTTCTGCTCTACTACCTTGCACGTACCTACCATTACATGTAAGCATTATTTATTGCATTTTGTTTTCATCAGTGTCATGGTTTTCTGTGTAAATACTGCTTTTTATTTATTTTTTATTTATTTTTACAAAAGTTAATCGAGCTATTTGAAAATGTGTAATTATTGGGGCATTCCAGCATTACTTTCCTCAGCAGGTTACATGGTTTATTAGGGAATATTATCATCAAATCTGTCGATTAACACAACAATTTAGTAAGAAAAAAAAAAGTCTTCAAACACTGAGTATTCATACTAAGGGCAAGTCCGTCCAAGTTTGTATTACAAAACCATGCAAATGGTTTCACAAATAGTGACGACACCCAGCTTAAATATTTTTAATTTCATAAGCTCAATTGTACAGTTAGGTTCTGTAAAGACAAAATTATTCGACTATGTTTTGTTAGATCTATGTAAGGACTGTCTTTCACAGAAAGAAAATTTGTCCAATATGATAGAGGATAATACAATTCAGGTTTAATGCAATTCTGAACTAAAAACATATTTATGTGTCGACATACAATAATTACTTCACATGATGACAAGTTGTTCCAGAGAAAAACTAATTGGAGGCAGATTAAAATGAATTATTTAAAAGATACCATGTTTTTACGAATTTCTCCTAATAAAAAGGTTAACTCTGGAAACCTGCTTCAAAATATGGGATATAAACTATTAACTACCCTATAACGAATTAAGAAAAAGGAATCTCTTAAACTGTACTCCATTTGGAAAAAAAAAAAAAAAAAAAACACTTCAGCGCTAACTTTGCTCTATTGTGGATTGCTTCATTTGGGTCAATTAGTTCAAAGGTTTGACACACAGGTTTTCAGTGGTACTTGAGAATCATCTGCCTGTGTTCAGTGTTGGGTGCTATTTAAAATTTCTCTCTTCAGCACCAGACCAGCTGCCACATCTCAAAGCAAGGGCTAAAAATGAAGCAGCATTTTAATCTTCAGCAAGGAAGATAGCTTAGAAACTTCCTGCTCTATTCTGCTTTTCCTGTCATTGGTCCTCTTAACTACTGTTGTTCATTTATGTTGTGTATGTTTAGGCGACAGTGCTACAAAATTTTAAGAAAATCCTTGTTTTAAGACAATTAAAGATTTTTTGATAATGTTGATAATGTTGATAATTTCAGTGGTTTGGCTCACAGTGCCCTGAAATAATACATTTACTTCAGAAAAAAAAAAAAAAAAATGAACTGGGGGGAGGGTGAAGGGCTGAGTATATTGGGAATGAGGTGAGAAAAGAGCAATATTTCTGGGGACATTTCTTTCCTGGACAAAATGTATTCTGCAACTATATGCTCAGTTTCCTATGTGAACATACTGATAGATAAGTTTGCATTGATGAAGCTCTCTTTCTCTCCATTTGTGACTACTGCATAGATTTTGAATGGGTGTTTTTTCCCCATGCACTGAGAAATCATAATCTTTTAACTTTACAAAAATGTAAAGAGCCTTTATAAGGGAAATTGATTGCCTGGCCAAAGTGTAGTGCATACCTCCACTTAGGTCAGCCACTTACATGTGAAAAAATATATTTTGCGTGACTTTAAAAACTGAATCATCTGGCCATTTTCTTGGGATGCCCAGTAGGGCTGAGGTTCTAGAGGAAGAATATATCTTCCATACCAACATAAAATACAGGCAAAACCAAGAAGCCCTTGTGGTACAGCTGGAGTTATTTGGATAGTGCTTTTAGTCACTCAGTACTGACAACAGCCAGCTGGCTGGTTTTGTTCTCCCCCTCTGACTGTATTTTTTCATCACATTATCTGTACTCCAACTGCAGCAGTATTTGTTGTTTACTGTAGAGTCTTTGTGTCTGAAACCAATGAAAAGTCACCAGTGGTAGAGAATTTACTTCATTATTCACTAGTTAATTAGTACAAATAGGTGGGGGGCTTACAAGAATTTGGTCTTGATGCTTTTGTGTCATTACTGCTGTCATGTTCTCCTTTCTGTCTTTACAATTCTACTTTTCTACTTAACTTCACCAAAATCCTGCCATTATCCCTTCAGTTACTATGAATGAAATATATAACTTTAAAGTTTATTTCCTGCTGTTGTCCTGCACAAAATAACATTAATAAATGATTTAATTCCTTTGATAAAAGCAGTGTGGAAATAGTATGTTGCCAGCAATAAGTTCATGTGTAATATTCATCAAGAAATCATAACTAGTAATCATAAATCAAAGTCATTGCACAAAACTGTAGATAGTAATAAGGGAAGTGACTGTCAAATCTGTCCTCTGTAAATATGTCTGCTAGTTGAAGTAATGAATGACGTTAAAAAATGAGCATTAGGTTTTCTTGTGTACCCCCAATATTACATGGTTGTATATGGTACATTATTAAGGTGATTATCTTGCTTTTGAAAGCCACCCCTCATAAAGCAATGTATTTAAAAATATATATATTGCACTGATAGAATCAGAAAGGATGCCAGACGCACAGTCTTTTTTCTTGCAGATGTGAAGCAGGTAATCAGTCAGTCTTCCTGTATTAGCTGTAGACATGATTTTTATATTAGTTTATTTTCTTTTTAAAGTACCTTTTCATTCTTTGAACCAACAGAGAATGCATTCTCCAAACCTTTAGATTAAAAATCTTCTCTTAAATTAAAAGGAAGAAAAAATATTAAAGCAGTTTTTCAACACATATATTTTAAAAATTTTCAAAAGAATAAAGTTTCCTACCTACCATGTATAGCTAAATATCTGAAACTTAGAAACCAGTTTATCTATCTTACTCTTTATCTCAATGATTTTTGAGGAGTGTCATGTATTTATCATGAGTCATTTGCTGGCAAAAGTCTGGGGAACAGCAGCATTAGTTCTGAATTTCCTACTTCTTGACATTTAAATTATACCATTTGGACATTATCCAAAATCCCTTGACATAGCTACAGCAGGTCCCATCCACTGAAATGAGATAGATGAAAATTCAGAAGAAGACAGAAGAAAAAGAACCTAAAAAGTTTGATTACAGTGATGTGTAGCTGCTTTGCTCACTACAATGTCACCACAAGGTTATGAGGCATTTCCATTTTTAACAATCTTAATGGATTCAGGTCCCCCGAAGTCCTTATTGAATTACAGTCCAATTGATTTGTCAAATGTAGATCTAGCCTATATTTATGAGACGGAGAAATAAATACATGGTAATGTAATCTATCTTGGGATTTAAACTGGATGCTGCTAGTACTAATAATGTGAGCAATATAACACAAAAGTATGTTCTCTGTGTAGTGTTTTTAAGTGTGACACTGTCCCTGGCTGAAAGTTTCTGAAGCAGAATAAAAACTTTGCTGCCCTTTACCCTTAATTATCAATCATGAATAAGCGCTCAATTAAAGCATACATACAAGAATCAAACAATCAACCAACAAATAAATAAATCAGTTCATAATAAGAGTAGAAATTGGTCTTAGTTTAAGGAGATTTTACAAGGAATTAATTGTAAATTTTCCCAAACCATACAAACTAAAGTTTTATAAACACTCACGAAATATTATTGTTTTGATTTTTACGTATATGCATATATCCCCTACCATGAAACCTTAAGTTTTCTTATTTATAGAAAGCTGTCTACAGAGAAAAAAAGTGAGAATTCATACTTTCTTATCCTGTTTATTTCAGTTAGGCATTCTCAATCTGATAGTTTCACAATTGTTTTAACAAAAATGTTGAAGTTTTTGTTTTCTTACAATTTGTGGAAAAATAATAATATCAGCATATTAAATAAGTATAAATCATGTTTAAATACATATAAGAACATCCACAAAGGCAGAGAGGAGTGAGCTATTTGATTTTTTGCATTTTTACTTCACATTTCATACTGTGAATGTGCAATAACTGTTAAACAAAAAAACAAGTCTTATTCTGAGACTGCTCTAGGCCATACAAAAATTACTTTCAAATACACAAGCACTTCTAGCCACGTTTATAACCCACAATCTTTAACAACTTGGAAATCCTTTAAACTGACCATCAACAAAATATGCACTCAAGAAAGCATTTATACATGATAACAATCCAGTGAAGAAGCATAATGCATGAATGTTGTATGGTACAAATAATTTGTTTTTTAATATGAAGCCATTAGCATTCTGAGAAATGACTGGACACTCAGTTTTCAGAGAAGTGACAGCTGGAAGTTTCTACAGGTATAATTGTTTAATTTTGAGCAATGCTGTTTTTTTTTTTTTGTATTTCTTGTGTATTTTCATGGAGATTTATATGTACTTATTTATTATTTATATTTTTATTTCTTTTCTTTGTGGAAACTAACAGAGCTAAACTCTAGTGTGCCTTAAAAATAAAATAACTAGGATGATAAAAGGAAAAGCAGTCTTGTACTACAGCTATGCTTTTAATGTCTAGTTAAAGTACTGTCAGACAATTAGTGACGCTAGAATGCATCTTCACCACCCCATAAAAGCAAATCTTTTTACCTCAGAGCACCACTTAGTAATGTACATCTGGGAAAAAAAAATAAAGAAAAAAAAAAAGTCCTTGTTCTGATTTAGCAAAAGATTGTCATCTTAAGAGTATAGTATTGAACAATAAATTATGATGTTTTTAAGGTTTCTTTATTCCTCCTTTGAAATCCACCTGCCTACCTACCTTGAGAATTCTTTTTCAGATAGAAAATATTATAGCTAAGATAATCTTTATAAGCAGTTAAAGATCATTGAAGATCAAATTATATATATATGCGTATATATATATATAAACATATATACATATCTTTATCTTATATCCTTATATCCTGATATATATCCATATCTTTTGTTTGGGATTGTTTTCATGGAGACATGAATAAATGAATAAGCTAAGAAGAGTGAGAAGCAGGTGTCAGAGTCACCACTGGAACTTTGGTATGGCACTGTCACATCAAATAAAGGACACAGAAATGCCCACAGTAATTCACAAACAAGCTTTTGGCATTTCATCTAATAATGCAGAAGAAGCAAGGGATTCACAGAAGCCAATGTGCTGAAGGGAAAGATATCCCTAAATAACTGCTGATGAGAGGGATTTTGGTTTACTTTTTATGTTTGGAGGACTTAGATATCTAACTCTGCACTGGACATAGCCGTTTATTTTGTGTTTTACAACCCTTAACTTCTCCTAAAAATAGAACCATGTCTTACAGCAACAACTTTATTTCTACCACTGTACTATTGCTACAGTACTTCATAATTTTTTCCTGTAGTATAACCTTTCCTATATTATTACTCGGACCAAAATTTCTGCTGCAAAAATGATCTGGAAAATACAAACTTCCTAAAGAAAAGAAACTTGGAAAATGCAATATTTAGATTAAATTTTCCCTGTAGGTACCATAAATTGTGTGTGCTGTTGTTGCACACTATGGTTTTCCACTTAAAATCCACTTAAGATTTTCCATCTTAAAATGACTTTCTTTGTGAACCCAAATCTTATTTTATTTCCAGAAAATTTACAACTATTTGTATGCCACCGAGATACCAATTTTGTACATCAGAGAGGTCAAATGCAGATTTTAGCTTTCATAGCTAAAAAAAAATAAAATTTTTTGAGCTTTCTGAGTCTAGATTTCAGAACATGAACGATTTTTTTGGTTAAAAAGTTATTTTTGCAAATTTCTTTAAATATATTACATAGATAGCAATCTCTGATCATCACGGTTTTTTTGTTTGTTTTTGTTTTTATATTTGATTAAATGTGATTTTGTTTTAGGGATTTTATTATTATTATTATTCCCCAATGAATACCTATGATTTAATTTTGTTCCATACAGCTCTGAGGACCGTGTTGATATGTAGGTTTCATATATATAAGAATATTTGGAATTAACAGATGCACAGTAAAGAGAAGTCCAATTTACCTTACTAATGAACAACAACAACAAAAAAAAAGCGTTATTTCAGCACCCAAGCACTCTATTTTCAATAAATTTGCAAGGTGTTTCAGAAGTGTTTTGCTGAAGACACGTTAATAATTGATCACATAAAGCTTCTTAGATATTTAAACCATAATCTTTATGATTAAAAAAAAAAGGGAAAAAAAAAGAAAAAAAAAAAAGAGCAGTTGTTATTTAGTTAATTAAATCACAACTAAAAGGCCTGAAGTTCCCTGACAGTTTGGCAATTACTCATTCTGTCTCACTATATCTGGCTGTCAGCATCAGTTACCTGGCCAGTGTAAAATTGGCTAAACTAAGATGTAACTAACAGTTGGATATGTGAAAACCAGATGCTTCCTACAACGTGTCTTGAATTTGAGGATATAGTGAGTAACAGTATCCTTAGCATAATAAAAAGACTTCAGAATTTAAGCTTATGAATATTTCCATTGTATTTCTTTATGCCTCAGAAAACCATTCCTTTCAAAATAAAAATTTTCATATTAATCTAAACAAAAAGAAAAAAAAGTTTCTTCATTATAATAAAGATTTATAATAGAGAATTTTAAGCTTTTTAATTTAATGAAAAAAGCAGAAGTGAGACCTGTCTCAAATTTGTGTGCTGATTCAGCTGGTGTTGATGGTGAGAAGCACATTACCCTGTACTGCAGCTACTATTTCTTTTTTTTTTAATGCAAGTAAAAGTGACCGTGTACAGTGGTTTAAGTTTTTACAAGTGGGTGTAACCCTATATGAGTGACAAATATCTCTTGCAGAAACATGGACACTCCCACTGAAACTGGATCTCAGAAATTAAAGAGCTGTTCAGCATTTCCTTTTAAAGCAACACCCCTGTACACAAGGGCCTTGCTCCAACATGCTAGTTGGTATATGTTGGTTGGTCTTTCACTATGTGATGTGATGCTTTTCTTATAAATGCTGAATCATTAGTGCTGGGCTAGTAAAGGTCACTAGAGTCTTGCTATTCTTGCTATGAGCTTTGGCACTTCTCACATCCCAAGACATTACAAATGACCATAAGCATATGGATAGTAGGGGCTAAGGGCTGAAAAGTATTATCATACAAGAGCCTGCATTCCTCTGCTCAGCCATTAACAAGAATTAATTAAATTTTGAGAAAACAACAACAAAAAAAAAGAATAAAATGTGGAGTTGAAAAATTGTATTCTTCCATTCTTCCAGGCATGCAACTTTTCTGTATAACATCACCTTACTACAGTAGTATTTTCAAGCATTTAACCATTTGGAATTATGAGAATATCTTTATTCCTACCAAAATAAAATAAACCAGTATTACGAAATGAAATTGATGGCTTTTTAAAAAGAATGTTTCAAATGGCTTCTACAAAGAGGCCTAAGCATTTATTTTCATTTTACAAATAGCAAGCACTTTCGGTTCTAATTATTCACAATTATTATAAAGGCTTTCTAAAATAAGACATAATAGTTTAGACTAGCAGTTTAAAGAGCTGCTTGATACATTGAAATGAGAAGTGAGAGTATGAAAAATACATTTCATTACTTCCTGCTGCCTCGGCATCTTGGGGCACTACGTTTCCAGGGAGAAATACTGCAAATAAAGTAACCCATGGAGCAGTTTTATGGTGGACATTTTCCCCTGGAGAATATAGCAATTTTGACAACAACTTCCACATATATGCATGCTGTACTGCACCACATTTGAATGTCATTTAGGGAAGGAAGTGAAGAATTACAAGAAAGGGCTGAGTCTCAGTGGATGTTAGAGAATCAGCATGCAGAAGAGGAAGCAATTATTTACTTGCAATAAGTGGGGAGTGCAATCCGCAATGGACAGATTGGATTCCTGTGCTAATGGGTGACCAATAAGGAATTTCTGTTATGACACTGCCACAATTACAGCTCTGTCTCATTTGAACCATAAAGTTGGAGACTGAAGGACATAATATATATATAGAAAAGAAAAAAAAATCTGGTGTCTTTGGGTCTCCAACATTCTCCTGAATATTGCGGGGAATAGACAAAAATAAAAATTGATGTTTCTGCATTGTTCAGGGACATCAGTTGCTTTCTCAGCTTTACAGAATTACTTACTTCATGGGTTTCAGGACTAAATTTTCACACAGAGTAGCTGTTTTTTCCCCAAGAAACAGCATTGCAATCCTTGCTGCCTATTCTGGGGGTAATCATAGCAGCTCTGGGGATATGTTATCATTCCTTGCCATATTGTCTTGAATTACAGCAAGTTCAATGAATTACAACGTCTTCCTCTCTACATTTTAGTCTGTGGTGATACCAGCAATCAGCAAGTCCCACGGGTAGGAGAAAACCCAACTGAATGCTGCCTCTTACCATAATAATGATGTTGTCATTCTAGCTTCCTGCTTGGGCTTCTATTCCAACTCCTAGTGACTCCGTCTCTTTGCAAGCTATGGAAACAGACTGCAAAGAAATCATGTCAACTTTTATTTGAATCTCATAAATTCAATTAAAAGCTATTTTTGTACACTGTAAACAGAATATTTACAAACCCTGTTAAACCTAAACCTAAACTCTGTTAAAGACATTTGTTCTGATATTACCATTTTCTTTTCATATTGTTCTCTCTCTATAAAGCACTTTCAAGTATAGGCTTGAAGGAGGGTTGGGACTATAGCTTGTTCTCTAGATATATTTGGTACACTTGCTCTGTTGCTTGAAGACATCATGAGGCAAATGATGTTTCATTAAAGGTCTGTACGTGAAGTTTTTGTTATCTCCAGCTAGTCCAAAATTGTCGCCCCGCTGGAAAAAAAAAAAAAAAAAAAAAAGGCAAGCATGCTTACATAATTCAGGCCCATTTCTGAGCTCACTTCTTTATGTCTTTCAGAAGATAAATTTTATACGAGGGACCAAACCCAGTGGAAACACTGCAAAGAAAATACTTGATAAAAATTTTGTTTCTGGCAACCTGGAGTAAATGCAAAATGAAAAATGATTTCTTCTGTTGAATGAGGTCAGTTTGGGCTCACAGCTTGGAAAGAGAACTTAGAAGAGAGTCTGGGAGTGTGATCAAGGTGACAGATGACCCTGAAACCATGATGACAGAGAACATCAAAAACATTAAGCAGAACAGATATAAGAACAAAACTATTAATTTGAAATGAAACTTGTAGAAACCAACTACATGGCAGTGGGAGCAATATGAATAATGACTGTTTCCAACCCTAATCGATATTTAAAAGCTAAAATTTGGCACCAGATTTAAGCACAGGAGACAGAAAGCAAAAATTCTAAGAATATTTTACTGCATAATTTTCTGCCCCCAAAATTTATTAACATTTTGTATATGAACTACAGAAATAATATGTGGCTAATAAAAGATAAAAATAGTGTCTTTGAGTCCCAACTTCTTAATCTGTTCTTTGTAGATTTTAAACAGTAATTTTTCTTAAGGAGTTTGTATATATATTTATATTTGCAAATGAGCAGAAGGTGGCTAACTTTGCATCATTTTTTAATCATATCTGGAATCAGAACCTCATAATGTTGTACTTTTGATCTAATCTAATTTCAGACCTCCCTAGTTTAAGGATTTTAACAGCTTTGGTATACATTTTGAAATAAAATGGGACACAGACCGATGTTTGTAGCTCTTGCCTCTTATATTTGTAAGATTAAAGTACTAGCAGAAGATTTTTACAGTAACTTAGACACTTTTGGAGCCCTTCTAGGAAATTATTTGTCATTGCTATCTGTTCCACTTAAGGCCCACGGTTATCTAGGTTAGCTATTGAATATGATTCCCATATGAATATTGTAGGCAACTGCAAAAGGTGAAATTCATCAGTACAAACTAATGCTAAACACATTTCTTTAGTTAACGTTTTGACTGTATTTTTCTCTATTACACATTTTTTAATTTTTACAAGTACAATCATGGGTGCAAGTAACTGCAAATAATCTGTGAAAGAATTGCTTTTAGAAATAAGGAAAATATATGAGAAAGCTTTGGGGATGGCTACAGAAGATGAAAGATAGGAGTACCTGAGAGGAAATATGTAGTAAATATTTGTATGTAGTTATGCCTATATAGAGATTTTATTGTCGCTAATCTGAGTGGTTGTGTTTCTAAAACCAAACTCCTGCTGCTGTGACAAGTAAAGCTTTGTATGGGCTTGCTGAATGCATTTTAAGAAGATGTCCACAATTAAAACAACTGACAAAACAAACTGGGCTGTGGCAATTTCCCACCACGTGCACTTCAGTCTTCAGTCTTACTTAAACAAGAGAACTCTTCCTCATTTATCTCTATTCTTGTTGGTTTTTTGTTTGTTTGTTTTTGTTTGCCTCTGTTTTGTTGTTTTTTTTTTTTGGTTGGTTGGTTTTTGTTTTGTTTTGTTTTTTCCACAGCCAGTACCGTGAATAACCCTTTTTCATATCCATGGTCAAATTTTATTTCGTCCTATGATTTCTGGAAATTATTCTTTCTGTAACTATTTTTGGTTGCTTGGTTATTCTTTGTAAGAGGTAGTGAAAATCCAAGTGATTTATATTCACCTTTCTGAGTCTGATTTAGAAGACTCACTTCAAAGAGTCTCAAAACTGCCTTACATTTGGTTAACTTTTAAATTTGCCTTTTTTTTTTTTTTTTCTCCTAGAAATTTTATTTCTTTTCACTAAATTAGTATGACTCTGCCCTCCAAGGATGGGAAGCTTAGATATAAGGTGAGCATAAAGGCCTTTCAGAAATGATAGATTTTATTGTAGAAAGAATTAGTTAAGTAATGGAGCACACATATTCTGGGTCAACTACCAGACTGAAATGTAAGCTCCCAAGAATCTTAACTTTTCTTAGATTAAATTGGTGCTATTAAGAGAACTCTCCAGAAAGAAGTGTATACCATAGACTTTCATGGAGCAGAGACCAAGAAAAACATTAAAACTTTTACTACTTTATTACCTTTCTTTATGTGTTTATAGTAACAGTTTGGCTTTCTTCCTATGTTGTAACAGGACCTCAGTCTCCTGATCACCCATACTTTGTGAACAGCTTCCTGCTGCTGTCTTTTCCATGAGTTCTCATTAGGTTTTGCTCCAGAGATACAGTATGGATAAACAAAGAGTAAAATTGTTCAGGCCTCTTCCATCTGGGGAAGTCTTCTAGCACTAAGTTCAACAAACCTCCACATTCACACATCCCCCACAGCTTCCCCTGCGACACACACATTGAGTGAACTTTGAACTGAAAAAGAAAAATCTCCACTCAGAGAAAACACAGTGTCCAAGAGCTAGAAGGGCACTGGATGGGACCCACAGGATACGTAGAACAATAATCATGAAATCTAGCCGTTCTCCCAAACCCACATGAACACAGGCCAGTTGGCCCAAGGACTGTGGTTCTCTCTCAAACACATTACCGAAGGATAATCACAGCATATTGCAATTCACATTGAAAATGAATTACAGTAACCTAGGGCAGTGCTTTTCAGCTTGGGTCCTCTTAAACAGTCATGGATCATAGATATCTGGCTGCCTAAAGTATACTACCAATCCTATGTGTTTACTGATACTAAATCAGATTAAAAAAATAAAGGAAACACAACAAGTTTAGCTGAAATTACATGTAATACTTACAATGCAAGCATTTTTCATGGATGTTATGTACTTGTGATAGGGAGAAATTATGTGACTGAAAAGAGAAGGCTATTATTCTGCAGTTTGACATTTAATTGGGTGAGGAAGAGTCACAGGAGTTCATTTTTTTTTTCTTTAAATAAAGTTGAAGTTCAAATGATGAATCCCTGTTTAAACACTGACACAGTCAAGTCCATAGCTGCTAAATGGCCAAGCTGAATGCATGCAGCAAACATGCTTATTCATTGTGGATGGACACAACACAGCTTGATGTACCATTCAACAGACATTCCGTCAGACTGCTCCTGGGAGACAGATGCATATTCAGACAAAGGCAGTCAACCCCCTGCTCTCACCCCCCAAAATTGGGACATCTGGACTGAGTGTTTTGTTTTGGAAAAGAAAATGCATTGAACATCACTGGCATCAGTTTAGCGAATGCGACTGAGTGAAGCACTATCTAAGCTTTTTGTTTTTTGAGATGAGAAGATGTAGTACAAAAATGAACATGCAATTTCTCAGTCAGTATCAAATAAAGAGCCTTCAGATGCCTTCAGGAAATATAAATATATTGGTTCTCTATACATTTTGCAGCAGATTTAGATAACTAGAACATATTCAGAACACAAATATCATTGATGTGTTCTTACATTGAAGAGTAAACAGTATTTACATCCACATCTTTAGATGACTGAATGCCAGAGAGTGCTGTGAGAAAGGAGAGTGAGTAAATAATAATGTAGTAATGTAACCTAGAGACATTAAAAAAATAAATAAAATCATATGTGCATTTCCTATCACAGGTATAAAGGGTATCTATTTAATGTAGTGCTATTACAGAGAGATTGTATGTAGCCTAAGTAAGTTATATACAATATAGATTAAGAAGCGGTAAAACTTTTTTTTTTCTATGAAAGGAAGCCATTTCCATAAAAAAGTTTTGCTAATGAACAGAACAATTTTAATAGAGAGATACATATGCAAATGTGTTTGTGGTTCAGTATAAGATGTGGATAAGTATTTTTCATGATGGGCAACCTGACTGTTCTTCCTTGCAGTAGTAGAGGAATGACTGAAAAAAAAAATAATAATTAATGCAGGGACTCAGACAGGCTCTTTTACAAATATAGTTCATTTATATAAAAGCAGAGCTAACTAGGAAGGAGAAAAACAAAACAGGAAAACACCAAAGGAAATCTTTGTTGAAGTAGCGTAGAGAAACAACCCACCAGTCCTTCAGTTCATTACACTGATGCAACTCTTCCAAAAATCTATGGGGTTCTACCAATTTAACTTAGACAAAAATGCCATACATTATAAACAAAATATGCTTAGATTTTGGCAGATCTCAGGGGGAGCAAATTCCCTGTGGATTTTTATTATTCTCAGTAATGAATTGTCAGATACTACCCAGTGTTGTCCATAAAGAATAAAAATAACCAACAATGGTGCTTTACAAGTCTCATATGGATACTAACAGAATGGAAATCTCACAGAATATCAGAAAAAAACAACATTGCAGCTGCTGTCTGTATAGAGCTTTCTACAGGACAGCTTGTGCAATAAGCCTGCGACAGATAATGAAAACAGTATTTAGCAAATAAAAATACATTATGAAATTAGGCACTTAAATAATTTGTTTCACAGTAAAATACAAATTAAGAGTAAATTTAAAAGTTTTTTCAAAACCCCAAAAAATCTGCATCCAAAACATGTATTTCTATGTGTAGACAGATATCTATTACAAAATTATTTTAATTAAAATGCAAGATGTACCAGAAGAAAACATTTGGAATATTGTCAGAAAACATTAAAAATGGTGGTTTAATTATTCCCATTTCTGGAATGAAAAAAAAAAATCAGAGGTGTAAAAATGTCATACTTTTTTTAGGGACTGAACCAAGTAAATACTTGTACCATCTTGAAAACTGAGACTGCTTACTCCTCCTTAGCAGGATGCAAACTACTGTCATGGAAGAGAGAGCTGGTGCACTTGAACATTCACGTAGTAGGTGTCATGGCAAAATTTCAGGCTGACAAATGGTATCTAGCAATAAATAAATAAATAAATAATAGATCACCTAGTGTTTCTTTAATTGGTAATACAGTAGGTGCATTCAATTTGTAGGCCGGGGCGATGCAGTAGCAACTGTGCCTCAGTTAGGTTAAATGTTTTAATTCTCCTCTCCCTGACACACATTTTACATTTTTATGACTCCTTTTACTTCTGTGTAGTTTTTCAACTACAGTTTAGGTTAAAAAAATAAAAATAAAGAACGAAAATCAGTCCTGTTTTGTCACAGTACTTGGATGTGGAGATTCTCAAGTTATATTCTGTTCTAATGATGCTGGCTATGTCATCAAGCTAAACTGAAAACTGGGGTAAAGTGGTGAAATGTTTCATTCATATAAAACTTCAGTGATGGAGAGTTTCTTGAACATCACTTACAAGACAGGTCTGAGGCATGACACGTGTCTACCATAACAAGCTTGTTGCACAAGTTTTTCAATGTTGCTCACCTTCTCAGATACCAAATGTGTCGGACAGTCTTCAAGACTACTGCAGTAAGAATTGATCCTACTCCCACTAAACAAGCATTTTTTCTGCTAATGTCAATGAAACATTACAAAACCAGTGTGAGTAAGTAGTACTATTTTCTTATACAATATTATGGTAGCTGACAGCCTAAGCTACTCTGTGATCTAGTGGCACTTAATAGCCTTTCACACTCTGGAAGTATAGCTAATCCTGGAAACCATGTGAGATGTGACTACAAGGAGTGAACTGCCTGTGCACTTGGCATTGCTTCTACCCTATTTTTTCCACACTTTATTTGTCATTGAGAAAACAAACTAACAAGAAAACAAGATTTTTCAATCCACAACATAATAAAATTGCTTGTACAAGCTCATGCAACAAGATAAGCTGAGTACTTTGCCTTTTAGTTCAAGTGTCAGTTTGTTTTCAGCTGCTATCAAACACTTTGTCACACCAGATGCCCATTATAACTGTTACATGGTGAAATGTTTCAGTACATAAAAGACCAGGTACACAATTTTCTCATATTTATCTTTGAACTCACCAAAGTACTTTTTAGGATGGCTGTCTTTCCTTAAACCCACTGCAGTTCACTTTAAAGTTCCGCGTATCATCTTTTTTTCATGCTCACGAACGTACACTTCAAAGTTACGTCATCTTCAAGAGTAACAAATCTTTAAGCCATGCTTTCCTTACTTTCTCCTGCTCTCCATTTTGCTAAATAAATTTACTCCAGTGGCTGAAATGTTGCAACGCCCTTTAGGTCGTACACTCAAACACAAAGAGGACCTATTTCTTTTATTCACATTTCGTGCATTTCTTCTTAGGATGCCTGTCTCAAGTAGATCCGTTAGATATTCTACTAGTTCCAAGTGTGCTGACTGCCTCCATAGCAATACTCTACTTGCTTTGCAAAGGCCATTGTTACTGTAGTTCATGGTGACTTCATTTTCTTCTGTATTCTCCTTTCTTTCCACCACCTAACCTCCAAACTTTTTCTCGTTTGCTTATGGCTACATGAAACATAATATAAAGTCTTGTGGCTTTTGCAGGCCATTATTCACAGGCTGGTTTTGGACCAAGCCACTAAACTAACTCCTATTTTTACTCTGCGGCTCTGTAAATAATGTTGGAAGTCATTAAAATTTTATGTAGGCAAGTATGCGATATTTTATCTGTTCAGATTATATTTTCAGTTAGGCACATGAAAGTTTTATGTCTGTTTTAATAAAATGTATACTTCACATTGTTTTTAAAAAAATTTTCTAGATATATAAATATTTCTAGATTTCCTGCTCTAAGGAACCTGCTTTGGCAGGGGGGTTGGACCCAAAGATCTTTCAAGGTCCCTTCCAACCACTACAATTCTGTGATTCTGTGATATGTAACTATGCTTTCCAAGGTTCAGACTCATAATGGCATTATTTACCAGTGCAAAGAAATGACATCGAGCTAAGACAAAGCCATGAACAGTCCAGCTTCACATGGAATAGTAAATAGCATGATGCCCTCAGATATTTTGCTTTGGATGAAGGGGAAAGGAGAGGGTTTTATGCTTTCTGTTCTCAGTGGAATCTAATGGAAAATGTATGCCTTAGCCAGAGGCCAAGCAAACAGTCAGACACAATGGCTACAGCCAGGATGACCCGTTCATTTGGCCACAGAAGAAAAACTCTGCTGCACACAGCAGTGCTTTGAGACAGCTGTACCCCAGTACTGCTTTTGGTGGAGTGCTAAACACAATAAGCAAACACCCTTATGTATTAGAAAACTGAGATAAACCAAACAAATTCAAACACAATTAATATCCATTGCCATTCTTTATCAATTGTCACTTTGGCAGATTCCAGAAGCATGGAAAGAAGCCATCACTTAATATCCTCTATTAAAGACTGGAAAAGCAATTGTGTTTTTTTTTTTTTCTTTTTTTTTCTTCCCTTTACTATGTAGTTTAAAGGACATAAATACATCCATGAAGGAATTTTTGTTCTGAGTATAAGATATGAATATAGAAGCACTCAACGTAAAAAAATAAGCTGGTATCCAATTTTATTTATTCTTTTGTACTGTCAGCACTGGAGACTCATTATTCAGTGGAGCAACTGTTACTAGATATTGACAAATATGACTTCCATGGCCATGACAGAAGAGAGTATTCTGATTATTTTATTTCATTTAGTTTGATCAATTATGTTAATCTGAAAAAGAAAATCAAAAATCCTGAAATGCAGTCATACAAGTGTTCAACTGAGGCTCTGTTCTTTAAACTCATATTCCACTTCCGAAATGTGGAGGCAGTGTTTAAAACTTAGAGGTTTTTTCTCTAAGGTAAGATTAATACAGTACAGAGGGTCAGAATAAACTCTTAATTCCATTTAAACAGCAGAGAGACCTTTGGCTGACTCTGCCTAGAGGTAAATTTCATCTTGGGTGCAGACACTAGTTATTTCATCAAATAGGGTATTAGCCCATTCTCAGAAGCCCCAGAGGCACATTTAAACACAGGTGAATTCAGATGAGAACCCTCAGTATGAAAAATAATGCTGCATTGTTTCTTTAGGGAAAAGGACAAGCCAAATAATTAATATAATTAAATCTACTTCTACAGATTCTTTTACAGTAAGAGCTCTTTTTTTTTTTTACTGTTTAAAATTTTGAAACAACAAAACTCTTAAAAGAAATGAAAGACATTTTTATATTTCAGTCACTGATTATTAAAATTACTAAGTTTTCTATTATATGTTTGCAGATCTTAGGTGTCAATCGATGTGCAGTTCAAAGAGGCCAATTCAGAATGCTCAGATTTTCTCAGAGAGTCAAGCTGTAAGCTACAGCAAATAAGGCTTATTCCAAACACAACAAATAAACTGGAGAGAGATGGCTTTTTTGTAAGCTAAGTGGAGCCTTTCTGAAGGAATTGTTTTCATGGGGTTTCTATTTCTTCTGTTGACCTTATGTGGACCTATGAGCTCTTTTATTTGAATGAAACATTTCTGAATTCTGCAATTTGAAATATCCACAAAGAGGTTAACTGACTTTAACCTTTGCAGAATAAGAAGGTAGAAACATGTCAAATAAATACTGACGTAAACATAAGAAAATAACAGAGTCATAAAATTGACCTGACTGTATATTGCATCTGCTGGAAGAGAAAAACAACTTGAATATTGTAGAATATAATCTAATTCAATTCCTATCTATTATTATAATCAAATAGTTTCAGTAATATTAATTGCATGCAGAAATTTTGTTAATAAATTCAAAGTAGTTTCATTTAAATTTAATGTGTTTTATTTTTATTATCAAGCAAAAATTAAACAGTAAAGTTAGGAATTATTTGAAGTAGAGGAAGTCTTCATATTTCATCTTACTTTAAAATAATAAGTCTTTTTTTTTGTTTGCTTTTAAAATAAGAAACATGTATGAACTAATTTAATTAGACTTTCACAGAAGAAATTGAAAAGTGGCATATAAAATTATTTAAATTATCTGTAGTTCTTATACTACTCTGCACTTCTAAAATTTTGATTGCCTGGGAAGATCATGGAATGAATCCTCCTGGTGGCAATGTTAAGGCAGATGCAGGACAAGGACATGATCTGGGACAGCCAGCATGGCTTCACCAAGGACAAATGTTGCCTGACCAAACTGGTGGCCTTCTATGATGGAGCAACTGCATCAGTCGATAAGTCAATATCCAATCGATGTCATCTACTTGGATTTCTGTAAGGCTTTTGACATGGTCCTACACAACATTCTAGTCTCTAAATTGGAAAGATATAGATTTGAAGGGTGGACCATCTGGTGGATAAGGCTTGATGGCTGCACCCAGAGAAAACCGGTCAATGGTTCTATGTCCAGATGGAGCCTGGTGATGAGTGGCGTCCCTCAGGGGTCTGTCTTGGAATCGGTGCTTTTCAATATCTTCATCAATGACATAGACGATGGGATTGCTGCACCCTCCGCAAGTTTGCAAGCTGAGTGATGCAGTTGATAAAACGGAAGAAGGAGATGCCATTCAAAGGAAACTGAACAGGCTAGAGAAGTGGGCCCATGTGAACCTCATGAGGTTCAACAAGTCCATGTACAAGGTGCTGGGCTGGGGCAATCCCAGACAGGAGTACAAACTGGGAGAGGAACTCATTGAGAGCAGCCCTGTGGAGAGAGACTTGGGGGTTCGGTGGACAAAAAGCTCGAAATGAGCCAGCAGGGTGTGTGTGCAGCCCAGAAGGCCAACTGCGTCCTGGGTTGCGTCAAAAGAGGAGTGGCCAGCAGGTCAAGGGAGGGGATTGTCTCTACTCTGCCCTTCTGAGGTCCCACCTGGAGTGCTGCATCCAGGTTTGGGGCCCCCAGCACAAAAAGGATGTGGGGCTGTTACAGCGAGTCCAGAGGAGGGCTACAAAGATGATCAGAGGGCTGGAGCACCTCTCCTATGAAGAAAGATTGAGAGAGCTGGGGCTGTTCAGCCTGGAGAAGAGAAGGCACCAGAGAGACCTCATTGCAACCTTCCAATACTTAAAGAGGTCTTATAAAAAAGATGGAGGACTCTTTACTTGGGTAGATAACGGTAGGCGGAATGGTCTTAAACTAAAAGAGGGGAGATTTAAATTAGAGGATAGGAAGAAATTCTTCATGCAGAGGACAGTGAGGCACTGGAACAGGTTGCCCAGAGAAGCTGTGGATGCCCCATCCCTGGAGGTGTTCAAGGCCCTGGGCAACCCTTTCTAATAGGTGGCATCCCAGTCCATGGCAGGGTGGTTGAAACTGGATGATCTTTAAAGTCCCTTCCAACCCAAGCCATTCTATGGTTCTGTGATTTAAAGGAAAAGATATGGACACACATACACACTTATCTGTGTGCGCCAGGTCTCTTAAACTGCTCTCAGACCTCATTTAATCTCAGACATTTTCTTCTGCCGGTGACCGGTCCTGGGGTCCCAGGCAGATGACTCCTTGTCACTGACTATCTCCCCTCCTGGTTGCCTTCTGTCCTGTGGGACTGAAGCACAGCCATACTTTTATATGCAAACTCCCCTGGTGCAATCAGAAAAACATGTTTAAAAGCACGGTTACTCTGTTTGGCTACTTAATTGAGATGATCTTTACTCAGATCAGTTCTTTTCAAGATCTTTTGAAGCAAGTAAGCAATCATAAACAAGCATTTAGAAGTATATAAAACGTCTCCAGCAAGAATATAAATATGGACAGTTTCCCATGAAGGAACCCTATTACAATGACCATGACATGCTCCTAGCCTAAGAATTAACGCACTAATATTTCTTGATGATTAACATTCAAATTTTGAGTTTTTCATATTGATATGAACAATAAGAGAAATGTATGAAGTGGTCTACTGTTCCCTGATAACAAAACTAATTGATTTTGAGGTGGTGGTATTTGTTGCATTGTTTTTTTCCCTCTAACTTTTGGTTTCAAAATACAGCATCTATTAATGTCTGAATCCTTTTTAGATATGCTTGCTGTTTGCAGCACTCTTAATTTCAAAAGGATGGGGAAAGGGCTGTTTTATTTCAAGTATCATATAAATTAAGTATATTTGAACTACATAATTATTTCATATTCTAAGAATAACTTTTAATTAATTAAATGTCAGTATAATTTGAAGTAATTTGAGCTGAAGTATGTGACATTAATTCTGTTCTATGCAGTTCCATTTTCAAAGATATAACATTAGAAGCATATTTAACAATATTAAGTTGTAGTGATATCTTATTCATGAAATCATCATGGATGACCATTTGTTTAAAAAATGATATTTAAAAAAAAAAGCAACTTTCTGCTTTTGTAAAATTCAAAATTTCAGCTTCTTTATAGAAATAAAGTGGAGAGAAAGATTATAAAATTTATGATAATTATTCTAAGTGTTCAAGATAATTTGCATTCCTTTTCTTTTTTTTTTTTTTTTAATCATTGACTTATTAACATATCTACCTTCCTTAAACTGGTATACAAAATTTTTGCATTTCATTTTTTTTGTCAGTACTGAATATAGTGTATTATGCAGGTAAAATAATAATCCCTAGAATATTTTTCAGTAACACCTCTGTTTCAGAGTTGGTTTTGCAAGACTTCCAGAAGAAACAGGAAGAAGATTCTCCACCTCCAGAAACCAACATTTCATGGAACAGAAAAGGATCTTCGTGTGTCCATGGAGGACAAAAGCTGTCATACAGTACCCAGCTGAGCTGGGTAAATAAATAGTCATTCAAAGAAGGAGAAATGGTACTTGGAGTCAAGCAAAGTATGCAGTTCTCAAAGGTCATGCTATTACAAATTTACAGACACCTGTTGGGAATTAGTAATACATGTAAATGGTAGACTTGGTTTTAGAGATGGTGAATGTTCTATTTAAAGGTGTCATCAGTACACATCCATAAAAAAAAAAAAAGGAAAGAAATTCAATAATAAATATATTGCATTACTCTTTTTGGATTCCATTTTCTAGTTCTTTCTGTTCCCCAGCAGTATTGTATATGCAGTCTTTACAACTGTGAAGACATCAGTTTTGTTCTTACAACATTATTAACCGCTTAATGGTGTGAAGCTTTACAAAGATTATCCAGTATCACAAATTTTTGACAGACTACAGTAAAGGACGTGCAAAATCATTTGTGATACCTGTCTGCAGTTGACTGACTACTGCTGTGGAAATAGCTTCAGTTGT
Source organism: Anser brachyrhynchus (assembly GCF_964034855.1). Taxonomy (NCBI): domain Eukaryota; kingdom Metazoa; phylum Chordata; class Aves; order Anseriformes; family Anatidae; genus Anser; species Anser brachyrhynchus. Next base: position 28,365,613 of record NC_137698.1, read on the forward strand.
GTAGTCTGTTACATATACATTACTATCAGCAATGTTGTGATAAATGAGTTGTAGGAATGCAGTTCATAATCCTTATAGAAACTAGATCCTATGACAGTAGAGAGACTTAGAAAACATATTTAAAATAATACTTAAAAAAAAAATTGCCTGGTTTCAGCATACAGTACACTCAAGATTTCTATGTACCAATGAGCACCTGTAATCAGAAGTATATTTTCAATTAGGTACTTGTTTCAGCTGTACTGTTTATGAACACTAAAGAAACCATTCATTTAATAAAAGGAATACATGTAGTTCTCACTTGTTCTGTGTAAACAACCTCTACAAAGATTGTGGTATTGTAACATGAACAGAAACACAATCTCTGTAGGGATCATGATGTTAATACTTCTAAGGTGCTAACTGCCCTGAGAGTTAATTTCAGAGGAAGCAAAGAACTCACACCCCAAGAGAAGCAGAACTGTACCTGAGTGTAGGAAATAGCAGAGCTTCTAAAACACTAACTCCTGTTTTGTGGACATGGCTACAAAGCTATCAGACTAAGGAAGGAATCCTAAACCGTTATTTGACACATACCTTAAATCCCACAAGCATTCCTGGCTTTTTTCATATCATCATTCACTGCAACAGTACACAAAATGGAGGAGGTCTGCTGAAGTTTAACAGGATTCCTAATCCTGTTAAGTGGGGAGGGCAAACAGCACATCAGAAATTTTGACTCCACCCAACTTCTTGTTTAGGAAGTCACCTTCTCCTTTCTAATAGTATGCAAAATGAGCAAATTAATTAAAGCTTTGCCCCCTGTTCATGATGAAGAACTAGAGAAGAACCTTCTTGGATTTCACTGCTTGTTGTACAGCTGGTGAAGGTAGCCAGTGTCAAGCTCAATTAGTCTACACATTGCTGCCTTATTTAGCTAATATCTTCCATCTAGCAATCTTAATGTTCATGCACGTTTGTATATACATTGACATATCCCATATCCCATGAGCGCTGGACCGTCCGTTGAAAGACAACTGACCTGATGCAAAAGTAGGCTTGTCTGACTGATTTTAGGAGATCCTGGGTGTAGTGGCTACATTGTCATTACTCGTGAGAGGTAAGATTTAAGATTATGTTCTGACCAGTAAGTGAGAGATATAACTCTTGCTAGTATTGAGAAAGCAAAATGCTCCACATTCAGGTGCTTAGCTCCATTAGGAAAGTCTGGTAGATACTACCATAACTCTCTGGACACCTTGCTGAAGTATTCAGGACAATTACAGTGTCAGCAGCTAAAAGGAGAGAAATCATTCCCTAAAGGCCCTTTTCACTGATTGTCAAGAATCACCAAAGAGATTTCTCAAAAGCTGGGTCATCTCTCCGGAGGGGGTCATTCCATGGGTCTCTCCAATGTAGGGTTTTTTTGTGTGTGTGTGTTTTTTTTTTTTTAATTATGCTGAAAGAGCCCTGCCAATTATGCAAAACACTCATTCAATTAACATTCTGTGTCATCAAAAAGTATTTAAAGTAACTTCAGGCTTTCTGCATTTCTGGCCTATTTTTTCACATTGCACCTAAATCGCAACCTTATTGTTTTAGTCCAATATAAGTTATTTGCTGCTTGAAATGAGATATCTATTAGCAACTACATTTAATTTTTAAATTAAATGTTTAAGGCAATTTAGAATGAAGTTCATGAATAAAGACAAAATTAAGAGCCAAAGACTCTAACCCTTCCTTTCAGTATGAAGTTTTCTGTGACTTCTGACTCAGTAACAGTCAGCTTCCAGCTGTCCTATTTATAAACAATCTCTCTATTGACAAAACAGTCTGTCACTAACTATTTAATGCATTGTGATGATGATCTATATGGTATTAAAAACATTACTCATGTGCACCCTTTTGGGAAAGTGACTGCTGTGAACTACAGTAGAGTCCTTGTTCCACAGACTGGCTTCTCCCACAAAAATAATGCTGTTGTTTGAATAATAAATATCGTTCAGTCCTTCCAAATAAGATGGACCTTCTGTGCTTGCATCCTACTGAATTAGCTATTTTCCCGTTTAGGAAAACTTCAGATAATTTTGACCATATATTTTTCCTTAGTTTTCAGTAATGCCGTGTCTTTGCACAACAGGGAAAACTGTTTTGACAGGGCAAAAGGCTCCCTTCTTCAACTGCAATATTGAAGAAAACCAGAGGGGTTATAAACAGGTGAATTTTTCCTCATTTCTGACATTTTCAGAAATATATTCCATATGGCAACTCAATACACCTTAGAACAAAATCTGCTTTCTTTTGCAATAGTATTACATTGTTAGATTATGTTAATTATTTATCTGCAAATATAATAATTTTCTTCTGTGGTACTACACTAGACTGTCTCTGAAAATTTTGAGTTTTAGTTATCGAATCTAACCATTTTGTTTAGGAAATCTTCCTTAATTTCGTCTTGTTTTGACATCCAGAAAAAGATTTTCCACGACAAGCTTCCTAATTGCTCAAATAGCTGTATACTCCATTTTAAGCAGAGCTGTTTATCGGTATTCTGAACAGAACGCAAACCTCTACACACATCTGGGGCATTCCCCTCGAGGCATCAACCTGCTATTGATAACTGATCTTTAGTGTTGCTTCTCAGCAGGGTAGCGATTTTATGCCTGTGCTTTTTCTACTGGCATGGCGGAAAATATCACAACATTGTTGGAAATTAGGGTGGTTCACACTGCTCTGCCTCATCACTCTAATCTCTGCACTCCACACTGATTATTCTTTCAAGGGGAAAAATCCTGTTCCTACTCAGTTTTTTGGTGTGATCAATTACTGTCTCCCCCCCCCCCCCCCCCCCGAGCTGTTTTGGTAAGAGTCATTTCCAGCAACATAACCCTTTTAAAATATTGAAAAATATAATCCATGCCTACCTCAGAAAGCTCTTTAGGTAAATGCTTATGTATTTTTGTCGACATACTGGAGGTGTACTGTCATTGAAATCTTCTCTTGTTGGCAGGAAGCTTAATGTGCTGATGAACAGAACTGATGAACAGTCACCTTGTGCAAGCCCATGTAACTTATGTAATACTGACAGCAGCTGTGGAGCTCCTTCTATAGTACTTCAGGAAAGATATTTTGATGTTGCAAATATTGGCTGTAAATGTCCTAAGATACTTAAGATCCTAAATGTACTTAAGAGCACCATGTTTTGAAAATCTCACTAAACACTGACATGGGTTCTACCCTCTGTCATTAAGAAAATTTAAGAATTCCATTATTGTAAAAATAAACTGAGCTGGTACAAGTACAGATAACTTTGTTATTCCAGTGTTACACAACGATGAGAGGTTAATTGTATTCTTTTTCCTCCGTTAAATTACTTTACTAGAACACATGCCCTATAATATCAAATAGAGTCTGGTAGTGAAGAAAATTATAAGACTATCAGCAGAGATGAAAAGGGAAGTAGCTTACACAAAAGAAGTGGAATGTTAGGGTACGTTGTGAAATTCAGTGAACTTGATAGATCACTAATGTACAAGGAAAAAAAAAAAACCTACATTATCTAAAAACGCAGTTCTTCATAAGAATAGCAACTCCAGACAGCATATCTACAAAGAAAACAAAATGAACAGTGTTTAAAGTTACTTGGTTAATTCACAGCACAGCAAAACTCTAGCTTATAAAATGCATCCAACCTGCTGCTGTTACTTGGGTTTATTGCTGTTTCAAAAGGCCTTTTGGAAAAACTTTCCAGTACTTTTCATATATACCTTAAATATATAGTTCCCTTTTGCAGCTTAAATCCCTTGCTTATTGCTTCCAGGAGTGTTAGTAAAGCATGTCTTCTCTGCAGCAGTATGTATATGTATGTAAATAGATGCATGGAGTTTTAGTACTGATTCCTATCTGTAACACACCTTTATTTTACTGCCACAGAACCAAATTGTTTTTTCCAGCTGCACTGGTTGTAGTCACTGTCTTTCTTCCCTTATGCTCTACTCAGGGCATTGACACCAGAGTTTGCAACTGTCAGCAAAATTTTTACATGTAGAACTAGGGTCAAATACGGATTTACTGATCACATGGAGAGGCACAAGGCAGACCAAGAAAATTGAGGTCAGCATTCAGGATTACAGTGTATACCAAATATAATGCAATTCTAAATCAACATATATGAATGTGAGTGATATGCTGAACAACTTTGGATATGAAAAGTGTTGCTATGAGCCCTCTAAGAGTTAGACATTTTGAATTAAGGATTTAACTTCAGAAGTCCTGCTCTGAATCTGCTGTATGGTCTTGAAACAGGCAGATGGAAGACACAATGGGAAACTCTCCCCTTTTGGAATTTAATCAGACCCTGGGAGACCCAAAAGTTCATTTCTGTTTCTATGATACATGCTTTTTTAGCAAATGCCTGGAGTGAACTCAGCAGGGTGCATGCCTTGCTGTACTCTGTTGCATTCACTCTGGTAAGTCTCAGCAACGCTTTGTTTCCACAGAAATGAACGAACAACTTCAGTCCTGGAATAATAATTCTCCCTGGTAGCTTGCAAAACTCATTAATCCATTCTGAGCAACCGAGATAGAAATGCACGCACGCTCACTCACACACACACTCAGATGAGGGGCTTAGCAGCCTGTCTGTTGTTCAGGGTCTCAGACATTTCTCCCCATTTGTTCCCAGTTTGTTTGAAGTGATCTAGAAGCTTCAGGGTTAGGATCAGGGACTGAAAACTTTGCAAGCGTGATCAGGAGGAAAAGCTTGTGTGAGAAAAGTGGTCCTAGGCTTTGAAGTAATACCAAATTTCATGTTTTCAGCTTTTGGGAAAAACTAACCATAGTTTGCAGGTGAAGTAGATGTTTTCTTTCATCACCTAAAGTTGCTGTTGCATCCAACACAAGTATACACACCCTGTCCATGCACAGATGTGAGCTGAATCGAGTCTGCATGGGCATTCCAAAGCTTTTAGGTATTTGACAAGGCTTTTAGTGCAGCCCGATGAAAGATCAGTACTCGCCTCTATTCAGCAAGGCCTCAGTACGTCAGCTGGCCTAGTTACATTGTCTTCAGGGGAATTTGACTTACAGTGCTGCCTTTGTGTGTGTTGTTCATTAACACAGAAAAATCTCAGGGCAAAATAGCCTGTGATGTAAATACCAAACATCAGCTTTGTGTGGCCCAAATGCTCCTGGGAGGTCTCTGAAACTCTCTGAAAGTCTCAATTCAGGAGCCAAAATTTTGAACAGATGTCCTTCTTACATATTTGCTTAGATGTCCTCCTCATAGCAGTACTGTGCTTAGTAGCAATAATGGGAACATTTGACATTTTTCAAAGAGCTGCAAATGTACATAAGTCTGGCACTACCGCCTCATTTTCAATATACCATACACCTCTATGACTCCTTTCTTTTGACCTATGCCCATCTCAAATTCTTTCTGCCTAAACAGATCAGCTGATTTTTTTTTTTTTTTTTGAGCTCATCTATTGAATCCTAATACCACAGGCTTTGCCTGTGAGGCAGCTTTGGTATAAGCACTAATGTCTTTCTCAGCTGTGAAACTATTATCAACCTCAGTGACCATTTTACATATTGTTCCCCATTTGATCTTGGTAACCACAGTAAATATTTTCTTCAGTGCTATGATTTGAATTATTTTTACATGAGGTCCAGCCAACACACTTGGGTGTTATTAGGCATTTATTTGGTGTTGCTTAGATATGTCTAAACTGGGCCAGATAAGCGTCAGAGCATATCCCAGGTTACTGGTCTCCAGAGGCTTTCCAAGTTGTGGTCTCCTTAAAATCGAGGTGCAATTTCTGTCATAAATTTTGTATTTAGATTACCACATAGCAAATTTAAATCTATAAATATGAATACCATGTTTGTACCCCCCCCCAAAAAAAAAAGTGCGTCCACCATTTTTGTCCTTTAGTTCTAAAGAAACAGTGAAAACTATTTTTTGTCATCAAGCAGGTAAAGGCATGATATGCTGATTATTAGACCTTCTTCATTTCATTTAAGGTAATTCATTTTTATTTTGATAGTAGAAGTGATCAAGAATGGGTTTGTAAATATGATCCTGAATGGATTGTTAAGCCCTATCTAAAGCCACACTGCTTGGTCTTTTCACATTTAGTAGGTTCCTGCATGAAATCCTATTTCCTTCCACCATTACAAGATAACCTGCTGAATTGCTCAGTGTCCTTAAATTGTAAGCTGGAACTACAGATGTTTGACAATGGCTCTCATTCTCCTTGCCTATTTCAGAGGTGTATTGGCTAAACTGACAACTGAGACTTACCAAGTGTTCCCCTCTCTAGTCTTCAATATCAGACTGTTGAGTGTTTGCTCATTTTCAACCACAACAGGTCAGCAGGTCTTAATGTGTCAAAGTTGCTTTCTCTTACTTGACAAATCCAGGGTTGAAACTTTTTGCTGAAGGCTACAGCTTTGTCATGTACATTGAAAGCCTTCAGCTCTAATTTGAAGTCAGTAAATCATGAGAAAATATCAGGGACATAAATGACTAGCAAGGTCATGACTCCTTTTCAATGTGAGGCAATCAAGAACTGGGACAATCATGAAAGGAAGCAGCCTATACGAAGATGTAAGCTGGGTTGTTCCCTGAACAGATCTGAAGAATTCAGTGTCTTCACAGTTGAACTATTCCTTGAGATGCCTAACACATTCTTTATGCTGAAAGATAGTTTCTTACCTGATAGTACTTTCCGGTGGAGGCTGAAGTAATCCTCATGAACACTGAGGTATTTTACAAACATGAGAATACCAGTAAGGTTTCTGGCCTTGAATGTGCACATGCAGGCAACTTCCAAGGTAGATCTCTAGAAAACAGTGGTAGCTGGGGGATTCTTCAATGGTATCAGGGTCTTCAAAGAAAAAGCTTTTCTGCATGCGTGTATGTGAATTTTGTGAATTCTGTGGCTATGAAGGAGGATAAAAGGAAAGTAAAGACTGATAAAACTCCTGGATAGCTAATGGTGATACCATTAGCTCGAATTTGCTTCTCTTTTCTACCTTTTCTTTATTAAGAAGAGCACTCTTTCACTCTGTTTTGGAAAAATCTTCCATGGAAACACATTACTTATTTCAGAAGAGGTAAATTAATGTATGAGTGAAGAATAAAATTTACACCAGTGTCAAAATGTTAGAAGTGACTACAGGGAAAAAACCTCAGCAATTAAAATGAGGGACCCTCATTCAATGAAAACTTGTGAAAGGCCAAAAGAAACACAGGCCTGTGTATGAAATTATGCAAATCTTGTATCAATTGCAGGCAAAAAAAAAAAAAAGTTTAGATTTTTAAGCGGGCAGAATGTTGGCATGTAATTGTCCTTCGCTATAGATCTCTGCTGTTTTACCATGTTACGCTATAGATCTCTGCTGTTTTACCATGTTACTTTCAAGAGATGGTGCCATCATCTACATTAGAAATAGGCTTGCTATTTGTTAAGAACCAGTCTATTAAAGTATAGGTTTGCTGCAGATTAACATTTTCTCTCTAAATCTGAATTTACAGGCTGGAGCATTCTGGAGTCAATGTTAACCATGATGATCCACAGTTATGCTTTAAAGATTGCACTGAATTCAGAGAAAGCATTTAGCAAGGAAGCATACAAACTTTATACAAGGGGGAAAATTGCCACTGCAATAGCTTTGAATGTTAAGTAAATAAATCCGTGGTTCTTTCCAAAGGGAAAAGGGTGGGAAAAAATAAAAAAGCAGCAAACAAAGAAACCCAAACAAGCCAACCATCACCAACAAAGAAACACTAGGAACCGCTTCACTTGAAACTGGAACTAGAGAACTGCAGAGAGCAAAGCAGAGTTAATGCATACCTAGTTTAAAGGGGCTGGAGGTGGAGGGGCAGCAGGGGTTGCAAATAGAAATTGGTATCCATTTCAACCACAAATCTGAACAACTTTTTCCTTTAAGAATGCCTGTAAAGACATATGACATTGTGGAACCAAGAGTTTGAGAACTACAGATGTTCAGCTGAAGAATAGGAAAGAGGTTCTCATGTATCAGTCACCTAGAATAGGGAACTGGGACATACTTTCAGAATTTATTTCTATGAAAATATATCATGCATATAATAAAAAAATGCATTTGAACACATTTCTTACCTAGAAAGTATTTGTAAATCATGTTATCCAATGCCAAACTTCTTAATGCAAGTCAGGCTTCATATTTGTATTTCAAGCTAGACTCACTACTTGACATTTTTGTATTTGAGCTGTTTAGTACTTGGAACACATTATAGAATACAGAGATAAAAAGCTTAGCATTTGTTGTCAAAATTAATTGCTTCTGTGTATCTGCTTCTGCTTGACTCATAAATGGACTAAAAAGGCTTTGGGTATCCAGCTTAATTGAAAATATGTAGAATTGTCTGTTCAGGAACTTCTGGATATATATTTTGAAAGTGATCTGAAGCTCACATACTTGTTTGGCCCAAGTGACCTTGCTGTTTTAGCACTATAATACTACTTAAAATGTTTATGGTATCTCATGTATTTAACTTTTAAATATGTGGTTATTTCTTAAAGACATATTTAAATAACCATCAGCCTGATCCAGGCAACTATGCCTAAGTCATAGAACGTATTTTTTTCTTGACAGCCAACAAGGTATTTTGAAAACTTCTACAACACTTCCACATTCAAAACAAAATAAACAACACTTTCAGTACTGGCATTATGCAGAAAGTCATTCAAAATAAAGTAATGTTAAGGAGACAAAGCACAGACAGTAGAGCGCCAAACAGTATTAAGTTCCTATTGATGCCCTTGACTCCGCAAACACTTATACAAATATTTATATGCATGAGGTTAACATGTATAAAACATTTGAAGGACCCAGGCGTAGAGTTTGAAAATTGTTACTCACAGCTTACCTTGCAGAGCTTTTGAAATAGAAGAACAGTGTTATACCTTACAACGTATTTTTTCTTGGTTTTGTCAAAACATTAATGATTTGCTTTGAAGTACAAAGTCTCAAGAAAGAGCTTTTTAAATTTTTTCTTGAAATATTTGCTTCAGACATTTGTCAAATGAATGTAAGAAGATTATAGCAGTTTAGAGCTGTATGAACTTGTGCTGTCTAGACAACAAGCTTAAATTCAAAGACAAAAATAGGGAAATTATTAAACTCCAAATCTATAAAGTCTTATGCACATACATAATACTACTAATGGACCAGTCTAATTGACTTCACTGGGTTATTTGCATACACAAAGTTAAATACATTATTATCTTAGATTTGACTGTAGGTCAGCACCAAACACAGGCAAACAAACAAAGAACTATCCCCCCCATCCTGTTCATTCAGGTTAAATAACTACATTTTCAAACCAAGTAAAAACATGGCAATTAAGCCTCCAACAAAGTTTGTGAGCTCTGATTTATATTTATTTTTTTAGCTCTGTAATGTATATGAAGACGCACACCAAACTTTTAATATGTGCTTTTCCAAAAGGTATTGAAGGTATTGAAAGGTATGATCTGTTATGATCTCTTCCTGTGATCTCCTCAGGACACTATTCAACTGGCCCTTAACACTACTTTCTAAACAGTTAACCATGTCTAGATGAAAGGCCAGGGCTATTCCCAGTTTTGTAATGTACTGTGCCACTAATGTATATAGTAATGTAATTAATTCATCATGAAAGAACTCTTGTGGCCGCAATGTGAAATGACAAACACCAGTAAATATTATACCAACTATATAACTTGATAGTTTTCTCTACAGCAAATAACTTCAACCATTATTTCAAAACCCTTTTAAATACTGACTAGAAAGGTAGCCCATTAATGTCTTTGATTTTCAGTTTATCATTTTATATTGTTGCTTATTTGTGTGTTCTCTCAGACAATTTCCATCTTATATTCCTCTGTCATCTACCCAGTCATCCATTTATTTTATCTGCTCCTTTTCCAGTATTTTCTTTCCTTACATACTTTACTTCATATTATTTGTGTCTTAGCTGCTTTTAGAAAGTAAAATCATAGAATGGCTTGGGTTGGAAGGGACCTGTAAGCCCATCCAGTTCCAACCCCCCAGCCATGGGCAGGGACACCTCCCACCAGACCAGGTTGCCCAAAGCCCCATCCAGCCCAGCCTTGAACACTTCCAGGGGTGGGGCATCCACAGCTTCTCTGGGAAACCTGTGCCAGTGCCTCTGAAACCACTCTCTGAGAGAAGAATTTCCTTCTTATATCTGATCTAAGTATACCCTCATTTAGTTTAAAGTTGTTAACCCTTGTCCTACCGAGTAGCAATGACTATGCATATTATTTGCTGCTAAAAGGTCCCACATCTTTCTCCAAAGCCCAGAAAACACCAGCCCTGTCCCCTTGTATCAAGAGCATCAAGATACAATCCTCTCCAACTGCTCTACCTTCCACAGCTAACTTGTCATCCTCTGGTTTGGGACCAGTTTGTATTCATCTGTCTCTGAGATTTAGCTCTAAGACAATAAAACCCTGAGGCATGTCTGTACTTACACTAATTTGTTGTCATGTTATTCCCCCAAAACCTGAGAATTTTCCCTTAAGGACTTCTTGTTTCTCCTTGAAGCTGCATGCCATCATGCTCTTTATTTCTGGTTAAGGGGCAAGTGACGTGCATTTGCTTGGATGTTTAGTTCAGTCAGGAGATAACTGTGCATCATCAGGCAGCATCCAAGAAACCATATCTAATGAGAGAGAGTGAGAAGTTTCTGTAGCTGTGCCATGCCCTTGAGGCCCAAAGCTTTCAATACACGTGCTTGTGATCAAATTGGAGAAGTCTCCAGGTTTCAGGAGTTTACTGCATCCTTAGTGCTCATGAACAGAAGGTTACTCTTGTCCTGGGTATTGCGAACTCTGCAAGCTCAGTACCTCTCATATAGGCCCTGTTAGTTTGCACACAAGCTTCTGATGTTCCTGCGCTATGAAATATGCCCCCATGACTTATCTTCTGCACTCCATTTAAAGGTTTATACTGCAGCTCTTTAGTGACCACTTCAACACTACTGACAGATGCATTGTCTGTTGAATCAGGTAAGGTCTTCATCTCAGAGAAAAGTGATCCCCATGCCATTAACCACAATCAGGAAATAAGGAGTCAAGCAAACAACATACCTCTCAGATAGCATTGTCCGTCCTGTTTGTAGTATGGTGTCTCTCCCCTGAATAGAGGAAGAAATCTATTGTGTTCCAGAAGCTCCACATTGTTCATCTTTTCAGACAATGGTGATTGCAAAACCATCAGTACTTAAAATACAGCAATACAACCTAATTACCCAGACCAGTCAAAACCTTCCTCTTCTTTAATATCATCTCGCAGGGTAGGAGATGCTTGTGTTCATGGTCTCCTTTGATATAGTACAGCTGTGTAAGCTTGATCTAAGTGCCATGAAAACAGAGAACCTATGCAAAACAGCTGTGGGAAGTCTTATGTGGGTCCTCCAACCACTTGTTAACTCAGGAGCTGCATTTATGCTCAGGCATTGGAGCATAATTGCAATTATGCCCATGTCCTTGGCCATTGCCTGAGCTATGACATAGCTGTACTGTGCCTGGCATTTCATTTTTCCTTGCCTTCTTGATTTGGCTTCCTGGCCTGGCCTTGGACCTGCCTCACCACTGTTACCTAGTGATTGCTGGACTGTTAACTGAACCTGGTTAGTGTACCCTATCCCTGCACTTTTTTGGGGATATTGTGAGATTATGCCCTCATGGCGAAGGCACTGCCCCGCTGGCTGGATTTTCAGTCATAGCTCCTGACTTGCCATCTCTTGCAAATGGCCTGGTCTGTCTGCTGACAAAACCCCTCAGAGAATGAGACCCATCTCTGATGCCCTGGGACAGATGTTATTTTGTCTGCATATACAGTGGCATCCTTCAGTCTGTTCTGGTACCCACACAGGTGCCACCTCTCCACCTTTTAAAGCATGAGCACTGCAGCATGAAGTAGATGTGTAATGCCATCTATCACCTTTCCCGCTGTAACTGGAAGGCATCAAGCAGGTATTCCAGGTCCTACAAATATTCAGGTGTCAAATTCTCATAGTTTTCTACAATATAGCCTACTGGTTCTGGTTGTACATAGGAATGATGTTGGTTTTTTGTTTGTTTGTTTTTTCCCCTCCCCTCTCTTGTATTGCACGTTCAGACCACATATTCATGGTCCTGTCACAGATCCTTTGTGATGTTACTGGAGAGTTGCTTGGTCCCCTCAAACAGTCTATGCACTCACATTAAGTACAGGAATTTATTGCTGTTTCTGTCTACAAAGTAGCATTTTGTACTCCTGAATGGCAGGTAAAAATCACATTGTTCTCCTCAACTGAATTCTCCAAAAACCCGGGATCTGCTCAGTCTCTCTGAGGTCAGCAGGGACAGTTTCTTCAGGACTGGATATCACAGAACACTGTTACATGCGATAACTGTTTTTGCTCTAACTAGTGCTATTAGGGGAGCCAGGCAGATAGGCCCAGGCCCAAAAGGAAAAAAAAAAATAATAATTCTAAACCCAGGATCATTTGTTTTAGGAATGTGACATCAGAGATTCATCAGCAACGGTGTTGTGTGAAAAGTTTTAAATCTGTGTTCTTAAGGGACTTACTGTTTTGAACTTTTTGATTTTTAATTGTTATGACCTTGAAAATTGCAATTATATGAAAAAAAAAATCCCTTTAAAAGTGTCCTATGGACTATTTATCCCCTTTCAGTTGAACAAATTACTTTTAGTAAGTTCTGATAAATCTTTAGCATTTTAAGGTAAACTGGAGGTGAACTAAAACTAAAACTAAAAAAAAAATAAAAAAAAAACAACTGTTATTTACTTAGCTACTGCCTTAGCATACTAGCTATTACATCTCACTACTTCCCATGGACATATAAAATGTAGTTTCTGTTATGGTTGAAACCTTTGATCCCTTGACCTAGAATGGAACATACTACATAAAGATTCAGAAAGCAGAACAAAATTGACTTATCTGCAATGTACCATGCACATTAGAATTATGAAGGATTTTTCAAAAGAAAAAAAAAAATAGACATTCATTGACAGAAAAGCCTCCTCACAAATTATTTCCAACTACACATTAGTAGGTGTACATGTATAGATATATATGTACTTCTGAGAATTGCCTTAATATAGGGAAGACAAAAACTGCTGCTGGAAATAATGAACTCTTAAGAAAAATACTCTCACGCTGAGCAGGTTTTTTCCATAACCATTCGGTTTAAATGGAAAAATCTCAAGCAATCTGTATTAACTTCGAGTTCAATTTTTTTTTCTATCTTTATATTTGAGAGTATTATAATTAACTGAATGAAGAAATAAAATCCATTTTAAACTAGCAATTATGAGAACTGGCAATATCTCTACTTTCACATCCAGTGGCATGTGTTGTGATGATCTGCACCCTAGGGATGTACCTGTATACTTACCAATGTAGTCCTTAAAATATGCTATAAGGAAAACAGGGTGTTGTGCCAAGAAATTCAAACTGAGACACACCCACAAGGACCAATAACCTAGGGGTTACTGAATTATGCCCAAAAAATCAGACACTGAAAATATAATTGCTGTATATGAGATATAGGAACATTTCACTCAGTCTTAATCTTCTATTGCAAAGCACATTTCAGTGTGTCAGGCATGGGCTTATAGAGCCTGCCTGAATAGAAATGTATTTAATTGCTTTCTGAAATGATACCAAAGAGAATTATAAAAATACAGAGAAACCCTAGAAGAGCTATAGAACTTCAGAAACTGTTTAATAAAGCAAACAGTTTATTCATAAACGTGCCATTTATACATTTAAATGCATTTTAAAGCTTGTCTCTTCTTTGGGGTAATAACGCTATTTTTATTTTCTTTTTCCTCAAGCAGCAGGTTTACACTTGTTCTCAAGTACTAAAAAAATGCTTTTGACTCAAAACATCAAGCATAAAATAATGAGCTTTATTTTATTTTGTTGTTGATTAAAAATGTAAAATATATGTACTTGACATAGTATCAACTATTGTAAAAAAAAAAAAAGTAGTATTTCTTGAGGGATGTTCGCATGTTGCCATAGAATTAGTTTGAATGATATTCTGGTGTAGTAATACATTTGGAGCCAAAAGGGTTGTGCAATTATGTAGACAGTATGCATTAACCATGTTTACTGTGGTAGCCAAGGCTTCCACACTTCAGCTAGGGACATTTTTCTGCCTCTTCCATATTCTATGGCTGAAAACTATTTACTTGATTGGAAAGTTAAATAATAGTTCTGTCTTACATATTTTTCCCCCATTCACTTTCTGAAGATCAAATATAAGTATGCTCTGTGTTATGCTGACAAATGCTAAAAGTCGCCACTTTTCCCTCCGACTCCCCAGTCTTACAGAGTTAATTGTTTGTGTCAAGGGAGAAACAACACCACTTTTTCTTTTTAGAAGTGATATTTCAAAATTGCAAGGCCCAACTCTTTGAAGGTCCTTTCTTAAACAGTCTGGAAAGCAGTTTCTAGATCAATAAAATTTCTGGAGAATTTCATGTCTTCATTGTGTAAATTCACTCAAACAGAAAATACCAGCAAAGAACCTGGGGGATTAAAAGTGTATGAAGTGCTATATAGTTGCTATGTCATGCATACATGAGTCTTCTGTATGAAGACCTTACCACTTTACTGTAGTTTGACTATCACTTGTGCATAGCACTGAAGAATAAGTTAGAAATTTCCTCTGTAGATTAGAACCCAACCTACTGTTGTGTCTGGAGAGGTGTCATTTCTTGCTTTTTGAAAAAAAGCCTCTTATTTAGGTGCATCTAGATGCCCCTAGATTTAGTCTGAAGTTTGATCTACCCATGATCTGAACATATGCAAGCTTTCTTTGCTTTACCAAATGAAGACCAAAAGCCTACTGGGGAGGAGAGCATGCTGGCACAGGATCAATGCTAAAATTTGCATGGCTCCCTGCTGGCTTGGGCTGTGAACAAAGTGACAGTAGCCTAGCTGTAAAACACCCGGATGCACTTTTCTGTTTGATTTAAAGAAAAATTCCTATCTTTATGGAAATCTTCAGGGGAAAAATAATAGTTTCTCTCTGAAATATAAGGACATAAAGCCAAAGACCTCCAGGCTGTATCAATGAAGTTCAAATATCTGATCAGGTGATTAATGCCAGAAAAAAGCTTTGTGTTTTAGAGAGGAAAGCGCCTGCTAATATTCTTTCTAGACACCAAGAACAAATATCTTGCCCAAGGACAAAAAAGATGTCTGTGGCAATACCAGAAAAATAGTCAAGATTTTATGTCTGGATTCTGGGCTTTAACAGTGGAGAGTCTTCTTTGTCTTTCTTATTCAATGTGACTAAAATATTATTTAAGAACTTTCAAAGTGATGTCTTCTGAAACATTAAAAATGCTAATAATTAATTTACAGTAAATTAAATACATTTCATACTGAATTTATTCAAAAATCATGAAGTTGGTTAAGATGTAGTTTGGTCTGTCTATGAGTCAGATTATATGGAGAGCAATAATATTCTCACTTGTCTTTCTCCCCTGCCTATCTACCTAAAGAGCAGCACAATGGGAAAAGCAGAGTGAAAAAAAAAAAAAAAAAAGTCTTTAGCTCTAGCCCCTATGTAAGGGGTGAAATCCTGAGAGATATTGGCCTGGTAGTGAGTACTTTCATTAGAGCAGGGCACAGCAAGGAGGCAGATCATATATTCTTTATCTTCATGCAGACTGGGGCAGCAAACCAGTTCTTTGCTTGGGGCAAAGCCACAGATGAGTCCAAAGCCAACAAAGTCCATCTGTCTTATGTATAACAGATTGGCCAAGTTCATAGTGCAGATTTACACCATGGGCTATAATAGTGATGAAAGACTGAAACATAATGCTACTCACTAGTTTAAAATTGCAACTTTCTTAAATATAAAAATGCTAAAATATTCCCACCCCCTCACCCCACACCCCACCCCCCAAGCATGGGAAAAAACAATCCAGGTGTAATCAAGGGCCACTGAAAAAGATGCAAAAGTTATCATAGTTTGGAATATGGTTTTCACCTTTGGATGCTCGGCCACAGAATCATGGTTATTCTTACTCTATTTCTGCCATTGTTAATCTTGTCATTTATCTCTGCAGTAACCTAACTCCAAAAGAGAAATAGAACGAACTTCTTTCTCAGGACCATCTTCTGAATAACTCCATGGACAAGAAAGATGGAGTTAAAAATTTTATGTTATTTATTGGCAACCAAAACAGGGCAGCTCATGGCAATAAATACTTCACTGTAAAGCCAAAGGAGATTGCCTATTTCTCTTCCACTTCAGTTTCAAGAGTAAAGGTCACTCCTGCCCTTGGATCTTCCCTGATTTAGTGGAGTTTTAGGAAAACTTCACTGTAACCTTGAAGTCTATGAAAACTCCAGTCCCTAGAAAGCAGGAATTTAAAGTCAGGTTCTTGTCATTAGCAGTTCTTATAGGAAAGATAAAATGCTAGAAATAAAATAAAATAAAGATAAAAAAGCGCTCATTTTAAGTAGCCTGTCATTAAGGTTAAAGCACCTAACCTTTCCCATGCACTGAGTGGCAGCTACAATGTGTTTTTGTTTTCTAGTACCTGAAGGTGGCTGATTCCCCCTTTACCTCTACTCTAAGACTTCTGAACTATTTTGGAATTAAGACATTTTCCATGTTCAGCTACATAACAGCTGAGGATGGTTTATTTGAATATACTTCTAAGTAAATTCTGAGAATATATTTTAAAACATTGTCTGCTTTCTCCACTGCAATACACTTACATAAACTTACAGTTTTTATAATGCCATATAGTAAAATTTCTCTAATATTACCATATATTACAAAAATAATTGAGTCGGTAAAATTATATCTTACCACTTGTTTTTCTGTAAATGAAGAAAAGGGTCATTTTTTTAATATTATGATTAGTTATACAGTCTCTGGATATTTTGATTTTTTTCTGACATTCTTTCCTCATTTCTTAAAGTTTTTCACATTGTTTATGCCTATTTGGGCTCAGGACGGTTATTTCTGTAACTGAACTCACCATTCAGTTGAAGTCCAAATCTCATATTCCACATATGCAGCCCAGCAATCAAATCTTCCACAAAGCATCCGTGGTACCTTGGGTTGTCTTATATATTTTAATTCCTTCTCTTCTTCTTTTTTTAAACAACACACTTTCACTTTCTGTGGTTACTAGACTTCTCCTAAAGGCTTCTGTGACCATTTTCCTTAGCGTTATTTTACTGTCTGCTCCTACAGCACCTGAAATATCAAATAAATATCTTATATTCCACTTCCCGGCAGTATTACTTTCAGTACCCTGTCCCCATAGTTTCCACCTGTTTCTGACAATTAATTTCCTGCATCTGCTTTACTGGCAATCCTGCGGGTTTTTTTTGTTTGTTTATTTGTTGTTGGTTTTTTTTTTTTTTTTTTTTTAACTTAGCACTTTCTTCTTGCATAGGCCAAAATCCAGATGGCATTCCTCTATATTTCTAATGTTCTCCTTTGTCTTCTTTCTCATGATCTCTAATGAAGGCCAGACTTCCATAAAAAATGAGAAAATGGGAGAAATTATATCTAATCCCTGTTAGAAGCTGCTACCATTCAAGAAGACAGCTGCAGAAAGATACTACAAATGGCATCAACTAGATGGAGTCTAAGACCATGTGGACTGAAGGAGCAACCTATTTTTTCCTCTATATTTATCAGCTTTATTTCTCTAAAGATTTTTGTCTTTTTACCTCTTTTCTCTTTCCCATGGGATCACCTACCAACATCTGCTTCCTTGTGAGCCTATGTTCCATTTCTGCACTTATCCTCATATAGTAAGCTCATTTCTCTGCTGTATTTATCACCAGCAGACTTTCTGCCTTGACTCTGGGGACACAGATTTCTTTCTGGCATGATAAAATCTTCCCTGTTTGTTCCAAGATTATCTGTCAGTCTTGAATTGCTTGAACAACATTTTTACTCCTATACTTTATCTCATCCCCACAAGCTCACATCTATTTCATCCCCCACATCTGTAATCTTCAGACCTATTTATCTATGAGATCTACCAGGTGACACCTAATGTTAGATGTCACCCAAGGATAGCACACCTGTGGCTGTACTACATGCAGATTCTTCTTGTCTCTACCCCCTTTAATTTCTGTTGCTGTTACCTCACTTGTTGACGTTGTCTTCCATTTTATGTAAGCTAAAAGAAAATCAGAAAATCCTGGAAACACTATTTGTTAAAATGGTCCTTTTGCTGGTTGATATGTCTGTGAAACATTCTGCTTAGGTCAGGCTTTTTTCCTTTTTGAGCAACAGGGACAATTAACTCTCCATCAGCTACAATCAGAGATCTCCCTTAGCAAGGAGTCCTCTGTCCTATTACAAAATGCAGACTCAACAATCCCCAGCCAAGTTCTACCATCCTACCTACAGTCAATTTACTTCACTCCAGGAAAAGTGAAGCTCATCGAGGACAAGATACCTAAATGCACTTTTATTATTATTTTTTTTAAAGTATTCCTCCCCCTGCCCTGCCCCGCCCCAGCTCAAAGCAGAATTTTCTGTTTTTTAGGCTGTTTACTATCAGATTCTGTCAGTCTTTGATCAAAGCAATGAATTCTATTTACTGTCTCATGAATTATACTGAGCTTGACAAAGACTTTGTCAGAATTTGACAGACTCTACAATGAAAAGTATTGGGAAACTGCAACCAGAAAAATCTAGCAAAGCACTGGACAATCAAAAAAAAAAAACAAAAACAAAAAAAAACACAACATACAAGTCTTTATCTGAACAATATAAACTATCCCACCCACTCTCACTGTTAGACTGTTTCATCTTCGAGTTCAACATGTATGATGTTTGCAGATACCCCATGCATGTTATCTTGCGTGACCTTGATTTGTAAACTGATGATTCATCCACTGCAGCATGATCTACTCACTGGCAGGTTAGCTGGCCTCTGAGTTGTCTACTGGTGGGGCAGTCTAACAGATTTCCTGCTTCCCTGGGGAAAGGATAATGGGAAATTAAACGTTTCTGAGAAAAGACCACCAAACCACCAAAAGAGCACTGCACCATGTGTTACATTCCAGCAGATTAAACCATGGGCTACTGCTAAATGTAGCTATAAAATAGGAAACCTTATTTATCATTTCCTGCTCAGATTTATAAGATGACAAAGAGAAGAAAATGACAGTAGGTCCATATGAAAGAAATTCAAGTGTGATATTTTTACCAGCCAAAAGAGGGCCACGATAGTGTGTTTGCAGTACGTCAAACCAAACTGAGCTGGAAGAGTTGCCACAAAGAAACATGTATTAAAAATGAAAATCCATATTTTTCTATGTGGCAGAAGCTCTAGAATACTTTATTTATTAGAATTATTTCAGAAGATTGGGGCAGCTGAATGACATTGGCACCTCCTTAGTCACAGCAGGATTCTGGCATGCTGTTAGCATTAATATTAATTTTGTCTTTTACAGTGGGTAATTTTGTAAAAAAAATACATAAATATAATGATTTCTCTCTCTCTTTTTTATACTGAGATTTCTCTCTCTCTCTCTTTTTTTTTTTTTTTTTTGCTGGTGGTGTGATCTGCTTTGTTTCACTTGCATGTATTCCTATCCAGCTCTAATGATGAATATACTTGGCTGTTGGCAGGTGTACATATATACTGTTGAGCTGGATGTGGAGTTGATCATTCTCTTTTCATGGTTATAAATTGAATTCTTCTGAGTGCATGTTGCAGTATTCACTTTTAGAATCCAGGGAGTGTTCTGTGACTCAGATTCCTTTGTATCTATTTGAAAAGAACAGAAATAAAGTGAAGACACAAAATCTAAACATTTCAAATTATAAGATTGAATTTACAACTTTTACCTCTATGGTTTGGATGCTTTAAAGAAAAGAAGTTTCCTAAAATTGCTGACACCTCTTTTTTGATAGCCAATGCCATTACAAACTTTATATTACTAAAAAGACAGAGGAAACTAAATAAATGTGATGCTTCTATTATTCTTAAAACACTAATGTATAAGTAATTATTTGGTCTACAAACCTACCATCAAGTGCAGTCTGTTAAAACTAATATTGTTCTGAAGAACGTATGCAGACTCTGGTCTTTGAACTTAGCTGAAGCAGTAAATGAGACTTTTCAAAAAGCCATTGCTATTTAACAAAAGCGTGAAATGTTCCCTTGATTAATTCTATGGGTTTTATTATTAAATTCAGCTGAAGCAGGATCACATTGGAGGGAAAAGGTCCTGTCACTTTGGTCAAGAGACAATGTAGAAAACTAGTCATAAATCTCACTTGCTATTTCTGTAACATTTTATATGACATTATTTAGTGTCACGTATACCCTATCTTATACCAGAAACAGTTCCAAGGCTGTTTTCCTGGGGCAGCCCTACTAGCTCAGTTTAATATAGTTGTACTGTTCCTCATAGTTAAATACTTCATAGAATCACAGAACGGTTTGGTTTGGAAGGGACCTTAAAGATCACGTAGTTTCAAAACCTTTTCCATGGGCAGGGACACCTCCCACTAGGCAGAGTGCCTTTTAAGTATGCCATCCCAGGTGTGCTGTATTGACATTACTTTCTCCAGGGAAAATGTATAAAACTATGGATGAGTTTCTGAGGGCAAAAGTCCTCTCAAGAATGTAGAGAAGATTAGAGAAAGAAGCAGGTGCATGAAAGACATCATAATGCATTTCTGACAGAGTGATGATGACAGCTTTCTGAATGCTGTCAGATAGAGAAATATTTGATGTCATCAATAGGCATGCAAGGAAGAAAAATGCAGATACAAGGGGAAAGAAGTGGTTGAGGGAATAGAAGTCATTAAAGGGATTTAGGTGAGGCACATGGGAAAGCACAATGGAAAAGATAGAGGGAGTTGGGCTGACAGAGAGAAAAGAAAAAGGCATGTGCCTGCAGATAAATAAGGGTAGGACAGTAAATAAAAGGACTGGACTTTTATTGAGGAACAGCTATAAGACCAGAGTATCATAATTAAAACTATTGGGAAACAGAAAAGTTAGAAAAGATAAATCCTGAATGCCTCCATCTATGCAAATTTTGTACTAGTGAGTGGAAGTACCAAGAGTAACTTTTTATTCCTCACTCACATGCAGACTGCAGGGTAAAAACAGAGGAATCATATTAGAGAAGGTTTAATTTATTTACAAGTATTTGTTACTAAGATTTGATACTGTAACTAGAATATTTAAATTATTGGTGGTTTCATTTTAATTACACGTAGAAAAATATAAAACAATCTGGTTCTGAAAACCTGTGAGTGGCAGCGGTATGGAAAACAAGCAGCAGTAGCAGCAAGTACTAAAATTTGCACAGGTTTATAGATTTCTGGCTTCATTAAAAGCGAAATACTAGCTTCATCAGTGTTGGGTTTCCTAAGTAAGAATATTTGCTCAGATTTTCAGTGCAAGGCCAATCTACCCAGACAGCATCTGATTGTCTCTTGAAACCACAAAGATGAGAGGTATAAAGAAAGTGGAAAGTAAAAATAAATAAATAAATAAATAGCCCAAACTTACACCAGACACAGACTTTTAGATAATTTAACTCTCACTTGTATGAATATCAAGAAAATAACCAATGTTAGTATGTGAAAATAGTAGGACTAATAGTTAACACTAATCTTTACAGGTTTAGGGCAGGACTATGAGGAACAATAAATGGCTTTTGTAGTTGATTAAATATTAATACACAGATGAAACATTTAATAATCTCACATGTTCATTACAACTATACTCCACTACCTTGAACACACTTCCTGACTGAAAAAGGATAACACAAGGAGATTAAAAAAAAAAAAAAAAAAGAATATTTCTTCTGTTAAAAGAATGGTGTTGCCTAACCTTACTGATGATCCTCTTAAAATATTTAGTATATTTTGTGAAACATGGTATGTCGAACTAGCCTCCAAAAGTACAAAGAGCACTTTCATTTCAGCTCAGGTTTGCTCTGGTCTAAGAGGTGCAGTTTGCAAAAGGCCCAAGATATTGGGTATAAAGATAGGTAATGTTACATCTCTTCTTGAAAGGGTTCTATCACCAATCCACGGGGCTGATGTTGATCAAATATATCATACATGTTTTATATGTCTTTTCACAGGTGCCATCCCTGTTTGTTTGTTTGTTTTTTTTCCGTTGTTAAAGCCTTTTCCTGAGGCTTGTGCCTATTGGTATTTCAATTGCATTTTAACAGGTAAAACTAAATTATCTTGAACTTACCAAAAGCACTGCAGCTTTTAATGTATCTGTGTAATAGATTGTATGGATTCTTACAGAGGAATAAGAAGCAGCTGGTTCTATTCTATAAGGTGAGTGGGTTTAGAGTTTGGGATCAGAGGTTTGATTCCCAGCTGGCTGATTTAAACAGGCTTCCAGCACAGAAATTAGCTTACCTACAAGTGTAAAACTCTACAAATGGACAGGCTTTCTAGGAGGCCATGAGTAAAAGAGTGTTCCTTTAGCAAGACAGCAAGGGCATTTATGCTGATGTGAAGGAGGGCAGAAAGTCTCTCTGTTCTGTTCTTCAGTGCATTGAGCAAAAGAGACCGTGCCAGTGTGTCTGCCAGTAACTTCTGGTCCTGGCTGGCAGAAGGTACCACCAAACTATGACATGAACATGGAGACAGAACATAGCTGCATAAACATTTAAATAAATACATAAGTTCTCTTTCACACTCGTTCATCTGGCTGTCCTTAAAAAATCTGCATTCTAAATGTTAATGAAACACCAACTTTCTGACATAGAAAGCGAATTTTGCAACCTAAAACCCACAGATAACAGCATGATTTTGCTACAGTTGCAATGTCAGTTGCAATGTCTTTCTTTAACTGGAAACCATATTGGGTCTCTATATTACAATCTTCCTGTCAAACATAATTATATTAATGCTGAGAATCAGATGGCAACACCTCTCCTGAAAATATATTCTCACCTTAATAACCACTTACTCTTTGGTGTGCTCTGGTGTAGCTGAAGTGTTGTGGTTCTCCACTGTCAGAAAACCCTGATGCTGCAAATTCTGTGCAAATGGCCACTATGTGTGTTCAGCCCATTTTCACAGCTCTTTGGAGTAAGTGACATGGGACACACCAGCCATACTGCTTCTGGGTTCATCAGCACTGGTTGGCTTTCTGTATGATGGACCATCACAGGCATGACCCAAGAGCCACCCAATACAGGACGGGGATCACAGTGGGATGCTCTAAATGTTTTGGGGTTGATGCGCTAAATAATTTAAGTCAGAGCTGTCTGTGATTCAAGCTACGCTTTCCCTTTCACCACATCTCCTGTAAAGACAAGGAAATTAATTCATGATATTTTAGTTAGAATTAAGACTACAATTAAGTGATTAAAATTACAATTATTTCTTAAGCATATCAATAAGAATGGCAATTAACATAATGAAAAGTACTTTAAGAGATTAAAATAATAACAAAAATAAAAACTGTACACATAAAGAGACAGCAAAAATTGGTTATAATGAAAGTCAAATTAGAATATAATTGAGTTTCCGGAAGTCTGAATGTGACTTATCACAAGAAGTTTTTTTGACATTTGAATATGTGTTTCCATTTAACAATCAGCATCCATAATTGCACATGGCCATTTAAGTTCATGTGAGCTTAAAAAAAGAATCACGTTCCTAATGTAAAATTAGCTAAACTATGTGGAGAGCCTGTTTTGCCTTCAGAACTGGCTGGAAAAACAATCTGTCAAGAGTTTCTTGATTTCCAGAGATGTGTTTAGCTCCAGGGGGTGCCTTTGTAAAATGTCATCTACTGGGAATGTGATAGCTCAAGATAAGGATTTACATTAAGAAAAGAAGGATGTAACATTTAGAGACCATTGATGGAAGTGCTAACTGGATATAGATAAAAACAAGTTACATGTGTCTTTGCTAAAGAGTCTTTTCATTCATGATTACTTTTTCCATTTTTTTCCTGACAGAAAAAAATCTCTAGGTTTATTTGATGTGCAGCATAATTTCTTTATATTACAAAGCCATCAAATCTTTAAAAAAAAAAAAAAATAAAAAAATTGAAAAGCAACATTTTTGCTATTTAAAAGAAACTTTGCATTCTCCCTTTAGTTTCCACAAAACTTGCCTGAATCAGCAAGGCATAATGTTAAGATTTTGTATATGCCTTGTTCTGCAGAAGGTTTCTCATGGTGCCCTCCTCCTCATATATAAAATCATTGTAATGTTTATAATTTACTGATGTCACATCTGGCATAATAGCCAAAACTACCTTCTCACAGAACATCTAATTCCCTGCCAGAAAAGGTGAAGAAATTGTGTTTCTGCTATGTACACCAATATGCACAGTCCATTTAGTGAACATATATCTGGATGTTAAATGTCATCACATAAATTAAATGAAAAATAAATATATATATATAAAAGGTACAGTATTGCTAAGTAAAGTTAATTCAAGATGAAAGTATCTTCTTGAAAAATAAGATGTACTTAGAGAGATGTCTAGTGTAACAATCAGATTTATGCCAAACATATGAAATAGAGAATGTTTTTTTCAGGTTTTGTTAAAACATGAACACTGGCAAGATTGGAATAAAAATGAGAATTGCTAGAAAGATAGAAGTCTGATAAGCTCATCAACTACAGTAACCTGTCAGCACAGAATTACATGGACATTCTTATTCACATCAACAATAATGAAATATTGGTCTCTCTACTGTAAAAGTTTATCATGGAGGGTATTATAACATTGTTACAGTGATAGCAATATCACCGTAGTGTAATGAACTTCTAAACCCAGAGCTATTAGATATCTGATTTTATGGCACTTGGCAGAATAAAAGAGCAAGTATTACATAACAGATGCCAATCCTTTTTATCTTGAGAGCTAAAATGTAATGATGTAACTGAGCAAAAGCAGCAGAAAAATGCCACACAGGTAATTTTAATGCTTTGCTAGACTTGAAGCTAATAGGAAATAGCTTTTTTTTTTGGGGGGGGGGGGGGGAGGGGATGTTTTTTGACAAAACTGTCACATGCAGAACAGCTGGAGTATGGAATCCAACCAGACACAGAATTCCAGAGCCAGAAATGTGTTAGCTCTATAGTGAAAATGTACATTATTTTTAATTTTTACAAGTCAGACCTTTATCTAAAAACTACTTTAAATAATGGAAATGCAAGAAGTCATATTCATAAATACATCTGCACACAAGCTTTTTTTGTTCTTTAAATGCAATTGATACAATTATTCATGTACATTAGTACTTCCAGAATCTGTGGTTTAGGATAGTTTGCTTTTTTTTTTTTCCCTTTTCTGTCCTCTTAAATGATTTCAAAGTCACATTTAACCTGGGCCCTGTCCACCCAATTTCAAAAACTTTGACTCTCAAAGCCTTCATTCAGCTGCAACATATGCCAGAAAACAATAAACTCTACGGTGTTGCAGTTTTTGTGGCTTAAGATTGTCACAGACCAACAGATTTTAGTCTGGGCACAGGTCTGGAGCACAGAGCAAGAAGGTGCCTGATTTATGCATAAAAGACAGAAGTCTCAGAGGAGAGCTGTTTGCCCATCTTTTCTCCAGCTATTTAAGTTCTCCTATGACATGTGGAAGACATGCATCTAGTTCTGGCTTCCCTCTGGTGAAGTTCAAACCCATATTACTCACCTCTTGGAAGAGACACATAAAGACTACCCTCTAATGGGATATTGAAGCTCATACACCACTCAGGCTAGATTCCACTTAAAACCCACTACAGTAGCTCAGTGCTTTTAGGTCTCTTCTAATATATGCTGAAGATCAAACCCTACATTTCATATTAATATATTAATATACAGATTTTCATTTATTCCTGTGAAGTCATCTTGATTTCCTAATTAATGTCAGTTCATGCTAAATAATACATTACTGTGTTTTAAATAAATGGTTGTACTTTTGTGCCAAAATACCCAAGATTATGGGTTATCCAACAGTCTTTCAAAGCCTATGGAAAGCAAGATCCCTGAAATCTTTAAAACAAACAAACAAACAAAACAAAACAAAACAAACAAAAAACATACTGAGAAGAAATATACAGAGATAGATGAGAAATTAAACTGTCTAAAACACATTGAAGACAACCCGATGTTAGGATATGATTTAGCGTACATAGCTAAATATAATGCACTGTTGAATTAATACATCTGCTTTTTTATTGAAGACCTTAGTTTGTAATGAAGTTGCTTTAAATAAAATATTAATTCTTTAGAGAATAGTTTTATACCAAAACTTAACTCAAACGTTAATTAATTACTCTGTTTTAAAAGAAAATTACTGATTACATTATTTCTATATATTTATGTATTTATATATACATATATTGCAAAATATAATTCCAGACCTGAAAGTGAACATGTGCAAAAGCAGTATTTCATAACTAAATCAACAGGCTAATTTATTACCAGCATTCAGCCAGACAATTCAATTTCTTGCACATTACTTATTTTCTCATAATATTCTTCCCAGATATCAGTCAGATCCCATATTTATTCATTGAGTTTTGTGGTATTTGATAAGTCAGTGATTTCTCCATTACAGTAAAATGAAAAACAAATTTCTTAACTTTTAAAATTTCATCATATTCCTCTTGGCAGAATTATATACTGAATACTTTGAAACCTTTAAAATAATAATCATTAAGATTTAACTCCTAGATACATCGGAAGTGAACCCTTTATCACTGCATTTTATCAGCTTCCAGACAGTGCCTTTTCAGACTGCCTGACAAAACATCACATTTAGAACTGCAAAAGATTGAGACCCTGGAAATATTTTCTTCCTCTCATCCAAGGTGCATGGGGTCTTCAGTAAAAATTCAACCCTAGTATAAATAATTCCAGAACTGTTTCCCAGTATGTTATGGTTTCAAGTATAGGAAAGATATATGTTTGTTCCTTGTTCCACTAGGGTTGGGGGGAACGTCTCCAAACAAGCCTTGTAAAAGTTCAGTTACAAAGCAAATCATGCTGCCTCATACATCCTCCACAGGGATGGCAATTATTCACAAATTGGTTCTCTGGCTATGTTTTACAAGACTTTCAGTTTGGTTACATAACTTCTTAATTATGTCCTCAGAGGTAGGGAGTGTGCTTTACACAAAAGCCATTTTGTCTTCAGTTCCCCCATCCAGCTGAAAACCAAGTTTTTCATGTGATGTGTCTCTCATATGCTCCCAAACACTGAATTTTACATCTGGGTTTTATAACACTGTATTGTTTCCACTTCCACACCTGACCTGTGTATGTAGAACTGCTGTGAAAACTGTCTCTTCACAGCAGTCATTACTAGGGGGAAACATTTGTTTTGCAATAGTTTTCTTAGCAGAACCTAAGAGCTTGTCTCTGTGCTGGGAGAATTTGCTGTACCTCCCAAACCTTGCCATGGATCAACCCACATTCAACTATTAACATATGCTAATTCCAGCTGCTTTGGCCAGTCAGGTGAGAATTCCTAATGAGAAATTCAGAAGCGGAAGCTTCTTAAACCATCTCCCAGCCACAATTAATGCTAGTCCTTTTAAAGCTGGCAGTCCACTTTCAGCAGTCAGTTCAGCTGTTAAGTTCAATCTTGCCCATGAAATACAGCAAAAACTTTGCACAGTCAGACACACATTTCTGTGGAGCACATGAAGCACAGTACAAAGCCCCGATCCACATCAGTTATAACTTCAGACTAAATGTAAGCAGGTTTTCCTTGCAGATCTATCATGCACAGAAATGCTATTGTAGGCTTTAAACAGTTACATGCTTTTAGAAAAGACATATTCTAATTTGTTCATAATATTATGTGAAACCACTTTTTTCTAGCTTTCTCAATTTTTGATTAACTGTTGAATAAAAAAAATAAATTAAAAAAAAAAAGTTTGTTTTCCATTAGTTTAGTTTGACTTGAAACACACACAAAAATGTGCAGGTGTCACATGCAGCTATCTTTACTCTCTCTTTACCTGGGCCAATTAAACAAAATTTGCGACACAACATCAGTGTCATTGTGACCACTTAGGCCAAGCATCAACAGATATTTCATGGGAGCAAACCCTGCACTCATTTAGAAAATTCACAGATAAAGCTGTTGCATGTGATAAAACAATGTGCTGATGTTCAACTCCTTCAGCAGACACAGTGGTGAATGGTAAAATAGTCTCAAAAATATTATTTTATGGTATTAATATTTTCTATAATCATTATCTCAATTTATTAAAGAAACAAAGCAGAACTACAGCAAAACTGTTCTTCCCTTTATAGGCTTTTAGTAATTTTCCTTGGGCATAACAACTTATTTGCTTGAGTCTAATTTTTGATGGATTCTGGACTAAAATCACTTTATCACATAAGCAATTCATTATATGACTCATAGTGCACTCATTTAGGGTGCAAAAAGGTCATGATTTTTAGTTTCCAAAGAAAAACACTACTAGCATGCTTGTTGTAATCAATAAAGGCAGTTTAATTAAAATTAAATCTCTAGCACAGGTGAGTGTGTACTTGACAAATGACATTTAGAAATGTGCTTTAGTTTATCTACAGATAAGCGTATCAAAGTTGTTTTTCATAGTTTGAATGCAAGAAAACAGAAGAAATTGGATCTTTTTCTTTTAACTAATTATAGAGAGAAGATATAATGTTGATGTTCATCCTGAAATCAATATAAATCTGGTTAGTAATGAAGTTGTTAACGGTAATGGGAGATTTGGAGCCATGGAAATGTACCGTTAGCTATTTTATGACCAGGGAAGTTCTCTTATTCATTGACCTATCAATTATATATATATAGACATAAAGCATAGATTGCACATCAGGTTGGGCATCAGCTTTCTAAATCTAGTCATAAGGTTTTTTTTCTTTTCTTGCGTTGCTGAGGCCATTATTCAGTTGGTATAATCTTTTTCCAGTGAACAGTTATTGAAATTTGCAGATTTTATAGCAATGCTTTGCTGATATGGCAGCTAGATAATCTCGTGTGTGTATGTTCACATTTATGTATTGATGAGAGGATTTATTTAAAAAAAAACAATAAAAAAAAATTCTATAGTCCTTCAGATTTGCTTATTAGTGTATTCTTATTCTGAATGACTTCTCATAATGGACATTATAAACGATCTTGGCAGTTAACTAGGAAATGTTAATCAAGGGTTTTAATTAACAAGCACCTACAAATTGTCCAACTTGTTTAATTTTTAGATAACCATCTTTCTGATTTAATTATTAGAACTGTTTTTACCAACCACTCAAAGACAATGTATTGCTTACTTAGTTTTATATACTGTATTATCAACGATTTTTCATCATTGTAGTAAATAATAATAATTCTATGTATAGAACATCAGTTTAGTGGTCTATTAAAAAACTCTTAATAGTTATACTTTCAAAGTATCTGTTAAGTATCACAAATCTTAATACGGAAAAATTATGCATGGAGAGAAAAGTCTTGTGGGCCTTGCTGCAGCCTTGAGAAGATTACATTGGTAACACATGGGGAAACAGAAAATGTCAGATTTAGAGCTCCACTTGTTAGTACAACATAAACCATCTATGCATTTTTTCCAAGAGTGTTGAAGGAAGAGTTCCTATCAGAAAGAGAGGGTGTCACTCTCATCACACAATTAGCACACCCTGGTAGTATCCTGTCCCATAATGAGCATTAGTGTCCTATTATTCCTGTCTTACAGTTCCTGTCGTTAGTTTACAATCTGGGCTCCAGACTAGATGGCAGTCTAACTATTTTCTTACTGGTCTTTCTATTTTTTGAGGCATTTAACTGAGGACTGCCTACAGAATATGTCATTATTATGGGAAAACATGGGATGAGAGAACAGAACAGGAGAGAGACCCCGTTCTCCTGCCATTTAAATTATACACTGCTTTCAAATCAACAGGAAGTCTAAGAAGTTGTTTAGACAAGCTCTTGGGACAAATTTATATATCCCAGGCATAGAGCAAACCAGGATTAGAAACATATGCAGTTAATTTAAACTACTGAGCTCTTCTCTTCCTCTCATCACCAAAAGCAGATTTTGTTCTGTGCTGTTAAGACATGGGAATGGGCTTTACCAATGCCAGCATGACATGTGCGTATGGCCATGTCTGCACTGAAAAGTGCATCCTCCCCTGGGAGGGCATAGACCCGGTCTTCCTCTCACATAGTGCAGACTGGATTCAGTCTTTTATGAAAGCTTTGGAGAACACAAATCAATCCTGGTCTGGTCCAGCCCTCATCTGGGTGCCTGTGGCCCCAACAGGTTGTAATTCTTTCTTTTTCTTTACATTTTCTTTGCCACACTACAACTTACTGAGCAGGGGAAGTGGAGGGGGAGATGTTAATCTCTTCTCCCTGGTAACCAATGACAGGACGTGAGAATGGCACAAAGCTGCACCAGTGGATATCAGGAAAAATGTCTTTACTGTGAGGCTGGTCAAACACTGGAGCAGGCTTCCTGGAGAGGTGGTTGATTCCCCATACTTGTCAGTGTTGAAGAGGCATTTGGATAATGCTGTCAATAACATGCTTTAACTTTTGGTTAGTCCTGAAGTGGTCAGGCAGTTGGACTAGATGGTCTTTGAAGGCCCCTTTCCATTGAACTATTTTGTTCTGTTCTATTCTACTAAATTTTATTTTCTGTTCAGCTCGTTACATCTGTGTTGTAGTTATGTACAACAGGAAATTGAGAGTTTACTACAATTCATATCATGGGGTGTGACATGAGGTACCTTGGTGGGCACATGTATGAATGAGTCAAAGGTCTATTGGACAATTTTTGGAGACCTGTGAAGGTCAGGCAGAAAGAGACCCTGACATAGCTTGGTCATCATATCTATCTCAGACACTGGGAGAACCAAACCAGTCCAATGCCTGGACTTTGCCCCAGAGGAGACCACTTTCTTCAGCCAAAAGGGAACCCAGGGACAAAGTAACATTTTTCTAAATATCAGAGGACTAAAATTACATTTCCCAACTCTTTATGTTATTATTTACACCTTTTCTGAGTAGATGCAAAATGCTACATAAACATAACTTTTTAAAACTCCTATGTTACATAGGTGTAAACGATTCCCAACAGAAGCTTGGCATCAAGCAGTGGACACATTGCACAGAATGAAACAGAAGAGCTTTTATAAATAAATTGTTGAAAAGAATTTAACAATCCAATGTGGACCAACAACGGTACCAAACAGAGCTATAATTTCTTTACTTAGTTTAAAAGGATCATATTATGAAAAATACTCTTCCATAGTGTCTACTAATCTTTTAACTGCATCTTACTGAAGTTTCAGCACACCCACATTCTTAAGATTGTCTATGGATGTACTATTACTTTTATGGCTACAACGACAGTTTTTTGTTGTTGTTGTTGTTGTTTGTTTGTTTGTTTTCTTCTTTTGCATCAGACAGAGCTCTGGACTATTTAATTGAGTTTTCAAAGAAGAGGTGTAGATTGGAATAGATAAATCTCCACAGTACCCAAATCTGAACTGCTCACTTAAAAAGAAAGAACAGAGGGAATTTTTGAAACTCTCACAGCTGTCTAAAATCAATGCATGGAGCAGATTTCTGGAGTGTGGGGTGAGATGGTGTGCACTGAAGAAAGAGAGATTTGCAGGTGGCACAAATCTCTATACCACTAATAGAAGTGAATCCAAGGCAATTTTTTGGGAAGGGAACATGTATTCAGATCATCTTAGAGGAGGAAATTGAATATAACTCTCCTGCAGGCTAGAGGTAGGTGTTGAAATTCTAGGAAAAGGTGGGATTTGATGCACTCCCATGTCTTCATGATTTTTAGTGTTTCCAGCATTCTTTTGATAGTCTTGCATTACTGCCTAGTTAATGAGGTGTCTAACTATGAATGGTGGGTGTCGTCAAATTTTTTGAGACCTAGTATTCAAACACCACATCACTGGCATTGTGACGGCCGATTCACAGTTATGGATTAGTCTGGAAACTGACTAATTTTTGAAATATATTTTTTCAGTGCTGGGTGCATAGAATGTGGTCATTCAGGGTTTCTCTTCATCAAAAAGACACAGATTCATTGATATCCTTAGGAATTCCCACGAGGCCAAATGAACTAGAAAAAGTCTGTACATACTTCTGCCATAAGATAGGACAATAACTTATAGAAAACACAGACTTCAGTGAAATAGAACTTACAAATTATTGGAGACAAACACCTACTAAAACGGAACAGCCACCTTTTTTTTTTTTTTGGTGTGTGTGTGTGTGTTTGTTTGTATCTCAATACAGCTGCAATCAATTTCATTTTGTTTTCTTTCTCCTAATAGCTAGGAATATGATTATCCCTCAGAGAAAATCTTTCAATCAAACCACATAAAAGCACTTCGTCTGAGACACTGGTGTCTATGAACTATTGTATGAGCATGTTAATGTGCTTTTGTAGCAATAGATAAGGATAGAAGTGTGTGGTCAGAGAGGCCAGAGTCGTTTATAAAGATTCTTTGGGGACTAAGAAATAATCTATTCGTTAACATAAATCACAAGCTGATAAACTGAAAATAAAATCTTCTTCACAGGAATGAAGAAATCACCAGACATCAATGGAATTACACTTGGTGCACTTATGTATAATTTAATAGACAATAAGGAATGTAGTAATTGATTCTGGAGAGGATGAGATTTGTCCAGATGAATCTTTTAAAGACAAAAGTATATTTCACCCCATTAATATCCCCAACAGCAGAGCCATGAGCAGAGGAAAGCATTGAAATAAAGATAAGTTTGAAGAACCTCAGCTCAGGATAGTTTAAGAAATTCATAGCAGTGCTGGTGTAGTATTTTTGTGTTTTTCTAGCAAAACTCATTTTCTTACTTTTTTTAAATGTTCTGTTTAATCATAATTGCAATAGTCAATTAAAAAAAAAAAAGAGAGAGAGAACAGAAATAACGTGATTTTCCTATCCTTGATGTTTAGAAGTCACTGCTGCCCACATATGTTGTTTTTCCAGTTTATTTGCCTTTCTTTATGAAAGCAGGGATTTCCAAAATAAATCTCTAAGTGTATTTGCTTCTCTGGAAAATAAAATCTTCCCTCTCTTAAATGGAGTCTCTTTCTGACTCCCTTGTGAAAATATTCTGTGGGTCTCAGATCAACTCAGTATGAAAAAAATTAGCCCTCACCCTTTCTAGTCCAATTTGTCAGACCAAATATTTTTCTGCTGTAATGAAAGCTAATACAAGACTAAAATCCACATTTAATCAGCTAATATAAGACTGAAACCTGATATTAAATAAACTATATGGAAAGAAAAATCTACAAAGATATTGACACCAAAGTCTGGTGTGATAGATAAGTACTGTAGACTAGTCTACTTGAACTGTGCCAAACTGATTTTTTAATCCAATATTAGATTCTAGAGAAGCATTTTTTTCCCTACAGTTTCTCCCTTTATCACCAAATATTTATTTCTCATTCCAATCCTATTTAGTGGACAGAAAAATACCTCCAGGTATGCAGAAGCTATGTATTAATGAATCACCCACTTCTCTGCACAGGGAAAAAAAGGCACTGAAGTACAGAGTTCACAAAGCTGTAGAACTGCCTAAATGGGATGTTTAATGAATGCCATGGATATGGGTGTTTCCTATGCCTTATTTGTAAGAGGTATCTGAGAAAAAATGGCTGTTTGCCTCTGCTTCTGATTCACAAACACAACTATAGTTAATAATTTTCCAAATTTGCACACCTTGGCTAAGACTACTTTTCATAAAGGAAAAAAAAAAAAAAAAAAAAGAAAATTCACTTGTCAACTCAATAGCAAAATGGTTAGGAAATGCAACAAAAATACTTAAGACATAATCCTTGCTCTTTCAGAGTCTTGGACCTGTTTCTGGGGTTGGATTATATACAAGTGCACCCATGCCATGTGTATCACACTAAAATTTACAGGTAATCAGCAAATACCCCAAACTTCTCTGTTTTAGGGAGAGACAAACTGTCACTCTGACTTAGTGAACATGTACTTATGAAATACAAGTATAAAAGATTAAGACTTACACTTCAACTGTACCTGCATTAAGGGTTCAAGGACTCCCACAGGATGAAGATAGCATGGGTTTCAGGTCTGTTGTGCTAGATGAGGCCGTGTGCTGGTATCCCATAGTCTGGCTATCGGATATTCTCTGAATCGCTGTCTTTATTCCTCTCTTTTGTGAGGTGTGATTGAGTACTTATTTTCTCAGAGGATTCACTAGATCGGTATGAACTTTGAGATAGGCTGAAGAAATTGATTCAAACATAGGATTATTTATGAAGAGATTCCTTGCCACTGCCAAGCCTGATGTGTTTCTTTTAACAAGTGTGCAGTCATAGGTGGATTTTAATAGCATAGATTTAGATATTTTTTTTGCCTTTCTGGTACACAACTGAATTGGATTCAGTGACTAATTTAGTTACCCACCAAGGTCCTTTCCTAAGCACATCCCAGTTACTTTTTTCACATTTAATTTACCCCACAG
Source organism: Anser brachyrhynchus (assembly GCF_964034855.1). Taxonomy (NCBI): domain Eukaryota; kingdom Metazoa; phylum Chordata; class Aves; order Anseriformes; family Anatidae; genus Anser; species Anser brachyrhynchus. The sequence continues at coordinate 28,400,161 of NC_137698.1, forward strand.
CTGACAATGGACTAAAAATCTAGAAAACCCCTTACTCATTTTGACTGTGAAAAAAAAGTAGGTGCATTGAGGTGCATAAACTTGACCAAACCTTTTATGACATGCTGCTTTAGTAATTCCACCTTAATCACGATCTGTCCTATTCCTCATGAAAATGATATGACAATCATTAGCTGTTGGCACGCAATCAGTTTTGCAGTCTATGGAACTGTATTAGCAGAGAAGTGATGGTGATTTTATTTTTGCTTTTTGCTCTCCCCAAATATTCTTCCAGATTTGCCTCCAGCATTCTTGCTTCTCAGAATACAACATTTGAAAATACAGTTTTGAGATTTTTCTCTCTCTTTTGTGCCCCAAAGATCCATATGTTTATAACACTTTTGATTTCTTTTTCTCTACCTTTGTGAGATGAAAGATTGGCTTTCTTGAGGTTTCTGTGAGTCTAATCCTTGAATCTTGAAGGTCAATTCTTCTGTCCAGTTTAAGACTACAAAACAGACAGTTCCATTGATAAATACTTTGTAGATAAAATGGTAAGCCTTATAGGTTGGAATAGATGGGAACAGAGCATTATACTTTTGACTAAAGAGAAGAAAACGAAAGCAGTTTGGTGTTAACTTTTTGACAATTACTCTTTCCTGCCTGGTAAGTGTTACATTCTCTACACTAGAAACAAGATAGCATGATAGGAAGGATGTGATTTTACTGGTAACAATAAAGATCATAATAAAATAGGAAAAATTCTAAATAGCTATTTCCATATTTAAAAAGAATCATATACCCAACATATAATTACAGAAACACTTGGAAAAATAAAGCCAGTTAATTAATATAGAAATATTGTAATCTGCCATGTAAATACTTTTCAAAATAATCCCACTTGTGAACCAACTTCTTTACAGTCAATGAGTTTGTCTACTGGAATATAATAACGATTCTAGCTGAAGCAGCTTACTTATTATGAGGTATTGCTGCATTCTGAATACCAAGTATAATAAAAGAAGATTTAGCCTTGGGCTGTTACTGCACAGTCATCGTAATTTTGTCACAGTATACACATACATTAAATTTGTTAAAGTCTTCAACACCTAAAAAAAGAAAAAAAAAAGAAAAAAGGAAGAACAAAACTATGAGAGGAATATGAAGAATCATAGAAAATGATGTTTGTTTTCCCAAATGTTGATCTGCAAATTGTTCCAAAACAATGCATTTGTTTCATTTTTTATTTTACTTTTTTTCCTTTTGAGGTGTAGATGTAGTCTAAGCATTATATATCCTTTAAGTTAAAGTTAATATTTGAAGTTAGATTTTGAACTGAAAAGTGACGTGGAGTTAAGAGAAAATTATACCATTTGCTTCATAGTGTTTAGAGGACAGAAGTGGTAAGATAATCAAAGACAGAAAAAAAGATCTTTCTTTTTTACAAACAAGGATTGACCTTTCTGTATATCAGATGACAATAACCAGGCTTTGCAATAAGCCCATAAGAATGAAAACAACTTAAACTCACCCTTGTCAAGACTAAGATAAACTTTTAAAGAAAGAAAAAAGAAAATAAATAAAATAAAACCAGAGTTGAATTTCAGCATGTGTATCAGTAACATCAAAATCATTACTGACCTTTTTGATGGTTAGAAATTCAGAATGTTACTGCAAATTTCAGTCTTAAAACAGCCTTTATAGGAGTACTCCAATTTATTTCACAGATACTAGTCCCAAGTCATGTCTTCGGAATTCTAATGCGGCTCAGGAAACAGGATCTGTAACAGTAATATGATTTTATTAAATTAGGCTACATTTGGGTTGATAAACCTAAGTTAATAATTTGTCTGTAACCAGCCTGAGCTCTATATGGAAGCATTGCATTTTTCAGCTGTTCCCTTTAGTTTTCTGGGAGGCCTCTCCATGACCCACTGCTGCTTTGTCAGGACAGAGCTCCCCAGAATACTGAAAACAATCCCAATAAGAATTTCCTTTTTCTACTACATAATTTTCTTAGAAATAAAAAACTATGTTTTATTCTCCTGGCCTGAACCCCATGGGCCATACCCCTACAACAGAGCCCAGTTCATAAAGCTCAAGTCCTAAGTTTTAGTGCCAAATCAAAGACAAGTTTATTCTTTCATATCCTTTAAAGTTCTGTTTTCCCTGAGTTTTACTCCCCATACAGCTCAGCACTTGATATAAAAATAAAAACAGTGTTTAAGACATCCCATTTTAAAGAGCACAGAGGTGGTATACTGGCATCTAGATAAAGTTACAGATCTCAAGGACATTTTCAAGTTGCCTGAATCAAATGAACACCCAGTAGAAGGTGATAATAGAATAATCATAACAGGACCTGGACCTTCCTAAGGCTTGCAGCTTGCTTGACTTTCTTTCCTTTTTTTTTTTTTTTTTTTTGAAAACTTCAAGTATTTCCTTACCCTTGTATTCTTTCTCTTAGAATTTTCCTTAAGAAATTAAACACATGATTTAAGTCAAAAAATATGAGCAATTTCCAATTTTTTCATGTCTTGTTGGTAAAATGAGTACTGCAAAAAAATGATTGCATTTTCAAATGACAATATGTGGACTTCAAGATATTTATAATTAACTCCTATAGAACTCTATAAAAGTACAGAACAAAGTAATATAACTTGTGTATCTAACAGGGATAGTCAGAAAACGATTGCTTTTTTCTAAAACGCTTTTTTCTCTGCCAGAGAAAAATACAAAATAGCAAAATACAAACAAATAATAAACAAATATAAATAGTGAAACAGTACAATAGCAAAACACATATCTCCAGAAAACTTTTTCTTGGGGAGACTGAGCTGAAGCATATTGTTTCACAAAATACTTTTGCAAGGGGCACTTTATGCAGACAGGTGAACTACTTTGCCAGTGAACCCTTCAGTCCTGCTGATTTCCTACCTGTTTCCCAAACCAGCTAACAGAATGTGCAGTTCACTGTTTTTGCACATAGCACATGACTTCATAAACTTCAGGAAACCCTTTGCCTTATTCATGGATCCACTTTGACAGAGAAGCAGCAGTGTTTGTGCTAGAACAGGTAAATCCTATCTAGGATTATCTAAGTAGGGAACCACAATGTGAAGGCACAACTGGAGCCAATCTTTGCTTTATTCTATACAAATAAATAAATAAATAAATAAATAAAATAAAGTAAAGCAAATATGGTACAAATAAAAGCCAACTCATGTCTTGGCAGACTGAACTGCAGCAGACTAGTTCCCTGACTTTTGGAGCAGTAAGATGCTGGCTAGATGTTTCTTATGGGGAACCCATACCAAGTATCCAGATCTACCCAGGAACCCATCAGGATGCCATAAACCAGCCCCACAGAAACTGGGCATTTGCTGAGCTTGTCAGCAATAGGAGGTTTCTGCAGCCTGACAGATGTAACATCAGTGCCCACCATGGTTGAGCACTTCCCACAGTTAGTATGGAGGTTGTACGGACACTTTGCGTTATTGCCATCATCTGGCTGACCCCATGTGCTCACACTGCTGTCTGGCCCCTTTCTGCTTTCCTTAACATGTAGCACCAAAGTAACAAGGTGACCCAATTCCACATGCTCCCAGACGGACTGTCTTGTCTGAGAGTCAGCATTGTGTGGTGCCAGCACCTGGGAGCACAATTCAAAAACACCTTTCAAAACTGCTGCCCCAAGATGCCATAGCAATTTTTCAGGATAGACAGCAAGGTATCCTCATAACCCTTTCCTCTATTTCAGCCCTCTGGTACCTACCAATTCCTCTATTGCTCTTTGGGGTACCTTCACTTAATCTACTTTTTGGCTAATCTAGCAGAGAAGAAGAAAAATACCATTGAAAAACAGGACCCAACAGGTGGGTTTCTATTTAAAATAAAAAACAACACCTATATTGATACTTATGGAGAGTGAATTATATCTTAAACTATTACCCTGAGATTCAATGGCAGCAAAATCAAATTAAGAAACACTAGAAGATTATTTTTCTAGCCCATTAATAACCACTTCTATTTTTCCTTTGTAACTCTGTGCTGTCCTTTCCTTCTCTACCACTTGGCCTTCCAGATACAACAGATGTTATATTTTGAAAATGAAAATTTTACAATTTTGTGGAGAAAAAAACTTTTTCAGCAGTAACATCAGTTTCTTGTTCTCCACATTTAGCATTAGCAGAACCATTTATTGGCATGTTTGGATAAATTCCTTTTTTTTTTTTTTTTAATATTAAGATAAATAACATTCATCTGTTCTTAATAATGACGGTGTTATCAGATATTCTTTTTCTGATAAAAGACCTAGGAGGATAAATGAAGGCTTAGAAATATTAAAATGAAGACTTAGAAATAATAGGCTTGATACATGATTTTGCCTGAAGTGTTTGTTGTTAGTATGTAGCTATAATTTTATAAAGGAAAAAGAATAACCTTCTGGAATTCAGATAGGACTCACCATGGTTGATCAAGCATAGACTTGAGTGGTTAAAAATATAAGAACTGATGTTTTTCCAGTGATATTTTTTTCTGTGTCCTCACAACTGGTTGTCTTTTTTTGTTGTTTGTTGCTGTGGGTTTTGTTTGTTTTTGTTTTGTGTGTGCATGTGTTTTGTTGTTGTTTTTGTTTGTTTGTTTTCTAGACCATGAAGTAAAAAACCCATAGTTTGACTGTGTTGGAAAGAAAGAGAAGAGAAAATGGGCTAATTAGGCAAAGAAAGATACATTTTTTTCTGCACCAGTCAGAAAGTAGTCTGTTTGATATTGCAAACAGGTCAGGAGAAATTATTAGCAAAGTCTTTTGTATAAAGTAGGTAGCCCTTGACTAGCTACTGATTCCCAGCAGCAACTCCACAACTGCTTCCTGTTATCAGAAAGCAAAGAAGATGAGTCATCACCTAACTTGTGGTCAGCAGGGTCTCACAGGTTGAGATTTATGCAAGACTTGTAAGGGAACGGTACCTTCTGCCAAATATTCATCACAAATGCGTGTATTTAAAGTTGAGGGTTTAGCTGCTGGTTTTCTTCTCTTTGAAGAAACCAATAAGCAATGTAGAAGTTATCTTGATTACGGGATAAAGTACAAGAACCTCTAAAAACATGGAGGACATAAAGGAAGTAACAAAATGTAAGATTTTTCACATGGAAGTGTATGGAAATTTTTAAGTTTATCTCACCTCTTAGATAAATTTCCAGGTTATTTTATTAAATGCATTAAAATGATGTTTTTGTTCACTACCTGTCTACTCAGTTGTTTATTGGACTCATTACAGTTAAGAGAAACTTTACAATAGCTTTGCAAAAGGAAAGCAAGTGACATATTTTATTACTAAGATGGTCTTCCAGAAGAACAGCATGGGAGGAAGAATAAAAGTATCTAGTGGGCAAGTAAAATTAGAAATATATTAGTAAGCTAACAATTCAATGAATATTGGGAAGGCTGATATTGAAAAGCAAGGAGAAAAGATAGCTTTTGGTGTAGCAAAGAGAATTCAAAGGAAAGGAATAACAAGATCAGAGAAAGGAGCAATAAATTCTTTTGACAACTTCAAAGCCAGCAGAGTTACAGGGAGGAGGCATATGCAGGAGTTTTCGTTTTGCTGCACTGTATTAATTTTCACAGTCTTTTTCAGTTATGCCCTACTTAATTTCAATCTGTAAATGTATTACCAGCATGGAGATCCCAATTATTGTGGGAATTGCAAAGACCACGTTTATTATAGGAACTTGTTAAAATTTCTTTTCTAAACACATTATCTACAATGTTATTTAGTTCCCAAGCAGAGAAGAACCCCAAGGTTGAAAATGGTGCAGATCATAGCGTTTGCAGAATTCAGATCATTTACATGCACATTTGTTATCATATTTATATTGAACATCAATTCACTTTACCACATTGGAGACAGAAAATACATTCTTTGAAGGTGTGGTGTTCTGTCAGTGAAAGAGATTACAGGTGTATGCTTTTTTTTCCTCTTTCTTTAGGGTGGAAGAAGGGGCTTGGAAAAGACAATGACCATGCTTGCCTTTCCCCCACTCTTTTGCACAAAAATTGGAGAAAACCCCCCAAAAAAAAGATGTTCATACAGTGCCCTGGTTTCTGTGCAGATTCTCATGGTTTAAACAACGGATGTTAAGTGGAGGCTTTCCTGGCAAGTACAGGAAGAGAGAACGCATTCTACATTATTTAAATGCTGCTGAATAAGGAATGTATGATTTATGCTGAAATAGATAAAATGATACGGGTCAGACTCCCTTGTGTGACTCTCCATAACTGCACAGGAACCTTTTCTTCACTACTTGATGCCTCAGATGTATCTGTGCTGCTGTCCAACTGTCTGGTGGAAAGAGCCCAGGGGACAGAACTGAGGGAAGAGATCTGTGACTCTACTTTTGCAAATCAAATGGCTGTAGAGAGGTCTCTAAGAGAGGTAATGAAACTGAGCAGCTTGCTGACTGGCAAAATGGATAATGAAGAGATGATAAAAAAGGTAGAAAATCAGAAATGAATCATCCTTTTTCTTAATGAGTTATATATACAATTATACGTATTCATATGCGCGTAGATACATACGTATATTGTATACAATTATCTGGGCAGTTGATTAGAATAAGATAGAATGAGTAGTGAGATTTTAAGGGAGAATTCCACTGTTAAATTAATGGGAGACATAAATTTAGATAACAGAAAAACCTATTGGAATAAGTTTCATTATTATTATATTTTTTAAAAAGTTAAGCAAAAAAAAAAAAAACAAAACCCTGAGCATTCGGTGTACCAGGAGCTCATGCAGTGATTACAGAACAAGAACCTTACAATAGTGCTTATGATTATGTTTACCTGCAGATGGTGACTAATTTAACTCATGACAGGTGCTTCAAACAGAGTTTGGCATTGGGTAAGCATGTGAAGTCAGCCTGAAAGTAACAGACTGACTCCAGTGGACTATGAAAGCATGTGCATCCTTGTTTGACAAGATACAGAGAGCACTGTCTAATTTTTTTCCTTTACTGTGTTAGAAATTTACACTTTGGCAAGCATTCATGTGTAAGTCATACCATCTGATAAACACAGCTACAGAATATTAGGCTTGAACTACTGTTCTGAAGTTGACACAATGAATTAATAGAATTTTTGACAATGATTTTTGTATCATGGTAAGACTAAAATGACTTTCATCTATTTCTCAGTGAGAAACAGCAAAAGTAATTTTATTTCTGTTCTGTTTTTCAGTACTGAATCAATTAGCCTGTACTGTCTGGCTGTTCTATTCAAGTGAAGAAACCAAAGAAAAGCGGTAGAGTTACAGCACATCTGTTTGTTTTCTTGTAGACAACATTTATATGAGTCAGTGTAGACTGCAGAGGAACGGGAAGTGAAAAATTTCAGGAATCATTTTGTCAGCCCTTGTTCCATCTTTATAACTGTGACATCTTTGGTGTTTGTCTGACAACATGACTGCCTTTACAGCAAATTAAGGACAAACCTAAAATATTTTCTTAAGAATGTGAGTCAGTTCTCAGGGACTTCTCTAGCAGGAAATGCACGTGAAAACTAAAAAGTGATTTCCAGTACTATTATTAGTAGCAGATTTCATCTTTTAGTGGTGGGTGTCATGTGGTCTTTGCTTAACCTTATAAATATACGTGAGTTTTTTTTTGGCATAGTAAAACTGGAAAATGAAGTTTTATCTTTTTTATCTGAAAAAAAAAAAGTATTATTTGACAAATTTTATCCAGGTTGGTTTGTTAATTTGCTCCACTATACTACAGAGCTGACAGACCATGCACTGTTAGTCTTGTACACCTTGCTGAATGTACTTCTCATCTTCGTCTGCAACTGTAACTTCCTTTCCTTTTCTCTGTGCTTATTTAAAGCTGTTACTACTACATACTATGTAGGTGAGGAGGAACATTTAAAACACATAGCATAAACTTTCCGAAGGACCCTTACAAGACACACCATGAATCTAATGTCCTTGGAAACGACATATTTCTTATTTATTTTACCTGGTTAATGCTTTGAAGCGATAACTTCAGTAAAGTGAGCTACATCTCAGCTGTGTTCATAAGATTTTTGTGATTACAATATCATTGCTTCTTCTGCCAATAGGTGCCATGTTTGGCAGTCTCACTTGAAAACCTCACAGCTCAGTCAGCATTGGAACTGGTCTATCCAGTGCAACACAGGAAAAAAAAAATGTTGTATTGTCTGTCTATTTTCTGTTAAAAATGGAGAAATTCAGTTTTCAGCATTAACTGCAATGACAGTCTATTACTAGAACACACTTTTTAACTCGGAAAAAAATAACCATATGGAAGTGCACTAAGTAAATGAAGAATCTAGAGACTTCATTGGAAGCTTAGCCCAGCATCATAAATTCAAAAGGAGAAGCTTTTGTTTGTTTTATTTTTTTATTTTTTTTTTTAATTTCATCAAAAATCAGTTCATAGTGACCAAGTAATGAACAGAGTCAGGTACGTCACTGAAAGGTGCAAATATCCGGCCACATTGATAAACCATGCAAGGTGATCAGCTGCTACTTAACCTCAAGTACTTAAAGTTTGATCAAAACCCTTTAGTAAGAAAGGGAGCATTAAAATATACTTCCCTGCTGGAGATGTGTGCTGATTCATGACAAATTCTCTTTTTTTTTTTTTGTGTCTGTTTATATTGTATATAATTATATTCTCTTTAACGAAGGGACACATTAATAACTATGCTTACTGTTAGAAAATTCTTGAAAATTCTTTTGTCAGTAGACAAATATTTACTCTCTGAAATTGTATCTCTTTTCATTAAAATTGGCTATAGATTATGTTAAATATATGGGTAATAAAATGATATGTATCATGTTGTAAACATACAATTAAATATGTAGGTGAAGAGAAGAAAACATTTTCCAAGAGGAAAATCAATAGTTTTAACATCCTAGAAAACTCTTAGATCAATTCCCATTTTAAAAATACCACATTAAAATAAGCATGTTATATATTCTGTGAATAGTTTTATACCCTGAGTTACACAACAGCAGGAAATATATCATACTCCTTCTCTAAATCATGCTTTGTTGGAGGATTGCATGCCTTTTCTCACCCCCCATGTAGGAACCCTACAAAATATTGTGTCTTAATCCAAGGACTTACTCTGTGTGAATATCCCTCTCTCAGCTCCCGCCTGTTAGATTTCTCAGTGTTGTCCCCTGCAGGATCCAGAGCACTGTTTTAGGGGAAACTGCCTTCCATTCTCTATACAGACATATGTTTTCTATAAATTTCATGTAGTATGTAATGCTCGTCACTTTTACATACTTCTATCTGATAATTATACCTGACAAAAAGGTGAGAGGTGTTAGGTATTACAAGAAATTTATCAGAAGTGTCTATTCTAAATAGTCCCCTCCAAGCAAGCACAAGACAACACTCCACTGCCAGCCTCTCAATACTGTTAGTGACAATAGTAACATCTGCTGCTCCTATGCTCTTCTCAGTCCATCTATAATTTATCAGCATGAAACCCTAAAGCCATGCACGTTCCTCATGGAGTCTCTAGCAACAGGAAAATCTGAGATGTAGACATGATTCTCATGAGGTATGTTGCCATGTATTTTTCTTTAACGAATTGCAGGTTTTTTTGTCTTAGTAGAAATAACTGAGCTTCAGGTAATGTCCTTGCTGAGCATACCTGCATAAAATTCTAAGTATATATCTGTAAAAATCTTGTTTTCTAGGGCTTCAAAACTGTCTCACATTTAAGTGAGTCTAGAGAATCTCTTGGGCTTACAGAGCACAATGTGTAAACAAGCTGCAGAAAGTTATAAGGAAAGTATACTGAAACAGATTAAAAAATATGTACTCCTGAAAGTGTCTGAAGTTCCTTGTATAATGTAGACATTTCCACAAGATGAAGGTTAGCCCTGTTTAAGAAACTCAACAACAAAAAAGAAAAACGTAAAGAATTTACTCTGAACTAGGTCATCTGGATTCCTGTTCAAGATAGTACACTTTTTAAGTCATATGTTTATTTCCAACTATGAATCTCTTGATACATTGTAAAATGACTTTGGAAAAGCAAGGGGGAACACAGAAGGAAATTTGACTTTTAACTAATTAAGTTTTATAATATCCCCATGAAACATTTCTTATTAATTACTGGGGAATTGCAAGCATACTTCTCATCTTAATGTTAACTGGAGCAGTAGAAGCTCACAACCCTGAAAATAAGATCATTTCTTTTAGTGCCTAAAGTGGATGTGAGAATTTTGGCCTTAGCATCTAAGTAATGTATTGATTTACCGGCAGAAATGAAACAAACCTCAAAACATCAAGCTCATTCTCATCTCTGTATTTTAACTTGAAAAATTACCTTTTCTTTATACCTCACCTTTGCATTTCAGGATTGTTTCAATATATTTGCTGAAAATATATGATGCACTGTGCAAATAAATATGACCTATTTCAAGAGCCCTGGGAGGTATGTTAGGAACTGAATTGTCCTAAACATCATAATGGTTTTAGAAAATTTTCCTGTCATTGTTGCAAACTGACAGACTCTGCTTCCGGGAGGAAGGTGGAAGCCAAAGCAATGTCTGCCAGCTGGTTCACAAAGATAACACAGTGTCAGCACACTAGGGAGCCAAAGGGCCAGATGGTGAGAAAGACCAGACCTTTGAATAGATTCCCATTCTCATCGCTGCAATCACCTACAGCTGTAGTTAGGTTAAGGCAGCTCATTTCTCTCTCTCTTTCCAAGTGCAATTGGTTGGCCTGTAACTACTACTTGAAAGTAAAAACAAATGATGGACTACTAAAATTTATGAAGTGAAATCTGTATTTCCCCTTAACGTTGCTAGGTCCAGCAGCCTTATGTATTGATCCCACTCAACCAATATTTCAGTTTGTTGTTTATACCTCTATTCTGTTTTCTCTATTTCCTTTCCAATGCAGCTGTATGCAACCCTACTTCTGATGAGCTTAGTACCCACCTGCTTCTCATTGTAGTTGACAATAAAACCTTGCTCTGGATGAGAGGGTAAGTAATAATGTAATTACAGTCTTTCCTGTAAATTGTGAAACTTAGTGCCGCCCTGTCCCTACCCCACCCCCCTGCCAATGGTCTGCGTACTCACCATAACAGCAAATATGAATGACATCATAAGCCAGTTCCACCAAGAGCAGAACTTCTAATTACAACCTACATAAATGGAAAAGCTAAATCTTTTCTCCATACTAACGTCTTTCTCCCACTAGCTGAGAACAATCCCCAGGAAATATTTTCACATTAAAACATCTTGTATTTGTTCTCTCCTTGTTAAGTCCCTATAAATGCATTATCTCTTGCTTAAGTATTATTATAACGTCCTTCTTTTGAGGAGTGCTGGAGTGCACAGCAGCCTGGAGGATTATATGAACCTATTGCAGCAAGACCAGGAGGTACCTCCCTTGAACCAGACTCAGACACTTTCTGTCACAGGCAACCTCATCACATGTTGCCTTTTAAAGTAAACTTGTTTAACTCCTCCTTAACAACAAACAGCATTTTTGGCCTTCACTTTTCTTATTTGGAGCTATATCCTCTCTCTCTGACAGTTGGTTTATTCACATGTATGTTATGCTTATTTGGTTTGACACAGTCTTTTTTCCTTACCTTATATAATTCTTTCCCCTCCATGGTGCTTATCCACTTGCAGTAGTTACAGGAAGCAATGATACCTCCCTTCAGAATTCTCCCAGAGTTGGCACTCTACAGCTTTGAATTTAATCTATAATCCAGGGTTTATTTTTTTCTTTCCTGTTAAGGAATGAATAGTATTGGGAAATTATTAACTCTGTATCGAATAAAAGTAATAATCCCCAATCTTCAATGGAGATACTTCACATGATATATCTTGGGGTAACATTTGTGGTTTTTTTTTCAGGCTAAATCAAATTGCTGACTCAGTTACAAGAGGAAAGTCAGGCTTCCTCTTTCCCTGTTAATGCAGTATATCCTCTAAAACACATCCTCATACTTTATCTTACATGAACACAGTTTTCCAAATGGAGCTATATCAAATATTGTACTCTTTCAAAAGCTTCATATCATATTCATGGTTGAAAAAAAAAATATAAGAAAGCTATTAGATTGTTCTCATATAATCTTTCTTTGGTACACTGGCCCTGCTACTGCTCACAACATTTCCAACTTGCTTTATCTCGCACTGGCAAAGTAATCAGAAACCAACTACTTTAATTCTTAGTCTTTTAGTCTATCCATTAAATTGCATTCCACAGGCTGGGCTTCTGTACACATAAGGAACTGGCTGAAAATTTGTCTCATGCTTTGGTAAAACAGAATAATCTCTCTCAGATCTCTTTTGTTTTCAGATATTTCTTAATTCCAAAATGACAACAAAAAGGTTAAAAGAAACTCCAGAGCTTTGCTGCTTGTTTTCCATACTTAGGATGTGACATTTCTCCTTCCAATATTATGTACTCTAGTTTTTATCCATTGCACACAGGTGTTCCATCATGTTTAGCATAAATTAAATCAGGTTTACTCAAGAGAAATGCAAAAGAGCTAACACTAAAGTGCTGTTTTATATTCAGAGAAGAATGAAGCCATTAAAATAAAATAAAAAAAAAAAGTTCCTAGGATTATATTCAAACCCTTTATATTCACCTGTTTCCAAAAGAGGAAGTCCAGCGAAACACAGTTTCCAGTTCCTCTTAAACATAGTAATCAATTTCAAAAGGTTGAATAATGAGCCCCCTGAGTTACAGAAAAGCAATGATCTTAAAACAAAAGGATTTTTACATGCTGATGCAAGAGCTTTGGGGAGAGCATAAGGGTGAAACAAAGGTTAGGAAAATGTAGACTCTGCAGCACCAAGACTATTCAGGGTTCTTTGCCTACTCACTGCCAATGTAACAAAAATGTAACTTAAAACTTTCTAAATGTAGTATTTCTGTTTAAATATTAACAGCAAAAGAGTGTAATTCTTTTCTGAGCTTTCAGAGTTAGAGGCATAGCTTTAGTTCACAAATTCACTGGTCTAAAAAATATCACTTCTTCATGACAATAAGCATGGAATTTGTTAATCTAATTGCAATACAGCATTCCAAAAAATTCCAATTCCATGTAGCAGAAAACTTACAACAATGGAAAAAAATAGAATTTTTGTGTGCCACTCCACATCTGAAAAGTCTGTCTTTATAAAAGAAAACAGACCTAAGCACAAACCACTAAGGTACTAAACAAAATGAGAGACAACCTTCCAGGTGGCATGACTCTGTAAGCATGAACTGAAATTGCTCCAGCAAAAAGCAGAGCTGCCTTAGCAGAGTAATACAGGAGAATCCCGTGCGTAACAAAGTCCACAAATCCACACTTCTCAGGCAATCACCATGTTTTTCTTACACATCCAGACCTACCCTACACAAAATTTTGCACAGCCCCTAGTAAATCTTTAGCTCTGATAACAAGGGTGGTTTCTTTGGTGGTACTCATTTGCTATTTGGACATGTTAGCTCTGAGTAGGTGGTGACAGAACCATAATCTTGCAGGCTTCCTCCCCCTCAAGGTCAGCACCATCATTTCCCTCCAAAATTCAAAGTCTCTAAGAGTTAGAGGGAAAATAAAAAAGAAAATAAAGAAATATTTTCTTTTCCTCTATTATTTCTTTACTCCTACCTCCCCAGTTGTGCTTGAAACTGAAATGAATGATTTGAATCCCTAAAATACAAAAAATACAAATCCTAGAAAATTTATCTATATAAATTTTATATAGATAGAGAAAAACTACGTATAGCCAGCTATTGGTTCAATTCTGATAAATAAATTAATTTTCTCAGTGGGTGTGGTGGTTTTACCTAGCTGGGCAGCTGAACTCCACCACAACTACTCTCTCTCTCCTCCTCCTCAAAGGAAAAAGAGGAGAAAATACAATGAAAAGGGCTCAAAGGTTGAGATCAGGACAAGGAGATCATTCACTGATTATTGTCACAGGCAAAATAGAATCCGCATAGGGAGATTCATGTAATTTGTTGCCTATCGCTAGGAGACTAGAGAAGTGACAAACTTAGAACAAACTAATAACAAGCTAAAAGCAAACTAAAAACACCTTCCGCCCATCCACCCTCTTCCACCTCCTCCCCTTGAGCAGCAGAGGAGAACGTGGGCTGTGGTCAGTCCCTAACGCTTCATTTCCACCGCTCCTTCACAGTCACTTCTTCGCCCCTGCTCTACGTGGGGTCCTTCCCACAGGATGCTGTCGTTCCTGAACTGATCCGGCATGGGCTGCCCACAGGCAGCAGCTCTTCAAGAACTGCTCCCACATGGGTCCGTAGCATGGGGTCCATCTGTCAGGGGCAAACTGCTCCAACATGGGTTCCCCATGGATAGCAGATTCCCCCAAATCACCTGCTCCTGTGTGCACTCCTCTCCATGGGCTGCAGCGTGGAGATCTGCTACATGTGGGACCCATGGGCTGCAGGGGGACAGCCTGCTCCACCAGGGGCCCTTCCACAGGCTGCAGGGGAACTTGCGCTGCTTGCCTGGAGCACCTCCTGTCCTCACCTTGGGGCCTGCAGGGCTGGTTCTCACCCCTCTCTCCCAGTCACAGTTGCAGAGCATTTTGTTGTTGCTGTTTGGTTGGTTGGTTTTGTTTGTTTGTTTTCCCTTTCTTCACTCTGCTCTCCCAGAGACTCAACCAGCATTTCTCACTGGCTCAGCTCTGGCCAGCGGTGGGTCCCCTTTAGAGCCAGTTGGAACTGGCTCTGATCTGACATGGGGCAGCTGCTGGACTTTTCTCAGAGGCCACCCCTGCAGCTCCCTCTGCTAACAAACTCTTGCTACATAAAGCTGATAGAGTGAGAGGAGAGAAAATTGGCACTGAAAAGTACAGAAATTATGACTCTTGTGAAGAGGAAGGAACTGAAAGCACTTATCTCACATTGGTTTGGGTTTATTCCATATCTCAGTGTTTCTTAAAAATGAAACTGGGCTGTGGGTATTTAGCAGTATTCATGAGCTTATTTCTTTTAGAAAATTTGCTATCAACTTGTATGCGTATGGAGTTGGTGGGAGGGAGGCTGGGAAATCAGCTGAACTTTTCAAAGTAATTAGTTATGCATCAGATAAGTTGTTTGCTACAGCTGCATAACTGATTTTTTTTTTTTTTTGATTTGGGATTCAAATTAACTCATAAATATTGAAATTATAAGCTTAAGGAAATGGTACTATTTGATGCATGGCCTATTTCTAAGAATTAGTCTAACAGAGAAATCATGGCTAAAGCATTACCATTTTAGTACGGCTGTACTGCTATTCTAATAACACTTTACTGACCCTCTTAATAAAAGGCCCATGTAGTGATTATGGTGCTTCTGTGCATTATTGCCTTCAACCTCCTGCTATACTATTCCCAGCAGCTCATTATGTTGGATTTTCATTCAGAAGTGTTTTCCTCACTGTTAACTATCGCAGTGCTAAAGCACCTCACATCAGTCTACTTCACAGACTGCTTATACAGAATCTATAGTACTGTTTTCCAGTATTTTAGTTCTTTTACCATACTGGATATGAAACTGTCAAGTGTCCTCATACCCTTACTACTTCCTAGCAAAAACCCTATTAACCAGTAATATCAGTGTGAAATGCTCAATGTGAAAATTCAGACATAAACATTCTAACCTCTTTTTTTTCTAACAGGCAAACATTCTTCCTACTTCTGCTGGGCCCCTTTGCTGACCAGGTTCACATTTTATGGCATTCATAAAAGCACAGAGGCTTTCTTTGAGTGTATAATTCCATACCTTCTATGTAGAGAGTCTTATTTGATGTGAATGGTTTACATGCTTTTAAACTACCAAGCTATCTCATAGCTGGTGTTCATGTTAACATTACTTGTTAGTAAAGTCCTTCACCAAAATTTATCTGAGACCCTAGTATTCTACAGCTGTGATCTATCGCATGTGTTAAATTGGCATGTGAGTGAGGTTACGATATGGAAGTTGCTCTGCTTTTCAATGACTTGCTTTTAACAGCCCTTTATTTCTAACTCCTGCCATTTCTGATCACTTCTGTCCCTTGAGCGTGAGAATGAAGGACTCTGGTAAGGTTTTTCCAAGATCTTTCTAGCACTGCTTCTGTTAGCTCTTTTCATTTCTGGTTGGTTTGCTTGAGCTACTGAGATTATAACCCACAGTGTGCAGTCTAACTGCCAATGTCTCCTCCTAATGGACAAAGTTGATGAGCTTTCAAGGTTTTAAAATTCTTACCATTGTCGAACATCCAATTCTCAGGTACATTCATTCTTGTCATTGATCTTTACATATTCTTTGCTCCATGTTGTCACCTTGCTTCAGTGAAGCCTGCTTATAGAGATGTGTCACAAATTACAACACTGTTGAGAGTGGAATCTGATTAAGTACATCACCATTTCTCCATCTGCTCTTTTTGTTCTGAGCTGACTGGTTTGTCTCCTTACATTAAAAGTTTGAATGCTTCTTTGACTCCCTCTTTTGATCATATCTGCTCCTTATCAAGTGTTTTATCCCACTACCATTGATAACTGGAATTGCACTGCAGCAGATAGGGGAACTTGTTAAAATAGACATTTTACAATGGTCCTGAAAAAATAACCTTCAGTATATTACCACCTGTAGTAAATATGACTGCTACAAGAATTGTGACTCACATAAACTTAATTCAGTGCATTCTTTCCTACCCTGAGAATATTAAACACCAACATCCTGTTAATCAACTGTTCAAAAAATTATTTTAATGACTTCTAAAACTGTCTCTGTGCTGGGAACTGTATCTCAGCTGTCATATGAGATCATAAAATGCAAATGCACTAAGGTAGGTCATCAAATGTGGGATTATTCTCTGAAGTATTTTGTTGAGTGTTTCTTGCAAGTCTAACAATTACCAGGAAAATTTGGGCAACCAAGAGTCTGCATATAACACTGAGGCACAGATAATCAGCAAAACACTCTAGCTTAAATTCTTCCCCATGTTGAATTCATTTCCACAGCCGCATATTTTCCTTGGTGATCTTACATCTAAATCTAAATTAGGCATAGCTCCAGACTGAGAATACTACAATGATTCAGTTCTGCTAGTTCTAGAAAGCTGCATCACACCAAAATCCAATGAGAAATGAATACACTTTACATTGATATAGACCATATGAAAAACATTATGGTCTTTAGCAATTAATTTCAGTTTTAACTGTGATGTTTTTTTCTCTAATAGCTTGTGATACATTTCTAAAAATTTGCATTAGATAAGCATAGAGGAGAGAATTTGCCAAGGCAAGCAAGAAAAAAGTGTGTGTTTGTGGTGGCTTTACTCGGGTGGGTGGCCGAGCTCCACCACAACCGCTCTCTCACTCCCCCTCCTCAAAGAGGAACGGGGAGAAAATACGATGAAAAGGGCTCAAGGGTTGAGATAAGAATGGGGAGATGGCGAAGTAATTATTGTGATGGCCAAAACAGGCTCAGCATAGGGAGATAGTAAGATTTATTGCCTATTACTAACAAGCTAGAGAAGCAAGAAACAAAGGAAAGAAACCAAAAGCAACTTCCCTCCCGTCCACCCTCTTCCACCTCCTCCCCCCCGAGCGGCGCAGGGTAATAGGGGTTATGGTCAGTCTATAGTGCTTCTTCTCCGCCACTCCTTCTCAGTCACTCTTGTCCCCTGTGCTGTGGGGTCCCTCCCACGGGATGCAGTCCTTGCTGAACTGATCCAGCGTGGGCTGCCCACAGGCAGCAGTTCTTCAAGAACTGCTGGGTCCGTACTATGGAGTCCGTACCACGGGGTCCATCCCTCAGGAGCAAACTGCTCCAACCTGGATCCCCCACAGGCAGCAGCTCCTGCCACGTCACCTGCTCCTGCGTGGTCTCCTCTCCACGGGCTACAGGTCCGGCCTGGAATCTGCTCCGGCAGGGGTCTTCCGCAGGCCGCAGTCTCCATCGGTGCAGGTCCACCTGCTCCACCGTGGTCTCCCCCATGGGCTGCGGGGTGGAACCCTGCTCCACCACGGTATTCCATGTGTTGCAGGGGGACAGCCTGCTTCACCATGGTCCTCACCACAGGCCGCAGGGGACTTCTGCTCCGGCGCCTGGAGCACCTCTCCTCCTCTTTCTTCACTGACCTTGGCACCTGCAAGGCTGTTCCTCACTCCTCTCACTCTCCCAGCTGCTGTGTGGTGCAGCGTTTTTTTTCCTGTCTTAAATATGCTCTCACAGAGGCACAAAACAACGTCACTTATTGGCTCGGCTCTGGTCAGCAGTGGGGCCCTTACCTAACATGGGGCATCTTCTAGATCCTTCTCACAGAAGCCACCCCTATGGCCCCCTGCTACCAAAACCTTGCCACGTAAACCCACTACAGTGTTTAAGAACTACCTTCAAGCTGCAGAGTGATATATTCAGACTTCATACTCTGAAAGTCTTAACATTTCAGAAATCAATGTATAGTCAGTCAAGCAAGCCACAAATAAAATGAACAACTTGTACATAGAGACTAGACACAGGGATACAAACAATTGAATGAAGACATAACTCTGCTGCAAAATGTAGTCTTCTTCCTGAATTCCTCAGTTCAGAACAAATTCTTACTTACTGACTGTAGTAAATACATTTCTGATGCTAAAAGATTTCCCAGAGATCTCGGGGACAAGAATATATTTTAATGTAAAATAATTCATATTTTCTGTGGGTCAAATATTGCAGAGAATTCTAAAGCAATCTTGGTTCAGGATTACCAAGGAGTACCAGCTAAAAACTATTAAGGTTGAGCAAAAAGAAAAGAGATCTCGAAATAAGAAGATGTGAACACAGATTGAGAGAAAGCAGACACACAGGCCCAATTTATATGTATACACATATGCAAAAAAAATTTGCAATACAAAAAGGAGGCAGGAGAAAAAAAATCATAGAATCATTGAATCATTCAGGTTGGAAAAGAACTGCAAGATCATCTAGTCCAACCTTTAACCTAGTACTGAAGTCCACCACTAAACCATGCTACTAAGTTTCAAATCTACACCTTTCTTGAAGACCCACAGGGATAGTGACTCAATCACTTCCCTGGATGGCCTATTCCAATGCCATACAACATTTTCAGTAAAGAAATTTCTCCTAATATCCTACCTAAACTTCCCCTGGTGCAACTTGAGGCTATTTGTCCTTGTCCTATCACTTGGTGAAATGTGTACCAGTATAAATGCACCTGTATAATAAATAAATAAGTAATAAAAAATAATTGTATTTGAAAACACAAGAATGAATATATTTAACAAACAATTTTTTAAACTTCAGCAGCTGAGGAACTAAACTGCAGACCAGTTCAAATCAGTCTTACCACTTAAAAAAAAAAAAAAAAAGTGATCTGGTTGCAATAAAATCTTCATGCTTATATCTTACCTTATGATTCACAGTTGTAAAGCTCGCGCCCTTGAAAACGATGTATTGTAGAGCTGGAATCATACAAGTTACCTTTTTGGAAGTGGGCGACATGAGATACTTCAAAGAAATAAGAGAGTGGAAATGTACTTCTCTGAAAGACAAGAGGAAAGTCTAAAAAGAAAATTTCTCCCTATAAATGAATCAGACTGGACCTATACAAGTTAGTTGGTTCAGAGTTTAAAGACCAAGTACACTAGACTTAATTTTTCTTTTATTTCAACAGCCTTTTTTCCTGTAACCACAAAAATATTCGACAAACTTAAATTAATGCAGTTTCTGTAATTTAGACAATTCTTAAGTGATTTCATGCAAACAGATAAAGGAGAAAGCACTATTTCCATTAGTAGCCATTGCAGAAATATGATAGATATTTAATATGCTCTCACCATCCTCAGGCAGAAGGATAAAATAATAAAATGGCTTCTGATAAAGCCTTTTGCCTGCCTGAAAAAGGTCTAATACTCAAGGAAGAGAAACAGGTTCCTGAAATGACCCTCGGAAGCTCTCCCAAATGTGTTACCATCCATTTTCAGATCTACTAGCAGAAAGTTGGTGAGTGGACTTTATTTTCCTGTCCGGAGTACCAGCTGATTCACATCTACCCTGATTAAGAGTAAGTCAAGGCTGGTCAAGCCTTGGAGTGTTCACTGCCTGTGGCAAAGCTGCCGGTGGCAGGAACACAGTACCATGACCTTTTCCTTTAGGACAACAAAGTGCCTCCAGTACATGAACTCCTCTATCTCATTTACTTAACATGTAAACTGTGATCGTACCAGCATGCCTTTAATAGACTTTATAAGGCTTTAGGATTGCTAACATTCTATAGGACATAGTCCTTGCAAGTGTTGACCAAAGCAGCCTTATTTTTCTGCTCAAGTATTATAACTCCATAATGTCAAACCAAGTTGACATTTTTTGGTTTTCAAACCAAGACATACAAGCATTAGGAAAATGCATGAAGGAGTTTATATCTAGTTACTATGATGCTCCGCCTTTCTTACAAGAGGTGGAAAGACAACAGGTCTACTGAACATTATCTGCCTCAGGGTAGAAAAAAAATATAAAATAGTTCAGCAATTGTTTTGAAATGTAGGCTAGAAAGAATTAGGGCTTTAAAAAGGCTGTTAATTCTAAAATATCTGAATAACTTGAATCTGAGTGCTTTCAAGCCTGTATGTCTGCATCATAAACTTTTGAAAATGGTTCATAACAGCAATAATCCCAGAGAGAGTTGCCATTGCTGCAGTTCCTTCCTATTTTAGGGGAATGTTCTCTACTCTCATACTTGCCTCGGGCCATTAAATAATAAAGAAATAATTACCAGAAAATTCCTTGGCAACTGGGTTCATTATTAAAGCAAGATATTGTTTACAAAAAATAGTTTGTTGTTTGTTTGTTTTTCAGAAATGACTTCACATGAAAAGTAAACAAAAGCTGATTTCTTTCCAATGCAAATTTTGTGTTTGCAACTCAACTCATGTGCAACAAAGGCGAAATAAGCTAAAATATAATGGGTGATATTAAAGTAAGGTTTGGAGCCTGACGAAAGCCAGTTTTGGAAAGTAAATGCCACATTTGGAACCAGATTTCTAAATAAATCAGGGATTACAGTCTGGATGAAGTGTACAGTGTGTAGCCTGCAAATGGAGGC
Source organism: Anser brachyrhynchus (assembly GCF_964034855.1). Lineage (NCBI taxonomy): Eukaryota > Metazoa > Chordata > Aves > Anseriformes > Anatidae > Anser > Anser brachyrhynchus. Next base: position 28,421,255 of record NC_137698.1, read on the forward strand.
CCACAGTTTCTAGGTTTTAACTAAGTACAACCTTATAGAGTCTCTTTCCTGTTTGTCCCTTCAACTGCTGTTTTATTTGCCTTGCCTCAAATGCTCTCACTGTGCATTTTACAGATATGATTTACAGGATTCAGTTACCCACAGATAAATAACTGGGGTCATCTGAGGTGCTGCTAGACACCTGGAAAGGTGCAGGAGTTCACTACTTCAGTGTTTGCCTGCTGCTGCAGATTTCTTGGCTGTCCTGAGCATCCAAAATGTTACTAAATGTCTCTGTTTAGGCCACTGAACCCAGGCCAGGGTGTCTAATCCTCCATTCCTCAGTGAGGTAAGGGGCCCCAAGAGCAAATCAGACAGCTAGGTAGCTAGCTGACTACCAGGCTGAACCGTACTGACACCAGGTAACGAAGAACAAGAAGGCTGCTTTGAGATGACTGATTTGACTGTTCCCAGTATTATAGATGATCTCAAGACTACTCCTGAAACAGCTGTTTGACCATTTCAAGCACAGCAGGACTGTGTGCATGTTTCTAATTTTCTTTTAACCACTTCTAATCAAATGTTCTTAATCATAAAAAATCTGATAGATCAGACAAAATGCAATCTAACAGCAGAGTGCATGGGCCCTTTGATTTAAAGAAAAGACTCTTGCAGATAATAGTCTCAAGTGCAATTTTGCAAATTTGGTGAGCTCTTGAAGTTTAAGATACAAATAATGCACTGACAGAAAATGGATGCCCATAACAGGTAAAGAAGGTGGGCTGGCCATGAGGAAGACAGGAATCTTTTATTTTAAAGGCTACAAATGTATAAAAGAAAGATGAAAGATAAGGTTTTTCATGTCTCATACTGCCTCAGCTTTCTGATCTCTTGAATTCTGTATGAGTCTTACTGTTTACTTGGTGTAAACATTGTGCTCAGAGATATTAAGTGCTTGAGGATCACAGATTTGTTCCTGTGCAATGCAAAGCAAAATACTCATGATTTTTAATTCTGTTACTGCATTAGGGTTGTTCAGTAATAGATAAACAATTTCTTGAATTCCTTCTCATTAAGCTAGTTGTGTAAAACACACAGGATTAAGTGGTAAATATAATAAAATTAGTAAAATAAGCTAGAATGTGTCTATCATTTACGATAAATAACTGCATTTAACTGCATTAAATTACCCACAGCAGAATTAGAAGGGCTGAACACCTACTGATGTATTCTACTATATGGTCTGCATGTGTATGTGTACCTATAAAGCTACTATAAGGAAAGGAAAAATGAAGACACTAGCGTCTTTTCAGCTTACATGCAAAAATATCATTGATCTCTTTCTCATGAATAGCCTGGTAAAAGTATTCCTGAAAATATCATTGCTAAGGAATATTAACCCTGTGTAAAAACTGTCCAGAAATAGCTTATTAGACAAATTATCATATTCATCTGACTTTGCCCAGGAATACTCACCCATGTAAGAAATTGTTCTAACGTTTTCTATAGTTTATGAATGAGCTGTCTATACAGCATTGCATTACACAATTAAAGCTATTACTGTAAAATCCAGGAAATTGCATTCATGGTTAATTGCATAATTCATGAAGCCAGGCAAAGTGTGGGGTTGGTAAATATGTAAAACTTTTCAATCAACTCAAGTAGAATGAAAGAGGAAAAACACATTATTATTGGAGCTTTATATAGAAAATAAATGTTGAGTGGAGAAATGCATTTTGTTTTACATTCTCATTTAATGCTACAGAGGAAAAAGTGATGAGCACTATAAAAATAAGCAAGAGTTACCTTGATATTTTTCTTTTTCTGTTGTGGTATAGACAGAAAGACTCAAAGATTTCAGCTGCTTATTCAATCTAGTGTTGATTAGCTTGATTTACAAAGCTCCTAACTGAAAGTTGATAGCTCTGTACACTTATTTTTATTACTTTTGATAGGAGCAAGAGGTGAAATAGGAAGAGATAACTATCTCTGTCATGCAAATATCTTTGAAAGTATAGAATTGAATATTAAATGAAACATATACATCTGAGCCTTTAAGTTATTTTTGTACCAGTTCCCATCTCTTTCAAACTTAAAACACTTTATTCAAAAGATCATTAATACATTGCTATAATAAATCATTTTTAATGATTATTTATTTTAGCAATAAATCTTTCCAATCTTGGTCATCTAAGTGCTATGGTATATACTTATGGCTATTACTATAATGCTTACCCTATTACCATGCTTAAAATTTTTATTATATAAGATGCTCCCTTTTTTAACATTCTAGAGGGGGAACTATTTATTAGAGCAGGATTTTGAGTACAAGCAAAAGGAAAAATTTCAGACTAACCAAATGCTTTGCCTTTATTCACATTTTGTTCACACTTATGCTGTTTATTCTCTTTTGTGTCAGGAATATGTTAGTAGCCAGCCAAATAAAGCATGACCATGAGTATTGTAAGGGTTTGGCCTCATGTTTGTGGCAGAGCTCAGCCAACAGGCTACCAGTATGAATGTTTGGAAATAACAGAACATCTGCAGGACAGATAGGGGAAAGCTGAGGAGAAAGCTATTGCTCATCCATTCGTCTATAACCACCTCCAGTTCCTGTTCTGGGCTTGGCTGTTTTGATATACCTCAATCTAATCATATAAAATATGAACACACCCCAAGGCTTAACTTAAGACTACTGTGCTAACCTCTTTGAAACAGAAAGATTCTTGTTTCAGATGAAGTTGGTAATGCTATGGGAATAACCTAGGAACCAAGCAAGCTGCCCTTTGGGTTAGATATCTACATCAACACTTTATTTCTGTAAAAGCTTCTGATGTCTGTTGCCTGGATATATCAGAATACATACTGAGATGTTTAAACATGGAATAAAGAACTTACCATGAAAATGGATCCTGTAATCTCTGCAGAAATTTGTGATCTAGGAAAGAAAGGACATGAAAGCTAAATGCTGGGAAGTTGCTAGTAGATTGCAGCTTTCTCTTGGATGCATTGAGTGACTGTGTTATTTCGAACATTGTTTTATAAACATTGTCACCTATAAGCATAGCTGTGTTTTGCAGCAGACTGTTTTCAGTCAATGCAATACACATAAAAACATCCTACATGAAGTCACTGATACTTTTTTTCCAGCTAAGAAGAATTTGCCTTCTCTAAAAACAAACTTATTGCTAACTACTCTGTAGGGCTGCAGCAAGACTAAAAAATTACATAGAAAAACATTGACAACTATGAATTAATAAGCCAAAGTTAACAGTCCCTCACAGTGATTGCACACAGAATTTGAAATGTTCACAAATTAAGAAACAAGAGTCAAATATATTCGTTTTTCTCAGAACCATACAGTTATTTGCCCTGCGCTTGAACTTCAAAATGCAATTCAAACTCCACAGAACATAGGAGATTGTAGTAATCCACTGCTAAGTCACACAATAAATGTGAATTGCAAGTCACGTTATCTGGGATGGAGTTGCCACATGAAGAACACAGTAGCATTTATTACTGTTAATGGTTCCAAGAATGTAGTCTGCAGATGGTGCAATATTCTTTCACAGATGTAAAGATTTCAGTATCAAAAAATTAATCAAAGACTTTCTTACCTGTTTCCTAGTCCAACAATATAAAATTCTGATTGATATCAGTATAGCACAGCAAAGAGCAAAATAGCTGTTTTTACCAGCTCTTCTGAGAAGCTTTCAGATTTTTAATTGCTTTGCTTTCCTTAGTATCTCTCTCTCAAGACATGAAATCTGAGCACCTGATAAATAAAGTTGAAGAATATCTAGTACAATAAAATATAAATGCAAAATATTTAAAATAGAAGAACAAAGACTTTTGCTAGACTGTTTTCAGTAACATTACAACATCCACTAATAAGATGTCTCACAAGGAATTTGGGAATTTTGGAATACTGGTACTAAAGAAACAAATGTGAATATTCCAAAAAAGTATCCATACAAAATGAATTATCACAAGAAACTACTGATTGGTTCAACATGATACAGAAGCTGGGTTTTTCCTTCCTTCTGCTCAGTCTGAATCTAAGGGTCTGTCTCACAATGTCCTTGTCTGCAGGGGAGGAAAAACAAAACACCAACACCACCCTCCCAAATAAATAAATAAATAAATTCAACCAACCAACCAAAAACGTTCCTGAGAAAGACATCTGATAAGGAAAGCTGGGAAGGACAGTTTTCAGGTTCTTAAGATATACCTACCTGGACTTCTAGTGGTAAGGTCTGAAGTGATTTTTCTGGTTAATCTCTGACCACTGAAGGGCTTGTCATGCCATTTTCCTAATAGCTGTTGCAACAGCTGCTCTTCATATAAAGATCTACTCAGTGTGAGACATAGTAAAATTTTGTTGTTTTCTTATGTATCCTTATTAAATGAAATGACCACCTGTTCAGTGTCACTGACGACAAAATGAAAACTGTCCTGAAGTAAAAATTTTCCAATCTAAACTTGTTCATGCAGTCCCAATACATAATTATGCTGTAAATAATGGAACACCCTGCCAGGGAACTGCAACTGTTCAATGAGCCTTAGGTTTTCTACAGAAAATGTAATTAATTATAGGCAACCTAATCAGAAGTTGAGAGTTGACACTGGCCTTTCTACACAAATCTACTCTTCCACAGAGAAAGGATTAACAGAGCCCTGGGCTTTACTCATTTATAGCAACACAGACTAGAATAACACAAGATAGAAAAAAGGTATTGGAATCATTTAAGGAAGAGATGAGATGTTGGTAGATGAGGGAGGAAATAGCAGTAGCTAAGATGAAGATAACAAAATCTGGCAAAGTAAAGCAGAGTAAAGCAAAGAACAGCTTTTTAATAACTGTACATAGACAAATAGGAATTATAGGACTCTAAACAAAGGGCTAAATGAGATCACTAACTACATAGTCTAAAATGCAGTCTATATGATTTATAAATGCTTTTGATGTTCCGTTGTGCTATCAGGTTTAATAATTCTTTCAAAACAATTTTACCTTTAGCATTCTCTCTTCATTCGTATAGCGTGGTATAAAAACAGAACATCTGTATTCCAAAGCATAAGAGTGTTGCACTGTACACATCCTTACCCTTCTCACTTAAAAATGGAAATATAAATAGTCTGAATACTGTCTACTGACAGATGAAGCTAATGTACGTGGAAGAGATCAACAGTTTGGAAGTAGAACTGTGTCACTTACCAGGACATAACATGATAACCTTTCAAATGAAATACAAATAAATTATTTCAAATGCATTTTATACAAATGAAGCAAAAATTAAAGTTCACAGTGTTAATTGCTAGAATTCTGGAAACAGTTAGCAATCTAACTAAAAGTTTGTCATATAAATGACAAGTCCAGCAATTTCTCTTTAACAAGACATAATGAGCTTACATCTGGAAGTTCCTCTGGGAATAGAAAACACATCCTGTTCGAAAGTGCGATAATTTATGTCTTATGAATCTACAATTAATTCCTCCAAAAGTTAACTTTTCAGTGAAACTCAATACTATGCTCTGCTTTGTGTCTTTCTATTGAACAGCTATCTCACAAATTTTAAAACTGTATGTATTTCCTTGTAGTGAAAAGTCGATCATTCTCTATGGAAATTCTTATCCGTTCAGTAAGCTGGAATTAAAATCATAACCATATTTTTCGTTTTAAACCTGAGACAACTCAGGACTCTGTAGTGGGTTTACGTGGCAAGGTTTTGGTAGCAGGGGGCCATAGGGGTGGCTTCTGTGAGAAGAATCTAGAAGATGCCCCATGTTAGGTAAGGGCCCCACTGCTGACCAGAGCCGAGCCAAGAAGCGATGTTGTTTTGTGCCTCTGTGAGAGCATATTTAAGACAGGAAAAAAAAAACGCTGCACCACACAGCAGCTGGGAGAGTGAGAGGAGTGAGGAACAGCCTTGCAGGTGCCAAGGTCAGTGAAGAAAGAGGAGGAGAGGTGCTCCAGGCGCCGGAGCAGAAGTCCCCTGCAGCCTGTGGTGAGGACCATGGTGAAGCAGGCTGTCCCCCTGCAGCCCATGGAATACCGCGGAGGAGCAGAGTTCCACCCCGCAGCCCATGGGGGAGACCACGGTGGAGCAGGTGGACCTGCACCGATGGAGACTGCGGCCTGCGGAAGACCCCTGCCGGAGCAGATTCCGGGCCGGACCTGTAGCCCGTGGAGAGGAGACCACGCAGGAGCAGGTGACGTGGCAGGAGCTGCTGCCTGTGGGGGATCCAGGTTGGAGCAGTTCGCTCCTGAGGGATGGACCCCGTGGTACGGACTCCATAGTACGGACCCAGCAGTTCTTGAAGAGCTGCTGCCTGTGGGCAGCCCACGCTGGATCAGTTCAGCAAGGACTGCATCCCGTGGGAGGGACCCCACAGCACAGGGGACAAGAGTGACTGAGAAGGAGTGGCGGAGAAGAAGCGCTATAGACTGACCATAACCCCTATTACCCTGCGCCGCTCGGGGGGGAGGAGGTGGAAGAGGGTGGACGGGAGGGAAGTTGCTTTTGGTTTCTTTCCTTTGTTTCTTGCTTCTCTAGCTTGTTAGTAATAGGCAATAAATCTTACTATCTCCCTATGCTGAGCCTGTTTTGGCCATCACAATAATTACTTCGCCATCTCCCCATTCTTATCTCAACCCTTGAGCCCTTTTCATCGTATTTTCTCCCCGTTCCTCTTTGAGGAGGGGGAGTGAGAGAGCGGTTGTGGTGGAGCTCGGCCACCCACCCGAGTAAAACCACTACAGACTCATCAGAACTTAACCTTTTTATCACTAAAATAAGGGACTAAACAAATGTTTCTTTGCTGAAACAAAGAGTGTGGGCAATATCCATATACAGAAATAAACCTAAACAACATTCAAATAATTTAAATTAAGGTGTTATATACAAAAACATGCAATTTATAACTGAGACACCCTGCTTACACACGTATCTAACATAGTTGAAATCTCTCAAGAATTCTTGGTGACAATGTTGCTGGTAAGATTGTTGTTATTGTTTTTTGGTGTTTTGTTGTTGTTGTTGTTTTGGGAAACACCACTACCATATTGATATTTTATATTTCAGTAGCATTTTTTATATTTCAGTAGCATTTTTATGTGCTTATCAGCAGACAGAATTTTATCATTCATGAAAGAAAGGAAAGTCCTTACATTGACAAAAAAAATGCAATTACAAACCTATTAAGGATTCTTGGTAGAATCCTTGTGATTTAGGAAATCACTCCCCCACTCCCTTACACAGACACACACACACACGCAATTATATTTCTAAGCAGCATTAAGAAGATACCAAGGCATCCTCTAATTCAAAGTAACAACCCACCGTAGAGGTAGCTGTTAAAATACTTATGACATTCTGAAGCAAGCTCTCGGATAAAACAAGCAAGTGAGATGTTGTCAAAAGTAAAGCATCTTGTGATAGAGGATGATGAAAATAAAATGCCATCTTCCAAGAGGAAGCCTCCATACTGGAAGTCGTTGCTGTAAGTTATAATTATGGGAACTATGAAAATCAGAACTCAGGTTAAATTAGTTTTGCCACAATTTCAGTGGAAATAGAAAACTATAAAAGTGTTTATTTCCAGCTAGCGTTTAATTTCAGGTAAGACCTGTATAATATGGAACCATCATGATTTTTTTCTTTGTAAGGTGAAAATTATGTCCCTCACAAACTTTTCATTGTATTGTACCATCAAAAATTCTGTTTTCCAAACCATATTGCATATTCTAAATCATTAAAAAAATTGGCTTATTACTCCACTAGTGGACATCACTATATTTAGACCCATGCCAATGACATTGCTGTTTCTATAGTAACTAATGTACTTCAGATGGGAAGTAGCAAATGAAAACTGGAAAAGATGAAGCTGAAAAATAGTTAGAGTAAATCAACTTTCTGCAGTTATAGTATATTTCTGCAAAATGCTCATTATGCCTCTGGTTCAGGATAAAGCTCAATCTCTCACTTGTTCCATTATCTTGGGAGAAAACTTATTCTAGAGTGGAAAGCTGCCACAACGGTTTCTGAACCATGTAGTAATAGTGTTACAAAAACTTGTAGGAGTAGGAGACCAGCCTTTAAAGACTCTGATATTTTACCCAGAGATTTAAGAAGCCCTTGATAAGGACAGGATAATTGAAGGTGATTAAGATATTTTAATGTAGGATTTAAAATAAATAAATAAATAAAATAAAATCCCAGAGAAAGAGAATGAGCTGGGAAAAGGAAAAAAGGAATTGGCTTAATTCACAGTTGACAAAAGACTTTTATAATCTTATATTTAGAACAGATTTATCTATGCCTACTTTTTAATCCAGAAAACTCTTATTACATTTCATACATCTTAAATGAGGGCTAGAAGGGTAGTGAGAAAATACAGATGTTACGGAGAAGATGTATAGAACAAATTCCCTCTTAAGTATTTTTCCATAAGTCAGTTTCCCTTAGCTAAAATAAACATTGTGCTGCCAGTACAACAACTGGAGTAATAACAATTGTTCTTATTCTCACACTCAAAGAAGCTCAGACAGTTGAGTGCAACAGATTTGCACATTCTTTATTGCTTTTTAGTGATATCCATTCAAAAGGAAAACCTGTGTTTGCTGAGTTGAAGGTGGATGCAAATTGCAGTGGAGATTAAAGGGAAAAGGAAAATTTAGAAACAGTTAATATTGATACACGATATTATTTACTCTCCTGAATATTCTTGCTAGGCTTCCAGCTAAGATGTGATGTCTTTGACACAAATAACAGTGACATTCTGTTTACCATCAATTTATGGTTTCTACAAGATGAAGTTAGCTGAAAATTGTAATTCTATAAATGACACAAAAAGCATGACAGTACTTACATACAAATGATAAGTACTAAAATAATGTTTGAGGACATCTATCCTTAGCCTGTCATGTGTGGTGAACACCCCGATGTAATTTAAGCTGCTTAGGCATTATTCTGCAAAGATTGTGGTCTGGATATATGTCCTTATCTAGTAGGCAATTTTCCTTACAAAATGCATAGTGAAAAAAATAATTTCAAAATGACTACTTTCACAAGTATCTGCTTTCATTTATGTGACGAAATACATACACGTGGATATCCGTATGGTTTCATTTTTTACTGCTATACTAAGTATATACAATGACAGTCACCTCCTTCCATATACTTGCTTTTATGGCAGTGCTTTCAAGACTGATCAGAAATAACTTAACAAATAACCTCTCTGCAGTTTTTACAGCATATTAACCACATCTTGAGGTAGCTAACTATGTCCAGAAAGATGCACGTTAGAAGCCTGTCTTGCCTGGTGATTGGTACATGTCTTCACTGAAGTAAAATGGTGTTAAATGTAAGCAATTGTAACCAAGGTATTTTTTTAAAATAACCAAGTTATTTTAGCTATCTAAAACCTGAGAGGTAGTAAAACAGTGCACATTGAAGATAATTACCTAAAGCAGAAGGAAAAATCTTCTAGGAAGTGAGTATCAAGCGAAATATAAGGTTACCAATAGATACGTTCATTTCCATGTCCAGTGAATTTTACAAGAACATTCCAGAGAATTAAGAAGTGCATATTTCTCTGGGCATGAAATTATCGTGTTTTGTGTCCAAGTCCCTAAAATCAGGATCTGGCCTCTGTCACAGATATTTTTGAGAAGCCTCATTCACTGTTGCATCTAAGTGTCAGAGTATCACAGTTTATTGTCACAAACTAAGCTTTAACTATGTTTCCTCTCAAAGTTCAACTGCTTTGTTTGATAATATTTTCTCTGTTTAGATAACTCTCTCTCAAAAAAAGTTGGCTTTCTGGAAAAAAAAAAATACTATGGATATTAACTTCCATATATATAGAGAGAACATCTGAATTACAGTTTCCGAAGTTCTTTCTGAGTGTATAATTAAACAGGTCCTTGACAAGGTGATTTAATGTATTTGATGTGAATGATGGAAAGCTTCTTTGTAGAGTAAAACTGGAAATGGACATTACTTGGAATATATTTTGTCAGTCTGTGCTCTAAAATATTTTCAAGGCTCAAAGAAAAATCAAACATTTTAGAAAAATCAACATTTTACTGAATAAACAGCAAACCTAAGCATTCAAATCAGAAAGTCTATTCTCCATTAAGAACATAATATACAGAATTTGATACATAAACTTTTCCTTTGTTTTACACTACTTTGTGTTCTGTAGTATAAAACTCTTAAAAGCTCTAAAATATAAACTACCTGGTTATGAAAAAATATTGACTGCAACATGGTTCCAGCAACTAAAGGTTGATGCAAATATAGCTATTATTTTACACGGTCTATGTGACTGCAAAGTGGTCATTAGAAACAGGTTTCTTAAGACAGCTGCCAGCTTTTCTGGTATTTCTGTCAGGTATGACTTCTAAATGGTTATGTACTGTATAATTTACTCACCATTCCTGGTAACTTAAACTTCCTTATCTTAAATTATTGATTCGTTTCTTCTCTGAGTTACATGTCAACGTACCACTCCCAACCTACTTACCCTTTCCTGCAGCACAAATATGCATTTAGCAAGTTGCTCCCTGCACATCCCCCCAGTATTCTGGATAATAACCAGCACCAAAAAATAAATAAGATTTATTGTTGGAGTTACATTATTGGAGTTACATTATTGGAGTAATATCTATCCCCTCCTGGTCTTAAAACAATTAATTCGAGAGACTAGCGTTATCTACAGGACTGCAGTAGTGACATTATCCTGTTTGTGCAGAATCAGTTAGAATCTTTTTACCCAAATTTATCAGCTGCAGTAGAAGCTGAAGGAAGAATCCACTGGGCTCCTGAAAGATTTCCCAGGGTATAGCCAATTCTAACTCAACTACAAATACTTGTGTCAATGCTTTCTAACAGTATAGCATCCCTGCCTTTCCAGGTCTTTTGACCAAGCTTTCTAAAATGCAGGATGAATGAAGCCTCTTGACTGCTTGGTATTTTTTCTAATTAAAAAGAAGTAAAATACTTTGTTAAGAATTCATGTCCAGCTTCACTAGTCAGATACTTTAGAATCAGATACTACATACATCTCTGGACTTCTACATAACAGAATTTAGAATTTAATTGAAATTAAGATGTCATGGTAGTTAAGACTGTTACATCTGGATTTATCTGATTATGTAATGTACTTATGAAAGAGCTTTCACCTTCATTGTTACTTGAATCATTTGTTTTAGCACTACACCGAACTCAGAATTTGCTGCATTCAGCACAGCTACTGCCTACATAGTGTACATTGCTGAGCTATTCATCTGAAAAAGGGCATTTAAATATGTTCCTTTTTTTTTCCCCTATTGTATTTCAACTATAATTATATGATCCACTAGCTTTTATAGTTTGTCTGTTTTACAGTAAGATGCAATGACATGGTACAAATACTGAAAAAAATGAATCATTTATTTTCTACATTAAGAACTGCATTTTCATTGTTCACATAGTTAACTAAACAAATGTCAGAATTCAATGCTTTCACGATATTTCAATCAGAATAATGATGAGTACTATAAGAAACTGAATAGACGGTATTTTTTTTTAACCTACCCATTTGCAAGGCAAAGAACAGAAAAATGTGCAAGGCAAAGTTTCAACTAACAGGAATGTAGACAAAAACAAATACTAATGTGGATGCAAAATTGCAGGTTTACCACATCTAAACATCAAGTACAGGCTGAAGCATACTGGTAGTTAATGGTGGTTACCATGCTACTTTGTAAAGGCTTTAGATGGCAATTTATGCTAAGCATTAGTTATGCTGTACTATAAATTATCGTTATTGATGTGTTTAACATTCTAGTAAGATGTGATAGACCTTCACTCATTCATTTTATTATGTCAGCTTATTTCATAACTGGAACACAGGATTGTAATTACACACAAATGTACCTGGACTAATTTTTAAGGGAATTTGTTAAACATCTGAGACCTAGTCATGTATATTCAACAATAACTGTGTAGACAGTCTTAGAACCCAAAAATTCCCTCAGAAAAGTAAAGAAACCTGGGAAGATAAGATTTTTAAATAATATGAATATTAAATGTGTGGGACCTAACAACTCAGGTGGATAATAAGTAAATGCACATTTTTGTTCACCATACTCAGTTTTGCCTCCACAGGAAAACCAGAAAGAAAAAAAAAGAAAAAAAAGAGCATATTTGGAGCAGTGTGAGGAATCTAATAAAAGAAGGTATATTACCTTAGAAAGGATATTTCTAAGTTGTATAATGTAAAGGTTTATTAGTATAAGATAACATTTATACAAATATTTTGAATGGTATTCTTATCTTGTAACCAACACCAATGGTGTGTTTCCATTTGATAAATATTTCACCTTTTCTGTCAAAATGATGACAGCTACAGCTGTGATTTGAAAGGGGACAGATATTTCTGAAACAGGCACTGTAGTTATCTTCCCATGTGCAGAACTGGCTCAAAGAGGCAGAGGATGCCATCATCCTAAAGAGTACTTTGGGTGGCCTACTTTCTGCAACAAGCTCTCGGCACAGACAAACAGAAGAGAATAATTGCACCACCACATCAACTGAGTAGGTAGCATCACTATGACATGGATACAAGAAATAGGCCTAAGACATATTATGATGAATTTCATGGGCAGTGACTCCTAAACTGATTTTCGTTAACCCACTATGTTTTCTACTTTACAACTTAACTGGAGGGTGAGAAAAGAAGTAGCCCAATGAAAACATAGGAAAGGAGTGATGATTTGCTTTCTCTTTCTCCTTTCTGAGCTTTATCTGTTTTTGTTGTTTTTGTTGTTTGTTTGGTTGGTTGTTGTTTGTGGTGGTGGTGTTGCTTTGTTTTGTTGTAATTTTTCTGAGGGCAAGAGAGGAGGAGAAGGTTCAGTGGAAAAAATCTGTTAATTTCCTGATGTGGAATGAGAAATTTTTCAGATCCAATTTTCCCAGGGGACAACATCTAGTGTAGGGAAGTTCCTAACTGCAGATACGTTAACCAGAAGTTAAGGAGACTGGTATATATGTCATTCTGCTTTTTCAAGGCTGACACATAGTCGTTTGGAAATATTATCAGTTATCATTAGCTTCAGAGCAAATATAAAGTATGTATTTTCTCCCTCAGCAGCTGCACTACTGAGTTCACTTTAGTGCAACAGCAAAATCCAATTTTCATGGCATTTGAAGAAGTATTCTGAAATGCCCAAAGTGTGAAAAAATCAAAAGATCAGTGCAGAATACATCCATTCTGGCATGCTAGTCTCTTTTGACTGCTACCCAGCGGCAACTGATAATGAACAAAACTGTTACAGCTACTGGTTCCTGCTCACATATCCTAAAGGACAGTCCTCTTTACAATTCATATGGACAGCAGAATCCTCCATTTGCAATGGCTGAAATTGGACAATTTAATATTGAGCACTTTGAATATTTGAGCACTGTGTTGCTCAATTAAACCTAGCTGTATATTTAAGTAGGCAGGAGACAACGAGTCCTACGTTTTCCACATAGCCATGGTAACGAGGAAGAAAATGACAATATTTTACTATCTGTTCATCCTTAGAATAAAGCTATAAATGCTTTCTGTTGCATACTCTTTTTTTGTACCAGTCATTGTGTTCCACTGACCTTTACAGCCTCTGCCAGAGTCTGTATAAGCATCGTGTGCCAGTGATCATCTTTGTCTTGATATCAAAAGGAAATATAAACCCTCTGATGAAGAGAATGCCCATATTTAATTTGATGATGACTGGGGATTCTGGTTGCTGCTTTATGAGGAACCATAAGGATTAACTGGCAGCACCAATGAACAAGGAGCTAGTTCAAGGTTCATACAGACAAAAATGACATGTGATTCAAGAATATGCTAATGTAAACTTGGTCTGACATATATACTAAGGAACCTGTAAATATTTTCTGAGAAGAATTTTACGTTTTTTTCTTACATTTGTGCTCTTGTGCCACTTGTTCCTTGCAAACCAGTGCTGATGTGACCATCCCATTTGTCCCAGAGATGAAGAGAGAACTGTCCTTCTAGCCATATAATAATAGACAGGTTTCCTTCTCCTAAACATTAAGGAAAATCTTTTAGAGGGAGGAGCACCCTCAAATGCACCTTATACCTTTCCCTCCATTTTGCACAAGCCTACAGCAATAGATAAACTCATTCTCCATATAACCACTGCCTAAGGACTTGTAGTCCAGAGACAGCTGCCAAACTACAAGGATGGCAGAAATGAACATCAAGCACTGTTGAAAAGGGAACACATTTCATTACTTGCCCAACAGCCCAGCTTCATTCACACTGTTGTACCAAATCCACCTGATTTTGCCTCTACCACAATTATAAAATCAGATTTGCATTTCAAAGCCCAGGATTCAAATCAGTCAGGAAAAAAGAATGCATTACTCACCATTTCCAAACTGTTTCAGATCGTTGTCCTAGAACAATAATATATTTCAATTAAATTTAATCTTATAGCTAGCAAATAATTATTAGAAGTCCCTTTACTTTATTATTATTTTCCGTTAAACAGTTGTTTTCTAAATGGAGTATAAATTGGAGGGAGTGGGGGCAGAAAACATGCAGCAAACCTAGAGAACTTGCCAGTTTGAAATTATAAGGTCTCAAAATAAGCATGTAGGAGACTCTTCAGCTGAATCATGCTCTGTACACTCTTTACAAGTGTTAACAAAGAATGGAAGAATGTCCTAGGGCCTAAATCACTATAGTACAAAATAGACAAATGATAAACTGAAGCACTGGTGATTGCAAAGCTGAGATTAGCTCTACTGAGATATGATATAATGTTCAATTTATCACTGAAAAGGCTTTCAGGAGACCAACAATGGTAGAGTATGCTTTATATATTCTAACTCATCATAAGGGAATATCTTAAAATACTCTGCTGTGCAAAACAATGAATTAGATTAACATAAATCAGTGATGGATGTAGGAAAAGGCAACCGTTCATAGTTAATATCATACAGCCCAAGACATTACAATCAGTTTCACAAGACAGAGTGTACTGACAATAATTCAGAGGTTATCTCCTTCTGGTATAGTACAGTTCTCCCTGGAAAATAACCAGAAACAGAAGGAACTGAAGCTTAAGATTATGACCAGAGATCAATGTTCCTAAGAGTACAAAGCATTTTGTAGCAGAGCTTTCTGAAACATATATAAGTTCTGAATGGATACAGCCTGGGTTTCTAAATGAATTACTAAAGTATATGAAATATGAGCTCTGTGAAAAGTGTTTTACTTGTACTGTTTAGTGAATTACAGCACTCAGCACAATGGCTAATATGTTTATGTAATATTTCACTTCACTACACAGAATGTGAGATGTTTTCATACATGTTATTTATAGCCTTACATGTTATTTATGGGCTATTTATAGGTTATTAAGATAACCTATATATATGTATGTGTATATATAAACATAAAAGCATGCTACAAAAGAAGTTATGAAAGACAGCTATGTACTGAGCTAAAGAAATGGTGTATAATAATGGTGTATAATAATAATAATATTATATATTGTATAATAATATTGATACCTGTTATCACCATTTATACACTTTATTTTTTCTTAGAATGGTAGTGCTGGAGACTTTCCTTTTCCTGAAGACCAATGCCCATTAGATTCCAGGAATGTTCTTTAAAATATACCCAGTTCAATCAGAGGCTGCCAAGGACAAATGTGACCTCCTCTGAAACTTTTGGAAAAGAGTATGTTTGTGTCTAACCCTAAAAGTCAGTTTATTCTCAAGACACTCTGCAAAGCACATGTAGCCCCAGTCTCAAAACTTAAAGATGTTCAGGCTAAATAAGAACCTACAGGACAAGGACCTGTACTCTTCAGAGAAAAAAATGTTATCCTTTTTCAACAAAAAGCACAGAAAAGAAGACTTCTAATGGCAGGTTCATAGTTTGTAAACAAAGTTGTAACAAAATAATGAATTTGAATTTAAATGATGTATCTCTGTTTCATTCTGTTTACGGAAATATTCTTTTCCACTTATTGCAAAAAAATATATATATCCTATTTTAATTCTAACTACAATTGAGAAACCAGTTTTTCATGGTGTGAAATGAAACTTCATTAGAAGTAATTAATAAAGATTGCAATATTAAAGCTGGATAGAAGTATCAACAAAACAAAAGCTGGAAATGTGTTCCAGAAATAATAAACACACATAATTTTCATTTGTATGTATCACAGAATAGAAGTCCTCTAAATATTACCATTCTTCACAATATTGAGGTTCCAGTGACTAGAATGTCATCAGCTTCTGAAGAAAACACTGCTACCAGACTGTAGAAGAGCCCAGGTTGAAGAGCTGCTCATAGTTTCTGTTTTCCTAAATACCTGGCTGGTTACCAGGAAGAACTAGAAACTTTTCATTCCACACCTGAATTTGGGAGATAAAAGCCACAGGTTTCCTCACACAAATTTGTAAGTATACTAAAATGCAGAGAGAGGAAGGAAATCTGAATCATGCATAACTACTGACTTTTTGAATTATTTAATGAGGATAATGTTCTAATAAGCCTGCTGACACCTCTTTGTCAGGAAAGGACTTTGAAAGATAAATGTAATGACAGATTAACTGGTTATGCTTGAAATATTTTAGTAATCATAGCACAGTGTATACAACTATATATCACAGAGAAACGTTTAGAAGACTCTTCAGTCGCTGTTTAGTAATGTTTTTTTTGAAAACAAACAAACAAAAAAAAAGACTTATTTCTGCTGTTTATAAATGTCTAATTCCAGAGAGCTTAATGAAGTCACTTAGAATAGAATTTGATCATATCACTGTCAAGGACTTTTTTTTTCTTTTAATTCATAAATATTTCTGAATATAAATAGCTGATCACAACTCATTTTGAAATAAGAGAAACACAGAATATTATTGATTGTAACTTGTCTATATCCAAAAATAGTCACAACCTTAAAGTTTTTTTGGAATAGGAACATCTTATCCTTATAATTTGATGTACATTGAAAGTAATCCTCTAAGTGTGTCTGAATAATTCTAGGTCAGGATAGGCTCTTGGAGTTTTATACAGAAGCAATTTTTCTCTTGAAAGAACTGCACAAACAATTAATTACAAATCAGAATATTTCCATTAGTTAGATGTTGTATGTTTTCTTATCTCTGTGCTAAGGATGGGTGATTTCAAGCACAGATGAATAACTCACTGAATTTGACACAGCAAATTGCAAGTAGTGGCAGAATCACAACCGATGGATTTTTGCTTCTAGCACTTATTTGACCTCATTGTTACTCTCAAGTGCATTTACCTGTAAAAAGGTCATTTGAGGAAAAGAACATAGGAATGGCTTATAATAGATTTCCAAAGGTACTGGATTTCCTATACAGAAAAACATTTTTGACTCATTAAAGCACAGCTATATACTCCTATTCCATTAAGTAACAGATCCCCTAGCCTAATTATTCTCACGGTATAAGAGCTACAGTATAAAACGTGCAGCTACAGTATAAGACATATATGTTACAAATAATAAAAACTATTTGGATATCACCAAAACAGACAAATCCCGTGCTAAATATTTCATTCTAAGATTTAAATTTTTACTTTCTATAGGAAAATATAATGTCCAGTCCAATTATTGTCATTCCTCTCTAGCTGGTCTACCAGCTATCTCCGTTGGAGCTGGCATTCTACACTTGCGTATTTCCAGATTTTCCCCATCACAATCATTCAGGTTAGTCTTCACAATTTAAACAGGTGCTTTATGCTAACCCAGATTATTTTCTATGAAGTGGTTAAGAAAAGTGGCAAATAAATACTCCACTACATATCAGTATGCTGAGACATAGTGATTTAGCAGGTGGGCAGAAAGAAGCTGGATCCCATCTATTACCTAAAATAAGTGCATTTGCTGTAGGACAAAGTGTTTCCATATAGGTCCTAGCCTACCAACCTCTCCTATCATGAGAGTACTCTATCTTAGTGAGAATTCTTGTTGTCTCATACTCATTTATTGGGTTTGTAAAATTTTGATAAAATGTTTAAAAATCTGGAACCAGTTCTAGAAGATTTAATTAAAAAATCAAAGGAAGTAAAATGCAAAAACGGAAAAAAAAATACCTTACATTCCTTCATTTGTTTCTTAGCTTCATTAGGTCTTTAAATGTATCTAACTGTAGGTGGAAAATTAAACACAAATCAGAATGCAGTTTCCCCCAAAGCCACAAACACATTGTTAAACAAATTGTTAAAACAACATATTTGATGACGCAGTAACACTGAATGCTTCAACATTCGTTAATTACATTAACTTAATTAAATCAAAGTATCGTTAATTGTTAGCACGCTGGTATTGCACAAGGAGGAAGGAGGCAGCAAGATTCTGCTGACAGGACAGCATATAAGAAACATTTCCAATTCCTCTATGAACTGTAGAAAACTTTATCTGTGGGCCTTATAGAAAAGCTTCTATTCTTTCTGTAAGTGGGTATATTCTTCTATCAGCATTACCAGAATATTTGCTACAAAGTTGATTTTTATAGGAAACTTGCACTGTTTCACCAATTGTGAATAGCAAAGTTTTCTCACATACTAGACAAGTTGTCATGTGGTGACACACATGCTCTGAACCAGTACTACAACAGCATGTTCATTTTCTCAGTCATGGGAGTTTATAAAAATTCTGTGGCCTCTTCTGGTGGTGGTGGTGGTTGTTGTTGTGTGTTGTTTTTTTTTTTTCTTCTTCAGTGTACCAACTTTACTGAAAAGTACTATGACCCTCAGGCAGTTAACCTTCACTCTCATCAAACCCAGAGCTTGTTCCCACCCAGATACTGTCTCACTCTCCCAATAAATTCAGCCAGAGTCATTTTTAATAATCATCACAGTGATTTTGCAGTCAAGTTAAACAGGCAAAGATGGGACACTTCTCCAGAAGTACCTTCGAGGACAATATTTCTTGACCTTTTTTAGTCCAAAATCTACTTGACTTTCACAAAAAAATCCACAGCCTACCCTACCATTAGTGTAAACCCACAGCATTGTCATAATGATTTCCATTACTTTAGTCCAATGTTGTTTAGGCTAAATTTCAAATAATTGTTTATACTGTTACTTCTGCTAGTGTGGGAATAGATGTATATTTTTAATATTATTTTTTTCACACACCTTCTAATATTTGATATCTTTCCTTCTCTCACTTGGCAACACTAGCCTGCGCACACTTTTGACATGCCAGCAAAAAACACGTCACATTAATAAGAGTTGTAGCTCACCTCGGGGAACTATAGGCCTGTTAGCTTGACCTCAGTGCCAGGGAAGCTCATGGAGCAGATTATCTTGAGTGTCATCACGCAGCACTTGCAGGGCAACCAGGCGATCAGGCCCAGTCAGCATGGGTTTATGAAAGGTAGGTCCTGCTTGACGAACCTGATCTCCTTCTATGACCAAGTGACGCACTTGGTGGATGAGGGGAAGGCTGTGGCTGTGGTCTACCTTGACTTCAGTAAGGCTTTTGACACTGTTTCCCACAACATTCTCCTCAAGAAACTGGGTGCTCGTGGCTTGGACTGGCATACGCTTCGTTGGGTTAAAAACTGGCTGGATGGCCGCGCCCAAAGAGTTGTGGTGAATGGAGCCAAATCCAGTTGGAGGCCGGTTACTAGTGGAGTCCCCCAGGGCTCAGTGCTGGGGCCGGTCCTCTTTAATATCTTTATCGATGACCTGGATGAGGGGATTGAGTGCACCCTCAGTAAGTTTGCAGATGACACCAAGTTAGGTGCATGTGTCAATCTGCTCAAGGGAAGGAAGGCTCTGCAGGAGGATCTGGATAGGCTGGACCGATGGGCTGAGGTCAACTGTATGAAGTTCAACAAGGCCAAGTGCCGGGTCCTGCATCTGGGGCACAACAACCCCAAGCAGAGCTACAGGCTGGGAGATGAGTGTTAGAAAGCTGCCTGGCAGAGAAGGACCTGGGAGTACTGGTTGATAGGCAGCTGAATATGAGCCAGCAGTGTGCTCAGGTGGCCAAGAAGGCCAACAGCATCCTGGCTTGTATAAGAAGCAGTGTGGCCAGCAGGTCTAGGGAAGTGATTGTCCCCCCTGTACTCGGCTCTGGTGAGGCCGCACCTTGAGTACTGTGTTCGGTTTTGGGCCCCTCGCTACAAGAAGGACATGGAGGTGCTCGAGAGAGTCCAGAGAAGGGCAACGAAGCTGGTGAGGGGTCTGGAGAACAAGTCTTACGAGGAGCAGCTGAGGGAGCTGGGGTTGTTTAGCCTGGAGAAGAGGAGGCTCAGGGGAGACCTCATCGCTCTCTATAGGTACCTTAAAGGAGGCTGTAGAGAGGTGGGGGTTGGTCTATTCTCCCACGTGCCTGGTGACAGGACGAGGGGGAATGGGCTAAAGGTGCGCCAGGGGAGGTTTAGGTTGGATGTTAGGAAGAACTTCTTTACTGAAAGGGTTGTTAGGCATTGGAATGGTCTGCCCAGGGAGGTGGTTGAGTCGCCATCCCTGGAGATCTTTAAAAGACGTTTAGATGTAGCCCTTAGTGATATGGTTTAGAGGAGGACTTGTTAGTGTTAGGACAGAGATTGGACTAGGTGATCTTGGAGGTCTCTTCCAACCTAGACGATTCTGTGATTCTGTGATTCACCTGGATTGGATCTGAAAAGTAAGAGAAATGTGCATTTCAGTATGCACATTTGGGATCTGGCTGGTGTTACGAATTGAATACTCATTAGCTTTCATAGTGTGCTGGGTTTGCCCTTCAAGCACTTCTGCTGTATTTTGCTTTGAAAGGTACCTAACTTGTGCTGTCCACCACCTCTCCCAGGTGTATAAGCAAAGCTTGGGTAGCGGAGCCGATCAGTAGGCTATTTTTAAAGATCTAAACACAATCTAAACACAACTTAATCTAAACCTTAATCTAAACACAACTGCTAGAGTAGATACAGTTAAGTCATCATCATTATAAAGGTCATTAGTCAAAGAAATCTACATCAAACCTGAAACTGTGCTGCAGACAATATTAGCATGAGAAGAATATGAGGAAAACCATAAATAATATCAACTAACATAACAATATCAATAAATTCAAATAAAATCTTTTTAAAAATCCATTAAATTATCTGTAAAATCCATAGAAAATACCATTTTTTCATTGTATCTCTCACTTGAATATGCCTTATGATAAATCAAACCGTTATGCAGACAGCAACAATTTCAACAGGAAATATCTATATTTCAGTTAGAAAAATTGCTGTAAAATGTTTTTGCTAGACATAGGAATGATTAAAAAAGAAAATGAACCATTTTCTAGATGTCAAAAAAAAGGACTCATGGGTCTGTATATCTAATCATGTTCCTGGATTTTCTAGGACACTAAGCTGTGTAAGCTTTTATAGTCTCCCTTTGTATTATGATTAATACATTCATAAAATATAGACTACACTATCCTTTCAATTGCTTAATATTCTAGGTTAATTCAAAAACACCTATATTCTTGAAAGAAAACTATATGAACCAAACCTTAATTTCTTTTTTCACTCACACAGACCTGTAAGAGTTTAGCCATAGTTAAACAAAATTGAAGAAGCTAGTATTTTTACCTTAGTGATCAAGTGTTACTGGCTTTGTCTGCAGGCAACTCTCAGAATTAATTTGTGAAAGAAAAAAAGTTGTTAAGGATGATTATGTCGTGATCAAAGAGTAGCACCAGGCAAAGTAATGTTCCAGGAAGTCTGGAAGTAAGTGAAGTGGAAACAGCATTTCCTCTCCTATTGCCGCAGTAATCAGGAAACTTCACTATAATGTTCAGCAAGAGGTGTTTTTTGTTTAGTTTCTTTCAGGGAGGATGTGCAGATCTCTTATAAACAATATCTGGTTTAAATACACTCCACTCAGTAACCAAGTAACTACTGGAGAAAATATTTCTTCTAAGCAAACCAGATATCAGATTTCCAATAAGAAAAGCTGCCAGGACAGCTTTCCTCACCATCTATGTATACTAATAATTGAATAATTGAAACAGAACAGTGTCTCAATAAATAAGCTAATATATGTGGAATAAATCAATATGCCTTAGAAAACAGCTTTGACTAAAAGCATTTTTAACATAATTCTTTACTTACACATAATACTTTAGAAGTAAACTATAGAGATTCATTTTCCCACTTAAACCCTATGGATTTTTCCCTCATAGGGACTATACTTTCATTTTCGGCAAAGTCCTTCTGAATTTTTGGCATCACCAAAAGAGGCCTATAAGGGGAAAAAAAATCCTTCTCAAAATACTGTGAAGAAGCATATATGAGTGATCTCTGTACTTGTCTAATGAGAAATCCTTTTTATTATACAATAAGGCAGTGATACAAGGAAAAAACCTTGAGGAAGAAGTTCACTCAAATCCATACTTCAGTTAGCATCAATATTAAATAGGGCTTAATGTGCAGCTGTTTCTTTCAGCTTTAATTTAATTTTATTTTGGTTAGAACAGACACTCCACAGTTGTAACCCCAAAACGCCATCCTTAATTATTCTCTGTTCATATATTTTCCATTGTGAATGCCCAATTTCAGCTCAGCACCTTTGCATTTTCAGAGTAGCCATGGCATCCCCCAAGCCCCCCTCCTTTTTCTCTGTCTGTTTGCTCCCGTCTCAGAATTCAGGACAGCTTTGGAATGAACTGACATGTGAAAGAGTAATTATCTTTCAGACACAGTCTGAATGAGGAATTAAGACATCAGTTGTGGACTGGAAATCCAGCACTAGCCTAACCATCAATTTGTGCCCAAGCACTTGACCCAGCTGTAGTGCATGAAGATTAGACATGATATCCATTAGTGTGTTAGTCGTGCTGATTGACAGCCAAGTCTTGTGTGCATGAATTGGTGTTTGGGTACTCAGATAGAGAACAATTACTTTCATGTTCTTATTAATTGATTTAATGTTAGTTAAAAGGTTAGTTTGCAAAAAAAAAAAAAAATAATAATAGAAAATAGAAAAGAAAGGAAGAAAAAAGGCAGAAGAGGTGGAAAAGTCTCTGTATAATTTCTTTTATGTGTCACTCAAAGTGACAAATATAAGGTTTATATATACGTATATGTATATACGCTTTTTCTAATTACTCTATTCTTTCCTGAGTGACTGTATGTTTAAACTTCCTTCAAAGAATTAAACCTTTTATTTTATTGCTTTTAAGTCTTTTTGGCTCATGTTTGCTGTTGACAATTTTCTTGCTTGAGACATTAGCCCCAAGACATATAACAAGATACTAGGTGATGCCACAGATAGCAGGAGGAGCACTTAAGGCTCTAAAAACTGAATTTGATTAACGATTGATGGGAACAATCCTTAACTATTCTAACAGAAGAAAGGTGCAAATAGCTCTGCTAAAAAAGTGCTTTGTTTCAACAGCCTCTAACCTTATACAAAAACACATAATTATACATAATCATTATATTGTCTGAGCTGTGTTATTAGGATGGTGTATTCAGACTGCTTGTGATAAACACCAGTGAAGAATTATAGTCATAGATATAAATCAGTCTTATTCAGGAGTTTCTTCTCTTCAACAAAAGTAACCCCAGCAAGACCTTTCCATGCTAAGTACACAGTGCTATAAAGATTCTTAAATATTGAACATTATAAAACAAAAAGAATTATCAGATGAAAAGAGAAGAAAAACCTTAGCCCTATCCTCCAAAGAAATTATATTTAATACATGTCAATAGGGTGAGGATTTTATCCCAGATATTTTACCATGAGGCAGGTGGGGAAAAAAAAAAATGTCATAGTAGCCTCACAGCAGGGACCTTCTTGATAGTATTAGCAATACAAATTGCTTGAAAAAATATAAACTGTTCAGCCAATAAATATTTAATTACATCCTTTAACTAGCTAGTCAAATTTGTCTGATATTCAATATGGGTAAATAATATTTTTCTAGGTGGAAAAAGCAAATAGAAGTACAAGTATCATACACTTTAATGTGAGCCCCAAAAGACACCTGAATTTCATCCTTTTAGTCTGACAGCAGAGGAACACAGTCACAAATATCTTTGAGTTTTCACTATATATCAGCCCGTGTATCATTATTTCAAATCGCTGGAAACTTTGTCTTTATGCATCTTGCTGTCCAGACTACTTGTGGTAATATTTTTTGTTTTGTTTCATTTTGCTTTCCTCCTTTTTTTTGTTCTTTTTGATGCATTTGTGGACTTGCCTTACTATCCAATTGTTGGCTTCCTAATATATAAAGATGCAGAATTTGTGGTTTGCTTGCTATTCTACTTCTATTAGCATCATCTAAAACTGATTGGATATTAAAAGTGTTTTATTTAGGATTGTTTCTGTTGTTCTAAATTTTGAAATAAGACCTGCTGATGCAGCATTATACTGTTTCACTACCAAATGCAGATATTTGCCTTTTATTTGGTATTTTATTAGTTCCATACAAAAAGAAAAAGGTTTCATGCTATCTGTTCAACTGTCATACAGATAAGGGAAAGCATTAACACATGCCTACTACACTCCACATATAGTTGAACCGCAAAATACAGCAGCACTGTTATAAAATACTTACTAACAAGCATTCTTCAAGTTTTTGAGGCTTATGCTACAGAATAAAGAAGAAGGACATAGTAATGAAAATGAAAGTGCTTACCCTGCAGCCATCATAGAAAGAAGCAATGTCCCGAAGAAACCTAATGCATTTGCAGGCATTTCTTTAACAATAATAGGTAGAGGAAACATGATTGTATAAAAGATTCCATATGTATTTGCCAGAAAGTTAGCATTCAGCAAATCTGATTCCAAGTAAGTCCTGCATCTGCAGGCAAAGTAAAAGATGAGTGGTTTCTGACCAAGGAAATTCTTAATCTTATGTATGGCGTATCATAAATATTATAACAGTTCAGAGCAGTTTCCAGAGAAGTTTGACACAAAACAGGCCTTAATAAATTTATGGCTTTGGTACTGCGGCATAATCAATAGTGACTGTTCAGCCTAGGCCAGGACTTCTGACAACCATGTCGTGTGACATTAGGCAGCAGAGATTGTCTTCTGTCAGTCAGGAAACTAAAGAGCAGCTGAGGCATGGCTCACCTCCTACACTCAGCAAACTTCCCTTCCTGTAAATTATGACCCGAACAAGATCTCAGTAACTTCTCCAATCAAACTCTTAATCTGCAGAAAATTACTATGTGAGAATGCTATGGATTTGTATGTATGCAAGTATGTGTTAAAAAATGCAGGACAACATAGTGATGAAGAGGACAGAAATGACCTCATGTCTTAATTGTAAGCAATCCTCAGATATTTTCAAGACACAGCAAGCTGTATTTGCTGATCACTATGTGGCTAATGAACACCATCCAGCTAGATTTTTATTAGATTTTACTTAATTAATTAAACTCAAACAGTTGCAGCCTAAACTAACCAAACCACTTGTAATTATATGCACCACCCAAATAGATTGATATCACCTAGCAATTGGTTAACACCTCAGGGCTTGGAAAAGACTGGCCACTGTGAGGGAGGGGAGGAGAAAAAAAAAAAAAAAGCAAGCCTTAAGCCTTAACTTCTAGTTTATGGGTGACTGGGATGGGGGGAGAGCTTCTGTTTTAAGAGTCTTTATTGTTTCTATGCCTTCCTTTTTTTCTTTTTCCTCTACAAAGTGTCTTGTCTTGTTTTCCCTTGTCACCCCAAGGTTAAAATGAAAGTGTGATAAACAGCATGTAGCAAGAGCTAAAACCAACGGCAGAGCAGAAATGTCAAGGCTGTTTGTTTCATCTAACTGAGAATATTAAAGCTTCCCGCTTGCGGGGAAAGGCCTTATTTCAGTGGGTGGGAGGGTCATGACTAGTGAGCATACCAGACGGCATAGTGATGGCATATGGAGCATTTTAGTTCTGGGTCATTGGGTTCAAATCTGACCTAGCTTTTAGTATCCAGTAGTAATTACCATCTGTTGACTATTAGTGGCTATATGAATTAGTCCTCTGTCTAAATCCTAGTAAAATTATTTCCTTTTACAAATAATGACAGTATCTTTGATTTTGTTAGGTGTCCATCCACCTTTTAATCCCCCTGCCAAATGGCCACCTCTCAAGAAATCATCCTCTTTTCCATATAACTGGGTCCTACAGGAAGGCTTCAGGCTTATCAGGGAGCATGTTTGCACTGGTGCTTATCATGTGGTACCTGCTGTGCAGATAAAGGGACTTTCATGCTTCAGGGCTGACAATCTGGCCATCTTGCATAGAATCAGAAATCTTAAAATTAGAGGAACATGCAATCCATCTCATCAAGCCTCCTATATTTTACAGAGTGTACAACACAATCTGGTAGGCTCTGCACTCTGAAGCATTGTTTTAAGCTATAGCAGTCCTATGTTGTGCCCTTCTACTCTTAGTGATTCAAAATAGTGTTGATAAAACTGTAAATATTCCTAAGTAAATTATTAAATTGACTAGTGTCACCATTGATGACTTGCATGTCATTTTGAGTCTGAATATCTCTAACTCCAGCTTTCAACTATGTCATTTTCTGTTAAGAGTCAAATATCAGCACAGAACTCTTCCTCAGGTAAGCATTGCATGCCAGGATCAAATCTCTGCTGAAATTTTAGCTTCTAAAGGCAAGTGTCTTTCAAATTTTAAAGCATTCCTGGTTGCTTTGAAAAATATTTTAATGGAACAAAGATTTTCAACTTTTATTCTGAAGACAGCTGGGATTTATATTGCTATAATCAGAGAAAAATTTCATCTCCTTACCTTATGTCTCCAGGCTTTCTTTTCAGGTTTGTTATGTAAGTATTTAGTAACATCAGTGCACTCAAAATTTATTTAACATAATCTTTAAAACCTGCAAGATTCTCTAATTCACATTGAAGAGCATGTTACAATCTTCATTTTTAGTCACATTACTTTGCATTTGTTCATCAAATGAGATCCTCTTATGAAGAAATGTAATCGTATGGACTTTCTCCAACACCTTTCACCATTTCTATGTCACCTGAAACATTACTGAGACTATGGCTTTTGAAAACGTTCTTCCACTCCAATGAGTATTTCTGCATTAAAAACAGAATTCTATGACACACAAAATATAATAATAGTATGTTTCTTATTCTTTACATTTTACTCTTAATAATTCAATACCTTATCCAACTACTTCTGATTTATTTTTTAACCAGCTTTTCATCCATTTAATATGAGTTCCTTTAACTCTCTACTGTTCTATCAGAACAACTTTTGACATTAGAAGTGATACCATTAAAAAGTATAATTCTGCTATATACACACAGCTGTGGCACAAGCCAAATGGTAGCTGCAGTTTGCATGATGTTTCTGGGACTCTTTCATATTGATTTATTCATTTTTTCTAGAGCTGTCAATGGTTATTAGGGCAACAATTGATATGTGTTGCTTGATATAAGGAATTTGAACAATTCTTGCTTTTATCCATTTTAGAAGAACTGTATAAGATACTGCTTCAAGAGTATCTTGTGAGGAGGAGAAAGGCTCACCTTGTGTCAGCAGGTTTGAGTAAGGTCCAGCAGAGGACATGGCCTATTCTTCGGCTCTCATGTAGCAAAAGCCTGGAAGGTCTATAGTACACTTAATGGCTGCTGCTCCTGAGGACAATAAACTGGTGTTTGCACACTCGTTCTGTTGTCTGGTATTGGAAGAGTCACAGAAAGTAGATGAAGCCCTGTGGTAACCGAGACCAGCATCAGGCATGGTCCTCTCCGTTTCTGTCCTACCAGTTAGTGGTAGCAGTTAGATGATTACTGCTAGTCCCTTCATTTGCTCATTGTCTTTTCTCTTGGGGAAAAAAAAAATCTATTTATTTTAAAATAGCTATTTTAAAATAAGTGGCATGGGAATTATCCCATGAGAAAACAAACAAACAAACAAACAGGTCTACATATTTATTTTCAGAAAGAAGCATTTCTCATTCTCCTTATTTCCCCACCTCTACATCTGGGGACAAAACAGCTGCAGGCATTGTTACCATCTCGCTTAGTGTTTTAATTCTCTCCATTCAAGCTAGTTGTGAGCTACCTACGGGACACTCTTAATACTCTTCCATTAATCACACTCCAAGAATACCCAACAGCAGCCCAATACCTTTGTAGGCAGCCCAAAACCAGACTTTTCCACAATGGTGCCTCTCAACAGAATCTACTGTTTCTGAAGTCTGTGTTGGTGAACGGTCTCCTGCAACAACAGGGGAGTGGAGGGTAAGTCCAGGAACTGAGATAACCAAAGCAATCAACCAGATGGAGCAAAGAGCCCAGAGAGATCTCAAACTACCAATTCAAAGTCCTGTCAGCTCCCCCAGACCTTCCTACGGACTCACACAGAAAGAACAAGTACTTCTGTGTCTGTTCTAAGACCACCATATAATTACAGACAGGGCAGTTCATAATGGCCTGTCATCTCCTTCCATTTTATCCCTTACTGACTCTTTGCTGAGCAAGTCTCTGGGAATCTCTGACATGATACAACACCCAGAAGAAATGTCCACCCAGCACGCACTTTTCTTCCCAACCACATCATAAAAGGGCACAACCATCATTTGACATAAAAGCTTCCTTCCTCTTTCCCAGTCTATTATTTCCAATTTTCTGGTACCTATCTAATTATTGTGAGACAAGTAACATTCATAAACATCACAATCATTTTCCTTTTCTTTATTTCCCTTCTGAAGCCTTTGACGATCTCTGAATGAAGGTAATTTTTGCCAGGGCTTCCAGTCATCAATGGGACTTTTACCACACCATTCTGACTCCTATCAGCCCTCTCTGCGATATATGCTTTTATTGCATCAAGAAAACACTATGCAGACTTCCTGTTCGTTTACCGTCTGCTGAATGTCTTGTCTGTTTTTCTTAACGTCAAGAATGCTGAATTCATGAAAGAAAAAAATAAAATAAAATCCCACACCCCATGAATGCAGTTACTGAGTATTCCTAAAAAGTGCTGACATGCTCTTTTAACAGATATCTTTTAACTATCAAATATCTTCACACATTAAATTACTTCTATGCTTGTTTTCCTGTTAGTTTGGAGAAAACACTGCTTTGAAGTGTTTTAAAAGATGTGTGATTTCATTTGTCCCAGTAGCAAAAATGCAAAGCCTTACCTTTAAAGGATTAGGCCAGCTTTCTGAAAATTGTCTGGAGACTTTAGGGTTATTTGTGTTTATGGCAATTGTTCCTGTAAATATGTAACAACAACTAAGTATTTTCTACAGTGACTTTCACAACCAGAATCAATCAGGTAGCAGCACCAATACACAGCAGTACGTAGCAACACGAATACACAGCAGTACATACTCAACCATAAATTGATTTACAGGGTCATTAGTTTTCTCACTAAGTTTAAGGAGCAGCTCCTCTTAGTGATACCAGGAGATGCTTGACATTCAACAGTTTATAAAATAATAAGACTCAGAAACAAGACTGAATCTTTCAAAAAAATCCTAGTGGCTAGTGGGAAATTGCATTTAAAGCTAAGCTAATACAAAAATTCAAGATTCCAGGGTGACCATGCTGAAATAGTAACACAAATAATCTAACTATGTAGAGTGTATTATAGAATTAAACTTGCAATGGCCTGGAATTACCATGGAATTTCTCCATATGTATGCGTATCTGAAAGAAACCTTCAGGATCAGAAAAGCAATTTTTTATGGCAACTTTTCATAGAATTACAGAATGTCTTGTGTTGGAAGGGACCTTAAAGATCATCCAGTTCCAACCTCCCTGCCATTGGCAGGGATGCCACTAGACCAGGTTGCTCAAAGCCCCATCCAACATGGCCTTGAACACCTCCAGGGATGGGGCATCTGCAGCTTCTCTGCACCACCCATTCCAGTGCCTCACCACTCTCTGAGTGAAGAATTTCCTCCTAACATCTATATCTAAATCTCCCCTCTTTTAGTTTAGAACCATTCCCCCTTGTCCTATTATTATCTGCCTGAGTAAAAAGTTTCTTACTATGCATAGCTACTATGAAATTCCTGTTTCAATTACTGATAATTTTCATGACAGACTTCCTTCTGATAAATATAAACTGTCACTGTTATATCAGCTCTGTGTTCTAAGACTTTTTTAAAGCCAAAGTCTTTAATTGATCTTTAAGTGTTCAACAAGATTAATGCAGCTTAATATCTGTTGTCACTACCCTCAGACTGCTACTTTTCAATGTTCTACCACCAAGTCTATGTACTTCAACTTGAAAGGTGAGTCTGCCTCCTGAACATCAAAGGCTGACACTTCAGAGCTTTTATGTTATCGCATGTGCTCCTCCTGACACAGCTGAATAAAGACATTGCACACAGAGCTCACCTGAAACAGCTTTGACACTGTAACTCTACTAATAATTTTTCTCTCTTGCTAGCCCAACTCCAGTATCTCTTCTCCGATTTTACAACTGCTTTTAGTATTTCTCCTTGAATTCAGGACTGGCCACTGCTCTCAGAGTGATACAATGGAAACTGTAGGACCATACCATTGACCTACATGCTCTCTTGCTGTCTTAACTCTTTGGCTGGTAACATCTCACAGCAGACAGGTAACTGGCAACATGTAGTCTGAATACTCAAGTGCCATTCCTGGCAATGTAAATATATTTTTGAGAAAATACAAACGTCTCTTTCTTCAGGACTGAGTTGATTCAGAACTTGAATGGATTTTCC
Organism: Anser brachyrhynchus; assembly: GCF_964034855.1. Classification (NCBI taxonomy): domain Eukaryota; kingdom Metazoa; phylum Chordata; class Aves; order Anseriformes; family Anatidae; genus Anser; species Anser brachyrhynchus. The sequence continues at coordinate 28,451,957 of NC_137698.1, forward strand.
AAACAGGTTTGCACCATAAATAATTTTTAAGATATGGGGTCCTTCAGATGACATCTTTCTCACAACTGACAAAGTGCCAAGATATTGGGCAAATAGACAAAGGAGTATAGTATCCCCAACATTAGCCTTCTCCTGTTTTCTGGATAAGTACAGGCACTTCATTAAAATCTTCATGGTAGCTTCTGTGAAAAGAATTATAGAACACATATTTTCTGTTTAAATTTTCCTCTAAAATTTCAAGCTTAAAATAGGACCACATAACAAACTCTATATTCAGTTCAATCTCATCTCAACATGGAAGGTGGAGTCTTCATATGGTTATGGGTTTCTTCCACAACTGCTTTTGTTCTGGGATCTTGTTGTTTGCCATTGTCCACCTTCAGCTTTCTCCAACTTCCTAGTGCTTTATTCTGTGTTTAGATAACATCTTTATAGCTTGTGTTTTCTTTTCAAGAGCATGTATCTCCTTTACCTCAGTCACATTCACTAAAAGATTTTGGATAATTCTGTAGGCATTAATAACACTAAGATTTAGCTGTGCAAACAGTAAGACAGTCTATGTGAGCATGCATTGTATATTAGAGTAGCACCAAGGTAGAAAAGTTAATGTAAAAAGCTAGAAAAATAGAGTTTAAGTCCTACCTTGATTATTATGTTACTGAATGTACAAATCACTTTTTCTTCCTGTGCATCAGGTTCTCTAGTGGTAATATAGGGGCAAAATATTTTCCAGTTTGTAAAGCCTGCACAAGCTTTATGAAAGGCATTGTAGAAAGAACTTTAAGACTATCTAAGTGTCTCAGATTTAATAAAGAGAAAACAAGAGCTGCTAGAATAAAGAACATCATTATTTTCTTATTTAACATTTATTTTATGAAAAGAATCCTTTATCAAGAACCAACTCACTAATATGTTAGATGCTGTGCAAACACAGCTTTGGGCACAAAGACTCCATAACATATATATAAGACAAGGGACAATAGGTGAAAAAAGTGAAAAAAAATGGACATTTCAAAAAAATGAATTTTCTATTTCCTGGCTAGAAATAGAAGTGATTCCTGGATGAAGTAGAAATGGAATTTTACTGATCAGGATTAACAAGAACGGTCCTCCTATAGCAGTAATGTTTTTTTTCAAGGTTTCCTGTGAGTAACAGTAGAGGGCAATTTTAAGGAAGATAATGAAGCAGCTTTGTGGATATATTTATAACAATTCCTCAATGTACAAGGGACATCATGGGTCAAGGCATAAGGGTACCTTTTGAAAACTTAACAAGGGGGCGGTGAAGGCTGTTGCCACAATATGGTTGACACTGATGAAAGAGAAGCCTCTTGTTTGTGCAGAATGCTTTTGCTACAAGGAGAGTATGATTTTGTTTGGGACTCTATTTTCTGTCACAAAACAGAAAGTTTCCGCTTGAGAAAATCTATCTCCCTGCTGTGTGTCAGTCCTATTTCCACAAATAAACAAGAACATTTCTTAACCCAGTTAAATGTTCCTGCTATGAGACTACGTGTTTGTAACAGCATGTACTGCATGTTACCAGTTCATCAAAAAATATGCCCATCATCTATGTGAGTCATTTTTGGAGAGCAAGATCTTTTTTCACCTTAAAATACAGCCCAGGATTATACTATTTTCAAATTTTTAGCTTCCCATTTCTGCTACTTATTAAGGCAATGCTGGCTCCCTTCTATGAGACTCCTTCCTCCACCCCCTGCACAAGCAAAAAAAAAAAAAAAGCGCAAAATAAATAAATAATAATAATAATAATAAGCCACAAGCATAATTCTCCTGAGATTGCAATTTAAAAGGTAAAATGTACACAGTGCCCCTTTAGAGCCCCCCTTTCCACAGCAAATGGAGTGGATAGTGCTTAGACAATATTGCTGTTATCAATTAGCACTTTGACAATTAGCCAAGCAGAGGAACTGAGCCTCCTGCAGCAGGCAATGCAGAACTTTCAATTACATCTTTCTATTTCCCACAGCTCAGCACTAGATTAATAATACATTTAGGGAACTCTGGTGGCAGGCTGATAGAAATGAAGAGATGGATTAACTGTAGTAATAAGAGCAGAAAGGAGAAATTCAGGTGAACAGTAAAGGGGCCTTATATATAAGCCATATTCCCTGTGAGACAACATTAAGGTACAGTTGGCCTTTATCAAACTAGAATACACTGAATCATATTTACAAATCTGTTTCACAAAGTCTTATAGCTACACTTTTAGAGGATCCATGTAGCTCACAAATTCCTCTTGCTATGTACACAACTTATGCACCCATTTTCCTAATCTAGCACACACTTAGTTCTCTGAGTCCTCTTTCCCACAACCTCATTCTCTGCTGCTATGGTAGAGCCAACTTTGGTCCCTGAGCCGTGAAGACTGTTAGCCTTCAAGATTTTATGGCTTTATATATAAGACATAAATGATTTGTTGGTAAAAGGGCACCACTGAATTGTTGCTTTTAGATATTCAGTTTATGTACTATATGGCAATTCATACAAAATCTTCTCTTCTTTCAGATAAGAAACTTCTGAAGTCCCACAGAAAAAAAACTACCAAACTACCTAGAATTGGCCAATCTTACCACAACACATCTGAGTTTGTCACAGTGTATCTCCTGGCACTGCTGACAGCCGTTTCACTGTATCTGCACCCATGAAAAGCAAAGTGGGGGATGGAGAAGTAAGCTCAGAAAAAAGTTCTCAGAACTTGTGAAAAAAGTTACAGTGTGCTTACTAAATTTTCCCTGTAATGGTAATTTGTATAGGCAAGAAAGATATTTAGGAAGGGACAGCTGTGTGTTATGAAAGGCTCTTTTTCTTAAAGGTACTTGAGGAGAATAACTGCTCAAGAACTAAAAAAAGAAAATAAAAGGAAATCCTTTGGTGTTTTGGGTGGGGAAGAATAATAACTGTTACATATATTTACTCTCCCATCCTCTCCATATCTCAAAATGTCTAGGTTTGCTGTGTTTTTATGATTTTTATGGACGTAAACATGACAATGTATTTCCTTTCATCTGTTATCTTGTAATCAGTCAGTGACACCTTCAGTGTGGAATGGATCTGAGTTTTCAGCTACAAGAAACACTTTATACCTACTTAGATATTTATTTCTCTACCATGGTTGCTGTTAAGCATCTGGGGAAGAGAAGAGCAGACCAAAAGGAGCGACATGACTTTTTTGTATGTGCTAAATTTATATGTCTCACAGAGGCATTTGCAGTCACTTTTTTTTTTTTTCAAAATAATTAATATTAGGTTTAAAATATGATCTAGGTTAGGACTGAAATGTTGATGTCTAAGTCTATATTAACCTCTTTACATAAATCTGGAGCTGATCACTCTTCCTGCAACTCTTATATTTATTTGTGAAGTATGGATGTTTCTTCCATCCTCAACTTGTTGTCCTTGTCCGAATAATCTCTATGACACTGGGAGAAAAGAGAGACTTTACTTATTCTTCTGTGATGCATAGTTCCACTAACTGTTGTGTATCTTGACATCACTTCAATACAGCTAATTAATAGTGAATTCATACCTTTGATTTTACATGGTTGATCCTCTTCCACAAAGAACAGTTTCCATTCAGGTAACCACAATTGGTTAGATGAAGTAGCTTCCCATGTTTGCCTTGTGTAAAACGTGAAGGAATAGATGGTGCATGTGAATTTGAAACAAAGTTTAATTTGGGGGAAGGGGGGAAAAAAAAAAAAGGAAGGGAAGGGAAGGAGGAAGAAAGAGAGAAAAGAGAGAAAAGAGAGAAAGAGGAGAGGGGAGGGGGAGGGGAAGGGGAAGGGACTGTTTGTTCTGCTGTCTCTGCTATCTTCACAGCTACCTACTTCAGCTACAAGACACAAGACAGAAATGTGCTACTGCGTAACCTTGTCAATTCAATTTTTCATATGCTGTGCATGTGTTCTGTAACTCAACACCATTCTTTCTCCTCAGTCTTCTGCCATGGACATTAGTTTGTAGCAAATTCCTGTATGAAAAATTTGAAACATAATGGAAAAAAAAAAAAGTAAAAAGGGTTCACTAAGAAGAAAAGTAGGCCCTGTTTTCCTTTTTTTTTTGAAGGCAATTTTGGATCGCTAAAAAGAAAATGACTGAAAACTGTAGGCTTTAAATCATTCTAATATCCATGACTAGACCCTGGGCCCCTTACATGGGTCTCCAGCTCCGACCTCGGGTCTTTGCACATAGTACCCTCCAGAATATCCTCAGTGCTCTCCTAAAATTGCATGAGAAGCATGGCTGCCTGTTCCACTTCCACTGACCCACTTGGGAAAACCTGTCCTTCCTCGCAGTGTTGTATGTAACTTTGTCAGCCTCTTCCTCTATTATGTATGTCCAGCAGTTTCTCAAGGTCTGCTCAGGTAGCTAAGCCAGGGGCATTTTTTTATAGCTGACATTACGTTTCCAAACGCTTTCCTAAGAGTTATTTTAAACATTATGTAAAAGTAACCCTGTACCACTTTAAAAGTATTCTGTACACTGACAGGAAGAAATTACTGTGCTTTTCCACAGAGGAATTTTGGTCAGGGTTTGGCAATTTGATGTTTTATGCTTTACATTTTGTGAGGCAGACAGCTTAGTACCACAAATCTGGAAATAATTTTACTATAACATGCAATATATTTGCTTCCCTTCATCAGTAATATTCAACAGCATATTCACTTATATTCCCTGTCATCTTTGATCTGTTTTAAATATGACCAAGGTTACTGAACTCCTTCAACTGCTTATTGTGGGAGCCATCTGGTATCTGGGCATAAGGAAAGAGAAAACATACATAGGGACATATGAAGCCTGCAGCAGCATGCACAGCTTCCAGTGACAGCCAACTTGCTTCCCCTCAGTGGAGCCAAGGCAAGACAAGACTTGATTAAGAAGGACATATAGTCTGTATGATATTTGGTGTGAAAACACACCTTTAACTCTGCATAACTTTACACTGTTTGCAAGTTGAATTTAGCAGTCTATAAAAACAAAATTGTTAAGTGAGAAAATCAAATGTCTGAACACAAAGGTAGAGCCACCAACTAAAAAGGTTACTTCTCTCACAGAAGAGTGTTGAAGCTACAAAATCACTGCAGTTAATTATGGATTTAAATAGTGCTGGAGTAGCTTGGATCAAAATCTCTTATATGCCAACTGAACTGGGAAATTTGCAAGTCGGTTTTAAAATCCTCCTCATTCTGTAAACACTACATATGGTAAAGAGGAAATAAGTGACCTAGTCAAGTGAAAGTTTGCCCTCTGGCTCTGGTCTGTGCACTCAGCTGGCTGAGTCAGACTGGCTGCAGGGAATTATCTGCCTTTTTTCAAATGGTTCAGACGTGCAACTCAGAATCTGTTTAAGAAGGAAGCTGAATTTAATTCTCTGCAGCCCATTATTGTTCAGGATAATTACTACAACGGAATAATACCTGTGGGAGAAATGTCTATTTTTCTCTAGGTATGCAGTTACTGTTATACATTGCACAAAAAAAGATGGAAAATGCTGTAAAAAGACCATATCATGAAACCTTAACTGTAAGTCATTCCAATTTAAAGAACATCAAGCATAATTAAGCATAATCCCTTTGATAATTTTAATTGATACACATTTTTGTAATAACAAATATTTGTTTTTAGCTGAAGAGCCTATTTTGTCTGTTGATAATGTTCAAGGCCATTGCAAATTTGATTATCCAACAGGTAGAACAGAAAATGCATTTACAATTTCCCAGCTTTCTTTGGCCATAAGGAAAAATCAAAGAAAAAAAAAGTCTTTGTTTTTGTTTAGCTGAAAGCAAAGCAAATCTCCCTGGACATTTAGATAAACAATAGACATTTCTTGCATTATTATTTTTGTCTATGTACAAACTGCTCTATAAGCACTACAAACTGCTTTCTTTTCTTTTAAATATGTCAACTAAGTGAACATGAAATAATTTAGTGGGATTAGGTCTTCTTTTTAAGTGTGGATGTTTACTTAATGTTGATACTGAAGATCAGAATTTCTCTGTATGGGAACTGCAGAATTGTGAAAGAAAAAGGGATCTCAAAGAAAGAGCCTAGTCATGGTTAGTAACACAGTTCACGAATGAATGCTAATGAAGTGTACAAAGGCTTCAGGTAAATATGAAGGCAGACAGGAAAGATGATCAGAGATCCTTCTGTAAGGCATATACACAAAAGACAATGGCAATTTTTGTACCTGGGAGCTCAAGCATATAAGAAATCTAAAAAGTAATTTGGAGCTAACTTTGCTCCAAGTGGAAAATGAACTACTTGTTCTCCCTGATTTTCTGTCAATATAGAGTAAACAGAAGAGACAGAATGACCTGATATACTACCTATTTAAGCCCTTATTGAAAAATTTCACATCTTACTTTCATTAAATTCTTTCTCCTGCTTTCTAGCACATGCACAGACACACATAGGTAGGGTAGGCCATTTTATCTAATTGTACCCAGCGAGATGACAGTGTGGTAATGATTTTACTACAAGTGATGCTGGTACCAGAAATTTTGAGACAGAAAAAGCTGTCTGACGTAGCTCCATTTATAGCTCCAAAATTCAGCCTCCAACCCCTTTCCATGGCAAGATCTAGCTAGTTCTAGCTTGTCTCCCTCAGCACTGCAGAATTCATTGAGGAGTTGAGAGACGTTGAGAAGTCCAGAGTTCAGCATATCCCCCAAATAACCATTGTACTATTTGACTTATCCAACATGCTGGAAAGAAAGTAAGAGAGGATACTGTTTGTATTGTTTTTAAATACTCTTAAGTGATTGGTGATGGATGCCACATGAGAAGATAAATAGAAAACACCTGGAAAGAGCAAGAGGTAAAAATCAGCAATACATTACTGATTGGAGGTAAAACAACTGGAAGGTAGATCAAAACACATAATATCAGAGGTAAATAAATCTGGTTGATTTTCAGAGGAATGAAAAATTTGACACTGTGTCAGATGTGTGTGGAGAAAGTAGAACGCTAGACTAGAGAAGAAGGTAAACCTCAGCAAATTTGTTTGTATTGGTTGTAACTCTGGTTTTCACCTCCAGTTGAGGAGAAACCAGAGGGTTACTTCCAAAGGCAGATCTGTTTGTCCTTGAAATTTCATCTATCTCAGAACAAACCTTCAATCTTATAAGTAGAAAATCTTATCTCTTACTGCATTTTGTATGAATGTAATGTACAGACACACAGCTGTCTCTAGGTATAGGCAGGAGAGGCTGTTTTCTCTAAGCAATAAGATACATTATCTGTATCTCAAATAATAGAAGCAATGTTCATCCAGGATTGACATCTAACAGGTTTCTACACCTTATGTAGAAGGTTATGTTTCTACATACATTTCTTCTTTCTTATGTTTCTACACCTTATGTAGAACATTAATCAAAGAGGAAGACAGGTATGAGTGTTCATCTGCTTATTTATTAGTAATTTCCATCAATATGGAAATATCAATTTCCATCTTTTCCTCAAGAAACTGGCTGCTCACGGCTTGGACTGGTGTACGCTTCGTTGGGTTAAAAACTGGCTGGATAGCCGGGCCCAAAGAGTTGTGGTGAATGGAGTCAAATCCAGTTGGAGGCCGGTTACTAGTGGAGTCCCCCAGGGCTCAGTGCTGGGGCCGGTCCTCTTTAATATCTTTATCGATGACCTGGATGAGGGGATTGAGTGCACCCTCAGTAAGTTTGCAGATGACACCAAGTTAGGTGCGTGTGTCAATCTGCTCAAGGGAAGGAAGGCTCTGCAGGAGGATCTGGATAGGCTGGACCGATGGGCTGAGGTCAACTGTATGAAGTTCAACAAGGCCGAGTGCCGGGTCCTGCATCTGGGGCACAACAACCCCAAGCAGAGCTACAGGCTGGGAGATGAGTGGTTGGAAAGCTGCCTGGCAGAGAAGGACCTGGGAGTACTGGTTGATAGGCAGCTGAATATGAGCCAGCAGTGTGCTCAGGTGGCCAAGAAGGCCAACAGCATCCTGGCTTGTATAAGAAGCAGTGTGGCCAGCAGGTCTAGGGAAGTGATTGTCCCCCCTGTACTCGGCTCTGGTGAGGCCGCACCTTGAGTACTGTGTTCGGTTTTGGGCCCCTTGCTACAAGAAGGACATGGAGGTGCTCGAGAGAGTCCAGAGAAGGGCAACGAAGCTGGTGAGGGGTCTGGAGAACAAGTCTTACGAGGAGCAGCTGAGGGAGCTGGGGTTGTTTAGCCTGGAGAAGAGGAGGCTCAGGGGAGACCTCATCACTCTCTATAGGTACCTTAAAGGAGGTTGTAGTGAGGTAGGGGTTGGTCTATTCTTCCACATGCCTGGTGACAGGATGAGGGGGAATGGGCTAAAGCTGTGCCAGGGGAGATTTAGGTTGGATATTAGGAAGAACTTCTTTACTGAAAGGGTTGTTAGGCATTGGAATGGTCTGCCCAGGGAGGTGGTTGAGTCACCATCCCTGGAGGTCTTTAAGAGACGTTTAGATGTTGAGCTTAGTGATATGGTTTAGAGGAGGACTTGTTAGTGTTAGGTCAGAGATTGGACTAGGTGATCTTGGAGGTCTCTTCCAACCTAGATGATTCTGTGGTTCTGTATAATGGTTTTATGTTTCATTTGGCTTATCTCTGTTCTTTTAAAAAGCAGAGAGACAAAGCTGAGTTTCTGCTTTCCATTAGCCAGAGTGGATTGCTGTACTATTTCTCAACATCCTTCATGGTTACATATCTTGCACTGAAAGCATTTGAAGAACATTCACATCCACAGTGATTAGGCTGTCCTTGACTGTGAAGAGAAGTATTTTATGTGCTCTATACAGGTGCAATGGCTTAGACACAAACCAAGAAAAAAAAAAAAAATACTTTCAGGCAGCACTATACTATTAAAATGCTCTCGTGGTTACACCTCCTTATACTCAACAGCCTTTTAAACATCTTAGACTATGAGGTCGTATAGCAGGAAAATATGGCCACCATATTTTAAGAAGTATAACAGTGACATCTAGTGTAATGAAACTGCATGGCAAGGCTCAGAAATTTCTTCAGTAATATATTTTCATTTCCTCTAATACTGAGGCAAAAGTCATTGCCTGGTACTTTTCTGTAAACTAAGTTTACTAAATTACCTTTAATGTTAGATGTTAATCATACTGACATAAAAGTTTCTTATGTGTTTTATTAAACCTGTATATATAACACAAAAGTCTGAACAATGTAATTGTTTCTGAATTCTTTCGTTTCACATGCAATCATTGCAAGGTTCTCCCATGAAAGATGTAACTTTCTGATCAATATTTTTAGAATAAAAGACATTTCAGAATACTAAGACTTCAGTGCTGGTGGAACAAAGTAAGCAAAATAATTACCTAAGGAAAAGTAAAAGTTTCAAATATAAGGGCTGTACTAACTCATCTATGTAGCCATTCTTTTAAAGACTTGTCTGGTATTACTCACTGTATCTGAGGAAGCTGATTTTTATAATTCACAAAATCTTTTTTAACAAAGACAAAAGCAAATTTCACATATTCTAGCAGGAATGTCATCAGAACAAACAATGAAAAACTATGGTAACAGGAGAAAGAAAAGAAAAAAAGAGAGAGAAATTGCATGCTGAACATGCACCCTGTATAGTCCAGAGCAAAAATCCAGAACAGAGATAGAAATCATTGACCACCTACACTGAATGATTATAGAAAGAAATATGGTGCATGTCTGTCCCACGTGTGGTCAAATAGGCAGCATACCTGCTCCACAGGCTATATTTTGATCAAATAGGTAATGGGTTTTTAATCTTGTGGGGCTGGGGGCATGTCAAGCTTGAGAATAACAAGAATATGGTATACTACACCTTGACTGAGAACATCAACATAGTGTGTAACACCTGTTGAGAAAGGCTGTTCTCAAGGTGGGGAGGTGTGGGGGCACATGAAGTCAGGCAGATATGAGCTGCTTGTAACTGTAGAGAAAGAGAAAAGTGTGACTCATAAAGAAGGGGAAGGCAGGAGAAGAGAAGGGAAAGGAGTCTGGGCTGAGGATAATTGTCAATACAACTGATATGCCAGAGAAAGTTTGCTCAGTCTTATGAGAGCATTAAACTGTTTCACTTATTCTTGGGTTCATGTCAAGTCATCGTAATTGAGTTTAGTATCAGGCTCAGAACTGACTGCTTTCCTCTGTGTGGTTAAGAAAAAATCTTACAAGTTATACTTCATCCAAATAACAGGATTAAGAGTAAAAATCTTACCGCATTTCAAACACAGAGCCTTTTATAGAAGGAGGGAATCAAAATATCATGCCTGGAAATGAAGACAAAAGCTTATCTGGAGATGGCTCAGCAAAGAGAAAATAGGAAATAAGAAACCCAGAAAATAAAAAGAGTAACAAACACAAGCCATCTCAAGAGGGTAAGAAAAATGAGAGAACGATAAATGTAATCTGACAGGGGAAAAATGCAGCAAACTAAATGGCAAACTTAATAACGGGAAAAAAAAAATAGGGGAAACAAAATTAAATAAAGTGTGCTAATTCCAATTATTTTGCACCAAAAATATAACCTTTAAATGATCATTCTTTATTGTTTATGATCACTTCAAGCTGCACAAGGGGGTCAAGAAAAAGTTAGGTGTATCTAAATTCTAGGCCTGCAGAGATTTCAAGAGGACCTCCCACCAAGCACTGTGATAGCTAACACTGTGCTGGTGGGTTCTGAGCCTAAATTGACAACATTTGTGTAGATGTATTTAGCCACCCTAGAATAAGAAAAGCAGAGAATAACAAGACTTTCTTATTAATTGCTGTGAATATGAGGGGGAAGAGCAGAACTGACTTGTTGCTGCGATAAAATCCTACTGGAGCAGATGATTAAATGTTCTGATGACATTTGTTCAGTTCCTATTGACTAAATATCTGCAGAGAAAGAAAAAAATGGAAATAAAAAATAAAAAATAAAAAATAAATAAAAAAAAAGAAAGACAGAAAAGAAAACCCTGAACCCCTAACCCATTAAACATCTGGCCAGTTCTAACAATACTAAAATATTATTGACACAAAGTAAATTTTCCCTGAATTTTCAGAGGCAAGACCATGTGTACCTTGGTAATAGAGACAAGGCACTTCAGTTTTACTTGAGATGAGCTGTGGTTGAAGGTATAAAATAGACCTTGTGTTGTTACACAGAAGTAAATACCATAGCTGCTTTTCCTCATTTGTGATTTTACAGTATGTTTGTCACTTCATACTGCAGCCACTTTGTTAGGGAAGACAGTCCTATCCAAGGTGCTTTAAGCATGCTGGAAAGACTTGCATTTGGTTGCAGTCTCTCAGGCTGTCTTCTACTGTTGGTTTTGATTGCTGACGATCGTTTTGGATTCTCATGGCTCAAAGGAAGGAGAGGACAGCCTATCTATTTAGATAGAGGAAATTAAGTCTGATCTATTTCTTTCAAAGAATTTCCTGATGGAAAATATGAATATATACTGCATTGCATATGCACAGTAAAATCCAAATCCTTCAGGATACATTGCAAGAGTGAATTCATTGTGCAATGTGTGCACAGTAACTCCAACATTTCCCAGAAAAATGGCACACACTCTCTGCACATGTGTGCAAGGAAACTTACTAGACTTTCCAGACTCACAGTCACTCTGTCAGAGTTACCATACAGTAACTACACCTGGTCTGATATATGATCTGGATTGCTGGTAAAGGGTATGCAGTTTTGAATGGTGTTACATTTTTCAGAAGTATACTGCACTATTCTGGGGTAAAGTTACTCAAATATGATAAGCGAGATCAGAGGGTTTGATGTACATCTCATCTGTCAGTCTTTCTGATCACCTTATAACTTACAGCAAAGCAGCCTGTATGACCACCTTATAACTTACAGCAAAGCGGCCTGTAAGACCTGTACGTAAACTGCTGGGACTCTCCAAGGAACAAAGGAGCCAGGCTTCCTCCTTCTGAGCTAGTCACAAGCAAGAATTCAGCACTCTCCTTCTAGGGGTCAACCTTCTAGGGGTCAGCCGGAGGAATACAGCAAAAACAGAGGACCCCAAAGGATAAAAAAGAAGTTATTCAAAGACATGAGGAGCTGAAAAGATCAGAAATGCTTAATTTAGAGAGGAAATTAATAAGGGGGATCAGAAAAGTATATCAATAATGCAAGCAAAGAGGAAACAGATAGTTCAATCCATCATCTCAGAGTACAAAAGGGCTGTTACAAAATACAAGCACATATTAACCAAAGCAGCCTTTTAAAGTCCCAGCTAAATACAATCAAGCAGATACTTTGACTGAAAGAATCATATTACCATGCTGACAAGTTTGCCACTCAAGTTATTAAAATCCTGTGTCCCAAGCCAAACCAAAACCAGATCTCACATTTTCAATAGAGCAAGAAGTAGTAAATCATAGGGCAGTTACAAGAAGCCCATGACAAGTGTTCACTCTGTGGAAGGCAGGTTCTGCCCACACATGGTTGCCAGCTGGGCAGGAACTTCTCTCCCCAGTCAGAACCTTACTCCTTAGAAGAAATTTCAAATTAAATCCTGAGTGTCCTCTCCCTGAATTCACCACCACAGCTGCCTTTCCCTGCTCGTTACTCATTAATGCTGCTCTCAGCAGGAAGGAAGAAACCTTGCATGGGCCCCTCCATTTTTACTGTGTCTGAAGCTTTCACTTTTTCACTTTCATAGTTGATTGTTTAAAGCTTTTGCTTTTGAGTCCTGCTGTGCCTGAAATTCTTATAAGTTTTAAAAGGTAGACTGTCCAAATATCATGGTATTTCTTAATGGTTAAGGCTACGTGTTTGACTGTCTTAAAAACAGTCAAATGTGACTGTCAAAAACAGTCACGCTGCTCCTCATGTCATCCTTTCTCAGTCTCTAACACAGTCCTACAAGGCAGCTACAGTCTTATCACTCCAATTCTACAATCTTACTACATCTAGTTTGACTTCAGCCATCTTTGCAAGATCTCTCAGCTCTCTGCCTGGCACAGACCTATTCTCTTCATCTTCATGTCCTGCAAGAGTTACAACCTCCACGAATCCTGTCTTAATCTCAAGTTGGAGCCAAGAGCAAGTAGTTATATTCAGACTCCTCCTTCATTATCCTGGTTTTATTGGTATCTGCATGGGTTGCTCACCTTCTAATTCAAATGAAACGTTCTCCTTATATCCCCAGAAAAGATCTTAAGAGCTGCTATTTCCTTTGCCTACACTTATTTATGTCTATTTTCTTTACTTCTTGTATACCTCTCATCCTCTCGTAACTTCATTTATCTTCCATCATTGACTAGTCTTTCTCTTCTCAGATACTGACTGCCCTCTTTACATCCAGTCTATACTTAATAAAAAGTAGTTGTTTCATTATGCCTTCAAAGATTTGTGAAAAAAAATGCACTCCCAAGGCTTCCTGTGGTGTGAAGTTACAGGACCTCACTGAGAGTCTGTTGTGGTTTAACCCGGCTGGCAGCTAAACACCACACAGCCGTTCGCTCACCCTCCCCCCTCCCTCTCTGGGATGGGGGAGAGAAACGGGAAAGTGAAGCCTGTGGGCTAAGATAGAGACAGTTTATTAAGACAGGAAAAATAATAATAACAATAATAATAATAATAGTGATAATGGTAATAGTATTAACAATAATAATGTGTAAGAAAACAAGTGATGCACAATGCAATTGCTCACCACCCGCTGACCGATGCCCAGCCTACCCCCGAGCAGCCGGCCCCCCCACCCCGGCCAGCCACCCCTATATATTGTTTAGCATGACGTCAGATGGTATGGAATACCCCTTTGGCCAGTTTGGGTCAGCTGTCCTGGGTCTGTCCCCTCCCAGCTCCTGCTGCACCCCCAGCCTGCTCGCTGGCAGGACAGAGCGAGAAGCCGAAAAGTCCTTGGCCTGGTGTAAACACTGCTCTGCAACAATTAAAACATCAGCATGTTATCAGCACTCTTCTCATCCTAATCCAAAACATAGCACCCTACCAGCTACTATGAGCTACTTAACTCTGTCCTAACTGGAACCAGGACAGAGTCACTGCATTTGCAGTGATATGACAGAAATTTGTCAAGGTACAATCATAAAAAATATAAGAACACAGTTTAAAGGTTAGTTTAAGACCTCAGTGGAAGTTTATATGAAAAAAGCATTGAAGTTGTATATGCACCTCAATGCCAAACCATGCACACTCATGTGTTCACATAACATTCATTTGTGACTTTACACTGACAGTAGGGCTACAGATTTAACACTTTTGCTCCAGCAACTATAGCTCTACTATCAGAAATTAAACAGTACTTATAAATAATAAGGATTATATGAAACAGAGTTTCAACCTTATTCAACAGTTACTCAACCTTATTCAACAGTTACCACAAACACATTAATCATTTTATTACTTTAGATTTATGCTAATTTCCCTTTTGATAGCAAAATAGTTTGAACATTTTCTTAAATTATTTTTCTCTCTTTGTGATTCAGTTGTTGCATTTGAAACAATATCAAAGAACAGAGATTTTTAAAGATGCTCTTTTTTTTTTTTTTTCTCCCTGAAGTCTTATTTCTAAATGACTGATAAAAGCTTATCGGCAATTATCATTTTAACTGATGTTATGTGTTCATGCTTGCAGTATTCAGGAGTTAAGATGTGTATACAGAAAGCCTAAAAAGAATGATTGTGGGGACAAACATAGGTGATGGGGTAATATGAATAATGCCTCTGGTAACCAATAATTCTGACACGCATGGTTGTATGTCCCATTCTCATCTAACCATAAGAAACTTGAGTACATCTCATTTCACTTAATGAGAACAGATGGATGCAGTACTGTTATGCATCATCTACAACAAGTAATTGTATTGCCATCTTATTGACATAAAATCTGCATCAATATTTTTTTAGTATGCACGTATTTTACAAAAATGCCCAGAAGCTGTAGCAGTGGCATATTAAGAGCTACTACAGGGAAAGATCTGACATTCCCACCTGCTCCATCTTTTACACTTGTTCTCAATCTCACTAAGCCTTTGGGCTGTCTTCCTGAAGTCCTGCAGAATAAACAAAAGTTTCAGTGTGGCAAAGCTGAGAACAAGCTTGGGTGCCTTAGTAATTTGCCGTGTTCCATTTGTTTTTAAATCAAATCAGGAAGGTCACTACTGACATGAATAATGTGAACAAACCTTCACTTCCCAAACAAACAAAGAGCAACAAAGCCCAGAAAGAATAAAAATTTGAATCCATTTGTTAATATACTGTTTAGCTCGGTATTCACAGAAGTAACACTTGTATAAGGGGGCTTTCTGTTTCATTAAATAGTCTGTGTTTACTGGATTTTATTGTAAAATGATCTAAAGTAAGCATGGTCATTAAAAAAAAAAAAAAAAAAACACTGTGAAACACAGGATCAAAGCTTTGCTCTAATAAAGTCAAAGAAAAAGAAAGCAGTTGTCTTTAACATAGCCAGGGATTCAATCTTGAGTCCTACACAGCATCGCAAGTCATGGGTGTTGCAAAGGGCTAAAATGGAGGATCTAAACTGCACCTACTGCAGGCTGCTAAAATTATGGAATGACCTGATGTCCTCTTCCTTTCCTTGAAAAGTAAAACACCACTTTTGTTTTTCCCTGCTTCTCTTCACAACCAGCTATTTATGCTCATCTGGCCAAGAAGAACAGAGAGAGGGTGTAATTGCTGCCACTGCCCACTTAGACCTGCCGAAGGATGGCTGGCTACCTTTAATTACTAACAGAACCACAATTCTTCAAGAAAAGAGTGTATGACACACATGTCACAGTTGTTCACTTCTCTTCTACAAATAAATTTTGTTTCTTGCCAAAGGAGAGTGCACTAGGGCAGATGTGCCCAAGAGAAAGTCATCCTTAAAAAACCCTTCCAAATAAAATAATGATGAAAGAATAGATCATGAAGTGGTAAATCTTTCCAGAGAACAACTGAACAGTAAATAAGTGTTGGGCCACACAAGGGAAACATAATAGTCACACACACAGTGTAAGCACACTCTGTTCTTTGCACTGACTAGGAAGGGATCTCTAATCATGATAATTACATGCTTTAACAAAAAGCATATGCAAGTGGAGGGGGGAAAGTGGTAATTCAGTATAATTGAATCAAATGTCAAGTCTGATTCCTTCCTACTTCCCACTGCACTTTTCTACTACAACCTTAATAGCATTCTTCTGATATATGCGCTTGTACATACGTACATTATAAACTTGCAGAGAATATCTTAATAAAAGTTAGAATTATCTGGATGGTTTAGAAAATGATGTTAAATTTTTTATTACCTCTCCATCTCAAAAATCAGGTTCAGATCATGTTTCAGATATTTAGACAAGCATACAGCCAACCAATAACAAAACTGATGAGTTATCAATGCAGGAGTTACTTTACTACAGGTGCTACACTGAATTTACTATATTGAATTTTCTGAAGAGCATATATTATCACTCCTGTCTTTTCATCTGAAATTTGTATGTGAATGGAGGAAACTTTTAACAGGCTTATACATGATTTACATACTAAGGGTATGGATACACTTAGATGATCATTTATGGTGTAAAATGTACATTATAAAAACACTGTGAGCAAATTATAAAATCACTGTGTGTGAGCTGATGCTCCACACAGAAGAGTCAAATGGCTCTAAAATATCTATGAAAAATAAATTGATGACACCCCTTTTTAATCCTGCCATATATTATTTGTCATGGCAATATGCACAGAAAACACAGATGCTCCTTCTGTATCAAATAAAGAACCATAACAAAACGGACTTTTTTTTTTTTTAATAAAGGATTAAAATTATTTTGTGGATACTCTTACTTTTGGAATAGTAAGAATCCAGTTTAAATTATTTTATTTCCATGCTTAACTACTACAACACACATTTTGGAGAACACTTCTGAATCACTGGTACAGGTTTCACTGGTGCATAGCTCAGACCATACACTGCTCAAATAAGTGTTGACCAAAGGGGACTCCATAGAGCTGTTTACGCAAGATTAAAGTGCTAACAAGGCCAGGAAAGTGTTTAAAGATACACAGTCCTATCCAAAGTAAGTAATGGAGACAAATTTATTAAGCACCTGATGGTCCAAGCTAAATAATACAGGTGGAATGTGAACATGCAGATCAGGACAGAGGTCGTGTGCAACACTCAGGGAGGGCTGTGGTGCAACTGGAGTCTTGTGCACCGGTTTAGATCAGCTTACACCCTTCTGTTAACAGAAGCAGGAAATCTTGTAACTGTATTGACCAAAGGAACACTGCTTTGCAGTAGGCATACAAACACTAATACTTTAGCTTAACAACCACAAAAGAACCATCTTTATGATGATAAAACTTGCCAACCCTCAGTCAAACTTGTGGTTATTCCTTGTAACAGAAGAGCAACACTGAAGGCTTCTAGCAAAAGACTTGCTAGTTTTGAGGTCCTGTCAGACCATACTGCATTGACAAAAAATATTACCAACAATGGACGGCAGCAGCTATTACAACACTTAAAAGTAAACAAGCTATAACACAAAAGAAACAAATGAAAGACCTTTTTATACACGTATTTTCTGTATAAAAGAGAAGATAAAAAAGGGGAAGTTAGATCAGATTTGTAAAATTCCAAGTTTGTTTTCTTGTATTGACAACATCTACGTGCACAACAGCACATTGCTACTGCTTTGAGGGAAGCAGAGCCACTCAGCTGGAGGAAGTCACTGACTAATCACCTTAGAGCAGAATCTGCTGAAGTGTTAAAATAGCTTTTGTACCCAGCAGTTTCTTCTCCTGTCTGATTATGTCAGTTCAATAATCCATTTGTTCAAAGTTTAAAACCAATTGGGAGGTGAAAAAAAAGAGCAAAGCTAGTTTTCGTCATAGAATCTATAGAATAAAAATAATGTGATAGCTGGTGAAGTCTCCTATTTCTACAATGTCAGGTACATACTAATCAGAAATAACCATCTGAGGTCATTAATTAGAGATAGAACTTCACAAAATTTATTTTATATTCTTCTTTATCTGAAGTATCAGGCATGTTAAAGGTAGATTTAAATGACTAACAAAAACAGTATCTAACTTGCAATCACTTTCATCTTGCTTTTTTTTACCAAATTTAGTCTCAAATAAAATATCAAAAATAAGCTTTAAATGAATGTCATTCTTTACTTTCTAGTAACTCCGAAATACAGACTCAAAGCAAGACTGAAGTCATGAATGAAATGTATGATGTATATCAATTCATTTCAGCAGAGATGCTCAATGCTTTATTTCTAATCCATCAATGTCAGATTGTAAAAGTAAAAACAACCATACCAGTGAAACTTACAAGTGATTTTTTTATATATATATCAGAGGTACTGTTTGTATCTTTTTCTCAATATCCCTCCTATTCCTACCATGACTACAGCAGCTGATCACAGTATTTAGTCATCCTTAATCCAGTCAACACTGTCAGCTCATCTACACACCATCTAGTGTAAAACTCATTGAGCCACTGGCCTTACCACTGGCTCCCCTTTCTGAAAATGTCCTCAGTAAACCGTCTTCCCCACAGAAATCACAGCCCTGAACAGCAGGGTATTCAGGCCATTTGGAGCTCACCCAGTACATCCTCAAACACAGAAGTGGGAAGTTATTATATTCATTCTAATGCCAGTTAGTTCGGAGATGACAACAAAATGTTTATTATCTAAAAGCTGTCAGCATACATAATGAAGAGGAATGGGAACCTGCAGCTCCAAATGTGTTGTAAGCTGTAGCCTCTGCTGGCAGAGAAACACATTCCTATGTTATTTAAGCAGCCCATGCGTCTTCATCCTGAAGCGATTATTTATGTATTTGTAATAGCATAACACACAGAATTATGAATTAAGTGGTTAACAGACTGAGGTACAGCAATTCCAAGTCCTTTTGTTAGCAATACCTTGATTATTCCTTCTTCACTAGCTAAAAAGGCATTTGTTAAAAGAAAATGACTTACCTTGGGCCTACCCTGCATTTCCTCAATCAATCAAAAAGAGCAAGGTTTATAAACTTGCCCTCCAACCTACTACCCTGTTTATATGATACATGAGATAAACATTAGGAGACTGCAGTCAACTGAGGACTGCCTGCAAATGTGTTCCCAGTCATGTTTATTCAGCACCTTGAGTTAAATCTTTTGCACTGATTCAATGACAAAATTCATATTGCATCTGTTGAGAACAAAAGGGAGACCAGTATCATGGAGAGGTTTAAATCCCACCTAAGGTTTCCATATTAATAGAGTACATTGAATTGCATTCTAGAATGAATCATTCACAGAAGAGATTTTCTCTAACTTCATGAATGATCTCTGAGAACTACTTACAAAACTAATCTCTGTCTAAAGAAATAATTGTCGAGTTGTTTCATTGGCAGTTTAAACATTAAAACTACAAAAATGAGGGGGGAAAAAAAAAAAAAAAGACCCATCACAACACAAACCAGTTTATACAAGATTGCTGTACTCCTTAACCAACTCCATTTCATAAAACAGTAAATGGCTATTAGCAAAAGAATGTCTAAAAGAAAGTGTTTGGAAGATGTAAAGATTTCTTGGAATGTAACTGTAAGTCAGTAGTGGGTTTTTATTTGGCTTATATGTCTATACTATTGAGTATACAGCATGAGTGTACTCTGGTTTATAATCTCTTGCTGAATTCGACATGTGTTTTGTACCCTAGTACAACCTTTTCTTGTTACAACAACAAACACAGAACAGTCATGAAAAATTACCCCCCCAAAACAAAACAAAAAAAAAAAAAACAAAAACTTTGGGTTATTTGTAGCCAAAATACTTACATTTTTGTGATAATTTCTTTATCTTATTCATGTAAATAGCATGGAGGAAAACCTAACAGACAACTTTTCAAAAATCATCATGCCAAGGAAAATGCAAACAAGTAAATTTTGTGATTCACACTTGAAAAAAGTGCATTAGCTGAATACATTTCAAGAATAAAAATCAAATGCAAAGACCAGGGCAAACAATCATGAAGACCCATTGTCCTCCTCAAGCTTTTTCCCAGTCACTTTGTTGATTCTACCTCTTAGACATAAGAAATGCAAACCATTAGCGGTTATTGCAGCTGGACCGGTGGCCACCTTTAGTCATAAAAAGGTACCAAGTCTTGCAACTTTCTGAATATAATTAAGGAGTATATTAGATAGTGACTACATAGTGACTTTGCTCTTCTGGTGACTGTTCACCAATCTGTTGTAGCCATGCTGTGTTTATGGCCATGTTCGGTGATAATGGCCTGGTTAAAATTATTTTGCGCTGTGGTTTTCAATGTCTTTGCTATGAAACCTGACCATTTTCATTAGATAAGCTTCATAAAAAAAATCAATTTAAATTGGATCCTGGCAATTTCATATATGTGTCATACCTTCTGATCAGTGCCTATAAACACATTTTACTTAACTGCCATTACTAATTCCTTTCATATGGTCCACAAATTAGAAATTGTAAATTACTGTTTTAAGAACACAGTTTTCAAGGAGGATGCACATATGTATGGGATGCTGCCCCTTAATGGACGGTTGCATGAATGTCTTCGTTTTACACAGCATGGTTTTGGTGGAAGGAGGTCTGCAGGGGTGGCCTCTTTGAGAAAAATCCAGCAGCTGTCCCATGTCAGATCAGAGCCGGCTCCAAAAAGGACCCACCCAGGTCAGAACCAAGCCAGGAAGTGATGTTGGTTGGGCCTCTGGGAGAGCAGATTTAAGAAAGGGAAAAAACTGCTGCACAATGTCAGTGAGAAAACGTAGGGAAAAACAACTCTGTAGACATAAGGTCAGTGAAGAAAGAGGAGAAGTGCTCCAGGCACCAGAGCAGAATCTCCCCTGCAGCCCGTGGAGGAGCCCCTGGTGGAGGAGGTGGATGTGGTGGCCTGGAGGAGGCTATGGCCCATGGAGAGCCCGCGCAGGAGCAGGCCCCAAGCCTGAGCTGCAGTCCGTGGAGAGGAGCCCACGCAGAAGCAGGGGGTCTGGGGGGAGCTGCTGTCCATGGGGGACCCCTGCTGGAGCAGTTTGCTCCTGACAGATGGACCCCGTGGTACGGAGCCATGTGGGAGCAGTTCCTGAAGAGCTGCTGCCTGTGGGAAGCCCCCACAGAATCAGTTTGGGAAGGACGGCATCCCGTGGGAGGGACTCCACGTGGAACAGGGGCAGAGAGTGACCATGAAGGAGCGGTGCAGATGAAGTGCTATAGACTGACCATAGCCCCCATTCCCCATTCAGCTGAGCTTCTTTTGGGGAGGAGGTGGAAGAGGGTGGATGAGGGGAAGATGTTTTTAGGTTGCTTTTAGTTTCTCACTGTTCTAGTCTGCTAGTGACAGGCAATAAATTACATGAATTTCTGAATCTGTTTTGCTTGTGACAGTAATTGGTGAGGAATCTCCCTGCCCTTTTCTCAACCTATGAGACTTTTTTGATCATATTTTCTCTCCCTGTTTTTTTGAGGAGGGTTAGTGAGAGAGAGGTGTGGTAGAGCTTAGCTACCTATCAATCAGTGTGAAACCACTACAGTGAAGCAGAAGAGGAGAGTGAAAAAGCTAAAGCAGAAAATTGGGGATTTCAGGACCCCTAACCTTATTTGCAGGTCTTTGAATTAATCTGGAAAGGCATAAAGGAATGTTTGGCTGGCCACCTCTTATAGAGCATTGCACTGGAATTAGTCCTCTTTAGATGAGACTGGCCAAATAATGGCTGTTTGTATCACCTGGTCATGAAGCATGCAACAATGCTGTCTATCACTATGCTGCAGAATGTGAAGGTGATACGAACACCTTTATTCCTTTTCAGGGATGGCATACTGAAGGAGCCATTATTGTTAGAAGAGTACACCAGTAAGAGGAAGATTTGCGTAGGCTGTTGTTCCAGAAGTTATGTGGCTGTTTTGTTAAGTCAAATAGTGACTCAGTTTTTATATTCTGTGAGCAACCCTCAGCTGGAACAATAGCAGCAATTGTTAATATATTAATGCTTGCTCTTCATGGCAGGTCTGTAACTACAGTCATCAACACCATCTAGAAGAAAATAGTCTTACTTATATCCTAATCAGCCTATTAACCAACCTGATCAGTAAAAAACTGTCTTCTTCATGTGTACTTTCCCTGACAGTAAGGCCAAAAAAAAAGAAAATTACTTTCTGAAAGGGATTTTCTTTTAATGTGTGGTAGTGTAGGATGCTCTGAGGCATCAGAGGAGGGAAGATACTAGTAAGAGTTAGAGAGCACTCTACTAGAATAGCAAGAATTTGCCTAAGGGTGTAGCAACAAGACAGCAAGGTTTATCCGTGCTTCATTTCTTGAGTTCTTTCAGAGTGAGGAACATTCCTGAACAGCTTAATTCCTGCTCTATACTACTATTTTTTCCTGGCATGATTTGTTACACCTCTCTCCCAGCCTCCAAACAGAACATCTAGCCAGAATACTATTTGTGTTTGTTTTCTCCTCTCATGCTCAGAGAGAAAATCATCAGCTGTCTTTCCACACTGACCCTGTATGAACATGAGCCAAGGTTGCTGCTTTGTGTGTAGGTGTAAACAGATGTTTAACTCAGTAACTAGTGTCCTTGAGTCTTGAAATTTATTTGCTTCTTCCTGTGGGGATGTGATATGTGATAGCTTCTCTCTCTCCCTTTCATATTTGTCCAAAAATTTCAGAGCAGAAGCATCCCCACAGTCCAACAGATCCTCTCTCCCCTCCCCCCTGTAACCATTGGACCACAAAGGAGAAGGTAGAGATGACATTAAAAAGAAGGTTGATATATTTGTGGTCTCACCTTTTTCCCCATCAGAGGAAAAGTGAGCCATTTCTCTTAAGCAGGAATGTGTGTACAAAAATTCCTCTTTACTGGGCACCAGCCCCACACTGTAATCCTAAGGAGAAAAGCATGCATTTTCAGACTGGACTAACAATACCTAGAAAATAGGAGACAATTTAGTACACCTACAAATTTACATAATAACAAATCCCAATTCACTCCTGCAGAGTAATTTTTCCAGAATTTTATAGCAAATACAAGTAAGATACATTCAGAAATCCCTCTAGAAATTAAAATTCCTTACCTTGGAGCATACTGCTTAGGTCAGTGGCCTGGACCACCAAAGCAATATTGTTGATCTCTACTTTCTTTTGCTACATGTTTTTGACTGAAGTTGCTAATTCCCTACAGGGATTAAGCCACTCAGCTTCTAACCCAGACAAAAGATGGACACAATCTTCTTCAGTTTTCATTCATGAGAATGAAACCGTTTGGGTCCTTACAGTACAGCCACTTCAATCTCTTCTGTCACTGGGAGATGACTTTCACTTCCTTTCCTCAAAATGCATCACTGTAGGTGCTAACACATTGCTGAGACTCAACCATGTCTATAGTATAGGAATAGATGATTTCACATGCCAAATGCAGGGAGGCAGTAAGAAAGCATGACAATGCTCAGCAACCAAATCATTTGAAGTCTCTCTTCACTTTCAGCTTTATATGGTCCCACACCAGCGCAGTAAGAGAAAGTGAGTTCAAGGCTGGATCAACCCCAATCAATTCTTGCATCCAGCATAACGCTGGCACCACTCTGACTAGCTTCAAAGAAATAACTATAGAAGGACAGCCAATAAACAAAGCGGACATTTGAACAAGAAAGTCCAACCCACTGCAACTGTGTAATGACACTTCTCACTCCCCCGTTAGTGATGGTGGAATTTTAACACTTTCCAACTCAGTCTTACTCTTCTATGTACCTGTTGCCTCAAGACCACTTAAGCACATTGTCAACATGTAGCAAACAGCACTCATTTAAACACTCATTTGAGGAATTGTAACTGAATCAGAGGAGGTGAAGAGGTCCTATAAACAAAAGAAAGAAGATTTTTGTCTTGGTTAAGAATATATTTCACTTTGAGTCTACTCATGTATTTGTATGTGCTTCCTATAAATGACTTGCCATCTTTTTCCTTTAGTACTTAAAGATTAGTCTAAATTTCAGAAATGTGTTATATCAGCTTTGATCTGGGTGTTAAAAATAAGTAGATAAATAGTGGTGAAGTCTTTTAATTCTGGAAGGATGTTGGGTGATAAACTGCAAAGGTCACATTATGACCTGCACAACCCCAGTGCAAAACTTCATTACTTCAGCTGTACAGAGAACTAAAAAGAACCAATTTCCTAGTGGTCCCAAGAGACACAATGATTGACAGGCAGATAAATAAGGAACTAGAGTTCTAAGAAATATGGACTATCTTTGAATTTAGAGGAAATGAGAAAAACAGAAGGGACTTTTGCAGTACAAATGAAGTGCAATTTTAAGAATAAAAGGAATAATAGTAATAAATCTTCAAAGTAGACAAATATGGCAGGAGAAAAAGTAAGTTACTAAATCATAATGTTCTCCAAATTTGGATTAGAAAAGACTCTTTATAGATATATATAAACATATAAATATCCATATACCTTGAAAACTGAGTTTAAGTAAATTTGGAGAAAAGATGGACTGACTGCTATTAAGAAAAATATTTAAAATTTGGTTTCTGATGATACTAATGGATAACCTATGTTTTGAGGAAAATAAAAAAATGAAATGATAGATTTAGAAATAGGAAATCAAGGGGAATATTCCTGAACTTTGTTTGTAAATACAACTACTTATTCGTTTAGATTTCTCTGAATACATACAAAAATACTTATTTTTCCCTCTGCTAGCAGTTTGAAGACAACATGGAGTAGTAAGAAAGCACATAAAGCAGTTTCTTGTTAGGTATTTTTCAAGTAAATTCCAAAGGAAAATTTCCTACTGTTTGTTTCTTTTATGATAGATATGACAAATATGGGAAGCCCATGGAAGTTATTGTTCTACTTCTTACGATCACAGACATCCCAATGTTGCATTTTTCCACTTGTGTGTCTTTCTATTTTCAGATAAGATTTGTTCTTTGAAGGAATGGCCAAAAATAAAAAAAATCAAATTTCCACATGATATGTGGGTAAATTCCATCACATAATGAAGTACGAGCTAACAATATTTAAGCAAAAAATGTTGTGTTTTTGTTATTTGCATTTTTGCAGCACACAGTAACAAGTTATTTGAAGTAACAATGACTTTTCATGACAGAATAATTGTTTCCCACTTTTAATTAATGTTTTAATAATATCTTTTTTTTTTTTTTGAGGGTTGGTGGATTGATATTTTGTTTTTGTTGTCATATTACATACATTTTGGATAGGCTTGCAGGATGAAAAACAGATTCTGGAAAAACAGATCGACTGTGCATATGACCATTCAACCCAGCTATGGTATATAGCAGTAAAGTTACTGTAGAAATACCGTGCTTATTAATAGCAATCATCAGCTCTATAAATCAGACTAAAGCTTACCCATGTCGACCATGTGCTCCCAAATGAATGACACATGGTCCTGGCACAGACCATGAGAAGAGTGCAGTATTCTGTGGGCTTCATAAAATGAAGTAGAAAGAACTAAACCTATTCTGTACAGAACAACAATGAACTAAATATGCGATGATAAAGCTTGTTTTAAATCTGGCAGGCTTTGCCATTCACCCACCCCTGTAAGCCAAAAGTAGTCAGAGAAATGTGATATACTATGACCATCTCATCTGAAACATAAGGAAAAGAACAGCATTCCTGACATTTGAAGAAACGTCAGTGAAACTTTTCCCTCTATAAACATCACTGCAGCTTTTGTGGAGTGCTTAGCCACAACAACCATCTCCAGTTTCCCTGAAACACCCATTTGGTGCTGAATTATAGTTAGTTCTCATGACGTGACTTCATCAGTCGTCCAGCATGGATGCTATTCTTTTCAGACTTTTCTTTTTTTCTTTTCAGACTATTCTTTTCATTTTGTTCTGTAACTGCTAGATTTCTCTCACTCTCGTAGTTAATTTTGAATGGTTACTGTTCAATATATACCCGCTTCCTGTTGCTAGTCCAGAGGCAGAAACTCCTGTCCAAAGAGCATGAAAGCAGAACTCAGTAGAGAAAGTGAAAAAACTACGTGTTCAAAACACAGTTTGTACTTTGGCAAAAGCATGAAAGAGTTCTCAGAATCAAAGTAAACAACTGTACAAAGTCCAAAGTTGTTCCAGAAAAATATTCTTTCATTAGAAAAAAAAAAAAAAAAAAACTGTGGTAGGCACAAGTGAACATTGCAAGTGTGCATCTAATTATGTTAACATCACTTTATCCAGCTTAAATTACCCATTACATTTCACCCGGAACAGTGATGTTTTCAACATGTTGCATTTGTTCAACGTGTCTAAATGTATAAGTACTTATATATATACATATATGTTGCATATCCATTACCTATAAGTGGATTTAAAATAGCAGTTGATATCACCTAATGTTTTATTTTAAATGCTAAAATGATATTTCCCCAAAAGAACATTTCTGTTCCTTGATAATATCAACTATTAGAAAAAGTCAAGTTAAGTAGACAGGTTTTGTGTTATGATCCAAAGATAAACAAATCTTAGTTCTTGAGCTGAAAGGTCTGGTAAAATTGTCTTCCTGCATCTTTAAGAAAAAAAAAAAATCAAGTTAGCCTTGAGCTTCAGTGCAGGGCATGATGAAAATGAGCAAGACATAATTTAAAGAATACTGAGGCAGATCATACCATAGCAGTCTAGCATCTTCAAATCATCTGTTTGAGCCTTTATTCTACAATCAAGATAATGGGATTGCTTGTTTGCAACATGCACTGCTGTGTTTGCATGCTAGAAAATGATATACTACTTGGTGAGGTACCTTTGTGCTGAAATATATTTGAGACATGCAGGAATAGAATGGGAATTTCTACACATTAATGAAATAAGAGAAGTAGGCTCACCAGCATAAAACATAAGCTTATTCACTGTATCTGTTCCAAAATACCCTCTTCAAAGCACTCACAATTTTTTTCAGACTCCATAAGGGAATAATCAAAAGAAACAATACCAAAAGCCATGCCACGTTACTCACTAAAATTGAGCATAAAAGAGTATAAACAGAGTCTCTCAATTCCTCATGTCTACTTAAGATCAGTTAATTTCAACAGTTTAGAAGAGATTGTTTCACTCAAAACAAATTTACAGTGGGAAAGATGAAACCAAGTTCAAAAATTGTCAGGATAAATGATTTTCTGGGTGGAGATTTAATTCAACGAAGAAACATGACAAAACAGAAAGCAAGCAAGATCTGAATATTGTCTGGGGCAACTGTAGACCTCTTCCAGAATTTAATTATTTGTGCCAGGGATCTGTTTCATTATGCAATCCTGATCTTATTGGACAATAAATTTTGCTACAAACTCACATTTGGTTTTCACTATTTTTCTTATATATTTGAATAAACGAAGTAGGGAACCAAACAACAAATTCTGAAGTATTCCTCAGGTGACAGGTATCAGAACAAAGTATTTAATGAAGTGCCATAACAGACAGCCATAGCCCTCCTTTTTGGATAGACATCAAGCACCGAGTGTTGGCACTAGTGTACATTTTTCATTTGAACACAATTTCCAGGGATTACTTTTTCACTTGAAATGTTCCATCTCACTTAAGATGCAAACAGCTGTTCTACATTCAAGAGCTTCACCCAAAGAAGGGATTTTAAAGGACACATTTGGGATATTTTCTGCAATCCTATAGCCATTAATATCAAGACCAAAATTTAAAAAAAAAAAAAAAAAAAAGGTTTCCTGTTGTCTTGCAGAAGCAATAACACCTCCATATTTAATCACAACCTTTCTATATTGCTTTACTCCCACAGTGGTTCTACATGGTTTAAAAACCTATTTAGATATTGTCAAACTCAGAAGTTCCTTATAAAGATCCATCACAACTCAATTTTTGACAGTGGGAGGTTAGCATGTCAAAACCTGTTTTTCTACAACTTGCTCTTGCAAGGTCATTTATTTTTGCATTGTGGCTAAAAGCAGTGAATATGTGGCTTTCCATAGCTGATGGAAAATACGCTGTACTCAAGAAAAGGAAGAGAGGCAATTTCACCTTTATAATGTTACTTCTGACAAATCTCTGTTACCAGTCAACTTCAGTTTAGTAGTCCTCAGCATAAAGTAAGCATAAGCTTAATCCAATTTACATTTTTTGATATTTTCTTTATTGTTTTCATGGATGCCCATCAAATACACCAAGCAATCGAAGTTCCTTGGGGGAAAAAAAAAAAAAAAGCATATGCAGAGATTGCCGAGGACCATTAAAGACAAGGCATTGAGGAAATTGTGCCTGAATGGCTGGATGCGTGTTATTCATCCAAGGTTCTCTTTCTGCCAGTCTGGCGCCATGATGTTCAGGCTCCTAGAGACCATTGCAGGTGCCTGCCATAGTATACCTGTCTCATTATCCTTTTGTTCCCATCCCTATACCCTGTAGCCATGATGGTCATGGTGAAGACCACAGGATCCACCAGGCACAGCACAGAACTTTATTCTTACTCTGTTATTAACGGTTTTATTTTTACCTAGATCTCTTTAGTGGCATTCACTCATGGTCTAGCTGAGGATAGTCTGGGATTTTTTTTATAGAAAAACACTCTTTATAAATACTCTACAGTATTTCAGTGTTCTCTTCTCTCTTCCTGTTAGCTTGAGTAAATGGTCACCTATAGCACTAACCAATGTAGTATGTATTTACTGTTTTGTAGCTTGACACCAGATTGTTTACTGGCTGATAGCGTATATACCTTTGAAGTCTTCACCATCTGTTTCACTAAATTAAAGTTAGCAAACTGTCCTCAAATGTGAAACATTGGTGGTTTTGAAAATTTTGCAATATTTAAGTTCAAGATTCTACAGACAACAAAATTAGCAAAATGTAGATGCAATCATAAAATCATTAAGATTGGAAAAGACCACCAAGATCATCTAGTCCAACTGTCCCCCTACCCCCTAAACCATGTCTCTAATTACAACCTAATTACAACCTTTCCTTAAACCCCCCCAAGGGATGGTGACTCCACCACCTTCCTAAGCAACCTATCTATTCCAATGCCTAACCATTTTTTCTGAGAAGAAACTTCTTGTAATTTCCAACCTGAACCTCCCCTGGTGCAACTTGAATCCATTTTCTCTTGTCCTATTACTAGTTATGTGCAAGCAGAGGGATGCCACAGTAAACTTACAAATAAAATTACTACAAGACAGGTATCAATAATTTTAAAATATCATTTAAGGTAAAACTGCTGTGGAAAAAAAAAGTCAAACTGGAGAACAGTATATTATTAATGGACATTTGAATTTTGACTAGGTAAAAGTATTTAATACTTTATAACATTTAATCTGTACCATTCAACTCAAAAATTTCATTGAGTTAAGCTACATTTTTCACAGGAGGATAAAAATATTCTGAAACCTTCTCAGCAATACTTTCCTTGTGCCTATACATAAACATAACACAAACATGTCCTTTGAGATACATAAGATTTATGAGCCAGATTTTCTGTAAATGACATGAGAGTTGCCCCTCCCTATCTCCCTCCAACCCCCATCATAATAAGGCCTCTTACGGTAATTCACCACACACTAAGTTCATTTAACACTCGGTAAATTTCCCTAATGTTAAGATCCTCATTTATAGCATTTTAAAAAAAAAATCCTTTCAACAATGTAACTGAACAGCCCATTCTTTGAACAGTTGTAAACTCTGAATAATACTAAAATGTTTTATGCTAAAACTGACAAGAAAATCCATGATTTATTATTTTTTT
Organism: Anser brachyrhynchus; assembly: GCF_964034855.1. NCBI lineage: Eukaryota > Metazoa > Chordata > Aves > Anseriformes > Anatidae > Anser > Anser brachyrhynchus. The sequence goes on from NC_137698.1 coordinate 28,481,712, forward strand.
TCCTAAAATGCACATTTAAAAAAAAATATTGTCCCAATGATGCAGCACTCTATAGGAAGATTCACACTGAAATGTCAAAAATTGGCATACTACTATGAATATCTACAAATATCCCCCAAATCCTTTATTCAGTATCCTCGCTAAATCATTGCCTTTGTTAACATCTTAACAATGAGAATTTTTAAGTAACTAATTACTTCAATAGGTAATACTCTCATGTCAGTATGGTCCTCTTAGCATAGCCAAGGATATGGATTTTACCAATGAAAATTGTTTGTATTATGATCATGCAAAGAGATAACAACATAAAAAAGGCAAGCATATTAATATCCTAAGATATCTCAAAGAAATCAGCTTTTAACCATGCACACAGATCTTTAGAATATCAGCTTAATAAAGGCTGTTCAGCAACTTTCAGCAACAGCTGTGTAATAAGACTCTATATTTGAAATTTGGCAAGAGGTGTCCACAGCTTGTAGATGTGGACTGTTACTGTTTTCTATCTATTGTAATAGAACTGCTTTTGTCGTCATCTGCTTCAATTCTTTTAATTAGAAAAGTCTATCATCATTACTTTTAAATTCAGTGATCTATTAGCAAATCTTTTGCACAGACTTTGTTGTGGACTTTCGTAATTGAAATGCCCCTTTGCATATTGCTCTTGCTCCATTAAGCAATATTCAGTACAAAAAAAGCTTTTAATATTTATGAGGTGGGACTATTAGCCCTGGCAAACTATTCCAGCTCAAACATTGGATAGGTCTCCTCTCCTCTCCACTCAGCTTAAATATTGTATTGTTCAAATTCATTCTTTTACTCCTACACATAACACATCATGTGCCCTAAACAATTTCACTCTTCTCTGTGGGAATCACATGCTGTTTGAGAGCCAAACTCTCCTTTTCCTTCTTCCTTGTCCATTGTAATTTCCCTCCATTCAATTTCACTGTGTTGCCGTTTACCTGAAACGTGGCTACAAAGAACCAAGTCTAGCACTATCATGCTGGAAGAGAAAAGCCATGGATCACGTTCTAAGAGAAGACTAATTCCTAATGATCATTAGTATTGTATTTCAGAAGTTGCCATCGCATGGCAAACTCCATCCAACATTATGTGAAGTCAATAATTCTAACAGTCCTAGCACTACAGGAAGAATAACTATGTCTGAAGGTCACTGGAGAAAAAAAAAATCTTGTTTATATGTATATCGCTTCATCTTGGATTTGATTGGAATTTGATATGTTACAAGACCATCTACAAGGCAAGGAGAAAACATGAGAGGAAGCAGTTGTGGAGGCGGGATAAAGACAGAGAGACCTAAGCCTGGCTAGTGTTTCCCCTTTCACTGTTCACCTAATATCGCAGTGCTCTAAATATTTTTTCGACTGCTACAGCTTGTTTCCTTTGTGAACTCAGAACAAATAACCAAAACATTTTCTAATAAGAAAAAAATTGCAAAATGTGTTTTCCTTCATTTTTGTTTTTTAGGTTGTCAGCGGTTCCCTGGTCAAAAAATACACTGACCAATCCAATTGTTCATCTAACTCTTCCTTCAGGTAAGTGAAAGCAATACAGCATAAAGCATTTTTAATGACTATGAAAGACACATTGAAAAAAATATATATATTAGCAACAGTGTTGGTTCTGGAGATTATATCTATTTTTTTCTGCCCTTTTTTTTTTTTTTGGTAATGTAACATATTTGTATCTGTGGTGTTGTTGTTTTCCTTCTCTGAGCATTTTGTTTGTCCTTGCTCCTCTTTTTTTTCCCACTTTTATTTATTCTATTAATCAATTAATAATTGATTCATAAAAATAATAAATATCAAATAATAATTAAAACAAAATAACACGGAGCAAGTCTTTAAATAAAGTTGTGCCAATCTGTATAGTCACGTATGTTATTGTAATAAAACCCATTATATCTTGATACTCATTTGAGCCCAATTTAAGACCTGAAATCGAAGGAAAATTCCCTTCCGGTCTGTTCTACTTTAAGATGGAAGATTTTCCTGGAATTACATATCCATACCAGGTTCTCAACCAACTCTGAGATCTGTAAATTCTACCAGAACAGAACCATTTCATTACAAGAGAAAGTTCCAGTGTGCCTGAGCAGTGACCATGCTCTACGATGGTGCACCACGCAGCTGCATTTACCACGGCATACAACCTGTGAGGTCAACAACAACTTCCTGTATTATTAAAAAAAAAAAAAAAAAAAAAAAGTGTGCCACTTGCACTCCTGGCATCATAGCAAAATTGCAGGACTGATCCCCTGATCCCCCAAGTGAATAAAGCTTCCAGCCAATTATTCTAATTTTTCACAGTGGTTCAAAAGCAAGCTGATTTAAATGAAAAAGCAATGCTGCCTTACCACGTTAAAGATCTGACCTAGCTTTCACCAATGCTTAGTTCAGTTTGCTGATTCACATGTTTCACAAGGTAAGAGTACTCAAATATGTTGCAGATTATAACAAATGGCCAGCAAAGAACAGAATATCTGCTGTGTATATACACTTTATTCACTGCAGCTGGACCCTCAGCTCTTATGGAAGATAGTCATTTTAATTGACTTTCATCAATGATTTGGTTTTCTTTTTCCTAAAGATGGAAGAATAGCCTTTCACAAACATATCTTTCTTCTTATCTGAGCATGATATTGACCACAAATTTAAATTCTTCAAGAGCCAGTCAGACAAACAGGTCCATCTGACAGCATATTCCATCAACTTGACACTTTATTCTGATTTTAATAACATTAAAGAATAATAATTTGCACATATCAGGAGCTCTTTACAGAGCTGAGAAGAAATCTTTATGTCAAGTTACAGGAAAATTAATTCAGATCCAGCAGTTTGCCCATGGTCAAGAAAGGCTGTGGCAAACAGGAATTAAAATAAGTACCATCCTCACCCTACTGGGAGCATTGCCATTAAACACGCTGAACGTATAGGCCCTGAAGGCAGATCTCCAGGCTGCTGTATTTTGTATCTGGTTTTGTGGACTAGTCAACAGGCAAGATCTTTAAATACTATGTTGAAAAAAAAAATCTCGTTTGCAAAGATTTTGGGGGAAACTTGCATAGTTTTTCACAATGTAATCACTGTACATAGTTTTTTCATTATTTTCTCATTGTTAGGCTAATTATAAGGCATACTTTATTAAACACGGAGTTCACTGAATATGCGATTTTCATTGCAATGGGAGAAACCTCCTAGAACTCAAAAATACCTCCCTTTTTAATAGCACCTGAAAGCACCATGAGGCCAATGAGAAGATATGATCCAGACTGTCTATCCGTCATCAAGATCATTAAGAACAACACCTTCACCTTCACTGCTCTTAAGCAATATGGGATCTACAAACGGATAAGCAATTAGAGAAACTTATTTTAACTTTGTAATCAAAGTTTATAGCAACTCTTTTCTGACTTCTACAGTAAGTTTCCTGAATTTTTGTAGTAAAACAACTTGGATAAAATGTAATCCTTGTGCAAACACCCTGAAAAAAAAAAAATGAACCAAAAAAAAAAAAGGATAGTGGAGCAGCATTATAAAAATACAGAAATTGTTCAGTTTTTGGACTTCATACACATAAGTTTTTTGGAAATGAAAATGGTAATATATAAACAGTAATACAGGTGTAAAAGCAGTGAAAGACAACTATGCAGAGATTTGGGTTTTATTCTTATAAAAAAAGATCAGATTTATTAGTGCCAATGTATGTTCATAGTAAGGTAACAGAAACTAAGCTAATCTGAGTAGCAACTTACATCAAAGGATATCAAAATAATATTTATTGTAGAGTGAAACGTAATACTTTTAACTTGATTCTTGCCAACTAGAAATCCTTGTTATCTGTCTATGAAGCCTTTAAAGAAAAGTTGCTACAGTCGAACAGGGTCCTGATAGAACTTGGCACATAAAGAAACATCTCAATGTTCATCCGCACAATACCTCTCGCTCCCCTGGAGCACTCATTCATACAATACTTACATAATGCATATACATTATGACTAAAGCCGTGTATGGCCTAAAGCACATAGAGTATCTCAGTTCTAAACATAACATGTCTACATCAAAAGCAAGTCACTGTATTTACAGGCAGATGATCTCATTCTGCAGATGGTGTTTTCTCTTGAAGATCCTTCTGTTAGCATATGCTAAAACGTCTGAGTCGTCGAATTATTTATCAAATTAGAGGTGTATGTACAGGAAGATCTGTCTGATCATGTGCGAGGATTCTAAGGCAATAGTAGTAGTTGTTCCACAGGACTAGTGCTGCCATTGCAACCTGCCCTCCCCCAGAGTAGTAAAGCCTTCCTTCTTCAGATGCAGCCACGCAGAGGGAGACATTCATGATCTGCAAGCTGTTGGCTCAAAAGTCTAAAACTTCTTGGTTTTTGTTTGTTTTAAATGTTCATGGAATAGCACCATAGGAATTCACTCTTGATAACAAACAAATCCTGTATCCATTGTTTTGTTTTGCTTTTTTCACCATCACAGATACTCTTCTTCCCCCAAAAAAGAATCTTTAGGAAACCTCCCACTTGGATGCTACTGCAGCTTCATTTCTGGTTAGCTAAACCAGGCTGTTAGCTCATTTATAAAGAGGTCCGACGAAATAAAGCTTAGTAGTGGTTCCAAATGTACTGCTGAAAACAAATTAAATAGGAGGAGTTTCAGACGATACTATTTCTGCCTCTCATGGATACATATTTTGATTCATGACAGGTTTTCATCTCAGTCTATATTCTACGTTCAGTGCAAAATAAGAGCACATCATCAGAGATAGCTTACTTAACCAGTAAACCTAACATTTTCAGATTCTTACATTGTTCGAATTCAGTCAACTAGTGATTGGTCAAGCAACTGATGACCAATGTAACAGTTCAGACTTCAGTCGCTAGTAAAACAAAATACTCTGAAGATCAGTTACGTTTCAGAAGTATGACTTTCCAGTTTCAAAACTGATAACCTGATATGGTAGATGAATTGGTAAAAAATACAGAACAATGCAGGAAGACCTTCCCATTTCATATCTTTTTTCAAGTCGTTGTACACACTGTATGCAAGATACAAAGTTAAAGCAACTAGATATAAGAAGAGTATTTTGAGTGTGTGACCTAAAAGAGCTTTATTTTTTCTCCTGGACAACAAACAATTGTCAGAAGGAAGAACAGGTCACTTCCCCTAAACACAACTGATTGAATCTGTACGCATCTATGACAAACGTCAAACTATGAACAAAAGCTTTCATATTCTCCTGGAAGCATGCAAAGTCCTTTCACCAGCTTCACAGAGAAGTGTCGAGTATGGAGCCTGCATATCATCATCTTGTCTATTCCACTGGGACAGGGTTTTTTTGTTGTTGTTGTTTTGTTTTTTAATTTTATTTTAGTCTCTGGTCTTATAAGTCATTATTTCAACTGAACTCATATAAAACATTTTGTGCTAATAACTTCAGTTTAAAAAAAAAGACACCTTCCTTCTCTTCCACTGTGCATTCCTTTTTTTTCCGCATTCTCCTTCTCTTACATAGAGGTTCATGTTATTTTTTCGTGCGCACACTATCTGGATATTTTATACTTCTATATCGTATATGAAATCCTTTCTTGTTGATTGTATCATCAGTGTGAAAGTGGAGTAAAAGAGCTTCCCCTGCTGAATAGATTTCTTCTGGTGGCTAAAATAAATGAACAAACAATAAATAAATTATGTGCCTAGTCTGTGTATTTATCCCCTTCATTCAGATTTTTTCTTATGGATACTTCTCTTTTCCTGTTTTGCCATGTTGTGTAGTTGTGTAATTGCACATGATGCCATCTTATATCAACTAACAAAATACTTCTACTTATTCAGCTCTAAATCACAGGGTATGAATTTTTAAGGCAGACTGAGGAAATGCTAACCAAAATTCCTAAAAGCTGAAGGTCAGCTTACATCAAGATGTTTGAATTTTTACCTGCTGACAGAAATTTTGGAATTAACTATTACATGTTTTTGTGTTTTGTATTAATATCCAACCACTCTTTCAATCTTGAGCTCTGAGACTGAACAGCATTCTTTCATACAATCTAAATAAATGCTAATCTAAATATTTTCCAAATCTGATTTACCTTGTCCAATTTGTATTGAATATCTCTGCAACCTTTTCTTAAGAGACAAGGAAAACCAAAGCTCTTTGTTTTTTTTGTCCTTCCCACATGTCTTCTACAGTTCTGTTGCAGTCATGTAAGTGAGAGGGCAGGACCATTCATAATATTCTATATTTAGACAAACAATTGACTCCAACATTGACTTATTTTCAAACATATTCTTCACAGCCCTCATGGTGGCCTGCTTTATTACTGAAGCACATTGATCAGAAGTACTAACTGAAATACCAAGTCCTTTTTCTAAAGTTGAGAAAGTAGTAATGTGCATTAATAGTGCTCCCACACCCCGACTTCAGTTTGGATTAATTGCTTTTAATAGCTTTTCTATTTAATTCCACGTTTCCTACATACTTGGGTTTGGAACAGTCTACTAAGGCATTCATCCATACCATAGCAGAAAAACAAAAACAGCGAAAGTGATTTTTTTCATCTGAGGCTGGGCTATTCTCCAACTTGCTGCTATTCTACTTGCAATACAGGCCAACTTGAAAAGTATTGTTATGTGTAAAGTAGTAGATGGTGGTCTCAGTTGTAGCAATTCCCTTAGCATATATTGTCTGCAGTTCAGTGGTAGCGCCTTTCCTTCACCTAAAGTGTCATAAAAAATGCCTTAAAAAATGTTTAAAAACTGGCAACTAGTCTGAATGACTGAGATGCACTCATCTCAGATGCACTGATCAGGCACTGTAGTTAAATCCAAAGAAGTGGCATGTGGCTGATTAAGAGCTCCTACCATCTCATATAGAGCCTTTTGCAAACCTTTTCTGTAGGCAAAGACTATGTATGAAAGTGTGCTTGCATTTGCACACATATAAGGAATTGATAAGGACTTGTGGGATCATGGCACCAGCTTTCACAAGGCAGGTAGCCAACAGAACAATGGAACTCTGAAAGGAGAAATAATATGCATCCTTTTCAGGATGTCACCTAGACAATGTCCTCCATGTCTCACAATTAAACCATGTCAGAGATGCATTTGTAATGACAGAGCTCTCTTAAGGCTCATATTAATAACATAGTTAAGAGCATTTTTTTCCTAAAATCAGATTTAAGCAATAGACGAGTGCATTATAAATATTTCCCAGGTGCCCCTTTCCCATAAAATGTGGCTTCTTCATTCATATTGACAGAATTTGAATGTGATAATTTTCAATACCAATGCATTTCTCTCTATAGGAAAAAACTGCTAACTTTTTCGGGGGCACTGAAAAGCACTCCACTGCCAGCTACCTAAAACTTAACATAGCATTACAATACTTTGATCAATAACTATCAACTATTGTTGGAAGTATTTCAAGGGAAAGTTTTCATATGCCGTAGGTGCATTTTAGTACAAGCCTGTAAAATTCTTTTTAAAAAATGGGGTAGAAAATCTGGTATCTTTATCATAAGGTGTAGTAAGCTAACCTCATCTCTTCTTTCTTTCCTCTGCCCCTTCTTTCTTTCTATTTTTAATTGCAATGAGAAAAAAAAAAAAAGAAAAAAAAAACTTTAGTACCTGGTTACTTACCCCAGATCCACAAAATCGACCAAGTCTCATTGCTGACTTATCATGACCATCAAATAGCTCCATGTAATCATAACCACAGTCTGCCTCTTCTTCAACCTCAAAAGTCTGAAACATTAACTCAACTCGATAGCCATGCTCTGCCACCAGGAGCCAGTCGCAGTCCGCCTGAACTGGATAGTTGTTATCGCCAAACTGAGCATGAGAGTACAGATCTTTGGCCTTGGTTTCAGCTTTCAGTCGACCACCACACTCTGAAAAGTTGGGGTGGAAAAGAGAACTAAGAAGCTTATTCAGTGCAAATTAAAATTTTCTTTCCATAGCTGCCCTACCTTATTCAGAGCACATTTTTACTCTACAAACAGATCAATCAAACAATGTGTAGAGTGGAATACTACCCAGTATGAAGACAGATCCACCATTCCATGTTTCCTCTAAATATATATGTATATATGTATATTAATAAATAAATTTTAAGACTTGAGCATATTTCATAATTTTCAAGTAAAAGAAAAAAGGGAATGCCAAAGGTATAAGGAAAGTGGTTCAAGAGGTGGAACCTCCTTCAGGTAGTCATTTGAGAGCAAGGCAAGTGCTCTAAGTGGTGTCAGCTTTTTGACATGGGTTGATGACATCATTAACAAGTGGTGGGGGTGAGAAGGGTATCAGCTCTAGCACATGCAGTAAGCGATCAACAGGAGCACATGTAAGAGTTCCATGTTACAAAAGAGTGTCAAATTTAATCTTTATGCTGTGCCTGGAGAACCAGTTCAATACTAAACACTACAGCTAACCTTGCCAGCTTGTTTTGTAGTTCATGGACATGGACAGGTCTTTCTCCGCAAAAGGTCCTGGCTGGGAGAAAGCTGTCACTGCCAGAGAAAGTCTCTTGTGGCAAGTTCTAAACTGAGAACCTTGCCCTATGCCAAAAACAGATTATAAATCTCTGCTTCTACACAGGCATAAAATGTGTATGTTGCTTTAGAGCTTGTTTATAACTATTTAAAGAGTTTATAAATTAAATAATAAAGAACTTTACTGTGTCTATCAAGCTGTTGGACAAATGAGATCCTTCAAGCATTTATTTCTCATTGCTATTCTAATTAACTGATTCTTTTTTTCCTTTTAAAGGAAAAAAAAATGATTTTTTAATTTCATTTACTTTATGACCGTTTTATTATTATTTTTGTACTAAAGAAAAAAATATATAGTGAACTGTGACATGTCCTTAAAGAAAATGCATAGCCATACTAGCAGCTGCAGAAAATGGCAATTCCCTTTCACAGAATCACAGAATGGTTTCAGTTGGAAGGGACCTTAAAGGCCACCCAGTTCCAACCCCCCTGCCATTGGCAGGGATGCCACCCACTAGACCAAGTTGCCCAAAGCCCCATCCAACCCAGCCTTAAACAATTCCAGGGGTGTGGCATCCACAGCTTCTCTGGGAAACCTGTGCCAGGGCTTCACCACCCCCTCAGAGTAAAGAATTTCTTCCTTATAAAGAATTTCTTCCTTATTTCTTTGCTCCACCTGGGGAAGTTCGGGAAGTCTTTCTATCCAATCTGTTTTTTTGAATGTTTATCACTTGCTATAGTCTTATCATGTTTCTATTATTATCTGCTAGAAAATAATAATAATAATAAAATACAATGCACCGTTTAAACTCTTGTTGGGTATCTATTCATTGGGCATGAGTCCAAAGCACAGAGGTAAAATTCCTATGGAACAACTGTTTTGGTCTCAAGGCTACAAATTCTGAGTTGTCTCTCATTCAATGGTACTTCAAAGCAGATGCAGGTGATGTGCTGTTCAACTTAGTGAAAATTTCATGCAAAAACAGTCTAGTGAAATAAATATTCTAGCTTAAGGAGGCAAACTTAATAATTTTTACAACTTAAAAACTGGGCAGATTTTATTCTCCAGGCTTTCTCAGAAAAGCACTATTACGCTTGCTCAAAAAGTTTTTGCAGATAAGGCATATAAAATTCAGCACTTTTCAATGGTAGTTTCATAACACCTGTTTCTAACAAGACTTTTGACCTTTTATTATTTACCTTATCATAATTTAACATGAGTAATTATTACTATTTATATCTAATTTTCTGCCTAAGGTAAGTGTTTACTGAGGTGGGGAAGGCAAATAATGACATGTTTGTAAAACAGAATCTTAAACAAGAAAAGCATAAATTGACTGATAGGTGGTTAAGCTTTTCACTTTCCAGGCCCAGATCATGAAGAAAAAAACAGTTCATATACTGTTGCTTACTGCTTTTCCAGGAAAATTAAAAGGGAAATTAAATTTACACAGTTTTAAAATTGTTCTCAACAAAGCAGAAAAAAAATAAGTGTTAAAACTGATGTATGATTAGCTGAGCATTACACATCGACTTGATGAATAATATCAAATGGTATGAACCGTGTCTAGTCACCTTGATTCTCATCTTCCATTAATGACTGCTACCTGTCAGAAAACCTTATGTACTAGAAAAGGTACTTATAAATATTTTCTGCATTAATATCCATTTCCAAATACTGGATGAAAGAAAATGAACTGTTGAAAGTAAAGACAGATATTGAGGAAGAAAAAGTGAAGAAAAACGAAACAACACACAAAAAAACTCGTCTTACAGCAAGCAATGGAAGTTCAGAGATTCAGCACTAGGGGCCACTGTAAGCCAAACAACGTCTGGGAAATAAAGCACACACTGAAAACGTCCTCGTCTATTAATGCAATTGCAAAACACTATTCTCAATTTCTGCAAAACAACAAAACTAAATGCCAAATTTCTAAGAGATTATATTCTTATGGTCTTAAGAAAGTTTTCAGTATTGTTTTTCTTACTGTTCCTTGGCTTGTCTTTCCTTTTTAGCCCTACAGGAAAGTAATAGCTGTTTATACAAAACCCAAACTTTTGTTTAAGTTAGAAGAGGAAAGTAATAGCGGCGCATCTCATGTCCCAGTGAAGTATTGCCATTTAAAATACAATGAAAAGCTATTGAAACTTTTACAAACTAATGAAACCTAGGAAATATTTCTTAGACTGTCTATGCCAACATCATCTTTTTATCAGATTTTGTTTCAAAATCTTTTAATCATTTTCCTATAAAATTATTAAGAAAAAAAAAAGACAAAGCAAGAAGGAGAAAGAGAAAAAGAGAAAGTCAGAAGCAAAGAGATAAAGAAATGACTACAATATTAGAGAATGTTTTTTGCATTCTCTGACTTTTCCAAGTGTTCTTAAGGTTTCATTAGATTTAGTTGTAACATTGTGTTATCTATTAAATCATCCTGTCAGTAAAAAGTAAATGCATGAATATCTTCTACTAAAGAATGAAGGGGAAATTATTAGTAATCCACATCCTGATTTTCTGACCTGTAGAGTGCGTTGCTTGAAAGCCCTTTCTTTGAACTGATGCATCAGAAATAAAGCGAATAAACATTTTATTTCCAGTAGCAATAAGAGGATCTGGTATCTTATTGCCACATAAGCGTCCCAGAATTGGTGATTTTTCACTTTCACCATCAAAAACTTCCAAGTGATCATAGGCACATTCTTGATGTTGTTCTATCTCAAATTCATTGAAGGTCTGGGAAAAAAAATAAAAAGAAAAAGAAAATGAGGCAATGTAGTACTGTATCTATAACGTACATCTGTACTGTTAGCATGTTTCAGAATACAACGTAGATGTAAAGATGACAGATTTAGCATTACTGCTCCCACAACTCTGTAGGTTTGAATCACATACCACTTTTGAGATAGTGGAATAATGATTAAAACTGCCAATTTCCCTTCATATAAAAGGGAATCTTTAGAGTCAATGAGTATCTGTAACAGAATATTAAATCTAGAATACCGTGGCCTTCTTTTGAATGCGTGCCCTTTATAGTATTATTCCAAATTTCACAGAACATTTGAAACAAAGCAAAAAGCAGGAAATCTATTGGTTCCTCAGACAGCAGAGGCCTTGAAACATCTGTGAATCATAATGCTTTTTTTTTTAAACCTCCCTCCACAGCTAAAGCCTTTGAGAATGACCTTTCCACATGACTTGTTATATGTGATAATTATATTTTCTAATCTATTATTCGGAGATGCTATTTTTATTGTTACAACACTAATAATATTTCATGCTGCATCCTTCACGCTAACATCATATTTTTGCTAGTGAAATTACTATGAAAAATAGCAAAATGATTTTGACTATGTTTATTAAAAATAAAAAACACTTTAGCAGACTCTTTCACCCTCCTCACCTCTCCCTAGAAGATTCAAATTGCTGTAATGTTCTGAACACAATGATCACAAACTACTTCATCTCAAATCTGTGATGTGTTTCTTCTACACTTCAAAGCATTTATTTCAGTTTCTGAGCACCTGGGGATTCTCACAGTCTCTATCAGTGCTTACGGAAGCTTGTAAGGACAAATTCAGTTCTATTAAAAATATACATTAAGTGTCCTTTGGAGCAGAGCCTGAGCAACCTACTTTTAAAAACTTATGGCATTTAGATTTCTCAGACTCAGAGTCTCCAACCAAAGGCATTTCCCAAAGGCACATGTCACACCCTATAGAAATTGCTAAAGCAGATATGACTAATACTTGCTTTTCAAATATGGAAGAGTGTCTTCCAAGACTGGACTGTTATCAACAAATTTATTTCAAGACAACAACTAAGAGATTTCAGATGTGGCTTTTTGACCAGGGCTATATCTGAACCTGAGCCCTAAAGATCAAAAAGTTGGTACTTTCCTCTCCTGTGAACACTGAGAATGCATTATACATATGCATTATACATACACGTTTGTGAATTTTCACAAATAACATACAATTCAAGGTGGAATTCAAAATATCATAAAAACACCAAGTAAAAATGCTCTCATAAGTAGTTATATAGCTATTTATAAAAAGAAGAATAAACACAAAACACTAAAGGATTAAGAAGCAATATTTAAAAGAATAAAACTGAACTGTCAGTTACTGAACAAATATTATGCATATATTGAATGCGTAAAATTATTCATTCTACATGGTACAACAAAGGAAATCTGACCTACAGAGTCTCTTGTGGAATTCAGCAAATGTAAAATGTGATGGTAATTTATATTCACAGCCAAAATAATGGAAATATCAACAGCTAAAATATAAAGTCTTTTGCCCAGAAAACCAAAATATTCATAGAATCATAGAATATCCCAAGTTGGAAGGGACCCATAAGGATCATCAAGTCCAACTCCTGGCACCGCACAGGTCTGCCCAAAAGTTTAGACCATGTGACTAAGTGCAGAGTCCAATCTCTTCTTAAATTCAGACGGGCTTGGTGCAGTGACTGCTTCACTGGGGAGCCTGTTCCAGTGTGCAACCACTCTTTCGGTGAAGAACCTCTTCCTGATGTCCAGCCTAAATTTCCCCTGCCTCAGCTTCACACCGTTCCCACAGGTCCTGTCACTGGTGATAACAGAGAATAGGTCACCTGCCTCTCCACTCCCTCTCGCGAGGAAGTTGTAGACTGCGATGAGGTCCCCCCTCAGCCTCCTCTTCTCCAGACTGAACAGGCCCAGTGACCTCAGCCATTCCTCATACGTCTTACCCTCTAGGCCCTTCACCATCTTTGTCGCCCTCCTCTGGACACTCTCCAACAGTTTTACGTCCTTTTTGTACTGTGGTGCCCAGAACTGCACACAGTACTCGAGGTGAGGCCGCACCAGCGCAGAGTAGAGCGGGACAATCCCTTCCCTCGACCGACTAGCAATGCCATGCTTGATGCACCCCAGGATACAATTGGCCCTCCTGGCTGCTAGGGCACACTGCTGGCTCATATTCAACTTGCTGTCAACCACAACCCCCAGATCCCTCTCTGCAGGGCTGCTCTCCAGCGTCTCATCGCCCAGTCTGTACGTATAGCCAGGGTTGCCCTGTCCCAGGTGCAGGACCCGGCACTTGCTTTTGTTAAATTTCATGTGGTTGGTGATCACCCAGCTCCCCAATCTGTCCAGATCCCTCTGCAAGGCCTTTCCACCCTCATCCGAGTCCACAACTCCTCCAAGTTTGGTGTCGTCGGCAAATTTGCTCAGAACACCCTCTAGTCCTACATCCAATTTATAAATCAATAATCATCCTCATTTATAAAAACATTGAAGAGGACTGGCCCTAAAATGGAGCCTTGAGGGACCCCACTAGTGACCATCCACCAGCCAGATGTGGCCCCATTTACCACAACCCTTTGAGCCCTGCCCATCAGCCAATTGCTCACCCATCGTATGAAGGTTTTGCTTAGCTGTATGCTGGACATTTTGTCCAGTAGGATCCTATGGGAAACCGTGTCAAAAGCTTTGCTGAAGTCCAAAAAGATCGCATCAGCTGGTTTCCCTTGATCGACTAGATGGGTGATCTTATCATAAAAGGAAATCAAATTTGTTAGGCAGGACCTACCCCTCATGAACCCATGTTGGCTGGGACCAATGACTGCATTGTCCCCCAGGTGTGCTTCAATAACTTCAAGGATCATCCTCTCCATAATTTTACCAGGCACTGACATGAGATTGACAGGCCTGTAATTGCTAGGGTCTTCTTTCTTACCCTTCTTGAAAATAGGCACAACATTTACCAGCTTCCAGTCCAATGGGACCTCACCAGATTCCCAAGATCGTTGAAAAATAATTGAGAGAGGTCCCGCAATGACGTCTGCCAGCTCTTTAAGCACCCTGGGATGAATCCCATCCGGACCAATGGACTTGTATGGATCCAGGTGGAGAAGCAAATCCTGCACACGTTCAGGGTCGGTTGGGAGTTTGTCATTCCCACCGTCATGGTCCTCCAGCTCAGGGTACCCTGGGTCCCGAAGCCCATCATCAGCGTTGAAGACAGAGGCGAAGAAGGCATTAAACGTCTCTGCTTTGCCTATGTCATTGTCTGTGAGGAGACCCTCCCCATCTAGTAGTGGACCCATGTTTTCTTTGGTTCTCCTTTTTCTGTTCACATATCTAAAAAAACCTTTTTTATTGTCTCCCACAGACATGGCCAGCTTCAATTCTAGTTGGGCTTTGGCCACACGAATTTTCTCCCTACAAACACAAACAGCATCCCTATATTCCTTCATCGTTGCCTGACCCTCCTTCCAGCAGCTGTACACTTTCTTTTTTTGCCTTAGCTCCAGTAGAAGATCCCTGGTCAGCCAGGCCGGCCTTATGCCCCGCTTGCCTGACTTCCGATATTTTGGAATCGCCTGATCAAGCAATCACTCTGTATTCAGAATACAATTTTCAGTTTGTGAAAAGTAGGGAGTGAGAATTGAAAGATACAGTGGCATAGGTTCACTTCACAGGAAACTTGGTGTTTTCTATTAAGGGAAAAAACTGCAGGGGCAGTAAAACCAGCTGTACAGCAGTTCCTCCTGTTGCTCTCAAATTGTTGTCAGCCATCCTATTTTTATGATGAAAAATATATATTGTCATTTATACCTAAATAAAATCCCATGGATTAAAAAAAAAAAGAGAGAGACAGAGAGAGAGAGAGACAGAGAGAGAGAGAGACAGAGAGAGAGAGAGACAGAGAGAGAGAGAGACAGAGAGAGAGAGAGACAGAGAGAGAGAGAGACAGAGAGAGAGAGAGACAGAGAGAGAGAGAGACAGAGAGAGAGAGAGACAGAGAGAGAGAGAGACAGAGAGAGAGAGAGTAAGTCAAATACAGAATTGAGTTAGTCAATTTGGAGTCAACAGCAGTGATAGATGTCATCCAATTTTCCTTTAAAAGGAAAATTACAAATTTTGTCCGTTTCTCATTAGCACAAAAGATTGTTCTCTAGGAAGTGCCTCTCACCATGAACACAACTATTCTTTTTAATATTTGAATCATCACTGAGATTCTTAAACCTGTAGGTAGACAGTACGTTATATTGGGTCCCACAAAGAACAGAATAAAATCCTAAATCCACTGACAGTCTAGCAATTGAGGCTAGAAATTATAAATAGAATCAAAGAAATGTTATTTTAAAGGAAAGGCAAATCTTAATATTAGGTCTTTAAAAAGATCAAAGTAACTAATATTTTCAAACATTCAGAGACAATCTCCTTTTTTTCTTATTCTTTTTAAAGTGGTCAGCTCCTAGCAACAGGCTGTGAACAGGCTTGGTAAGGCAAGAACTAACACAACTTGAAGTTGAACATAACTGAAGAGTTGGTGATAACTTTCTCTCTACTATTTAGTGTCAACAGTGTTCAAAAATAACTTAATGAAGTTGGTAGTAATAATTAAATCACACTTGGCCTTTCCTGGGACAAATACTTTTGAGTACCTACCCCTCCATCACTACAGTTACCACTCTGATTGTCTTGTTAGGGGGAATAGTATTCAGAAGTGTTACGTACAGCTTCTGAACAGCCAGCCTATCTATAGCACTTTACTGACTAGATATGTTGGTGGCACTTATGGATAGCTGCCTGAATGGGATACTTAAGTCTGTCTCTTATAAACATCCGGCTGATTAACTTATGAAAATCTCTCCCTAGTACATACATTTTCAAGGCTGTCTTTATCTTCACATTTCATGTAAAAATTCTGAAGTGCATATTCATTTTTTTCATAGGCTTCTTATTTACACCAAATGCTTAACTTTACCCCTCTCAGGAAGAGGCTTCAGTGATTATCAGAGTGAGAGCAATCACAAGAAAAGATTAGTTTCTGTACACACACATCCCACATCCCTCAGAAAATGAAGCACAGCCTAACAATTCATGTAGTTTGTTAATATAAAGAAATCAATTCTCTTCTTGTTTAATTTGGCTAAGCAAACCATGAGGAGTAAACTTAAATACAGTGTGGAAGTCCAAGAAAAAATATTTATCTATAGTGGAAGTATTGCTTGGTATTAATAATATGGCATTTTGCTGCACTAGACAGATTTTAAAGATATTAATACATACAGCATTTAGTAGACAGAACCCACTGGTTTCACAGAAAAGTGTATTTCAGGCTCTAAATCATGGAGATATTCTTAAAAAAAATTATCTAGGAAAAGTCTATTTTTTCCAATTTCATTGGCAAAATACAATTAAAAAAATAACTTTTAGAATAGATCCATGTGATATTTCAATAAAGAAATATAAATGCTGGAATTCTGCCTGCTGAGGTTAAAAGCACCGAAAAAGCTTTTATAGTAACATGCCTATGCAGATGTCTGGCTGGCTTTGTTATATGCAGCCAGGGTGAAATACTGTTAATTGGCAGTACGGAAGGCCTTCTCAATCAAAAACCTGTTTTTCACCCCTAAATGGGCAGATCACACATACCACTCATTCCCTCACCCCCCCTCTGTATGGATACATTGACCATTTTACTTCTGAAGAACTGGAATCAACAAATGATCTCACATCAGCACCAGTAACAGAGGTTATGGCTGTGTCTAAGGTCAGGAGTTATGAGACGGCAATATCCCTTTCATCCCCATATCAAACTAGGTTATTGCTTCTACCCTTCTGAAGTAGAGACGTATCTCTTAAGTTTATTTGCTCCAAAACATTTGTTAAGTTATCTTTTGTTATGAAGAGAGTCGACTTCCATTTTCATTTTTGTGGCATTTTTGTGTGTACTGCAATTCTTATTTTCATTTGCAAATCTAGCATGTTCACATTGCTAAGTTCTTCAGGACAAAGACTCTGCATACCTGTGCAAATATCAGTGTTTTTTGTTGTTGTTTTTTGTTGTTGTTGTTGTTTTCCTCTACAGGTATTATTGTAGCACATTTGTTTATTGTTTTAACACCTGTAAGGAAGGTTCTGTGCATGGATTCTAAACATCATTTCTTTAGAAACCTAGCCCCCTTTTTTCAGATCAGTGAAAGATATAGAACGATGGGAGGAATTCCTTCACCACTGAACCAAGGAGCCATCTGCCATAGGTATTGCAGAGACAGTCATGCAGCTCTCCCCCAAGTACCAAGAAACACTGCTGAGCTCACAGCAGAGAAGCCTCCTGGACAGGTCCATGTCTTTGGCTTTGTAAAGATGTTACATAACTTCAGCAGGTCTGCAGAGCTCCCTGAGCTCTGCTAGCCTGTCTTCAGCCATCAGAACTGTCTTCAGCCAGCTAGACACAAAGATCACATAACTCTACTTAAGTTGCTCTTCTACCTGTGTTAAAATTTGAAGCCACCTTTAAACGAGAAGTTCAGATTCTTGGGTTTTGGGTCTTTTTTTCCTCTTCAAAAAGTGAAGAATAGAAATGCAAAAGGTGTGTGGAGGGGACTGTTCATAACTTCTAATATTGCTTATTGTATATATTGGAGTTTCTGTAAATGTCTTCTACCGTAATCTTCAAAACTTTGTGCAAATTTTATGAATTGCAACATTGATATACTAAAGTCTCATAGAAGAAAAGGATTCCTCCTGCCCTTTGCTTTGCAGAGTGCAATCATCACAAAGTTTTACTCACAGCTCTGTGACACTGAGCAGCCCCAGTTTGCCAGGAATGGACAGGAGTCAGCATTTTTTTTTTAAAACAGCTTACCTTTGGCTGCAAATTGGATAGTAAAGATGAGTAACAGTTTCAAATCATTGAGTGCAGTCATTTAAGAAGCAGGTTTGGTGGAAGAAATGAGCAAAAGGAAGGGTAGGTAGAAACTCACCAATTTGACTCTCTGCCCAGGGGTGGCACTGATTTCCCAGGTGCACTCCTTTCTGCTGGGATATTTGTCGGGCCAGTTGGGACTCGTGATGATGCCATTGGGACTGTGGATCTTCTGTTCACACTCAGCTATGCCAACAGTAATAGCATCAGTTAGTCTGGGGGTCTATATTCAGAGGTAGCCAGAGAAGTACTCTTGCTTGCCAGGGGACCCACTGAATGGAAAGGATTAGTAGGAAGGCAGCTAAGCACCTTCTTGGTGTGCAGGATTATTTTTCTCCCCTTTATGGCAATTAACCCAGCATGCTTTGATTCGTGAAACATATATTGTTGTTTACAATGGATTACTTTTTTAATAAGTAAATAAATAAACATAAACAAAGTATTGAAATATAATTATTCTGCTAACCCCCCCCCCATTCTGCTTGCATATAAGTATGAGAATCCACATGAGAAATCTTGCCAATCCAACTTCAAATGGTATTTCTTGAACAATTTATTTTTCTCTCTTCTCACTAATTTTCATGCTACTGCTACACAGCAATCATTTTGATTTCTAAACCACAGTTTCTAGGGAAATATATACAACCAGAAAACAGCAAAGACTGAATTGTAAGTATGTACCAAGAACAGCTTAGTCATTCAAATCATAACTGTTTCCAGAAGTGCCTCTCTCAATAAATGAAAAACCTAAAACTTAGAGAAGGCAAGCAAAAAAACCTGCTTCATCCCCTTTTGTCTTTCATTTTTTAACAACATCAATTTGCTTTATAAACATCAGAGAATTATTTGGCAAGAATCTTTTAGAGGAGGCAAGTATCATCCCAACACCAGGCATAATGCAAGCGATTCACAAAGGAAACATGTTCAGTAGCAAATTAGATCCATGCTAGAATACAGCCTTGAGAAATTACAGTAGCTCCTATGATATTGCACATGTACAGTTCATTTGCAGATAATCTAAATTTTACTTAAGTCCCCAAGCCTACTGTTTTCTGAGGTTGCTACGCCTTTAGACAGTAAATGGAAAGAAAGATGCATAGAGACTTGACTGAAATTTGGATTGTCTGAATATGTCCCCTAAAATAAACCCTGAAAGGAGTTTTATGAAGACAGCTACTGTTTCACCACTACTTTGGGGTTCAGCCACTAATGGGAGCAAATCACAACTTTACCAGGCTTCTCTCCAAAAACTCTTGCCCCTCTGTTATGTACTTCATTAGATAAATATTCTGTCACAGCTCTAAATACTCTACACTTCACAGCACTACTAAAAGCAGCACTCCCTGTTTAAGCTGAGTGGCCAATACCTCCAAGTTTTTTAAACCATGTTTCCATGGAACCTCAAACTCAGCCACACACAAGAGCTACGGATGGAGGGAATGAGGGAAGAGGGGCAAGGGAGCAATTAAATCTAAATGCCTATGACTGCATGATCCCATTCTTTCCTTTCTTTTCCTTGGAAAAGAAATATCTGCAAAGATCTTTCTGAAAGAGTTGTATCATCTACTGTCCAAATACCATACTACTTACCCTCCTTGCAGTCATGCTTGTTTTCATGTAGCACAAATCCGTTTCGGCACTGGCAAACATAGCTTCCTACTGTGTTGATGCACTCATGCTGGCAGCCACCATTGTCCTTTGAACACTCATCCTTGTCTAAGAAATACACAACAAGGATGGGTGAGCATTACAGACACCAGTAGTGTTTTTTACCAAAGACAAAAAAGTTTAGCACAGTGGTTGAGACCAGAAAAGGATAAATTAAGGCACAGTCCTTCTCATTTTTTTGGTACCTAACTTCTATCCACTCATTGCTCGGCCTGCACCATGGCACAAATATCCTGCCTCATCTTTCTAAGAAGTGGGGGATAGCTCTCAGGGGAGGGGAACACTAGTAAAACGAACAAGCTAAATCAAAGGAGGTAAGACAGTTAACAGAATTTACTCCTTCAAGTGGTCTAGCTGGTAAAGATTTCATAAATATATCAACCGCTATTTATTTTGGTGAACAATGGGAGTGCAATTTATGGACAACACAAAGTATTACAGCTTTATGCAAATTCCACAACTTAACTGTAGTATCTTGAAAGGCACACAGAGGCCAAGCAAGGTTTCAAGTTCTGCACATTAAAGATGTAAGAAAAGAGTGACTAAACATAAACTTTCTGAATAAGATGATTTTTCTTTCCAGCAGACTGGCAGTGTGCTTTACTTTTAATAAATCTGGACATTAGAGAACATCTTGAAAAGGAAAACATTTCATTGAAAAACATACAAAAGAAACTGGTATTAATTATTTCAAGGAGATCTACAATATAGCATGCAGTTCTGTTTATTAATATATAATCCCTTAAAAGAGCTTTTAGTGTGTTAGAAGTAAAAACAGAAGGTAGGGGAGGAAATATGACCTGCATTAAACAGCTACAAATTCATTGCATGGAAAAAAGCCAAACTAGATTAACAGGCTGTCAGTCAAGGAAGAGGCCTCAGCTGCCACCCTTCTATGTCAGCTGTTGTCATTGGCCAGTCCATTAAGAGAGGCATACTGCTACTGAGATGTCCATATATATATATACACACACACATACATACACCCACATGTGTGTGTGTGTGTATGGTTATATATATTTGTATACATATATATACATACGCACACACAAAACCTGATGTATAAAAATATATACATGTATTATTACATTTGTGTATATACATATATACACACAAACACACCCAAGTATACACATTATCTTACAAACACCATCTCAACACGCAAAAGAGAAGAGGAAAAAGAGGAAAGGAACTATGGTCATCCCAGAGGCCCAGTAGTTGCAGAGCTGGAATGTAGAGCATGCAGCCCCTTCAGCCTCATGTGCCTTGGAAAGCAGCAGTATTATCTTTGAACAAGGTAACATGCGATGTTCAGACTTAGCAGGCACAGTAAGAATTTCTATAGATTACAAACCACTATGGATAATTTAAGACTCTTTTTGTTGTCTTACTAATGTATTTTACTCCCTCCCTTTATAGTTGCTTATATTCAGTAACACAACAAAGAAAGTCTGCATTAAAATTGCGTACACATCAGCTTTATCTGCTAAAATGTATGCAACACTTGACTCATTGACTTGCAGGTGTTTCAGGAAAAATCAATTTCTCCTTGTAATAGATGACAATGATGTAGAACAATCCTGCAAGTCAAACCCAAGTTTCTACTGCATTTTAATCCTGTAAATCTCAAATCTGTTTGCACCAAAAAGTCTTGGAAGCTTTCTGCAGATGTGAACAGAATTTGAAGGTTAAGTAACAGCAGAAAAACATACGTAGCTCCCAGAATCAAACATCCAAAGGCTTATATTAGTTGTCATTTTGATGATGAAAGAAGCATAAAGGCACAAAAATATGCACCTTTATGCACCTTGCAATGCAGGTTTCAAACTGAGGTAGTAAATTCATTCAATTTCAAACAAAATATTTTTCATCTTTGCAAAAGCAAACACTATCATAAATTAATTCCACGTTACAAATGAAGAATAGTAAAAAGCAAATGAGAAATTACACGTAATAGGAAGAAAATGCTTCAGTATTTCCCCCCCTAAGCATAAGTTTAGTTTTCTACCAAAATAACATAATAAATGGAAGGCAAGCTCAAAATGCATTCAAGTTCAACTTCAAGTACAGAGTATGCATGCAAAGTCTGAATAAAAGCCCTCTCTATTTTCACCTTCCACCAAAGCATGAAATAGGGAAAAGTATTTTAACATTAAGTATGCATTCTGTAAAATAATCTCTTAAGAGACAGGTACATAAACAAACAGTCCCATGTTGGACCTCTTCAGAGATGAAATCACTATAAAACAATGGACAGAAGGTAGACTAGAGAAGCTTTGGGACATATCTGAACTACAATAATTATTTGTAGATGGTTAATCAAGGATGCAACTGTTGAACAAGCCTTCCTCACACTTCATAATTTGGAACAGACATTCTGTCAAATTGATTGCCCAGTTTTAAAAATTCATGAAAAAAACAATTAGTCTGTATTAGTTATAGGAACAAATGTTTTGCCATGTAAAAACAAAGCCATTTGTTAGGCTGACAGATGGAAATGAGTCTCCCAGTTTTGAATGGATACTTTCTTTCTTTTTTTCATTTCAGTACCCAGAACATGGAAAGATCCATTCTTAACAAAATGTTAGATTTAAATCATTCAGAGGACAAATGGTCGTACCTCTGAGACCCTCAGAGGCCACCAGTCTGTGAATAATACGTACTCGGCCTGAAGGGACCTGTACCAAGTCCTTGCATGATTCAAAAACAAAAATTTTCTCTTTGCAGGCAGCTTTCTTGTCTGTGGAAAAAAATGTACCAGGATGGCACCAGAGATGAGTTTGTGCTCCAAAACAGATCTGCTCAAGGCTAGAAACATCCTAGGTTTCTCTTTTTAACTTCTTAATGAATTGATACCCAAGAAAAAATGTACCAAACTTCATTTTTATATTATTTTAAATACCACACCTGTTTTGAATGATCATGCAAAGAATCACGTATTTAAATCACACAACTAAAATTCATTATAAATGGAGGCAATTAATGACATTATAACAGGGTATTAAATATACCACTAAAGAAAGTAATTTAAAGAAATGATTAAGCTAGCTTCTCAGAAACATCACAGAACATTTTTTTAATATCTTTTTTTCCTTCCTAGAGTAAATTTACAGAGTTATTGTACACTCCCCTATTCTTATGGGTTAAATAGATAAATAAATCACTGACTTCCAACAAAAGCATAACAGGGGGGAAAGAGAGAGAGGGAGAGAGAGAGAGAGAGAGAGAAGGACAGAAGAGAAGGGGGGAGAGGGGGACACCACACCTCACTTCTGGAAGCTGTTAGTTAGAAGCCTAATATCCAATTCCAAAAATTTTTAGCAAAAGCATTAAAAAATGAATATAGCATGACTCCCTAGTTTCTCCTCTACACCCAAGAAACTGGATTATAAACATGTAACATTCTTCCTGGCAATTAGATAGATAATGGCTCTCAGCTGAGCTTTCTTCAGAACTGTCCCATCGAATGTAAATTTTACAGAATATTAAAAAAAGTTTTTCTCACTTTCCAATAGCACCTGACTGGTTGTTAACACCATTTAACAGCCAAAAACATGATTACATGTCTTCTTATATCAACATAAATAGCTTCCTAGAGCAGGTCATGTGTTGCCCTATGTCAATGTTTGCTTTCACAGTTTATCACATTGGTTTTCAATCACCCCAAAACTGCTTTCTGTCATCTGAGCTGGAGCTGGGCCATACTTTCTCAATTATAGCCAGGGCTGAAGAATTCACCACTAAAAGATCTCCAAAAAAAAAAAAAAAGTTCCTTGGCTCTACTTGAGGAACACAGTACAGTCCTTAACTTTCATATTAATTTGACTTATCTACCTCCCTCCTGCTGACTTTTGCAGATGCCTTTTACTGGTGAATAGACTGCAAAATGCACAGTTCTACTCATCATTGATTTTTTTTTCCCAAGGCTTTGTTATAACTAAATACTTACAAATCCTTCTATTGTGATTTAATTGATAAAATTGTTAAATGCCTTCCAGAAAGTATCCTGTACACCAAGAACTAATATTAACTATTTCTTCGCAGATATAATTCTGAAATTGTGTTCTGAAGATAAGTTTATAAAAAGGCAAGAAATAAAAAGCATCATCAGCTGAACAGTGATCATCTATCAACCCACAAAAGTCAAAACACATGAGGTGAAGTCTCAAGTCCATGCTTAATTGATGGATCAATAGCATATTATGTTCGTATTAAGGAATTCAGGAATAAGAAAATTATAACACTTTCTGACAGTCATGAGTGTTGTGTCCAACTAATTATTCTGAGATGTAAGCCTCATGTTTGAGTTCAAAGTTTGATTTTTCTCAAGCATTACAAAGTTTCTGTTTTGATCAGGAAATATTGTCAAATGTGGTAAGCCAAGTAACACAGAATAATAGAATCTTCTAGAAACAATAACAACCACAAAATCGAGAAAAAAATAAAGAATGTCTGAACTCATGCAATAAGATTAGACATTATAGCAAAAATTCATTATGAAGCATTCAGTAGATTTATATAATTACAAACTCAAAAACTACTTATATCAAGCTATGTTTCTTTGAAGAGGATTAAATACGTTCTGTACTCAGGACATATAACACATTTCTCTTCATTAAAAAACACCTTTCTATTTCTAAACACCTTTCATTTCTATTCATTAAAAACATAAAAAACACCATTAAAAAACAGCCTCAGCTAATGAATTTATTCTGATGATCGATGGAGTCATTTATAACATAGCTTTTTCAATTTACAAGGAAAAAATCTTTTTTCACCTAATAATAATAATAATTCATTCAGAAATGAAAGAGACAAACGAAATAATGATACTGAAGGATTATAACCTGGTGCTTTGAATTGCATGAAATACAGTCCAGCCTTTCCTAAAGATATAGCATTGACCTGAGCTCTTCCTAAGCCACATTCATAATATTAATAGATTATTTAAACAATCACAAATATATATATAAAAAAAAATCAGTGAAAATGAAGTATCACTTTAAGGAGAACCAAAATTTAACTGAACTTAAATGTGTACATGTTCAACAAGTCCACAAGCCATAATTTCTGAACTACAATTCTTACAAATTACAGAACAATTATTGCCAATCTTATCTGCCATAGCTTTACAGATACTGAAAGTACATAACCAACTTACTTACTGGCTACTTTTTGAAGTGGAACATGTCAATATATGTTCTTGTAAGAAGTTGTAATATGTGACAATTCCTGCTGACGCTCCTAGGCCTACATGAAATGACTAGTTGTGTGTTTCTAGGAGGAAGCTCTGTTGTGTGCATATTAACTACAAATACTGAGTAAACCTTGACAAGTCATTGTTAAACTAAAGTATAATTTTAAAACTGTAAGTTACTACTATATGTAAAGACAGATCTGAATAACTACGACCAGAGAAACATGATTGTTAGAGAAGATTATATACTTTAGAGGACAAAAAAGTAGAGGAAAAATAATTTCTTCATAAATCCCTTTTTTTAATTTTCCATCATTCCTTAAGAAAAACATCAAAGAAGTCATAATGGAAAAACATTGGAAGTTGTGAATCTCTAATCTGTTTTGATAGTTATTTTCCTCACTGTCCATCCTTTATACATTCTCTATCACACAATATACTGATTCATATTTCTTTGTCATAGTCAAGGTTATTAAAGCTAACCACTGAAATACCATTTTCATTTCAGTTTTCCTAAAGAGTTTTAGAGAACAAACCCTAATAATGGTGCCTGGTAATACACTAGACAATACATTAGTTTTGCTACATGCTAAAAACATTCAGGATCCTCCAGATTCAGATTTTTAACTGCTATGGAAAAACTTGGGGCAAAATACAAATCCCAAATGCTTCTGGATGGTTTCCAGAGTTTGGGAGGGGAAACTGTTTAGTTGTTTTGTTTTACATACCTATGCATGCGTGTGCACAAGAAAAGCACTAAGCAAAATTACACCTCTAACACCAGTTGTTATTCTGCCACAGCCAGTTTATTATAACCTAGTCTCAGTGGGTAATTGCAAAGACCACTGGTGTGCAAATCTCTCTTCACATCTTGAGATTCACTCATGTCTAAACTTATTCAACAATGCATGTCCTCAAATGATATAAATTGTCATAGCTCTGATCTGTCCTTTGAAATTACACTCAACCAAAGACAGACATTTTTTTGCAAAGGCAAGGTCTTAAAATCTATTCTTTTGCATAACGTTAAGAAGTGCGAAGTCTGGCAAGAAAGAAACCATAATGTTAAGCAAATGCTATACCACAAAGTGGTAATTTCATAATTAATGCAATATATTCAGAGACCTGAATAAAAAAACACAAGCATACATAGCATGTAATTGATATTATGTTACAACTGGGATTTGAAAAAATAGCAACAGAGCTTGGGATCTAAAAGAAATTTAGGAGCACTTATTAAATTTCCTCTTTTTGGCCTTATCCCACAAAATTCATTTACTTCTGCTCTTATTTAAATATATATATATATATGCATTCTATGTATTTTCTACCATATACAGATATTACAATTCAGAACAGTATTTTAAGAAAGAAGAATGGTTCATACTTTTATAAATGAAACCAAGGTAAATCTACACGGAAAATTATAAGGGAAAGGATGCTCACTTTCATATCAAAACACTGTGTTCACTCCACCCAGACAGTATGTGCTCAGAGGCACTCATAGGTACACAAGAGTAATTTTCTATACCTGAAAAGAAGTGTGCCTTGAAGCCTTTTTTTGACACAGTATTGTCAGATCTGAACTCAATTCGCATGTTGTTGTACTGTGAGGTGATAACTTCAGGCACTTCTGTACCACAGAATTTGCCATGTAGTTTAGAATCAGAAGAAAGGCCGCTACGAATCTCCACATAATCGTATTTGCAAACCTGGGAACAGAGAGTTTTGTTTTGTTTTTTAAGCTAAACAAAAGAAAAGTATGAAATTATTTACAAATGCAAGAACTTCAAATGTAATATGCCTCTTAGTAATACATTAATATTTTGTTCCGCTTTTTCCTGACTCTGCAAACATTTGTAAATGCTTACAGATGTTCACTGGTTTTATGTAAGAATATTTTAAGGTTAGTAAGACATAGTGATTGTATTCATAATATAAAAAAATCTATTTTATCCCCAATCTGCCTAGCATTTCAATTTTTAAATTCTTAACATGTCCATTAAATCTAAAAAGTAAGAATTTCAATATTAGACTAAAATCTAGAAATATTCACCCTACAATTTATAGCTATCTTTGTGCTATAAACCACATACCTAAAACCTAAATATATTCTACTATTTGCACCCCAGAAATTTTTAAAAAAAAGTGTTCACTTAGAATCTTACAAGATTAGTTTTTGCCATAATTTATTTAAGATAAACATTTACTTATGAATATACATATCTGCACTATTAGCTTTGTGAATTCTTCTTTACCAGTAGCATAGGTATAATTTGGAGAGCTAACACACACGATTTTCACTAAATGGTTAAAAATAAAGTAAAATAACATAATAAAAAGCCTTATGCAAGGCCTACGCTCATGGTAATACTTTCAATGCATAATCCCTTGGCCAACATAAAGCCTTCCACCCAAAAACTTCTAAGCTTCTTAGGCTCAGCTATCAATCATTTAATCAAAAATGTCCCAGTTGTCTGCAATTAATAGCTTAAGAGAAAACAGTGGCCAGGAGGATTCATACAGAGCTTAGATTGTCCATTAAATCCAAGTTGTATTTCATAAATTGCAATTTATAGTCATAAAAGAAATGTCAGGGGAGCTGGAGGGGAAAATGGTGTTTTGGCCTTTGCTGTGATTTCTGTCTATGAAATATTAACTAGTTGTCAATGCTTCTTTTTTTTTTTTTTAATATACTATATTCTAGATGACAACTCAATTTTTATTGTTACTGGAATTACTTTCATATGTTTCAGAGTTGGAAAGTGACTAATTCTGTTGAAACCACATTTATACAATATAAAGACGAAAGTTATACAAAACTTGAGTTACTGTCACATGCTGATTTATACGAATTTTAAGACAAATTCATTTTTAATGCCTGCAATTTTTCAAATGTAACTCAATGTTAATAAATCCCACCAATTTCAACAGTACACCAGTGATGAGTTTTGATACTGCTATACGTTTAGATTAAAAATGAAATGTAATTTGAGAGAGGTCTAACTTCCTTCTTACAACACTGCAAAATACAAATAAAATTAAAAGTTAATTGTAAAACTAAAATTGTAAAATGTAAATGTAAAATATTAAAATTGCAATATTAGAAAAGATTTTAAACTTAGCACTACATGGAGCTCCTAAAACAGTAACAAAAGTAGCACATTTGCTAAATGTATACAGACAGACATTACGTCTGCACTCAGAAAATACATTAGAATTTCTCAGATATTATATGTTTCTTTTGATTTCCACAGGTACCTTTCTTAGTAGTACTATTTAATCTTATAAAGTCAAAGCAGGCTTTGTAGCATTGGAGAGGGTCAAAACAAAGCTCTAGACATTGGAAAACATCTGTGTATATATTTTTCAAATCTGCAAAAGTTGCGTGTCTTGCATGACCTTAGATAATTGATATAACTTCCTTATACCTCAGGTACCTTACTTGCAAATCTGCCTTATGTACCAAGAAAATGCAGGAAATGTTTTATGAGTGTAGCAAAGGAACTCAATGGTATGACAATCATGCCTATGAAGCAGAACAGAGGCTAAAAAGCTGATGTTGAAACTTGTGGCTTACCTATAGGCACCCATTAAACCCTGCAAGCCCCCCCCCCCCCACACACACACACACTTTGTTAGAGCTAGAGGGAGTAGACCTTCCCACAGGATTGGTACTGCCTTGCCCCTCTGACCCACCTGGGGACAAAACCCCCCTGGGACAGGACATGATGCAAGTACTCCCTGGGCTGCCCTGCTCAGCGGAGGCCACCTCCAGCAGGCATTGCATGCTCCTGGGCTCCACCGACAAGATGCTCGGAAAGAGAGTTGAGCTCAGTGTTGGAGGCTGGGGCATAACCTGCTCCTAACAGAGCCTTTGGCAGAGGCATCACGGTTGTTTGGTGTTCTGTGCTACATAGCTTTTTCAAAGTACATATACTAAGACCCAATCCAGATTCATTTGGAGAAAAATGCCATTTTTCAAACAGCACTGTTACTCTATTATGCTCCTTTTAAAATATTCACCCTTGAAATGCTCATAAGTGATTTAAACGCTCCCTGGCTCCATCACTAACCAAACCTTATGTGTATTCTTTGTAGTCATAGTCTGTAAAGATGATTTGGTTTCTCCAGATTTTCTTGTCTTGAATTCTTTCCAATACGCCTCAGCCATTTGTTCTGTTTTACTTTGTTGATAAAAAGAAGTCAGCTGAGACTCAGCAGAGAACATTTCTTTTAAATTTCTTGTACAACATATACATTCAGATGATATGTAAAAAGAGAGCTATTCTCTCCATGTTTGTTTTGAAAGAACCCAGAAACGGTCCCAGAACAAAAACAAGAATATATATGGTTACTGTCAGCGTAAGAACAGTTAAGCAAGGGTTTTATAAGACAATATCTATTTTTGAACACTCATGAAACTGTTTAGTGTGCAACAGATTGTGCAGTTCTTTGTTCACGGTTACTCACTTCATTCCCTTCTAACTCAAAAAACTCAAATTTCATTGAAATTCGGTACTGCGTCGGGGCAACCACCTGCCACACACAGTTTTTGTTTGGAGGATATTCTTTGGGCCACCCTGGTGTGGTTATAGTCCCATTTAGCTTTGTCAGAAGTCCTCCGCAAGCAGCTGTAAAATGAAAAGGGAGAGCATCATTTCTGGATTGAAACTGTGTTTTACTATAAACAGAAGCACACTGAGCAGATTCAGTCCTCTCAATACTTACACCACTGTAATGCCCAGACAGACTAATCAGAATCTTGTTTTATCATGCTTGGTGCAAACAAAGAGAAAGAGACAGCCCCTATCTCAAACAGCTTGCAGGTTTGTGGACAGAGATAAGTTTCAGGACTACACATGGCGTTATCATATTCATTCTTTTCGCTTCCCTCCAGAGACTCTGGTTATTTTCTCAGAGCCTTTCCCATGCAAGTCCTCTGAACTCACCGCCCTCCCCAGGACCTTGATCATCCCTTCTCTGACAGATAGGCCACTTAAGATGCACTTCACGTTGCCTCAGCTACTTTTCTTGATTATTGATCCAGAATCTGCTTTACCTGTCTCAGCTCATATACATGCTCCCAATAACCTAATAGGTAGGGTCACTTCTTTGGGACAGCAGTCACATGCTGTTCAGATACAATTACTTTTGCTGAAGTACGGATGTTGAAACAACAGAGAAAATACCTATTTGGCATATATTGGAAAATAAGTCATCCCCATACAACAGGACAATACTGTACTGTGTGTGTGAATGTAGCTTCAGATAGCAAAGGATAAACACATTAATCTTTTCCATCTGAGGAAAAAAAAAAAAATCTTAAAAAAAAAAGTAATAGGACTCACAGGGATTCTCAGTCACATTCAGCTCCATTTGTACCGTCACAGTACTGTGACAGCATTGGAAACCATCCACAAATCTCTTTGAGGAGCTGATGGCTGGCAGCTCCTCCCTCTTCCAACTGCTCTGTGCTAATGCTCAGTGCTTACTTGAACATACTGAAAACTGGCTATTCCCTTTTAGCCGATGGCCTCACATAACTACATTTGCACTAGCATGCCTAGGAAAACACTCCAGTTCCTGCATCAGGGCACACTTGGGCAACTCAGATGCATATCACTCTTCCTCTGGGCACATTGCTTCCCACGCAGAAGACTTCTTGGTATAC
The DNA here is from genome assembly GCF_964034855.1 of Anser brachyrhynchus. NCBI lineage: Eukaryota > Metazoa > Chordata > Aves > Anseriformes > Anatidae > Anser > Anser brachyrhynchus. The sequence goes on from NC_137698.1 coordinate 28,512,480, forward strand.
ACATAAATGTCATCTGACCTTGGTTGGGAGAACTTAGACCTCTGTGTCAAAATAAACCTTGCACAGGTTTCAAGACTGCACTTGGATGACACAAGTTGTACCCCAAAATGATCCACTCTTGAGCAAGGGTACATCTAACTGCTGGTTTTCACTTTCACAGTTTTCAGCATCACTCCATTGTTTCTTGAGACAATGTTGGGAAACATGGAAGTACTGAAAAACTCTTAAAACTCTCAAATATGCTGCCAGCAGGGGAGATTTGGATTAGACCAGTATGAAGCAATTTTCTGTGCACGTCAACACAGTAGCAAAGCACTGGGCAGAGTTTCTGAGCTGAAGGAATCCCTCAAATGGCTAAACTAGGATGTAATGCTTACTGCACCAATGTAGTGATTTTAATTCAGCCTTCCAGTGAGTGTCTACATACAGTGAGTAATACATCATGTGGAACAAACGCATATACACTTCTAGGGATAGCCCGGGGCTTTTGCCCCATACTGCACTGCACTATTTAGGATGACTTCTGCTTTTACCAGAGTTGCTTTCCTGTTTGCATGCTGAGAAGGTATTCATTCTCTCCTTATGGAAGAAGAAAGGAAGTTTTCTAAAAGACTGGGAATCTTCCCTAATGTTTGGACTCAGATCATCAGACAGACAAAGCCAAGTTCCTTACATAAATCTGGATTGATGATCAAAGGTCCTATCTCTGTCTTCACAGCCCCCATTAGATTAACATTATTTTCCACACATTGCCTAATATGCACACATCTTAATACACTAGACTTTCTGAAATAACTTGTTTTTCTAGTGTGCTCATTAGAAATATTGAATTTGAGGAGAAAAAAAAAAACAGGCTCAATGAGAGCTGCAGTCTAGCATGTCTGCATTCAAGGACTCTCTTTACCTCACACACAAAACAAACAAACAAAAACCACAGAACCAAAAGAACAAAAAGTGCAAAGAAACGAGACAAAACTACCCCTAAATTGTGACAAATCATGAGTGAAAGCCAGAGAACTGGAAAAAAAGAGACCAGTGAGTCATATCTGAAGAAAACCATAACAAAGAGTGCTTCAATTTTCAAACTCCATTCACCACTGAAATGCAAACAGATGAACTGAGATAAGAATAAATTGTGCTATCCCTGAATTTACTGGTGTTTATCAAACAATAATTGCTATGTAATGATCAAGTGCTTTTGTGTCTTTCTTTGATATGAAATATGTATAGAATGCAAAAGATTATCTCAGTCCAATCCTATGTTTACACAGACTTCTATTTATCAGATTTTTATTTCTACAGATGATTATTTGAGCAAGCTTCCCTCACCCCTAAAATGCAGAATTTGTTTCCAGCATTAAAAAAAAAAAAAAGAAAAAAAAAGTCTGACTGGGAGCAGGGAAGAGTTCTCTAGTTTCAAAATAAATAAATAAATAAATAAATAAATAAATAAATAAATAATCCTTCTAGAATAAAAGATCTACCACAAGAAAAGGTAGACAGTGACAGTGGGATCATTCAAGTTCCTGACACTGAGGCAGAAGCACACAGCTCTGCTGATAAGTCTCTCCTTGCATACAGATGGAGACTTTGTTTTCGTGAGGATGAGTAATATAACTTGTGGTTTGAGAAAGTACAAAGTTCTGCTTCGCATCATTTCCAGTCAACAACCAGCAAAACCTGGAAAGTTAAATTGGTAGCAGACTTCAGATGGAGATGACAGCTGTGGACAGACATTGCCCCAGTATCACTGCTTCCAATGCAGTCCCGTTTTTCCAAGCTTGCTCCACAGACCTCACATTGCTAGGGGCGGAGTGCACAAAAGGTGTGGTGTTTCATCTGAGTGACCGTAGCCTGGGAGCGTTGAGACCTGATAACATAGCAATACACTGTACCTTCACAGCTCTTTTTGTCGGGACCAAGTTCATAGCCAGGATCACAGGCGCACTGGTAACTGCCCAGAGTATTTACACAACGCTGCTCACAGCCACCATTGTCAGGTTTGGCACATTCATCTTCCTCTGCCAAGACAGGGAAGAATGCAAAAATGTGTTAAATAATTACCTTCCTCAGCTGTAATTGCTGGATCAATATTAACCCAGAAAGCTGTATGCATGCCATTATAAGGTGTACTACATAACACTGTGGATGCTGACTAGAGCATTTTCAAATTCTAAGGAGACCTGCAATGGAGAAAATAAAAATGTGTCTTTTTGTGTATTTGTTTTGCCTTGTTTTTTGTTTCATAGCAATACTTACTGACAGCTGTGGACCTAATTTATAAGCATTTGGTGGGCAACATACAATAATTTAAGCAGCAGTTAATCTAAAGGTTGCATAAAGTATTGAAAGAAAGATTGAAAATCTGCAGCAGGGTCACTTGAAGGGCACTTTATCTCCCACAGAATCAATTTGTGCATTATCCTGAATTCATACTCAAAAACAGATTAACAGAATCCTCAAATCCCAGGTTTTCATTCTACTGATATTAAAGTGAACAGGATGCATCGCGGTGGGGGAGGGAAAGGAATATTGTATTATCTCTACTAGCTGTGAAGTACCTATCTGATTCATTGTTAAATTATTCCTCAGATGAACTTTATATTTGATAACACAATTAGCCCAACAAACATACTTTACAAGACTGTATATGTTTCAAAGGTGCTTCAAAACCAATCTATTTTTTTAACCTGAAGAGAGCAGGTAGTTGCACTGAATATGTTCCTTCATTCATTGGAGATCTTTTACAGGGAGACTGAAATGCCTTTACTAACATTGTCTGACAAAATCACATGCCCAGGTAAAAAGTATGTTGAAGATAATACAGAACTGTTTTAAGTAAAAATAGGTTCAAAAATATTCATATTCTAGCATATTTTTTTCTAGTACATAAACAAATGATAAACAGTTCACAGGTCCCAAAATATGCTTTAACATTTACCTTTAAAAAAGTTAGCTGCAAATCCTGCCTTGTTAACTGTTCCATCAGAAACAAACTTCATCCACAGGGTATTAGAGGTAGATCTAATGTCTTCTGGCTTGTCATAGCCACAAAAGTGACCAATCAAAGGACTGTTTTCATTCATTCCATCTCGAATTTCCAAGTAGTCATATGCACAGTTGTCATGTCGTTCAATCTGTAAAAAATTATTTTTAAGGATCTATATGAACTTTACCATAAATATCAAATATCAGTCAGATAATAAACAGAATAAAAAAAATAAAAATTAAAGTTGGGGTTCTGTTTAGTATTCAAGCATAAGGAAGTTGAGGAAAAGAAGCAGCATCACTAGATCGTTTATACTCTTTATATATATATATACACTTATAAATATATATATATATATACACAAATATATATATATATATATAAGTAGAATAACTTCAGATCTTTACACAAGATATAGCATTCTAGATGGGAAAAAGTAACTAGCAAAGTAAAGGTTGCCTCTAAGCTTCCCAATGTTCTATCAAATTCCAGCTCTGAGTTCAAGTAAATTTCTCTTTTCTCATGTACACTTATATTCAAGTATACAAAATTAATGGTTCAATGACTAAACAGGCCAGAAATTCTATTTGGTTTTGAAATATTGAAAAGCTCAATATGAGTAAGATTCTTAGATATAATCAACCTGTATTATTTCAGGTGGAGATCATTTATTTTTTTCCTTTATTCTCAACACAGTGAAAAATTTTGCATTTGCCAGTATCCATAGATGTTTCAGAGTAACTATAAAAAAAACTCTTCATACAGAGCATAAAGAGTTTGGGGCATCTGGGGCCCAAAAAAATTCGAGCCAAAACACACTTCTAAAATTATCAGCTACTAAGCAGACAATAGAATATATGAAAATATATATATATATTCTTCTGCAGATTATATGTCTAGTTTCCTTTGCATGACTGATGATTTCAGGTGTCTTCCGAATTTCTGGGTCAGTGAGTGAATCTATGTCATATTGTCAGAGAAACATACTGAAACTAGAGCAACTAAAAATGTGCCTCTTATTTAAACAATCTTCCAGATGACATCCAAGCACAGACTAGCATGTGAGTGGCCACATGTGCATTTCTACTTGGGGTAGCAAGTGGTATGCTCTTTACATAATAGTATTTGCAGTCAGTCAGAGCAGGAATTGCACCAAATCAGGGGCAGACTGAATGGGATCCTATCTGGAGCCTAGATAATTATTATGCCTGTCTTTATGACAGAATATAATTCCCAACAGAATAATAAAAATAAAATAAAAAATATAAAAAAATATAAAAATACACATATAAATATTGATCTGGGTCATTTTTCTGTAGGATTACTTCATGCTACTCAAGTAACATAGCACCTTAGCTATGAAAGAATTATCTAAATCCAAGCACTCAAAACTAAATCCTCTAAGAAAACAATTGTTCAACTAAATTGTGGGATAGGCTGGGGAGGAGGAAGACAACAGTCAGGGAGAAGGAGTTGGAGAAGACTCAGATTCAATACAGCCCATCCAAACTCTGTTAAAATGTCAATCAAATCAAAACCATACCAAACCCACAAAAATCCACATCTCATCTTCTGACAAAACTTTACTTGCACGGAAGCTACGCAGTTAGTACAAGCAGCTGCTGACACTCTGCTCTGGTTGTACATTATGACCACCACTAATCTCAGTAACCACCACAGACTAAGGAGCTTTCATTTAGCACATTAGGAATTCTGCTTCCTTTATATAAGAAGGAAATCTAGGGGGAGGGGCTGTTTGATTTTATTTCATTTTAATGCTATCAACATATGGCACTTACACACAAAATTTCCCTGTCTTCTTTCCAACTCTCTGATTCTTTGAGTATTTACATACATAATTTTCTCCCACTCATTTCTCTGGCACAATCCATATTGCCGTTTACTGTAATTGCTTAACTGTCTGCTCAGGAATTACTTCGGACCAGAGTTAGGGAAATGAGAGGAAAGTCACGAAGGTCTGGGGTGCAACTACCTCTTACTAACTTCAGTGGCAACTGCATGTTTGCAACTAATGTGGTTAGGCATGTGTCTACCTGAGCACTGGTAAGTGTTCTACACTGTAACACTGATTCAAAGTTTTCATTAATCTTAATAAATACATGACATCATATTCCAACATGCCTTGTTATCTCAGAGAAATCATATTGCACTCTGATGTAGAAAGAAGTGACCTGGCCCAAAGCCCATTAAAATCAAAGAAAGAATTGTGTACTTTCCCCCACACGCATCTGTGGTCTTTTCATGACTCAAGACTTCTAATTAACATCTGTTTTTTTCCATTTTTCCATATTTTCCATATTTTCCGTATTCTATGGGGCAGTATGGAAATTATTATTTTTAAAGGCTATGTGCAGCTCTGAGTTACATGTACCAAATTCCCACTGAGGTGAAATGTTGGTTAAGGAGAATCACTCCTTATTTTTGGCAGAAGAAAACTGCTAAAAATCCATTTTGTATAACAGTGAGTTACTAAACTTCCAGAAACCATAAAAATCAACCAACTTACAAAGTGCTATTGATTTCCAATAAAGCAAATCAAAATGGCTGCCATTCTACCATAACAATTTATTTTCAGTGTACTACTATTACAAGTGATGCCATTATTATTACCAATATTAATATATTAAAGGATAAAATAGTTACACCTATACATAAATGAACAGGTAAGTATTGTGTTTCTGAGAAGTAATAACCGGTGTTAAGGCCCTTGGTAACCAGTAAAAAAGAACCTCTTTAAAATATGCTTTACTTATGTGAACCTCAGGTTTTAGGATATTGTGGTACTGTCATCTGGGAACATTGCCTCAAAGTTCTATTACACTTGCAGTAATTTCTTATTCATCCTATTACAAGGATAGAAAAACTCCTCAGGTTAATGACAGAGCTCAGTCATATAACTGGACTGATATGATAAAAACTTATGTACTGCAGTAGTAACATTTCACAAGTTTGAAATTTTATGTGGATGAGAAGAAATAAACAAAATGTTAGCAAAAGCAAGAGAAAAAAATAAACAGATTTTACAGAAAAAAAAATGCAGTTCTTTTAGGAGAATGAAAGGTACCATTAGATCCAAAGAGTTTGGAAGAAACCCAGAATTTGAATGGCATGAATAAATTAAGTTGAAAAAATACCAGAAGAATTCCTAAGACAGGTACATAAGCACAAGAAAACACTAAGAAATCTCCTGGTTAAATGGAAAGCCAGCTACTTTCTCAACATTAATTTGTACAAGAAAAGAAAATTTATTGCACATAGTTCCAGTTTTGAACTGTGACTTTAGACTAAAATGTATTTCGTAAAAATTCTGGACTACATTTGTTTTATAGTTCCTTGCACAGAAAAGAAAAAATTAAAACAGCAAAAGATTTTATCAAAATACAAAGATTTGAGAAGCCAATCCAAGAGCAATCACATTTCAGGAGAAATCTTTCAGTTGCTTTTTGTTATTGTTAATTTATCTGTTGATAGAGTTAAATTCCAGTTCAGGTATGCATATCCGACTCAAGTGGAAGACTTTAGTCAGAAAAGGTGGGGATATATCCCTAATGGAACTCTTAACACCAGTCCTTCATGAAGTTGGATGCATTTTATTCCCTTAATTATGTAAAAATAATTTAAATGAACATTATCTGCGTGGATATTAACAGGGCCACTCAAATGAAGGAGATTAACATGGCACAGACCTACAAATCTTCTGGATTGCCTTCGCTGGTGAAACTGCCTGCCAACACAGGTCCTTAAAAAAAATTAAACTCAAGGACCACTGGTTTTCAAAGAACATTAGTTCTTTGAGTATTAATAAAGGTAGCTATAGTATTATAGTATAATGTAGGTAGCTTTGAGTATTAATAAAGAGTATTAATAATGGTAGCTATAATGATGAAGCAAAAAACAATGGAGTTACCAGACTCTGCATCTCTGCTGACATCTAGGCACTGGAAAAGTATAGCTCTCCACCAGGCAGCCAAGTAAGAAAGGGTAATCCCACACCCAGTGGAAAACGCATTGCCCACTGCAGGCAAAACAGGATGACTCATTGATGCAGTTTGAAATTCTCAGCTTCCCCTGTGCTTTAATTTCAGAGTGGAGGTTATTTACACAGTTATTTTTTCTAGCATTACATATGGATAATGAGAATTCCTCATACTTAACTGTACCTTTCAAAGGACAGAGAAGTAATTTTCTCACAAACACACTGCAATAACTCTTTGGCCTGACATTTACTTTTTTTTGATCTAAGCTGGCATGAAGAACTGTGATTTTCAAACAACTTTTTGTTTTACTGGGCAGCACACCAAGGATTGAGTCCAGAGTGGGACTTAGTACCAAAACACAGAACACCTACGTTCAAGCGCTTGGACCTGAAATGGAAATCAGCCCCAACGGTGAATGTCTAGGCAGGGCACTTCATTGCAACTTCCAAAACAGCTCTCATTCTCAGCAGAGACCTCTGTGGACCAGACAATAAGAAATGCAGCAAAGACAGATGTAAGAGAAGTCTTGCGTCTTTCTGGGGTTCCTCATTTGATTCTCAATGGCATCTTGCCACTCTGGATTCACAGCTCAGACTCTCCCTTGAAAAGTATGTGCCTTTCAAATCCCTGCTGTTAGAGACTTTTTTTTTTCCCTTCAAAACACATCTAGCACTAAACTCCTTTTTGCTTGAGGCTACCACCCAACAATACTGCTGTTTTTAGGAGGTGTCAGTCCACGTTTTACCTCTAGAGAGTGCCATTATACTAAACAGCCCGCAAAAGAACTGGAAGATAACATTTCTTCCAACAGCCTTAACCACTAATAAAATTGTGCTCCCATTTTCTCTGTGCAGGTGAAACTGAACCAGGGTCAGTGCAAGCAATAATGTACCACGAACACAGACCATCACTGAGTATCTGCGTGGTAGTCAAATACTATGGCAAGTCTCCTATGCAGGTTCATAGAGCCATTTCTCTTGAGATCACACTAAAAAATACTGAGCAACTATGGCAGACTAGAAAATCTCTGTATCTAGTCAGTAAGTTATATAAAGTTATTGCTTGAAGAGAGAGACTAACATACTGTGTTAAGTAACCTTGAGCCAGGCCAAGCAGTCTAAATAGCATCTGAAAGGCTCTTGGCCAGGAGAGCTCATCTTGTCTGCACTAGACCAGATTCCAAGTATATTACTAAATTTATCTACAAACTTCAAGTCAGTGTATAATGTATGTATATATAAGATGTATGAAATATTGTTTTTTCTTTCTTACAGAAAAGTTTACCACTGTTTAGCAATGTTTAGATAGAAAGATGTATGATAATGACACATAGATATGACTCACCAAAGATTTTTTTTTCTGCCCCTTCTAAATATATGTTTGTAAACTGAATTTAGGGAGGCCTTTTATATATATATATATGCTTTTTTTTTTTTCTCAAAAAAAAAAAAAGCCAAACACCACAGGGTTTTGTTTCCAGATAGACATTCCTTTTTAACAATAAGATTCAGTAAAGACAGAAAATCCTGGTTATTTAACAGAATATTAAAGCAGCCTTACTGAACTGGATTATGTATTTGTTATACTGCAACAATCGCCAGAACTTTAAACATTCCAACTCAAATAACACAGATAATATAAAAACCTTTAATCTTCTTGAAAATGTCTGCAAAAAAAGAAGGTTTCATGGAGAGCAGAATTGGATTCTGGAGGTTATTTTTGTTAGAGAATTAATAAATTCCTCCACAGGTTTAATGAGGATTTCCCTTAAATGTCACTGTTACTTATTCACTAGATGCTTTTCTGAATTTGGTCCAAAAACTTTACCTCAAACGCTTGAAATGTTAATCCTACATTGTAGTTTTCAGACACTGTTATTTTCCATACACATTCCTTCATTGGTCTGTAGTCATCAGGATAATTGGGAGACTGGATCTGGCCTTCATTTTTGTGGATTTCACCTCCACATATAGCTGGCAAAAACATAAAACTCTAAGTAATTTTACAATAATGACATTTACTGTCCCCCATGCCCAAACTGACATCTTTATGCCCCTCTTCTTTTTTAAAATTAATGAGAAGATTATTCTAGAAAATACTTAGAAAGTCTACCAAGGACAAATTATTGAAATCATGATTGATTTAGACCACTATACATATTTCTGTTAGTCAATGTAATGCATTTCTAATAGTGCTAAGCATTTTATAATGTTGCAGAAGACTCTGAAATCACTGATGACCTGAATTTATATGTTTTACAGAACATATTTACATGGTCAAAATAGTTCTTAGTTCACCTTTGAAATATATTAAATATAATTTCTTCATTATTATTTACTAACCTTTAGAAAGAGAAAAATAAGAGGAAAACCTTATATTCTGCAATGATTTATAAATTTTGTTCTACAGTTTAACACTTCAGGCTTACACTTAATATGAAAAAACAGTTAATATACATAAGAAATATTTTCAAGAAAAGTAAATGCATTTTTCCAGGATCCATATTAATAATTATGTAAAGAACTGTAAATAGTAATTAAATCCTACAGTTCAATATTTATGAAAACAAGCTCTACTTTAGTTTAAACAGGTGAATGTAGACTTCCTAATATACTCAGTGTGTGGGAATATCTCTTTATTAAGTAGTCCCAGAGCATATGGAAAACTTTAGTCAGATTTTCTGAAGAATGAACAGAAAGTATTCAAAGAATTATTTCCACACACAGAGCACAACATGCACATTTAGTTAATGAAAGAATAGGCAAAAACATTATGAATAATATCAGTGGTGTCCCTAGAAAAGAGGTCATCTGAAATCTGATCACATGAAGTTTCAAAATGTATCTACTAAGCCGACATCTTTTAGTCTCTTTTAGTCATAAAATAGCAATTTCATTTTCTTATATATGTACACCTATATATGATCAGAAATATATTCGTTGGTATCTGGTTAAGATTTTTCATCCAGAAACAAGTAATCTTTAGTGCTGTAAGAGACCAACCTTCATAAACTGCTGCAAAACCTTTTCCAACCCAGTTGCTGCTGCTGCGGAACTCAATCCACATCCTGCTGTCAGAGGACGCAAGGACTTCTGGCAGTTTGTCACCACAAAACCTGCCTAAAAACATGCAACCAGTGACTGCATTTTCTGCCGCCTCTGAAGCCAAACGCTGCAAACATTTACACATGTGTTTAACATTATAGACAGGAGTAGCATAACCAGCTCAGTGGAACTATTCACATGCTTATGGTGGAGCACGTTTCTGCAGATTGGGACCTAAATACACAAAGATTTTATTATAAAGCTTTTCATTGCTGTCAGGCTAAGTCAAACGATAACATCTTGGGGGAATTAAGGTGAGAAATTATTGATATAGAATGTTTCTTTGCATACAAACCGAGGCATTTTGGAAGGGTAAAGTGAGTACTAATCTTAAGAGATGAACATAATCCAGGTCACAGTAATACTGCTCATCATGTCTAAGGACCACAGAGATTTAAAAACTAACATCTAAATGACACTGTACTATGTCACCCTTTAAAATCAGCCTAGGTAGGTGAAATTTTCATTTGTTTAGGTGACACAGAAGGGAACAAGATGAAAGAGTACTTACTGTTTGGTCTTAATTGTTTCCTCTTTTCTTTTTAAGAAAACAGGCATTACTGTTAAAAAGCTGTCCCCTGTATCTATTTCCCTTTTATCTCTTTTTGATTGTTTTTAAATAGTGGCTATTAAAATGCTAATTATTTTTAGTCTATCTTCTAAAAGCAACAACAAAACTGGCCTAAGAGGTTGGAGACTCATGTTTCCAATGGCCTGAAATCCCCAGTTAAAACTGTAGAAGACCACAGGTTGACAAACTTAACCTTTGGATTCAGCTAGTGTTATTTATTTTAAGACTACGGAACTAACACGGAAAGGTTGAATTTGGAGTAGGGGAAAAGTTACCCTTCCTTGACACTTTAAAAATAAAGCCTTAAAAATAAAGGCTATGCTATTTTAAGTCATATTGCCAAGGCAAAAGGACTAGTACAAAACATGCACCTGTACTATTACCTGCACATTTTGCATATACAGAAATCACCTATGGAAACTTCATATTTTAACACCCATAAGCAAAGCAAAAAGTTGCACATTTTGTAGTTTCTTTCCCCACATGAAACTGAACAACAGCTAGTTTCAATGAAAGGGAAGGCTCAGATTTGAAGTCAAATGAACAACTTATTTGAGATCATTTAAGTTGGTTTTGTTTTGTTTTTCCCACCTTAGTTTAGATACATTCTAGACACCTAAAAAAAAATAATAAGAATATTGCGTGTACAATAGCAAGCAAGTCCACTGAACTGAATGAGCATTGTAACTATGGACAGAGCAACATTTGACAATTGCATACCAAGCAGAGGTGATTTTCTCCAGTAGCCATCTCTTACTTCAATATAGTCATACCAACAGAGACTGCTCTTGTACAGGTCCATTGTAGTGAAGTTTAAAACAATCTGTAATCAGAAGAAAGCAAGTAATTAAATCACATATGGTTGTTACCAGAAAATGATCTCAACAGCATTCTGCAGAACAGAAGCCAGTGGTCACCCATAAAAAGATCCCAACTGCTTAGACAATTAACTTCAACTAATCTTTTATAGTAAGCAAAAAGTTGTATTAGAATATTAAAAGGTTGTTGTTGTTTTTAATTTATTCTTACATAGTCAAGAAGATCCAAGACACAAATTTAGCTGCTTACAGGGAGATTTTCACTGAGAAATACAAATTCAAGAATGCTCATATGGTAAAATAATGTGCTGATCTCATTTTAAGTATGTTATTTGATAATTCTCCTGCCAATTCTTCTTCCATTCCATTCTGTGACTATAAGCAGCACTGACAGCTGTAAAAAAGAATTGTTTTGGTTTGTGTTTCCATTCAACTACTGTTTTGACAAGATAATTTACTTTCAAAGAAGTTATATATTGACAATGGTGGACCATAATACTAAAAACAGGATCATTAAAAGAAAAGGCGCAAGTTCCCTTTTCACACAAAGATGTAATAAAACTATAATAAAGCTTTTTATACAGAAATCTCAGTTTTCTGCATTGCTGGAACTTTGACTCCCAGTTTCACTGAGCACATCTGTAAATAGGCATATTTTCAATACATAATATCAGGAGTACTGTAGACTGCCACATTATCCCACTTTGGTTTCGAAATACTAATCTTAGCCTGCCATAAACTTACACTTTTAACAGAGAAGTAGGTTATACTGATCATAGGTTCACAATAGCTACAGGCTGGACCCTGACTGACTGGGACAGTCTTAGCATTACGCCCTGCAATTTCAGGGACGAGTCAAAACATGAAGATTAAGACTCATTCATATTTTGTATTATAAAATCACACTTCCAATTCATATCCTTTAATTGGATTTAAGCATATCTGAAAAATAATGCATCTTCTCCCAAATCAGTTCATCAGTGTAGATTAATAAATATTTCAGACTAACTATAAAACTCTTCCTTATTTACATACAAGCATTAAGTGGTTTTATTTTTAGCTTTGATCCTAGGAACTCACAATTAAAACTTGCTATTACAAAGCAAACAGAAATTCCTGCATAGTAGCAAACAACTCATAGTGCAAAAATATAATTCCATGGCAGCCTATGAAGCAGCTGTGAGTGTCAGTTAAAAGGAGAGGAATTTACCCCTAGTCCAGCTCCAAGGAGGAAAAAACACTACTAACTGGAACAATGGGCCAGGTAGTCATGTGGGATGACTTCCATCTTTTCTGAAGGCACCACAAGTCTCTCCAAAGACAATGATGTGATACAAGAGTAAACCAGAAAGGCAGAACTTTTTCAGACTGTTACATTCTCAAAAGAAAAACAACTATTGGAGGAAGCTAATTTAAAGCTAACATAAAGCCCTTAACATTAGGCTAGCAGAAATTTTGATTTCACTTACTTTTCAAAAAATAAAAATAAAAAAATTGTACACACACCCAACTACATTCTCAAAAATCTCTTTTGTGTTCATTGGAGAATGGGAAAATCTCTATCTTGAAGGCCATATTGTATCTTACCCTAGTGCTGGCAACCTACTGACTGGGTAAAAAAATCAAGCTCATGGGTGATTCTATGTAGCTTTCACCTTTACTAATTTGATGCCATTGGAAACAGAAAACATCTGTGAAGTTGCAAATAAAACCCAATAGCCAGAGGTCCTGTACCGTGAGGTATATTAATGCTGGAGGCCACAGCTTTGTGGGATGAAGGTATGAGCCATGAAGCATGCCAAGGACCATCAGGACAGCACGGAATAAACGAATACCTGTTCTGATGCTTGAGTAAGGCCAAACATTTATACTCACATGCTGCTACCACATCCACAAAACTTCCGTAAGTGTTGCTGAAACCACAGTCTGTCTCTAGCACTGTGTTCTTCATGGGAACTTCCTGCAAGCAGCTTTGGAACATTTTCAGTGTAGCAGATGCAACAATTTTAGCCTGTTCTCTCTGTCTTTGGGCCCCTTCCTTATATCACTTTAGGGCCACAAAGGGAGGTAGTAATTTAGTCTCAGATATGTATGCAGAGAATGTACACTTTAATGTTAGTTTGACACTTTGGAAACTCCTCAATATCTAAATAATATTAACTCATATCCACACCTGCTATTGGCACTGTGGATCATAATGACCCATAACAATGAAAGTCATCAAATTATATTGATGATCAAATTATATATCAGGCTTCTGTCCTGAGCTGCAAGAAAAAAACAGACTGATATGAAATCAGACAATTTCTATGTAACCCCTACTCTTTGTTGCAATAATAATTACAATAGAAATGAACATATTTTGATGAAAACATATGCATTCCTTACACTGACAAGTTTGCAGGAATACATATTCAAATATTTTGAGCTATTTTTCCATATCCATATTTTACCTGGCCTTGAGTATAGATTCCATTTCCCTAAACTTTGAAAAACAGCTAATAAAGTCCTAACAACAACAACAACAAAAAATCAAATAACAGTATTATATGGACAGTGGATGTGCTCATAAGCATGGAATTAAAGGAGAATGAAATGTTCTCATTTAATCATTCAGCGAATGAGAAGAATTATAGCTTTCTTATAGAAAACACATCAAACAAATCAGTGCCATTAAGAGCTGGAGTATGTAGGGAACTGTGGTGGAGCAAGGAGGGAGTGTTGTGGGGTTTTTTGGTTGTTTGTTCATGTTTTTAATGAAAGCCAGTACAGAAATCCAGCCAGTCCACTGTTTAACTCCAAGGATTTGAACACCAGCCTTTGGGACATCCAAGATTTGATTCTCAATCTCCTGCATCTTTGCAAGTTCTGTGAGCTAGACTTCATGACTGTTTTCCCATTTCAGATGTAGCAATTCAGGTTAAATAGAACAAATTTCAACAGCAGAGGGACAACTCAGATGATTCAGGTAAGCACAACACACACTCTGGATGCACTCTCAACAGAACAAGCTAGTGTTGGTAGAAAACTGGGTTTCTACCTAACAGCCTCTATCTTCAATCTATTATGCAATATCTCTCTTTGTATGGTTCTCATTCTCTTTTGCCTTACTAGGTTTTCACTAGGGCCTTGCTGGGGAATTATAATTTTTGTTGATTTTTTTTTTTAATTTTGCAAATTAGGTATGTTTCCTTTCTAGTATTACTGAGAAATTTGACAGAAATCATTCAATGTTGTAATATTCAGTTTCCAGATTATTGTGCTATAGGCCCAAAAATGGCGTGTGTCAAAGCATTAGCTGAAACTCTCAGCTGGCATTTACTAGGCTGCCCTTAGCAGTCTACTGGTCCTCTACTGCCCTTAGCAGTCTACTTGTCCTTTTCCATCCATGTCGACCTCATCCCAGCCATGCAGGCAGAGGGGTTTTCAAAGCGGAGGATTTTTCTCTACTCAGATGAGATGCAGACACCTGGTGAAGGTCAGGCTACCTTCCATGTCTGCTTAAGCTAACCCAGCTGGCTCTGTTGGAAGCAGGTTATGGAAGCCACATCCTATGCCTTCTCCATGGCTCAGCTGTTTACAGCCTTGAGGTCTCTCATGAGTCTAGCCACAAGTTTTCCATTTTGCAGGACACAGCTGAAACATCAGATTTCTCTGTCTTCTGTTTGCAAATTTGCCTTTCTCCAAACCTCAATCACCATGACAGAAAAGGAAAAAGGATGGTGTTACTTAGGTGTGATCGTGTCACTGTGCCAAAGTGCTGCTATGTAAATGGAAACCATTAAAATGCAATGAGCCTCCGTAATGGTCCCTGTCTTTGAAACTATATGAAATAACCTTCACAGCCTTCTCTGACTCTGACTTGCCAAGGTATTTGATGATACAGCAATTCCTTAACATTGACTAGAATTCAAGAGCTGTACATAAGCAGAACCCCCAGTCTGTCACAGCACGATTTTTGGTTGGCAAGAATGAAAATATGTAAGATTCTGTTCTGCAATTCTGCAAAGTATTAAAGACAGCTAGAGACAGGGCAGAGCTTGTTCAAGGGGACAAGATGGCTGAAAGTCTTCACAGGAAAAAACAATCAATGGGTGTTTGTCAGTGCAATTAAAGAATTATTGATTACACAGCAGATTCGATTGTGCTACTGCAGCTTCAGATAGAATATATCATACTGCCCAGCACCTGGGATATTTAGCAAACACCAGGCAGTACTAACTAAATTTTCTGCAAGTGGCATTTTCCTCATCTCACCTAAGGACTTACCTGTCCTATTTCATCATTCACTTAAAAATTTAAGGAAAAATAGAAAGTAATGTAACCTATTCAGAAAGGAAGATTAAAAAAAAAAAAAACACACTGGCAGAGTTGAAACTCCCCATGCCAACAATATCTCTATACACCAGAAAGAGGGATTAACCCTGGCAGAGGGCATACAGTGTTACTAACACCATCCTCCCCCAGATATTTTTCTATGTATAGATACACTGTGTACAGCTGTTTACCATGTAGTCTTACATCTCTGGAGAAAGTAAAAGGTGAATGAACTGCCTTGTTTTAGTCATAAGGATGCACATATTTTAGGCTGGGGTGGCAATTTATGATCTTTATCAATAAAGTGATTCCTACAGCCAGAGTGTACCACTGCAGTCCTGTCCTTCACTGAATTTCCTGCCAAAGATCAGAGGTGTCTGTACATGTAGAAAGCAGCATGGATAGAATATAGTTCTCTAAACTATGCTCAAACAGCACAATATTAAATCTCAGTAAATAAGAGACAAGAGCTAGACAATCTGGACTGATGCTTTTTCAGTTTATTTTTAGGTGACTAAAGTGCTCATCGATGTTTCAGAACATGATGTGATATACTTATACGTACTCTAACCACCATCCGACATTTCTAAGATCTATCAGGGTCAAAACAGCAAAAAGGAAAGAAATAGATTTAAATATATATTTATTTCCCTTCATAATGTGAATGTTACCATAAATTGCTGAAAAAACTTGGGATCACGCATAATAAATGCGTCCAAGGCAACATGCAATATGCATTAGTTAATATTTAGACCTCATTTCTGCTACTCTGCTATCTGCATCAAGTACTTGCTGCAAATAAAGTCCTTTATCTCAAGTAAGGCACTATCCTGTGGGAATAGCGCTGACAAAACAGATTTTTTGGCATTAGCACAAATATCATTTACGTTGTTCTTGCTGAATTCTATGGAGACTATGAGAGCTGGAGGTCAGAACAGTGCCCTACAAACAGGACATACTACGTCAGATTACAACTAGAAAACAGGGTTTAGTCATTTTCTCCATTGGAGGGGGGAATAGGATGGGAAGGGAGCTGGTCTCCTTATATTGCTGATTTCAAGACAGGGCTTAAGATTTTGTACAGCTCAATAGTGGTAGCAATATCAAGACATTACAATAGTACTACAAATATATTACAGTTACTAACATCCACAGATACAGTTGTGCAAAGTTGTGAGTATGCTATCAATTTTAAGCACCATAATTTTCCAACTCATATATTAATGTTATTTTCAGAAGCCAACAATAACTGTAGATGAACATTTGACTTTTATAACTGAGTAACAGGAAAGAAACCTAAGCCATTTTTGTTGTTAAGAAGCTGTGTGTCAGAAGCAACACAAATAATGGGGATATAAAGTTACCTATCTAGATTAATTTGCATCTTTTGTGCAACCCTTCTCTTATTCAACTGTTTTCATTTGTTTTTCCCTGCAAACCTGCAGAGCCACCCACACCCTCCGAGCATGTTTATTTCTCCTCCTGTCACTGGCTCCTGCCCAGAGGAGGGTGAACACAGTCCAAATGACTTTGCTTTCATTCCTCACACTAGCAAATGCTTTTACAGCTCCTCAGGATCTATTAGCACACCAGGGACATATATTCTTGGTGTCTACCAGGACCCTAACCTGAAAGAAACACAGAAAAAGTAATCCAACTTGGAGAAACTATGTCCGATACCGAGTGGGAGAAAACTGACAAAAATGAAATATCTGGGGGCAAATGCTCTGTTTTCCTCTTTGGATTTCCCAGCTTTGAGACTGGAGCTGGGTCTCAATTTTCAGCCTTCAGGCAGTATTTGCTTAATATTGGCTACTGCTTCCTGTAAAGAAACTTACAATATATTTTTTTTCCCTGCATATTTTGTCTGAAGGTGAAACTTCCCATTTCTCCCTCTATCCTTATTTGTTTTGAGGTAGGCTAATATTTGAGCCAATACTTTAAAGCAAGATTCAGCTAGTATGTTTTGAAAGTGCACACAAGAAGAACAGGTTTTGCTTTCAGTGGGATGGCACACTTTTCTGCCCAAACTGCTCTCACCAAACCAATCTCTTTATCCACACTTTCCCTAAATTGACACCCAGAAATTAAAAGCCTATGCATTAGAATAATACCAGGAACACCCAAAATACCACTTTCTTTCCTTTATTACTGTTTCACAAAATCTCTTTCTGCATAACAAGGAGCTCCCTGAGGCTAAGCCCAGCTACCAGTCCCAGGCAGCTCAGCTTGTCTGAGCCCATACTGGAGAAGAGACCATCCAAGAGTCTGCACTACCTCTCCTACCTCTATGCCGAGACACCAACTGCATTGAAAGCCAGTTTTGAAGGGGTTTCATGATGTAAACACACAGACTGAAATCATGACTTCATTTCATGTGGAAAGCCACTGGATGGATGCTACTGTGTTCTAATGCCACAGACCACAGTCAAGTCAATGGCACAGCATTCATGCTCTCATTCAAGAGACATGGCCTATGGCCTACCATGATTTTCAACTATTATGCAAGCTTTAAACATAAATGCAACATTTTACTTTAAAAATAGTATCTGTGTTTAGCTGAGAGAATGTTAAGAATACCTTTTCCCCTGGGGTCACAGAGATTCGCCATATGCAGTGCGTGTAGGAAGGATAACCATTTGGAAATCCTGGAGAAGAGAAGTTGCCTGTAGATTCCTGCAGTGTTTCTCCACAGGCTGAAAGAAACAAAATACAGTAAAAATATAAAATTGAATGTGCCTACCAGATAATAATGTCTTTCCAATATCTATTTAGAATGCATTTAACTCACTGCAGATGCAGAATGGAAAACAGACTAGTTATTTTATGATTTATTCAAAACAGTGATTTTAAGCCAATCTGACATTCATTCCATTTTACACAGGATGTTTTTATTCCATGAACTGTTTCACTTGTGTGCTGTCTGCTGACTTAACCAAAATTACAGCAGTGTTAAAAATGTCATTGCTGTCCATCAACTGCAAAATTATATATATAACTATTTTGCAGGGAAAAAGTTAGCCACACCCTTAGTCACATCCTTTATGAACTAAAACAAATCTAAAACAAAAACTGGCATGGTGTGATTGCCACCACACTGGAATTTTGTCAGCGGTTTCATTGTATTTAGTACTTTGACCACATGAGAGACTGGTCTGACCTAAAGTCACTCATTTATATTGGTACAGAAAACTTATGTCCTATTTTCAACTGAATCTCTTGCAACAACGATTTGTAGAGATGAGAGTAATAACGCAAAACCAATGTAAAGTCCTAAAATACTGAAGGATTTTATATTTTTTATTATTGAAGCTTTTAGAACCTATATCTCACCTGTCAATCATGCTACTAGCTGCTGGCTGACTGATTAATAATTCCCCTGCACACTAAAATACAGCATTGCAAGCTCCTGCCATTCTCCCCCATTAAACTGATTCTGGTAGGCTGTCACACCTCAGTCAGTCATCTTTTTGACCTTCAATCAAGTTGTTTCACCCACTGATTTTGCAGGTGTGATATGAGAGATGTGAATTTGAGAGTATTATCCCATGACTGACAGTGTAATCAGATCTGCAGTGCTTTCAAATTATAGCACTAACACTGCCAGCAGGTGAACCACTGTATCCATCAAAATCCCAATGAATTATAAATGATCTGGAAAATCTTTAAATAAAAGGGGACAAAAGATTGTTTATGACAAAGAGACAATGCAGCTGTAAAGGCTGTCTTATTAAAATGCATCTAAGATGTAATCTGACAACTACACTGTAATATCAGGCATAAGCTACATTCAGGGCATTAGGCAAGCTCTCTGACACTGAAATGGTTATTATGATGAAGAGAGAAAAAGATTGGTGCAGCCCCCCAAAAATTTAATAGCTAAAGTTACTGTCACCATGTCCTTTAGGAATGAAAAAAAAAAAATCTTTTCCTCCCATCATTAAAAAGTGTTTTTTATCTCTAAAAAAAATTGCACATTCACAGAAAATGACACATACACAAAAGGTATTCAGTACTAAATAATTATTTCTGTACAAAGCCTTTTCAGTGAAAATGCTATATCCATAATTAACCACAATTTATTTTTAACATGGCAATGAATGAAAACTTGAATGAATTGCAGAGTACTGTACGGGGTTCCTCAAGTGCTATTGAGCTGTATCATAGCTTACAATACATATGTAAAGCATCTAAGAGAATGCCAAGGGGAAATTCATAGTCATGTACAGGAGCAGAGGAAAGCAGAACTGAAAGCAGAGACACCCAGAGCAGGAGACATGCTCACAGTTCAGGAGAATCCAAGTGTTTCGTTCTTAGAGCAGAAGAGCTCTTAAAGCCCTCTCTTATTCTTGCCTTCGTGCATGGCTTCAATAAGACTACACTGCATCAGCATACCCTCAGAAGGAGTACAAATATAATTTCAAATTTTAGTACATCATCTTTTTGCTTTAGTTAAATAACTATTTTGCCAATGTTAGTTACTAAGCAAGCCTTCAGCAGATGACATGCATCTGATGGAGAATGCTCTTTGTCCAATCTTTTCTGCTCACATTGCATTTTTTCATTTAACTTCAACTCACATATATTGAGATTATGAAGTCATGCCATGCACATTTATACATGATGTGAAGTATGTAAGCAAGCAAAATGCTATCCAAGTATTTTGAGACATACAAGAAGTCAGTTCAAATGCAGCCCTGAAATTAGTAAAAGGGCAAGAGGAAAACACTGGCATAATTACCCCTTACTCTATTAGAGTCTTTAACCATTTATAAAAGTAAATTAACAGAGTATAATAGCTTTTGAACACATTTGAGAATTTCTCTTGGTCATAAAGAGTGCAGGATTATTTGCTCCATGCTCCATATACAGAACTTCCATATAGCCATAAAACTACGTACTTTAGCAGAAGAAAAGCTGTCATTGAACATTTTATTTTTGTTAAAATTAAAGAATAAATCTATATAGCATAAAGCTAGCTCATCCAACAATATAACTTATATCCATATTAAATGCCTGTGAGCTTTCTAATGAACCAAAATTTTCATAAATACTTCTGAGCATAAGTCAAGCATAAGAAAAAAAATTAATTGGATAACTTCTATTAATAATTAACATAACTAGAATTTATAAAATATGTTTGGGCTTTACATGTTTCACAACATCTACAATTTATTTTTTAATTTCTGGTTACTCAAGGGAAATGTAGCTTATATTAATCATTAGCTTATTTATTTATCTGTGGGATCTGAGTTCCAGGCTGGCTTCCAGAGCTGTTGTTAACAGGTTAATATTTGGGCTCTTCTTATTTAAAGCACATTCCTCTGCAATTGGTCAGTGGTTATTGAAACGGTTAAAACTCTGTCACTAAAGAATTTAAGGTTTTTCTCTGTGACTAGACTGTGTAACTGCATTATTTGTGAATAGGCTTATAAAATGGTATATTTTACACATTTTAGTGTGTTACAGTCCATTAGTAACGGACTTCAGTTTGAGAAAGAAAGGTAAAAGTAAAAACATAGTAACAACCACATACCTAAATTTCCTAAGAACTAGTTTTAGTGTATTTCATGTCAAAATAAATTAAATGCAACTTTTATCTTATAAACCTCTGCTTTACAAAGCATTTGTATATTTTTGTTATTCCATAGTTAATCATTACCATGGCCAAAGTTTTCTCCACTGTTTTTTTCCTTCCCAAATTTCATGCCTTATATCAATTTTACTAGTCTAGACCACTTAGAAAAATGGCACTTCAGCTCTGCCCACACGTGTACCCCAGCCAAAACCCAATTTGCTCTCTGTTTTACAGCTTGTGAAACTTAGTCTTCTGATGAGCCTTTCTGTGGTAAGGATGGGGAAAATTAATTTCTCTCTTCCACGTGAAGATTAGCAATAGATGCAGAAATCAGGTAGATTGTATTATAGAAAGCAATTTCTACCACTGAAACTTGCCAGTGTTTAACACTGCTTTGGTCTAGGCCAATGCATGCAGTTAAGTTCCATTAAGGATTATAGTGAAATCTGCAGATGACAAAGTCCACAGCCTCCAAGGCATTTAGGGAATCAACTCTCATTCTTTTGTCCCTAGCATCAGCAAATATATACCATAATATCTGGCTATTATTCCAAAAGGGAATTAAGAGTTTTAATACCTTTTACTTAGTTCCAGCTCCATACATATATAGCACATACAGATGCTACAAAACCCTAAAAGTAACTGGTGCTGATAACAAACTCATTAAACCAAAAATTTAAATCAGTGGGTTACTGTTGATTCCCCTTTATAGGGATCCTAGAGAAAAGTAATATACAAATTACAGGGAAAAGATCTTAATGTAAAAATTTTAATTTTTCTTATATAGTCAATAAAGACTGGCTTTTGAAGATGGATGCTTTTTTCTAATTTAGAATCTAGTAGTCAAGGCAGTAAATTAAGCCTGAGGAACAGCAAGAACAGCAGAAAGAACCAAACTGGGTAATCTTCATCTGTTCTTTTCCACACATACTGTCACAGATCCTGGCAATTTGGAAATTTGCTAAACTTCTTACATCTCCCTTCTCTTCATCTGAAAAACCTTCTACTGCCAGTCAGAGCCTTCTTTCCCATCCATTATTCAGTCCCATTCTGCACACTTATTTCTTGTCCTCTCTTTCTGCCTACCAGTATACTTCTCCGTCATTTCCCATTTCTTACTCCGTTGTTCCTATGAAGTTATATATGCATTTTAAATCAACTGCAATTTCTACATATGACTACAATTGCAAACCTGCATTAACTTTAGTAGTTGCACCAAAAGAAATAATATTCTGTTATCCTATTGAGCAGACTGAAAACTGTAATAGATTCAGCCTTGAATATCAAAAACTGTTCTCAAATGGCAAGACAAAAGTTAAAACTAAGGTTGGCAGAGGAGGGACTCTCAACTCACATGCTTGCTTTACATTGTTACATGGTAGAATAATGAGACCTTGATTAAAATGTAACAAGATCCTTATCAGCACCTATGTTTTCCTTTGACAAAAATCCTAAGAAAAAAAATAAAACTAAATCAAAATTGCTGTTCATAGGTCATTGACTCCTGGCACTTGCTCAGCTGATGAAAGACAGCTTCACCAATCTCAAATCTGCTTCTCAGTCACTAAGATCTTTTTTTTTTTTTTTTTTTTACACTTTAATCAATGTGATAAAAGACACTGGCTACTTTCACAGCTATTTTGATTCTATAGAATATTTTTGCCTTCAAAAATTTTGTTATCAATATGTATATTTATTCTCTGCGTGTATGAAACAGTTGCTGTCTATATAAACTTACTAGATATAATGCTGCCAAGAAGAATTCTACTATTCAAGTTCTTTCCATACCAAAAGAACAGAACAAAAACTATTCTAACAGGAGCAGTTGTTAAAGAAAATATGTTAAAGTGGTTTCTCCTCTGGTAAAACCATAAACACTGTGCATGTTCTCCGTATACAGAACATTATGATTTGATGTACTTACAGTAAAACCAAAACTATATTTCAGCAATACAACGCACATCAAATCAGATCTACATCTTCAGTATAACCCACTGATGCTGATACAAATCTCCATCACTTCAGTCCTTCTGTATTGATCAGGTGGTAAAAAGCAGCCATATAACTGACTTGAAACAGTTACTGTGCCTTCGTTAAGTCCCAAGAGGAGCAGAAGGGCTGCAAAACTTGACACAGAGCTGTTTTGCCTATCCTCCCACAATGACCTGGCTGAGAGATAGTGTTCTGAAATGCTTCAGTTTAAACCAAAGGTTAAAACAGATTTCAGCTATAGCCAGAGCAAGAAAAGTAAAACCTTTTTACTTTGAAATTTCCACCATTCTGCTAGCACTTGGAGAAGAATTAGCTCCCACAGTGTTGAATTTTGGTTACTCTGGAGTTGCCCCTCATGTCTCTGAGACAGACAGCCAGTCTGAGATAAAATATTAATTCGTACTGAAATTATAAGATGCTAGAATTAGGCAGAAAATATTCAAATACTAAACATGTCTTTTACAACTGTATAACATTTGTAATAAGACCTAACCTGTTCATCCATAAAAGATACTTTACACCTTAGATGTCATGGCCTGTACTAATTCCTGAAATTTTGAAAAAAGAAAAAAAAAAGTGTTCAGAGCTGATTGCAGTAATTTAAATTTACTCATTTCACACTCCACTAAAATTCAGAACAAACAGGACTCCAGTCCTGATGTAGATTAGAAGCAACTCTTCCACCTAATTGCACAGCTCATTTTACATGGCAAATGTGTAAACCAGAGGTGACATTAAACATCATTTCTTTACTAGTCATTGAACAACTAAGCAAAACAGACTGAAACATCATGAAACTAAATATTGTTCCACGCAGTTTATCTATCCTTAAGTGCTTTGCATTCCAGAGACCTTACCTACAAGATTTTTTATGATTCAGTTCTTGAACTGAATATGTCAGTTGCCAACATGGAAACAGACTACTAAGCAGCTGACACAAAAAAAATTATCATTCAACTTGAATAACGAAGTCAAACAATTGCTAGTATGTGGTTTTTGTTTGTTTATGGTGCAATACCTGGACATCTATACAGCTTTCTTGCCTGTGCAATATCTCCTTTACTTAGACGGGTACGCTGGCCAATGGCAGGTCGTATACCATTATCATCACGGGAAGGGAGAATGGTATCCAGAAACATGCCCCTAAAAAAAATAAAAATAAAAATAGACCCCAAAAAAACCTATCAGGTTTCTATCATAAAACTGTCTGAGTTTGATGAATGTATCATGCTATTTTGTAAATCTAGAATTTACATTTGGCATAGAAGGGTAAAATGCAGAACATTAAATAGAGAAAACAAATTAGAAAAATTCCTCAAGCTGGCAAAACTTATGTAAAGTTACAAAAAAGGATTATTCCTTCAGTACATCAATTAACATATGAGCTTCTAGATTTCTATCAGACCACAGGAGGGAAAATTCTTACTACTAAAAGATTACACAGGGAAAAGGCAATGCTGCTCAGATCATTAGATTGAAAAAATTAATTATGAAGTAATATAGAAATACATAAATAAGACCCTATAACAAAATTCTTAATCACAAAGTTCCTATTTCTAACAGAGTTTTAAAAGAAGTTTTAAAGTCTGACTTACATGGGTAAGAGCAAATAAAATCAGTCATGCCTGTCAATCCAATGTGAAGTCATCCAGCAATGCTAAGACATTCCCATGTTTTTAGTGGATACATTTTTTTTTATTATTAATGTGAAAACATGGTTCTGTCAAGTGTTATAACAGATCTAACTCTACTTAGCTGCTGTTCTTTCTGAAATATAAACTGGTTGCCTGGCAGCTTCTTTTTGCTTTACAACAATATATGTCAACCTACTGTACGTGATTTCAATAACATTTACCCTAAGTGACTAGGAATAATAGAGAAGCAAATTTGATCCAAATCTGTAGTTTCATTCAAAATTTCCCTAATTTTAAATATGATTCAAAATATTCTCAAATTGAGAATAAATAACCAAAATAGTCTCAAATTAATTTTAGAAGAACATACAAAAATGTTCTATTATCATGTTACAGAATTTGAAAACCCATAAAATCCAATAAAATGGAAGTTAACAGATTAACCTGTTTCTGTATCTCTTGTTCTTTAACTTTTTGATACTCTCTTGTGTCCTTGTAGGGCTTGTACCAAAAAGCCAATTTGTTATTTTTATGTATGGTAGGTCCAAAAAAATGAATGAACCGCAAGGATCTTTGTAGTCAGGAATACCGTTTATCAATATAGATTACTTTTCAAATGACAAGAAATGAACAACCTTAAGCACTAAGGGTACATACTGCTCTCTTTACTCAGACAGATTTCTTGAGGCATCACTACAGATTTTTGGAGGAAAAAAAAAAAAGCAAAAACAAACAAAAAAACAGCATAGGACATTACTCTAAGCTAAACACTGAAATAAACTACTTATATTATTCAGTTTGTAGAAATAAGGTGCATTAATATTTTTTTAAAAGTGTTTCTTTCTATAAATTATAATCCTATTTTCCACCAAGTTTTGGTACAATGAACTGATGCTATTCCTATTTTGAAAAATGTTCAAACAATCCTCTTGGATGTCTTAGCACTATTCTGCTATGTACTTTAATACAGGAACAGCTAGTAACAGTTTTAATAAAGCGTGAACAATATTATAGTGTGTGACTAAAACTTTATGATATTTTGTGACTTATCCTTCTTAACCAGGTGAGTAAAGTCTAACAACAAACAACTGGCAATATACCACACTGAGTACAACTCATGCTTTCAAGATAATTTACTGCAAATCAATACATGACCTCAGGATTTTGATGGTTGTTTTTTAAATAGCATGAAGTAACAACCTCTTGCACCTTGGGGCAGGGCATGCCTACTCGTGGCACTATCAGTTTTTGCCAGCTTGTAAAGTGGTGAGATCAGGGCCCAAAATTCAAATTATCTTGATGTTGTCATTGCCCTAGGACTCTGGAGAGTTCCAACTTGTTCAATTGCTCCATTTTATATAGGTTCTTATAATCTCTTCCTTAAGGTAATTAATCTGTATCTGGATTAAGCAATATGACTAAGATCTACCTCATGTGGCTCATTCCCATGCTCTTCCGGGGTGAGTTATGAATATGCTGAACACATTCTTTGGTAGGATATCTTTTAATAATCCATCTATTTTTGGAGACAATAAGTTTAAGAAATGTGTTTTATGCTTGCAAGAAAGGCTGGTGAGATTTCTGGTGGTCTTCAGTTTACTTCTAAGTTTCAGATTGCCTAGTGATAATTTATTATCCAAACAAAATTATAGCTGCTTTACAATATATATATATTTATTAATGTAGTGTTTTTGAATTAAAATTCATGAAATTGTACAAAAATCACTTTTCAAACAAGCTGTTGTGGTCTTTTTTTTTTTCCTCCCAGAATTTTTTAAATCTATATTACTCTGGAAATTGTAAAGAGTAATTAGCTGGACTGCAACTTCATATTAAATATAATAGGAGACCAGGTGAAAGACTCCTGCTTCACTTTTTCTCCAGACCAAAGCTAGCCCAGGTGAACAGTTCATTATACAGCTCTTCACACCCATTCACAGAGTTTCAGAGCAAGTCCTGTGTGAGTTGAGAACAGACTGGCCTAAAACAGGCTGGAGGAAAAGCAGCAGAACTCCTCATTATCTGGTTCTGATGACAGTGACAATCTGCACAAACAATACAGAAGAGGCTGCAGCCTCTGGTATAAATTGTTGGCTACAGCCCTTCGCAAAGGCTGCGGTTTGCATGGTAGATTTCCTAATATTATAACATGTTCTACCCACACAAACCATAGTTACTCAGATGTTATGCAAAGGACACTTTCTCTTCAGCAGATCATGTTATACTTAAAATGCCTAAGCATTTCATTTGTTTGGTTTTTCTAAATGCAACCTTTTCCAGGATAGAAAACTATTACCAAAAAAAGGCAAGTACTAAAGAATGATGTTTCTAGATTATCTTGTCTTAAAAAAATGTAAAGAACTGAAGCAAGATTAAAAGCCTGCTTTGAAACTGTGCAGAAATGAAATGCATTTAAAAATATAATTAAATTATTCAGACTTAAAATAAACAAGCTGTGTTTTGACTGCTATAAGGATACTATATAGCAAGGGATATTTTAATTGATTCCAGAATAGTTTTGTTTGTGTTGTTGTTTTTTTGTTTTTTTTTTTAAAGAAATACATTTCTTAGCATTCATAGAGAGGAATAAAATTAAAAGTCAAAAGGTATAACCTGAGACTCCAACCTTGAGAAGGTGTTCCTGGCATAGTGCATGATGCTGTCAAAATCATACGGTTCCCCAAGAGAATTCACCTCTCCAGGCTCCATCTTCAAGAAGTTGTATTCTTGACCTACAGATGATTGATAATTAGAATCTTTGTAATATCTCTTTTTGTGAAGATGAAAAAACAAACGGGAAACTAAAAACATCAAAGATCCTAACCTGATCACTCACTGACATGCATAAATCTTTTGGGAGTAATTGTGTACTTTTATTAACCAAGAGAACAGACACATATCTTCTGGAATATTGACACTTCGAAAGGCTCTTCTCATTCACCTAATCCAAGTGAAAAATGAAGTGCCCTTACATTATATGCTGCACTTTATGTAGAATCCACAAAATTAGCTAGCTTGGTTCTTAATTTCGGTGGAGGGGGGTATCATTTTGACAGCAAACACTCTAGAAGAACCCTCCTCATTTTAGATTCTCTAGACTGGGTACTAACGTGACTTTGCTTCCACAAAGGCTACCGTCAGAACAGCCATGTATTTCAAGTACTAGAAAGTGACGTTTTCAAGAGCCTACCTCTTACAACTTAACAAAAGTAGAACAAAAGCACGATACTTAGTTCATAATTTCAGACCAGGAATTCTTTGTCTTAATCACGTATACAGAGAAGCAAAGCACCCCTTAATCCAATTCATATTGGTATCTTACATAAATAAATAAATAAATAATAAACAATGAATAATAATTTAAATAAATATTAATGTTACTTTATATATTTAATTATTATTATTAAATAAATAATAAAGAAAAACCCTACAGTAGCATTATTAATCAAGTTCATTTGCATAACATGACAAAAAACAACTGCCTTGTGGTGATGAATTCCTTCTCTCATTTAGTGATCCTCAAGCTGATACCACACCACAAGAAGTGGTTTCAGCCAGAAGCTGGAGAGACAACTGAAAGAAGAGAGCAGGAGGCTAAGGATGACACTGCAGTGGATTTTCCCCATCACAGAAAAAACCTAAGGGATAAGCACTCAACAGAATCCACGCAAGTTGGTGAGAGAGAGAATAGATGGAACGCTTGAATGTGGGGAGCCTTTCAGAACTTCGGAGATGCACAGAAGTCTGCATCAGCTGCAAGATTTCTCCCAAGTCCTAGCTGAGGTGGCTAAAGGTCTATTGCACCTCATAGCTACTTTGTTTTCAAACATTTTCTATAGGAACAGAAAAATACTCCAAGCTACCACTGGACATTTTCTTGCTTCAGCTTCACACCTTCTTGAACCTTCAGAGAATTACCATAGGTAAAAATCAGTGTTTCAAAAGACTATGTATAATTATGAACAGTGCAAATTAAACCTGCCTAGCTTCCTTCCAGCTTGCCACATGACTCAAGAGCAAGCATAACATCTAGATTGACAAACAGATAACTGTCAGTTTCATGCTCTCGGGTTCCTCAGATGCCTTGCCTTGAGGACACCAACGCCACCAGCTAAAGCAGCAAGCTCTGAAGGGAACCTATAATTTGGAAACTATGGGAACAGTGCCTCTCTGTCACAGATTCAGTGTTCAGCTTTCATTCCAAATCTCAATCTTCTGGACAGATAAACAGGTATCAACATGTTTCTAGTTATCATTCAGTAAAGACTATGAAAGCAAAGACATTTCTCAACCACAGAAAAATTACTTAAAAGGGCTTTAATAGTAACAGTTTTCTTCAAAGTTTCTGAGTCTGATTACTATTTCTCTCCTTCTAGCCAGTAATATTTAATGACTTGCAACTTGGCCAGACCTTTAGAAAAGATGGTTTTAGTTGCAGTATTTCATTTTTAACTCAGCTTGGGATCAGTTTAGCTAAGAGGAATAGCAGAAAAATGCCTATTTTTGATATTGTTATGGAGCACTCAGTTTTAAGAAACTCAAGCAAATAAAGGAAACAGTAAAAGCAGACTTTTTTTTTTTTTTTTTTTTGAAAATATTTATCAGAATATCTCACCCGGCTGGATGTTTTCTCTAATGATGGTGACATGGTCATCTCGGTCTGGCCGTGTATGTTCATGCCAAAAACCTATAACATGACCCAGTTCATGGACAACTATACCAAATTTATCACAGTTCTTGCCAATAGATATGGCTTGAGGACCATTTCCCCTTCGACCCACATAAGAACAGCACCTGTAATTAAAACACAAACACAGATGAAAGTTTTCATGTGTATTTCTACAAACCATTTAGGAAATGCAATTAAAATCTGTGAGAAAAAAAAATGTTTATCTTTAAAACAATCAGCAGAACAATACACCATGAAGTTTCTGCAGTCTCTCAAACTCTAGAACTAGTGCAGGAACAACTTACTATTTAGTGTTCCTAATAAAAAACCTGTGCATGATTTATTATTATTTTTATTTATTCGGGGTCTTCCAGGTCTTCCATAAGATGCTAGTTGTGATCAACAGAATTGTCACATGCGGTCTTGTATTTCAGAATGACACAGGAATGTATTTGCACACAAAGAATAATGAAGTTCACTGGAAGTACCATCTCATCTATATACTCCACTGCTCTCTTGCCCATGCACAGTCAGAGGCGTGCACAGGGAAGTGGAAAAAGCACAAGGTTTCTTCTGCACCACACTTATGTTGTATACCTTGTCAGCACTCTCCAGTCTTGGTCACTCAGGTCTGATAAGTTTGCTTTATTTTGATCAGAAAAGTCACCCTACTTTATTAATTCTGTTTATAAAATGATACAAGTGAAACAGTAGTCTGTTAAACAACTCAGTTCACGTACGTTAGCATGCAGTTGAAAATACAGTAGGAAGAGATATTAAATCCTGGTGTGCCACTCAGCAACCTCTCCACATTTTCTGTTCCTCTGGCTATGGGTGATGTACAACGTTAACTGTAGCAACTCTGTACCAGGAGGTTGAATGCTCTGAATATTAGCAAACCATTTCTTCTCCTACTCCTGTTTTCTTGCAATATGAACCTTTAGGAACCTTAATCATCAAAATTAATTTTCACAAGGGAAAAAAAAAATGCTTCACAACTACTCCAATGTTTCATTCCTCTTCTGCTGTACTTTCATGATTCCAGTGCAAACTTAAGGAACAAAGATCCCCTTTTCAGCATTCATACTGTCAACATTTAACTGAGAAATTTGCTTCCTTTTTCATTAGAAAAGAAGTCTGCTGACTATGCCAGCAAATCAGAGAATCGAGAGTAAAACAAATACTGAAGAAATGGAAGACAATCTGAAATTTAACAATCTGAAATTGTAATTCTCTTTCACTTCTGAAAATCTTAAGTATTTCAACATTATAATCCTTAAGAAGAGTCTGATTTCCCATCCCTTCTCTGTAATTCTGCAGTCTGTCAGGTGGAACAGAATTGTGCTGAGCAAAAGTTCACCTCCACTTCCTCCCACTTAAAAAAATATATATACATCTGATGCAACTTTTATGTAGTATTTGGTTCTTGAGGAGGTCAATGCTAGCATGGAGCATGATCCTATCCTTCATATACCTCTGTGGGCAATAAAGGAAGGGCAGCTATGGGAGCAATACCAATAGCATATTTAATTCTACAGATTTGAACATGTGCTTCTTTTTCCTTTCAGGTTTTGTGGTGGCAGAAAGTTTTCACTACAGTTAGTTGGCTGGTAAGTCAGCCTTGATTGTTGTTGTTTTGTTTTTTTGTCTAATATAGCTAGATTTCTAAAACAACCTAATATGAACATTAGAGGAATACAGACATGACATTTTAGTTGACAATACCTGTCCTTAGTAAGCATACACTGTTTTTGTAGTTTTTGTTAAAATGAAGAATAGATTTAAAAAAAAAAAAATGATAGTAATACCTTAAAATTATAAAGGCCACAACATCTATTTTATATAAAATATGTTATTATAACAGCCTCAGAGGGTTGTATCAAGAATTTTGAAACTGTCTTTAAAATACTGTTGGGGAAAACTGATTTTCACATTATAATAATTCCTTGTTATGCTGACTGGTTTTCATACATTCCTACCCTCATCGTATATAAAGAATAGATAATATGTATAAAATATATAACAACCTTTTATTTCCTGGTTTAGGTAGCTCCAAGGACAGGTGTAAATAACCATTTTCTTTGGTCTGAGTACAGAATTAGGCTTAATGCTTCAGCTCTGGTTGTGCAATATCATGTTTTTTAAACTTTAATTAATTTCTTACAGTGCCTTCTAATGACTTCCCTGACAGCTCTCTTCAAGGCACATACATAAAAACAATAGCAAGGTAGACTCCCTGCTATAGTTCTGTGCCACTGTCAATATTGCAGCTTATGTGCTACCCCTCCACACCAAAGCAAAATTAAATAAAAAACACCAGTGCCTGTATTTCCATAATCTATATAAACTGTATTAATCCAAAATGAGTATGTACAATATTTGATATAGAAATACTATTATTAGTGCTGATATAAATAATGACAGTGGAAATACTACCTGAAAATATGCACTAAAAATACAGAATAGGTGATAAAATTGAGCAACAAAGAGCAGAAATAAGACTAAAATAAAAAGCTAGAGCAATCATACTGTTTTATCTCATGACTCCACAGTGGATTTCACCTTTGTACCTTATATGCTGACATGGTTCTGCTTAACATATTTTTCAGACTCCATGTTTGCAGAATAAATATTATGGCTACGAGTGAATAAGTAAACATAATTAAAGCACGACAATATTTTCAATGTTGTTATTACCTGGGGTTTTATCTTTTACTAGTCACTCAACTTACTTGAATAGCTTTCTATTAGAATAAGGAAATTACCAAAGTTCATACTCTCTCTTATTCACTCCGGACAAGCTTTAGATCCTAGAAGAAATTTGTTGTTTTTAACTCTTTTACACAGTGTTATTTACTGTCCCATCCTATTACAGAGGGAATGCTGGAGGACACAGTTTGCATTCTGAGTCAAAGGTAGCAAGATGTGCAGTAACTTCATTCTCAGAAAACTTCATTCATTTAAAAGGACATTAAAGAACTTCTGTCCTCAGTACCAAATTCCCAATTCATTGCCATAGGCAGTTACTGGATGTACACCAAATTAATCTGTCAGTCTTAGGCCTTAGACTTCAAATCTTTCTAGAAAACATTGATCCTTAGCTTTGAATGCCTTGAAAGTAAGGACTACAATATGGGATTTGCCTTGGCAGTCTACAGGAAGCCATGGTAGAAAACAAAAATCAATCAGAGGAAGTAATCCACATTCTGTGAGAGCATTCTACTATTTCCTTATTAATTGAAATTAATGAGTTAAGGCTCCCTACCTTTGTTTAGGTCATGCACATCATTATGGTAATTATGCTATATGGGTCTTGGGCAAAGAGAGAAAATGAACTGACAATGCTTGATGGTTGCTTTACATATAGAAAAGCATAAAATGCCTGCAATCTATGAAAATTCTAAATTGGGATAAAATATACAATTTGGATAGAATTCTACTAATTCTTGCTTAATTCAGGTCGGAAGGGACCTCTGCAGGTCTTTAGTTCAAGCTCCTGCTCAAAGCAGGTCAGATAATACAAGCCATTCCACAGTTGGTCAGATCTTTAGCCAGTTGACTCTTGAAAACCTCCAAGGACAGAAACAGCACAGCTTCTCTGATCAATCAGCTCCCATGGGTGGCTGCAGCCTTTCACTGGATATTCCTTTAGGATACAGGACATTTAGAAGAAAGTGTTCTGACACTGAACACCTAAGGCCCAGCACATTTTGAATTGTTTTAATGCTGGCCTGCCCCTTCTTGTCCTAAATACTCAGACATATATGCCCACATATAGAACATGTATATGTATGTTTCCATGTATTTGCATTTGAAAGGAAACTATAAAATATTTACATTTAGAAAGAATATTTTAAAGTCATTTGCATATAGCAATTTCCTTAGAATGCTTACTTAACAGATTTCAAGTTATTCTCAGAAAATATAAAAAAGTTGAGATTTTTTTTTTTTACATTCCAACAAAAATTAGAATACTGAGGCTTAAAATAAAGTATCAGTACACACTCATAAGAGGTCATGAAGATTTGTTGGGCTGAGTACCATGTCAAGCACATCAGATTCATCCTATTAAGCCACAAGATTCTAATCACTGCACTGAGATAAAGGGTAAGAAAAAAAGTAAATATATCTATGAAAGAAATTAATTTGCAATATCTTGGGTTTGACCCCAGGTGTGTTTGGCAAAAGGCCAAGACTTTTCTGTGCTTTATGAGCACTTGTCATGCTCATTAAATTAAGTCAACTGGCAGACTTTAAAGCTCCTAATCTCTTTAATCTTTATTGCACCAGACAGTAGTTGGAGACAGTAACTATTTATGAATCTCTAATTCCATTTAATCAGTCTAGCTGATCAATGATGGTGAGCAAAGAGAAACAAATGGCAGAGAGAAAGTTAAATGACTGGAACAATACATTCTTACAAGTAATAGTATTTCATAGCTACTGTCAAAATGCTCTTAAATCAATATAAAGGAAGAAAGAATCAGGTGGGATCACGTTGCACATTCTTTTTAAAAAAGCTGCATTATTACTATCTTCAGGATGTAACAATGTAAAATTACTTGCAGACCACAAGGTCAGCTTGCCATGACACTGACTGCATGAAGATGTGGATTAAAAACTGGAGAACTTCATAATCATACTGGGACAGCATATCATCACCTACATGTTACACAAAGCAAAAGTAGTTCACAAAATTTATGAACAAAATCTCACTCACTCAAGAAGTAGATGATTTTTCTTGGTGAAAAAGAATAGCTCTATCAATCACAAAATAACTCATTCCAAAGTAGATATTGGCTATGACCCAGCTTGATGTCAGGGATCAATACAGTGCATGTTACTAAATGTTCTAATTCACTGTCCTGAGAGGATCTGTATGAAAGCAGAGGTGGCTACTGCTTCTTCATCTGCTCAATGGAGACAACTGTGCCAGTATTACAAACAGCCAGTTGAGTCCATTCCTCAGTTAACAGTTTCCCATCCCAATGTATTAACCCCTCGTTTCAGTTTATGTTAATGGGCCATGGCAGCTGAATTGGTAACTATCAGCCAACCTGCAAACCATGCCACTACCTGCAGAGAAGCTGTGTTGACTACTGTGGGCAGGAAGAGTGCCAGCTGCTAGAGTTAATAACCACTGGAGAGCATGAACCAGCCCTAATGCCAAAGATTATTTAGTAGAACTCTTTCTTCTCATTCCATAAAAGTGATTGTGCACCTTTTAGAACAGGTAATCCTTCTTCAAGCTAAAGAATGCTGCAGAAGTATACCTTGGACAATGAATATATCTATTTCACCAGCTTTAAGAACTTGCCTGTAATGTCTATTTAATATACTTGCAACTTCAAAAAACGTTTAAACATTCAGAAGCTGTTCAGCCTACAATGTCTGGAGAAGCACATGAAAGAGATTTGATTTTTTGGAATCTCAGACAGCTTTGCAAATACCCAAACAGGAGGATACAGCAGTGATTGTAATAAGTCATCTAAAGTTTGTCATAAGAAGTACTTAAGTCTTTTGGTAGAGAACAAAAATTACCACAAAGTCAGATCAAAGGCATGCTGAAATACCAGAGCAATATGACTAATTGTTCTTTTTCTGTCTCGCTATATAAAAAGAAGCTTGATCTTTTACTTAGAAATAATTAAGAGCATCTGACTAGAGGCCATTCCACTTTGCTGACCCCTTTATCATAGCTTTGCAAACAGATAAATACACTGACTGTGTCTTCAGGCACTTTCTATCTGATAGGAGGAAACATAAGCATTGAGAAGAAGTAGTGAACAAAGAGTATTTTGAACCTGTTTACTGTATAGAGTTTTACCTGCCCCTAATCAGCTAGCTGCATAAAAGTTGATTTAAGATATATTAACTCCAATATACACTGCCTTGGTAGAAGAATCACCAACACTAATCACTTAATACAGTATTCTTATTTTCATATCTGCAGCTAATGGATACAACTATCAGTAATTACAAAAAGGTTCCCTTTAATTAATTTCCCTTAATTAAAGGGAAAAGGAAGAGGGGAAAAAATAAACAAGCAAAGGCCATGTGGAAGCACAAAGAGAGAAAAGAAATTACTCTCTAATTCCCAGCAACGAGTGATGTTTGGCCACATCCTGGGAATCAGGGTCTCAATACACATAGCGGTGGTTTGGGAGGATGGAAGTTTTCATAACGAGAGCCCTCCCTCTCCTTCCCCTTTCCCACCTTTTATTTCTGAGTGTGACATCATATGGTACAGAATATCCCTTTGGATGGTTTAGGTCAGCTGCCCTAATGATGTCCCTCTCCCCATCTCTTGCCCACCCCTACCCTGCTGGCTCTTGAGGGGGTTGGAGGAAGTCCTGATGCTGTGTCAGTATTGCTCAGCAATAGACAAAGCACTGGTGTGATACCAATGCCGTTCTAGCTACAAGTACAGAGCACAGCACTGTATGGGCTGCTGCAGGGAAAGTCAACTCCATCCCAGCCATACCCAGTACAAAAATACTGCCCCCAACTTCCTAAATTTCTTTTATTAAGGATACTTGTAGCAATATATTTCTGAACAGGCTGTGAAGTATTTACTCTGCAGGTTTTTTGAAACAAGTTAGACAAGCATATATCAGCAATGTCATAGGTATAGCTACTTCCATCTTAAGGATACTTGGGCGTCCATCTGAGAGCCTTTGCAGTCCTAAGGGTCTATGATAATCTAGACTTTTCTCTCGTCCATTGTTGATATGCAAATTCTCAACTGTAGTGAGCTCATGTTGCTATCTCTGATAACCAGCTGCTATATTTCAAATATGCTTTTTTCATCACTGACCTCTAGGAAGAGCTTCCCATGAACTGCTGCAAGAAGGAGCATTATACTCCTTCAAAATAACCTTAATGTTTACACAAGCTTAATAACACTTCACTTGCTAGTGTGCTAATACTGTCATATGAGACGTCTGCAGATACTGCCACCTGAATTTCCGTATATATGGCTGTATCCACTTTGTGTTTCATTAAATGTGTTATGTTTTGACTAGGTGCTCTTTGTGGCAGGGTTTATCATTTAGTTTTTATTTCGGACAGTGCTAAGTACAATAAAGTTTCCCTCATCTGTGAATGTTAACTGTCATGGTACTGCAAACAATAATGACACAATGTGCTAACAAACCAACACAGCAGGGTCCTATGGGAAAGAACCGAGATTAATTTCAGTGTGACTAGCCATGTGGCAGAAAGTGTTTGCAGATGGTTTGGTGTCACTTTTGTCTGTGCTATTTCCATGGAAAATCCTGCATCAGCATTGTATACAACTGGTGAGTGCGTAGTAGTTCCCATTCACCCAGAGAAGATATGCTCTTATTTATCTGGCACTTCCTAAAATGGCTTATGGATTCAGAGCCCAAGAAAGTCATTCAACTGCCCATTCTGCTTAGCCTGGCTTTTTCATCACTGGCAGACTGCTCACAGCCACACTTTCCCTTGTTCTTAATACTAAAATGTTTACAGCCTTCATCAGGTTTTTGTTATTTGTGAAGTATCCACCATTAAAACACCATTAACTGTAAAGGATAATGGCAACTTTGAAAGTAGATGCTGAGTATATTCCAACCTTCTATTTTAAATCGGTTATAATCCAGCCTTCACCCTGAAGTGACTTGATCTCGTGAAGCATCAGCCAACCTAAGGGACAGCGCTTTGGATGTGGAGGTTTTCTGCAGTTTGGCTCTGGACACTTTGAAGCTGTGGAATTTTCTTTTCATGACACTGGGGTCTCTGTAGATATCCCCATACTTCTCTTCCTAAAGTGTCTGTGACCATTTATCTCTCACACTCTTCTGTTTAAATTCACATTACTTTCTACATCTCCAAGAGTAGGCGACCTTCATTATTATTCTTTGCTTCGCATTTCTCTTCCAGCCATATGTCAGTATCCCCAAAATTTATCTTACGAGTTGCATTGTTAACTAAGGAAGAATAGACATGCTAGTTGAGAACAGAAGACCATTTAATTTGGCACTGTTTGTAACAGGGGTCTACAGCAGCCCTATGTGAGTACAAGAACATGAAAAGCAAGTTCACAAGCACTCTCCCAGAGTATGCTCCCTGATTGCAAAGGTCTACGGCTCAGAGACCTGCCAAGGCAAAGGTGATGTCTTTCTCAAAAAAAAAAAAAAAAAAAAAGCCTAGGGGTGGATTTTATTACGTTGTTCTGCGCCTTAAGAAAAATGTCAGGGGTGTTTTAAGCAGACAAGTCTACATGTAATCTTATGGGCTATAATAAAGCACATTCAGGATCATACCTGCAATGTAAGGAGACCTCAAAACTTTTTTTTATGACCTTATACCATAAAAATTAGAAAGTAGGCAGGCAAAGTGCTCATTGATCACAAAGTCAGCAAGGTAGACAGCTGTTCACTTTGGAGCCTACATCCCGAACACAAGTTGACTATCAGAAATATTTTATTTCCCCAGGTAGTGAGTTTGGGAAACTTGAAAAACAAAAATGGTGCCTACGGGCAGCTCACTGACCACTGTATTAATTTAAGATTTCTGAGTGCAATAAACAAATAGAGTTGACTTAGGCATTTGTGAGCAGCAATATTGGAAGATGGAAAGCACTGATTGCTGCAAAGCTACACTAATGAATGATATAACATGGTTTGTTCGTTTTTACACACCAATGACACAGAAGAAGGAATGTGCAAAAAGGTCATGAATGTATGGATTGAACAAATCTGGGCAAGGACGGTCAATACAACAGAAGAGTTAAAATTACAATTAAGTACAATTAAGCTGGAAAAAGAAAAAGTAATAAATGTTCATAGTTAATTCATCAGTGAACATGTGATATGCAGAAAAGCTACAAATAAACAAAGAAATAAACAATAAGCCTGAAACAACTTTAGAACAAGATATGAAAAAAGTATGATGGAAAGCCAAACAAAAATCTCTTCTACATATAGCTAGCAAGATAGTTTTATCTAAAAATATCTGAAAGGCATAACTTCAAAAAGCTACAGTAACTGCTTTCAATTAATCTACAGCCACACAGAACAAATATATCATTTAAACGCAGTAACTTGTCTATTCACTTTCCTGTGAAGTATATATATTCACTTATAAATGCAAAGCTGAGAAACATGGCCAAACACCGAAAGTGTATTGGTTAACGTGCATATGCACTTACCCACATGGCCTATATGTAAATACAATATAACTTTCTTCATCACTTCGTTCAATAAATGTAACACACGTGTACTTCTCCCAGTGCCGCATAGCCTGTTTGAACATGGCACGCTGGGTACCTGAAAGAATGGCATGACATGAAATAAGACATTTTTCTAACTGCTTCTTGTTCCTTAAAACCAGATTTTAATATTAAGAATATAAGCCTGCAGGGAGTTACTAGATCATAAGTTGTGTGTCCCAGCAGTCCCATATACTGCCAACCTCCAATTAAAGGGATATTCGGACCACCAGTTTGCCATAACATATCTGCCTGCAAGGGGAACGCTACTGCCTGAAACACTCTAGAAAACATAAAATCTGCAATAAAAAGCACAGCTATGTTACACCAGAGGAAGACAACAGAAGAAATCTAGTGTTGCTTATATGCCTGCATTAGCATAATATTTACTGAGAATTTTCCCACATTAAATTACCAAGTGGACAACAATTTAAAAATAAATAAATAAATAAATAAATCCCTAGTTCCTATCTATCTAGCCAGAAAGATAAAGGAATTGATAAATTCCTATAGACTTCAAACCTGGAGACCAATTTATCCGAAGCCATATAAACAGGCACACCAACCAAGGCATCTGAATTTTATAATGAGCAGTGATCAATATCCACTTTACATTCAGACCTTTCAGAAAATGAAATTCGGAAAAAGTTTTAAATTAAAAAAAAAAAAAAAAGACAACAAGATCTAGAATTTTACAAAAATAGTGAGTTCAAATCATGTCAGGATCCTAAGAGTTAAAGGCTATTTCATCCTGTGTTGCCCTTTTCTTTTATCTTTAAGCGATGTTTGACAACCTTTAGGATTTATCTTTTATTATGAAAAAGGTAAAATGTTTTACAGGTACATTTTTTATTAAGTTTACTACCATTATTACAAAAATTGGTAATCCTAAAGCAAAGGTCACATACTGTGCAAATACCCACACATAAAATTTTACTGTAGCAGTTGGTTTGGAAAGAAGGTCTCTGGTTTCTCTGTATACATATGCATACAATGTATGAGGACTTGCATGTTTCTTTTGGCTTCCTGTATTATTGTGCATAATAAGATGTTACTGCATATATTTTCTCATCCATTTTCCTTTTCTCTCTTTTTGCTTTATATTACCTCTTACCTCCACACTGATTCTGATGCATTTACATTTTTCAGGGAAAGCAAATGTTTTATTTTTTTTCTACAGTTTTCTACTAAGAATTATATGTATTGATGTCAGTCTTTTCTTTTGTTATATATAATGTTTGTGTACCCATCTGAAAACCAAACTGAGCAATTACAAAACACATCTGAATCAGTTTGTTGAGTCAAATCAGTTTAGTAGAATACGTTACACCAGTTAAATCTGTTTTATTCTTAAACTTAATATCCTACTTTATATATATATATAAAAACCAGCTTTCATAACATTGTTAATTAGGCTCTAGAAAACAAACATGTAAAATTAGAGAGACAAACAGCCTTCCCTCTCTATAACATACTTGTATAGTTTTATTACATAGCTTGCCTTTGGGAATAATTTTTTTTTTTTTTAAGTGTGACTAATGTTTTCAAAACAGACATACTGCAGGCCTGATCCAACAGAAATCTTTCTATTGATTTCCATAGTATGACTTCCTTTAAAATAAAATATATTTTTTAAAAAAATCATATTCTTTCTCTTTATAGAAAGAACAAAGCTTACCAGTGAAATTTCCACCTATTACATATGGGATGACACCCCCTGGCCATATTCTTTCTGTTCGTGATGTGGCAGCTCTGGGAAATCGGTTCTTCTCATTTTTCCCTGAGAATTTTGCAGTAGTCCTTCCTTTAGATGTATTATTTTGCTCAAAGCCTGTAATGATAATTAAAACACTGAATAAGGGAGAGAGGGGGAGAGGGGGAGAGGGGGAGAGGGGGAGAGGGGGAGAGGGGGAGAGGGGGAGAGGGGGAGAGGGGGAGAGGGGGAGAGGGGGAGAGGGGGAGAGGGGGAGAGGGGGAGAGGGGGAGAGGGGGAGAGGGGGAGAGGGGGAGAGGGGGAGAGGGGGAGAGGGGGAGAGGGGGAGAGGGGGAGAGGGGGAGAGGGGGAGAGGGGGAGAGGGGGAGAGGGGGAGAGGGGGAGAGGGGGAGAAAGGGAACCTTTGTTGCCTAGAAAGTCAAAGTCAGATTATTTCTCTATGTCCTTGGATGCTGCTGTTATGCAATGGTCTATCGTTACTGATTTCTTGGAAATGCTTGAAATGGAGAGGCTAAATCTTCATTTTTTGTACAGTAACAATGTGCACATAAACTGATCAATTTAGACACATTGTCAGCATAATTACATCCAAATTTTCTCATTTAGTAAAAAAGAAAAATCCTTAAAAAAAAAAAAGTAAATTTTCCAGCAAGGAAGAAATGGCTTTGAACAGATCCAAAGTAATCACGACATTTACTGTCCCTTTCATTTTTATTCCAGGATCTGGAAAAATAAAGAGCATAGCCAGCCTTAGAGCAATGGACAGGAAGAGGTCCTTAAAGTATTAGATTGGCTTTTATTATCATGAATTATCAGGAAAAAATAGATAAATTATTTGCAAAGCAGGTTGCAAACACATGGAAAAAGTCAGAGGTCATTTCCACCTCTGATCTCCATTACCTGTGGCTATTACCAGTAGACACAA
This sequence comes from Anser brachyrhynchus, assembly GCF_964034855.1. NCBI lineage: Eukaryota > Metazoa > Chordata > Aves > Anseriformes > Anatidae > Anser > Anser brachyrhynchus. The sequence continues at coordinate 28,554,024 of NC_137698.1, forward strand.
CATTTTCAGATGAAAATGTGACTTCCAGTTTTATAATAACCATACAACACTGCAGGAAGCCCATACACATTTTTCACAAATGAGCTTTTCGAATCCTATCGATAAGTATTACTCATGGTTGGAATTTGGAAGACCAAAAAAATGAGTACTATTTTGAGATTATCCACCATCCTTCCCATTACAGGTTAATCTTTCTCAAATCATCTGAAACTTCTAATGACAACAGAAGAGGATCAGAATAGCTATACAAGGACTTGAACACCTTAATAAGTATAGATGTCTTCTGAAGCAATTTTAAAGTCAGTATGGACATGAGGGAAGCTGATTAAAATGGATCACTTGAAAGGCAGCCAACAAGCCCTACTCAGTGGGGTTGAATTGTTGCTCCTCATGAAACAGTACACCTTCCCTCTGTGATACCAGTTCCACTTAAGTGTTACTGGGTACATCAGGCTGCACTGTAAGGACCACGGAGGACTCCAGGGCAGGATCAAGGTACAGTGCCTTGGAATAGTTCCAAGGCTGGGAGCAGCCGAAGGAAAAAGGGAAGAAGTTACAGCATATAGAGCATAGGGAGAAAGTTCTTCATGCATGAGAAAAGTCTAACTTTATAACAATTAACACAACATATAATTTATATCAGAAATTATATAGAAAGTAGCAGGGTAAAAAAAAAACACATGCACACAGGTAAAACAAATAACTTACCCTTGCATTAAATAAGTATGTAAATGAGAATTTCACAACAGTTTACAACACAGATAGAAACTTCAGCAGAAGAAAAATCATTACTGAGTCATCTGACACATTAAGATAAATGTTTTATGATTTAAAATTCTTATCAATTTTCTTTTGAACTACAAGTAGTAAGAAATTTCTTCCAAATTCTTATAAAAGATGACAAGCATTTATGCAATACTAAAATATCATATAAAGAATTAAGTTTATATATCAGAACACAACTGCAAAGGCAGTTACAGTTTTACATATTTTCCTTTTTGAGGTTGAGGTATCATGACATTAAATTGACATCTCCTCACACCAAATATGGTGAATGAACTTGACCAGTATAAATGATTTCACTGACTTCGCATGCTGAATTCAACTACATTCATACTGACGGAAGTATGATGTGTTTGTTCAGCATAACACAACATAAGTGCTTCAAATGCTGTGTGACCCATCACAATGCCCCACCTGGATCCAGAAAAAATACAACGAAATTAGCAGCTATGCAGCATAGCCTACTTGTACTGAGCAGACATTGTATTGATATCATTTAAACTTATAAATGTGAAGATTAATATACTAAGCAGCTAAGGAATTTTTAATATGAGATGCAAAAATACATATTTTCGCTTCCAGATCTGATACTCGAAATGGACCTCTAAGAAACACAATGAAGAGCTAATCTCTTCATTACTATTCTTGTACTATTTAAAGTTTGTTTATGCCAATAGTAATACAGTGAGGCTTTAAAATATTAAATATATATATATATATTTAAAAAATTATTATCACGTCAGGTAACCTGCTAATTTAAACAGTGAAAATACCCGAGCCAAATCTTCGTATCCTGTCTATGAGCTGATAGAGGGCACCTCGTTTTTTTGACATTCCATGCTCTCCAAAGCCACCTTTAAAAATAAAAGAAAAAAATATTACAAAAAAATAAGAACATGGAATCCTACACTTACAGCAATTATATAACCATTTGAGATTAGGAAATATCCTGTAAGAACTGCAATGTGTCTTTAAGGAAGTTTAACATGCTTCAATGACTCGCATACAAATTCTTCAAGTATTCTTGACAATGAAACAAAAAGACATTTTTAGCTGAAAATTTTTCTAATATGCATTCCAGAATGTAAGCCAGCATGTCTTTGTTATTCAGACAAGTCATGACAATTACATCATTTAATTATTATTTGATGCCTTTTTCTTCTCGGTGACCTTGACATCCTCTGAGCTATATTGATTGACAGCTAAAAGCCCTAGTCTCACAAAAATTTCCTGAATGCATGCCACTATCAAGGCATTTCAGGGGAAGAGAAAGAGTGAAAGGAAACATCTAAAGTTTCACCAGAAACAACACAAAACAGAAACAAAACAAAACAAACAACAGCAACAAAAATGATAAATATTTATTGTGGCTGATTTTAGCATGAAAGTTTTAGCTTGTTTGTCAACATGCAAATGAATATGCAACACACTCTGAAGGCTTTGAAACATCACATACTGGTGTGTATTGCAATAAGGCCTCACAGGCATATATATCTGTTATTTTAGCAATCAATGAACAAGAAAAATTAAGCTAGTAAATTGTTGATTCTAACATGTATCCTGTTTTTTTTTTTTTTCAGAAATGTAGCACGTTTCCAGGTTTAGTGTGTACATTTAATGCATGAAACATACTGCCTTCACGTCTGATTCTTTTGTGGTTACAAGTGGCTTTGAAAAAAACAGTAAGCCTCAAATAAGAATATTGATAACACCACATTAACCAGTAAATCATCAGAATTGTTAAGAAGATTTTGTGATTTTTAGAAGTTTGTAGTAAGTTACATTTTAAGATGCAATATCTGTCATAGGACAACAGAATTTTCAAATTACTTGTACAACAGCAAAAGTAAAATAGAAATGAAAGGACACTGAAACCTCCAACCACCACAGAAAAGACCTTTCCCAATCTCCCATAAAAACTTTCAATATATATGTGGAAAATATATTTACTAAATTGCAACTTGAAATCATTCCATATAAGGCAAGTGAGTTCATGTGGCTGCTCAATGAGTAACAATGTGCCTAATTATTTGGATTACACTGTCACATAGTTGCTTGTTCCCTTGAGAAAAATTTTCCAAATTTTTTAAAACATTTTAGATAGATGAGGTAATAGTTCAACACATTCCTTCCCAACAAGTTATATGGTTAACTATAATATACACTACAGAGACTATAATAATTCCATTTCTTGTATCAATCATTATTAATGTAAATGTCTCTGATGCTAACATTTATATCATAAAAAGGCAGAGAGCTAAAGATTCAAAAAACCATATAAAAGAAATATCCCTAAAACCCAGCAACTTTAACAGACATAACAAGAATACAAAACAAAAAAGCAAACAAACAAAAACATTATTTACTGAATGAAACAGCCTGTGTAATCCATTTCATGAAAAACTAAAGAAGAAAAAGTATTTCACTTAACTAATCTGGCCTATATGAATACCCTACAGCTTTGCCAAACCAAAGTCTGAAAAAATTGTTTAAAAAGAAATAAATCTCTTTTGCTGCATCTTCTTCAACATGCTTCAGGTAGGAGCAGGAGGATACTCTTGGCAATTTGCGTTCACACACAGCAATTTTATCACTTTTGCTGTTTGTTTTTTTTATTTACAATTATTTTGTGCAGTGTTGGATAAAACAACAAAAAATGACAGAGCCATACTGAGAAGCTCACAAAGTATCTGGTCCTGCAAATCCATGCTGATAATCCTCACCAAAACAAGCAGTCACAAAATGTGAATCAGAGCGTGTGAGCTCACTACTTTAAATTAGTCATTCCAGTGAAAAATGCAACATGGATAGTTTATATCCATGTACTTAACCTTTCTACCTGACGTTACCTATATTTTTGAAGGTCAACAGCAGAACAACAAAGCAGGAGCATAAAGTGCTCAGAAATCAATCACATATTTTTCACTGTATTTGTAAGGAAGGTAACCTATTAATTTGTTTTCTATTGAACCACCATTTTACCTTCGTTTTCCAGTTGTTACCTAATATTAATTAGCTAGTTGTTGGTAATTTCTTCTATTGAGAATTAAAGGGAAAAAAAAAAGCACACTATACTGTGCAGTTTGCAAAAACTGGCCAACTTATATATCAAAATGTGATAAACTTAGGAAAAAAATACATATGTGAACCTTAAAACAAGACTTCTTCAACTCTGTTTTAGAAAAATCAAAACTGTAGAGCATTCATTGAGAACCAGTACCAAAACATTAACTTCAGCAGAGTTTGTTCTCCAAAATCCATTTCTATTGATTATCTCAGTTGTATTAATTCCCCTTGTGCAATAAGGGTAGACAAATATGAACCAAATGCATTAGTAATCACCAGTAGGATGAGTCAATATCCTTAATAGGATACTGTAACATGCAGATAATGCACCTCAAGACAGATAAGGAAAGAAAGTCAAATAATAGAATACATAAATATAGCTGAAAAAAAAAAGCTTAAAAATCTATATTCTTCCTGTGGCAATTGAAAAAAAAAATATTTTTTCAGTTAAAAGAAAAGAATAGAAAAATAAAAAGGAAAGTCGGCAGGCCAAAGAAATCACTTGACTGCATCCATTTTAAGGACCTTGCTGTCTACGTTGTCTGCAAAAATGGGGCCTGTAATACTTCAAATTGTCAATTAGAAATATTTGTTTGAGGTGAAGTGGGAGAAGGAAACCCCTGGCTCTAATGACTTTTTAATATTCAGCCTTAATCTAGACAAGATCAGAGATGATCCTAGCTGAAATAAATGAGTGGTTTCAAAGGGAGATAAAATAAATTTTCAAGTTATTATAACAACAGTCTAATCACATACTCTAACTACAAGAAAGAGTGAAAATACATCATGTATATTTATTTATCAATAGTGAAAGATTAAACTACAAAATGCTTTTGTCTGAAAAAAATAATTTCTGGTCATTCCTTAAAATGATCCTTATTTTCACTTACTAGGAATCATCAAGTTAATATTAGCTGAGTTCAGCAACAAATACACCATGCTTAATAGAAAATAAACTTCAGAAATGCATTTATGCATTTTCTACTATGCATAAATATTCTCTTTCACACCTTCCCACTAGAATTTTTTTGGTACCATATCCTGAAAGTTTACACATTCGCAGTCATGAGTTTACAAATCACAGCCTGAAAGCATGAATATTTTTAGACACTAAGTAGATATCCATTTACACATGGACTATGTTTTCACACACACGTATACATATATATTTACACAGGAATAATATCTCTTTATCTATCTGTCTCAAAAACCAATTGCCTTTGTTTCAGTGTCTAGAACTAATGCACAGTATGTGACAAATTTACATTCTAATTCAAATTCTAGCAAGGATAAAAATATTCTTGTGCATCTTCTAGATTGATGTGCAGATCTGGATTAAACAACAACAACAGGAAAAAAAAAGAGCAAAAGGAGGTGTTGCAATTCAAGAATCCCAGTCTCGCCTCCAGGATTCCCTGTTTTCTCCACAGGGCATCTCAACTCTGCTATCGAGAACTTGCAGAGCTGAAAGCAATGCTTTGTACAGCTTCCTTTCCCACATGACCACCTGCAGAGAGGACTGGCAGAGAGGTTCCTCCCAGCTTCTGCTCTTTGGCTGTACAAGGTTTTTTGTTGTTGTTTGTTTTCGTTTCTGTTTATTTGTTTTAATCAGAAATACAGAAAAAATAAAATAAATTTGAGCTTTTCCCTTCGCTTCACTTAAACAAGTTTGTAGTACTTGTTGAACATTTTTTTTAACTGTAAACTAACATTATCCATAAAGTTTTACTGACTTTCTGCACTTAAAACCAGAGGTGAACTTATATGCATAAGTAAATAAGAGAAAAATAAGTTAAAAGCAAGTCTGAAATATCATACCTGTGTTATGGCCAAGTCTTTCGTTGGAGTGCTGCGTAAGGTCAATTGTCCTGTCAATTTGAAAGATTTTTAAGTCTTCATCATCTAAGGCAATATCTCCCCAAAAGACAGCTTTAAATAAAAAAGAGCTCAATTTAATTATTTATTTTTACATTAAAACCAATCTGAAGACTATAATGCCCTGTTACAACCCTTTGGGAAATATATGACCAATACACATTTATATGACATACATCTGCTTACTGATCTATATTTTTATACAAAGAAATAAAACTATCTAAGAAAACAGAAATAATTTGTTTCACTATTCTCCTAAATTTGTATAGGCTTTTTAAGTTCTTTAAACACTGTATAAATGCAATCATATAAATTTAACATCAATCAATTAACAAACTTTCAGCATATCTGATGTTTTCTGCATGTAAATACAACAGAGGAGACTAAAAAGCACTGAAATATGTTAACATTTAAAGTATAAAGTCAAAAATATACAGTATTGATAGAATACAATCTTTTCTTATTTCATGCCTTCCTACACCTTTTGGTGCATTTCTTCTCTCCTTTCCTGTTCTGTTTAAGACTCAATTTTTTTTCTGTTTGACTTTTTTTTTTTTTTTTTTAAGTCAATTCATCTTCCCTAAGCTGCCATCACAACTCAGTGAGTCGAGATATAGGCAAGAGTTCAGGATCTATACCTTCAGTCTTTCATTTCTATTTTTTCTGAGTTTTTAACCTCAAATCTCCCTGCCAACCCTGCCAACTCAAACTTATCATGAAAGACGAACTCAGCAGACCATCTTCCACTGATGTGAAGGAATTCAACAGAGCATTACCAATTAACAGGAGTTGAAGTGATGAGTAACTTTATCCAAATACTTCCTTCTCCCTCTCTTCACTGCTTCTGTAGATGTCTATTATTTGTCCCCTCAGAATCACAAAGCCTCTGGGATCAAGACTGGTGTCATCTTCAAATCTCTGCCCAATTTCTCCTGTCCAGGTAGACATCACTATCTCTGTTTGGTTGTCTGTTAAACTGTTCCACTGCAAATTGCTTTCTTAAGGAGTTTGTCCACAGTCCATCTATTACCAAATTACTCTCTCAGGTCTACTTCCATTCAAACATCCCAAACACTAACTAGTCTTCCTTTTATGTCATTTTTTCTTTTATCAAATTATAGAGACCATTCATCAGATAATATTTTCATTATATTCCCATTAGTGCAGAATTTATCTTTTTCTTATTAAAGATTATATTCATAATTATTTAATCAAATCCATACCTAAAAAGTCATCTTCTTGATTTTCCTGTTACTTTTTTTGAATTCAAGGCAATTAGGAGAAATGATTTTGAAAATGTCTTTGGTCTGCCTTGTAAAATATCTTTAAGAAAAAAAATTAGAGCAACTATACAGAGTTCAAAAGTGAAAATGAACCTTTGCAATTAAAAACATAACCATCTTCTAAATAAGAGCATTTTCACTTATTAAATATTTGCATAAAGAGATGATGTTCCCTAGAAACAGCAAGTATTTCAGACAATTTCTGTAACTCTTCAGTCACTTCTCATATATTTGTGAACACTCTCTTTCCAAGGGTCCCTATTTCCTTTGTACACATTGAGCACATCCATCCTCTGCCTGGCCTACCCACTAGTAATGTTTTTTACTATCAGGTCAAAAGACATAGCTAGTGGCAGCTCTAAGTGTCTTTTTCCTTGAACTTTCTAGGGAAAAAATCAAAAAAATAAAATAAAAATTTAAAATCTCATAATGTCTGAGTTTTGAACAGTAAGGAGAAAAAGTCTCCATCTGACTCTTGAGTTAAATATTATTTATTATTTCTATTATATCCATCTTCTAGGTATTTCTCTTGGATGTCATTCACAGTATGGGCCACTGCTTAGCACAAAGACAGCAAATTTTGATGATACACTGTACAAAAAAAATGGTCAAAAAAAAAAAGAGGAAGCAGCTATTAACATTACACTTTAAAAAGACATGACATGCTTTAACAGAGGTCACACAGGTTGTCCAAACCAAACCTGAATAAGTGCTAAAAATTAATAGCAATCCCATTTATTCTTTCCTGGTTGCACTGAGAGTTAACAAAATGAAGGTTCTGAATTACCAAAAGTTGAAAAAAAAATAACTCACTGACAGAGCCGTATTAGCAGAAATCACTTTGGTTTCAGTACATAATACTGTTATATAAACATGAAATAAAAACTCAAGGCAAATTGAGCATTAAAAAAAGTGTACGATGATTAGGTTGAAAATATGTCCTCTCTAGTTCTGATGATCCATCTTTAGTACTTCATTGTAGTAACATTCACCTTGCCATGAAAATACAACTAGAGAAGACTCAAGCCCTATAAATTTGTCAGACAAATGCATTACATTTGCTTGCACAGATACAAAAAAATAAAAATAACAACGACAAAAACTTACTGCTCAAGAAAAGTACAATAACTGCTGAGTTCGAACAGAAAACAAAGCTATGTTATTTTTGTTAAACATCTGGACTGCTAGCTAGAGTTGTTCTTGATTAGCAACCAAGTACAAGCTAAAGTTTAATAATAATATAACCATGGTAATATAACAATAAGTGCTGATGCAAGTTTGATGCAAATATAGATGAGTAACCTTCGTGACCAATAACAACTAGGTTCTCTTATGTATAAACTAAATATTTGTAAATATTTAAGAAAGAAATATATGCAATTTTCTGTTTGTTTAACAGAATAATAGGATGTTTTCTTCAGGCAGGTGTTATTTGACACAAAATAATTCTGTTTAGCAGGTCACGTAAAAATCAAACAGGGCAAGAGATAGAAACCTGGAGAGAACTCATTTGACGTCAGCAAGAAATTAATAGCTGCCTCTTTACTTTTATTGAAATAAATCTGCGATTTTCTGAACTAATTTCAGTGCAACTGGGAAAAAATACATCTATAGCAAGACAAACAACAGCTGACTGTGTTCTAGTTAATTTAATTTCAACCCATCATTAAAAATTAGAAATGAGACATAAAGGAAGCTGATAACTGCTTTTTAAAATTACACATTTTTCCAATGAAAAGTCTGCATTTCTTCCTTCAACAAAGCCTGAAGCAGAAACCCACATGAACTTTTAAAAAACAAACAAAAATAATAAAAAACACATTTCCATAACTGTTAAAACTATCCTTTCAGACTGTCTGTGTGTCACAGTACTTTGTAACTAGAGAGGATTGTATTTCTATCTCCTGCCTTAAAATCTTTATGGCCTGAAACTATCTGAAGGAGTTGCTTTGTATACTTCATCTTGCTGCACACCAATCTGAACCTTATGGAAAGCAAGCAGAGGATTGTTTGGGTATGCAAGGCATGTCGAAGACTGTGCTAAGAGCAAGTTAAGGTTAAGAGTTTTCTTAGCTCCCTTTAAAAAACTTCTGCCAGAATTGACATGTTCAGCTACGCAACTCTCTTGTTCTTCAAAGATATTTCATTCATAAGTTTGCTTCAAAAAATTAACAAGAATCAGATAACAAATTTTGCTTAACACACTAAAAAATAAAAAATGAAATTTCAAAATGATCCAAACGGAACTTAAAGTTGCCACCTGTTTCAGATTTCTTTACATGCTCTCTTATCATCTAACATAGTGACCAGGAAAACTTGATGTCTACAGGCAACTTTTTCATTTGAATTGAACACGCAAAAGTCTGCAACATGCAAACTTAGGAAAAATCTGTTGAAAACTACAATATCTGAAGCAAGTATGTAATAAGGATAGATAGATAGATAATTATGCTAAATGTTATTTCATGCAACTTTCATTTCTGTTTTTTTTTTTCAAGGGGGGAGGAGGGGAGATGTTTTGTTTGTATTATATAGGCACTACATTGCGCGTTTAGACAAAATCAACTGACAAAGAGGACGCACACGTTGCTTTCAGAAAGAGGACATGGACTGTTTACCCATAAAAGTACATTTTTCTGTAACATCAAAGAAAGATTATGCACATACATACATCCTGCTAATACATACTCTTCGCCTATAGACACAATTCTGATTTCACACAACTCAAAGCACTCAGCCAAACACCACCTTCAAAAAGGACTGACTAAATTACAAGATAAAAGTCTGCCATGCAAAGCAGTTAAGTTTGCTACACGCAAACAATTGCCTCACCGGAATGAAAACAAACAGGAAAATAAGTATCTTATAGAAGATACTTTCCATCCAAGAATATATAACCATAAAAATGTGTTACCATAAAAATGCGATTGATAAGGAAGAGTAAGATGATCTCTGACATATAGATCAAGCATGGGAACTACAGCTATATTCTACCTATGGCAACTTGAACTGTTATCACAAATAATGAATATTCATCTGTGAAGCTCTCTTTGCTAACATACTGTCTTCCAATAAGACCATCACCACACCAAATATCCACTATTCTGGATGAATGAAATATACTACTAAGAAAATACAGTCATTAAAAAAAAAGGAAAACTATTAAAATTATTTTAAGTATATGCATATACACCCATAGTATGAGTTAGCATACATGGTTAGGACAAAAAGGGTTTTCATGACTTTCTAGAAGATGGTCAGAAGTCACAGAACATGAATGAAATCACATAGTTAAATTCATGGGGCTATGATACGCAGTAGAATGGATCTTTCTGGGATTAAAAATACCAATTAGTATATAAACCTGCAAATTATATACAGGAATATATTCATTATGATTGTAAAACCAAAAATCATCTTTAGCAAACTGTTTCATAATTTGTCCTACAATTTTTAAAACAAAAACTATAAACAGCCATTTTGGAGTAAAATATATTGCTGAGAGTATCAATACTAATATTAGTAACAAAACAGAAAATGCAACTAAGGAAAGATTGCTACTGTTTGCCCCTAAAGCACAGCAGCATAGCAGAAAGAAAAAAAAACAGTACTATCCCAGAATCTCTGATTAGCACACAGCTACCAAGGACAGCTCTAAGAGACTGACACTGCAGTAGACCATTAAGATCCAAAAAGAATTTCCATAATGTGCTTTGTTTTGATTACAGTGCAGGCTAGAGAAACATTCAACTCAAGCACGGCGTTCTTACATTCGGACAACTTTTTTCAACTTTTGAAAACAAGATTAGAAAAGCAATATTGCAATGAATTAGAGTACTATAACATGAAATTCTCTCTTAGGCTAAACAAACTAGGCAAAATGAGAAGTAAACTGTGATCAGCCACACAGGTATTCCCTTGTTCTGTGAGCAGACACAGAACCGTGACAGGGAGATTACTGCCTTATTGAAAAGATGCCAATGAAAGGATTAAGGCAATTTTAGAAGACATTTTAAAAGCATAGCCTCAGATTTTGGTATGCTACTGGGAGTGGAAAGCACAGGAAGTTTATCCCCTTCATAGGAGCTGCCAAGAACTGACAACAAAAATATTAGAATTAACTGAAAGCCAAAATATAAATCTGAAGAGCTTTGAGCTTCTTTCTTTCCTTTTGATGGCAGGTGGGCCACCCAGTGCTTTTCAAAATCTGACCAGCAATTCATGCAGCAAGAGGTGCCAAAAAGCATGCTGGCCCAAGTTCAGGGTTCATCTAAAAGCCCATGTGCAACAGTTCCAATTAGCAGCCTCTTCTACAGCTGAGTCATTGAGTACTTCCCTGCAACAACACAGCTATGTGCATTACAATCTATCTTGGTGAGTCATTTTATCCCATACAATCCATTTCACAGCTTACATAACTGCCTCTGAAACTCTGAATAGAAAAAGGGAAATTGTGTGCTAAATAAGTAAAAACAATTTTACCTTATTATGAGGAGAGCAACATATGCTACTATAATTAGCTTAATTTTGTATTCAAACCAGTTCATTTTTTCCAAGATTTTCAGGGGCAATATACTTTTCTCAGGAATCGTTTAAATGAAAACAAGACACCAATTAAACAGCAAAAGATTGCAAATGCAACCACAAGCATAAGACTGCATGCCATACTCTGGATTGTTTCTATCACTGTTCTTCATGAGTGCTACCTTCAGCCATAACAGTCAAATAAATTTCAGTGTTACCATACAGAGATCAAAGAAATTTCAAAAGAAATTTATGAACCAAAATTAATTTGAGTGTTCGATAATTATCAAAATCAGTTTAACTTTTTATTGAACAAAGAAAAAAACAAGTATATGACAGAAAACTTTATATAAAACTTTAACAACATTAAATAGAAGAAAAATGCAGCCTATTTTCAGATATACCAAAACTAGAGATTAGTTACTACATTAATTTCAGCATACGGCATTTTCAAATCTGTGCACAACTGTGAGCAATTTAGTGAAATTTATTGATTTACTTGAAAAAAATGACAGTCACACCTGAAAAGGGATACAACTCCTCTGACAGGATGCTTCCATATTCCTACTTACTATGAAAAAAATTGATGTAAAATAGTAAGCTTTATATCTGTTTTGTTCTGATGTGCAGTTAAAAAACACTACCTAAAAGTCCAAATACGTTACCACCATATCATAAATGCATGTTATAAAACAAAATACTTTTCCCTTGGTAGCTGGACTGGTTCACTAGTCTGTTTGCCATCCATTTGTCTCCCCAGATTCCTATTTTCCTGACCACTAATATTACATGGGGTGCTTGTTTAATTGTAGCATACCATAGTCCCAATGCTTTTTATTTCAACTACTAAAATACCCAGGATTACTAAGGTGACATTCCTAGTGATTCAGATATGTAACACTAAAAATTTGGCTACCATGAGAGAAACATCAGATCTATGTTAGCAGAAGTGTGATAATGAAGGAAAGAATACTAGAAGTTGTAGTTTTAGAAGAACCATAAATCCGTTATTTTCCTGAAATGAGGTATGCATAGATCTTGAAGTTTTAGGAATTTACAGGGCAGGGGGTGTGAGGCGTGGGGGTATTATGTTAAGTGACAAGCACTTTTGACAAAGTCCAAAATAAATAACTATAGAAACGTCTGCCCCATGCACTGAAAAAAAAAAAGTTTTTTCAAAAAAAATTTTTTCACAAGTTTTTTCCAAAATAATAATAATTTGGCTTTGGTCAACCACAAAAAAAAAAAAGTCAGTAGAGAAAAGGAACTGGACTGCAACTCTGCAGCTTCTTACGTGAGAAAACACCTTCCTTTTGCAACATAAACTATTTGCAAGTCTAGAAGTGATTCTGCATGAACTTGAGCAGTTTCTTCTGAATATTATCATAGCCCTACCCAAAGCTTCAAAATATTCAGCCTTAAAATATACTGGAAGAGGTACCAACAAAATGTCGTCAACATAGGAATATCACTTGGATTCATGAAAGAAGAGGAATTTTTGTACTGAAACATACAAAACCAATTGAAAAACTTGAGAAACCAAACCAATGTCAGTGTTGGATCAAGATTTAAGTCTATTCAAATCACAAACATTTCAACTTGTCATTTATGTGCCATAACTACAAAAACTAAATTAATGGGCAGCTTGGCTTTTCATAAAATGAGTTCTTCTGCTGCAATATTAAGGGAAAAATATCAGAGAAGTTATTCAAAAATCTAAAGTTTGAGTCAAAGGTATTTTAGATCTTAAGATTACAAGACTCAAGATGAAATCCGTAATTTTTCTCTCAAGATAATATTTCATAATAAAATCCATTTGAATACTTATTTTCTGTAAAACAAAACTACACAGCCTCTACAAAAAAAACAGTTGTTCATGTCTTGAAGTTGTACTTCCACTTTTTTTTATACTGTAAATATATAGCCACTGATACATTTTTCTTAAAAGCAATCCAAAATAACCAAAAACCTAAGCAGGTCTTCCCAAACACATGCGATTCCTAAACAAACAAACCAAAAAAAAAAAAAAAAAGAGGAAAAGAGGACAGTCAACTTTAAGCACTACCAAAACACGTATCTCCTTTTTACTGATTGAACATTGTGTATTAACTTAACTTTATGTATTTTCCTTTGCACTTCCACATATTTTCCTCTCTTCCATTTGCCATCTCTCCCTCAAAACCCTCTGGACTGGTCATGTTAATTTATTTGGTTCCTTGGCATGGTTTCATCCCTTCAACACTCATACCATTCTATTTTTTCAAGACTCCTACCTTGAACTCCTACCCAAAAGGGCACTATTTTCCCTAAGAAATGCATCATTTCTACTTCCATCAGAAAATAAAATAATGACAGCAGAATACTTAAAACATTAAAAAAAAAAAGTCAGACTGTAGATCACTTAGAAATACATTCCTCCATTCTTTTGAATGTGGCATCTCTTGGCAACAGCTCACATAGGCATACATACAGTTATCCTGAAATCAGCTAACTTATGTAGTAGTGATGTAGCCTTGGAAGCACAAATTTTACTGCAACCCTTTCAAATCACCAGCAACACAGTTTCCTTAACTGTTCTTTAGGAACCGTTTACTTCCTTGTAATCTCGTTTTAACTTCCTTGTAATCTCCCTTAACACCATTACTACAAGCAACTCACCACCCTCTATTTTTAGCTTCCTTCCTTTCTTTCACCATGTGTTCACATTTATGGGTAGGGTGATGGCAAGACCCTGCTGGGGGCAAGTTACAGCTGGGGATCCCTGCGTATGGTACACAGCATTTGACTGTAGCTCCTTCACACTGTTCTCTGCATAGTCTGCAGGAAGTTATTACCATTTTCACACATCTAGGACATAAAAACAACCAGGTCTGACCAAACTGCAGACACAAAAAAGCCAGCTGTAGAGCCAGAGCCAGGAGAACAGAAACAGTTGCCAGAAAGGCAACCCCCCATCCTATAGAGTCAGTTGCTTTCCAAACATCTCTCCAGGGCTCAGGGCAATCAGATGATAGGGCTACTGGTTAAGTGGCATGCAGTACTTGGGCATGTTCCAAGTACTGAAAAACAGAAGAGGTTTCCAATGGAAAGCACTGCTCTCAAGGAAAATTGAGTGATTGTGACATCCATCATGGTCAACTTTTCACTTACCAGAAGAGGCATTGTAGAGCTTGATCTTTATCAAAGGGGATAACAATCTCCTACAGATGTTTCTCCATGACACATCACATTGACTTACAAATGTCTATTTCCACTGAGTTAACTACAGCTTTTACTTTGCTCTTAATTTGAAAGTAGTTAAATTTCTAAATTCCATTTTTTTTCTATTCCTTTTTCTGAGGGGCAGTTTTCATATTCCTTTAAAATAAGTGCCAAATATATATATATATATATATATATTCAAGAAAGCAAAGACTATTTTGACAGAAGTCTCGATGTTAGGTAAAAGGACAAACTTCACTCCTGAATGGTATTTTTGGTATTTTGAGGACAGGCTCTTTAACAATGCAAGGGTACCTCTATCAAAGGTTTGGTTCTCAGTTCAGCTGTTCAATCTGACAAGCTTTCTGACTTTCAGCAACTGTATTTTTGTAAGCATCATCATCAACAACAACACACATACGTTGTACATGGTAAAAATCTGTTCCTCATACAATGGGTTAGCCATGAACCTGAATGAATAGGACGTTACTGACCAAACAGTAAAGGTTTCTGCACACTATAAGAAAGCAGC
The DNA here is from genome assembly GCF_964034855.1 of Anser brachyrhynchus. Lineage (NCBI taxonomy): Eukaryota > Metazoa > Chordata > Aves > Anseriformes > Anatidae > Anser > Anser brachyrhynchus. Next base: position 28,569,288 of record NC_137698.1, read on the forward strand.
TATTATAAGAACTTTTTCACTGCCACAGGACAGATATTAACAAAACAAACCTTCAAAAAATGTTCTGAAAGAGATACATTTACCCATCCTGTTATTAACTTTTTTATTATTTTCTACAATTTTAGTTTTTAGACTATGGAAGGATTCAAAAGTGAAAAAACTAAACACAAGCTTTTCTTAAGAGTAGTTATCAATCATATATACCCTGGTGGCTCTCGATCAATGATTGCTGAAAAATGTAGGGCAATCACAGCTGAATTTTCTCTATTTAAATTTTCTCTACAAGCACTCTTATAAGGGTGCATATCATCCCTAGCAGAAGGCACTGCCTGAGTATTTGTTGAGCTTTCCTTTAGCATTAATAAGTTGTGGTTTCACAGGATTCTGGCACATAAATGGCAGAGAGCTATGAGGTCTTTGTTGTTGTTGTTGGTTTAGTTTGGCTTTTTTGGTTGTTGTTTTGTTGTTGTTCATTTGTTTAGGGTTTGTTTTTGTTTTGTTCTGCTGCCCCTGTGCACCTGCAAATGATAACTTCTGCTACAGCTGGCTTTCTTAAGAAGGCTAGAAAAATACACCAGGACAGAAATTCTTGTCTATGATATCACATTGGTCATATCTACAACAGTAAGCCTTATATGACCACTATGATGCTATAACATTCATCTCTATTATATATTTAAACTCCATTTCTCTATGAATAGCCTTAAGGTCAAGATCTACAAAGTTAATGATATAATAAAAATAAAAGTTAATGAAAGAATAGACTCCACAAGGCAAAATTACCCGTATAAAAGTGAAAACTTTTTTTAAAAACATATAAAATACATACACGTATAAAGCCAAAAAGAATAAAAATAATTGTTTTTAAATTAAGAATAGAAATTAAGAACAGAGTTGAATTAATTCAATTCATTAAAGAATGAAAAAATGCAACATTAAAAATAAACCGTAAATTGAAGAATGGAGATCAGAGAATATCACCTACATGAAACAGCTGTTAGGGCTGAGACAGACACAGCAGCTGCTACAAGGCCTCCTCAAAGATGTAAGTCTTAGACATTTTCATTTGAATACCAAGAGAACAGAACAGCACCAGAAATTCAAGTAAATTACCAAGTTAACTGATAATACACAGTAGACACTGAAGGACTAAAACTATTTTACTCTTTGCCTCACATCCATATTAATCTACTTTGTACAGAATGTTGTATAACACAGCTGATGTCTTACAGCTTTTTTTGCCTCATAGTGCCTAAATTTCAGGTCAAAATAGCTTCTTTAGGTTCACAAAATAAATTGTATTTTATAAGTGAAGTATCATACCTTTCATGACTTTTTCTGTGTGATTAACATCTTTTTGCTCAGAACAGATGTATTTTTTAAATGCAAATAACATTTTCATCATCATGAAACAACTGTGCATCCTTTAGCACAGCAGTAGCTCCTTGTCCCAGAAACTGAATTCAATCAATTTAGCATGGTTATGGAAGGAAGAATCATTTCCTTGTTTTACCTGGCACTTTTCAAATATTACTTTCCTTCTAATCAGAAGACAAAAAAGAAGCTGTTAATGTAACATGTATAGATTCACCCACATGTTTGCATTTGGGGACAGGGGAACTGTTAATGTGTTGTTCTAGTCAAAACACAAATCAGTTTCCAGTTTGAGGACTTTGATGCTTCTGTCTTTAAGCCTAACAAGAGGAAGGTAACAGCACTGACTGAATATAGGAAGCTGCAGCAGTTATCAAACAAACCATCAGGCACTGGAAATAAAGTTCATTTTGCTTCACAGAGGGTTTTATTTTGTTTTTTAATCTCTTGTGCTTTTCAGCCCAATGCATATTTGTGTGACTTGTGAAGAGCGTGTGGGGCTTGAACATCACTAGTAAAGCTCACCTAAGCAAAGTCCTATGACTCAGTGAAGATAGAGGCACTTAAAAGGTTAGGTAGCTGCAAACTAAAAACTTTCAAGAAGTTTGGACATCTTCGCACTCTCCAGCACAGGCACTTCAACCCAAGCAACTGTGATACAGAAAGGGTACCAGAAGAAGAAAACAACATCAAGTGGAAACCTTGAGAAGCCTATTCTGGATCAAAAAACATTGGGATGACAAATCCAGTGCGTGCTTCCTCTGTCACCTTTAAGAAAAGGCTTGTGAGTTTAAATGAAAAGTAGAAAGAATCAAGAAAATCAATTTAAATGAAGCACAATGGAAGAGACAGTTACAAAGTGAAGAAAAGTAGGTTAAAGAATGTGACTAAGAGAAAGATAGTTACCATTCAGCAGACAAAAAAAAAAAAACACTACAGAGTATTTCATTTTAGCCATCTACAATTAATAGGTTATTTTTGGAGATAAAAGTTTTAGTGAAGGAGAACAGCTGAAAAGACTAAGACACTTTTATATTTTGCCTAAATATTTGTTTCAAAGTATATAATTCAAAGGAAATACTAATGATTAGGAAGGATTCTATCGAATAAAATGCATTTTAAGGATGAATAATAAAAATAATAAAACACTCAAAATTCATTTAGATAGGCTACTGAGTGTGCAGGGCAATACAGTTTTGGTCACAAATTCTATTTAACACCCCAGCCTTTTGGTGACAGTGTAAGTTACAGGGCAAAAATAATTGTTTCTGATAAACTGAGGGAAGAGATTTATATAACTTATAGTATTTTCTTTATGGATTATATACCTCTTATTTAGATATTTTATATTAGTAAGAGAAGCCAATTTCAGACAAAAAAAAAAACTTTGAATAAATGGAAGAGATGTTTTGGTAGCTTTATTGGAAAACTAGCAGCCAAGAAAAGTAAATAAAGAAGAGGAAATACGTAAATGAAGAGGTAAATATTCTGTTGAGAAAAAAGTTAAGCTATAAAACCTGCTGGCATTAGTCTGAGGACCAGACTCAAGTAAGACGACGGTATTCTTAATGATAGCCAAATTCAGATGAAATTAAGAATTATAAGTCAGACAAAATTAAGAATTACAAATGTATCAATACAAAGCAACCTTAGCCCTGGAGTATTTTAGATGAGTAGTTCACTTGTCTTGAGCCTTTGCAAGCAAGCTTCCAAAGACACTCAGACAAGAATGGTGACCCTGGCAGAACCATGGTGCACAGTCTGGGGAGACTGGTCTTTGCATAAGGACAGCCAGAGTCAGCAGAGCACAAGCACTGAACAGCAGCACTGAGGGAGAAGCAGCAGTAGCTGTTTGAGGATTGGGAGGGTGACCAAGAAAAAGGCAAGTTTACCAAAAAAAAAAAGTTACTGTTTAGCTAAGATATCTTTCTTTGGAAATTCCAGTTTCCAAGAAATTTCACAACTGTAATACCATTGCTCTGCTGCAAAGTTGGACTCAGATTGTGACTATGGAATAAAAGTGAATAAGAAACTCAGTACTAAATGAGATAACTATTTTAGTTGTTTTTTTTTTTCCTGTGCTATGACAATGATAGGCCACACATTTATACAATAACATTTTCTTTGAAACTTGGCATTAGAATATAATAAACACATCACATCAAAGTTATAGTGCAGCAGCACAAAATCTTCTTCTGTACCTTTTCTTTGTCTTTGGAAAATGAAAATTTTCTGTGCTAACAGACATAAAATTCCAAGTGGGCTAAAGTGGTACCTCTAAAGCAGAAAATCCTTGATAAATCATTAAATGCAACTAAAGATTTATACAGAAGGCCAAATGGCTCTGAAAGGAAAGTGCATATCTGAGGGATTATCTGGCATTCAGGATGAAGGTTCTCATCATACGACATGAAAAAAATGTTCCTCCATTTGCACCATCTTAAATAAAGAATTATTAAACTTCATATAAATAAAAGCTTATTTTAAGCTCCAGAAGTGACTTCCATTATCAGCTGCAGCTTCCTGTTTCAGTAATTTTTGACATGAACCTCACTTAAGTCATTCCATCTCAATTTTTAGCACATCATTCTACGACCTGGCTCTGCAGAAGAGACAAGGAAAGGGACTAAACAGCTCTTAGCGTTGCTTTTTTTGGCACTGATCCTGTGCTTAATACAGCAAGTTCTGGGTGTTGGACCAATGTAATTCTATATTCCTGTCCACATATTCAACAGATGTCTTCTACCAGGATTTTTGTTACTGGAGAATAAACTTCTCATACACATGGTTAAAAAGTTGAAACATGGTTGTTTTACCCTGTATAATCCAATTCAAGTTACAGTTTAAAATAGAAATGATGAGTCCCATTCATCACAACTATTTTGCTTGCTTGATACTGAATGCTGTTTTTTTTTTTTTTTCAGCAATTGTAATTTACGGGGTTTTGGTTTTTTTCCCATGGAGACTCTGCACAGCTGCTGATTATTGTTTGGACATGACAAGTAAAACAGAAACTGAAAAAACAACCTCAGAGTTAGCAAGGCAGCAGTAAATGAACAGTGGAAAATCACTGACATTATCTAATACCTAACATAAAGTTATTAGAATTTAATGCTCCATACATCTAAATCTTGCATAGGTTAATACTGTGACTACTTTTAGCTATGATAGCACTTAAGACAGAATTTATATGACCATTCTTATATTTTGTGTCTTTTGACTGATACAATGAGACCTCATCTCAGTTTAGCATTGATTCCCTCAATTTTCGGCTATAGAAAACCAGTGTTGCATAGCTACTGAAAGCTTTTTAAGTCCTTGTTTCTAAACAGCATAGCGTATTAGCCTTTTGTGAGCACTCTGCTGTAAGCCAGCAGAACCTCCACCCCTTTCTAAAAAGAGTTATACTTGTTGCACACAGTCCAAACTTCTTAGGTTTTGGCACTGCTGGTAGTTCAAGTATCATCAACAGAATTAAGGGGAAAAACAACAACAACACAGTTCAAACTTTTTCCTGTCCCTACAGTTTCTTTGCAAGACTGCCTTTAGCTCAAACTTGTGTGGCTGCGAAAACTGTTGTCACCCCAAGCTGTCACACAATTAATCAGGTTAAATTGTGTACATTTACAGTGGTATTTTACACAAGGACTTGTTTTCAACAGATTATCAGACTTTGGCACTGATGGCAAATCAAGCAAAAAACAATCCAACAAGCAAATTCACCTACAAATCCTACAGATTATTATTACAGACAATCTTGTGGTGCAAAACGGTAGCTAAGTAAAAGTTCAAGAATTTCACAAATCTTAAAAGAAAGCAAATAGTTATACCTTGGTTAAGCTTCTCATTCCCAGAAAGTCAGTCTCATGCTGATCCTCATTTAAGGCGTGTTAGTTTATATGACAGACAGAAATGTTAAAAGGCCAATCCAAATAATAGATTCTGACTTTTTCCTCCAAGTCTACTCTTCTTTTCTTGCCTTCATAAAGCCACTGCAGCTCCTTATGTACTGCTTACCACCAGATTTCTTAAACTGCTTTATAACAGTGGGCCATATGTTAGCAGGAATGGCATACCACAGTCCGTTTGCAGTCCCACTCATGATCACAGATATCACTTCTCCCATCGCAATTGTAGCATTCTTAATTACAGCTGTTGTTCCCATGAATACACAGAAGATGGATACTAAGTATTTAATAGCTTTTAACATCTTTGTGTTTTAATTAATAGAGAAAGCACTGCTTAAATTAGTCTGAGTATTTTTAGATGTCTTTTAATACAATTCAGCAGCTGGAACAAAGGACATGAGCCAAACATGATGGTTCTAGCCAGCTCACCCTAGGCTAGTGTGGTCATGAGGGGTGTGCCTTTTGACAGCAATACAATGGTGGCCTCAAATAACTTCTTGACATATCTCTGGAAATAGGAATTACACAAGACTTGTAAATTTTAAGCTTCCTTCAAGCTCAGAGAAAATACTAATATTTAATTAAGAACAAATATGCCAAATCAAATATTACTGTTTTCAGACTTATTTAGAGTCCAGAAGATAACATTTATGGGCTAATATTTCAAAATTACTTGACTATTGAGATTTTAGAAAAAAGAACATTTAATAGGCTTCTCAACTCCTAGATGCTCTTTATTTTTTCTTTATTCTGTTATGCTCTCAAGGCAAACTATTCATAAATAGCAACAAAAATGAACAAAAAGTACAGGAAAAGCACTTGACCAAGTAAAACATGAGCACTCAAAAAAAAAACATATCACTTATTTCTTGAGTAGATTACATGTATTACTACTGCGTTTATAAAAAATCTAGCACTGTGTCCAAATGTTAAACCAAAAATTCTTCATTATTTAAAGGCATACTTCTGAAAATATTTAAGACACTTCTGCTCTACATGAGGGAAAAAAAAAAATACACTTTCTTCTACCTACCTCTTGTCATATTAATGATGGTTTGTAAATCTTAATCCTAAGCATCCACACTTCTTATTTAAAAATTTGTGGCAGTATGCTTATTTTAAGTGTTTCCGAGTTAACACAAGAGTAACTGAAAATAGAACTCGGAGTAAAGAACAAAATGGAAAGACCTGCTATTGCTATTATGCTGTTTTCATTGGGTTTTGGATACAACAATGCTCAAATAACACAGTGTATGCTGAGACAAGATTTCAAATGAATGACCCTTAGTCGCTCCCAAGGTTTTGAAAGGAATGCCAGCATCTAATTAAATTTTAAATTTTCTGTTTACAACTAAAATAGCTACGGGCTGTCAATTTATAGAAAAGTTATCTGTTTGAAGCTATTCTAGGAAGGATTATATGACAATATGTCAAACTGTAGATTGCTATCACAAATACTGCTTCAGGTATTAGACAGCTCCTTTTGTGAAAGTGAGTGCCCTTCAGTTATAAGGTATTCCCCAAGAATACAACTCCTAAAAAGAAAATAGCTTTATTGTAACATTAGCATTACTAGTATAAATACCTCTAAGTGGAGAACTCCAGTGACATATAAAAATTAATCTGTAAAAGTATCAAGGAAAAGTACCTTCATGGTTGTGAAAATCACTGACATTTGTGGTTTATAAAGTTAACGTTTCAATGTACTCTGAAAGTATATTTCTTTCTATTCCTGAAGAAGGGGAAAAAAAAAATCACTTTAAACATATTCAGCTGTTTAATACAATCTAGTAGAAATAGATCAGCAGAGTCTTTTAGAAATTTCACACTCATATTGAAGTACAGAATACTAATCAGAACTAAAAAATATCTAGAGGGACAGAAGGCAAAACAGAGGTACATATAGAATACTCTCATGTAATCTAAAAGATACTGTGGGAAAGAAAAAAAAAATCCTGTACTGCAGGACGTAATAAGTGGTGGCAGGTTTTTTTGTTTGATTGGTTGGTTTTCCTTTTTATTGCATGGTAGACAAAAGGAAGAAATCTAGCTCTAAAATGTGAATCTACCAGAAAACTGTCTTTGTGGCATCCAAAAAACTCTATTAATTTTGATGAATGTCTTCGAAATTCACAAATGCACATGGGACACTCCAGAGAGCAGTAAATGACCTAACCCAACGTTTGAGAACAGAAGACATCTTCATATGCTAAAATGACATCATTTGTTTTCATAAAACATGGGAGGAACATCTGGCAGGACAGAAAAGGATTCTAGAGCTTTTTAAGGCATCAGAGCTGAAGTTAGCAGCAAGGATTTGGGGTCTAGTGGTTTTTTTTTTCATCATTTGTTTGGCTTTAGCAAAGGAGTGCATCACTTTTCTGGGACTTACAGAAAGCAGGCTAGAACTTTTGAGTCTAAAACTGAATGAAAAAATTGCAAGGTTCCTACATATCTTGAAAAGGTATAGTAAAGGTTTGTGGACTGTGAATTTATAAGGGATTTAAACTGGCAGCAGTATTATATCACCTGCAACATCTCCACTTGGAAGAAAACACCAAAAAGGTTCTGAGTCACTGTAACAAATGCTTCTATTCCCAGTGCTTTGTGTGAGTGACTGGATTGATCCAATCTATCTGTGGCAATTTGCGATGCCTCAAAGGTTATTTACTGGATTTGCACTTGATATATCATCTTAACAGAATGAGACTAACATCTCAGTGAAATAGTGTACTCAGCTACATCTGCAGGGCTACTTTCAGTACTAACAAAAATCCTGAAAAGCAAAAAGTATCTGGGACTCCTTCTGTTCCATAGACTGTACCAAAAAAAAGAGTAGGGCTAACTGGTGGTTAACTGTGTGTGATAACTACTCCATGCTCATTGTCTCCTGGGGCCTGAGCACAGAGCTATGCTTCATTGCACAGTGTCTCACATGTCTCAGAGAGGTACACGAGAGAAATGTTCATGCAGTGTTGTCCTACATAGAGGACCCTCAACCCCTAGCTTTGTGACTATTGTTGCTAGATCAACAAATATGCTTTCTTCAAGTATGGAATTGAAAATTATTAATTGCAGCACAGGAGTTGAAAATAACCCTTCTTCCTAACACTTATATAGTTTTCCATTTGGCAAATGGATGTTTTCTTCTCCTCCATGGTTCAAAAGTAAAACTGAAATTAAAGTCATTGTATTCATTAATCTTACTGGGTTTTCCTTTTATTCAACTCCCAAAACATAAATACTGAGTGGGGGGAAAGAGAAATTATAAAACACAATAATGTAACTTGCAGACTAATATACCTGCTATTTTTCCATGTTATTTTCCAATTTCTCTGTTCAATAATATCCAACTTAAAATTCCAATCATATATCCAATCATTTTTTTTCACGAAATAGCAAGAAGTTCATTGTTTTAACAACACAACACTTAATAAATACAACAAAAAGATTTCACTGTAGTTTTGTTAGCATAGAAATACATAACTGGTTGAATCACTGAATTCAGAACCCTGCTGGCAAAATCAACTTTATCATATGCAACTTCCCATAATTTATCAAGATCCATTTTAAAATTAGTGTGTTCCCTTCACTATTCCTATGAAAAACTTTTTCTGTGACACTTTTAATTTAAAGCAGACCTGGCTTGCTTGGCCTTGGACTTTTATTTTTCAAAACAATTGTTAACACTACCACTCAATTTTCATAAAACAATACCACAAATGCAAACATAGAGGCCATTTCCACTGTAAGAGTTTAAAATATATCAAGTCATAGACTACAATTTTCTGACAGTATTACTGGAATTCTTGCTGTGCAGTAAAATTCTGTAAGAACATTTAACTGATAACATACTTCATTCTAGCAAATAGTAATAAAGTTAAATCAGAATAAGTGAAGTCCTACTGCACAGCAAGACAGATAGCTATAGCTTAAAATTACGAGCAAAATAATATAGATAAGTGAATTCTTTAAGAAAGGCATAATGACAGCAGGAGTTACCTTATCAGACAAACTTTACATTCAGAGATAAAAATGATTACTTTAAGACTTTTAAATCTCTAGGTTAACGTAAGATTTTGATAAACTGACTTTGTCTTTGGTTTAGTAGCAATATTACACTTATGTGAGAAACTAAATGTTTCTTCCAAACACAATTAAAGCAATTATGTCCATATTACCAGCATTAGGAAAAATCGGTCATATTAAATGGATTAAAATGGCCTTTTGACAAAAGGAGGCATAATTAAGTATGAAGAATTATCATTCAGCTGCATCTTGTTTCTTGCAAGAATTAAATCTTAGCTTAAAGCTATTCTTTTTTCAACTAGAAAAATATATAGAAACTTTCACACACACACACACACACAAAAAGCAAATGGCAGGGAGCTAATGCAAATCTATGCAATGAAAAAGATGGGTCATAAATGCAGAGTGATCTGGACTTTTTGCTCTGCTCAATCCACAACAATCCAAAACAACAGTTAACATGTAACTCAGGTGAATGCTACAGAGTTCAAGTGTTTAGAATGTGTGTCTGTGTGCACCCATACACATCCAAGTACTTACGAAGACTGTAGATCATATTGTGTGACACTAGACACTATCCTAGGAAACAGACTCCACAAGAGGACTTTGGGCATACAGCATATGAGACCCCAAAAAATACTGGTTTGGTCTGACAGCAGCCAAGAAGCTGTGCGTGATGTTTGACTCAACTGGCAAATGAGAGGCAGTGCTTGGCCACCTTGTTAGGTGAAACATCAGGCACATTGATCAGACAGATCCCTTTCAGTTTCTTATCCAGCTGGCAATCCATGGAAAACAATGTGGGAAGGAGTTGGGGTACACTGGGGATGCAGCTGGATAGAGACAACCAAAACTGCTTACAACCTACTTACTTATTGGGTGTGGAATTAGCAGAATAGTGAATAACCAGGTAAACATGATTTTCAGTGCAACATTATGGCCCAGAAAGTGTAAGCTGTTTTAATGGAGGGATTATGTATAAGCATGTGTATAGCAAGGGCAATTGGAAGAACAGACTACTCTAATCTTCTTCATCTCTGGAAGCATTATGGAACCTCTCTCATTCCTCTCAGAGGATAGATTTGGCCAAATCAAGGGGCCTTTTGTTATACAAGACTCAAATATAGACCTTCCAATGCTTTTAGAAAACCATCTTTTTGCTGCCTAGAGCACTTAAGCAATGCTCCTTTTGGAAAACATCCTATGATGCTTAACAAACATAGAAATTGAATCCCAGCAGTCACACAAGAAAGTTTCAGAGAATGATTTAATCTGCACACAAATTCACAGAACTCACTGCCTAGCAAGAGGTCAGGATAAACACATCAAGAAGACAGCCTGCTTTGCACAGATCTGGCTTCTGTTGGCTGTCCTTGATGTCTGACATTTAGCAGAAGAACTTAGCTTCTTCCAAAAACTTCGAGGCATTTGTGGCAATCAGCTGTTCAGTGAGCACACTATAGCTGACAACAAAAGCTGTCGTCACAAGATGCAGCCTTTCCACTTCAGACCAGATTTGGTACCAGCTGGAATGAGTTTTGCACATTAACATCAACACAGATCCCACTACTTTCTACTTCAGATCTTTGAAGCACTCAAAAAAAAAAAAACGTATATACAGAAAATGATGAAATGTACAATCCTGAATTGAAATGACAGGGCAAATTCTTAGCACCTGGTTTTAGTTGGTTCAGATGCCTTGGCACAAGTATGCATTATTTTTCTGACTGGCACAGGAAATTACAGTAATTAGTGATTCAGAGTAATCACATGATCACTGAGTTTAGGGTAATCACAAAAGAGACATACATAACAAGATATGACTTGTGGTAAAGTTATCTGAAAAGCAAAAATCTCTTGGACATACATGATCAGCAGATAAATGCACAGTTTTGATCTGCTCACTTGTGTTCCTACCCTCAGACCATTTGATCTGGCCAGGTTGCCTGCCAGTGAAGCAAAAGAATCTTTCAGGAATGGCATCTTTGGTATTTCTATGCCCCACCAGGGCAGAACTAAACTTTAGAAGTAATTCGGTATTACAATAATCAATGAGGTGAGATTCAGCATACAGCACTGTACAAATGGTATTAATAATGCACCACTGAAGAAGGCATCTGCCAAAAATGCAACTCTCAGAAGCACCCTCATCTTCAGCAGAGAACTATCATATCAAAGCAAAAATCCCATGTCAGCACTCAGCAGGAAAAACAAAAAGCACATGACTGGGTTGTGTTGTCTGATTTGTCTGGAAGGCAAGGTACATTGCATTTGGGAGGAGAAAAAAAAGGAAAAAAAAGGAGGAAAAAAAAAGAAGAAAGGGAAAAAAAGGAGAAAAAAAAGAAAGTCCTTAAGACAAACTGTGTGACTATAAAAGACATTAAGAATGTTGATCAAGTTTTAATAGACAACAAATATTTAGTGATCAGTAGCACAGATGATTCATTTCCTACTAGTAAGTATTTGCTAGGGCATGCTAATCTACACATATAGTGTACAGCTACGTACCCATCTGTTCTAACACTTGCATCTAATTCTGCTTGCATCTATAGGAGTCAACTGTACACTGCCGTCCTATGGTACTGAATACTGTGGCTTTGGCATTCCTTAGAATTATGTAACGATTTTTTTTTCCTCCTGAATGCTTCAAATTTCTTCCCTGTTATGTAAGGAGTTTAAAAAAGTCTTAGTTTTTTTTTTTTTTTTAAAAAAGTATCACTTTAATTTTTTATTTTTTCTTTTAATAAATCTACATATCTTCTGCAAGCACATATAACAAGATTTTACTTGCAGTAAAATGCCTTGAAAAGCAAAACTCTTGGAGACGTATAGGAAAATATCAAGGAGGTTGTTTAATGGTGCATTTCATACTATAGTTTTAATCTGTCAGCAAATCACACTTGCTATCAGATACTGAAAGAGTTGTATACTGCAATCAGTTAAAGTGGTAGAAATTTTTGGCATTTCATATGTTGACTCCTGATCCATTGCTATTACTTCTGTCCTCTCTTTTTAATTAAGATATAAAGAGGCAGACTGCATCTGAAAAAATCAATGCCTGCAGGTAAAATATGAAAGCTAAATTTAGGTACATACTATACAAATACAACCAGAAAGAGCCTAGTCCACACAGAAATACACTTTACCTATTAGAATCATTTTTAATGTATTTTTGATTATGACATTTCTTATGTCTCCTTTCCTATTTATTCCTCTCACCAAGCAGTGTATAAGCATCAAGCAGCACAATTTTTGCAGGGTATTTTTTCCTCTTATGAAAATGTATACAACAGTGTCTGAGTTTGCAATATTATTTTTTTCCCTCTGTATACTTACATGTTTCAGTATACAATTTCAATAAAAATAACTATTAGTAGGAAGCATGAATGAAGAAGAGTGTGTGACATTTACAGCGAAGTGGCAGGATGCAGACTAGCAGGAAGAGATAACTAAGTCAGTGGCAAGCGCTTGCAAAATATAAGCAAGATTGGCAGAGCCTGACTCTGTACTGTAGTCGGGAAACTAGATAACAAAAGGTTGGCAATGTGCACTCTGCTCTTTAATAGAAAAGATGATATCTGATAAGTTAACAGCCAAATACATCACATCTTTCCGCACAATAACATGGACAGGAATACCTGGCAGTACTAAAATTTCATGGTATTTTTTTTGGAAGAAAAGCTACTTTGAACTGTACACTGAGGTGAACTTTCATTTAGATAAAACTGAATTTCAAAACTACTCCTTCTGGGTGAAAAAAAAAAGCTAAATTCATTAAGACGATTTTCTGTAAAACTGATAAGTATCTACCCATTGTTAGACATCTCATCACTATAATATGTAAGACTATCCCACTATTAAAAAAAAAAAAAACTCGTAACACTCATACAGTTTTCTGAAAAAGGTCTGCCAACAGACCTTAACTAATTAGTTCAAGAAACAGAACAGTAAGGTTGTTTTGCAAATCCAGCAATGTTCATGATAATGTTTACTTTTAGTTTTCACACAAACTTCATTTGAAGTTTTTAGCGTACATTTTAAACAAAGCCTATGCAATGATGTAGGCTCTCCACTTCAATCTGTCCCATGATCTCTTACACAAGTTGATACCTTAAGTTTTCCCACAAAACAAAATATTGCACCGTACCACTTATTTTGGGCCTTGTATTTTGATGTACTATGACTTGGGGGGGGGGGGGGGGGAAGACTTATTCACATGAAACTAAAGTAGACTAGGATATAAAGAAACTAAGTTCAGAAATAACAGATATACAGTCACTTTAAATCTTTTCTATTATAGGGCTACTTTGAAAGAAAATAACTTTTAAAAATCAAACAGTAGTATGACTACCTCATTAAGCATTACCTCATTAAGCATGACGTGCTTCTACCATGTCTCATTACAAACTAAGTTAAACCTATTTTAAAGTAGTTTCCTAGCTTTTGCTGTAGACAGTGAAAAGGACAGTCAATTTCTAATATGGACTGCAACAAGGACCATGCATCCATCATCAGAGTTTGCAGCCTATGAGATGCAGGACATTATCTGGCAACAGAAGAAAGCTTTCATCCCAGAGTGGGAAATGGCCCCTGGAGTGAAGTGCTAACTCCAGCAGCGGTCAGGGAAGCCCTGGCTCAATTTATCTCTCTTCTCCCACCCTGGAGGTGGGATCTGTGCCACATATTTGTGCCCCCAGAGGAGGGGGAAGGGTTGCTGACACTATGGTTTTATGGAGCAAGCCTGGCCAGGCCATCTGCCTCTCTAAGTTTCCCAGGAATTGTGAGAACATTTTCTCCTAAATGGTATTCTGAGAGGCTGTGGGGATGCAGTTAAGGATAGGAGGTAGGACCTCACTAACTCCAACTAGTATTGCTCTACTGCCAGCTCCCAGCACAATGCAAACTAATGCTTCAGTGGCAGCCTGGGATCCCCTCCCTGGAACAGCTACATTCAGGAATTAATTTGGCAGATTGACACCATTTTCCTGAGAAAAATCAGCAAGCAAAGGGAAAGGGTGCATCTGAGCTGTTTAAACTCAAATAAATCTGAGCAAAATTGGATGGGATTAAGAAGTGTTTCTCTAGCTGTAGGGCCTTTTCTCTTCCAAACGTCAAAGATTTGCAACAGCTTCTATCCTACCCTTCCCCTAAAAGTCACAAGAATCTTAAAATACCAAGCATAACAGTCTAAGTACAGGTGTAGTAATCTGATCCAATTATGAAATTATATACCCTACATTTGCAGGCAGGACTCCGATCCTCTTTAAGTTTGAAATAAGTGTCAGAGGGCAAAATGGACAGATAACATACCTCAGATTGGGGCCCTGTGTAAGGAACAGTTTAAGGAACCTGGCTTCAGCAGCAAAACCCAGCTTTGTGCTCAAATCCACAGCTGAAATACAGCTTAGAACTTTTTCTGATCAGTGGACATTACTATTTAGCTATAAGGAAGCCTATATGAAGTGTTTGTGCAGCACAGTCTACTGTCCAATGTTAAACATGTTCTAACACAAAATAAATTACAAGTTTATGGAAAGTTTCATTAGAGCCTTCATCACAATGTGGCAACAACTGCATAGAATTGCCACTTAAGGTTGTGTACTGAAAAACAGAAGCAAAATGATAGTCTCAAAAGAAAAAAAAAATGCATCCATGCATTTTATGTATGTGCTTTGGAAAAATAGCATAATTTACTTTATCAAAGAGAAATGTAGTAAATGCTGAAGAAATGGTGTGGGGTTCATTCATACTTATTCTATGTACTTGGTAGTAGGAACAATTTCATAAGCAGACAAATTCATAAATATTTGCCACTTAGACTACAAATTACAGTGTAAATATAATTTCTGTCCTTGGCTAACTCTCTTCTAAATGTTAACCTTAAAAATACAATTGACAACTTACACAGAATGTGTAGATTCACACAGAGTTTGCATATTTGTCTCTGACACCCAAAGTGATTCTTGTGTTCCAAGTAAGTGGTGGATGAATCAGCAGACACAGAGAAATATGATTATAAATGCTCGGAGAAAGTGAAAATACTATTCAAAGCCAAATTAGGACTGCAATTGGCATATATATCTTCAACTTCCACTATGTCCTAGCTTGTTTTGTATGACCTTACTTTTCGTTTTTTTACAATTCTTTGCTTCAGTTCTGTGCTTCCATCCATTCTTTATTCTGGACCTCCAAAAGTGAACAGTAACATTCTTTAACGATTTGAAAATATACAAATACTCACATATTTGATTAGCTATCAACATAAATATCTTTCTTTAATCCTAAACAAATCTTAAATAAAGGAAAACAGTAGTTACTAGCTGTTATGCAAAAACAGCATTAAGTGTGAATAAGAAACTAACCTCCAGGACAATACAGAAAGGCAAAGTTCATAGAAAAATATGTACAATTTACCTAAGGTTTTCATGCATACATTATGGAAGTGGTTTTTGAAAACTCAGCATTATTGTCAATGCATAAAAAAACTGAGCACTCACCAAACAAAAAAACATAATATATGGCTTTACCTGTTTACTTGTTTTCTATGGAAACAGTTTTTGGAACTACAATAGCATTTTATATAATCTGTCAATTCCACTGCACTGAACAACAACAACAAAAAAATACTATCCTACTACGGTCCTATCTCACCAACATCACCAACAAACACCTTACATGCTACAGAAGGTTAACAGTTTCAAAGAGCCCCCTCCTTCCCACTTCAGGATGAGGAGGTAGCACTTGTTAAAAAAGTCTTCAGTTTGCTCTTCTCTAGCATGAAACATTGGCTATTTTTATGAAAAGAAGTTCTTGTTTTTCAGCCAATATTTCTTTGGAAGGAAGAATAATTGCAGAGTTTAGAACTTGCCATTGCATGTTTACTTATGCTAAGAGAATAAAGTTAATACCAGGTTTCCAGGAAAAGGAAAAAAAAAAAAAAAATCCTTTTTCTTCTAAGAGCATCACCTGTACCTAAAGAGGAATATACCTATTTTTTCATAACTGAATATAACCATAGCACATGAGCCAAGCCTTCCCTACACTAAGTTAGGAACATCCTTTAGAAGTCTCTTGGTCTAATGCTAGAGCTCTGATGAGTTACTAAAAAGGAAGTAGAAAAGGATATGCTTTCAGATATGCCTCAGTAGCTTTATTTGAAGATCTCTGTATGTGATCCATGAATACTAGTAATTGGGCAAACTTCAAAGCACATGTCCAGTTATGCGACAGTTTATCCAAGGACTAGATCCCTCAGACATCAGTGAAGAACTTGGCTCATACAATAGACATTTTACATACCAGGAAATCTTTGGAAAGAATGCCTCAAAACCATTTTTTTTTCTTCTTGTAACCTATTCTTCAATGAGAAAATATAGAAGACCTACCAAACATGCATAAGCAGGAAAAAGTGAAAACCAGAAAAAAACGCTCACAAAGTAAGCTTGCAAAAGTGAAGATACAGGCAGCACACAGAAATTGTTCTTCAAAAGGCTGTCCTTCACAAGGAAGGCACAGAGAAATGTTATCTATATGTGTAGTGTTATATCAAATACTAGCCATGTGCACTCACAGTGCATAGGCATTGGTATAAACAGCTTTAATGGAACAGAATACCTGATTACTTATATGGGAAGGCTAAATATTTTTTTTTCTGAACTCAACATTTCTCAAAGTGCAGCTTAAATAGGCTTAGGCATCTAAAACCTTCTATACTTAGCTTTCAACAAGAATAAACAGACAGGCAGGCACCTCAGGACAAGGCCAAGCACAGCTATCTAAAATAAGCAGATTTAGTGACTGCCACCTCTCTCTTTCCACTAATTATAGCAGGATTAAAGATGACCAGCTTATTCTAAACACCTCTCTTTCAGAAGGATAACATTAAGGGAGATGAATGCTATTGTGTTTCTAATGCTTCATTACATCTCCTTCCCAATATTTCTCAAATTCAATACAGAACGTGGATACGCAACTCTGTGCCTTGTTTCAGCATAATTACATTCTTCAGTGAAGGCATAAGAAGTGGTAGCAATATAACTGATCTTCCACACACAAACCAGGTGTGTCACGTGTTCAGAAAATGCAAGATTATACATACAACATGAACAGGTGATTTAAAAAAAAAAAAAAAAGATATCCCCAAATAATGTTTTGGAATTAAAAAACAGCACTGCATTAAGTTACTATTAAAGATTTGTGCACATTTTAAGATACACTATTTGCCTGTTTTCTCTATTTAGTAGACAGAACAGAATTCAAGAATTTGAAACACTAAAGCTTCATGTTCTTTTCTGTCTGGTTTTGGGTTGTTTGGTTTTTTGGTTGGCTGGTTTTGGCACAGTAAGTATCACTTAGTAATTACTGTTACTACTCAGCAACCTGAATACCTAAAGGCACTTGCTAATTTTTTTGTCAAAAATTGCATAATCCCCTGAAATAACTTTTGCCAGTAATTAGTAATTTTGGCACCAAAGTTACCCATGGACATCGGACAGAATCTTCCCTCTGGATTCTTAGATTAATTAAGGAGTAAAAGAGAAAATAATTAGAAACTTGAAAGAGTATTTGATCCAAAAAGAAAAAAAAAAAAGGCACAGTTAATTACAAAATTAACCCAAATGGAGAATCAAGATGTGGGCTTAAACTAAAAACTATACTAAAGATTATTTAAAAGCAATTACAGAAAAAAGTAATTGAATTAAGCCATATATAGAGCTCTGTACAGTAGATAAGTTTGTCCAAAGGCCCTATCAAAAGTTTTATTAGTCACCCAGTAGGTACAGAGATACTTTAAAAATAGCTCTCTTGCAGACATCCTGGTCTTACACTGCTAAATAAAAAGAGGACTATGTCAAGCAAATTTGAGCACTGGAGATGTGTTAATATGTTCTCACTGACTGTTACTTCGTTCCCTGACTCTTTATTGATTTGATCCAACTTGCTGTTTACAAGACAAAATCTAAGCATGTTCTCTAAAGTTAGTTTATTCCAGGAACCACTTCCCAACAAAACTGCACAGCATTCAGACGCCACCAGTTCTGCTCCCAAGTCACTCACTTGTCCTCCCCTGACATCCTGCAGGGTGTGCAAAGTATACCCTTCACCTCGTACGATACAAACATCACTTTAGTAGGTCCACAGCACAGCCCTTGCACTACCTGGATACTTTGAACCAAAAAGAACAGACACAAAAGCCAGTGTTGGGACTCTCTATGAAGCTGGAAGAAGATGAAATTCACAATGTCTGTATACATATGCTTCAGTTGTTAAAGGTTATGAAAAAGGGTCTGAAAAACAACCTTATTCCCAAGCTTAAGGAAGGCTTAATAATCAAGAGTATTTCTTTTTGGCCTCAAAAGCATCTTTTAACAACTCTGAGTACTAGTTTATAATTCTGAAAAATGGGCAAATAGTCTTATTGTTTTAGAGAAGCACTGCACAGCCTAATTAATGTTTAAAAAATGTTTTAAGGTCCTTGGATGAAAAGCAATATCTCATGTAAATTAAGATATCATACAAATTCTTAACTGGCAAAACTTTAAGGACTTCAATTGAGAGAATAACTTCACATACACACTAAGTTACTGATTTGCCTAAGCACAAGGAAGAATCACTCTCCCATTAATGAAAGACAGATTTTCAAATGACATACTCTTGTAAGTGAGAACAATTTAGCTTACATGGGAACTATCTCCAGAATTGGAGTACTTTAAAGAAGAACATAAAAAACTAGCGTGTAAGTTTTTCTGGCTCCAGAATAGTATTCTGAAATTAAGTGTAGAGGCCAGAAGCTAAAATGTTTAATCCTCTTACATTTTATTAATCTATTTGATTAAGAAGAATGAGGGTATCACCAAGTTTTTCCTAAAGGATATCGAGTAGGAAAAACCTAGT
Organism: Anser brachyrhynchus; assembly: GCF_964034855.1. NCBI lineage: Eukaryota > Metazoa > Chordata > Aves > Anseriformes > Anatidae > Anser > Anser brachyrhynchus. The sequence continues at coordinate 28,588,493 of NC_137698.1, forward strand.
ACATGACAAATAAAAACCAAGTTCATTAAAACTACATTTTCTACCACAAGAAGGATAATAAAGCCCCTTTACACATTGCCTTAAGGTAATAGACTTAGCAACATTTACTTAATCAGCACTCTTAAACAAACTTACTTAACAGAATTTCTCCATTACCATCTACTGTGAGAATCCTCAGCTCAACAATATTGTAAATCCCTGAAAAGGAACAGTCAAGATGAAAGGCAAATAGACTAATGCATAATTGACAAAAGAGCTACTGTTTAAAGAACCAGTAACACCAAAATCAGGAAAACTGCATGTCACCTCTAGCACCTTCAAGCAACAAAGCATCCTTACTGCTACAGGCATCAGAGGATTAATTAATTAAACCACACACAAAAGCCAGCCACACACAATAAAAAGATGTATCTAAATTGTAGCAGTCAGCACTGAGGAAGCACAAGATACAGCCATGAAGCTCAGCATAAAACAGATCAAAGCCCCAATATTAGCAAGACTGACACTAAGTGACATTTCTGTGCAAAAAGACATGCATTCAGGAGCAAGCGACAAAATCCCAGGCCAGTCAGGTACATTGGTGAATTGATGGCAGAGGCTCTCTGTGGTTTATTTCTCCTTTGCTAGGAGTGATTAAGTCCCATTAACGTCAAGGGGAGGAAGGCATGCATGGCAAGGGGTGGAGGCACTCCATGAAAGACAACTGCCTGTGGCACTGGAGCTGCCCAGCAATTAATGTGCAAAATTGTGATGGAGACAGCAGCTGCTGGAGAGAAAAGAGCTGGGGGGGGAAAAAATACATGTATCAGAGTGAAATGGCAGTTTCAAACACAAGAAAAGTTTGCCATGTCTTTGGGATCTAATCATGCATTTTAAAGCAGCAACAGAAAGTAACAGAGGGAAAAAAGATGGGCTCTTACACATACAGTATCACGAGCAATAAGGGAACAGGGACTGGAAATCAGAAACCCATAGCAGTCAACAATCTGCATGAGTTTCCATCATTTCAAACTCAATGTTGATAAGGGTCAAGAGGAAAATTCTAACTTCAAAAAATGTTTGCTGTAATTTGTTCTTCCAAAAATGATTGCTATGGATTGAATCAAGGAACTGCTGTGGAAATTCATCTGTTCTGCAAAAGGCAACTGGCAACTCCTCTGCCAGCTGGTATTCAAGAGACTAAGATACTTTGACTAGTTTTTTTTGTTTGTTTGTTTTTGTGAAGAAAAAACAAAACAAATTACAGTTGCATTCATCCAAATTCACCACGAAAAGGTAGAATACATTTACTCTCCAGATGGTAAAATATTCTCTTAGACATGTAAGGGAAAAAAAAAAAAAATCACAGCTGATGGCAATTTCTAAACTTCAAAAATATTCTTATAAATCATGTGTGTGGCTTATCACTGCCAAAATCCGTCATGTGCATCGAAGAGAAAAATATTCATCCACTAGCTTGTTCACCAGTAATCCTTTCAAGTTTATCCCTCAGTGAATACATAATCAGAGTACTGTACAAGAAGAGACAAGGAAAGGGAAAAATTCTTCTGAAATGGACCCTCAGTGAGATTTGAAAGATAAATTATTTGCAGCATATAATACCTGATATTGCAAATTAACGATTAGTCTCAGGTAACAGAACAGGTTTACGAAGGTGAAATTTACACATTAAAATAAATTCACTGTACTTTCATCCTCTAAACATGCAGAAATGGCTATCTGTATACGTTTACAAAGCATAAACTAAAATTTTAGTCACATTAATATTTATTTTACAGTTCCATTAACTCCACAAGTTTATAACTCAAGCTGTTAGTCACAGGGTCTGAAGCAAAGATAACTTCAAGCTTGATCTCAGAAGTGTAATGCAGAGCATGACACGCAATTTCTATCTGAACCTAATACTGCAGATTCTGCTAACGTACTGAGATAAATTCTGATCCTGCAAGTATTTAGTTACAAGAACATCCAATGGAACCAGCCAAGAATGTCAACACAGGCTCTATTTATTGACATATGTTAAGTGCTCACAAGACAAAAATCTGCTTATCTTCGATAACATGCTTAGAAAGTCAGAGGAACTGGACCGTGCCTACCATTTCTACTCAGCAGCCCTCCCTAGGCCCACCTTACCTACTCAGATGCTGTGACTGCAGCTGCAGAGCAATTGGGAGAACAGCGCAAGTTGCAAATTCAATTATATTTTTTCTATTTCCCAAACATATTAGAATAAACTTCATTTAAAGTGGTTTTGAACTCTGTAATATACAGGAATATAAATTTTTAGAACACCCCACCAGCCCCTTAGTCACAGTAAAGACTTCTGTTTTGTCAGTTAAACTGGATGGAGTAGTGTTGTGTCAAACACAAGTCTTCACTGTAAAAATTAAGTGGCTTACTGAGAGCACCCATGCAATTTAAAGAATTGTACTTGTTTCTAATGTTTATAAAATAACAGATATAACTTGAAGCACCTGGTTACAGTTTTTATGTTTTCATAATTAAAACAAATATTTCAGCTGCTTTTTGTGCTCTAACCAGATATAACCAATTCAGACTCGTTGACATTTCACACACTACCTTATTTGGGTTTCCTCTTATTTCAAACACAGAAACACAGCTGATAGAAATCAGACACCTAAGCAGAAGCTCAGATCAGTGTTTAAGTAAGCATGCTTTTAAAATATCCCCATTTTGAGAAGCACTCTTTACAAAGCAGGCTTTAATTCTACCTAATACTGAACTAATTTAAATTTCAGTTGAACTGCTATCCGTGTTAGTCTGTTCCCTACTCTGCCAAGATCAGGTCACCTCAATGGTAGCATTCAGTCCGTCTTTCTCTTGGTTTATCCTTGAAAAAACTGTGTTAAATGGTAGGTCTTCTTGGATATTTTAAAATGTACTCAAGAACTCACAAATCACACCATCACCTAACAGTGAATGTTCAAAGTACCTTTTATTGTTCATGTATTCCAACATTGAAAAAGTCATAAAACTAAATGTTTAATCTATGAAAGAAATGCAGTTATTCATGCATACATCATAAGAGCTACTTTTTAATTTACCTGGGCAGACAAAAACGAATGCATTTCCCCACAAATACTTCTTAAGAAAAATCCTATCAGAAAAATATTGTATGTATGATGTCACTGCGATTTCACTATAGTGCTTTCACTTAGTATTTCACAAGAGTGAAGAGAAATACATTTCCAAACTAAACAAACTAAAATGAATGTGATTATATCCTTTATTTCTGAGCTGTGGCTACAAAGTGGTAATCAGTTTACCATCAACATTCCTATTAACTTAGAAGACGCTTTGTCTTCCCATCATCCTCATCACAGCCCCTCAGAGCATACCTGTGCAAAGACTGATTCAGCATTTGGCATAAGTAGCAGGCAAGGGGAAGATAGGATGGCAATCTTTTTCTTCTCTTGCCAAATTGGTTCTTAGTTGTGCTACCAAGGTAAACCTAACAACCTGATCTTAACTTTTAAATTTCTATTGAGTTCCAACAAAGCACTGAGAGGAAACTTTATATAAGAACCTTCAATTTTATCCAAGAGGCTTGTTTTAGCAACTGATTTGACTAATTAATACTGTTTACACACCAAGTTTACTCAAGTTTTTTGCTGTAAGAATAGTTTATGTTGATTTAACTTTAAGAGATTAGCATAAGGTGGTCTTAAACTGAAGCAAGAATGTCTAAAGAAGGCAATGCCTCAGCTTAACTAAACTGATCTCTAAACATACTTAATTTAATTACAACACTTCCCTTGTGTACCCAAGCCTTTGTGTTACTGCAGTCCCTTGAAGAGGTGTATGCTTCAGGGATCCTGAGCGAAGAATGCTTTAGGGACCACACACCCAAACTGAGCTGCAGTTTAGGTACACAATACTTTGTTTGATTACTCCCCCCAGCCAGTTTTCCCTATCCTAACAGCTGTTAGGACAGTTGTATTTGCATGACAAGGAAGAAGGGATTTCTAAGCATTCTGCATGCAGAATGAGAAGAAATGGAAAACCTTCTTAACAATCACACTGAACTAGCATGTTGTAACATAGGCAAGCCATGGCTGGATCAACTAATGTTTGTTTTTTTGTTTTCTTTTTTCCAGAATCTGGGCATGCATCACATGAACTCCCTTGCACAGGGAAAAAATAAAGGCAATTATTCAGCCCCAGAATTTACACTTAGCAAAGAGGATTTCACTTGCCTTACTCTATGCCTATGCAAAATGAACAGAAGAACACCTTTGTGAAAGCAACTTTAATGTACCACCAATATGCATAACAAGCTTTTTTTTTCTTCTTCCAGCAGCACTCCCTTTTTCCAGACAATAAACATCTGTGTGCATGACAGTGCACACACTCCCTTCATAGTGCCTTAGGAGAAAAACATAATTTGGAAAGGCTGGGCCCTACCTTGCTCCCTTTCCTGGCAGGTGCCTGACAATCCTCCTGCCACCGGACAACCCATGTCTGGTGAAGAACTCTATGCATCTCCTGCCCATGGAATTTGGTTTTCAGGAGGTCTCTAGTTTCTTTGCCTTTTGAATCTCACAAGTGTTTTCTTTCAGGATGCTCTATCCCCTCCTTTCCAATCCCTTTTATAGCTTGTTCATATTTTATATTTGTGTAAAATACAAAAGATGGATTCTTTAATCTGAGTTTCTCCCTTACTATTCTATTCCCTTACTTTAATTTTCACTTCCTGATCAATAAGCATCAGTAGAGAGAGATTCTTCTCTCCTTTCCTCCTGTCTTATATACCTTCCATCTCTGTCTTATTCTCTCCTAGATTTCTTCTCTATTGCCTTTGATTTTTATTTTTTTTTTTTTTTTTACTTTCACCTCACCTTCCTTGCTTTATAATCAATAAAAAACCTCTAGATTCCCTAACAGGGGTGTGAAAACTCCTTTTCTTATCCAGAAAACAGGACACTGGGTTAAAAGTAAGGAGGCACATAAAATACAGTTGAGCACCTGCACAAGTTAGACATGGGCAGAAATCACAATTCTTTTTACTATACCAAAGTATTCCAGTTATTAACAAAATACATTACTGCCTTGTATGCCTCTTCTTTATCACCTTCCAACAGAGCTTTTCACAGTTTCCTCTACTATACATTTTCATGCAGTGTTCTGAATGAAAACTGAAAATTAGGGAAAAAAATAACCAGGAAAAAAAAAATACCCCAAACACATTTTTCTTTTAAAGCATTCAGCAATGACACATGTAGAGTGTTTTTCTATGCATCATTTGTCTGCCAGGTTCAACTTTTTCTAAAACTGACTTGCTTCAGAAGGGATGATGCAGCCAATTAGCAGAAGATGAAGCTACCTGAACAATATCTATCTAAATTATAGATCAAGCAAACTCAAAACACCTACAAATATGTGTAAATTACATGCAGATTTGTAAATTAATGCCTGGAAGAGTCCCAAGTGATGAAGGGTGTATTAGCAAACTGCTGGAAAGTCTCCTGGTGTGAAATTGACCCATTCCAAACAGTGCTGTCCCTAAGCAACTCCTCGGAAGGATGGGGCAATTAAAACCATAGCCCATGCCTCATAAGCAGCTCAGTTACAGCCACAATTGCTGTAGGAAAAGAAAATTTACTAGCACAGACACCAGCCACTCCACAGCCTCAGTATTCAGGGACTAAGGATTATCATTCACTAATGTGGACACAGCAAATGAGATTCCCAAAGGACCAGATACAATTTTTCCCAAGATTTTATGTTTTGCTATCCCACTCCACATCAAACCAACCCTGCAGGTTCAGCCGTGTAGGAGAGCTCGAGGACATCATACTACCAATACCAACCTGCTGTACCTGGGAAGCCTTATCTGTGCTATCTCCAGCCTCTCCCTTATGGCCAAGGCAATAAAATACTGCTGCAAAAAGATGAAAGTTTCATTACCTCCTGTGTGATTTCATTTACAAAACACAAAAGCAAAATAACATCCTTTTGATAGAGGGAAAAATCCCCATTCATTTTTGGCTCTCCCTGAACTCCACACCCACCCCTGGTGTCGACCGCGGTTGTGGGCCTTTGGTTTTATCAAGGGTTTGGCATCAACCTTCTCTCTTCAGCACGAGTGTATTTGGATAAAGTATTTTCCATCGCCTTATTTCTGGTCTGATAAACTCATCTAGCTTTCTACACAAGCAAACTCTCATGTACTTTAATTTACTGCCAGAGTAAAGAACTTTGAGTTTTGACTGTTATTTATTTATTTGACCTGATCCGCCACCATACATGGGCAAGGCGCTTCACAGATAAGTACATCTTGCCCTGAACAGGCCAAGGGACTAGCCAGAAACAGATTTTCTTGCTTTCACACATGTAGCATGTTGTTTTCTCTTGTGACAATATTTTTTGCCTGCATGCAGTTTGGAGGCTTTTTGTCATGTGAAGCCGATTCTCCGACAGAGTTTGGAGATTGTGGGGAAGGGGGCTGGACAAACTGGGAGGAAGGCAAAGGAGCTCTGGGCCCCATGGGGAGTAGTTTCAAGGCCACTGGAGACACTTACAGGACTGAAAGGACAAAAAAAAAAAAAAAAGAAAAGAAAAGAAACAAAGAAATCTAAACCCTCCTATAATTCGCATAGTATGTCTTTCTAAAGAGACAAAATATATAAAAGCAGAAAAAATGAGCACTTGCATGCGAGCTCCTTTTACTTCATGAAATTAACTGAAAAGCTATTATCAACATGGGTTTTCCAGAAATATATTTACTTATTGACAAACTTCTTGTTTGTTTGTTTTTTTTTCCTTTTTTTTTTCAGCTACTGCACCCACCCACAAGACAAACATAACTGCTATAACAGCTCTACTTTGTATCAGAAACTTGAGTATCAGAGTGAGCATCACAGTTTATCCTGTATTTTTGTACAACAGTGAAGTGAAAATTTTTGGAATCAGGTATGCAGTAACAGTGGCATCTTTCATAGGAGCTTGGTTTCCCACCTAAAGCCAGCACTGGAATACTGCCACAAGAACTGTAAAAACCCCTCTGCTTATAAGGCCAGTTCTTCAGAAACAGCTCCTCACACAGTCCCTGAAAGAAATATTTTGTGTGCACCATAATTTCCATTTTTGTCAATAGCAACATACCAGCACATGCACTGAGTACTGCAGATGATTTCCCAGGCCAAATGTCCACCCATATAAATATAGCATTTGCCTGGGCAAAATTTGAAAGAGATCATTTTTCATACAGAGTGCAAAGTACATTTCATTTGAACTTCTCAGGTACTCCACAAACAAAATCATTTTAAAGAGATCATATTTTTATCACTATCAGAGCGAATAAGGTAGAATACATGACTAGAATAAGATTATACACACAGCACTCCCCAGCAAAAACAGAACCACAGGAAGGATATTTTTCTCCCTTTAAGCCTTATGTAGGCACCTTCTCAACTTTATTCTTTTACTTGCTTTATCACATATCTTGGACTCAAGGCAAATGTAATTATGAATTTATAAATAGCTGCTGTCCAACTGAAAAGTCAGTTAAAATCACCAGAAAAACAGCTCCACTGATATACTTCATCACCTACAAAATGATGTCTTCTAGTCAGTGCTATATATGTATGCTTATAATGATTTACACTCCAATCCAGTGACACCCAGTAAATTACAAATACTGATGCTGACCACCATAAATTTTCACACTGAGTCAGAACAAAAGTATTTAGGACAATGATTCACTGGTTATAAGTAAAACAAAAGAGTCAAAGGACAAATTCTGGCTGTAGAGAAGCCAATGTCAAATCTTCTCCAAGCTTTTAAGCAAAGAGTAAAAGTAAATGGAGCTCTGATCAAATCTTCTTCCCCACTCTATTTGTATAATTTTACCACACTAAACTGTAACACACTCCAGTCAGCTTTTATACAAGTGCCTCCCACAAAAATTTTGTCCTCACTCGGCAATAGTTCCTGTCCCCAGGAACTCCAAAAACCTGTCATTTCCATGTCTTCTCCAAAAACAAGGGAGGAATTAAATCTTTTCATTTCAATCGTTCTTCCCTGCCAACAGCTTGGGAAGCTCTCCTCCTGTTGGCTTCCCTACCTGACAGAGGTTCCTCACAGCAATGCAGATAGCAGACCAGCCACCAACCACCTTTACTGATCATGGCATCAGCAGGTAGTGGTCCTTCAGGACCTACTGGTGGCAGTGATGGTAGGCACCACACCTGTCTGCAATATTCTCTTTATGGCATGGCCAACTGTTTAATTTGAAAGTTAAATTTAAACCCTCAGGGTTTTAAATCTGGGAACACGTTACCACTCTGAAAAAGTAAGAAACAATTTTCCCCTTCTGTTCTGGGAACATACGACAGAAGCAGCATCCCAGACAGCCTCCATATACCAGATACCTTCTTACACTCCAAAACGGACATAAAGAACAAGGTATATTCAGGCAGCAAGGCACAGAGAAGGGGAGATTACACAGACCTGCCAGCCGGTGTGCTCTGTTGGGCAATGATGCAGTGCCCCCGCCTCCACTCCTCCAGGAGTTACAGGGAGAGAACTTTCTTCCAACAGCTGCCCCAGGCACAGTTACCTTTGAGAGCAATAATGAGCTGCTTCCAAGTCTCACAGGCAGTGGGAAGTGTTAAAAGCTGGCTTAGGCAGATTTGGGGTGGAAGGAATGAAAGATGAATCAGTGCAACACTTCTCTCTGGATTTTGTCTGCAGCGACCACATCACTATGCCTGGAAACACACTGAATAGCTGATTCAGTAAAACATTAGTTTTGGAGCTTGTTTGTTTGTTTGTTTAAGCTTAAAAGGATTGTTAGGCTCTCTATCCTTTCTCTCCAGCAGAGGAGGCTGAATCTCGCACTCCAATTATTTTATTTATCAAAGGAAAACACTCATGTGCTTATGGGTATTTTTGAAAGTGAAGTGGAGATAGAATTTAAAAAAAAAAAAACTATACGATTCTGCTCTAACTTTCCACATCTTTAATAATAAATGGGAGAAAGAAAAAAAAAAGTACTAGCAGAAAGAAAAAAAAATGGTTGTTTGAAAGGAAAGCAAGAGCTTTTTTGGGTGGTATGTCCTAAATACTTTTTTTTCAGTACATAAAAATATTGAACAAAAGAGTCACTTAATCTACTAAAGTTATTTAAAAGCTTTTACACAAGTTGACAGCATACCATATAGCAAAAAAAAAATTAACTCAGTGGGTGACTGTCATAACGTCATTCTTAGGCAAACACTGGACTATTACTTCATATGTACATTATATGAATGGATGAAAAAATTAGGAGAAAAACAGTGAATCAATGCATTCTGCATCTATTCACTACTAGTTTCTTCCTTCTTTACTTAACCTTACAGCTGAGCTTTGCACATAATTAGACAAGCTGCCTCCTAAAAGTAACAAATGCATGGTTTTCACTATGAGAAGTGCCTATCAATACACAAATGCCGAACAACTATTATATTTTTACCAGCTAGATGATTTAGTAAGCTTTCATTTGATTGTGCATTTTGTAAAAGAAAATAAAATCCAAGGTGAAAAAGATATGAAACGAAACGTGGATTTGAAAGCACAATATCCAAGTAGGCAGACCGACTCAAGCGTGTGTGATTTTTTTCTGTATAGCACAGTAAGGTGATTTATGTTAACTAACAGAATGATTATTCAGCCTTAATAACCACTGTTCAAGGAGTTGCTAAATTTGGAAAAAAAAAAATGCTTAAATAACAGGGCAAGTATTAAATTGCTGAAGAAGTAGAAAGAGTTTTTCAGAAAACCCTGTGTTTTAAGCTTTGCTCTGTAACTAAAAGAGCTTCCATTCAAAAAGTTCAGAAAAAAAAACTTCTCATCTCTTGTGATATACTTCATTTAATTTTATAGATCTGTTTTCTTAAGTAAGGTATACAGTGCTAGGTTCAATCATTGGACACCTGCGAGGGAGGAAGAACAAAGGAATACTCAAAGCCGCAGAGAATTACCATATTCTCTATTTCAGCAATGAGAAACTACTGGAAGATTCTGACTGGGATGCAGAATAGCATCTGCATCTGATCCAGTACCCTTGGAAAATCAGTGAGTTTTTCACTCACTTGCATTTGTTAGTACTGAACTGGGCCCTAAAGAAGAAACTGCAGAATAAAGGAGCAGATGGAAACACCAGAAGAGCAGATGAAGAAGTGCCAAGAGTGACTGAGGTGAAACAGAGCCAATTTTTTTTTTTTTTATCAACTCCTAAAACAAGACATTCTTGGTAGTGAGATCAGAAGCTGAGCAATCACACCAAATTATGCTTCAACCTGAGATGAAAATTTTTAATTTTGTTCTTCCAGCCAGCATAAACAAACAGGAAAAGAAAAGAAAAACATAATAGGAACATTCTAAATATAGCCAACAAAACCAGGGACAACCTTACAACTTACAAACACTGGAAGGGTAGTTCATTTAAAAAAAAAAAAAAAAAGGAAAGAAAAAAGAAAAATACTGGATATAGAGAGGAGATGCTACACAGCAATTTTTTTCACAGAAATAAGTGTGGCTTGTAAGATGAAAGTTAGTTATCTGTTATTGTTTTATGGAGTGTTTGTTGTACTGATGGAAGGCAAAGGTCAGACCTACACTGAAGAAACTTTAGCTGATTATTCAGAAGTCAGGGTTCAAGTTTTTATTGCTACGGTTGCTATTAACAGGCCTGCTTCTCAGGCAAGCTGGAGGTGATGTCCTGTTGCACGAAAGTCTGACTCCATAACATGCACTCATGGCAAAGATGTCTGGGATGGGCTGACAGTATAAAAAAAGCTTTCAATGGCTATTCAGGAATGAGTGTGCCTGATCAAAAAAACTGCTCTCCAAATTTTCATTTACGAAATTTAAAAAAAATGAAGAGTGAGTTCTGGCCTTTTCCCCACAAAACAAACAAAACTCCTTGGGAACAAAACTAATGGGATTTATTAAAGACCTCTGCTGAGTATTTTAACAGATCTAAAAAAGCTCTGTATGGTCGGTTGTTGTGTGTTGTTTTGTTTTGTATTTTTTTAATACCTACATATTGTCCTGACTGTGAAAAAGAGGACCAACATAGATGATTAGATATGGATCTCTGAAAGTGAGAAACTGCTACACTGCCTCTTTTGAACCTGAAACTATATGGAAAAGCAATCAAACTCAGAAGGAGTCTTCATGTTTTAGAATATGTTACAAAAACGTATTCCTCACGTACATGAAGAATTACCAGCTGTGTCAGAGACAGTTTAATTGACTACAATGAATTTTAGCTTCACTATGAATTACCCAACAATTGCACAGCAAAGGCATCGTTTCTTTTCTCCCCTTGCATCTGACTGCTCGCCCTCCTACAACTGGCCCCAACATGTTGCTCAGTATTTCCCACTTTTTCCATGCCCAAATGTTGAGAGGCTGAAAGAACAGTAATTGCCTTCCCACAGCACAAAACACAGGGAGTCCTCCCCCCTTCCCTCCCAGCCCCAGCTTTGCAGCACTTGCTTCTTGATCCATCTTATATCAAAGAATCAGAGTCCCAAGAGAGTATTTGCACTGGGCACTGTCAACAGGCAACAGGCATTTCACTTGCTGCCAATGGAAGCTAAGAACAATGCAGCCAGATCAGAAAGTAAGACCCTAGATGACAGATACAGCATAGAAACACCCCGCTGTCTCACTGTTTCACATTGCACAATACAAAGCAACTGGAAACATTTGGTGGTTTTCACCCTTAAACAGAAAGCCCAGCTGGTTAGGGTGATTACCGGGCAGCCCAATGTGATCGTTCAACACTTGAGTTCATGGAAGTGATTCCTGAAAGTGATGTTGGTAACACCATTGTCTGTCACTTTAAAACAGGAGCAATATATATATATATATGTATATATATATATATATGATGGGAATACTATACATAGTTAAAGAGGCTGTCCTTTGTAACGTGTGGAGAACATAAGCAGTGTGCTTTGGAAAATCAAAACAAAAATGAATGCACATCAAGCGCCTGCAAAATCTGAACTGGTGATTACAACTTTGGGCAGACAATTTGGCAAAAACACTTTCCTACTGATAAATAAAAATGTGTTTTTGAAGGCAGATGTATGTTGCACTTTACTGGACAATTTGCTTTCACTCTCCCACAGAATAGCCCGTCAATACTTTAGCTCAATACTAACCATTTTTTATATTACTAGATGAACATGTTTTATGTTTGGATAAGATATGGCTGACAGCTCATTTTTCCCTTGCAGTCAACTTGATCTCGTCCAAACTATTAATGTAACAGAGTTCCGAGACAGATTTGCCAGTGGATGTTAAGTCAATTCCCACTGACTTAACAGAGGAAAAACTCAGCCCTTGAGCAACAGAAAAAATGTTAACTGCTACAGCTACTGAGTACAGAGAGTTGTTTTCTCCCTATGGGAAATAGGCATGAAGCAATCTATTTAGTAGACCAAGCAACTTATGTAATGTTCTTATTACTTGTATCAACATTTTCACTATGTGCCTGCAGTTCACTGCTGTATGACTAGTTTTGTTACAAAATGAGTTTCTATACCACAAACATATTTTTGCAAGTACAGTAACTGGATCAAAATAAAGACTTACTTTGTTTCCAGGAAAAATATTCTTAATACATAGAGCAGTAAGCTTCTAAAGCAAGTTATCTTCAAACAGAAAAGTATCCCCCAGGCAGATTTTACTACTCTTATTTTAATAATGTTAGGCTGTTTTATAAGCCAGTGAAGTGGCTGGCAAATGCCTCTGCAAGATTTTATCTAGAACAAATAATTACAGCAATTTCCCATTTTTCATTTATATTACCAAATTCCATAAAATCTTCACAATGAAAACTCAAGTTCATGCACTTCTTCAGGTTACAGTTTATCAAACTTTCTCTCTGTCAGCATACACAGCAGTCAGATGTTCCAACAGCCTCAGTTTTAACTGATCTTAATGAAACTCATCGAAAGAGATCGAAGTCTCACTTTGCAACCAGGTGTGTTCATTTCAATAGCATGAGCAAAACAAACATTTACAAACAAAACTTGCAAATGTCTTAGTACAATAAGTATCCTAAGTCTAAGATGATGATCTAAAATAAAATACAATCACATTTACCCATACATATAAAAAGTAAAATGCAATGTAAGTTATACAACAGGAATAATTAGAATTACCCAGTTTCTTACTAGCCAGTTAACTTCTCTGTTGAAACTTGACAGCTCCAGTCAAGCCAAACTTCAACCACCTCCCTCAGGCAGTCCTCCTAAGGAATATTTTTATCTCAATTACACTTCTACCAGCCTGTGATGCACTGACAAGCTTTCCTCACAGATATGTCACTAAGTGCATCAATAAATATCATGCTTTAATACTAACTATATTCCAAAGATCAAAAGCAAACAGTCTATAGGCCAATCTACACACAGATGCAGTAATACCTTTCACACTCTTGCAGTACAGTGTATGTCTACAAAATCATAAGATAAATACAACACTGAATACAGACATTAAACAGCTATTTAATCCAACGATGTGCAATACTGGTAAAACATAATTAGCCAAACATTACTTAACACCCTTACAAATCTGGCTGAAAGCTAAACATCCAATAATGGACCCAAAATCATGCTTCACAAGACAGGATGAAAAGAGATAAATAGCTAAGACACATTTTGCCCTGTTTCTGCATGCAATAGCAGAATTTGTTAGCTTGTAATTTTCTTCCAGAAAGAACATCAATGTTTAACTGCAGGAAATCATTTAGATCACAAGAGTTGAGAATAGCATCTCCTACATAAAAACACACAAAAGAAAAACAGAGTCAAAGAACATGGAAGCAACATAGCCCTTGCTACAAGAAAACATATCATCAAAACTACAATCCTCTATTAGTTACCTTGTAAGATAAAAAATGACCACACAAACAAATTAACAGAACCACTAACAACATAATATGTTGGTTAACCAAAATTATCCTTGGGTAAAACCAGGGGCAGATTTCAACTGAAGACAACAGAAATTGCTTGGCTTTACAATGAAACTGAATTTGATCCTTTCTGTAAAGGCTATTCCAATCTCTGCAAGAAGCAAAGCATGAATAACACAGGTACTTTGACTTTGCACAACTGTATTGTATATACGTCAAGGCAACGTTTTGTGTACTATCCAACCAATTGGCTTATACTTGGCAAAACTGTATTTCCCTGTCTATAACCAAAAGCATAATTTTATTATCCTCCCCTGAGCAGCAGTTTTAACTGTCATATATTCTAGCTTGTAATATTATTTTGTTGTGTCTGTTTGTGTCTGAAAACTGAACTGAGTTTAAATATTCAATTTTTTTTTCCAATTACCCATCAAGCTTAATGTCCAGTAACACAAGTATCCTTAAAATTCAGTTACCATGTGCCTCATTCTTACACAATCTTAAAAACATATACGTCCATTAGTACTATCTGGACACATTCACACTGCCCTCTGCACCATTTACTATTCCATCTCCTTAGAGCTCAAAAAGAAGGCTAATAAAGGAGGTGCATTTTTTCATTTATTATGTGGAACTATTTGACACGTTTTTAAAATAACCACAAATTCTTAACTGTGGACACTGTCACATTAACAACACACATCAACATTTCTCCCATATGTTCATTAAAATCTTACATTTTGTGCCATTCGAAAAAGGATAAGGAACATTCATTGGCATCTCACCAGTGTCCCCCTGGGAACAGCAGACGGAGGCACAGGAGTCTCTTCCCCCTCTTCCTCTGAATCAGGAGGAAATGTGTGAAAGAATGCATGGGAGAGAACTGACCCTTAGGGGCAGCAGAAAGAGCAAAGCAGCATTGATGGGGGGAAAAAAATAATAAGTGATAACTATCAACTTTCCGTTTGCAAAATGGGGGCCTAAATATCAAATAATCTCCTTAAAAAAAAAAAAAAGAAAAAAAAGGCAATCTCCACCTTTCTGTAGACAACTCTCAGTAAATGCCACCCACTCTACCTACCCTACTGCCAATTCCTAAAGCATGCAGGTATCAATGTGGCTTGTCAGCCTGGGGGAGCTCCTGTCAGAAAATGCTTAGTTGCCTTTCCAAAGAGGACTGATGATGGACAGCTGCCAGAGGACCCACTGGCAAGATGGGTATGACCCAGCTGTCCTACTTCATTGAAAGCAACGCCGACCCCAACATCAGGCCTGTAAGGCACCATTGCCTCTGTGCAGGCAAAAAAAAGCAGACAACCCTTCCAGAAGGAAAAGTGCTGTTTCATATCACCCACTCTTCTGATGGCACTCCATGGAAGTCACAGCAATTTAGTTTAACTTAAAATTCTGCAAAGTATGAATGATAGATACACTGTAAGAACTATGAGATAGAATAATAAGAGCAGTGGGGAAGAAAAAACACACAAACTGATCGATACTATCTTGCTGAAATGTACCAATAGCTTTTAACCTTTTCTGTCCTCTTTTCCATGTTCTCCCCAAATTTCCAACTGGGCAGATGCTCAAGAATGAAACCTTTGAAAGGCAACACTTATAGAGTGCTAACTACAGTGAGCATTTCTTGTCTCCAGTGGATCAAGAACATTTTTCCTCCTGGATGTATTTGGCAAAACAAGCCAAAAAATATTAAACTCTGCCCAAGTATCTCTTCTATTATGCTGAAAGGCTATTGGGAAATGGTATACATTTCATTAAGTTTCCTTTGAGTCAGCTGTGGATGTCTTACATGCCAAATATAGTGAAAATAGACAGTATAAAAGCTGACAACATCAACTGAACTGAAAGTTTGGTGCTGCAGCTTTAATTTAAATCAGAGTGAAGATAGGATTCTGAATGTTTTGCTTTTCGATATGTTAGAGGAAATGTACCAAAGACGACAAATGAAAGAGATGAAAGTGATCAAAAAAAATCCTGTTCTATATATAGAATGAGAAAGATACATCTTATATGGAAACAGCACTTAATAGGATGTCTGCAACTTATGTTTCATCACGTATGATTCATTTTTAAGATGCAGACAAAAAAATCTTTATTACGCTATTTTTATACTCTTCAATAAAACTATATTTAGAACTTCAGTGTGTATACTAATTCATGTGGTAAACCTTTTGGAAGAAAAAAGCAGGAAATTAGTTATTGAACTGAATGTCTGTCTAAAAGTATATTTATTTTAAATGTACCTTTGGTAATTTTTGTAAAGCACACCATATTATTTTCATTATATTAAAATAACTGACCCAATATGAAAAACCTATCATAATTCATTTCTTTAACACCCCTTAATTCTCACAGAATTTTGCATTAACAAATGGCAATGTGCCTACTACTCTCTATCACTAATCATAATAATAATTGCACATGTACAAATGACACCTAAAGCATTACCACATCCACAGAAAGGTTGGGTCTGTCTTGCAAGCATAGACTCCCTAAAATTTGCTCCATCGACCCCTAGGAGCTGCAGCAAGTACCCTCCAGACTCAGGGGGGAGCTGCAGCATTTATTCCCAAACACAAGATGGCTTGCAGCCAAAGGAGTAATTTAGCAGAGGTTTTGGCCAAGCAGGAAAGTGTTCCATTCCTTCTGCCATTCATTGAGACCCACAAGGAAACTGAGACAGGAAGTCAGACTTCCAGATAATAGGAGTGTTCCTAATGATGTACTTTGGCTTGCAACTCTGAACAGTTCCTCTATGCTTGCCCTTGGTGCTACATCATCTTTCTATATAATTTCACCACTGTAGAGGGGGAACAACAACAAAAACATTTTAAATGAGTTTCCCTTTGCACCCAACTGACAGTGACCAGTATTCCCAGGCAGGGAATACTATATCTTCTTCTGTATTGTGTATGAACAACAGCTAATTAATTGTTTCTTAAAAACAGCTGTTTAAAAACAGCTGGGAAATTAGTCTAGCATAATAGCACTTCGAAAAAATTCTTCCTTTGCAATGCCAACATATATTCATATTTTAAAACATCACAAAACACAGAAACTAGGCAAGGGGTAACCAGGTAGTGAGGTGCAATGGACCTCTGCCAAAAGAGATACTTAAATTTAATTTTTCCTCAGGTACAAATTCTGTCCTGAGATGAATGTCACCATGCCATTCATCTCATTAGAAGTAACAAGAGATCCTAAAAGGAAATGTAGCGAAAGATTCAGCCTGAAACATATCAGCACATAAACATAACGCATCATATTGCATTTAAAATTCCTGCATAAATATGCCAGGAAACACGAATCAGATTTTAAAAAAAGACACTGATTTACCATAAAGAGAAAAAATAACAATACCTTCCTTGACTGCTGTTGATGCCTGCCTTAGGCATAGCTCCCTATCATACAGTCCACACCATGGCCCACAGTCCAGGCCAGTAACACATCACTAGTGCAGGCTCTTCCACACCCCAGGACCTGCTGTATCTCATCACAGGAGTGGAGAAACAAGGCAGTGCTTCTGTAGGTATGGTGGTTCAGGGAAAGATAGTTACTTTCCTTGGACCAACTTTACACAAAGAAGCCTAACAAACTTTCAGACACACCATCTTTATAAGCTATGGCATTTTACCAGGTAGAAGAGCTGCTGGAAAATCCAGAGCAGTGTGAGAAAGTAAAAACAGAAGAGCTGTGTGAGAACAATTCCTCCATATTTATTTGAATAGTATGTTGGAACAATATACCTCTAGGAATTTTGATATGCCTACCATTGTTTTAACTAAAAGTTACTGCCTTAACAGCAGATGAATACCAAGAGCAGTTAAAATGGACTCACAGAATTTTGTGTTGGAAATGGCCTATCCACAGCTGCAGAGGGCTCAGCACAGGATAATCCATTTCTTTTGCACCTCAGTTTTTACCTTGTTACCCATCTTCTCCCTGTAGATATCCCATTCTGTGGTGTCTGCCTATCTGCCTATTCCATTTGACTTCTCTAAGCACCTTGCCAAGCAGGAACACAGGCACCTGAGACTTCAGGGAGGGGGGAAAAAAAAAAAAAAAAAACAGGAAGGAAAACTAAATCCCAAACTGATTATAAAGAGTGGAGGAAGGAAAGGCTCTGGGGGCGCCACGAGTCCTGCACTCGGCTCTGTCACTGCAGGAGTAAGTCAGGACCTCTCTGACATCCTGCCCATGTGTTCTCCTTTGGAGTGGAGGGCCAGCTGTTGATAGGGTTTATCTTGATTCCAGAACAGCCATAAAAAAACTAAAAGAAATCAGAACTGATTAGCACATAAGAATGAGGATGCTAATTTGTTTCTTTAGCACATGCAAGTGGATTCAATATCTTACCAAGATCTTTGCTGATTTCCGTGACACATCATCTGCTTGTTGGAGGGAGAGGAAAGGAGAATTTCTCCACTGAAATGACCTAGGACATTTTAGGTCAAGGAAGCCAAGCCAGAGTACATGAGCAGAAACCAAGGATCAAGAAAATTTTATTCTTCTATAAAATATTGAAGTTAGAAGCGAGTATTAATATTTATGTTAATTTGATGATTTTTCCTTAGGGCCTTTAGTCTGAGTTTGTTCATACTTAGGTAAGACAAAAGATTTACATTTATAATCAAGACTTTCTAAATAATTCAGGAAACCTTTGACTTCCTATACTTACTTGGGTCTAGAATGACTAGATCAATGAAACAGAAGAAAACATTGCACGTTGTAGAATTCTGTACCATAATACAAACAAACAATGCATATTTTATTTTACTCTCGAAAAATTATCCAGGGAAAAATAATTTTGTACAAGTTGAAGTCCATTAGTGCTACAACTCACACTTAATTCAGCTACTTCCAAGGGAAAGGTATATGAATGAACACATCCAAAAGATCTCAACTGGGTTTCTGTATTTTCACTTGCATTTCATTTGTGAAAAGGTTTCATCCTCATGACTGCAGATAAAGGACTTAAAAATAGAAACACCTTTCCTACACTCTTTCCTCCCCAGCACTCCCACTATTCAGGGATTAAGGTGTCTGTGAACTCTAAAAGGAGAATCTTTTCATGATGGATAAAGATTTTTCTCCTTCTTTCTCCTGCTTAATAAGTGCAGAAAACTCCATAACTAAAGCTAAGCAAAGGAATGCCTTCAAACAAGAATCCTCAGTCAAATCTAGTGTCATTCATCACCTGCATTTCTCACTCAGGACATGATTGAAGTTCAAAACAGTGAAGAAACAATATCAGAAAGAGAACAGATGTTCGGAGACACAAAAGTAATGAGTTGCATAGCTTTGGAAAATAAAACACTTTTTCTGCTGTTTATATTTTACCATTTAACTAATTCTTCTACCTCTTAAATAAAAGGATATATTTTCCACACCTGTCCCTCCACTTGTTCCTCCTAGTTTTCCAAGATCCCTAAAGATTCTAGCAAGCCCCTGTGATAGACTGGGATAAGAAATGTTTTAATAATGGGGTCTTGTAAACTACTGAAGAGACTTTCAGTGCTTGTCAAATGTTAGCTAATAGTACCTGATTTGGCTGATATTATTACAGACTATACCGACACCAGTTTCATATGCCTGCAGTACTTTTTAACAAATGGCTTCTTATCTTTGACTACATTTCTTGAAATTACACAGATAAGGAACTGTATGTCCAAGTGCAACCATCATGCTTGTCAGTATCTTTAACCATTCATCAGACAGAACATTTAATAGAGTATTCAGCTATGACAAGAAGAAACTTATCTCAAAAGACTGATAAATTACTGCAGTAATCTAAATCCATTCTTATCCTGAGGCTTCTGGAGTGGGGGGTGTTGAAAAAAATCAGATGCTGTCGCAAGCTGCTGGATTTTTTTTCACACCCCAGTCCAGCAAGAAAGAACCTGCAATCACAAGGTCACTGAATGCATGATTTCATGACACTCTTGTATTAGTGATGACATCTATAGAAACTGGGGCAAAAATCCAACTGCCTTCATTAAAGTGAAAAGCATGTGAGCACATGAATACAAGCGAGCCATAGCCCAAGTACACAGCAGTAAATTAGTCAGCTCTGCACTTTATTACTTATTTACCTATAAATATAATCTCTAAAGTAACTGGAAACACTCCCACTGAGTTCAATAGCCTTTAGATCGTGCTTAACACACAAACACAACATTTCCCAGTGTCGCAAAATAAAATAAAAGATATAAAAGCACCCACACAACCTGTATACACAACTTTAAAGATCTTATAATAGATACTTCTACAAGTAACTGTGCTTTAATGATGTTTCCTTAGGTAATCAGGTGAGCAAGTGCATACATGTGTTTAAAGGTAAGCATGGAAGTGCTCTAGTGGATCCACAAAAAGAATCTATAAAACATTAGGCAAATGATGTTTTCTTTGTGGGCTTGCATACATTCATTTTCATGAAATACTGTTCAACGCCTTTGCAGTCATACTGAACTTTGAAATTCATTCGCTTCACAAAACAGCCAAATTGCATTTATTTTTCAGGCTTGCTACAAGTCCTGAGTTTCTGAAATAGCATTTAGGAAAGGCTGGGGAACAAAGGAACTGCAACACTGGATCACATCCAAGGTCCTGTCTCTGACAGCAATCACTACCAGCTGCTTCAGAGAGGAACAAGAATCTGCAGTAGGTAGACAAGGATAATCTTGCCACACACTAGGGTTCATCCTGGTTTCCAGCTACTAAAAACTGGCTTAAACTCTGAAGCCTGAGGTATAATATCCACTTGAAAATCTTATCACTATTAATTGTCAGAGCACTGGATGCTCCTGCTGTCTATGTAAATGTCAAATCCCATATCTGAGCACTGCCTCAGTAGCAACCTGTAGCAGACTTCTGCCTAAAAATAAGTTGTATAAAAGGTGCATATATCCTTGACTCAGCTCTGAATTTGCCACTCTGGAATTTAACAGACTAATAACAGTAGAAAAAAAAACATTTTTCTTCTTTAATCTTCTTGTATTATTCCTTACATTGCATGTTTATCATGTCCTTCTCTATAATTTTGTTTTCTAAATTGAACATCTTTTTAATCTGTTTTCATTAAACAGTTTTCCCAATAACCTATACTTCATTGAATAAAACACCAGCATGAACTTGATCCTTACCTATTTAAAGGTTTGATTGTTATTTTTATGCCTGAGGGTTGCTGGTTTCTTGAATTTGCTTTGATTTAATAATTCCTTTCCACGCATGAAAGATTAACCTATATTGGTTTTCATAATATAATGCTATTATAGTATTTCAATAACAACATAATAGAGATTCCAGAATTTAGTTCTGAAATCATCTTGTATAGCTGCATGGTTAGAGAAAGACTGAGCAGTTTTTATGATGACAAAAGGGTTGGCAGATGGATAGATTAAAGATCCTGGTACTAAGATGAAGATCAGTAAAAGATGTTAATATGCCTTCATAATGATGCTGACAGCTTTGCATTAAAACACATTATGCTTTTAGTCAAAAAGAGGTTAAGCAGATTGCCTGAACACAAAATACCTAATTTATCTACTGACCTCTATGCATACACACCTTTACAAGGGGTGAAATAGACACGAGTATGGAAACAGTTGCCAAGCAGTGAAGCTTAACCTACCTGCAAGTAAAACCAAGGTAAGAGCATGATCATAACAGCAATGTTGAGTAAAGGGAGAAAAAGTGAGTACAAGGAAAAAATGAAAATGTATGCAAATTTGTTATAAATATAAGGACATTCTACCAGATGGAGAAATTGGGCAGTTCATCGTCATGTTCTCACACCCGCAGAGTTGTTCTAAAACTACTCTGCCTGAAAGCAAATATAACTGGCTGTGCAAGTAAACTGTTTAAATAAACCCTGATATTATATAAGAACCATCTGAAATGATTTTCTTTACTTATCTGGGTACATCATCTGGAAACATAAAGGAGCTCTGTATCTTGGCTACTATTTCTAGAATTGCTATGCCCTATTCAAAATCCTGCTTACCGGGGGAAGTGGAAAAATGTTGAACATCTTCAGTGAAACAATGCCCACGACAGTAAGAATGTAGCTAATGAGCATCTATTAAAATGTCAGACGCCAATAAAGTGTGTTCATTCTTGTTTAATAACAATTAGAGTTATTACTAGGAATATGTTTAACTATTGCTACCAGCATGAGAATAATGTAACCTATACGCACAGCTCTTTAGATATATTCCTCTCAGCTGTTGTCCATGCCGCCTCACTTCTTCCAAGACCAGATATTTAAACTACACCACAGAGCTTACAATACCCAAGGAACACAATGTGGCTGGAGAGGCATTTGCACCCTTCAAATGCTACAGTCTATCTCTGCCATTCAATTCTTGTAGGAAGAGGACTGAAATTCATTAAGACAGCAAGACAGAAATCATCTTGACACAGCTGAAATTTATTTTGCTGGGTAGCATCAACTTTTAAAGTATGATTTATGGCTACATTAAAATTAAAGCTGCCATCTAATTTACACAAAATTTAAGCAAAATTAAAATTTCAAGGGTTTCATATAACAGAAATTGATGTTAAGGATGTTCATCCATTTTAAATGACTAAAAGCATACCTCAGAGAAGGCATATTGTTCTGCAATATAGTCTATAACCAAGAACATGAATAAAAAAAAAAATCAACATATTTTCCTAGTCAATTATTGGTCTTCTTGTCAATAAAATATAGAACAAGGAAGCTGGCTACTTCCATGCTATGCACTCCATTATGCATCATATTTCACACACCTCGAAATAAAGAAAAAAAAAAAAGGCACAGGAACTATTTTAGAAAAAAAATGGATTTGGGGGTATTTTTATCTTATTCGCAATCTGTTTTTAAGCATTGAAGGGAAAACCCACAAACATACAGAGCAGGAATACTCCAAAGTGTAAGAGCTATCTGCTCAAATATTTTCAAACACTTGATGTTCACAGGTTTATAGTCACCCAAAATTTGCACTTGCAGATCATTTCTCAAGCAAATAAAATCATGAGAGCATCCATATGAGTAAAAACTGCCTCTGAAGCAGTCTGTGAGAGAAACCACTCATCACATGGGTTGCATATCTGTTCTGGTGTCTTTTTATACAAGTTTTAGATTTCAAGTACTTCTAGCACTCTTGCTTCTACTTATCAGCAAGGACAGTCTCCACATCAGATCTTGAAATTTAGGTACATGAGTCCATCAGAGACAAAAGGTTCATGTATGTGTTCTGTATAAACATTTATAGTTGGATATTTCAGCATTTGACATGCACCGTTTGAGACATCACTGGCAGCCCGCTAAGCACTCCGCTGTTAGGCCCCCAACAACACCACCATGCACAGCCCACTCATCCTTCTCTTTTTTTCCAGCCATGGACTGAGATGGTTATTTGCTACAAAACTACCAAAGTACTGTCTTACGGAAAACCCAATGAAGAGCTGGAAGCTATATTTGGAGGAAATAATTGCTACTTGCAAGCAAGAGAATAAGTCATGAGAACACAGAGAAGAGGAGTAGGTGACTGGACAGGCAGCAGAGAAAAAAAGCTGAAAAGCAAGTAGGAAGCGCATTCAGAGGAGAAGGGGAATCCAAAAACAAGGAAAACTTGTCATAGAACAATGAAAGAGAAGATAAGTGAAAAAAGTAAGAGAAGCAGAAGACATGAAGAATGAACATACATTAAAACATTAACAGATTGACCACTGGCACTTTCTTGGCAAAGAAAAACGTCCTACAAAGAGAGAACTAAAAATACCCAAAGATTTTTCTAGTCACACTTTCAGTAGCTATAACTCTGAAGGGTAGCAGGGAGGAGGACAGGCTGTTTGTGATCAGGAATGGGAGGAATGGACTGTACCCAATGATGACTAGAACAAAGTTAGATAGACCCCAAGGAAACTGAGAAAAGTTTGACAAACACTATGAAATGCAGTCCACCCTACTGAAAGTTTAGAAAGCCCAAAGCTTAGATTTTGTCTGGAATACATAAAGCATTATCTTTCCTTCAGATGAAAATAAATAAATAAATAAAAAGAATGTTGTACAACCACAACATTTTTCAGCATTCTATAAACCGACTTTTCATGAATCTAAAGCTAGACCATAAAAACCTATTTTATTTTAAAGATAAACACACATTGTCTAAACAAAGAATAGAGTTTTCTCCCCTTGTTTAGTTTATTCGCTGTTATAAAACTTAGAGTACTGTAATGCATCCCGGGGGGAAAAAAAAAAAAAAAAAAAGTCTGTTTTCCTCCACAAGGTCTCCTGTGCCTGTGAGAGCCAGAAGTCGACTCTTCCATTTTACAGCCCTTCTGTCAGTATCACGCACCACAGACGCGACCGTTTTTCTCCAAAAAGAAGTGAATGGAATTATGTCATGAGCCTATCAACCCTGTTTTCCAGAGGGGCAATAAGAATGACATAAGGCAGACATCCAGGTGTGGTGAATGTTCCTGCGCTTGCCTGGGGGACCTGATTCCAAGCTCAATTAGATTTGTCAATTAGGCTTGTTCTGCAGTGATCTAATACCACTCCTCACAGGTCACTCTCTTGACACACCGGAAATATATTCAGAGACAGATCCCTATGGAGAGTGGTCTGGACATGAAATTGAGCTTTTAGTATGGAAGGATATTCACAAAGTTAGAATGTCAAATATATTCATTTACTACAGTCCTCCCCGAGTTTCACTATTGAAATAATCTTTCCAGTGAAGAGTAGAAAAAGTTTATGTTCATACAAATCTCTTTTAAAGGTGTAGAGCTACCACATTAAAGGGCATCACAAAGAAAGTAATGGTGTAGACCTCTGAAGAAGAAATATGACTTAAAAACCTAACTTTTTAAGTAATCTGATTTACCCTGTAAACCAATTCATAGCAGGATGGAGGCCATTTAGGACAGACCACTTAGAAGAGCCTGTTTCTGTTTCAGCTGCCTACACTGTTAGTTTGCTACATGAACAGCCACAGTTTTGTCAATATGGCAAATGGTATTAGCAGTAGTCTGTATTAGTATAAACCACAGAAGGTATCTTCCTGAATTTTCCATGTAACTGAAACAAAGACAAAAGATCTCAAGTACATAAATTATGCAAAAGATTCAAGTGTATAATTAGAGGTTTTAAAAATTTTCATATTACCAAACTGCATATTAGCATGCATACAGCTGAAATGTTTCTCATTATATAAAAAACATCATCCAAATTAACTACTGGGATTTTTTCCTGGAAGAAGTATCCCTAGTGCAAGACAATTTCTGGTGCAAATACAACCAAGGCCCACAACAGGGAAAAACCAATAGATCAAGGAATTCGACTTGGAGCCTGTTCCCCAAACCTTTAATAATTTCTTGGGAAGTGAAATACCTCCAAGAAGAAATGTTAAAAGAGACTTATCTCAGGATAGCTAGCTGCCTGGTGGCTGCAACAGACCTCAGTGATGTGGATATGCAACAAAGCTAAGCCTCATTTCCTAATTTCTCACAAGTCAACAAGCGTATTTTAACTGGAAGATCACCCCAGAATACCACTCTCTGTTTTTTCTTTTTCAGTGAAACAAAACAACAGCATTCAAAAAACCTTTAATACCAACTAAGTGCAGACTACAAATGTGTATTATAGGATGGGAAACTTTTCCTACCCATCTCATTCTGTAAGTTTCTCAACCAATATCCTTAATTCATTACAAGTTGTGGTAAGAATTAAAAAAAAGAAAAGCCTCAGGAATCCAGAGATAAATGTAGGTGCAAACTGCAATCTGAAAAGCTTGACAGTGTCCATTTAAATCTAATTAGGCATTTTAATTTTTGGCATAATACCTGATTTATACAAATGTAGATCTACGTTGCTAGATTCTTTAAAGCCTAGCATTGTGATGAGTATGGCATTCCCAGCTTCGCATCTTCCGGCAAATTAGATCTAAGAAGATAAACTAAGAATGCCTTACACTTGAACTTCACAATGGTAAACACTGAGGGCAATATCCTGCAGAGAGACACAAGGAAATATCTGAGACATCAGAAGCACAGAAACCGCGTTACATCACATCCCGCTGTTGGAGCATGCCAGGATACTTGTTAGAAGGAGAAGTAGCATGACCCAAAATTCATATATAGGTGAAAGGACTGCAGAAAAACACACAGGAAACCACACAGCTCATCAAGTTAATCTCCTCAGTGTCGAAAGCTTCCTTACCATATCTCTTCTCCTAAGCACCATCATAACAGCACTTCCCCAGGCTCCTCTTCCAAGAGACCCCTTATCCCAAGAGCTCTCAAGGTGCTGGCTTCACTGCTGAGACTAAAGTTTGGGTTTATTGTATAAACAGCTGCAGTTTTTTATGCGACTGAGAACATCAGTTCCAGAAACAACTCTTAACCCTACTCTGCATCCATCAAACTCCGGTTATCTGTAGATTTCAGTCTTCATCAAGCTGGAAACATTTTTTTTTAAATGTACTTTTTAGCCTTACAGTGCTTCTGGGAATTTAAAGTCTGAGGAACTGTATGGTTCTAAACAAACTAGACAAAATGAGACCTCTCTCATAAAGTGTTAAAATACACACAGAATACTTCTAACTAATTGCAAAAAAAAATACCTATAAATAATATCTTAGAGACTGCTTCTTTCCATTTCTGGTAGATTTCCCCAGCTCTTCCACAAAAGGGAACAACAAGGAAAAATGGGGCCTACCAAAAGAAGAGAGATTCAACAGTTAGAGCTATATCTACAGATAGTTATCTATATAGAATTATAACCTTATCTAGCCATAGGCTAGAGGCTTTGTGTATTGTGCTTGATGTCACAAGACCATGAACATTTTTTTATGTGGTCTGTAGAATAAAAACTAAGCAGCAAACGCTCCTGATTGAAGAAAAGCAGAATACAAGCAACTTTTAAAATACAGTTAAATTCAACTTGCATCAGCGTATTTGGGGATCTCAGTTGTGGCTGGTTTCAAAGGATTTTATTAGCTTACAAATTACGGTAGATGAAATTATTCTGACAGGTCTGTAAAAACTTCATGGGACTCTCCAAAGTTTTTTGAAGTACATTACTATGTAAAATCCTAACTGAGTTTGGGTGTTTCCCGCCTTGTACCTAGTTGACAAAATTCACTTATACCTGGAACCTAACAGTTACCAGCCTGAACAGTTAAAAAAGAGCACTTCGACAACCTCAGCTGCAGGCCCTGCAGGAAAAGCAGGTGTTAATTATATCTAAGACACAAATTTTGCTTATGGTGAACACAATCCTAGCAAGGATTATCTGGTTTTATCCAGCTACTTTACACATAGAGGAGCCACACAGATCTGAAGGTGAACAACTCACACCTCCAGGTGTGAAGCCTGGCTTTGTCCTCCTTTAGAGCCCCACTGTGAAAGTCATCCTAACGACAGGTATCAGTAAAATTACCTATGGGAGTCCTATACCTACCCCAGATGGTAAGACCTGACCTAGCAAGAATGTGTATTTGCGTTATCCTCCAAAAAGAGACTGAGCATCCACAACTGTCATCATCTTTGATGGGGATTGCAAGCATCAGGACTTCACAGGCTAATACTAATGCAGCCTCTAGGGAAGATTTAGCAGGAGGAGTATTTGGGAATTAGTCTTGGAAGATCAGTTACATTTGTACATCAAACTTTCTAACTTTTCATCAAAAACAAATGGTGTATGGTACAGTGTGGAGCAGTAAGTGCCATGCATTTTCAGTTCTGAAGAATGATCGTACGCTAAAATAACATGAATGGGCTATTTACTGAATATAGAAACTCACTCAGAGCAATTGCTTTTAAGATCAATGGGAACAGCATACAACTAACCCTACATGCATCTACCTGTCTCTTATCACAGTAGTATTCTATGATTCTAAGCACCTCAAGAAGAAGCAGCAGCAGCAGCAAGAACTTCCATGAAATAACTAAATGGGCTAAACTTTCAAAATGTATGTCTTTTCCTCTAAACTAAACAAAACAAAGTGATGGCAGGCAACTGTCAACACTAATCATATTCCACAGTGTCTTACCATCATCTTTCATGCATAAGCTTAAAACGCTGTCATGAATTGTAATTTTTAAATACTTCCACTGCAAACCAAGAAGTATGACAGAAATCCCACAGCAGACAGAGTATACACTTATATCTCATTAAATAAAACGACCTGTATGAATCTTTTTAAGGAATTACAAACCAGAAAACAAAAGAGTTCAACTTAATTATGACCAGTCACTTACATTTGTGAGTACTAATTGGAATAATAATAATTATTATGTTCTGTTTGTAGTTGCTCCTACTCTTTCTGAACTTGGGCATTCCTCAGTTGTAGGCAAGTAGGACCTAACAATTCACACTTCGGAACAAAATATTTTTGTGATTAGGAAAACATAGCGTCTGCATATTTGGCATATATGTTCACCACATTCTCCTCAATAAATTAAACAAAACCACACAGACATAGCGAACACAACCTTTGGCTGAACTAGTTTTCAGAATATAAAATAACTAATTAATGCAAAGGAGACTGCTGGAAAACTTAGGCACTTCTTTGACAACAGATCTGTCGGGAGCGGACCACCACTATGGCTGGCAGCACGTTCTGAAGAGCGCATCAAGACTCACTTGTCCACTGCAACACCTGTGAACCGGGCTTTTAAGGTGAGCGAGGCTGCCAATAACTTCAGCGACCCGCGGGCTGTATACCTAGTGCAAGGCACCGGAGCCCCACATCAGGACGTGCTGTAGGACAGGGCTCCCTTGCTGAGTGAGGCTGCCCCGGCTCGCGCGGGGCGCGCAGCAGGAGGGCGCAGCGCAGCCGCCCGTCCCGACGGGGCGCCCCGAGGCACCGCAGCCCCGCGGACGGCTCCGGGAGCCGGGGTGCCGGGCCGAGGATGGGTGACAGGTTGCGGAGAAGGCAGCCCGGGGAGGCGGCGCCCGCTGCCGCCGCGGGGGCGGTCAGGAGCCCGGGAGGAGCCACCACCGCCCTCCGGCGCCGCCTGCGGGGCCCGGCTGCTCTCCGCCGGTGCGGCGGGGCCCGATCCCGCCCGCTAACCTCTGAGCCCTGCTGAGACGCCCCCCGCCGCCGCTGCCCCGTCCCCAGCCAGCCCGCTGCCCCCCGCGGAGCCTCTCCTGCCCCCCGGTCAGCAGCACGGAGGGGAGGGGGATCGCAGCAAGGGGGGTCCCGGGCGCCTTCCCCAGGTGAGAGAGCGGGGCGCGGGACTCCGGTTGCGCCCCCCGAGGAGGAGCAGGTGAGCCCCCGGCCTGCCCCCCCAGCACACAGCGTAACTGCGGCCGAGACACGGCCACCGGCCGGGAAAATGGGGGGAGCTGCCCTGGACGTGGAAGTCACTTACCGGCTTTACAAGGATCCTTATAATCTATCGCCTCGGCTTTATCCTCTTCGGTGAAATCGTAAGTGTAGTCATAATCGAGGCCAGAGCAGGAGGAAGGCTTCCCACAGACAGTCCACCCGGCCAGCCACAGTGCCATCCTCCAGCAAAGCATTTTCATCCTCCCTCGGGCAGAGAGGTGGTGGACAGGGCGCAGATGAATTAGGCGGACGGTTCAGCTGTCCACGCCGGCTTGAAAAAGGAGGGTAAGGGATGGAGGAACCACAGGTTTTTTTTTTGGTTGATTTGGGATTTTGCTCGCTCGGTCGGTTATTTTTGTTGGCTTGGGTTTTTTTGGGGTGTTTTTTTTTTTTTTTTTCCTTCTCCACCTAGAGGCTCCTCTCCAGGCAGCCCCAGTCAGACGGGCGCAAGGCAGTGCGCAGCATGAGCGCCGCTGCCCCTCCTGCCCCCAGCCCAGCGGGGAGAAGCGGCTGGGTGCGTGGCTGGGCGCAGGGGGGTGGACGAGGAGAGCTCGGGGAGCTCCCGGCCGTCAGGGCCTCCCCTCCCCTCTGCCACAGCCCGGGCAAACTTCCCGCGGAGGAGGAGGCGGCGGCGGCCGCTGCCCGCGCCCCGCTCCGCGCCCCGCTGCGCGCCCGCCTCCCGCCGCGCCGCCGCCCCCGGTCCCGCTGCTGCTGCCGGAAGATGGATCCGGGCTGCACATCAGCGAACCGCCACCGGGAGAGGGGAGAGGAGAAAGAGAGAAGGACGGACGGACGGACGGAAAGAAAAGGGAGCGGGGGGGGTGGGGGGTCCGCTACAGCAAACCGCGCAGCCCGAGTGATGGGAGGCGGCAGCTACGCCGGAGGGAGCAGCGAAAAGTGTCAGAGCTTCCCCCCCCTCCGCACAAACACTTACTCTACGCTCTGTCTGTGGTCTGCCCCCCCACCCCCCCCTCCTCCGTCCCCCTTTAACTTACGAAAACCTTACAGGCAACTAACACACAGTCGTCAGCATCCTGCTTACTTATTCATACAGTCAGGGTCAGGATCCGGGCTGCTTCTGATCTGCTCCCTTGATAGTCTTATGGAAACACACGCGCATTCGCTATATGCCTCTATCTCCATATAGCTCTCTCTCTAGATAAGCAGCGCACGGCATTTAAACAACAACAAAAGAATCGAGATCAGATAAAACAACCCGCAGATCGACTCCCGGCAGCCAAAAAGCTCGAGAAAACGGGTGATGAGGAGGAGGATGAGAAGAATTAACTGCAATTTAGGAGACGGGAAAATAAACCAGTGGCCGTGTATTTCGCTCTCCTGCGGCTGCTTTGCAGTGTTAGCCCCATGAGCTGACGGGTGGGGGTTAAGGAGCGAGGGGGAGGGGGAAAGAGAAAAGTTTAAGCGTCCATAGTTTGTTTAAAACAGAGGAAGGCAATATAAAAGGTCCACTGCTCTCCAGAAGTTCAGCCAAGCAGCTGGGAACCGGTTCCAAAATGAAAGTAAGAACAAACAAACAAACAGCAGAAAAAAAATATATATATCAAGGCGAACAAAAAGTAAAATCGCAGCAGCAGCGCTGAGATCTTGCAGCCGGGCTCTCCTGCTCTCACGTGGATCCCCGGGAAAGCGGTGGAGGTTTCTTTTCCTAGCGAAGTTTCCGCGGTGCCCAGCTCCGCTCCAGCGCCGAGGCGCCCCGAGCCGCTGCGGGTTGCGCGGGGCCGGGTTTTGTTTTAAAGCCCCCGGAGGGATCAGCGCGCAAAGCCTCCTCTCAGCCGATCAACCTGGAGGGGGGGCGGGGAGGAGCGGTGGAGAGACGTGCTGCTGGAATAAAAATAAGAGCGAGCGGAAAAAAAAAAAAAAAAAGAGAAAAAAAAAAAAGAGGAAAAAAGAGAGAGAAAGAGATAGGTAGCTAAAGATCTCCCTCCCTGCCTGCCTGCCTGCCTCCTCCCCTCCCCCGAGACGGGCAGCTCCGATCCTGCAGAAACGCCTGAGACTGTTTCAGACTAAGGTGAGACTTTTCCGTAGCAAACTCTCCTCCTCCTCCTTTTTACGAGTTTCCATGGAAAAGGGCGGGGGGGAGGAGGAGGAGGGGAGGGGGTTAGGGGCGGGTAGAGGGGAGTTTCTGCTGTTCCCATTTCGCCGGGGTGTCACATTTAACGCGGACTTTTGAAAGGGCTGCCGCGAAGAGGCGGCTGCGGCTCGCCCTCTCATCCGAGCCCCGCACAGGCTGGCTCTCCCCGCACCACTTCCCGGTCGCCTTCCCCCTGTCGCAGGGCTGGAAATCCGGAGCCGGTCCCCTCTTCCTCCGGCCGTGCCAGGAGCGCTGCCAGCCCCGGCGGGGGCTCCGCGGCCGCGGAAAACGCCGGCGACTTTGCCGGGGCCGCGCGCCCCTCACCGTCGCCTTAGGGCGCAGCCGCCCCGAGCCCCCCCTTGCCTTCCCTCCGCGGCCTCGGGCAGCCCCAGGTGCGGCGGCGGGGGGGCCGGGGGCACCGGGAAAGGCAGTTACGCAAACTCCGGGCAGGCACAGCTTGCTATCGCTGTTACAGCAAGGGCTGCTAAGGAGAAAAATAAGTAATAAAGGGAAAGGGGAAAAGCGAGACAAAAAGCATACCGCCCTCCCTCCCCGAGGCCCTCCTCTGCCTCTGTCCTCCTGCAGATGAATGGTTGGTGCTGCTCTAAATGGGTACTCAGCAGTTTGTGCCATTAGAACAGGAAAGGTCGGTTAAGACAGAGCTAATAACAGCTTAATAGCAGAGCATATTAAAGAGTCTAGCTTCAAGTAAGGTCAATGTCTATAAGGCATCCACGTGCCGTGCTTCCTTACATTTTTGGCATCCCGGTTGTGTCTGTGTTATTCCCAGCTCCATCATATTGCTTGCGCTGGAGTTGAAAGCCAAAGAATGAGTGGCTGCCACTGGAAGTGTGGCTGAAGCCCCCCGTAATGAATAACAGTCTCTGTCCCAGCCGTTCAGTTTGCTGTATGTCACAAGGCCCACATAAACCACCACATACCACATCACAGAGAAGCCTGGGAAACTCGTGGCCTTTTTCTTTCCCCTTTTCCTCAATGTAATTTCCCTGACCAATGACGCCAAACACTTGGTGCTAAGTCCAAGGAAGCTATTGGAGACCCTTGAGTCATCCCATCTGAGCACTGGCTGGGCTGATGTCTGCCTTGACTTGTATTGTGCCGTGGTTCGGAGGTTGTATTTTGCTACAGAAGTCAGCTTGATCCAAGCAGAAATGTAGCTTGTGTTATTCTGGATGTCCACAAATGGGATATTTTGTCTTACAGCATCTTTGATTACTTGCTCATTTCACTTATTGGACCTCCCCTAACCTAATTTTGCTGGTCTGTCAGTCTTGTTTGATACGCACACCTGTAAAAAGTCAATTTTCTTTCCCGTGCCTATGCACCTCAACACAAAAATAGAAACAACCTCAGTCGAGCAAGCATCCATATTAGTCAATAGAGCTTCAGAAACACTGACTTTGCCGATTGCTTTGCAGCCACGGAAGAAGAATGTACAACGTGCGATCCTGAACACGCCAGTCTCCCCAGTGAGGAGATTATTAGACTCTCTCCCCCCAGCGGGGGATTAGCTCTCCCAGCAAGGTACGCACTAACGTCACCCCCAGCAATCTGCCCCTGACCTCAGCAGCACCAGCACCAGCAGAGCAGCACCAACCGCCAGCAGGCTAGAGGACAGCTGGCCTTGCAGAGCCCTGACTCAGGCAGGAAACAAGCTCAGAAGCACTAGATGGGAGTCACGCAGAAATCTGTGCACGTAAGTGCTGTAACAAATAGATGCGGGTATAGGTCAGGGTAAAAGCTGTTTTCTGCTCGTAATCCAGAGCAGCTACACATTAAAATTGCTCTTTAAAATAAGCGTTGCAGCTCTGCAGAAGCCATCCTACATTACTTAGGTATTAATATTCCCATCAGTCACATTAGTAAAAATCTTTCCTCACATTAAAATAAAATTTTCCTAGTAACTAAACTATCTGACATCTTTAAAAAATAAACTTTTTCCCTAAGTGACCCGTTAAATATTCAATCTAGCTTTTTTATGATGCAAAATTTTGAAACATTTTAAGTACAAAATATTTTTTTCTTATCACACATTCATGTCTACCATTCTAAAAAGCTCACAACTCTGATAATCCATCTGACAACACAGTCAATCAAAAATCCATCCTACAGCCGTTTCCAAAGAAACGAACACATAGCCAGAAAGACAGAATGCTTGAGCTGGAAGGAAACCAACCAAAGGAACACAACAACAGCGACAACAAAAACTCCAAGCATTTTGCCTTTTTCTTTAAATTTCCTGGTTTGGACATACATTACAGGGACACAGGTAATGGTAAACACAATTGCATGAAAAGTGGCGGTAGTATTGTATTTTTTTTAATCCAGTCAACCAAAGGCTTTTCTGCTCCTCCCACACACACACACGAAAAGAAGAACTTTTTTAAAAAGGACAAGTTTGCAAGAAAGGCAGACACAATCACAGAACTAAAAAAAAAAAAAAACCACCACACGTCTGAAACTGTTGCTCGCACCTCCTCCTCATTCTTTGGCTATCTGTCTCCTGCTTAGGCCTCAATCTCGTGCGCAGTTTTGGTGGGTGGACACAATGGGCTTATTCACAAGCACCAAACTCAGCACATGCTGAAGTCTTTGAAGACTCGAGACCAGTACTGGCCAGCTCGTCGGGACTCGCAGAATTTCTCAAGAGGCTAACACAGTGAAATTCAGAGGGAGTTGGTTAGGTTCCCACCTTTATCTCCTGTTAACCCCATTCCTTGTCCCTTAGGTACCTCGGGCACTTCCAAAACAGTTGAAGCTATGTTTAAGAAGTTCCCAATTCTCCAAATTGTTACTCATTAGGGAAGTACTGAAGCTGGAAGTGCATTGTGGCAAATAGCCTCTCCACAGTAATAGATAATCAGGCATATATAACACAGATACATACCAAATAAACAATAT
The DNA here is from genome assembly GCF_964034855.1 of Anser brachyrhynchus. Taxonomy (NCBI): domain Eukaryota; kingdom Metazoa; phylum Chordata; class Aves; order Anseriformes; family Anatidae; genus Anser; species Anser brachyrhynchus. The sequence goes on from NC_137698.1 coordinate 28,622,781, forward strand.
AAATTATAGTGAAACTTTTGAGGTTAAAAATCAAGCAGTCATTATCTTAACAGCAATGAGCTCACCTGTGAGGCCTTGTTTCTCCATTCTCTCACACATCTATTCATGTATTATGAAACAGCTGTTTGTTGTATGTCCACATACTTTTTGTTTTCCCCCTACAGGTTTCTGTGTTTAATTTACAAGAAACCCTTCAATATCATGTTTTGTGTTTACTTTTGAAAGCACGGCGCGTGCTTTATTCACTACACACACATTCAGATCCTACTCTGCATACAGAGCTATTGATTTCCTCATGGGCTTCTATGGATCTCGCTGCTATTCACAAGTTTTGGAATTATTAATTTAGTTTCATAATAGACCCCTCAGATGAGGGGATATGAATATTACACTTGCGACAGTTATAGATTGTCTGGCTTGATACCTTGTAGACCTGTCAGGACTTGGCAAATAGAAAACACTTACTTCAAGGCCCAGTTTCCACTGGCTTCAGCTGCAGTAATCTTACTCACCAAGCATCCAGAGCTGCTTCTGATCAAACCATGGAGTTTTCACACATCCAAAAACAAGATGCAAATAATTAGTACATAATGTAATATTACAGTCTTAAAACAGCTTTATCAAGGAGCTCTGTGGCAAAGGCAAGGGCTAAGACAGAAGTCTTCAGCTCATTCAGCTCTCTGAAGACTTTTGACACTTTCTCTTCCCATAATTCCTTGTGTTCTTTCAATCCCTTCAGTTTCTAGGACAAATGTGACCAGTCTCCTGCCAGCAACAGCCACATCAGTAATGGCACCCACATAATTCATCCACCGCTTTGAATGTTCTGCTTCTCCATGAAGTATCCACTATCCTGTGTTTGGCACAGCATTTGAAGCAGAGCAAGTCTCTCCAGCACTGGATTTCACAGGTATTAATGACAGAAGAGTGACAGCAACCTTTAAGTTTTCTTCCAAGCTCCAGGAGAGGGCTTTTTTTTTTTTTTTAATAGCACACTCCCATCTGTTTGCTCCCTGTGTCCCTGTTTTTTCTTATCTTCGTTTGTTATTTCTAACCTGCACTCATTCTCTCCTCACTCTTGGCTCTTCATCCCAGTTTTGTTTTTCTTATCTAGTTAATGGTAGTGTCTGATTCTCATCACTGTTCCAGCTGTCCTAGCTGTACTCTTCTTTAATCTTATTCTGGGGCTCCTCACTCTCAGATTCCTATTTAGCTGTGCAATTTTTGCTTGTTTTCACTCCCATTGTCTAGTTGCTCCTTTTCTTAGGGTTTTTCACATGATTTAACTTCCACTTATGTCAACATTCACCTTCCTTGTATGTTCTGTGCTCTGGGTATGTACCAAAAAGTTGGTCTTGCTCTTCGACTTTATAAACCAATTACAGAGTTACCCTTGTGCTTGGCCAAGGGTATAGCCTTACATCTCTGTTCAAGCAGTTTTTATCGCTTGCAACCCTCCTTCTCTTTCTTTTTAGTCTTAACATCTCAGGCCCACTACCTTATGCAAACAATTTCTTTGTCCCAAAATACACCCACCATTCCCACTGCTGATTTCTCCTAATCACTTCCCAGTGAAAAAAAAGATTTAGAAAGAAAGAAGTGTTATGTCAACTTTACCATGCTGCAAGATCAGTTCTTTCCTACTCAAATCAGACAGCCTGCCCCTCTTCATCCCATAGTTACATCATGGAGCATCGAGCATGTGAAAGCATCTCATCTTCTCAGTTCCCAACCCAAGCAAGGCATAGCTCAAAATGATCACGTAAAATGTCATTGCAGATGAGATACCCAGGTAAGATAGCTGCTGAAGCTGCATTCAAGGCTGACTGTGGTGGCGTATAAGTCCGTAGTCTTAAAAACAAAAAAGATACATCCCTTGACATAAGGGGTGACACTTTCCTCCTTTCTGTTCTGCTCAAGATTTAAGTACATTTCCTATAGGGTGAGCATACTGAAGACCTTCCAAAAATACTGCTACAACTTTTAATTAGGAGCAAACCCATATATTTGGGAGCTCCATTTTCAAGTACCTGGGTAATTTAAGATAATATTTAAAAGAAATGTTAAAGAACAAGAAATCAAAACTACAAATCAGCCTACAGCAGATACCCACATGGAAAATATTATACCCAATCTTTACAATTAAGCAAAGTTATGTAAACAACTTAAACAGTATTTATTTACAGACAGCGTCAGCAAACTTGAATAATAATTACCCTACCACATTCTGCTTATAGCTGTGTGTTATGCCATCTCCATTTTTAATACCTTAAAAACTGCAAAAGAAGAGCATATAAAACTACATTGAGAACACATGCTGATGTTAAAACAAGTGATCAAGCAACAACAACAAAACCAGCGGTGCAATACTTAAATTAGAAGCTGTTCTGTGTTTGCTCAGCATCCCTGATCCCCATCAGGCAATAAATCAATTTGCAGTAGCTGTGGACAGCTATTTAAACATAGGGCCAGAAGAGCTTAATTGTTAAAGCAATGTTCAAAGTTAGAAGGCTCAGTATAGGAGGTCATACTAAATATTCGCTTCTCTGAAACCAGCTGCATTCCAAGTATGAGGAGGCATCCTGCCCTCCTCTTAATTAAAAAACACAGCCTATGAGCCCTGAGCTTAGCAGAGCTTAGCTTGCAATTCTTCAGAATGCAGACAGAGACTGTCAGATGAAGAACTGATATCTAAATGTCTGCCAACTTGATTTTGTCTGGTTTACTTTATTATCTAGCAAGCAATACAGTTAAGGACTGTTTTGAAATTTTAGTTTAATTTTACAAATTGGCAAAGCACTCAATTCAATTCTCAGCTTTGTAAGAGGTTCCTCCTTGTCAAAGTCTACAGCAAACTTACTTTTTACTTGCATATGAGCTGAACAGGATTACTTACCAGTGATCTTCCTAAACAGTGATTGCTGGTGAACGGTTTCTTTGGGAATGATGATACAAATACAAAAAATACAATAATAATATTACTACTCCCGTTCTGTCATAAACCTTACTGTGATTCTTTTGAAATATTTTGCAGTTTTCAATTTTATCGCTGAACATTTTGAGCGTTGTAATGTTTTAAGTTATAATTCTACTTCAGGTACTAGTAAGCGCTTCCTTAATTTAAAATACATTATTACTGAGGCTTATGAATGTCAAAACAGCCTTTTGATTACAGTTGAACTGAACATGCATTTTATTGTCATTTAATTATTTTACATATGCATTTTATGTCACCTTCAAATAAGTAATCCAGAGTATAAAAAAATTACAGAGTAGTCACTGAAATCTTAACAACAACAACAAGGAAAGCCAGCTTCAGATTTGGTCCAATTTATGTCTATAAATTATTTTTAAAATATGCTTAATGCAGCTTGTATTCGCCATAAAGCAGAGAGACCCAAATATTTTCTTTGATTTAATTCAGTGCCAGTGAAACTGAAAGCTAGTATTTGGTAGATAGTCCAGATTCCCAGTCTTTTCCAATCAAAGACACCTCTGCAACCCTCACATACAAAGTAGCAGTAATACGAGTGATGACTTTGACATTACTGAGATTTTTTTATTATTATTATTATTTTTTAAACACAACTTCAGGCGGCATTCTAGCAGGTGGCAAATTGTGGTCTACTGATTGGATGAAAAAGCACTATGTTCACTTTTTTCTAGAATAACCATAACAAAAAGATTTAAATTCTGTCCACCCTGCAACTATGAACAACTTTTGTTGCTAGACTGCGAAGTGGCTTTTGTTGTTCCCAGACTGACTAGGTGCACCGGGTTAATCTTACCCTCCAGTATTCAGCATACTGTCACATAGCTGGAAGTCACTGGATGATTTTTGACAGAAGAAAGCCTCTGATTGATAAGCCTGATCTTAAGTGACTGCTGGGCATTTTGATCTTCCATTGATTCCTAGAAGATGAAGCTCAACACTTGACAGGATTCATTGTTTTGAGCAATACACTGCTCAGATGAAAACCTTTGTTTTAGTTTACATTGCAATTTATCACATACGATAATGTCCTTCAAACTTACTGCAGAAAACACATAACAATAAGAGAAGGTGAGGAATAAAAGCAAATAGAGAAACCATGGGTTAATTAGGTTTTCTACATAGACACAATGTATTCTTCTCGTTTGGGATCACCAAAAGTAAATAAGACATATCACCAACTCCCAAAAGGAAGAATGGCAATTGTCTTACAGAAAACAGCAAGAAACCATAATACAAACAATATCAATGACAGCAATGTTGTCCTATAGTTACTAGCTTTGTTTTATTTGCAATAACATTTATATAACTTCTCGACATGGCAGAGAACTTTTACCCCTTTCAACAGCATTTCATTAACAAAGGTGTTATTGAATTTTACAGTGCAGCAATCCAGAAAAAATGCATATACCTTAGGTAGCTTAGATAGTACCTTTTTTTAATCTTCAGTAGTAAAAGATCATGAAGAAAACTAATTTCATTGCATTCATATTATCCGGCTGTTTCCAAAATTATTTGTATTGTGCTTATTATCAGTTGCCCTTTGCTACAATAGACCATTTTCCTAGACTATGCAGCATAACCTTTTTAAAAAAGACAGCACTGATGCACCATGCAGCAATAATTAATATCCTTTGTCTGAAGCATTCAGAGATTATATTGTATTTTAAACATTGATGCTCTTTCACTCACCAACGTGACAGTTTTGTGCAACCCCCAATCAATATTTGCTGTAAACAATGCGTATTTTACAGTAATTACTCGTATATACAGAATATAAGTATGCATTAACTCAACTTGCAGCCATTTCAGTAGAATTTTCCTTCAGAACAGTTACAGAACCAAGTCCATGCAACTCATTTTTACCCCCTCCCCAAAGCTACACAAACTGCAATGCTAGACATGTCACAAATGACTGACTGTAGACAATTATTGTCAATTGTGTGCATACATACATGCTTACATGCAATATAAAGGGCCCAGCCCAAAGTCTGAGAACAAAACACTTCCAAAATTAAAATAGAACATGGAACCACCATTTACATAAAATTTTCATTCTTCCAAGAAACCAAATTGAAAACATGTATTCACAAAGTTAAGGGGGAGAGAGGTCCCAGGCATCTTTTATACAACCACAGTTCTATGTTGCACATGATACAGTGTCTAGTCTCACTGCAAAAGCACTGCAGATTTGCTTTATGCATGTGCTACCAATCTGAAGAGTCAGATTTACTATACATGCTCCAGGCATCTAGGTTTGGGTTTCCTATGTGCTGGCAGGGGTGCCCTTTTCAGAATAGGAACTGAAGCCTTTACTGTATGAGTACGGACTTAAAACAGCATCGTACATCTGCGCTTCTCAGAATCTCCAAGCATGGAGCAAAAGAACCAAGGTGTATGCTTGTGCTTATGACTACACAAAACTGTCACAACATATAAGACCTTTTAAGACTTTTTTTTTTTTTTAAAGTATGTGTTAATGTGTATTTTGTTACAATAAAAACTATTCTTTATTAAAAAAAAAATACTAGCGACTAAAAACCCCTAACTCAGTCTACCATAAGCCAGCTTGTATCTGTGTGGATCCTGTTTTTCAATAGCAAGTGACATGAATCACCAGTGGCAGGACAGACATTGCAGGTAAATGCAACTAGACACATTAACAAAATCCTTGTACTAGAAAAATCTGTAGCATAAACCTTCAAATTTTGCAGAAGTTACACAAAATCCTAATAGTGAGAAGAGTCTCAAATCTTCCTGTTTTAAGAGTTAACTATACTGAAGTGATAGGTCGTGACTTCTGTTTCAAATTGTCCTCAGTTTGTGAAGAGTTCTTCTACAACTGCTTCTCCTTCCCAAGCCTATTTTGTTCTCTCTGTATGTGTGCCTAGGTAGGCTGAAAGCCATTACTTTTGCAGTCACATCTTTTGAAATCAACTGTCCTTTCGTTCATTTTTATCTAAGAAATGATGGTTTCAATTGGCGTCAAATGTCAAATTATTTATTGAATACAGTTCTTGATATTTGCATGTTTCACTTAACTCAGAATAAGGCTGTTTGATATACTTGTAATCAGTTCCCTATTCCTGCCCAAATTCTGTTTACTTTAATGAACAGATTACTTTGTTCATCTCCATCAGCATCTTGCATTGTTAGAGCTTATGTTTCCTCTCTAACTTGCATCCTCACTATCATTGCAGTAACAGAGTATTTGTTTCTACATCTTTCTATTCCTAAATATGCCTGAGGTTTGGTTTAAAAGTCAGCAGCAAGCTAGATGAGAAAGCTATCTTCTGAAACCAAATCTGTCATTCGATTTTAGTACTAGAACTTTCAAAAGAAAAATTATTGATGTAGACAACATTTTTTACATAGCCCTCCAGATAGTACAGATGTAATCACGTTAATCAGGTACTTTGCTAGAGAAGTGTTGAAACACCAGGAACAACTCAAGAACCTCACTGTGGAAAAAAAGACTTCTACTTACAAATAAAATTTGTTATTCATTTTCAACAGTGGGCAAGCATTTAATGAGCATAATATAGCAAACAGTGCCTAGCCAAATCTCCAGTTAAGAGCCAGATTTAGTTCAGCAACAAAAATAATCTCAACTGTAACAGCATTAGGCTTTTTTTTTTTTATGGATTATCTGAAAAAAAAAAAAAAAAAAAGAAAGAAAAAAGAAAAAAGAAAAAAAAAAGAAAGACACTCGTTTTATCAAGCCACCAGAGCCACCAGGACAGGGGGCAGTAGATAGATGCTCCCAGTTTGTGGAACCTGCATGTCTTCTTGAGGATTTCCCTCAGCCTGCAGGTGATGGCACTGAAGGCGATTTGCAGAGGCCCGGCATCCTTGCCCTTGCTAGCAGATGCTGATTTTTTGGCATCCTGCGACCCCTAGTGAGAGCCAAAGGCGGCCGGGCAACAGCCACCACCGCCTCCCCCTGGCCTTTGCTCCCGCTGGGTCTGGGCACCCCGTCCCAGGAGCCGCAAGCACAGGCAGGCTCTTGGCGAGCCATCGGCTGCTTCCAGCTCACGGGCAAAACGTACCTCTAGGGACTTCCCTTTCCCCCAGTAACTACCCGAAACGCTGCTATAAAAGCAGAACAATGCATTGCCTTTAGTTGCTTTGAAACAATGCGCTGATTGTGTGGCTGCTGTTGGTCTAAACTCTGATGGCAAGAGGGAGAAGTGAGAAAAAACATCCATCTTCTACGTGCTACAAAAAGTGAAAAAGTGAAATTGCAGGCTACACTTCAGGGAGCTTTCCTACTTTGCTACAGACAGGTAAGGCATCTTTGCAAGCAAAAATGTTCATTACAGAATTTATATTTGCCTGATGGTGGTAAGAAATCAATCTCACCGTATTCAAAAACTGCAAGCTAAGCTTTTTGCTGTAGCAGTTGTGCTCATATCCACCAGAACAATACAGTTTAGAACAATGATTTTGCTCAACGTGTACATGCATTAAAAGCTTTCCTTGAAAATGTAAACATGCAAATATTGAAGAAGAAAGGGTATTTCTGAACTTAGTACAATTCTTCCAGTAAAGTTTAACTTGATATTTATAAACATGCATAGGAACATTTGCATATATACACAAACATATATAAAACTTCTACACACTTCAGTAGCGTGCACACTTTTAGAGTCAGTGATACGTGAAAGGGGTAAGCCTGATGCTTTCTTTTTTGCATTTTGCTAAAACTACCTAAGCAATGCTGAAAAACAAGGTAAACTTACCTGAGTTTTAATATTAGTGTTGTCCAGTAGAAATGAAAATACACATCAGCTAGACCAAATAGATCACTTTTTCAGTAGAAAACCTTGACAATCTGACTAGTGAAGCACTGTTACCTGTCAGATGAAATATTCCAGGATTTTAAATGTACCCACTTTTCAAATACACCTTTGAATATCTTGTGATATATTCCATAGAATATATGGAATCTTGTGATTCCAAAGCAATAGAAGCCTAAGATGAAGGCTTTTTATTCATCACTTTGCATCAAAATAAGTATGACTTGTCTTTATTGAATAGTATTGCCTTCTGATTTGTAGCTCTTTGCAGTTAAAATAAATAAATAAATTCAAAGGCAAGCTTTCCAGTCATTCAGTCTGTCTTCCTAGTTTCCATTTACTCACAAGTTGAGTTGTGTCCAAGTCATGCTGACAACTAAAACTAAATATTCAGTGATCATGAGCAGTTCAAGATCTGGAAACCTACTCTGAATTTTCTCAAATAATTTTCATTGAGAGTTGAAATTCTCCTAGATGTTGGCAAAATGGGAGCATGGATAACATGACTGTTGGACGAGCCATCTCCCATTTTTAAAATGTTTCTTTTAAACAGCTTAGTGCCTCCCATTCCTGTCACTGCAAAATCACTGGTTTTAGATAGGTACTTCCCATTGTCAAGCCTATGAATTACCTCTGAAAAAAATGATATTTTTTCCCTTGTACAGAGTGCTCATTGTTAATTATACTTTTCCTGTGTATTTAAATCATCTATCATATACTTTGATGGAAAGAAAGAGTCTGCCTTACTGCACCACTGGGGTATCACAGCTTGCATAACCCATACTAGTACATTGGTAAACAAATACTCAGTAAGAGATCTATGTCTCTTCTGTGTAATCTGTCCTCAATGCCAAGCTAATTTTTCCTTAGGTTTGCTCCACATGTGACCAATCATTACACAGAATCATAGAATGGCTTGGGTTGGAAGGGACCTTAAAGATAATTATTTTCATCCGCTCTGCCATGGGTAGGGACACCTTCCACTAGATCAAGTTGCCCAGGGCTCCATCCAACCCAGCATTGAATGATTCCAGGGACGAGGCATCCACAATTTCTCTGGGCAACCTGTTCCAGTGCCTCACCACCCTCACTGTAAAGAATGTCTTCCTAACCTCTAATCTGAATCTCCCCTCTTTCAGTTTAAAATCATTCCCCCTTGTCCTACCATTATCTGCTCATGTAAAAAGTCACTCTCCATCTTTTCTATAAGCCCCCTTTAAATATTGAAAAGCTGCATTAAGGTCACCCTGGAGCCTTCTCTTCTCCAGACTGAACATCCCCAGCTCTCTCTTTCTTCGTAGAAGAGGCACTCCAGCCCTCTGATCATCTTCGTGGCCCTCCTCTGGGCTCACTGTAACAGGTCCACATCTTTCTTGTGCTGGAGGTCCCAGACCTGGACGCAGTACTCCAGGTGGGGCCTTACAAGGTCAGAGCAGAGGGGGACAATCCCCTCCCTTGACCTGCTGGCCACTCCTCCGTTGATGCAGCCCAGGATGCAGTTGGCCTTCTGAGATGCAAGTGTGCACTGCTAGCTCATGTCGAGATTTTTGTCTACTAGAACCCCCAAGCCCTTCTCTGCTCGGCTGCTCTCAATGCATTCTTCTTCCAGTCTGTACTCCTGTCTGGGATTGCCCCAACCCAGATACAGCACCTTGCGCTTGGACTTGCTGAACCTCATTAGGTTCACGTTGGTCCACTTTTCTAGCTTGTCCGGGTCCCTTAGGATGGCATCCCCTCCTTCTGCTATATCAGCTGCACCACTCAGCTTGATGTCATAAGTTTTTAGAGGCCTGTCTGACTGAGCATAGAAGCTAAAAATGCAGCAACATTAATATAATCCTGTTGTGTCACAGCAATTGGAAAAATTGAGAAACAGTCCTGAGGCAGCGAACCTGGTTCTGCATACTAATGTCCATTATGTTGATGGCTTAGTTCATGGCTATTGGATCCACAGTTGTATTTATAAAAATAAAAAATAAAAAAATATATATGCAATTGGAAGTGTATATTACTACAAACTCCCCAGCTACGCATTGCACATTGTTTTCTCCCTGTTGGTATTTCTGCTGTTGAATCAAGTGGATCATTCCATCCACTGCCCACAGCTTTAGACAAAGCACCTGAACAAATGCCATTTTGTCCTTCAGTTACTTCCTAGGGGACTCATTAGAAGATTTGTATATGCATATGTGCATGAAGAAAGCTGAATAGCTGAAAGTGAATTAAAAAAAAAAAAGCATATACTTTATGTTCAAAGTCTTATCTGACCTAAGATAAAGATTTATTTCTCTTAAGTTTTAAAAGTTTCCTTTAACTCATTTGTTCTTTTATCAAATAATTCTGGAAAATATCACAAAATGCAAATTCTAAGTTGATATTTACATACATTCTCTGTAGGTGTCAGCATTGCTTTATATTGTTGTAGAGAACTGTATTTTTTTCTTCTCAAAGAAAGAAGAAATCTAGACTTGTATGTTTCTAAATGAACGATAATTTTTTGCTGTCCGTTTGTCTTGTACTACCCATCTCAGACAGAGATTTAACACTGCGTTGTATAGGTGAAACAACAGTGAATGTAAAGAAAAAGGCTACATTGTTTTCTATCACCTCTTTTCAGTTTTAAAACTATTTTATTTTGTTCCAGTTATTTTGCGTATAAAAATCATCCCTACTGAAGCAAAAACAAGGATCATTTAACATTTGCAAATATTTTCGAAATTTTATAGTGAAAGCGCAATTCAATGATGCCACTGTGAATCTACCATCTTTACACACACTGAGGAAGAAACACTGGACCAGAAGTTCTTAAATTTCTAGGCAGAGTTCTCAGACAAATCTAATTTAATACTTTCATTCATAAACTTACTGTACAAAATAAGTATGCCACTGAGGTCTATTGGTATGTTATGGAAATGAATTATTCAAGCAGAAAGAAACCATACTATCATACTGGAGTAGTGAATGACCTTGGGAGCCAAAGTAATAGTAATTGGATGAAAATCAATTTTACAGACTGCAAGGTCATAAATAAAGGATAATAAGAATTCTTTCTGGGATCTCAGTTATAAAATGTGATTGAAGAGAGATATGGATTAAATAGTCCAAATGATTATCAACCTCCTATACCTATGACGAAGAAACAATCCAAGCATCTATGGTGCAAGACATTTCCAGTAAAAGACCAATGCTGATGACATTACAGAAGCTCATGTATATACAAACATTATTTGAATGGCTGCATATAATCCTCACCATTCTTCCGATCAAAGGAATGGAGAGCCTCTCTTCAAAGAGGCTATGGAGCATTTCAAAATTAAGTGAAAAGATTCTTTAGCTTTTTGTAGAAGTAGTGGGTAACACATTGACTATTTAACAACAATAGCATTGGCATGAGATAAAAATAGTTGCAATTTGCTCAGGAATGGAATTAAAGTTAGGAAGAATGATTCCGGAGAAATAATGAAGTAAAATATCATCTAATTTTCAACAGGAGTTCAAAAGAGAGCATGTGACCTGTCTGCTTGGCCTAAGTGTGCTGGAGTCCATGTCCCAGAGAGGTCCAAGTAGCTGCATCTTTCATTTACATTACAGGTTTTAACTGAGGTTTGTCCCTAGTGTTATACCATCGTTTATTGATAATATCGAGTGCTATTTAGATCTATTGATTGCAGGCAGATTTCACTGATTTATTTTTTAAGTGAAATGAAACAGCAAATGAGAGAGTTTTTTGCAGTAGTAGCCTCAGATTGAGTTTGAGTTTAGACCAGAATTATCCTTCTTTACTACAAATGATGAGCACCTTCACTACAGAGACTCCTCAACGTTGGCTGGCTCACAACCAACATATTCAAGTTAATCAATTTTGATTTCACATTGGGCATTTACTTAAGTGCAAGTTTTTCCCACATATTTGCATGATATACTTTCTGTAGGAAAAGGTTGTTTCCTGAAGATTTGTTTACATATACATTTTTCTCTTCTCTTCCCCTCCCACCATGCCTTTAATAAATTTGTCTATAAAACATAAGAGTTGCACTGATTTATTTTTAGGTCATCTCAGAAGTACTTAGAAGCTCCTATTAATGGCACAGTAGAATGCTGAGTTTTCTATAACTCTGTGGCTGCAGAATCTTGTTTCTATCATAGATTTGCCCTTGGGCTGCAGAATAAACAAAAGGAGTATTTATAGCCCTTCTCATACAAAGAGATTTGATCATTCAAAAAGGCGTCAGTGAATTGCACAGTACCTTCTATATCTCCAGGCTTGCTACTAATATTACTGTTAAGGGAAAGCTGATGTCACCTCATCTGTCACAATCTCTGCTTTTGTACATCTCTGTATAACAGTGAGACCAAAAAAGGTTAAGTATTATTTTTACATTCATTTATTTGAACACACTTCTGTTGTCAGGACAGATTTAGAAATACTGTTCTCCACCTGAATTACATCACATTGCTATAGTTGATACAGGAAATAGGAAAAGTCGAAGTAGCACTTTTCAGAGTCTGTCCAAAGTAAAATTTAAGGAAATGGGCAGATCTAACAGCTTAAAATAACCCTTAGTTATTATGCTTACTAAATAACCAAAGCTGATATAAGGTAGGCAAGTCCTAAATTATCCAATTATCCTTTTTTTTTTTTTTCAGAACATAGTTTGACTCTAACATAAGATTCAGTGAATTATTGCAAGGCTAGAAGTTGCTTGTTCTGTCAGGCATAAACCAGAATAATCTATGTGACTTAACTGTCCTTCCTAAAGTCATTCTCTACTCTCTAGACCCAATATCCTTGCTTTAGAAGAGATCCTGCTTTAACTAACATTGAGCAACGCAGCACACAGCATGGCTGTGCTTTGGAGAAAGCACCCCTGGCTGGAAGCCTCACTGACTCAGCTGGATTTACTCCTCCATGGCTCAGGGTACTTGCACTGCGGTGGCAGTGACATTCCCCTTCCCATCTGTGCTGAGTATGCACACTTCCACACTCACAGTCGCAGCCACATCCGGACCCTCATCAACTCTGGAACATTCTCATGAAGCTCAGTTTATTATTATCCTGGACTAGGGTCGATTGCTGTGAATTAAAACTCTAGTAAAAAACATCCAATGTGAGTTTATGATTTTACCTAGATTCTATAATGAATAATCACTTAAAGTGAGATAACCTGTTATGACTCATAAAAAAAAAAAGACATCAGAATCCATGCAGAACTGTCAGTGATCTCCCTTCATTACCACTCCCTTTACTGTTTTGCCATTACAAACAACAAAACCAAAGTCCAAACCCCTCTGAAAATATTTCAACATTCATATCATTAAACTGAACAGCTAAAATACAGAACAAAGATTGTATAAGCTCTCACATACGAAGAAAGAATTTTAGACCACTAATGTATTGCTATTATATTTCAGTGTGTCAGAGATGAAGAGAACATGGAAATATTTACTATACAATCAACCACTTAGAAACTAAGAGTAAAATTTTAGGAATCTCACATTGTTCTCCCTGCTGTAAAACAAAACAGTGATTTTCAGTTCAATTACTTTAAATCTTGAGGACTGAAAATCAGTAATATCTTGAGGAGCTGAGAATTCCCCCAGCTACAGTGTAGAGACCCTGTTTGCATTATTGGTGTTGATAGCATTTTTTCTTATCTCTGACATCTTCAAACTCTTTTTGTTCTTACAATACTATGATTTAGAGAAAAATATTCACATTTTAGCAATATTTCATCTAAGCTGACTTGCAACCCAACTTCTGAGTACAGCTTGGACCTTACTCTATCGATTAGTCTCTTATGAAGTAAAACCTAGTTACACAGGAACAGAGGCCAATTGGATTATTTCTACTTTATTCTAGAATAAGGGAAGATTAATTTTTGCCACATCACTTTAGTATTGGCTAAATTGATGTGTAAAAATAAGTGTCAAAAGAAAAGGACAATCACACTAAGATGCATGGAGAAGAGATTTGCTGCAAGTTGAATATATGAAAGCTGATACAAAGTTTCATTGATGCCCTGAATTAAAAAGAACCTCTTACTACTGAAAATAAACTAGTAGATTTTTAAAAACTGCAAAAAGAAAATAAGTCCTTCACAGACAGTTTGCAACTACTGTAGAAGGATATACAGCTGAGTGTCAAAGATAAATACAGGCTATCATCACAAATTAGGAAACATCTAATTAAAACGTTAAGTAGTTTGTGCTACTATTCAATATCCTTATATACTAAAACTTATTATTCTTGGTCACTTTTTCTAGTTTTCTATTAAACAATTAACTAAATGCTAGCTCTGTATACAGGTAACCTTGTTAACATACTTACATTGAATAGCTATGTTAAGAGTTCAGAATATGAAGTATTGAAAGCACAAGACACTTTTACACAACTCTCATGTAAAGCAATTCTTATGATTGCACACTAAAATTTCACCAAAGTGCAAGAATGAAGAACAGTATTCACTGAACTGAACATTTTTTTTTTTTACGCTGGATCAACAGCATGTGAAGCCACATCCTCAGATTTCTAAGAAAATTACGTGTTTGCTGTTAATGGATACCTGAGAAAAGTTATGTCTTTTCTCCCCCAAAACAGTACCTCACAGAATCTTTTTGGCAAAGGCAGTGACAGAAATCCATTCTCCAGGGAAACATACAGTTGCCTCAGCTACAAGATCATCCTTTCTTTTCTTGACATCCCAACTCATTCAAAACACATATTCCAACTTCCTCAACAACTGAGATGAGTCCTGCAAACAACAGACTCTTTCACTGTGTTGTGCTGATTCATTCCAAGCACTGTTCATCCTGCACTCTGAATGAGGCAGGGTCCTGTGGGAAAACAAAGAATGAGATCATGTAATTAAAGACTATCTCATAATGTACACAGGGATTGAACTATAATGGCCTCAACAATCTTAATGCTGTTTCTTAACTCTTGAGTGATTAAGACTGCAAGTTATTTTGATGTTGTTTTCTCTGTATAACCAACAACATTTCTGAGCAAAGGAATCTAAAAGCAACCAAAACCCCCAAGCCAAAAAACAATCACGTGGAACCATACCAACTACTACTGCATGGTATGCAAGGAGAATTACCAGTAAAGCCAACTGGAGGAGAAAACAACAACACTGCTATTTTTATTGAACATCTTTCTATTCGCAAATTGCCTATCCATTAATGTTTAAATGTTTCCCACAGTTGTTTCAATTTTAATGAAATTCTGTCAGATTAAGCTGTTTCCAAATCCTGCCTCGTGCTTCCCATCAGCTCACATACCTGCTCACTCCAGCAGGGTGCTGAAGAGCCTGACCACACTGCCCAGGCCAACAGCCTACCTGACAAAAAGAAACCCCAGAAACCCTGCTTCCAGCCTTGCAATTTCTTTGCTGTGTACTTTGTCAAGTTGGACACAGAATGGCAATCTCATTCTGAAGGTTTTTTTGTTGTGTTTTTTTGTTTGTTTGTTTATGATAGTTCCAATTTAAATATGCGAAGCTTCTAAATCTCGTATAAAATGGACACCATTCCCCATCCAGAACCCCACCCCAAGTCTCTGGTACACGTACTATTCATTTGCTAGCTCAAAGTATGAATTGTACAAACAGTACTCATTTTTCCTTTGACTTTTCTCAAGATCTGGATCTTCTGCAAGTACTGACAGCCATATCACAGTAAGAACAATTGTTGTTTTCAAAAAACAACCCTCCACCCTGAAATTCTAGATCCTGAAAACACTGTTTCAAACCTCTAGAGAAACAGGTTTGAGGCTATCACACCCCATGCTTTCTTTCTCAGCATGTCAGGTGTGCTATGCTTAGTGCTTCCAGGGAGCACCATAAGCAGGGCTGTTCCACAATAGAGGACAAACTGGGAGCCAAGGGTAACCTCAGCAAAGTCCTTTCCCACACTGACTGGAGCACAGTCCCATAGCATATGAATGCAATAGGCAGAACAGGGTTTTGGAAACAGGGTCCACCCAGACACTTCAGTGGAGAGCAGCTGGAGGCAAGACTGCAAATGAGGCTACAACATGAATCAGAATAGTCCACCCAAGAAAAAAAGCTAGCAAAAGAACTACCTGCAATGCAAGCCTAAGGTCCAGCCAGGAGATGAAGTCAGATGAACAGAAAGACAGAAGGACAAATAGAATGCCAACATAGCACAAAAAAAAAGAGTGATGACCCTCATCTGAGCTTAAATGGCATGTTGGGTCCCCCCATGGGCAGAGGGTGTGTGGGCAGCATCCCAGGTGAGGTTGCTCAGGACCATCAATGTCTATTAGTGCACTTAGAGCATGGCAAGCGTTACAGTTAATGTTAGGGTTATGGTTAAGAAAAACAGAGGCTGTGGAGCCTCAGCATACTCAGTAGTTTGTAATTTCTAGGGGAGGGCGTGAGCTTCTATGAATAATTCCTGGTGTTTTTGGATTTTTTCATGTTCATTCGGGGCTTTGTGGCTAATGTTGCTCATTTAAAGGATTTATTCTTCCTCTCTTTCTTTAGCTGTATTTTGACTTATATTGAATCATTTGTTTGAAGCCATATCCTTCCTTTCTCTGTTCTTTTTGTTTGTCTCCTTTGTTCATATTTTATGTTTGTTGAAATGTAAACTTCTGGGGACTGCAATGTTGAACAAGTTCCTCAACTCTGGTTGAACTTGTTAATGTCGGGAACAAGAGTCAACAGAGCATAAAGGATGTTAAAACGTTTTTCCTAACTACCGAAGGTTTTTCTGTCATAGACACTTGGAGATCTAGTTCCAAGAATTCTTTCTAAGTTACAATGTTCAGTCCTTCAAGAGTCTCTGAACTGGCAGGACCCAGAGAGATTTTAAGACACCACACACACACACAGACTTCTTCTTGGGTGGTGAGCTACATATTGCACTTTACAGATGCATCATGAGGTTTCACCTGTTGTCCTTTAAATGTTTCTGAGGCTTAGACGGAGAATGGGGTGCAGTTCTGGTGTTAATTTAGAAATATTGTCCAGCAGTCCTGACAATAATGCCTTATTTATTTGTCCACATATAAATTCTAAAAATGAGAGTAGCTAATACAACTCAAGGTGCTTGCAACTGAAGGTTTCAGTGAAGAAATGCATGTTACTGTTTTGAATTTCTAATGGAGTTCTTTTTTTTTCTATCCAGAATCACAGAATACACTCTCACATTGATTCACATTGATCACACTCTCATGAAGCAAAGTAGGAAGACTTTTATCAGCTACTTTCATCAGCTATCCTTTATATCCAGGCTGAAACACAGGCGGTGACTAGCACAGCAACAAAGCAATGTGGCACAGATGGTGGGAAAAGGTGCCACAATCAGTTGAATTTTAGGACATAGTAGGGTGCTGTTTCAGGAGTTTTGCCAGGAGTGCTATTCTTAAAGAGAGTGCCATAGAAGCTTTCACATCAAAAAGTGTGACTTCTGATACAAAAGGTAGCAGATCATATTCACAGCTGAGTTTTGGCTCCTTTCTTCTACTTAAGAAGCAGACAGAAAATTATCCGTATAAAAGAAAATCACTGGGTTTATGGTTGCTGTATGGCACTGGAAATGAATACACTCAGCATTCAGAACAATACAGATATGTCATGAGAATAAGATACAGTTACACAAAAAATCTTCTTTGTTCCCCTGTTACAAGAAATTGCATCCAGCATGATAGTTGGTAGACTTTATTTTCGGGTGATGGTAACAGCACTGGGATACTCACTCTGCTGACTGCATCCCCAGTGTTACTTGCCAACTCTCCCAGGTGCACAGAGTCAGATGCGGGCAGTCATGAACCAGTTCCACTCACACTCTGACCTAGCATTGCATAAGATTTTACTGTCCCAAAGCTGTTCAGAGATTCAGAAACTGACCCTCTCAACCTCTATATGAAGCACATCCAAGCAGGATTTACAAGCTGAGAAATGGTCCATTGCTAATGTGGTCTAAATGCTTTTTAGATCACAGAGTGAACAAAGTGGTGTTGTGACTGTTCTTATGTGACTGTGTGGACAGTCTTATGTGACTGTACTTAGATATCCATCCAAGTACTAGAAAACCTGACCTTAATTAAATTGTTTAAACAAAAATTTGCAAATGTAATACAAGATTTGACTACTTACAACAAATCAGTTATGCTCATTGGGTTATGTTCATACACATCTCTTCCTTAGTCCAGAGGAGTCTTTCCAAGATAGTAATATATGTATATGTATACAAATACATATATATATATATATGTATATAAAATGAAAAGATACATAGTGAAGTACTCTGGGCTTTGTAAATGAGAAGACCAAAATTCATAAACATGCATTTGGTAATTCATTCAGCCAGTGCTGAATATAGAACCCTTCGCATGGAGTTTTCAAAACATGCAGAGTGTGAGGTGAGTTCATTAATGAGGTATACAAGAATGGGAGCAATAGATCTTTTGGGCCCCTCGCTACAAGAAGGACATGGAGGTGCTCGAGAGAATCCAGAGAAGGGCAGCGAAGCTGGTGAGGGGTCTGGAGAACAAGTCTTACGAGGAGCGGCTGAGGGAGCTGGGGTTGTTTAGCCTGGAGAAGAGGAGGCTCAGGGGAGACCTCATCACTCTCTATAGGTACCTTAAAGGAGGCTGTAGAGAGGTGGGGATTGGTCTATTCTCCCACATGCCTGGTGACAGGACGAGGGGGAATGGGCTAAAGTTGCGCCAGGGGAGGTTTAGGTTGGATGTTAGGAAGAACTTCTTTACCAAAAGGGTTGTTAGACATTGGAATAGGCTGCCCAGGGAGGTGGTTGAGTCGCCATCCCTGGAGGTCTTTAAAAGACGTTTAGATGTAGCCCTTAGTGATATGGTTTAGTGGAGGACTTGTTAGTGTTAGGGAAGAGGTTGGACTAGATGATCTTGGAGGTCTCTTCCAACCTAGACGATTCTGTGATTCTGTGTGATTCTGTGATTCATGCAAAGAAGATTTGGCCTAGAGCAAGAAGAATCATCAGCTTCAGCAAGTCTGGTTTTGCTAAAAGATTTTTTCTGATACTCAGAACAATACCAAAATCTCTAAAGAACAGGTGTTTCCCAGTCCTCTTTCTGGTGCAGAGGCTGCTTTGGAGAAAATTTTCAAGTAATTGAAGTGTAATTCTAATTAGAAAGCACTTACAGGAACTCAAATGAAATAAAATACTGAAGCTCAAACAGTTCAAAAATTTAGTCATGCATGCATAAAGCACAGAAGAAATTTTAATGATGGATGGCTCAGAATAGAATGTAGGCTGTTTAGGGTTTTTTGTTGATTTTTTTTTTTTTTGGTGGTGGTGGTGATGGTTTTTCCATAAGAATGTAAAGTTTATTTCCTTATTAGTTGAACTACCCTGAAACATAACAGAATTTATATATGGACATGCTTATTTACATAACTTTTGACAATTATACAAAATATTGAATTCATCATTTCAACTCAAGCATTTAAATTAAACAGAATTTTCTTTAAAAAAATTATTATTGTAATATTATACATATCTACTATATGTGCACAAATCATAATGTTATTCTATCCCCATAAAGTCATTTGATATTTAGAAAATTATTGTATGAAGTATTGAAACCCACAGCTTGGATTTACACCATACACGTTTGAATTAATGAAAGTCCTAGAAGGTACAAACAGAACAGATGAAATTATTTTTTGTGTGTCAAGATGTAGTCTGCCAAATTTAAATTGCAACAACAATATACTTTTGGCTAAAACATAGCCATTGTTTTAGGTTCAGGTATTGAGTTTGAACTGCTCAGAGAGCTTCAGCCAGTCAATAAAACAGTAGGAATTAAAGAAATGTCCACCAGTTTTCATGACTGTATTTTGACAAAACCCATCATAAAATCAAAAAAAAAAAACAGTGTTATTGTCCATTTGCCTTGATAAAAGACTTCAAAAACATACATGATATCCTAGCAACTAGACATCAGAAGTTTTCAATGCACACACCTCACCCTTTTCACTGTCTTATGTAATAAAAAGAGAATAATAAAATTCCAAACATGCAATTAAATCCTGACATAAAGCCTGAAAATACAACAGCTCAACAATACATAGTAGATTTGAGCTCTTTTTTTTTTTTTTCCTGTCAGAAATATAAGCTCAGACAACTTCCAGAATACAGCTTTGTGACTGAAAGGGCAAGATAGTGTGTTTTGTGCTCTTGTCCAGATAGGTCTCTAGCTGTGAAAATGTAAAACCTTACTACATCAGGTTTCTTCTGATGGCTTTTATTTCACGTCCAAATATTTTTTTCTGAACTCTTTCCTTCTATAACCCATGCTGTCAAGAGCCCTCTTTGTGGTCCCCTCCTCGATCTGCTTCCCCTAAAACAATACAAATTTTCATTAATACGTGAGGATACTTGAGAACACAGCTCCCTGGAGCATCTAAAGAAAGTGCCAGAAATGGGCCACATGGCACAACCCAATAAACTACAAAGCCATTTTATAAAGCCAGTTGTACAATAAAAACACATGCATTTAATGTCTCTTCTCTTCCATGCTAAATATTTTCATTTTCAAAGCACTTCCTTATCCCAACAAATGAAACACTGTCTCTAGCTTTATCATTTGCTGTCAATGTCTTTTTCTAGAAAATCATCAAAATCACTGTTGGTTCTGCATGTGCAATAGAGACTTCTTTTGTCTGGTATGATATGCACTCAGTGCATATTGGTATTTTGGGTACTTCCTGACTTGTTCTTATTTTGTTGCCATAAACCAGAGGACAATAAAGCGATTTGGATTCAGAGGCTGACACCAGGATGTATTTCATCCGCACGGTAATCAATAGTAGCCAGAGTTCACAAGGAAAGTGTGGATCACAAATCATTTCCTTTCCTTGGTTTGAGTATGAGTATAGGCCATAATGTGCTGAGTGTCCTTTCCTGCAAATGGCATGCTGAAATGTGTGCACTGATTCCAGTAAATTGAAAACTCCTAATTGACCCATCACACAAAATAGAACGACACAAAGGAAGTTAACTATAAATACATTGGAAGTGAAGGAGCATGAGGGTTGAGATGGCAGATTGAGAGAGAGAATCAAGAAAGGCAAAGGCCCAAATCTACAAAAAGAGAGAGGCAAGTATTGGTGTCAGGCAGCACTTGGCAGATCACAGTCAGCAGGAAGGACTGCTTCAGCTTCTCAGCCGGTTTCCAGGGTTAACATAAAATACTGTTAAATACTTTTCAACCCTGTGTACTGTCTGGTGTCAGGCTGGTGCACAGCATAGCCCTCTCCTACATTAGTCACTTGGTGAACATGTGGGTTATGCCTTTGTGTTTCCATTCTCTGTGAATAACTCCAAGCAGAGGAGAGCCTAGGCAGTAGAATCTGATCCACAGAGACAGGCACACCAGATACAACACAGCTGAAAAATGCTGACAACCCCTACAGCCCAACTCTCCAGCCACCCACATTCTTGTGACTTTATTTTAAAAGACACCTGATTTCAGCAAGTTTCTCAACACCACAATTTGTGGTCCAGCCTGATTGAGTGGTTTGCAGGCCAGAGCCCTCCTTTTTGGCCTTCTGTACGTGATAGGCCTTGCATTGAGGTCAGATGGGGAGGGTGGCTAACCAATGTGTCCAGACACTGCTATGGCTACATCTGATAGCTGACAGTTACTTGCAGCTCACATGCACAGTCAGTCTGATCTGGGAAAGGGCCCCACTCTCCTAGGAGGACAATGCAACCGTTAGGTTATCAAGTACTTCCAGTACCTCTGGGCAAAGCTGCCCCACCGCGTCTCACATTTACAAAAGAAGAAACTGAAACAAGCAGAAGATCTGTAGAAATTAAAATTAATAACCTATGCAAAGTTGATAAAGAAAACTAAGATCAAGAAAGCGTGTATATGTGGCAGTGGCCAAAGTAAAAGGGAAAATGCTTAATAGTACAGGAAGATGAAAAGGCTGGTTCAGTGCATTGCTGTTTTATATCTGGAAAGATGGATGAGATACGCTGTCTTATACGGAAAATGAACTTCTTTAGCGTGGACCAGTAATTACATACGTCAAAAAAGTGTGTGCTGAATAGAGCTAAATATTTTCAAATTCCACACAGGAGTCCCAGAAGAGTTTCTGAGAGGATTTCTAATCGTTTTTATTTTCTGACCGAGACTTTTTAATAACTTGAATCAACATCAGAAAACTGGAGCCATACCAATATTCTTTTGCCATTATTCAAAAGGTCATGCAAGATGAGTTGGGGAACAGGACAAATGGTCTGACGTCAGTCCACAGTCACAGAACTCAGATAAGATGTTTCATTTTTATAAGGTATTATTCATACCATAATACAACTATAGAATCATTCCTTCCCTTGGTCTGATGAACATCTTCCCAGGAGAGCTCCATTATAAAACGACTGATAGCCACAGTCTTAAGACACTTGCCAGGAAGACAGAATACCCTTCTTCTTACCAGCTAGAGGGGATAATATGGACCCTCTTCACACACCCCAGGGCGGTGTGCTAGCAGATTCCTGCAGTCGCTTCTTGCTCTCTTCTATAAGAAAATTTCAATAAGAAAAATTTCAAGTCCTTCCACATCTGAACAGTGCACACAGTTTGCCCATCTCATCTTCAGGCAGCTGCAGTATTTAGTAACAGCTCACCTGCTTCAACGCATGGGCAATGAAGGAAAGTATATACAAATCCACCTGTAAGGGTGTAACTGCAAATGTGCACACACAGGTACACTACCCACACCACCACAGTGTCTCTCTGCTACCTTAATCCTTTGCTTTCCTTAACTATACAAATCAAAGCAATATAAGTAGAGGTGTTTTACATTTTAATTTAAGTCACAGGGATTTCTTCTTGTTATACATTTAAATTCCTCATGTTATACTGAAATACATTGCAAATTGAATTATTATTTCTTTAATTTATAAAGTTCTCTATTGGCAGAGCACATAAGAGAAATAATACAGGCTGAAAACCTGATTATCAAAAATGAACATTCGAGTCCATCAAATAATTTATCCTGCTAACTTAAAGGCACTAATTTATTTTCCCAAAATAAAGTAGAAGTCATGTTTTTAGAAGACGATAAAAAGCCTTCCTGGTAGCACCAATATCTGTGTCATCTCAAAAGAAACTGCATTCAGCACTGACGTATACATAATGTTATAGATGTGAAACTATCCAAAGGTCAGTGCCCATAACGTTTGTATTAATTCTTTATACACAACTCTGTCAAAAGTTTCAGAGCTGCACAAGGTGTTTAAATGAATTTTCAAAAACCTCTAGGCCCTCAATTTGCATTGGAATCAAAACCTCAGGGACTTATCTAAACTTTGGGAGTATTTGGCCCTTGATCACATTTTTGAACACACACGGACAAAATTTTTATAAGCACTTAAATAAGTTAAAATCATAAATCCCAGGACTTTAAGCCCAGGTGGGAACCCAAACATTTAAGTTTTCTTGGCTTCTGGAAGTACTTTCTATCCAAAGTCATTCCTGATTACAAGAACAGATCTTAGTATTGGACTACAAGCTCATTGTTCCTTTATTTCAATTTATGTTTTTAAACATTATAGATCTGGGCCTTTCTTTTTTATGTAAACAAAACCTTTGCCTAAATTTGTAAACCTGAATCCTATTATAATTACCAAACTATTATTCTTTATATAAGATCAAAATCAACAGAAATATTTTAAATGGACTTAATTGAAAATACAGCTTAAAAAGTCATTCCAACAGCTTTTTCATATCTCATTAAAGTAATGACTTTTCAGCCACTTTGAACCCATGAACACAAGAAAACAGGTTTTCTGAATTAAAAAAAAAATGTAGTATAGGGAAAATAGAATAATAGCTATATACATATGTAAAACCTGAGATTTTATACCTCTCATTTTAGGTCTCTCTTCTGGGATGTTTTCTCACTGTTTCCTGAAAGAAAAAATTTATAATGCCACATAGAAACAAAGCTAAATAACTTCACTTTCCCAACAACCTACCTCATAACCCGAGCTGTAACTTCTCTTGGAGTGCAATTGCTCAGCCATCCCACCTGAAAGCAAAGCTATACCTGCAAACTGCAGGTACCAGAGACAGTGGCTTAAGGTTTGTACCTGGTCCCTGTAGGAGCTATGCCACTGGCACCTAGCAGCCTCTGTGGACCGAAGCATTACCCATTCAGAAGCAGAAAACAAGAGACAGAACTTTAAAACAGTACACAACCCTTCACAGTCTATGATTTCCTGTGGTTCACATTTCCCCAGAAGCTGGAGAAAAACTCCAATTGCTTTCACATTGCAATCCCTGGGATTTCTGTCCACGTCTCACATCTGTCCCTGTCAGCAAGAGCAACAGACTCATAATTCCTACTTGCATCCCTCTATCCTAACTGTCTTCTTCCCTCTCTCCAGAGAGCCCATTTAGCGGTGCAGAGCTCCTTTGATCTCCTTATTCCCAGCTCGAATGAAACAGCTGTGTAACTCTGGACTCTGTGGGCTTTGCCACTGCATCTCCCACTCCTCCAAGGGCCCATCCATGTTGCTTTCCTGCCTCTCTTCCAAGGACATCCTATTAGACAAGATCAATACAAAAGATATAATCACTTACTAGCTCATATACTATTAACACATCCCCATTTAATCAGTCCCCTAGGCAAAAGTCAGGAAACTGAAACTAGAGAGTAGGGGGAAGCAGTTGCTACAAATTCAGCTCATTAATGAGGTTCCATGTTAACTTTGTCTGAAAAAGAAGAATATTGTGATTAAAAAAAAAAAAAAAACTCTAAGACATCCAGACAGTGCCAAGCCCTTGCACCCATGTGCAAAACTTTTAACACACACATGTATTTCATAAAGATATATCCATGTATCCAATGATAGAAGTAGAAATATAATAAGAAAACAGGGTCTTTGGCTTGGCTTTAGCTGAATCCTCACATGACCCACTTGAAAAACTCAGCAGGTGGTAGCCCTAAATGACTGACATCTATGATCATCTGTTTAAAATATCTTTAGTATGAAAACATAAGAAAGAAAATACTTGAAAGGTATATTATCCTACATCTGTTTGTTATTTGGAAGAAAAGTAACAGGAGTAAAGAGTTCTTTACCAAAAGCTCTTTACTAAAACAAACAAATAAAAAATAAAAATTAAAAAAGAGAGATTTTAAAGAATATGCCACTTGCTGTATATCATCTTCTTACTCCTTCCCTTTCAGACATCAGAATATTATTATTTTTGTCTGACTGAAACTTAATCCTCACGACATCATTAAGTTCTAGAAAGTAGTACAGATTTAAAATTTGTGAACATGAACATAATACGTACAGGATATTTATGCCTTGCTTTTCAGCTCAAAGAATAATATAAAAGTGCACCTTCGAGAAATATCACTGTCCACTACAATCTTCTTTTTTTTCACCAGAATCATTAGTTTACAATTTAGTGGGAAGCCTCAGGAAAGTTTAGAACTGGGCTGAAATCTCTTCTGATTACAATAATATTATATAAAAGTTGTTTTTTCTCCAAACAAAAGATAAACAGTTTCCCAAATGAATTCCTCCCCTCCTACCAGCACCATGTACTAACTCCCATGGAGAATTAAACTCAGGACCTTCAGAACAGATGGCAAAGACCTCATCTGCTTTCCAATCACAGCATGGGGCAATATAGGTTTGTCTGATAATGTACTCAAATTGAGGAAAAGGTTTCTTGACCCCTCTCAATATATCTAAATCCATCAAACAAATGCTTTTTAAATTTAATCTACAAGTTTAACTTTGACTTTTAAAAAGTAATTTACAGAATAACCTATGGCAAAGGTTATTCTGTAAACCACAGACGCTAAAGAAATTGTTTTCATTATAGGGCTCTTCCAGCTATACGTTTTGTCAAACCTCAGGCACAATTTTTTCTCTCTGTCTTTAATTAAAAGACACTTATTTTTCAGCATTTACTTTATATTGTTTCATAGCTCATTTTGTATCTCTTTCATATCCTCTTTCTACATTTGTGCTTAAATTATGCCACATCTTTGGTACTGCATTGGTCTGTGTTATAAAATGATCTCATTGTGAATTAGCAGATGAATGCAGCTCAATTCTGACACTACACCAATCCAACAGCTCCGTTTGCTCTATTAAATTGTCATCTGCCCACCTACAAAATTCTTACAGGAAAAAGTGATAAAATCTTTCACCCAAACTATGAAAAATATGTAGACTTCAGAGCAAAAGCAGCTGTTACCCTGAAGTACAGTCCTTTGCCTTTTCATCTGTGATCTTAGACAGTTAACACTTCAGTTTCTGAATGTTTCAGCTTTCATTTTAGTGCAACAGTCTTAAATTTGACGCTGGTTATGATATTATTGTGTGTTTCAAGTTTCTATTAAAATTGCTCTTTGATTTTTAGAGGTTTTTAATGGTAATAAAATTAGTTTTAGGGCAATTTTATAATATTAAATATACAAGGAAAAAAAAAACAAAAAAACAGATGAAAAAGTTTTGAAGTGTGAGGGAGTGAGAATCACTAGCTGGTGGTAGTAGTGATCTGATGGTTCTTGGGGTGCTGGGTGATATGTATTGCTGGGCTCCCTGTAGTCTCTACTAGAAGGATATTTGTTCAACATAATCTTGTGGGCTTTTTTTCTAGAATTCTTCTTAAAACTCTCAGGGAACCACATATGCTTCCTACAGGGGAAAACAAAAGATAAAGAGAAAGAAAAAGTATATTAAAGAAGAAGAGAAAAGAGGGTCTCATTAAAGTCACTTAAAATATTTACTCACTAATACTTCTAGCAACCATATTTTTGCTGTTTGGATCACAGCAACAACAGCAGTGGAGGCTTAGAAAGCTTGTTCTAATTAACTCACACATGTTCTTTCCCATAGAGGCAACTACAATGGGACCATTCAGATGTTTACAAAGGAACTAACAAAACTTGTAGGGACGTACACGGGTAGGTAAGAAGGATTGCAATGTATAATTTCCCCATATAAACATTGTCTGTGCATCAAAGTAACTGTCATTAGCTGGGAAGAGATTAAGGTCCTGTTTACCTACAGCAAAATCCTTTTTCTTCTCATGACCTAAATATCTTAGAGTCCCCTGAAGCCTCTCTGACTCCATACCAAATCACATCTGCGTCTTCCTCCTATATTGCTGTTGTGCTGATTTATTCTTGCAGCCAGGAGCCCTGTCTTTATTACATATGATGGATTCCTCATGACTTTCTTATACAATCAGCAAGATTTTACACTTCATTAGAGGCTAACATACAGACTTACGTAAGGAAAAAAAGTCTGAGCAAACCATGTTAGTACCAAAATCCAAAGCTTGTCATAGAAGAGGTTTGTGGTAGACCCCACTAACAAAGTGTTCAATGCTCATGCGTGCCCTACACTCAGCAAAATAATTCTAGCCTTGATTGATATTGGCTTGTCCCTGGTGTTCTCTGCAGTGCAGCACAGAGATGCCCCAAATAATTCTGCATTAAATAGGTTGAAAAAAAGAACTAGTTTAGCAAAATGCCTTAGCTACATATAGTAGTCGTGTACATCTAGACAACTGTAGAATTTCAGCATAATCTGAACACCTCAATCTGACTGAGCAAAGGCATTTTTGATATGGTTAACAAAACTGCTCAGAAAATGAAGCTTTCAGCCCACATCTTCCATTGCTGCTTCTGGACAAATGTTTTCCACTGTGTGGTGTCCAGGCACAGTTTGGGATTAGGGTAAGAAATAATAAAAAGTAAGAAAGGTAGAAGATAAGATGGGATCATGAAGAACAGTCTGCCAAATAGTTATTTTTTTAAATATCTGCGATAATTTGTAATGAATAATGTAACTTGGGAAAAAGGATTAGCAAAGACTATTGCTACATGGTACATCTAGGGCAAACAAAGATATTTTTAGTTAAGAACATAACTTTAATATCTTGCTTTTTGTATGAATGTCCTCTTTGGTCTTGAATTAGTATTTGGCCCACCCTAAATACTACAAGCACTTTCCTCTTTGTGAAGCTTCTATTGTGTTCTTCCACAATAGAAAGGAAATGGGGGAAGAAAGAGAAAGAAGGCTAGCCACAAGGCTGACCACAATGAGACCGGCCATTCTTCTGTTAGGGCACTAATGCTAATGGACTGAAAACATATTGGCAAGGTTATTTCCCCTTCTGAAATTTCAAAACAGCAACTTACAGAGGTATATTTTGTAGACCTATTAATGTGTGAGATTAAGCTAAAACCAGAAAGTATTTCACGAATAGTAAGTCCCTACTATCAAGGCATATCTACACATGTTCAGTCTGAGAAAAGTCAGGCAGCTCTTTAAAATCCCAAACTGATATTTTACTATATTTCTTTTTAGCCCTGTATGCGTGCCCAGATTTTGTCTGACGTTTACAAATTCTGATTCTGTCTTTTCCAATTTCCAGCAGAATAGAGCTTAAAGACACAATTGCTTCTTCCTCTAAATATTATTTTCCCATTTCTCTTAAACATAAAGAAATTGTCTCTAATTATAAAGATTCTGTAGGAATCTTTAGAGAAAAAGTTCGCTTTAGAAAGTGGTACAGAACTGAAGGCAAGAATGAATCCTCAGCTCTCACAATTCTAGTATTGATCTTTATTGGCTTTTTCCTTATGACCCTTAACATAACCATCAAAAGAAATCACCCACAGTTAAATGTGCTTACTGTAGATAAATGAAACTTGCTCACTCTTGCCTTCCTTTTTAAATGTAGCAAAGATTTTACCAGAAAACCTTTTCAGTAAATAAAACTATAAACATTCTTATAGGTCTATAACAAAGATTTGCAGTGCATTGTCTAGCAAGGGGGTGCACTAGGGCCTGCCTTAGTACAGCCTAGTATGAGAGATCAGAGTCAGACAGTCCGTGGCATGAAGGACAGGAAATTTGCTTTTTACAACCCATTGTTATCCCAAACGGTTTCTTAAAGACAGAATAAGCAAATGAACTACTTCAGGATTAGACCTGGTGGTATGATATAAAGAAATTATATATATACATATGTATATAAATATATTTTAAAAACAAATAGTGTTAAATTGCTATACAAGTTGTGATCCTATCTTAATGACTGTATAAGTGAAAGGCTAACAGTCATTTCAAAAGGAATTCTGTATCAGAAATATTTCACTTTTTTTTTTTCATCCACAGATATTAGTTATATCACCACTTTCATATTCAGTTTGAGAATTTGAAAATAAGAAAAAAAATGCATTAAATCAGTAACATACAAAGCATCCCCACATCATTTTGACTATGTTAACTTCAATAAGTACAATATTTCCAGACTCTAGACTCCAGTGTTCATTAGAAGTACTTTTGCTTTAGGCTGCATTCCCATCCTTCTCTTCATCATCAGAACTGGTTATTGCAATCAGTTATCCGTGCAAGACTTTACTAAAATGGGAAGGATTTTAAAATATTTAGGTTGAATTAATGATATTTTGGGTTGCAGTTGGTTTACCTATCTTTCTTATCCATAACATCTTATAACAGAAAAGGAAAGAAAGAGGAAGATCTGACATTCTCAAATCCTGTTTTGAGGTTTTTCTACTTGCACTCCTAGTCACCAAGAAGTACAAGTAACGTTAAGGAGGAAATTAGAGGGACACAATAAATGCAGAATTCCATATTCCTAATCATTTCAGGTAGCTGGCTTACAACTTAAAGGAAGGAATTTCCTTCCTTTTCAAAGTTTTTAATCTTTGTCATTAATTTTCTAAATGCTATCTTCAATCTATAAGTGATGATTAACTGTCTCAGGAGAGATTCTGATATCTGAAGCCTAATTTAAACAACTGAAGTGTCGTGGATTTAATACAATCAGACTTTATTAGATACTTCTTAAGAATCAAAAATCCTCAGTCTTCTCATCTGTGGGTGTGGGTTTTGGGTTGTTTTGTTGTTGTTGGTTTTGTTTTGAAATTAGAAGCTTCATCAGAACCTCAGAAAACTGAGGAAGTTACTACTTTTTTTTATCTCTGGTTTAGTGCCATTCATTTCATAGGGAATAAATAAAATGTACTAAGCTAGCAGTGGCTAAATGGAACAAATGAAACAGTCTCCCTTTGTGATAAAATCATATTTTTAGAAATTGTGTCTTCAGCATTGTTTTCTGTAACCATAACAGACTTGGCTTAAAACTGAAAAACAATACAAGCTGATCACCTGTAGGCACCATCAGTAGATAGCCTAGCCAACAAACACACATAGAGCACACATAGCCATAGAGACCTGGCTTTCTTTTTTAATGTGGAAAGGCATTAGTAACCATGTGACGCGGTCTTTCTTTCCTCTTCCTCCTCCTTCTTCTCTTCTAAAAATGGCAGTGAGGAAGCTTATTTTAAAGATTCAATTCCATAACAATCAAAACCAAACCAAATATTTTATTTCCTTTGTCTTCCTTGTTTTGTTTTCATGTCTAACATTGATTATTCTCTGAGTATCTGAGAATCCCTGGGGTTTTTAAAGCATTGGGGTTTTTTGTTGTTGGTGGTGGTTTTATTTTCTTTTCCCTCATCCTAGTATCCTTTCCTGTCCAGTGAAATCTCAGTTCCATTCAAGTTAATGGAAACTTAGAACAGGACAGTTTTTGTTATTGTATGCTCAGAACAGAAATCATATTTTGTAAAGTTCTGTTCATGAATAGATCCAGCTCTAAGTACTAGAGAATTCCTCCTACACCAACACCCACACCTCCCCAACCAACTGTATGTCCCTGTCTATTTTTCTCACTATCTACATTTCTTCCCAGAACTAAGATTTTATTCTTTATATTTCTGCAAAAGAGTATCAGTCTTCTACAGATGCTGCCACTTCAAAACACATGCAGCTTATGGGTTGCATTATCACTTTGGAAAACATGTTGAGACTAGAGTAGCTGACACCTCTCTGCACATTATCCATAATCAACAACAACATAAAATTCTCAGATCTTACGCCAGCTCTAAGGGTTTATTGAGAATGTAAGAGAAATTTATTCATGTTTTTGTAATTATTTATCATGTAAACCTTAGCTTTGACTAGCCAAGTGCAATTCAGTGAAAAATTTTCCCCCATATATGAACTACTCTATATTTCTCTTTATAAAGAATCCAAAATGACTTTAAATTACTTTAATTGGGTTGGTCTAGGAAGCAACTGTTGGCCGTTTTATGCCAGGGACTTCATTCTGCAGTACAGGCAACAGATTCACTTTTTGGCTTACTAGCAAAATTGCCAAACAGAGCATGTAACTAAAATAATGTATTCTTTTCTTTTGTTCTTGTCCAGCTGAAAGGTATATGTGACTATGGTGCCACAGCTGGTCACTCAGCAAAACTTTACCTCTCCTGCTGAAGAAAGGTAGATGAACAGCCTTAAAGCAACTGCTGCATTTCCAAGAATAGTTTAAAAAGCAGTGGCCTGGAAGCAGAGGAAAAGCAGAGGAAGTGTTCCTATTCCTATTACCAGTCTGTAAACCTGTGGATGTTGTACACACGTGTGAATATGCTTCTCTGTACTCTGCAATAACTCTATAGAAGTTAAAAAATAAATTGAAATGGAGAAGTATATTATGTGAACAGCCTTTGGTTTGGTAGGCTTCTTCCACAGAGGATAGAATGAATAGGCAGAGTCCCTTCAAAGTATATTATTTGCTTAAATTGCTGTTTTCTGTGTGTGCAGCGTGCTGTAATCAAATCAAGTCACTTCAGTGTTTATTGGATTAGTTATAATGATATGACTAGAAAAACACAAGTCATCATTATACATTAGCAGTTCACACCCAGTATTAGTTATCTCAAAAAGAGAAAGATGTGTCTGGAAAGTCTGCATGAAAGAAAACAAACATCTCTAATACAAGTTTTGGCAACAAATTTAATATGAAAATGCATTTTAAATTGCTTTTAAAATGATGGAAATTCCTGCTGACAAAGACACATATTGTGCAGAGAAGCACATATTCCATCTGCCTGGGCAACATGGGGACCCTTTATGCTGAGTAAAGTGGAACGTCTGGTTCCAACTCCTTTCTGTGGTCAGGCTGTGCACCAACTTTGATGAAAAAAAAGAACAGAGAAAATTTTTTTGTTTGTTTCATTTAAGAAAAATAAATGAGAAGTTAGTCTGTGTGGCTCCAATCGTGCATTAATTTCCTGTGTAAAAGAAAATTTTCTCTCTATTGTGAGAGGGAGCTGCTGAGCAGTGAGTTCGAGACTGGTTCTGGCATTTACTGCTGGGACAGGGCTTTTTACAACTGCACATAAGCAGGTAGACCAAGGTGGCTAAGCATGGACTGGGTTCCAGGTGACTCAATAATTAGGTACTATGCTGACAGAAAACTAAGGTGGAAAACCAAGCTATTGTACAAGATTTTGGAAGGAGGTCCATGTTCCCCAGGAGAGTAAGTCAAGGGCACAATCCAAAGGCAGGCAAGTGATAAAATCAGCAAATCAGCATAGCAGCAGGAATTGCATATGTGGGTATGCTTGAAGGAAAGTTGGCCTTGGTGTTCCACAGCAGGAGCTGGGTAGAAATAAAGTTCTCCAAATGTAGGGCTACAGATAAAGTATCAGGAGCTAGAACAAGGGGCTGAACCCGAAGTATTTTCACAAGAACCACTGAGTCTGCCTGTTGGTACTACGGCTTGAAGAAGGAGCTTTCATTAAGTGGTTTGTTGGCAAACTCATTAACTATTAGCTTTTGCCTTTTATTTCGTTCCTCACCTGCATATGGACTTGTCACAAAGTGACGTTGTTAGAAGAGTGTTGCAGAAAACATTCCCAGGTAGAAGCTTGTTCACTGATTGAAGCACAGAAATTGTATATGCCATAATATATAATGCTTGTACACATGATCACCAAGCCTCATACTTAGGGGCTGATAATATCTGCTGAAAATGTCATTATAAACAAAGAAAGAGTCTCCTAGAAGCAAAAAATTGCAAAAGAGAAAGTAATAACATTGCCTTCTAAATTACATAGACTTATGACATAGTTTCAGCTAGTATAGATATATTTTCCCATACTTATCTATCTCATCTCTTTGTATGATATTTCTATGATTAAAATATCTGTTATTGCGCTATTGTTTCCAGGTATCTTGCTATCTACTAAAACAAAATAACTGCTATTTTAAGCTAATTTTCAGTAAACTATAATATTTCCAAAGGCCAGAACTTGAATATTTTATAACCATTACATGATACTGTCATACACAGTTCACTGCAGAGATCTCAGACGTCACACCTATAAAATTCATACCCCTCACTTATTAGAAGGTCAACATGTTTTTTGACACCCTGCTGAGTTTGTTAGGCTACATGTTTATTTATAGGTCTTCCTTATGTATACAACTTATTCGCCAGTATAATTGCACAGCATAGAGAAAAAGCTAGTATATGATGCAGATTACCAATGAAAATAGCATGAAATAGAAATACTTTTCTGTGTTCATACAGGAAAGCTCAAATTAAAATATTCCATTTTTAGTAATTCAGTTGGATTCCCACACAATCTATGCAGCTGCATGAAATCCGTGTGAATTGCCTAAAGCAGAAAAAGCCATTCAACCTCCATTTCCAATTTTAGTTCTTCTAATCCTTAATTTCTTAGGCATAGTGCTATCTCCATTTCAACTAGTCACATATCTTACCACTATACAACCCAAGCTGTATGACCTATAACAACACAGTTCCATTTCCAGATTAATTTAAAAATAAAAAAATAAAAAATACTAGATTATAATAGAATTTATGGAAGAGGTTTGCAAACTTTCATCACAGCCAGGTTCCATAAACTAAGCTCTTCCCTAAAATCCCTTGCTGTCTGTGCAATTGCACCAGCAGAACAAATGAATCAACCGAAAAGCCACATCCTGTTCAGAATTCATGATGCCCTCAGGACCAAACAGAATATTTAGACATATTTATAAGGGTGAAATACAGTATCATCAATGAAGGGACAGAACTTTACTGTGCTTGTCATTATCTCAGGAAATGTAATCATTAACCATGCAAACATTGTTGTCTTAATGTTTAGAGACAAACACATGTATAGCAACTGCA
This sequence comes from Anser brachyrhynchus, assembly GCF_964034855.1. Classification (NCBI taxonomy): domain Eukaryota; kingdom Metazoa; phylum Chordata; class Aves; order Anseriformes; family Anatidae; genus Anser; species Anser brachyrhynchus. The sequence continues at coordinate 28,656,646 of NC_137698.1, forward strand.
GGCTTTCACCCAGTAAAGAGCAGTCTTGTCTTCCAAAAAATTCTGAGAAGAACTTTTCTATGCACATATTTTTCTCTGGTCATCTTAGTGATGTAATATTTCAAAAGTATTTTTGTTCCATAAAAACGTTAAGAAACAAAGTAATGTTAATATCAGAATTTGAAACTCTTACAGTTTTCAGGAGCTATCTTTCAGCCACTTAAATGTGCTGCAAACTGAAAAGCTTAATTTTCTTAAGCTTGTGGTCTGAATTATATAATACAGGAAGACCCATTTGCCTGATTTTTATCTTTGAAATAGATTTGTACTTGCTGTTGAAGTGTTCAATATATAATTGCTGATTTTATAGAGCAACACTATGAGGGCAACTGTAGATACACACAGGCTTTTTCTGTGAAGATGGGAAGGGGAATACAAAATACAAAGGAGAAAAGACTTAGGAAAATAGTCTGACTCTGAAGAAGAAAAACTGTTTTTCAAAGGATATCCCTTATGCTGACAGTCTGCTATAGCTTGATCTTGCTAGTGTCAAGTCAAGAGAACCAAGCTGGCCAAAGAAAACTCAGTTGATACCGTATTTTAGCAGGTCATTGAGCTTTTGGGGGTGAAAAGGAGAGAGGCTGTGAAGCTAATCCAGATGAGATACCTAATCTCTTGTTTATGTTCCACTGTGATAAAGTCATTTCAGAACAACAGTAATAATGAAAAGCAAGGAAGTTTAAAAAAGTGGAAGGACAGAAAAAAAAAGGGGGGAGCAGTATTTGATTGTCATTTTGTTTTGGCAGATAACAATACAAAGTTCGAAGGCCATGAATATTAATAAAATGCTTCTAAAACAATGAACTTTTGATATCACTAGTGCATACGTTGAAGGACATACTAGGCAGTGTTAAAAGGGTGTTAAAATAAGAATGTCCCAGACGACAACTAGATCAACTAATACAGCGTGAATACAGGATAAAAACTATTTTCTCAGCCCAATATTTCTACTTCTCACTTTTTTCCAACTCAATGTAAACTTTAAGGACAGATTCAAAAAATTCACCCACATCCCATCACCCACATTTCAGCTATGACTGTAGCTGAAAGAATGTCATATTTTCAACTAATGAAAATTTCCATAACTGATACTTTCTAAGAATAATAATTTCTGTGTGTAACATCTTTACTCTTTCATAATATTATGGAATTCCCAGTTTTGTACACCACATCAAATATTTTCAACAAATTTTCACTTGCTCTGCTCTCATAAAAAAGGTCTAAAACAAATCTAATGTCCTTCTCACTTATTAAGTGTACAACAGTTACAGGTACTCTTCACCCCTGTAAATCTAGTCATTCCTTTTGAATAATTGCTAAATTTTATTTTCTCCTTGGGTGGAAAAAAAAAAAAGAGAGAAAACAAAGAGGACTTATAGACAAAATTATTTTAAGATGATATATAAATGTATTAACAGCCTCTTATGAAATGTAAGTTGATTATGAAACTAAAGAGTTTCTGAAATTCCCATGTAATTTCTAGAAGCAGCTCAGCAATCTGAACGATGCACCTGGCAGACTGAAGAGAAACTGGGTGTTCAATGTTCGGTCAAGAAGGTCCAGAAAGTTCCCAGAGATCCTATTTGCCTGCTCTGCTTGGAACAATGTGATAAATCATTTAAAATATACAAAGGAAATTGTCAACAGTAACTACCCTATTAAAATTAACATTCCTGAAGATAATTTTCTGAGATCATATGCATCTTCAATGTTAGGTGAACAATCCCTCTGTAATGATTTTCCTTCCAGGGTCAAGGCTATCTTATTCAAACGACAGCTGTACCATGCCATACTTTCTAAAGATTGCTTCTACAGTGTATTTGTCCCTAGAAGAATACTTGCATGGCCTAGCATTACAAATCAACAGCTGCAGCTGTAACACATCCAGTCCCTCAGTAGCATTTAGCAGTTTATATAGTAAGCTTTTTGCACAGTTTGATTGTGATTTACTTTTAATGTTGTTTTACTTTGGCCTTTCCCAGACACAGTGAAATTTTACTTCAACAGTTTTGCTGTTTTCTGTGTTTTTGCATACGTGGCAGATTCAGATGTAGAGGCATGAACCCTTCTATAACATATATTTTGTTGCTAGTCTTCTCACTGGTAAAGAACATATGCATTCCAAGAGCTCCCTTGTTACTCTTCAGACATGGGTGAATACTGTAAACTAAGTACTCAGAGATATGTATTACACTGAAAACCATGAATTCACCTCAGTGGTATTTATGACCTTTTGTATTTATTTTCAGAAAAACATTTGGGCATTTTTCAGCCAAAATGCTTGTGGAAAACAAGAACTCTCATGAGTACTTGTACAAAGGCTCACGCCTAGGAATGTTCATTAGGGCTTTCTCAAACCTCTGATTTCTCTTCTTCAGTCATCTGGTTGCCGACCACAAATATTAGTCAGTGAACAGTTAGCTGAGAGTCTGATAGAAATCTTAAATCTTAGCTGAAAAGAATAGCTCAAACACATCCTTTGTTCATTGATACATGGCCATGGTCAGTCAGGAAATTACTTTTTGTGTCCACAGAAAGTCAGCTAGTCACCCAGTACACCAGTATCTGCTATATCACAGTCGAAGTAGGAATACACAATTCCCTGTCATAACATATTGCATTTAAACAGTTGTGCAAATGTTTATCTGGGAGGGAACAGGATGACCCTTAAAGCGTGCTACACAATGAAATGGAAAACTTGCCACTATAGCAAGTAATCGGTTTTCTTCCATGTTGAAAGCTTCCAAATACATTTTGCTTTAGAGATAATTCATAAAGGAAAAGCAGCTTCTAATATTGTCAGTTTGAGAAAATTTGCACAGAGCAAATTCTTCATGAAAATCTTTTAATCTTAGCAAAGATTTTAAAAATGACAAGATGACTGGAATGGGTTCAAGGAACTTGTATTAACCAGACAACTTAAATAATCCTTTTTACACTTTATATACACAATTCACACTTTTAAAAGATACGTTTGATATCAGTTTTCTGATTCACTAACAAGTCCAGATAGTCAGTGTATTTTCCTCAATATGTCAAGAAAGAATTACTAACAATTTCAATGAAATTAGATACTTGGGGAGAAGACTGAAATATGCAATTAAACTACAAAAGAATAAAAGACCCTGTGTTTGAATATGAAGAATGCTCCAGCTCAAATTCACGAAAGATACGTAGGGCTGAAACTCCTTCCCCAACATGTAAGGATTGCACAAAAAATATCCTTAGCTCTGAAATTCTTATACAAATCTGAGGCACTACCAATGCTTGCGTGCTTAATTGCTACAGGCAATGGTTGTTAAATGCATTTGAAGCATTGTAAGTAAAAGGGTATAAGAGCAAAATACAGTATAAGCTGTCTTTGAATCGGTATAATTTTGGGTAATAAGGTTCAATTCATAAAACACATGAATATTTTGTGCAGCTCAAGGTGTGTTTTTGCATATAGATAGACCTATTCATATGTAAATAACTTTGTAAGTAGTCACCACATGCAGACATTTATAATACTTTCTTTGTTTATTGATTTATTTTATTAAGCTATGGTTAGTCCATATTTAGAGTCCAAATTATTGGCAGATGTTAACAAACTTTGAAATCTTCAATATGGATCTTATTTGGAAGACAGAACACAATTATGAAACGTGAACTTCTACTCTTTACTTTTTCACTAATGTAAATTTAACGGTTAAAAATAATAAAACACAAATAAGTTTCCAGCAGAGATTTCATTCTCATGCCAAGTTTTGTATTCATTTAGCCCAACCTGACAGACGTAGCCAAGTTACAATAAAAGTAATAACTTGGAAATTAAAACAATTAAAGATTAACACTGTATTGTAGTTTGAAGCTTTTTTGCTCATTTGTTTTTCATTGATTTTCATAGATTAAATTTAACAGAGGAAATCTTTATTTCATTAATAACAAAAATTAGTTCTTCCCCAGAAAACTGCCTCATGCTTGGGAGATTTGAAACTGAATGACCAAGATTCAAGAGAAAATGCATTTTCATCTTTAAAAATTCTATACTTCGAAGCAAAAACCTTAAAATTTAATATTTATGTTTGTAGACTCCTAACAGATCAAGCTATGGTTTTGGCATACAAACAGAAAGAGTAGTAACAGGTACTTAACTGACTACATTTGTATAACATTCAAACATAACCAGTGACCAGCAGCATTCAACAAGCATCCATCTAATTGTGATACTGAATTACAGCAGAAACTGGAAACCCATTATGACTAAAATGAAAACCAACATGAACATTGACATAGCCCTTGGAGGGTAAATCCTTCATAATTCAAACCTGAATCCCTTCCATTTTTCTTGGGCTCACGGTTTCTCAGACTATAGTTATTTCAGTAGTGGTTATGGTACACCGCTGTTCTCTACTCTGTGTGATCCTCCCTCCCAAGTACTGCATGAAAACAGAAGAAAAGGAAACATTACTGTGACAATCCCGTACTGGCAGAGGTTTCTTCATAATAGGGCTTGTAAGACTCATTTTGTGGTTCAGACATTCCTTTATTACTAGGAAATATAAATCTCCTCCCTTTGAGGAGACAGTATATTACAAATTAGTTATCCTTCAACAGACAAAAGACGACTTTGGACACTCCTTGCTCCAAATAAGTCAAAATCTTTTACTAAACAGATCACTAAAACTAGACAAACTTCCACTTACTACATAAACTACTTTGAGATTTTATCTTTAAATAACAGACACTGATTTTAGGATACATAGAAACAAAGACGTGTCCATATATACTATTTTTCACTTTCCCCTGGACTGTTTTCCAAATCAATGGGACATTTCATAGACAATTATCATGTTCATTAGTCATATGTGAATGGCACTAATAGACAGAAACACACACATACACAGAGAAAAATAGTATTTTTAAGTTAGAAATCAAGAAGAAAAACATTAAATTACAGTTCGGAACAGTCATACTGATTTTAAGCAAGTGCACTTCCATGTACTCCTGTGAAATAACACATACATATACTACTATACCAACTGAGGCAAGAAGAAAATTACTTCTTATGTGACATAATCCTTTTTCTCTGGTTCTCACCTAAATAAGCTTTTCTAAAATGTATGAAAATTTTGTAAAAGTTTTTAAGAGTCACCCAGGTTATGTAGACTAAATGACTGAATCTCAGCTTTTCAACTAATATAATAAAAGCAAGAATTCATTTATTATTTCTTATCTGATCTGTACTTAATATAGACTTCTTCCATCCTTGGTTGCCCGAAGAAGGTCCAAGATGTTCAAATATTGTTCCATAGGCATCAGAAAACTAGATGTTTTGTATACATCTCTGTTTTTCTCTATTACTAGGTAGAACAGGCTGAGAGTACCTAAATAGTTCAAAAGGTTAGAGATAGGAGCTGTCATTCACCTCATGTGAACATATCTATATCATATATTAATATAAGTATATATAGTATATATTAATATAAAAATCTTTTTTTGTTCTTTTGAGTATCCTCTTATGCAACAAATTTTCCCTAAAGAATTTGTTAAACATGCTCTTTTCTATTACCTGATGGAGCAACCCAGAATAAATATAAATTACATAACAATATAGATTAATATTAAAATAATGAAAAATATCAGTGGTGGGTTATAGTTCAGTTTGCACTTTTCTAAAGTACTTTTCATCTTTTCCTTTAAAAAAAAAATTTGTTAACGTGGACATGTTTCTGAAATTTTCCATATAGCAACAGAAAACAGGAAAAGCCACAAGGAAAGCATAAATTGAGAGCATGTACACAACCCAGAGCTGAACATGTCATCATGACACCCATAATTTAGGACAAGTTAAAATACTGTTCTTTATGCATTGCACACAACTGAGTATGACACCATCACCCAACAAGAACCACCATCATGACAGCCACTGTTACACAGGAGACAGATTAGTTCAGATCTGTGGAGCCTGTCCATAGTACAGTGCAATTGCAAGGGCAGTACAGCTTGACGCTGTTTCTCCCTCCTCCATTGGCTGCCAAAATTGTCCTCCTGCACTTGCCTGGGTGGCATACCACTGATACTGCAGATCCATCTCACCTCCCCTTTGGAGCTTCTGGCTCTCTCCATCCCTGTGTAAAGCAATAGGGTCTGGGTGCTGGGCTGAGAGGAGGCAATCAACTGCTGGGGCAATGTTTGCTCCTCCAACCATTATTCACCTCTTCCAGGGAAAACTCTGGCTGTCTTGCTATGTGATAGCATAGTGGTCACACTCTACTTCCACAGCAGTAATAGTGCAGGAAAATGAAAGTCTCCCAAGTCCTGTTTCTGTGAATGTTATAGAAGCTGAAAATGCGTAGCACAGGAAAAGGTGAGGAAGAATAACTTCAGTAAAGAAAAAAGCACCACTTCAAAGAAATCTGTGAGGTTTGACCCTCAAAGTAAAGACTGCTATATCTTGCATGTGGGTTTCACAAAACCAAGAGTTGCACTGAGAGGTAGGTAGGAAGTGCAGAGCCATATATGTACACTGAATATAGGTCTAATCCATCCATTGCAAAATCTGAACCTGGATACCTTAGCTAAGGGCTTTTAATTACACCTAAAAATCCTTTAAACTGTGTAACCCATTCAAAATTTACATTGTGATATTAGCATACTCTCTCCATCAATTATATTCTCTGAAATCAGAATTGCCCATGATATATTTTTATATACATTTTATACATACATATTTATATATATGCTTATATATTTATACACATATATATCTCCAGGGACACATTATAGAAAAAGTAGAATTAGACTGAGCAATTCAAGCTTATTCTAGAAATGTGTTCTGTACAACATTTTTGATTAGAAGAGCTTTCTCTTGCCTGATCTTCCAGCCAAAGGGATGGTGAACATGTCAATACATATTGCATTAGTATACCACAACAGAATTCCAAAGACTATAATTACAGAAGGAAGAGGTGATAATAAAGAGTTATTTAAATTCATAGTAGCTGTTTTCAACTGTAGTGCTGGCCAATTATAGGAAAGAGGCGTGAGAGTGAACTTGAAGCCCAGTCCAAGGCACAGTACATGTCCCTGTCCATTTTATTACTTCATGTATAAAGAATATTATAAGCAATAGAAGACTGTAACAGTTATTATAGTTATTGAATCTTTTACATTGCCCAAAGTTCTTCCTAAGAAGAAAACCAATGGCACAAAAAGTGAGGATCAAATTGAACTTTACTTTTTGCTGTTCTAGTACTAAAATATTTACATGACTTTTCAGGATGTTTATGTGCACCACTAATTTCTTAAAAGTCATATTAGTATGATAAGAAACCTTTTAAAATAGAAGTTGCATTACAAATATTCTTCAAATATTCTGTATTACTGAATATCAGTAAATATTTTAGGTAACCAACAAAGTATACAATACAACTAAAGAAAATATTTTTGTTTAACCTTATCCTTACCTCATCAAAACTTCTCTTGGCATGCAGACTAACTCCAATTAGCTACAGAGCGTCTTCAAGTGTATTTCATGGAAAGCATGCTGGAGCTATCAAAATGCAGGTCTTTCTAACCTATTTTCCAGTGCTTGTTTGGCCTTGGAAATGTTAGGAACATGATGAAACTTTAATAGTCTGCAAGAAGAATGGGACACAATCATATCCTACTCTTTCTTAGTTACTGACCTTGCGTATGTCTTAGGACTGAGAGACTTCTCTGGGAGCTGTTGTGGGAACAAAGACGAGCATTTGCAACAGCTGGAGCTGAGAAAGGGCTCTGCAAGAATAACCCATAGGGTCTGATCACTGTAAAGACAACATACATTACACACAAACAGGCAAACAGTGGCTTCTAAACAAATGAAATTTTGGTGCAGAGGGGAAACTCCAGCAGCTGAATCCTACGTTGTATACCACAGTTTGAACAAAATCCCAGAAACAAGCCTGTCCCACACTGTGTGACACATCTTCCCATTATAAACAATAAATAAAATCAGCTCTAAATTAGCTGGAATTGTAAATTCTCTAATTAACAGGTGGCTTTGGTCAAGTCCACGCAGCTGACCCGCCCAGATCTGCGAACAGATGGCTAATGACAGCCTAGGAAATCCAAATGCTTCTGATGATTTGTCACATCTCCAAGCTGTGGTGACAAGTGCCCCCCGACACCTGCTGCAGCTCCAACTTACAATCTTGAATGTTATTGACGACTGCAGCTAAGGTGGTTTTTTTTCCCCATGTGGTCATAGCAGAGGGCTTTTCAGGCAGCTATTTAAAGCAATTCTTCGTCTAAATTAAGCATATGGATGCATGTGCTGGATGAGGAAGGGGAAAAAAAACACTGTGAGTTATGAAGTTATATAACAGTTTGGAAAATACTTCGTATCCCAGACAGTTTACAGTGGGTTCTAAGAGAGACATGTTGGAGTTACAAATTAAAAAGCTTTGGCATTTTTCCAGGCAATAATTTATCTTCCCTGGGTGAATCATTATATTTGCTTGGCTTAGATTACAGTGTCGGGTCATTAAAAAACATTCTGGTTCCTCCACCAGATTGCAATAGCTTGCATTTATCACAGCTGGAACCACACACCACATTTAAAAAAAAAAAAAAAAAAAGAATTAGTTCAATATTGGCTAAAAATTGATGATGAGGGAAATTTTCATGATCAGTTCCCTGCAACTGTATTAGAAAAAAGAAGTGTAGGCAACTTTTATGTTTGTTCAAACCTTATTAAAACAACAGCTTTATCTTCCCAAACCATAAGTGAAGCATTTGCAGCGTCGGGGCTGACCCTGATCTTCTGTATATTCTCTGCTTAAAGGACATGAGCAGGAAACGGTCAGCTTAAGGACACAATGAAAGGAAACACAGCAGCAAAGGTTTCACTGATAACATGTGATTTGAAGTCAGTGAGCAGATTCAGTCATTCATCCAGCTGTTTGGGCCAAAGTCTATACAGCACTCTGCTGACTCCTGCAAGACTGTGTCACGAAAACATGTGGAAGACTGACGCTTGACATGGGCAAGGCAGGGAAAGCAGAGTGCTTTCACACCATCAGATGCTGTGGCTCAGTTATTTCATGCCAGAATCAAGGAAAATTATGCTGGTTTAAGAATATTTGTTTTTCTAAGAGTTAACTGGGCCAAATAGAGATAGCATGCTGATGTGAGGGTGTATTCACATGTCAGTGCTTGAGTATCACTAGGTATAATGCAGGTCAGAGCCAAAACAGCAAAGTATTCCACACCCACAATTAAGGACAGATTTATTTATTTTTTAGGAGACAATTTTTCAGAGGAAACATCAGCAGTTTGGATGCTGAATGCTGAGAATATGTTTAAAAGGATTTATAAAGTACAAAACTAATGTAGTTTATAATTTCTAAGTAGTTCTTTTCCTTCTTCATACTAAACTTACGCCAGGCAACAATCAGAAAGAAATCTTTCTTCATTATAGCAAGGAAGGACAAGATAAGTCTTCGATAGTGTACTTCTACACAGACATCATAAGCCCAGTTTAATCAATTTCTGGTCTTGGACTGCAGTAACTACAAGTCTTGTGCTTGGACAAGAACTACGTCCTTCATATTTTTTCAAGGCATGTCAAACCAGAAGGAAAATAGACTGACATTTTTCTAAAATTCTTAAAAACTTAGCAATTTCTTAAATCTAGCTTAACTATGATTTCAGAAGACAAACTTTCAGGTTTGAGCAACACTTTCAGGTTGCTCAAGAATTTTAAATATTCTTTAGGTTTACGAAATCACCATGTAGTGCTATTGGCTAGATGACTTCACTCTGGAATCAGAATCAGAGAACGGTATACAAAATAGTTTCTAGCTGCTTGAAGGGTTTGTGGGTGAATCAGGCTTTAGATTCCACCTAATGCCTGGCTTGAATGTTTTTGTTCTGTAAGAGCAGTTCCATTTTTTCCATTTCATTTATAGATAACACCAATATTAAAACTGAAAAGACAAATATTGTACAGTAAAGGAAAAAGACTTTGAGCATGTATCCCCCCATATTCCAAGGAAAGCTCTCTACCCAACAGTAATTAGTAGTGCCAGAATGAATCAATACTTGTAAGAAATTCTAAAAGGTCATGTGAATGTTCTATTGCAGAATTGCTGTATATTTTAAACCTCAAATTATTGTGCAAATAGAATTCTTGTTTTCTGGCCAACCCTCCTCGCAAAACTCATTTCTTAAGCAGACTTGTAAAAAACCTGAAAGCACATAGACCAGCTTTCTGCTAGTCAATTAAAGGTTCTGTTGTGAGTGTTCAGAGTTGAAACAGTCCTTCATGACCCTAGGAGTCTTCACGAAAATTATACCAATGCTGTGTGTGTTCTATGGGGTTCTGTAAGTACAAAAGATGATAAATAAATGTGCTATTTACTCACACAAATTTGCTACCTATCTGTCCAGGCAAGAAGCTTTAATATGCTGGTCAAACTAAGATCACCACCTGTGATACCCAACATTTTTATTTTTGCACCCTCAATATATATAGACTTTGTGTTTGCATGCTTGAGAAGACTTCACCAATAAATTAGGCGTATAAAATTAAAAGTCATATTAATATTATATGCTAAGTTATTGCTGAATTCGATAAATCCCAACCCAATCAAGAACCCTTTTTTTCCATTTAATTTTTTTGAAAACGAAAGGGGTAAGCTTTCAAAGCTCAGGAAGAGCCACTTGCTGTAGGCATTGCATTTTCATTCAACGTCATCCTCCCTCCATTTTGAGCCGAGCACTAAGCCAAGCACTGACCAAGAGTTAAGACAAAATCCAGACTACTATTTACTAACAAGAACAAGAAAACACATGGTATATTTCTCTTTTACTGCTTAAGACAGTCCTTTATCTCTGATTAATGACCTGCTAGCTATCAGAATACCATATGTATTATTGCAAATGTTCTGTCTTGACAACAGCAAGAATACCCACAGCTACCAGCATATAAAATTGCTGGATCAATATTGTAAGGAGTATGCTCAGCTCTATGAAAATTAAACCTTTGTAATCTTTATCTTGTATTACACATCTGTAATTGCTCTATCAAAAAATGACATTAATATTATATGTGGCACAACTCTAGTCTTGTTAGTTAGTTATGCAAAGTTCAGTTTTAGCTGGTACTGGTATTGCAGAAATAGAAGATGTTCAGGAAGAACAGAATATATATTATCAATGTTTTTAATTTTTTAATTACGTTGTAAGAACAGTAAGGGATACAGGTGGACCTAGCCTGTATATAGCTTCCCCAGTGAAGAAGGTATTGGTGAATGGGCAGCCTCCCTCCAGAGAAAGACCAGAGGAAATCTGAGGATGACTGACTTAAGGTATTTAGAAAGAGAAATATTGGACAGATTCCATATTATGAGTGTTGTTCAACACATGCAAGACAAGGAGAACAAGTTTGGCACTATTCATTAAAGATCTTTTGCTCCTAAAGATGGAAGATTAGGTGGATAACATGAGACAGCTGCATCCTTTACCGTAGGAGACTTTCACAATTCATTTAGGCTTTGCCTCAAGTGCCAAATTCTCAGCTCTGCTCTTGAATCTATGTCATCATTTCCTCCCATGAGCTTTCCATTCCTTTCACTTTGTATCATCTGCCAGTATGCATCATCATTTCTCATAGTACAGCTTTTACAGCGCACCAAGTTCCCTGTTATCAGAAGACTTGTAGCTGAATGCTTTATGAAACAGCAATATTGATGTAAAGACTGGCCGTCTCAACTTTTGTTTTTTTATTTGTCCTTTTAGACTGCAAATGCTTGAAGTAACTTATATGCTGGACACCACTTTCAAGGGACACAGTGCATCAAAAGCCACGTTGTGATTACGCCTCGACATGACCAAAGATCTTTACCTCACAAGAATCATTATTGTGAAGGTTTTGACTATTGCCTTTGTGGATGAAAACATGAGTAAGACTCACACATAGAACCAGGCAAGCACCTTTACCATGAATATGTAGTTTTGTTCATCCCAGATGACTAATCAGTTCAGTTCTAATATATTTAAAATTTCCAGTTATAAAAGTTTTATTTTTATAGAATCTAGAAAGTTCCTGCTTTCTAGAAACTAAGAAGTGAGAGATATTAATCCTCCAGCTATTGGGTAAGAAAAGCTAAAGTAAACGCTCTGATTGTGGGTGAAAATCAAGATTTAGCGATCACCACTGGTGGGGGGATGTCTTCCTTTAACCTGTCCTAGCAGTTGCAGGGCTTACACGTGTTCTCAGTCTCTACAGCACTCTCAGTTGTACAAGTAATGAGCCATCTAGTTAAGCACTTAAACACAGGCACCCTACACAGGAAGTAGGGAGCACCACAGATGTGTATATCTGTTGTGGTTTAACCCGGCTGGCAGCTAAACACCACACAGCCGTTCGCTCACCCTCCCCCCTCCCTCTCTGGGATGGGGGAGAGAAACGGGAAAGCGAAGCCGGTGAGTTGAGATAAAGACAGTTTATTAAGACAGGAATATAATAATAACAATAATAATAATAATAGTGATAATGATAATAGTATTAATAATAATAATGTGTAAGAAAACAAGTGATGCACAATGCAATTGCTCACCACCCGCTGACCGATGCCCAGCCTATCCCCGAGCAGCCGGCCCCCCCCACCCCGGCCAGCCACCCCTATATATTGTTTAGCATGACGTCAGATGGTATGGAATACCCCTCTGGCCAGTTTGGGTCAGCTGTCCTGGGTCTGTCCCCTCCCAGCTCCTGCTGCACCCCCAGCCTGCTCGCTGGCAGGACAGAGCGAGAAGCCGAAAAGTCCTTGGCCTGGTGTAAACACTGCTCTGCAACAATTAAAACATCAGCATGTTATCAGCGCTCTTCTCATCCTAATCCAAAACATAGCACCCTACCAGCTACTATGAGCTACTTAACTCTGTCCTAACTGGAACCAGGACAATATCCAAGTATTTATAGCTTTAAAGAAGATTTAAAAAGCTCATGCAGGAGGGACAGAGAGTGCCTGACAGAATGGTAGTTAGGTGGAAGCAATAACACAAACTATGACTCTGAATTAGGCATAAACTGGTGAAGACACTGAGCTGGCAAGGGTGAGCTTCTATTATTTAGATGAACACTTATTCACTGAAGTGGTGCAAATGTCCTCACAGAGGAGTGAGAACAGCACTTCTGGCTCCCAGTCATTTCCATCAGCTTTTTCATCTTACACTTCCTGCTATCTGTGTAGTATTTGTATATAAGGTATACAGCTCTAAACATAGACATAAAATAATAAAAATTTCCTAAACATAGGAAAGCAAATCAGTTCTTTGATTTTCTGACTAGAAGCTCATTTCTAGCTCAGCTTGTTATTTCTGTTTAATTTCTCTTAGGACTACAGCACTGCAAACTATGCCACCCAAATGCAGAAACAGGTGAATCAAATACTTCAGGTAGGATGTGCCTTTCTAACAGGAGTCCTTTTCCCCAGAGGATAGTTAGTCCATGAATCAGGGCTACAAATCTGTCCCTACTGGTTCTGAGTCCGTGCAGGAGAGTATGCTATACCACCAAAAAAAAAAAAAAAAAAAAAACAGCAGAAGAAAAAAGACGGCCTCATTTATAATATACAAGATCTTGGTAAAATACTGTACAGAAAAGCAAAATAGTTGTCTCACTGTTCCAAAGTTTCAATCTTCAGCCTCCAACCACTCCAGCTATGCTTTGGCTCCTAACAAGGAGTTCAAGCTGCCCAAGCCAAGTCTTCAAGATAGATTCTAAAAGGAACACAGTTCAAACAAATATTTGGCCTAACCAATCCTTTTCTTCCCAGGCAAGCCCACAGCTGCAATAGACTATCTTGACACTTGTATACAAACTCCCAGACCTATTGGTTCAGGCAAGCAGTAGTTCCAGACAAGCTTCTTGTTTCCTAAAGCTGTCCAGTACCTCTCACTTTAAGCCTTCTTCCTGGACCTAACTGCCAGCACAAGCGTAATAGGGTAAGGTTAATTACGCCATATTCCACATCCTTCCTGGCTGCAGCTTAATTAAATCTCATTTCTCAAACTCTTTAATAAGGATTGTTTCTCATGTACCCTGAATATCTATTCCAAATAGCACACTCAGGTTATTCTATAGAGCAAATAGAGTAAGCATATTTTTTTGTGTAATTTACTACTGAATCCTTTTAGATAGCCACAGAATCCATGGCTTTTGCCAGCTTTACTTACACAACTTGCAGTTTTAATTTTACTTATAAATTCACCCTGGATTTTTTATTCATGTAGCATCTTGATCTCTTTCCAAAATAGTCCTTCTTTATAGAACTTTACCTGGTTCTTCCTGTCTCTGAGAACTGGTTTCCTAGCACCCTGATTATTTTTTTTTTTTCCTGTGAAACCTTTTAAACACCCTGTTGTTCAAGTGACAGGGTAAGGAAATGAAAGATCTAAACAGGGATGCATGCAGAAACATGGGTCTCATTTTTCAAGAAGTACCTGCCAGAATTCTACTGATTTATCAAGGGGACACAAATATGTGTCATCTGCCTAATCCTCCATCTTCTTCCTTTTCTTATATTTATTCATGTGTCTATTTTTTATTAATTAATATTTTAAAAGAAAGGCTATACTTTCGGTTGGTAGTAAACTAACCTTTCACTGACACTGTGTCTGCTTGCAATTACAAACGTTCACCTGAGTTGGTGATGCTATTGTCCTTTTTGTTCATGATGAGTATTATCCTTATTATTAACGACATTTAGTGTGTTTCTTTTCCCAGATGTGTGACTTGCATAACTTCTTTTGGTTGCCATGCTGAAGATAGTCTGGTCCTATATTGTCAGTGTAAGCTTACTTCAGCTTTACGTTGTGAATCCCTTTGCTACCTGTACTTCTCTTCACATAAAAAGCACAGGCTCTGAATAGAATTCTTCTTTTCTATCCATTCAAAAATGTCTCTTACATCTCACTCTCCTTCCTTGCCAAGTACATAATTATACCTTCACGCTTCATTTTATCTGAGTTAACAGAAAAGTATTAAGTAGATGAAAACTGTACAAAATAACATTAAATATTTTCCTTTTGCAGAGCATTTATTGCTTGACCATATAGATTCAAACATTCTTTGAACTTGGCTCACTTGTCTTATAGTTTACCAAAGAGTTTCAACTAAAATGAGATTTTTAGTTTCTCCGTTCTCTCACATGAGATATTTTCTTAATTTCTATACTATTGGCAACATCTAGTTTTCCATGGCTGCCTCCTCAGATCTTGGGGTGTTTTTAAGAGAAGTTTTTCCATGCCTTGTAAGTTTGTCAGATTTGTGGTGTTTTGTTGAAGTCAACGCAATAGGATCTTGGAGACTATTCAAATACTTTCATTAAAAAGAAAAAAACAAACAACCCTTCCCCCACCACCACCACCCAATGAAGTTATCTGTTTGTGGAAAAAAACTTAGAACTATAAAACCTTCTCACATAAAACATGAAGGCAAATTCAGAGAACTGAAACTGCAGTATCTGTTTAAAATCTCATTGTTTTTAAACCAGTGCCTTGGCTTCTCAGTGCTTGGTATAAGCATGCTGCACTTTGCTGGCTGTCCAACTAGCCACAGCTACATGAAAACTGATATAGCCATGACTTTTCCATCTCCATTGCAAAAGACTGGGAAGGACACAGGTCTGAGTGCAATTGTCACAGTCAGGTTGAACTGTTACTTTGGACTTTGCAAAGGGGCTGCACACTGAGATGATAAAGAAGCTTAAGCTCCAGCAGCTGCTTTCTACCTTCTAATTAAGTATTGTATCACACAGAGAGACTATTAAACTGATGCTGCAGAAACCTGTAGCAACTGCTGGCAAGTTTATGGGCAGGACTTAAACTGTTGTTTTTAATATAGAGTGAGCCTCAAAGGTTTCGAATGTGATTACTTGAGAGACCACCTATCTTGACAGTTGATTCTGCTGTATTAGTGGTCAGCAGAGGAATTCAAGTCAATAGCCTAGTCATATAGGCAGGACAGCTTTGGCAGAAGGAGATCTGGTGGACAGCCTTGAACTCTGGAACTTATTCTTCAACTGTAAAATGGGGATAATAATGGTTCTCTACCTCCCAGTAGGGTGCTTAGGCTAAATTCATTATTAGACATTTTCAGTAATGCTTCTGTTTTTGTTTCCAAGGTAATGAGTAGGGATGGGCTGGAAATCCCTTAACAATAAAATTTATAGAGCTTAAAGGGCAATGGGAGTTAAGGGGTCAGAGCACTTGTGGCAGGAACAATAGTTATTGCAAAATCTGGTAGATAACTCCCAGCACAATCAATTCTCACCAACGGTAATAATGCTCCTCTGTTGCAGGTTGAGACACCAATGAAGACCGCCCAGGGATACTTCGTCTCATCATGTAGAGAACTGATCATAGCTTTGAGACTGAGGTAAAAAACACTCTCTGAACTGTGTGGTACATTGCAAAACCAGGTGCTTATCATCCATTTGATCCCTGCAGCCAGAAATACTTTAGTAGGCCAGGACTGCATACACGTCCAGGATGGCAGCAACAAGATTGCCTGCAATTCCCATCAGCCATTAAATGACAGCTCTCACGCACAGATTTCAAAGATAGAGTTCAGCAAAGATCCCTCCTCTGACTGGACTTTGCACGGGAGCCCCAGGCTTCACCCTGCAGACAGATTCCTTCACTGCCTACCAAGCTCACTAGAAACCTCCACACTATCTGCCCAAGGTCAGCTCTAGGTCAGGTTGCACATGAGACTTCACACAGCTCAGAAGTCACTAGTAAGGAATTTTCCTTTTTTCATGCTACCAGTAAATACAACATCCAAATATCGAGTTTACACTTGATCACACTGAAGTGTCAGTCAAGCTCTTCTACAAAAGCATAGCCTCCTGATTTTGGAAGGATAGCAGGCTTGGGAAGGGCCACATCCATCTTGGCTGTTTGCCTGAAGTCCTGCTGTTTGAACAAGAGGAAAAGACAGAAGGAATAAACACTATAATACAAAGTACACTCAGCCTCTCTCTAGGACAAAACTTTTGGGTTAGTCTTGCTGCATTTGCTTAACGTATATTTCATTCCTTCAGTTTCAGTGTTAAAAAGCTGGTTAAAAGCAACAGCTACAATATGCTATAGTCTGCTGTATATGACTCTGAAATGTTGGTGGTGTTTCTTCCTGTTGACATTCACTGTTGCCCGGATAATTAAAATACTTGAAGGCAAAATAAACTTTTCCATATTTGAATGTCAGCTGAAACCCGTAGTTAGGAAAAGTTGTTACATCTCCTAGTTCTTGCTTTACTCTCAATAAAAAAAGAAGAAGCTATTGGTCTTACTTATACCTGGTATATACCTGCTGTATATTTTTGCCTTGTGTCCAGTATATTCAGAACACAGAAGAGGTGAACAAGCTAGAGAAGCAGTGCATCTTGCACTGAAAACCATGTTAGCAAAACTGTTAAATGAGCCTCCTGGCACTGGGTGGGCCAGGGGTTCCCTTAGTAGCACATAATGCATTTTGCATTGGCACACCATGTCAGGAAATCCCATTTCCTCACTTCAGAGGATTGAAGCATAGATTGCCAGCACACTAGATTAAATGGTTTCTGCTAATGTCTCCTCCCTCCCTCTTTTTTTTCTCCCCAGAAAGAAAGGGTTATCTAAGGTGCTACCTGTAAAAGTCTAAACCAGGACTGACATTACTACTTATCCCCCCCCCCCCTTTTTTTTTAAATAAAGCCCATCACTACTGGGTTTAAACAGCAGTTACTAGAGAGGTGCTATGAATAAACAGTGATTTTTCTTCATGTTTTTATGGAGACTAAGTGCGGTCCCTCAGTTTCTGGCAAGCTGTCAACACAGCCATCTGTTTTACAAAGTTTGTGCCTCTCTCTAGAAATAGAAAACCCAAAGCTAATATGTAGTAGAGCAACATTTTTCTTTGAACCACCTGCTATACATGAAGATCAGACAGATATCAATAGTATATAGGTTTTAAGCTATAAAGTCAGCCTATTTAAGTATGCAAAATGAACTTAAAGTCGTTTAACTTACATTTTCCTACAACTCAGCTTGTGTAAGCTCCTTATAATTTTTTTATATTTACAGACACACATACAGATATAAATAAAAGTGTAGAGAGACTATAGATAGAAATCATTTCGAAGAACTGATATATTCAAAAACAAACAAACCATAATACCATAATTATATAAACAAGCAGGCCAGGATAAAGACAGAAGGAACCTGATACAAAATTCTGCTGGTAGATGAGCAGTTTGAATCAGTAAGATTGGATCTCATTCGTATGAGACATGGAAGGTGATACAGCAAAGCAAACCACTACCAGGAATGTAAAACGAAAGAAAACTATTTTTAAGAGCTATTTCTTCAAATTACATTTGTTTTTTCTCTGCTTACCCTATCATAGTAACATGTTGCTCCTCATATGCCTCCCCAGTTTTGATATAGTTTACCCAGTTTTAAAATGTCTGCATGCCACATCGGTGTGAATTCTAATGCACATTCTCACCATAAATACAGTGACATGTGAATTGAACCATGTACTGCCATCAAAATATGAACAAAGTACCTAGTGTTGGTGAGCTGGGTCCAGTCATTGGAAGCAACTGGTCAAGGTGAGACCTAGATTTTGTAGATTTTTTGACCAACACAGCTGAAGCAATGAGGTCCTGTCCTTTGCTTTTCCGAAATGTTTCGGGCTAGGTTCGCAGTTGTTCTTATGACATTAGCTGCCCCTAATGTTGTTTGAATGTCAAGTAGCTGCTGTCAGGATGGAAGTAGGAGTGCTCAAGATCTCCACAGCAAAAGGGAAACCCCACCTAATTTGTAATTGTTTTATTGTATTGCCAAACACCTAAAAGATCAGCAGTGTAATGCTGACATTCCTAAACCTGTAGACATAGAAGCTGTTTCATAAAAGCTTGTTTTAAAGTAAAGTATTTCTGACAGTGCCTGAGAATTGGAGGTTGTGCTGCACTAGACAAGAAGCCAAACTGATGCCAGACAAAAGGACAGTTTCATTGGGTAAGATAGCAAAGTTGAGAAATACAAGGGGTATAACTGGTTACACAAATCTGACACATTTTAATGGATGTTTGTCTCAATATAATTAGCCCATAGGTACTGTTACCTTATTCTCTGCAATGCTCTGTACAAGTGTCTTTTACCTCACAGTGGCTTTTGGACTGCACTTTGTGCACAGAGTCCTACATGGAAAGCATCATTTCTAATGTGTATTTTTCCACTTCTGCACAAGATGAAGAGAAATAATGGTCCTTTCGTGGATTTTTCTGGCTTAAGGATATTTTCTGTGAAACACTGAGCAATAAATTGTGCTAAAGGAAACAGCATCTCATCGTTACTCATGAAGTACTGTTAAACAAGAGATTGCCGTTAAACAAATGATTACAAAAGAATACAGTTAAACAAAGACTGAGTTCTCCCACCGGACCCACAAGTGTTTTACCCCTCAGTATAATATTTTAGAAGCACCTTTAGAAGAGAAGAACTGCACCACAAAAAACATACAACATTAACAGGAAAGTAGAACTGCATGCACCAGAGCAACACCATGATGGGAGGCTGCACAGGCAAACCAACGCTGCACACACACACCAACAACAGTTCTCAAGACTAAGCCCTTTCAAAAGCAACTGAGAGAACTTTCAGAGGGACTGCTCTTGCAGCTAGGGTGTACAGCATCGTAAAGATAGACCCACACTAACTCATGGTGCCCAAATCCATGGCAGGTGCTTCTCTCTTCAGCAGCATCCTCACAGTGTCCATTTCAATTAAGGTTGAAAGGTTATGTATATAAGGACTTCTTTTTTAATATGGGAAAATCAGCTCATATTTCTCACTATATTAGAACAAGTTTTAGTGTCTAAGGGAGAAACTAACTCCTTTGTTTTAAGTTATACCTGTCCAAAGCAGTTAGTGCTGCACTGTTTTGCTTTGGCCATTAACTAGAGGTTGTAGGAAGGGCTCTGTTATGACCCTCTGCCTCTGAGATCTCCAGCTGACTTGTTATAGGTCTGTCTCAAATCCAGTTGGAATCAGTAGAAGACTTTTCAGTGGTTTGGGGCTTTTATTTCCAGATCAAGACCTACATAGTCTTGGGTTTCTGCCACAGTTGGGAGTTAGGATTCAAACTCCTTTTACTTTCCTCTTTGAAAAATCTCTTCTTAAATGTTGTACATGTTGGCTTCTAAACATATAAGGTAGAGGAAAAAAGCTCAGTTTCATTGTACAGATTTACAGACGGAAATTGCTATGTATTAATAGTACTGTATAACTCTTCTTATGGAGCTTACACTCAGCAACCTCCAGGGTCTTTCAGCTACTTATATGAAGATGTGGTAAACATGCATCTGCCACAGAAAGTTTAATTTGATTGTTTATTTTCAGATATGATCTGCTCTCCTTCCCAGTTTGAATTTCAGAAGTATCAAATCCTTGGCACAATGACAGCAATCAGGCATGCTGGTGCAATAAAGTTACGAGCTGTCAACAGTAATTCAGGCTGGGTGGCAATATCAGGCCATATAGAGCCAGATCTGTTATTGTTTTATTTTTCAAGTTGGATTTCAAATCATCACATCAGCATTAATTCAGTCTCAATTAGGGTTCTGCTTCTTCCCTGTTCGTTGCCAGCTTTGTAGTTCTCCTGCTGATCTGAAATATTGGACTCCCACAACCCTGGAATTTTGGTTCCCTTGCAGTTGTAGACTTTGCAGGTCCTCACTTCAGCTCTGTGTAGGGGGTGTAGTAAAACAGTGGGCAGCAGCTATTCATAACTTATTGAATCAAGTTCCTGCCAAATACCACATCTGAATATATGGTCAGCCTGTTAGTGGGTGGAAAATTACATTTCCCCCAGTTCTTGTTTGAAACATGCGTTTATTTGACATTACTCTGCAGGCTACCATTCAGTCAAATATATTAGAACTGGAAAATTATGCAAAAGCCTTGGCAAGTGCTGTAAGATAATTAGAAAATCATCCATTAAAACTGTTTTGCTAAAAAGGCAAAGAATTTCAAGACTTTTGTATTGACAACACCTTGAAACCCACATCTCGAGAAGAAAGCTCCAGACTGCAAACAAATATATTCTGCTGAGCAACAGTCTGAAATGGTAAGACCAAGAAGGTCAAACTCTACTTCCTGCATCATTGAAAATCTACATATTTCTGGTGTGCTACTAACCCCTAATAGTTTACTAGGTTTGTTTTTAGGTCATATATCTAAAAGAAGACCAAGAACTGGTTCAGAATTTCAAACTTCTTAGCTAAGCATACAAAACAGGAATTTTTCCAATCCTTTTATAAAAGATTGCAATAGCAGATGGCCAAATGAGTAAATGGCTAGCCATCATTTGAAAGTATATAGATGTGTTCTTTACTAATATACACATAATAGGCCAAGAACCCCTATACAAATTTTCTTACCAAAATTTTGGGTCCTGTGTTTATAGAGGTATCCTAAAATTAAAATGAATTGCTTGCTATTATCCTGGAAGCTAAAGAACCTTAGCTTGAGCAACCTTAGGACCTCTCACCTAGGAAAATGGTGATAAATACACAGGTTTTATTTCCTTCAAAGAGATTTTTATTTTTCCTATTAAATATTTTTTTAGAGATTAACATATGCATGCACTGCATTATATCCTTATAGTCTGTGTACTTTTAATATTAGATTTTCCGTGTCCTTCACAGCCAACAAACTCTAGACGACTTGACAAGAAACTATACCTTTAGGATGCTTTCACTATAGTAAACTGCTGAGCATATTGTGAAGAGGTTTGTTTTGCACAAGGATGAGGAGTTAGAGATCAGATACTCTATGCAGTGGATCTCAGTCAAACTCCTTTAGCTTTCCAGGTAATACCTGAACAGTCTGAAAGGACACATTTGGTGCATTGGAAACATTCCTGTGCTTTCATTCTTCTGCTGTCACAGAGTGATCCTAACTTATATTAATAGCATTTTGAATACTATACGTGCCGTTTAGTCAATCCATGTAGTAGCATGAGATCTCCACTCTTTCTAATGAAAATAAGTATGTAAATAGGACACAAATAATAAATAACCAATATGAAGAGTCTGACTGAAATGTAGCTGACTTAATCCAACACAGTGGTGGACATTAAAGAAAATGCTTGCAAAAGAAGTATGAAACCTCTGGTTCCTTCACTGTACACATGTATGGCCTGTTTATATGAACTATTCTATATTTCTATCTGCTTTATTTCAGATGTACTATATCTTTTCAGGACAGCTTTGTAAAGCTGATTAGAGAAGGAAGAAAACAGAAGGTTGATTCACATTGATATCTGTAAAACTTAATACTAGCACTGTTACAAGCATGTCTTCCACAGTCTATTGCTGTATCTCCTTATTTGTTGAAGCTAGCTAAAAAAAAAGAAAAAAAAAAGAAAAAAAAAAAAAGAGGTGGAACAGCTCCATCCCTGTTTATGAACTATGATTCCTCTTCCTTACGGTTAGTGTGTGAGCAGCCAGCTGAGCAGATGAACTGCTTCGTTACAGTAGAAAAACATCATTTACAGCTCTGCCAAAAAGTGACATTTTTATAAGCAGATGTGCAACCTTGCTAAAGCCAATGAAATCATAGGCATAGTTTGCATACATAAGTAGTCTTCAAAGATCTGTGTTCGTCACTCTAATTGTTTTATAAACATTACAAGTAATGTCCATGGCACAGATCACAGCATATTTTCTACTGTAGGTCAACAAAAAATTATATTGGTTAAAAAAATCAGGATTCAAGTGATGAGTGAACAGTGTAGGTATTGAGTTACTCAAGCATAGTGAGATGAATTACATGAGCTAAAAGTTATCCTTGAGAGTCAACTAGAAAGAAAAGATGTTTGTTGTGATTCATTCCATCAACCAAGCATAATCTCAAGGGGAAGAATCTGGTCTAGTAAGCCACTTAGACAAATGTGTAATTCTTTTTCCTGTAGTAACTCACTTTTCCTTCAAAAAGTAGAGAAGATGGGACTGGCAGATACAACAATGGGGATCTTGCAGTCATACCATCTCTTCATGTAGATGATGTAAGCTTATTAATTAAAAAAAAGGTCCAGAGAAGATGTCAAAGTAACTGAGTTATCACTTGTCATTAAGCCTACCCTAATTTCTTTTACAACATAAATTTTCTGCAAGTTTTACAGAAACACAGATGGCACAAACCCCAGTTTTTATGGCTTTTCTTTCACACAGTGTTCTATTATGCCTTTTAAGCAGAGTCAACTACTAAGGCTACACATGTAACATTTACTGAACTGCATTGCAAGGGGAGTTCACTTTTGGCAGGCTTCATGTTAACAAAGCACATTTGGCACAAGTGTTTCTGTTTGCCTCATTACTCAGAATAAACAAGGGAGATCTGAATTGCAAGTTTGGGGTGAAATCCTGCATTCAGTTAATTCAATGGTAAAATTCACATAGACTATAGTGGAGCTAGAACGTCTTTCTCCTCTAACATCTTCCTCCACCTCAATGACAATCATGTCCCATTTCTGTGGACAGGCTATTAAAGATATGACCAAACAGTAAGTTACAGTGCAAAAAGTTGGGATGCAAACTCAGAGAGAATCCACTACATCATATAAACATTCCATATGGGCATTTTTTACCATTACTAAGTAAAATGAAATAATTCTTGCTGAAAGAGTTTTATTATTAGCTAAAAGAGGGAACATGGGCTGTTACCATGAACTGCCTGGTTTTCTTTGTATGATGTGGCAGCTATAGAAGGCTTGTATCTAATTACTGCAGAGCATTTGATGTGTTGTGAATTTACAGTCTTACTAAATTCTCACTTTTTCATTTGCTCACAACCCCAGAATCCACGCTGCATTGCAAACGACTCCTTCTAGTCCTTTTTTTTCTTGATTTTTTATATATGCATATACATGTAAGTATAAATCTTTACATTAAAACATATTTGACTTGGAAACGTAATGCTGGCTAGAGCCAATTATATTTGAGTGGAGTTATGCCTCATGAAAATTATTGCAATAATATGTTCAAAATTGTTGCTTTTGTGGTAAAAACAGAATTCACTTACAAGACAAAGAAAACCTACACTTACCAGATAACTAGTGGGATATGTCAAAAGGAATAACTTTGAAGAAGACGGAAACTGAGAAACAAGACAAAGGAAACAGGTACTAGAATATTTCATTTAATGACTATATGATAAGTCCATCATAGACCATTATTTATAGGTCACTTTCCTGTCAGCTGTAAGATTTCTGGCCCTAATCATGAGAGTCAACACAGACTTCCGAATAAAAACTTCCAACATGATAGAGATAATTCCAAGCCAGACAAAAGATACATATGAGCATGATTTGCTTCCTCTCTTACATTAAAAATGCCAAGATATTTCCCTAATAGTTCCTTAGCATTAATGACACTGTTTTCTCCCATTACAAACAACAAGCAAAAGATGTTTCTTTAGCAAGATCTTGAGCCTCACTGAATCTGAAATCCTAGTCAGCAAGAAGTTTAAAGGAAGAATATTTTAATATATAATTTTATAATTATAATTTTATTCGAATGCCTTGTTTTTACTCTATGCAAACTTTCAATTTTATTTACCCCTTTTTTGCTCTTCAGCACACACAGGTTTGGTTTTCCCTTTTTCTATCTTCATTTCAAATTACGAGAGGGAAAAATGCCTTTCTTTTGCTAGAGTTTTCATTTGATGTGAAGATACTTGAAAAAGATGAGACTGCCCTTAGGAGCATGGCCTAGTCAGAGAACACGCTGGCTCATAACTCTGTTCTGGTGTACAGTTACACAAAGAGTGATGGGAATCTGGGGCAGGTTTGGAGACAACTTTTTTTCCCAATGTTTGGACTGAAAATTGAAAATATCCAGGGCCAGTCTGAAAGAGACAATTTTTTTTTTTAATCCCAGACAAGAAAAAAAAAAAAGTCACCCAGAACTTTCCCCTACACACACATCAAATGGGGGCATTTTAAACCTGTTTTTAAAAATAAAGGTACAAGAAATTTGAAGGTGAAAACAGATGTCCGTAAAGCAAATTAAGAAGGCAGCCCACCTCTCATTACTGCACATAAAAGTGAGCTGCTGCTACCTTCACTCATCATTTATACTGCATTCTCATTTTCAGCCTGAGACAGCTTTTAAGTTTCCAGCTTTCTGTGACTACAAACAATACTACAGAACTGTTATTGATTTACTGTGAAATATGGATTGCCCATATATTATGCTGTTCACCAAGAAGAGTAAAAATTCTTATTTCATTCTTTTCTATGAGCTAGAGAAACTTGGATAGAGCTTAAGCAACTGTTCCTACCTTCAGAGACTACCCTTATCACCACGACACTACGTGGTACTAGACCTCAGTTAGTACAACCTTTTTTATGCACAAGCACATACAGCAGAGAGAAGGAGAGACTATAAAGAGAGGAAGTATAAAAGTGTTGTTCAGTTCTGACAATTCAGACAAAGGTATCTGCCAGCCATATATTAGGATTTGTTCATTTCAGAAAATCAGTGAAGTAGGTTATTTGTTCACTTGTTCCTTCGTTGTAGTCTGGCTTTAGGTTTGGACATGGGCTATATACCTAAGGTATTTTCCCCTACTGACAGCATCTCTAGCGCTCTAGGGAAACTCGTTTTTGCCTGTGCTTTGATAACAGTTTCACACAACCCCTGAAAAGAGTCACTCTTAGGACCCTCTTTAATTGCAAGTGGAATGAAACAGGTTTTGTTAACAGTTACTATTAAAAAAAAAAAAAAACCTCTAACTAATGTTTCAATAAAGAGGTTTGTGTCTTTGTTGTTTTAAAAGCACATGAAAACAAGCAAGAAAATAAAATTATACAATGAAATAAACCATACAGGAGTTATTATACTAAGCTGTAAGTAAAAAAACTTTTATGTTTACTATCTTCCATAAATTCTGTAATAAGAATTCCATAAAATAGAGCCAAATATCACTTTAAGGAAATATATTGCTTCCATAAGACCGTACTATGCTGGTGCTAAACCCAGATGTTCTGATACAACATCAAACAACACTGCTAGCTTTTCTGCTGGCTGCCCCGTAAACCCACTCTTGTAAACTGGATAAATTCTGAAAAGATTTGCAGTATCAGGATGCTTGTGTGAAAGTGCTAATTGTCAAATCCCTATCAATTTACATCTACAGGCCTTAAAAAAAAAAAAAAAAAAAAAGCCCATAAGTTAAATACAAGTAAGAATTATTAGGAACTACTTAGAAACCAGTTATTTATGTTTTAACAAATCGTTGGATAACATCAGAACAAAATAAATTAACAAAATCTGGAAAATTGCTGGTAGACCTCTACTTCCTGACATGGTCAGACTAAAAGAGGAAAATATTAAAATATTACGAAACAGCTAATTTTTGACAGTAGCAAAACAGCGTAGTATGAACCAATACTAGGCAATGTTCCTGCTATCTATTTTTGCCAGTGGACATGCATTGCTCAAGAGCAGGAAGAGAAATGGATGTTGATTTAGCAGCTGCCTTTTAAAAACTCTTCTTCAGACCCTTAGTATACTGACCAATGTTTGTGCTTTTACTGGGAGAGTTTCATTCACTTACAGAAGGTAGATTTACTCTACCAAATGAAAGTGTAACTTTTCAAAATTTATACACATTCACCAGAGAAGCTGTTCTATTATGTAATCTTCATGCATATTTGTCTGAAAAAGAGATCCACCTATGTATGAAGAGGACCCACGCTGAAAAACAAGGCCCTTGAGTTGTCAGTAGTTTTTCTTCTAAGTCACTGCCACATACGTCCACTGCTCATTTTGTTGTTCTACTTCAGTATCTAACATCAGAAATGCTGATGAGAAACATGAGCTGGTGTGCATTTACCTGGTCTCTGCACACATCAGATGTATTTATAAGTTACAGCTATAAGTGTTTGGTAGTATAATTTTGGTACTTGTGGAAACTCAACAAACCAGAAGGAAACATCAGATTCAAATATTCAAACAGTTAAATTCCACATAAATAAGTGACAAAAATTTAAGCAAAGTTTATTCAGTAGAAGGGTTTGCCTACACAAGCACTTGAACATAACAATAGATACTTGTTTATTTTAAAAGATTTATTTAAAGCTTTGGCTTTGTTAGTCACCAAAAGAAAATCCTGATAGCCATCAAAGGCTATGATGAAAAATGACCATGCAGAACATGGATGTTGTATATTTGTATTCAGCTTCCTCTGGAAAATTATATTAGATATAAAAGGTTTTCTAAATAAAAGGAAGTATTTAACAATGCTGACTCAAGCTTTATTAAGTTTTAAGTGGTAATTTCAAAGAAGACTTTTCCTCACAAACTGTTATTAAAATGTATGTAAGAGTAACAGGCAATCCAACAAGAAAAAGAGGGACTTTACCCAGAAACACCACAAAGCATTCTGCAAAATATCTTCACCATTTAGTAGAGCTAGTACTTGCAAAAATGCCCTACGGAAAATGTCCATGCAACATGGAAATATCTCCAGAAATACATCAACATCTACAATAAATATCTACGATGAAGAAATTATTTTCCAGTGGAGCTATATGATCAACATTCATTTCAAATCCTCATCAGTTTGAAAAAATAACATGCATTATTTACTAGTCTGCATAATAACACGTTGTCTTTTGTAATTGAGAGAAGGTCCCTACTTTTGTCCTCATAAAGTAGGACATCACTAACTGCATGCATCTCCAAGGCAAACAGGCAAGAACTGAGTGCTTCCTGAGGCTGGGGAAAGATCTTTCTGTTCCCTCCCAAAAAGCACATCAGCAGGGAAAATTACAGTGTTTACTGCCCTGCATTCTAAGGCCCTTATTCATGGAAACACTTTTACTTGGAAAATCACTTAAAAGTATGGGTTTGTGTTCAGGAATATGCTCTGCTGTAACTAAAACCTGTTGCCTCCTACAGGAATTACTTACATATTTAATGCTGTATTAAACCAGAACTAAATGTCTAAAACATTGAAGCCATTGAGATACAATTCCTCTGCAGCCAATGTTAAAATCTCTCTTCTACCAGCTGCTTTCTGGTGTAGTAGGCAGACTCTGTTTCTGCACTAAAAACATAAATTCTCCACTAATAGTTTCACGGTGGGCATCTACCCCATTGTGCTCATAACAGCCACTGAACACATGTGATCAATGTTAAGAATCAAGTGCAAAGCCCTACAAATTTTAAGGGGAAAATGGAGAAGGAAAATAGTACTATCTTCAGTAGTCAAGACTGGATGCTTGATTGGTAGTATCATAGCAAAAAAAAAAAAAAATCCCAACTTATCTGTCCATCCTTCTAGGTAAGATTAACATGCTAACAGCCTGAAAGAAAGGTTCAAGATTGAGGAACAAATTTACTGGAAGGAAATGCATGAGCAGAGTCTTGTAGATGAGCAGAAGAATAGCAGGAGAGCAGAACTGGGAGAAACTGTCCAGGGAAGCAAAGATGCCCTTAAAACCAATTTTATGAAAACATCAGCCTGCGAAATTTAGAGACCAAGGCAAAACTTGAAATGCTGTAGAGAGAGAATGGAAAAAAGAACAATAGATATATTCTGCAATTAAGAAGGCAACTGATTAATCTTGAGAATATTGAAACTAATGGTAAGTTTATTTTGTTTTGTTTTTTAAAGCTAATGAAATTCATTAGCCTGTTTTAAGTTGTTTTTGTTGTTGTGGTGGTTGCTTTGTTCTGTTTTTGTTTGGCAACAGACTTAACAAGAAAGAAATTCCTCTTTTGTTTCCAGAGAATTTCTGGGTTTTGTTCTTCCTGATCTAATTTTTATTGAGGCCACATTCTCAGAAGCACAATGTTGAATTTCTAATGCTGAATGGAAAGGCTAATAGCTTTATCACATTATTAGTAATGGCTTAACCACCTTTTAAAATTAGAAATACGCTTTTAAATATTGAAAGTACTGATTGGTAGGACAGGTAGAAAGTAAAATACAGTCCAGTTACTACAGGTACATTGCAAAAGAACTCTTACTGATTTCATTCGCTGTCCTAAATGCAAAAGAGCTTGGAGCTAAGAGCAAACTATTTCCCATAAGTATAATTTACAGGGAGAATCTCTGTTCAATAGAAGACAAAGAATATCTAAATAAAATATCAGTTCAACAGTTTTTTGAGGACACATCTTATTTAAATTTAAATTTTAGACAGATCTAAAATAACAGTTTGAGCCAAAAGCAAACGTTTTCATCTGGGAACCACTGAAAGTTTTATGGGCCCCTTGAGCTTACTAACTAATAATGACAGCAGCTTTTTTTTTTTTTTTTTTTTTTTTTTTAAGAAACTGACTTTGTTCTGTAACAAAGATATTGTCCATCTAGGGTAAAAAAAAAAATGTATAAGTGTCAAATCCAAGGGCAAATATATAAGATTCAATTGTTAGAGAGAAAATAATAACATGTAAAGCCATCAAAGTTAAACAGTGGGGGAGGTAGTACTCAAGGTCATTCATCATATTTTCCTTTGCAATTTCAACCCTGTACCATGCCACCATATCCATAGCAAGTCACAAATATGATTCCTTGTTAGAAGGAAGAAAAAAAAAATAAGATTAAAGATGTGTTCTCAGCAACAGTATATGGAGTACTTTTCAGTCCTGTTATGCTTCAGGAGTAAAACTCAGCTCTGACTTCAGTGGATATCCTCATGGGCTTCACTGGGAATTGTACCTGCTCACGCCAAAGCTTCCTATGGCCAGGGACATTACACATGTCAGAGAAGCTGTTGTACCTATGAATCAAAAAACCCAGGGGAGCATTAGCTGAATGTGTTGGGCAGGAAGAGACTCTGATGGAAAGGTCTTAAAGTGAAACATTAAACCAGCTAAATCACAATGCTTACCACATTCTCCAAGAGTATATAAGATAATAATTTATTTTTAAATAATCAGTCAAGACTTTTCTTGTGCCAATGTTCTTTCAACCATCTTTCAAATGAGCAGGTTTGCTCATTTGAGCACAATTTACTTTGCTGGATACAAACTACATATTGCACCACATTTAAGCATTAGATAAGATTTGTATCTGCAGCAAAACTTCCCTCTATTTTACAGTAGCTTTTGCAGAAGCTTATCTGCACGTATCTTCCACAGTTGAAAAATACATTACTGCTCTCAGTTTTCCAACAATCCAGCCCCACATGTGGATCATAGTCACATCCATGCTGGTAGCACTTCTAGTTACAGGTGAACTCATCTCACAGGAGTCTGTCAGGGTTCAGGGAAGCATTCTACAACTATATTTAATTCCACATTCAGAGTATGAGTCCACAATATGATTTCTCTAGTGACAAAGCTAATACAAGCATTTCCCAAGCTTACACCCTCTAATTCTGCACTTTCACATGCTCATTTCCTTTTCCTGCCCTACATTCTAGTCTATGTCTGTGGTGAAGCACCTGCACATGACACCACGCAGGGAAACATATCACTGAAACAATGCAAAAAATAACTGCAATAATGACACTATCTGCAAGGATAGCAAACGTGTGAGTGCAGCTGAAGGGTGCCTTAGATTCAGAAGTTTTAACCTGCCATAAATCCTATTTGGGCAAGCATCAGTATAGGTAGAAGGCAGGTGGCTGTGGATCACAATCACATGCTCCACATGGAGGTGGCCAAAGCTACTGATGGCACACAGCTGCCTGCATTAGGTTGCTAACCACAGTGAGCATTTACAAGAGAGGCAGCATATTCTCATTAGGGTACTCCTTTTCCATGACTGTCACTTTGAGATCTGCCTACCAGATTGCGACACTGCCACCATTCAACTTCATTTTTATCTTTCTTCGTGTGAAGAGTTCTTAATCTTTTAATTAAGTGAATACAAGTGGCTTTACCAGCTTAGGCTTTTCATTATAGTCTTCACCTAAAACTTGCCATCTCTTTACCTCAGAGAAATGTAGTCAAATTTATCATACAAATTAGGTGAAGAGCTATTTCAGTTTTATTTCTAGTGGCAAAGCATGAGAAACAAGATTTTACAAAGTTCATAGCAGTGGCTCAAAAGGACGTGGCAGACAGGCATGGAAAGAAACCTTTTACAGTGGGAATAAGGTTTAACAGTAGTTCTTCAAGTCGAATAGAGACTTCACTGGCAAGAACATTCTTTTATTCCAAAATACAAGAAGGTCAGGATCTAAGCACAGCATAGCAGGGATATTTCTAGCTGAAACAACTGGAAAATGGAGATTAGACTCCTGTGGCATTTATTTTAGTCAGTAATGCAATAATTATTTTTTTTTCTGACTGAAATGCAATAAATAAAAACTGCGATCTTAGATCCTATTTATTTCTCCTGTAAGAGACTTCACTTCCAGCCTCACGGCTCATGGAAGAAATTAGTTCAATTTGTGCAAAATGTTACCTCTATAAAGGGTATTTGCATGTTTTGAATCCAACATAAACATACCACTGTCTATGCAGCAATATATTTGAGCGGCTGCATAAAGCGTTGGGATGTGTTTGATCATGGACTTTAAGGGTGTTACAGCAAAGCATCAGTTAAATATAGCGACTTCATCTCATTCTCTGCCAATTTAGCACTTCCACAACTCTTATAGGCGAGGCTTGTTATTTGACATCTGTTAACTGGTTACAGTCCCCTGGCCAATGGAATTCAATGTCTTCACTCTGCAGTGATGCAGGAAATGCTGCAGTTTCAGACCAAAGAAATGAATGTAAGCTTATACGCCACAAAATACTCCTGGAACAGAATGGTAATATGAAATAGAGAAATATGATAAAGTAAAGGAAAGCTCATATAACTGACCTACCCAGCCCACCAGCTTCAACACATGTTGGGGAATATCCCTCAATGGATGGGATAGTTATATCTGTAAAATAAGTATGTTTTGTAGCTCGGGGTAAAATTTCTTTAGAGTAACCTTTCCTAACAAAGGAATGAGTAGGCAAAATCAGGCACTAGACTAAAAAATAAAATGTATAATAGCGTAATAACTACTTATCATAGAATCATTAAGGTTGGAAAAATTGAAAAACTTATCTGCTTCTCTGTGCAGACACTGTGTGCTGTTGAGTCTGAACAAGCTCTCTGGCAAGCTGTTCATGTTCAACTTGCAATTTTTGAAAGGCATTTAGAATAAATATATATTCTTCCTTTCCTTAAACAGAGGTGATAACAGTTAGAGTTGTGATCAAAAAGAGAAACCTATTCGGCTGCATTTGCACAAAATACCAAGACAGGCCTGCAATAAACTTCATCCAAAGTACTAAGGCTTCTTAAATAAATGATAGATGGATTAGAAGGAGACCACCCATTTGGTTCCCAAAACTAATTATCCAGTGTGTGACCAACAGTTTCAGGTGCCAGTGAACAAATGCTCAAAATGGACAGACACATTTAACAGCTATATTTATCTATTTATGAAACTTTAAAAAAAAAAAGTCACTGATGGACCAAATACATTATAATCAATATCATAAATGGAAGTGGAGAATCCCAAAAAGAACAGCCCCATATGCTGAAGCTTCCCTGTTAATAACGTCAGTAGAAAGTTTCACAGAACAATTTAATGTTTATGGGTTTTTAGACTGTATTATTAGCGATATTTTAGCTTCTAACCTCTGGCTAACAGAGTCAAGAGTCCCACTTCACTGTCTTGCCCAGGACTTGCATCAGAGCAGCCAGCCTGTTCTTTGTGTTCTCGCTTTCTAGACATTAGACTCATTCCGGGGTTTGCCAGGCTCTGGGAAAGTTTTCTGTGTTTTAGTAAAGCTTGCAAAAAACAAACAAATACTGCTGGCTTGTCATATGGCTCTGTTAGTTCTCTAAATGTTTATGGGAGTTAGTTATTTAGGTCTATTGATCCAGGGGAAAAAACAGATGCTGCTTCATACTCCCCTCTACTGCAGGAGGTAAATTTTCTGATCATTTTATAATGTAATTCTATTCTATAAATTTATGATAGTTACATATTATTTCCAAATACAGAATAGAAATATCTATTGACTATTTCTATCTGTTTTGCATTGATAGCCCATGATTTTGCCATCTGTTTCCAGAAATGCAATTGCTTTTTTTTTTTCCTGTGTTCTAAACATCTTCTGATTGTCTTCGTATTAATCAGGCTTTAAGTTTCTTGGTAGCCAGAAACATTTTTAAACTTTTAGATTATATTCTTTGTCATTAATTACTTAAATTCATCAGGAAAAAAAATGTTTTATTTTGCGTTCTATTTTGTAGCACCCTTCTAACACTTTCTTACAACCAGGCTATTTTCTGCTCAGCTTAACTTCTCTATGTCTATGAAATCATGGCTTTTTGAGCATCCAGTGGGCTCTCTAATCAGCTGCCAGTTTCCATTAACATTTCCTTTTCTGAATTTATGGTCTCTGTCACTTAGAGCAATATGGCATTAAATTTGGGGAAATTGGTCCTTTTAAAGCTCCAGATATATAGACTGATTTTTATGAAATGCAGTCACTAGTACCTGGTCAACTGCTTCTTTTAAGTCAATGAGTAACTCTTCTATATCCTCTTGAGTGAGGTCCAGCATTTGGTAACACTCTGGTGAGCACTGATTTTCTGTTCAGGGAAATTATTTCCAAGCATTTATGGAATATCGAAGGAAACTTGGCTTCTAGCCAATAGCAGGACCAGCATGCATCCCACAAATTGAATTCACTCTACAGAAGGGCTAGGTGGAAATTCTCCAAGAGAAGGGAAAAGAAAAAAAAAAAAGTTGGGCTTAAGCATTTTGATCTGTGGTCTTAAGGGATGCTGGACCAGGACAAGGCTCAAGTAAACCTTTGCTCAGCCTGTTCTTGGGTCCTGGCTCTTGGACAGACAGCTCCTTCTTTCTTTCCTTTATTTTTTACAGAGAATTACACTTGGAGCTGCCTGTTGCAGAGTTAGCATTTAGAGTCTGGAAAATCCAGCACCAGCCCAAAGCTCTGGAGCTCTGGTGAGTGAAAATTCTTGCTTGATAGTGGACATGCTACAAATTCTCCTTGAATTAAGTTACTCAGGACTAGAGGTGAAAGATTTTAGGACCTCCTCCTACTGCCCATTGAAAATCACATTCACAGAGATAAACCAGACATGCCTGCAAGTTTCATAGAGCAATTGCAGCACATAGCTGGATAGCCAGAATGTATAACAACTTTCCTTTAGGAAAGACCATGCATGCTCTGATGTTTCCAAAACAAAGTTTTCTTGGAAATTCTGGCTAATTTCTAACAGAAATTAGAAAATTCCTGGCATCCATCCAGTCCAGACTAAAAACATCTGAGTAAAATTTTAACAGACTAGAAAAGCTGCTTTACATCTCTAGATGTGACAGCAAGATTTGAGAACCTTGTTCTGTGTTTTTTTCTCCCCAAGACACTGATGGTAGATATTTCAGAATCAGTTTTTCCTATTTTCTAGTGACATGTAATGTTCTGGGTGCCCATTATTAAGTAGCAAGCCTTGGAAATGTGCTTTAAATACCAATAGCTGATGAATCTCAGTTTTCCTACAAACCAAAACTGAGTTCTCAGATTGGCTTGCAGCCTCAAAATCCAGAAACTTTGCTGCTTGTTGTTCAGTCAGAGCACATTCTAAAGCTACATAAAATGTAACCCATAGAAAATCTTTATCTATAACATGGATACAGATACTTTGTGATCATCCTTTGAATCCTGATTTTATGATTCATAACCTGATTGCATGCCAGACTGACAAGGTGAGGCATCATTAATAAAAAATAAAAAAAAATCTTTGGGGTATTAAATCTCCTTTGCTGCACAGAGTAGGAATAACCTAGACATTTCTGATTGGGAAAGATGACCATCTATTATATGCAAGATATAAAGAACACCTGAGTTGTGTTAAACAAGGATTTAATTTAGAAGTGCTATCAAGGAATTGTCAAAAGAATCATATACATGCTTATGCATAGAAAGTTAGTGAAAAAAAAAAAGAAAAAAGGAAAGAAAAAGTTATGTGTAATTTGAAGATTGTAGGCATCTTTTTCCCTGAGTTGTCTGCATTCACAAATGAATTCTTACATTTGTATATCCATAGCTGGATAGTGAATAGAGATTTGAGTGTTTGCTGAGATAAGTTGACATGTGAATCTGAGTCTTTACATATGTGATTCATTTATGTTGCTTTAGATTTTCAAGGGAGGATTATTCAGGGGAAAAAAAAAATTGACCTCACTGAAGACTGACTGAAAAATATACTTCAGGCAATCATTTTAGTTCCTTGGGAATACATAAATAATACAATAATGTTCAGATATTATAGTTCAGATGGCCTAGAATTACTGATCCAGTATGTAAGGCTTTACAATAAAGAGAAGAGTTATTGTCTGTCTGAGCTAGAAGCAGAAGCTTCTTTAAACTGAATAGACTTAAAAAGTTCTCTTTTACCAAGTTACACAAACACAGATGACTTGGCTTCTGGTTAGTGAATGACAGTCAAAGAAAACTGTACTTAGGGACTTCAATGTGAGGTGGAGTTAAAATATACAGAATATTGACTCTGCAACACAGTGGAGCTAGCCCTGCATGGAATATGGCTATGGTGGATTCTGCAGGTGAACTCAGTACTGACATTCTGGGAAATGTGTTACCATCCTGCATGAGTTTTATGGCTTCTTTTACCTTTTGATCCATACCTCTTAAAAAGTTGATGGAAACAGTTTCAATAACATTTTTGTTTAATGTTACTTCAGAATGTCTTAAGGGAAACCTTTGTTATACAAAACCAAGCACTACAAAAGTGATCATTATTGACCACTGCAGATTCATTTAAGTCCATAATAATCTGCCACATCTCTAACACTCCACACTGCAATGCCTAACTTTGGACAGAATTATTTTTAATGCAAGTTAAAAAAAGAAAATTTAATTTTGTCATGTTAGATGAGCGAACACAACCCCGTGAAAAACAAAACACAAAAGTCTCTGACCCCTCCATGAAAATAACTTGCATTCTGCAAAGCAAAACAAGATAGTGAAAAAGCTTTTCTCCTCCCAAGTATGCAGCTAACACCACTTCAAAAGCTGTATCAAGTGTCAGTACACCACATTAATAGGCTGCTTAAAAAGACATGGACAAGTTACTCAGTTTCTTGTGGTCTTCTCTCATAGAAAAAATAAAAATAAAAATGTGTCTTCAACATTTTTGAGACTGCCTGGCAGAGATATAATTGAATTATTTATCTTTCTGTTTGGTCCTGCTATAAAGCCAAATATAATTTAATGAACAGCTCAAAAGCCATTATTGGGCCAAATTCTCAGTCATGGAAGTAATTTCATTTCTTGTGTGTTCTATGCTGCAACCAATTTAATTTAACTGTGGGGTCCTTCAGCGATAACTAGTGTAAAACCTGTTCATAACTGTCAGTGACTGGCACTGAACACAGGTCATATCAGCATCTAGGGTAGATTCCTATGGATTAATTGATATTAATGAAGCTACATCACTTAACATTCACTGCTAAGTACTTTCTGGTCCTTGAAGAACTGGACCTGACAGCACTGAGAAGGTGACCAAGTAAAGCTCATAGCTAAGGATCTTAAAATGGCTCCTGTTCAATTAGAAGAACTTGTTCGTTAAGTTATTGCAAAATAATTTAGCAACTACATGTAAAATTTTCAAAGCTATTCATTGTTTTTCAAACAAGAGTGCAAAAAAATTACAAAACACTGAAAACACAAATGTTTAAATATCACATTTGTGTCATCTCCCCTGAACTTTGATGCTAGCTACAGTAAAATTAATAATGTTTATAATTTCCTTCTTCCCGTTGTCTTTTCAAATTGTATCCATACTTTAAGTACAGAGTGGCAAAGTTTCAAAACATTTTTTTCTTTTTCCCATTTTTATTTTCTTAAGCTTGACAAAGTTTCGAGAAGTTAGAATAAAAGGCAATGCATACACAGAAGTCCCAGATGACATATATTTTTTTTATTCCATACCCAAAAGAGGGAGAAAAGGGAAGCAAAATTCAAAACTAGAGATTTAGGGCTTCCAAATTAAAATAAAATAAAATAAAATAAAAAATTAACAACCTTCTGTACATTTTACTGTAGTTTCCCATAAAAAATAAATTGAAAGCAGTATTTACCAAGGGAGAAGATACTTCCAAAAAGCCTGCACTATCCATGGGAAACATGTTGTTACATTTTTAACCAGATCTAATTTAGCCTGAAATATTTCTGATCTATTCCTATCAGGGAGAACTCCTGAGATGATATGAAAACTAACCTCACCTACCAGCAGAATTAGAAACGATGACTATGTCAGTGTCAAAAGGCAGGGCTCATTCAAATAAAATAAAAAAAAAAAAGGCTATGTGAAGAAGACATTAGTAAATCAGGCAGTTGATCAAAGTGACCATTTGATCTTACCATTTGAATTTCAGCTCTTACTTAAACCAACAATAAGACAAAATAAAACCAATTAATGCTTCCTTAATTGCAACAAAATGAAATGGTTTTGTTCTAGTTGTACATCAGAACAGCTCTTCTAATTCTAACAGCAGTATCTTTATAACTGGAGGCATGTGGCCCAACATAAGCTTCCTGAATTTCAAGCTCCAGCCTCAGTTGCACTACTGGCAATGAATAAAACACTCATCTTTCTGCTTGTAAAATGAACAAGGTACATCTGCCAGGCATGCCTAAAACCATTATGCCATATTTACTGGCATTCAGTACAGAGCTTGTGATTAGTCCGTGCTGCAATGAAGTATTTACACTGGGTTTTGTTCAAGAGAGAGAGCACAGAATTTTATCCCTTAATCTGCTATGAAGCTGGGTACCGACAAATCACCTGCATACCATTATGATGGCATTATTTTCTATATGAACATTGCAAGTACACAGAGCACTTTACAAACTAATACAGGTCCTACCCTGATGACTTTGTAACTTAGATATCTTTTGGTCTAAATCATTTCAAATTTGTCAAGGTATTGATAAAATTGTGCTGAGAAGAGAAGCAATGTCTGATAATAGAATTATCAAGCAAAGAAAGCAGCCATCCTATCTTGCCAGCACAAGACCAAGCTGAAGCAACACTAAGCACAATTTCTTTCTGTTCAGAATTCTGAGAGTACTTACCCCCATCTGTACAGCAGATTTAATTCAAACTTTGGGGAAAACAGTCACTATTATAGGGCTTAGAGCCATCAGAATCTCTGGAACTATTTATAAAATAAATAGAAAGAAATTATTTACAAATAAAGTGAAGGAGAATAAGCTGCTATCCACCTCTTCTTCTCAAGAAAAAAAAATGTTGCTGCTGTTGCTTATGATTAGAGAAATGCTTAACATTGTGCTTGTCTTCCCTGTAGCAGATGTGTGCAAAATTGTAATTTCCAAATGCATGATTGTGAGCTACAGAAGAGACCAGGCTGTCCAAACACTGTTGTAAAGGAGTCTGAAACTTTTGTCTATGTTGCTGTTTAACTCATAGGAAAACAATCACACACTACACAGAAATGTTGAGATTTTTGCTGACCATTTCTAAGGATGGCAACAAAACCCAGAGATAGAGATAGCTCTATATTTTCTGATAGAATGTTTTTTCTTAAACAAAAATGCCAACTCCTTGAAAAAGAACTGTTGCCCAGGAATGCATCAATTCCAGCAAAACTCCTATGGAAACAAGACCGGACTGATCAGAGAGGTACCTGTTTTCCTCCTACCTTGCCAGATTTATTCCTTCCCAATTCCTCTGGCAAACTGCTAGAGAAGTAAAAGCCTGAAAACCAGCTGCCTACTTTGGGGCTCCAGAACTGCTCAACTAATGGACTCAGTAATGACATGGATGCTCAGAAGCCCCAGGATTCAAACCCTTCCTATACTGTTGTTGTTTTTCCAACATTGTGGAGAACCTTTGGAAGAAGCTGGAAAACATGCTATGACTTCTTCGAAAGAAAACTTTGGACCTTCTACTGCACCCAAAATTTCACAATCTCATTCCATGGTTCTGTTTTAGAATGATTTCATGCAGACATGTGCATAGTTTTTAGTTTTCCAGGAAACTGGGATTCTGGTTTTGAATGAATCTAGAATCCTAGATATTTCTCAGAATGACTGGAAGTGCCTAAAACCTGTCTCCACACTCTGAAAAATTCTCTAATTTCTAAGTTTAAAAAAAAAAAAATCTGAACTCTTACCATTGTAGAAAAGCTTGTGCCTGGAAGACTTAAACTGCACAGTCTCAGCATAAAGACCTCGGAGAGACATAAAAGTTGCCTCCAAAATTTGTTCATGCTTCAATGCATTATAAATGTCTCTTGTTACTCAAAATAACAAAGTAACAGAGTTTTTTTGGCATAAATCCAAATCAAAGCTGCAATAAAAAGTCAATGTTTGCATAATACTCTGTCAATTCTTGATAAGCACATTAATCAGGGATTCTTGACAATGTGTAAGAACACAGAAATATGAGATTAATTCAATGCACATTTTATTTTTAATCACTGTCCAGCTATAAAGTTATTTTATATATGCAATATATCATAGCTGTTTTCTGTATAGATGATCCTGTCCCTTTTGCTTCAGGAAAAGTTACATAGTGCACTCTGTGGGATACAAATTGAATGTGCAGCAAGACAAAAATAAAAGGATCAATATTATCATTTCCCACAGATTTACAAGGATTTCAAAGTAATAGGTCTTTCAAAACTTGAACTGACTATAATAGCTTGGAGCTAAATGCCTACATGTTATTTGAAACCTTGCTGGTTTGTGAATATTGATCCTATATAATTTTTATGTGCTTTTATGAATAATGTATAAATGCCTTGAGCTGCAGCTAGGTGCTTCTGATCAAGGAAAATAAGACTGTGAAATACATTTAAAATGGATTGGATGCTGAAGTACAAGGTTAGCTCCAAGTGTGAGCTAAGCTTGGGAATGTCATGCAAATATAGAAAATTGTCACAAAGAGTTTGGATTTTACGTGATGTCTTTAAAAGTGCGTTAGCAAAAAGTCTAGACATTATGGTGAATATTAGGGTTTTTGAATCCCATTGCTTCTCTGCTTAAAGAGGTAAGGACAACACATCCAGTTACTAGTGCTGTGAGAAACATTTGGTGATATAGTGATGAGGACCGCACCTCTAGTAATGACAAAAATACCTGTGTTCAGTGGCCATGTTTTACAAGGTTAAATATTTCAATAAACCACCAAAAGACTCATACTGTTTAATGCACTCCTTTACTTAGTCAAAACAGAAGGACTAGTCTACTAAACACTGGAAGTTGAAATGCCTGCCCTGGCCTAAGTACTTTGAGTACACCTGCACTGCACGAGAACACTATCATGAGCCGTGTAGGTATCAGAAGCATACCCTCGTGTTCCTCACACACAGGTTTTTCACACAGTCTAGTTGCCCTTGACTGACCACCACATGGACAGATTTTTGCACTATGCTGTGGGGCCAAATGCTTAGAGTTAAACTGACTGGTGTGGTATTTGTTCCACGTTTAAAAACAAATGGCTGGTGAAATTAAGTTCCCTAATGTAATAACTATGATATTTTCCCAAGCATCTGATGAAACAAAACAAAACAAAAAAAAAGGAACTACGCAGAATCCTGCAAGTGTTGATCTGGAAACCAATGTTCAGCCACTTGCACATACAGTAATTGAAATTCTGTAGTAGCTTTGAGCTACATATAAACTGTCATAGTGGAGCAACACATGCCCTGCTCCCACAGCCAACCAATATGGAACTATGACTTTTCATCT
This sequence comes from Anser brachyrhynchus, assembly GCF_964034855.1. NCBI lineage: Eukaryota > Metazoa > Chordata > Aves > Anseriformes > Anatidae > Anser > Anser brachyrhynchus. The sequence goes on from NC_137698.1 coordinate 28,697,490, forward strand.
GGACTCCACTCTCATGGGGAAACGCAGAGATATCATGCTAAGGAAATGCAGATGTTAACCAGAGGACAGTATGCGCTGGTGCCTTAAATACATAGAAGCTGTCAACGCATCCTGCTGCAGGTTGCAGTTTTTTTTCTTTTATTCAGCCTTCCCGTAGTTCATATGACAGTGAGTCTTATAATGTGCTACTCCCTTGCATGACCTGACTTCATGCCCAAATGCAGTAACATGCAACTGAAAGTCACATCCACCAGACTCCCTCCCCTTGCATTCACTGTATTCCACGACTGCCAGAGATCATGATCCTGCCCAGCAGGCGCTCAGTACTAGGGCTGTGACCATATACATCTCCAGGCTTGCTTTCTGGAGAATTTCCAAATAGCAAAATGAGAAGATTTCAGCAGAGTTGGCACAGGCAAGCTGCTCAAACAATGCTGGTGCAAGTCTAAAACTGAAAGCCACATACAAGACATGGAGGGCCAGGGACACAAGCCAGCAATGGTGTGCAGCTCAATATTTCCAAGAGGTATTATGGTAGGGATGCATCTTATACTAATGCAAGATCCTTTGTGCTGGAGCTAGAGCTGCACAAGTCAGAGTCTGAAAGCCAGCCTTCCCTCTGGGTATTTCAGCACTGAAACATAAGATGTGTTTTATCATGGGTAGAAAGCCACCTTCCTGTCACCCCGCTCCTCTGACAAGTCACAGGAAAGCTGATAGTCAAAAGCATCAAACGCCATGAGTCTAGATCCTGTGGCATATGTACATGGAGGAGGAGTATGGACAAGGAAAGGAAAGAAAAGGACAAAGGAAACATCAGCACATACACATAAATGAGACACATGAACTGTAGAGTGAGTCAGGAGGTGGACATAAAACTGCAAAATCACTCCAACTTCAGAGAAAGGAAATTTCAACTTTCAGGGAGCCATTTCATGCCCGTCTTGCCTGTGGCCTGCAGACAGCTGTAACACCAAACACTAGGCCAGGCTGTGAGTAGCAAGTCACATGATGCACATTTGAAGCACTGAGTAGTGTACCCAAACTGTAGGCTTCCCAAGACAGACCAGATGCCATGGCAACAATTTTAAAATAGTGCAATACATCCTGTGATTATAAACCCTTCTCCCCACATTGTCTGAGTAACAGCACAATTGGTAAGGGGGTGACACATTAGACTTCTTTTTCTTTTCCATTCTGCTAGACAGACCTGATCTTAGGACTGCTTTTTTAATATGTTTGATTTTTTGCCATTGAACTTGGACCTTACTGCTTTTTTAATAAATACAGGGACAAGACAAAGCAGATTTTGCAAGCTGAAGATTATTGCAGCCTGTAGAGGTAGGCAGTATCTTCAGAAGGAAACTGCTTATCCACTGGGATAGGCCTTCGCTCAATAAACCCAGAACTAGATTTGGAAGATAAATCAACACCATTGTGCCGCTGGACTAATCCTGGTTTGGGAGGTGCTTCAGGAGTAAAGTTTAAACCATGAAATTTGGTCAGCAGATCAAGATGACAACATTTTCTAGGAATACCATCACTAGCAGTCGTGGGTGCAGATAACTTACCAGGCTTGTCCTCCATGTTGGCAGCAGGCCCTGTGTTTACCTGTGAGACCCTCTCCTCCTGTGCTACTACTGTGCAGGTTTCAGGGACTCTTCCACAGCCCTGCCAATCACTACAGCACTCAGCAGACCCTGAAGATATACTCCCCAGACACATCCTTGAGCTCTTGTCATCCTGGCCAACCTACTGAATGTGAGCACCACTCATTTCAGTCCCAGCTGAGGTGCATGAAAGAACCTCAGCTGTTGCTGTGGGACTGCGGGATCAGGGGAAGGAGAGGATGTACACCTTATTTATAATACCAGAGGATTCTGAATTTCACTAATGACTGTCATCCCTTACAAGGGAAGATACTTCAGTAAGAGAACTTCCTCACATAACTCTTCCATGATTTGACTAATACTGTTCAGTGAATGGCCTCCTCATACATCAATCTTTTGGAAACTGCATTTATTGAGGTTCCAAATTTGATCTTACAGTTAGTTTAGGCAGGTTCCTCGATGTTGATTTAGGTGTCACTTAAAAAAAAAAAATAAACACATTGGGAAATCTTTGTTACTCTCTTTGACAGTCAGAATGGTTTCTAGACAAATTTAAAATCAAAACCAAATCTGTTTCTAGAAAACAAGGAATTCAGATTACATAGATGCAAATACATGGCAGGGGGGTTGGAACTAGATGATGTTTAAGGTCCCTTCCAACCTTAGCCATTCTGTGATTCTATGAAATACAATTTGTATCATGAAACGTGCTATTCCATGTCCCAGATTACTTGGTTTTAATTGCAAACAATGCAAGACTCATGGATGACTGGTTTCAGCCCAAAAGAAACTATTAAAAACCAATACTTCAAAGCTCTACCAGAAAAACAATGTGTAATGGAAATTCTGACAGGCCTCTAATTAACCAATGAACTTTTTCTACATACTCTTTTGCAGCTACACCCATCGGCCAGAATCTCTATTGGCGATACTCTGCTGAAATGATTATGTGCTGGTGGAAGGATATGCTAATAATAATAGCCTGAGTAGGACTAGAAACTATTAGTAAGCCCTATCTGATGTTGAATACACGAATGTCATTTAAACACTTATCAAGTTAGGAAACGGTGAATATTCGTCTTTTAAAAGTGCAATATCATACACATCCAATTGAACTTTAAATTTAGCTTTCTTTTCAGCAGATTTTCTACTAAGGAGACCAAAGTGTGATAAAGGTTAAGTTTTGTGAATGTGTGTAGAAATTCAGACATGCCTACCACATTTGTTTTTTCATCCTCATGAGCTTATATTTTATATTCCAGAGAAATCCTTTCCTGTGATTTATTCCTTGTTTTCCATTCCACAAAAATGTGTGCCTCCCAAGACACTTGTTTTCTAGCTTGTAAACCTCAGAACATCATAATTTTATCAAATATAGACACAGAGAAAATAATTTTGAATGTAACAGCGTGAAAGCTTAACACGTATTTCTCGTTAGCAGCTTTAGCAAGAAGGGGAAGGGAAATATGGTTTCTATTCACTATTTATTCTTCTATGAGCACCTTCTAGTATGACTTCTCTCTATCATATTTGCCCCAGCATATTCTTGGTAGAGAAAGAACTGTATTTAGGCTCTTTTGATCTTGATGTATTATTATATACTTTGCTGCATAGTTTCAATTGAGAAAGCAATACAAAAGGAACAGTCTTTCCCCTTAAGACGTAAAATTAGATGGTTTGTGATTTTCTTTTTTAGTTACTAGGGAATAATTGAAGTGTGATGTCGTGAAACATAGGTTGGCAGCTCACTGACCGGCTCACATACTGACTACATGTTTCACAATGCAGAAGATTGAAAAGGAATTATTTTCAGACTGTCAGACACGAGGTCTAATAATGAAGGGGTCATGTTTCAACACTACTCTTGTGTATATCCCTACAGAGATATGTCTACCCATCATCTGTAATGCCTGCTTGACCTCCGTGAACAAAGCAGTCTTATCAACAACAGCTGCTGCAGAGAAAGCCCAGAGAGGGAGAAGAGTTATCTGCTTCTGACTTTTGTAAATCTCCCTGTGAACTATTTACCAACTTCAGTGTCCAGGTGGGACCACCACTCCAGCAGTGCTAATTTCACAGCTGTGCAGAGACTAGGGAGGAAAGTAGGGCAGAATGTTGGTCTCTGCTTAGTGTTTGAGGTAGATTTTTGCTGCTTTTGCTTTTCTGTACTGGTAAGATAGTGTAAAACATGGCTGAGATGAGTCTCTTCTTTAGCTCACTTGCTGTCCAAGCAAGAAAATTTCACAAATGACTTTTACCATTTGCTCTCCAACCTACAAAAGATGCTCCACAATGACAGGCTGACTAGTGTCACAGATCTGGGAGCTCTGGGCTTTAAAGACACCAAGCTTCAGGCTTCATGTTCTGAACCGCTGTTACATGCACAAGTGCTACTAATAAAACTCGATCTCCGAATTCACAATAGCAGCTAATAAATTAGTAACATAACATTTACTTTATTTTTGGATCTTTTCTAAAGAGCATTATTTCTATAAACCAAGTTGTAAGCTGTTCTCAAAGAGGGAAATATGAGAAAGAAAACAGGCACAAATAATTATGGAGAAACAACTGAAAAAAATGCCAAATACTGTCACAGCCCAGTGTGCTCGTGTGTGGGAGAAGGTAACAGAAAGGAAGGTGCTGCTGAAGCCATTTTGTTTCAGTTAGATAAGAACACAGAGTTACTGGCTGAAAATCTGTACAGATGGGCTTCCATAATAGGAAAACCTGTACTAACATAATATTCAGGGACCAGAGTGGACTTCTTCAGAAAAATAATAATAGTAATAAATAATAATAAAGAAAGGGAAAAAAAAAACTTCTAAGGAGGAGAGGTTCAATGCAACATTTTATTTAGATTTTTTTATTTAGAAGGCAGAAGACAACTTCCTATTTATGTCTTCTAAGCATGCAATACATCATTAAAGAAATAGGATTCAAAGATTCACTACGGAATTTCTTACTTTTTGTTTCTTTTCTTTTTCATTGTGTCTTCAGTAAAATATGATATCAATCATACAGTAAGCTTCTCTCTCAGAAGTGCTATTAAATGCGCTAGGGTTAGGAAATACACATCAGACATTCTGGTATTTCTACAGAAATAAATACATACTGAAGTAGTACCACAGAGCATTAGAAGGGATAAAGTAATAGTTTAAGCAAGCTTCTGAATGTTTTTTGAGTTTGGGTCTCTTTTCCTCACCTAATCTGTGTCAATAATATTAACTAAAAACAGATCCACAAATATTTACCATGTAAAGCAGAAACACATGCAAGGCACTTCAGAAAGCTCTGTTCAGCAATCCAATATTTGTTTTATTCAGTTCAACACCAATACACTGGGATCAGTGCCAAGGTTATGAATGCCGTTGAATGAATCCCAAAGTGTCCTCTTCCGCTATGTTTTGAATCCCCATTAGTATAGTTCATTGTAACAATAAACCTCACCCACTTCTCACCCATCTTTCTCCCTGTGGAGCAATAGACACTTTACTTAAGAACTTTAATCTACAGAGAAACACATTGATAACACATTCCCAGCAGAAGGCTATTATATCATATCAGGGACAAAATACTTAACACGAGTCATTTGAGATTGAAACAAGATTGCAGACATGTATAGCAGATAGCACATATGCTTCCAAACACCAACAAACCCATCACTTCAGTAGGGCTGTAGGTCTGTTACCAAGAGGAGAATTTGACACAAGTACTGTAATGCTAGAAAACCCAAGGTTTATGTGGTTTCCCAAGTTTCAAATGGTATTGGTAAAATTTATTTCAATAGTAGTACTGGATAGTTCAAGCAAAAATGATTTTACAAGCAAATTTCATAGGCACACAAAGTCTCTTTCATCAGTCTCCTTCACCTACAGATAAAGTTAGTAGAACAGTATATCCCATCTGTGTTGCAAGATAAGGCTGTGTGTACCACATCCAATTGCTTTCTCAGTCAAGTTAGGACCTATTTTATCCACTACGTATTAAAAAAAAAAAAAAAAACTGCCAAAGTAGCCTGTGGACAAGGATTACCCTCTCCTGAGTCTAGTCATTCAGAACTGATAATGCTTCTGAAATATTATGACTCCTGCAAAAGTAGAATAAGATTGTTTCATCCACCACAGCATGCTTCTGTGCTACTTGTACCACTACATGATTTGTAAAAATTTTGTACAGATAGCTGACCTGTTGATATAAAAACTAACTGTCATTTATCAAACACACCACAAAATCTGCTTTCTTGGTACTAAAGAGAAACACCCATTCCCAACTTGCATTTACAGTTTTTTTGATTTCTTTCCTTTGAGAACAGGGGAGCTCCGGTAGTCTCATGCCCCTTGTGAGTTCACCATCCAATTACCTATCATCACCCAGCAGTGAATCACACCCTGAAGTTAGATTTAGTAGTTTGAAAATTCAATTCCAGCAAAGTTCAAATGAAACAGGTCAAAGGGACACATCACTGGTAACTCTGAGAGCACAGATGTTTAACAGAGACAAGTTTAAATTTCATTCTGGCAATAGTTTAGCCTTTGAACTCACAAAGAGCTTAGCCCGTTTAGCAACAGAGTATCCACGACAAATTCATTTTCCTCAGTTTGTTTGAGTCAGTAATACTTATACCAAGAGCAGTGTTATTTTAAAGCAGCAAGAAATTTCTTTATACAAATAACGTAGAAAATCAGTATTTTAGTCTCTATGGAATATTCCATCAAGTAAATCCATTAGGGATGGCAGAATGCAATTGCAGTGATTTCTATCTACGAAACATTTAATATTAATACTCTTCCATATTTCTCTGTTAGTAAAAGAATTAAGTATGTGCTTGTTTTTCAGATGAAGAAATCAGGCAGAAACATGCCTTTGTCAAAAAAAAGAGATTGATACGAAATTGAAAATTAGAACACAGAGCCAAGTATAAATATTAGCCATACTGGATCCTAAAGCTCTGTAAATACGTGAAAGACCTACCACCTTCCTTAATCTCATCCATTCCTTTATCTTGTGGCTAAGGAACAGGTCTGGGGTTAGAGTGCCTTACATCTTATGCCAAAGGACCCTACACAGTTCTTTAGTGATTATGGCAGAGCTCCTCAAACACAATTACCACCCATCAATTGCATACTTCAACAAAATATTGCTGAACTAAATCAATTATTGTTTGTGACGTGTGTTGAGTTCCTATGTGGAAGTGTTATTAGACAGCTTCAAGGACTGAAATAAGTTAATCATAGAATCATAGAATATCCTGAGTTGGAAGGACCCACAAGGATCATCAAGTCCAATCCTGGGTCCGCACAGGACCACCCAAAAATCAGACACCATGTCTGAGAGCGTTGTCCAAACACTTTTTGAACTCAGGAAGGCTCAGTGCCAAGACCACTGCCCCGGGGAGACTGTTCCAGTGCCCGACCACCCTCTCAGTGAATCTTGTCCTCATACCCAACATGAACCTCCCCTGTCCCAACTTCTTGCCCTTAATGAACAAAAGGGGGCAAAAATGAGGGAAACAGTCTTATATACAGAGAGCATTTAGTTCACTATAACAAGCTTTTCAAATGTTGATCTCTTCAATAAGCTCAAATAAAAAGCAAGAGATCTTTTTACACTTTTAAAAGTTCAAGTTACTGTAAATTATTCTGCATGTTTAAAAGGTCTGGTTTACATAACACAGGAAGCCTGCCATTACCTTTCTTTCTCCAATTAAAAACATATTATAATGTAATTTACATGAGATCAAAAAGAATAGAGCTTTGTTTGAAATAAGTTATTTTATACAAAATTACAGAGAACTTTCTTATATATTGTGGGAAAAGTTGAGGACCTACAGCTTGTTGAATAGAAATTACTTTGGAATGGTTTTCATTTTGTTTTCTGTTTTTTTAACTTCAGTATTACTATGGTTTCCAATGGAAACTGCACACATGTAAGAATGTAAAATCAGACTCTTGGCCTACTCTTTTTTATGTATAAACATATAGTGTATATATATAGCATATACATATACATACACTTGTAACCAGTATATACATATAGTATATATATCCAGTATCTCCTGGAACACCATCCTTAGGGACAGAGGAGCTGAGCAGAACTGACAACTCTTTAAAGATGTTTTCCTTAGAGTGCAAGAACTCTCCATCCCCTTGCATAAAAAAAAAAACAGGCAGGGAGGGCAAGCAACCAGGATGGCTGAGCAAGGCCCTGCTGGTCAAAGTGGGGCACAAGAAGGAAATGCACATGCAGTGGAAGCAGGGTCACGTCGCCTGGGAAGAGTACAGGGATGCAGTCCAGGTGTGCAGAGGTGGGATAAGGAAAGCCAAGGCATGAATGGAACTGAGCTTGGCAAGGGATGCAAAGAGTAACAGGAAAGGATTCTATAGGTACATTGTTCATAAAAGAAAGGCCAAGGAGAGAGAGTGTACCTCCTCTGATGGATGAGGAGGGTGAACTGGTAACGACAGACATGGAGAAGGCTAAGGCACTCAACAACTTCTTTGCCTCCGTCTTCACTGACAGTCAGGATTCCCAAGTCTTTTGATTTCCTGGACCCATAGATGGAGGCCGGGGGATCAAAGTTCCACCCACTGTAAGTGAAGAGCAGGTTTGAGACCACCTGATGAAATAAGACACGTACAAGTCTATGGGGTCTGATGACATGCATCCCAGGGTCCTGAAGGAATTGGCTGATGTAGTTGCCAAGCCTCTCCGCATCCTCTTTGAAAAGTCCTGGCAGTCAGGTGAAGTCCCTGGTGACTGGCAAAAGGGAAACATCACTCCCATTTTTAAAAAGGGTAGAAAGGAGGACCCAGGGAACTACAGACCAGTGAGCCTAACCTCTGTGTCTCGCAAGATCATGGAAAAGATCCTCCTGGAAGCAATGTCAAGGCACATAGAAGACAAAGAGGTGATCCAAGACAGCCAGCATGGCTTCACCAAGGGTAAATCGTGCCTGATCAATCTGGTGGATTTCTATGACTGAGTAACTACATCAGCTGACAAAGGAAGACCAACTGTTGTCATCGACCTGGACTTCTAAAAGGCCGTTGACACAGTCTCACATGACATCCTGGTCTCCAAATTGGAGAGAGATGGATTTGATAGGTGGACCGTTCAGTAGATAAGGAGTTGGCTTGAAGGTTGCACCCAGAGAGTGGTGATCAATGGATCTATGTCCAAGTGGAGGCCAGTGACAATTGGTGTACCTCAGGGACCGGTACTGTTTAATATATTTATCAATGATATAGACAGTGGGATTGAGTGCACCCCCATCCAATTTTCATATGACACCAAACTGAGAGGTGCAGTTGATACAATAAAAGGAAGGGAAGCCATCCAAAGGGACCTGGACAAGCTTGAGAAGTGGGCCCACATGAACCTAATGAATTTCAACAAGTCAAAATGCAAGGTGCTACACTTGGATGGGGCAATCCCAGAAGAAAAAAAAATCCGTTTGATAAAAACAAAATAGTTTCAATATTTCCCATTTATATTTCCCATTTTTCTTTGATGGTACTCCAAAACTCTCCTCCAAAAATCCAAATATTTTCTAACATCCTGGAAGGCCATTATTTAAAGTTAGGGGGTGGGAGGAAAGGGAGGGGAAGAAGCAAGGTTTGGCAAGTGAGGTTTGCTCTGTTGCTGAATGGGATGTGTTGTAACTACAAATATATAGCCAGTAGCAAATAAGCTAATTTTTGATTTATGTGGTCTTGGAATGACAACATGTGCCTCAGCATGTGCCAGACTAGAGCCTGATTCTTCATATGATGTCTTAGTCTTCAAGTTCTTGTCATAGGGTGTAGTGAGACTGTATGAAAACATCGTACAGGAGGGTACTGGCTTTTCAAGATGCAGGATTTCTGCTTTCATAGGTGGCTTTTAAACAAATTTCATTCTCCAGCTAATTGAAGTAAACACAGTATTCCTTTTCATTTTTTGTATTGAAATGTCATTCGTATTGGCTTCAAATGGCATCAGATTTGCTGCAAGTATTAAGCATTCTGTGCTGGTAAAAGGAGCTGGAATTTGGACATTTTCCTGAATTTCATCCTTTTTGCAGGTTAACTCTACAAGATGAAACACAGTGGCCTCGTGGTAGTAGTTAATTTCTGATCACTATTAATTTAAAGTGTATCTTATTTCATAGGATGTTCATGTAAACCTGAGGGTTCAATTATATCCTTTAAAATATTTTTCTTAAAACTAGATACTATTTAAACAAAAGAATATTAAACACCAAAATTAAATTAAACTGAGCAGTTGAAGAGCATTAAGAAAAAATACCAGGAGGCCAACAGAGCCCTGATCTGGTTAAAATACAGTTCTGTGGCCACCAACCAATAAAAACTCCTTGGGCTGCATATTTTTTATGACCATTCTGTATTCAGAAGAATAACTGCTTTTTCTCTGCAACTCAGCTACTAACTGCAGCACAGTACCACTTTTCAGAACACGAACACTATGCTGCCTTCAATACAAAAGTCAAACTCTTGCAAGTTTTGCATTTCATTATCTCTTTGTAATGTGGTATCAAATATCATCACATGAAAGGCAAGTCTATAAATAATATAATGAAGGAATCAAATATTTTCATATCTTCCATTGCAGTTATGGGAGGCAATGAATGTGCTGAACTTCACCAGGCGCAAGAAAAATTTACACCGGACAGCACCCTGCAAGACCTGCTCTTTGCTACAAATAGTAGTTAATGATGCCATACTCAGTAGGCAATGGAAACTACCTAAGCATATCACAGTATCATTAAAAAACATATCATGATAAACAGGAAGAAAAACAATGAAACTAACAACTTAAATATATATGTATATAAATATATATATATTTGCAGTCATGTGAACAAATTATCTACTCATTGACCTACTTACAATCTAGTCAGGAAATTCACTCATAACCAAAGGGAAAAACACAAAAATCAAGACTTTGGAAATATATCCAGAATATTTTCCAGTTCCATGGCATCTTTCACCTCGTTATTTTTTTACTGACATTAATCCTACATGTGAACACTATCAGTCTCTTTTATATGGCAAGAGTAAATGCAGGCACACTAGAACAGTAAATACAACCACAAGTATCCAGGCTCTGTGACTGAACTCTTTTAAGCAGGAATAAAAAATGTATTGTTTTCTCAGTTAAAATGTGGTAGGGAGTCATTGTTTGAAGTTATGACTGCTACCTCAGTGGATAGTTCCCTCCATTTCTGGGGGACTAGAAGCCAGGATATACAGACTCCTACAGAGGTAACACGGGAAACTTGGAAAGTAAATGTAAAGTCATAAACTTTTCTTTTTCAAGGCAGAACAAAAATCTTCTAGTTTTTCCAAAAGAGAAGCAGATTTGGCTAAGGATGATGCAAGAACTTACTGCAGACTAAATCAACTACGGTGATTTTTACACCTTATCTTAATATGAGAACTCCTCTTTATTCATAAAGATATTTTATTTCCTCAGAAAAAAAATACAATCAGAATAAAACTCATAGACTCAAAACCTTCTGAATATAGGGAGATTTGAGAAATTTAGAAGAATTAAACTGTATATATATGTGAATAACTTGTAGTGAGGAAAAGTTACCCTAATGTGGTGAACAGGAAGGCTGGCAGAAAGGTGGAACCTAACATGTCAGATTTCAAAACAAAACACACAATGAGAAACAGGCAATAAGAAGGATTGTATCTATTTTAAAATAACTCTAGGTCTTCAGTTAGCATACCTTAGCTAAAAGTTTGACAAAGTGTAAATGCATTGTACAACTGCACTGAGAAAATTAAACTTTTTTCACTGTGAACTGCATTTCTTTCCATTTCTTTTTGTTGTGCTTTTATAGCTTTGCCTCTCCCTCAAAAATTGAATTGAGTGCTCTATTTCTGATTTTTGTAAATAAAATCAATTAGATGAGAAGAATGATTTAAAATGTAAACAGCTGAATATATTTAATAATGCCAGCATTTCTACAGAACAGTATCACTAGCTGAAAACACTAATCAAAATTTGATTTTTTGCAAAGATATTAACTAAAGAGAAAATTTACTTAAAGAGGGACGAAGTCTGAAAACATGTGGCTCGAATCAAATACATACACATATGCCAGCCTGTAATTTAAAACTCAAATATTTTAAAAGATTTTGAAACATCTTTTGTAGGTAAGAAGCAGAGAGGGAAGTTTGAGGAGAATAGCAAAGTGTTAGAGGGCAGTTTGTTAAAGTTTAAACTATCATATAATAGACTCACAATCAGATGTCAGTGTGAAAGATTTGAAAGAAAGTGGGCTGATTAGGTAAACAGATCAGTAGATCATTTAGACTTGGCATGACATTATTATTTTTTTTAATTATGTTACGAAGAAAGCTGTTTATCTTGGCAAAAGCTCGACAAAACTTTCTGTAATAGCAATATAGATAAGTCAACATAGCTCCAGTTTCAAAAGAAAAGGTAAGAGCAGATCTTCAATCCCCTCAGTTAAAGGCAAAATTATTATTAAACAGTATCAGAACTTCACACCAAGGCCATAAAAGAAAAATTATTATCACAAGCAGACCTATGCCGTTCACTTTCCAACAGGACTCATTCCACCCAGTTAAAGCCCAAGCATCCAGGGCTGAGTAGAAGCTAAAGAAATTCAAGATGAGAGCTTCAATATCACTTGAGGATTTTTTATTTTTTTATTTTTTAATGATCAGGTAATAGAAAGCCCCTGGAATACACAGCCCTTTACCAGCAGCCCAGGTTGCTAACACAATGCTGGGGAGGAGACAGGCATCTGACAACGCCACAGGACAACGTGGTGGCTCAAAACACTGTCTTCAAACTGGACAAAATGGAAAGGTGTGTTTTAAATCCTACCAGTGCTTTAAATCCTACCGGTCCTCCAGATTAGAAAAAAAATAGACAAGAATGGCTCCAAATCTCCTTGCAATAGTATTTGTGTGGAAAAGTAGAAATTGCTGTAAGTCAAGGTCTAAGCAAATGATGGATTTATATTAATTCAAGCCCTGAACTATAAAATATCATGTGGTAAATGTGGTCAGACTGAAACCAAGTCAATATTTTTAAAGTTCATTTAAAAAAAAAATAAAAAGCAGAATTCATCTTCCATGAATTCAGTATTATGTACAGAGTTTAAATCACACTATTTGATGGAAATTGTGTTCATTTTATAAAAAAATCTCATTTCAAAGCAAATACATGAAAGACTCTAAACCAAAGAAAAAGGCAGAACAAAACACAGAAGTTTTACGGAAACTGTACATTTTTGCAGGTTATTGTTTTAATGTCCTTATACATTAACCATGCTCTTTCATTGAGGACTCACTGGCTTAAATTCACACATATTCTTGAATCTTCCAATTCCTCTCTTTTGTCCAAATGTTTGAGATACATCAGAACGGTCCAAACATCACTATACAGTGAAATTTAGGCAACTAAACTGAGCTCAAGGAGTCTTGTAGACATAAAATAAGCATTTAAGCAGCCAGTCAGCCGAAAAGCTTCCTGGATACTATAGCTAACACGATGGTTGAAATAAGACATGTAAAGGAGGAATTTAGCTAAAAATTGAGGAAGATTTTACTGGAAACCCTTGCCTGATTTGTCAGCTTAAGACAGGCAGCTGTCTACTAGAGATGGTGTGGAGTGGAAATCGTAACTTCACTGAGGTCAACAGTAAATCTCCTTTGACTTTAATGAGGCTAGAATGATTCCTACATCCTTCAGCACAGATCCAATTAAACATGCTTTCCTATGACACCATCATTTCAACATAATACCACTTTGGAAACATATTTCACAACAACATATGGCAGAAAACAAACTATAAATTATTTGTAATCCAAGCCTTCACTGTACAGTAAATGACTCAAGTTTTCCCAACACAGAGTTTTTATCCTTAAAACAAACATTAACTTGTGACCTTCATAATTAATCTTTCTCTAGAACACTAGTAGTACAAGGCGTCCTTAAGAAAATGCACTTCTTTCATCTCTGTGTAGTGGTGTTACATAGCTTTTCCTGAACAAATTGGCAACTTCTGACTCATTTGTATTTATGAGAAGGACTCTGAGTAGGCAACTTCTAGCACTGGTTCTCAGCATTATATTTCCTTCTCTACTGAAAATAAGGAAGTATATTACGTAAGAAAACAACAAAAGATGAATAACTTATTGCCCTTTTGGGTAGTCTGGGATATTTACAAATCTACATCCTTGCTGACGCAGTGAAAATACAAACTAGTAATCTTAAGAGACTTACTGTCCCCAGGGCAGCACTGCTTTCAATTTTATTATTGTTATTTATCTAGTCATGGGAGAATAGCAGACTGGAATAACTTGCTTCAGTTAATCCATCTTCCATCCATGCTGGAGCAGATAACATACACAGAGACTTGTGAAACTTCTACTTCACTTTTTGGAGGCCTATCAGCGGTTGTGTGTGCAACAGCATTACCAAAATAATTCAGACGTCATTTTGTTTCCTGAGACTCCTTCCTTTAATCAGGAGGATATTCCCTCCTGTTTCTGTGCTGGAGGAGCATGTTCATTCCCAGCTGCTGAAGAGCTCTAGGGAGTGCTCAGCACCCTCCCTGCCACGAGGTCTTCACAGTGGGGGTTCCTCCTTCTGCCAAAGTTGCCATCTCAAAACAGTGGCTGGTGTTTTGCAAATAGACAGCTTCAAAGAGCACGCAATCATGGCAGAATCTGGGATTTTATTTAAAATAAAACAAAGCAGAAATGGCCCCTCCCCCAATCCTCACCAATCCTAGACCTCACAGTTAAAAAGAAAATTCTAGAAGCCATGAAACCTAACCAAAAAAAAAAAAAAGACAAATATATTTGTAGCAAAGCTCTTCTGATTTTTAAGCATTCTGGAAGGACTCTGCCTGCCACACTGGCTTAATTGCTTATGTTAACAATATTAGGCAGAATATTGTTACTAACACTTCTACAAGAAAATCTGAAAAATCAAAATCCATCTTCCTCCTGAAGTGATGGGAAGACACAAATAGCACTGACTGTTCAAAACCCTGTCTTTCTGTTCAATTACATGATACTCAGTCTCTCTATATCTGAGTTTCTTCCCCTAAGTAATATTTATAAAACCTGTGCAACATGAATAGGTCATTAAAGTCATGCATATGTTTTAAAGTATTCTTAGAGTTTTATACAAAAATGTTGTATAAGATTTTTCCTTATCATATTCATTTTAGAAAGCCTAGAAAGGAGAAAAATCTGTCATAATGCTAGCAACAATAATTTCAGTTTTGCTCATTCCAGTGATAAAAATTTTCATCTGAAGGGCTGAATCTCCTGTGTGTGTTTACTTTTACAGACTTCAGATTAAAGTTTCACTTTAAACTTCACATCTGCAATTGCATAAAACACTCATTAACTTGCTCTTTTACTAAAATAAAATTGTAGAGAATCCTGGAAAAAAGAACACGGGGTCTTTCCATTTAGAATTAAAAGTTCCCAATTATTTTTGAGCAAAACGAAACACAGAGCAAAATGCTTTCCCAAACCTCACTGACTGATTCCATACCAATAAAATCATAAGGACCTTTTCTATTTGATACACAGTAATAACCTGGAGCTACCTGAAATAAGGAGAATTGCTTATTATTCTTATTACATCACAGACATGATGTTAATGCTTTGCTGCTTGTGCCCCAAATGCACGCAAAGCAAATGTATAGCCTTTGCAGCCACCAGAACAGCTCACTCCTGTCCTACTCTCTCAGAAGTGACAAAGAATTTGCTACTGTTAAACAGAATAATTTTACCAAATCTTAATTTGCTATTATGACTAAGTAGTGGTAAGCCAAAACCTCAAGCTCTGATAGTGTTTTTAATTGCCTTCAAAGGTTATAGTATTCAGACCGCTAAGGATACAATGGCTATTCACAAACTTGGCTTTAGAGGAAATACTTCTATTTTTAATATTAAACATTTATTCAGATCTGAAGAAGAAGATCTTGTGATGTTTCAGAAACATGTCTGACAAGACAAGTATTTTTATAGAGTCACCACACATACTTCAAACAAATCTGATCCAGTCAGTGAAAAAAATAAACTTGCTATTTATACCACAATTAAATGAACTGGGGTTGCATCTGACTGTGCTATATAGGCTCTGTTCAAAATCTTCTCCAGCAAATTTCTCATTAACAAAGGCATAACCTAAAAATAACAGATGGCACACTTGAAACATTGTGTGCTCCCAAATTAATCCATACTCCCAGTAATACACACTAAGATATATTCTAGCACATCATGTAACCCACTTTTTATTCATATATTTAAATGTAAAATCAAATATTTTCTTTATATTTTTCATGTTTATGCACCTACAGAACTTTTTATGTCCAACTTACTGGAAAAAGTGAACACTGTCAGAAAAATATATCAAAAAATATATGTATATAGTTTTGAAAAACCAGAGTAGAAATATCACTTCTGAGCTTTTCTTGCCCAAATAGACTGAATATTAATATCTATCAACTTTAACGTGTAGAACACACTTCTTGATATAAGATTTTCTTAGTTTTTTCACAATCAAGAGAATAAAAATACATTAACAAAAATATTTATATCTTTGGCTTTTATTTTTTTTTCCCATATACTATAAGTGCTTCTTTCTAAAGTTGTTTGAATTCACCTTTTATACATATAAGATCTGAATCTCATATTTATTGTTCTGGAATAATAGTGGGCCTGAATTTTTCCTTATTAATAGCGCAGGTGCAACCAGCATACGATCTAGGTGTAAGGCCCTGACAAATGGTTTGTATATAGTACATTTACTATAAATCCAAGTCAACCATAAGTTTTCTTATTTTCAGAATGAATGAACATGCGAGAAGGCTTGGAAAGAATCATGTTAAAATATCAGGAATTAATGACTTACATATAGAACCAGCTTCATAGAAAGGGCTAGAAACTAGCATTACTAAAAATCTGACAATTTCTGACTATTATAATTCATAATGCCTCACTTTATTATACATACAACATAAAACCAGTAGTAGATTTTGGGGTTAGAACTTGTGTGGTGGTTTTACCCTGCTGGGCAGCTAAACTCCACAACCGCTCTCCCATACAGATTAGATTGTCAAGTCAAAAGTGTGTTAAGTAGTCTTACCACAAATATAAAGCAGAGGAGATTGACTTGTGAAGTTATCACAATGGATAAATTGCTAAAATATGCACAATAAAAACAGATCAGATTAGTTAATGTACATAGTTGTTCTGAAGATGTGTGCAAAAGCTCTCCTTCAAGATTCTAGTACTAGACTCAAAGTGATCAGGGATGAACAATACTTCAGAACAAAATACAGCATCACTAGCAACTATAATTACTAACCTTCTGCTTTCTTTTTCCCTATCAAAAGCCTCAAACTGAGTACCATGTTGTTTCCTCTGCTTCATTAGGGATGTCACTGCATATTTTGTTTCATTTAGTCATTTACTATGACTTCTGAAAATATTACATCTCCCATCAATTTAGGGGAAAAAAATTAACTTCATTACGTTTTGCCACTTTATTGCTAAGGAATATCACAACTCACTCATTTTCAGAGGATGAGGACAATTTGATGATTAACAGTTCTACGGTATTATAGAATATAAGAGTATCTCTTCTGCTGAGCATTCTTCATGGTGCTGTACTGATCTCACTTCCCATATCTGCCACCTATCCATGCCTTCAAATACGCATATGTTTGACTATTCCTTTCATTTTTAAAGGTAAAAGAAGAGTTCTGCTTTTCTGCTATTCAGAATCAAATACATTCACGTAGATATTAACACATCTGATTTTACTGTAATAGCTACCACCCCACTGTTGCAGCCAAATAAATCTTATTTTTTTCTTATCACAGTGAAAGTTCAGGTCTTATATGGATGCTAAGCTCAATGCTGTACCATAAATTTTTATTTCACTAAAAATAATTGTGTTGACTAACATTTTCCCAGGTTAACTCCATCACTTCTATACTACAAACAAATTGTTAAATTTCCTAGATCTCATTGTACAACTCCCTCATGTTTCAGGTTGTTTGCCAGTAAAAGCATCTAATTTTCTTACTGCCTCAGTAAGGAAACTACTGCCCAGAACATTACTAATTTCACCGACTGCACAGTAATAAATAAACTTTCATCAACATTGTAGATTTATAGGTTGTGTCAGCTTTTAGATAGCGCCAATGAATGTCAACCACATGAGATTTCTTGTTTGTAAATCATTCTCTTTCTTGTTTCTGCTTTTTGTAATACTTGGAGAAGTATGTGATGCTGTCCTGTGCTGTTAACACACTGACAATCAGCAATGCAATTACAAGTCTTACATGCAAATGAGCACAATGAAAACATCTGGATTGAGAAATATGTGGTCTCACTGTCCTGTTCACTGGCTCACACTGTAACTGATTTTCCCCTCCAGAAATGGGGGGAAGTGTGTGGGGATGGAGCAGGAGGGAGGGGTTAGAAGAGTCAGTGCTAAGTGGACAAGTAATTTTAAACAAAAACAAAAATATGTTTTGCTGCTACCTGTCTGAATTTATTTTGAGTAAGCTTGAAGGAGCTGACTGGCTGGAGCATGGCCATTGAGGGGCTGAGGCCCTGTAAAGCCTATTCCCACCAACGAAGGGTTCTAAGGAGATGTTTGTTCCAATTTGACAGACACTTTATTTAAGCAGAAACCCCTAGTAACCTCAAAGAGATGCAGTACATCTGTATGAAGGCATATTTTAATGTTGGTGTGTTTTCTTTTTAGCTGGCAGCCATATCATTCTGTCTATGGAGATTTTTGTACAGTAAAGATATTTCAATCACTTAAGAAACTTCAAGATTTATTTTTTAAAGGTATCTGCTCTATCTTTCACATTCATTGAATTTTGCTCTGCTTCAGTATGATAACTAGATGTCAACTTTCCTGTTGTAGTTTTTGGTGGGCGTGCAGCTTGCCTCCTGGATTATATAGCAGCTAATGATAGCAGAGCACCATCCCCTGCTTCATCAGCTGCACTGCACTGCTGAGGCACACTGATGGAAGACAAAAAGTGCTCCCCTGAGTCCAGTTGAATAAATTCTGCAGGAACTATTACCTTGCCCCCCCCAGAAAATTGCAACAAGCCTGGCAGCTTCTAAAGGCTGTGAGACCTCTATCATGGAGAGGGATCCTCCTTCACTGAGGAGGCACTACTGTGTGGCCCTGGGGTCTGGGATGCAGGGGGACCCAGTGGGACTGATTGTTCTTGAGGGCTCTTGTCTAGCCCCTGAATCTTCTGCTACCTTTTCTCCTGTTTTCTACATTGGTACACCCATATCTGAGCAGGCAATACCATCTAAAAACTATTTTCTCATCCTTTAGTTTAGACTTCAGTTGCCTGAAGAATAAAATGGGGCCTCTCTTTCTATGTAGGTTAAATTTCTACAAACCACTAATACTAGTTCAGCAAATGACTAAAATCCAAATCCAGATTTTTTCTTTACATCTCCTCCTCTCCTCATCCCCCACGCTAAAATAAATAAATAAATAAATAGAAGTCAGACGGTTTTGTTTCTACTTTCCAGATGTGAACAACTGGATTAAATTCTATGGAGAGCTTTTAAAAATCATAACAAGTCATTGGGTCACGGTCTTCACAGCATAAAGGAAAAAATGCTAAAGCCACATTTCTGAGACCAAGCAACATGGCTGCAGCAGCTGCAAGGTCACAGCAATTGAAACAGAACCATGAAAATGAAACCACAGCCACAAGAACAGCAGCAGAGATGACTTGTAATTTTTTTTCCATCATAGCGACTGGATAATTGCATTCCTTTCTGTAAGCAAAGCTGGCTGTATTGCTATAACACCAAAATTGTTTCACCGGTTTGGGAACTAAAAGGTTTTCTCACCTCCATGAAAAGTTGATATTTGAAATCAAGTTCAATGAGGAGGTTCAACAGAGCAAATAATGCTCTCTGAAACTTGAGAAGATTACTTATTGCAACTATTACTCATTTTGGAAATGAAAGATGAAGGAACAACATAAATAACACTGGAGATGTTACCTAGAAATATAAAAACCTGTTTTCCCTCACCAGCTTGGATCCTTTCTGCCATATCTGCAAAAGGCAGTCAGATGAAAATAGAAGATTCAAGCCTATAAACTTCACAAGAAAATCAGAGAATCACAGAATATCCCAAGCTGGAAGGGACCCACAAGGATCAATAATCCAACTCCTGGCTCCCCACAGGACCACCCAAAATCCAGATCATGAGTCTGAGAGCATTGTCCAAACACTTCCTGAACTATGGCAGGCTTGGGGCCCTGACCACATCCCTGGGGAGTCTGTTCCAGTGCCCAACCACCCCCTCGCTGAAGAACCTTTCCCTAACACCCAGCGTGACCCTCCCCTGTCCCAGCTCCATGCCGTTCCCTCGGGTCCTGTCGCTGTCCCCAGAGAGCAGAGCTCAGCGCCTGCCCCTCCACTCCCCTCGTGAGGGAGCTGCAGGCCGCCATGAGGCCTCCCCTCAGCCTGCTCTGCTCTGGGCTGAACAAACTGAGTAACTTGAGCCGCTCCTCATATGTCTTCTCCTCTATACCCTTCACTATCTTTGTGGCCCTCCTTTTGACACTGTCTCATAGTTTTGTGTCCTTTTTATGCTGTGGTGCCCAAAACTGCACACAGTACTCAAGGTGAGGCTACAGCAGCGCAGAACTGAGCGGGACAATCCCTTCCCTCAACCAGCTAGCAATGCCGTGCCTGATACACTCCAGAAAACAGCTGGCCCTTTTGGCTGCCAGGGCACACTGCTGATTTATATTCAGCTTGCCACTGACCATAAACCCCAGATCCCCTTCTGTGGAGCTGCTCTCCAGCCTTTCATCACTCGATCTGTACAGGGTTGTCCCTTCCCAGGTGCAGAATCCAGCACTTGTCTTGTTAAACTTTATATAGTTAGTGATTTCCCAGGCCTCTAATTTGTCAAGATCTCTCTGCAAGGCCTCTCTACTCTTGACGGAGTCAACCACTAATGTAAAGTACTAATTTTCTCTCATCTTCGTCTGTTAACATATTTCTAAAAAAAACTTTGTTGTCCCCCACAGTACTAGCCAGTTTCAACTAATTGAGCTTTGGCCACACTACTTTTCACCCTGCAAAGGCAAATAGCATATTTCTAGTCCTCCCATGCTACCCAACTTTGCTTCCAGTGGCCATACACTTTATTTTTCCACCTAAGCTCTAGGAGAACATCCCTGACCAGCTATGTGAATCTTCTGCCCCACCTGCTTGACTTTGGACTTCAGGTTGCCCTCCCCATTTCCAGGGTTGACATTTTGATGGCAGCTTTCCTCCTATTACCAAAGATTTTAAACTTGGCTACTTCATGGTTACTGTGGCCAAGATGACCACTAATTGCCACTTCACCCACAAGACCCTCTCTGTTCACAGGAAAAGTCTAATCTTTCTCTCCCCCACTTCTTTTCAAGAGGCTAAATAAAGCTAAGGCATGAGCAGCAGTCTAAAGGTCCAATGTAAAGCTGCATGAACACCACAAAAAGCTTTGTGAAAAGTTATTTTAATCAGAAGCGCGAAGTCACTTAGCATTTATAACTTCTGCTTTCTTTGAACAGTCTTATAAATAACATTTCTGGTTTTGTCAATACAAACATCTCTGAAAAATACTTCTTTTACTGTATCTCTTTACTTGACTGAGCTAAAAAAATCTATGTGGTTTAGGTAAAATATCATACATGATCAACTCTAAATACATTTTTTTCCAAATAAAAATTGGTTGATTTTAAGATAAAATTCTTACTAAATAGCAATGGGTTTAATTGTTTGACTTTTGATATGATCTCCAAGACTTACAAATAAGGAACAAATTTGCCAAACGCTAATTTTGTACTGTACTGGACAAAGATCAGAAACACAGAAAGTATTGCTAAATAATTGGTTCTTTTATGAGTTTTGTTACTTAAGAAACTGTTTTTAAATTCATATGAATTTCTAAATCTACATGAAGGTACCAAAAGTGATGCTTTCTAATATGATACTAAACTGAATAGAAAGAACATATCACACTGACTTAGGGTAACATTTTAGTGCATATAAACTTGCATTCAATGTACAGAGAAAAAAAGTTTCATTCTTTTTCAAATATACTCACTGTTTCTGCACTGTAATTACATGCACTTATTATCTTTAAGACTTCTATTTAAAAAATGTGCACTTCCCATCAATAATTAATCCTGTTTAGAGGAATATATAGCAACACTATTTCATACCAAGTGTTTAAATTTTTAAGAAGGCTGCAAGGAGGAATAACTAAAATCTAAAATCACTTTAGCTTATTCTTTCTATGAAGTTTCTCCCTTAGAGGTTTGCTGCTTGGAGCACTTCGCTACCCTTGACATGTCAATCCTACAAGTACAGGGATGGCTGAGCTGGCTCCACACAAACTTAGCTCTGATCAGTATGGTGAGAGGCTAGTGATACGTGCGCAAGTAAAGCCTGACAGCAGCACAACCACACATTTGGGAAATGACAAGGGAAAAGCCCATGTCACCACACTGAGGGACAGAATGTTCCAGCATGGTGCAGCTGAGGGGAACTTGTGTCAAACGCAGAAGTCTTGGGTGCGTCAGATGAACTGAGTCCAAGTCCTTGCTGGGCTCTTTTTTCACTGCATAAAGCTTTCTTTCTGCTTTTAGCTACTACAGCTCTTTAGATACCAACATGGAAGTGAAATGCTGGCAAAACTGTCTGGCTTTACTAAGCTAGAGTGTGGTCATTGGCATTGGTACCATTTGAGGAAGCAGTTCTTTGCTGAGTAAAGGTAGAAAATGGCAGCTTTACTGTGTAAGCTTTGTCCTCAGTAATTGATCTTGCATTTAAAATGCTGGATGCTTTCTTATTATTTCTCTGGTAGATGGAAATTCTCTACTGAATTCTTAAATTCTTAAATTGCAATTCAAGTTTTAAACTAGTTACCCGCATCTCAGGCCAGATATATTCATGGGTCACAATTCACCGCCAGCAGTCAAACTCACTAGTATTTTATGCCTCTGTCATCATCTAAGAAATCATTCTCACTTTTTAAAAACTGCATTTCTAAGATGCAGTATACCTAGACATTCTGCTGTGTGCTTAACCCCATTAGGTGATCACTGCTCAGAAACCTTGGATCACATACAACTGACAACAGTTAGTTTACAGAAAATCAATACCAGTGTAACTAAATGAAGATGATTCACTCTCCACAACAATTTTATTTTCAAAAATGTTTGGTCCTTCATCGGCCAACTTGTTCTCACTACGCATTATTCATGCTTAAATATTGAGATGCTCAAAGATCTCCAGGATGCCAGGTTAGGAATATCATCATGTGGCAATGCTTGTTGAGCCTCAAGCAAATGATGGAAATGAAGCAATGCCTATGATTTATTCAAATTTTCATGGTGACAAATCTGAACTGCATGTATTCGCTAGCAGGTAATTTAAGTGGAGACATATAGCTACAGGGCAAAGTGGAGCATCCTACTGCAAAGGGTAGCATGCAGCTTTTCCAGCATAAGAGTTTAGTCTTTAATCCTCTCCAGCTTAATCAGTCTTAATAAAAAAAAAAACTTCAGCCAAGCAATATGATAATGAGATATAAAAGGAACTCCTTTTTATTTGTCAGAGTTGTACAGTGAAAACATGAGTATGATCTACGGGCATCAATGCAAAAGCAAGAATTTCAGTGCTTAGTCCATATTTCACTGAAACTGGAGGAAAAAGTTACTTATTATTTAATTCTTAATGAAAATTGAACTGAGATTTAGGGAAATATATCCCCCATGTAAAGACAGCCCCAAATAACATCAAGAGCATTAGAAAAAAGAATACTTTACTGGCAGGAAGCTTGCTCATGGCATGTACAATCATTACCCACAGAACCTTGTTAAGAGATTTTTAAACAATCAGCTTTGATTTAAAACTGTTTAAATTAGAATTATGTGTGATATAAATGGGTTAGTGTTTTACACTCTAGCAAGAATTTAGTCTCATAAGACTAGAATTCAATCTGTAAAAGCAACATCTGTAGTTATGTATAAAGGTAGTAGCCAGTCTTTTGTCATCACCATTGTCATCCTTCAACTTTTGCAAGGTGTATACTGGTCTGCCATCAGGATTTACTTCCTAAATTTGTTAGGTATCTCCCAAAGACAATGTTTTCAGGGGTGCCTTTACAGCCAGTATGTCATATGGCATTGAATTCAGGTGTAGCACTGGCAAGCAAATATCACATGCATCAATTCAAACATAAGTCTAGAGTCAAATTTCAATTTGATGCGTATGTTAATCTTAAAATCAACCTTATGCAAAGCCACAGAGAGAGCAGGAAAAGGTCTATTAGTTAACTGCAAGAAATCAGTACCATGCTGGCATTGTTTCCATATTAAGACCTTGTTTCACTAACCAGCATGATCTTGAATCACATGCCAAAATATTTTCTTTACATTTATACTTTTCCCTTTTTGCATTAACTTTTCATCTGCTTTCAGTATATCATAATAGTAGAGTTAAGGCAAAAAGGTTTGTTTGTTTGTTTTCATTTTAGTATTTTTAATAAGAGAGGGGGAAAATGTCACATGGGATTCTGAACATTTGTGGTTAGACTCTGGCAGATGTTTTAGGATCTTAGACCAAAGAACTCTTATAGCAAAGCCATTAAAGGAGCTAATGAATTTAAAGCGACTTGCTTCCATAGGTCTGTTGCAGGGAAACTTTATGGCAACATTAGAAAGTTAACGTTTCTTGGCCCTCTTTCTCCTGAGCAGAAGGGTCTGGATACAGATCACCAAACGTCAAACTTACATCAAACTGGCCATCAGTGGGGCAAAGAGAGGCTATTCATATTTGTAGCTCTATGAGGATTCATCTGGATCTTTCCTCAGACCCTTGACTGCTCTCACAGTTAAAGGCTACTTACCACTTTCTTGACAAAACTCTTCAAGTTTACAAGGTTTCTACATTAAACCTTTAGCTAGTACTTATCCAGAAATTAACCAGCTTAAGTAATATCCATAAAGTATTTGTCACCCTGTAATTTTCTTTCCTATATAGATAATTGTTTTTACCTAGTATTTTTAGAGAATTTCTAACAGCTGAAATATATATATATATCTATCAGTATCTTAAAGCAGTGCAGTTTCAGATTTCTATAACTAACAGCATGCTGTTCACTGCTTACACCCACACTGTGGTTCATTCAAGTTTGACCTCTAATGAGAGGATCCTCAAGCTGAATACAGTCTCACTGACAAGAATCGAACATCAGATTTGTTTCAAGAACATTAATCTCAAATTTGTCTTTCTTCTTAAGATGACACGCTAGTGTCATCTTAAACAGAAAACATTTCTGAAATAAAATGGTATCTAATAGCTGCTACTAAAGGGCAACGGATACCTTAAAGTGATGTCAAAAATTTCAGAAATTTTTTGAGTTTCCAGTAGAGTTGATTTGTTAAAATAAATCTGCTTTCATGGTTGCCTTGGATTTAGAATCATACTCTAACATGTAACTACCACCAGTAGATGCATGAATGTCAAGTGGAATGAAAATATCTTTTAATAAGAGTATTTTGGATAAGCAGAGATAGCTTTGCAACAAGAGCAAAATGGCCTTCTTGCTTTAAACTTGGGCAGTCAGATGTTCTCCCCATACTCAGCAAACAGCTGGATATTAGTGATGAAGAAACATAAGAAAAAGATTCATTGGCAAATATTCTCAATCAAAGCAGTGAAAAGAACTCCCCTTGGCTGAAATAGAAGGTAGCCATCAGCACCAAGATCAATAATAAACTATCAGCTGCATCTGCAATTTCACTTTCAGGTGCTGACCTAGTACAGGGGAGATGAGTTGACAGTCATACATCCTATCGACATTTAAAAAAGAAAAAAAAAAAGTAGAAAAGATAGCAAGTATATGCTTTAGCAAACATAATACTGTCTCAGTCCTACAAAGTACCTGTGTGGAAAGCTGAAACAAAATTTTACATGAGTAAGAAAATTCAGAGATATGAATTTGCTTGCATTTCAGCTCTTCTCCTCTAGGTCTCATTATATTTTCTTTCCTTCTCCTTACGTTTAATTCATTGTCTTTTTTTTTCTTTTTTTGGTGCTAGTCAAATGCTTAATTTGATATATGCTTCATTTTTAAAAAAGCAAATTAATAAGAAAAAAGGTTGAACATCTATTCCAACTATTTAATATATTAAATATATATTATATATTTACTATATTTATATTTATAGTAAATATACATAGTATATTATATGTATTACTATTATTATATTATATTATATTATATTATATTATATTACAACAAAATACACAAAGCTCTCGTCATATACTGGCTGATAGCCATACAGACATAGCTGGTCTTCCCCTCAGATATTTGTCCTTTTATTTTCATCCATCTTTGCAAGAAACTACCAACACAAGTAAATAATAACTGTATGCAATTACCACCAGGAAGAATAAAAAGCATTATCTTGAACTGTGGAAATTGCAGAACAGATAAGCAAAAAGAAAATACTATCTAAATATTCTGTGACCTTAATTTTATCATCTATAACAAGATGCTAAGATTTGTAAATCTTAAAATAATGGAAGGAGTGAAAGGTGCTGCAGGAGGCATGATATAGTTTGCTATTGAGAAGGAGCTAGGTCACTGAAGTAAATTTATATTCATCAGGAGAATGCATACAGATATACCTGGTAGAAAAAAAAATTAGATCCCAACTTGCAACACCTCATTAGGATCTTTTTAAACTCAATACTTTACAGACTTAGACTTTTTGTTCTTTGGACCTCTGTATATCTATGACTAGCAGTCTCCTCCCCCTAACACTTGGATAATTACAACTTCTTCATTAGAGAAGTCACCCCGCTTCTGTAAGGGAAAAGGATCAGGCACCTTGGGAAGTCTGCTCTGTGCTCACTGTTTTTAGGGTCACAGACAGTAAACATCGACTGCAACACAGACTCAGAACCAGAGCTCTGGACCAACATGTTGATTCTATTTATGTGATAATAACATATGATATAGTGATGGAAATCATAGAAAAATACCTCAACGTTTCCCATGTCTCTCTTCTTCAGTCCTTAATATCATCTATCCCAGTCATATCCCATTCTTAATTCAGTATTAATTCCAGAGTTGGGCTTCCTAAGCAAGAAGGGATTTTTATATTGTTTTTTAGCTAGATGTGTGTCAAATCAATCAAAAGCTCTCAAGACTATAGTCGGAAAGTCTCTTGGTCTGAGGTTTTTAGGTGTTCCAGTTACTTGAAATGTAGGAAGATGTCATATATCAGTATATAACATAACATAATATCTTTGAAATAAAATCAACTAATGTAAAGTATTCAGCATTTCCGTGGAGTTTTGTGCAACAAACCAGAATTTACTAACATGAGGAGAACTTGCATCTAGGATTTGCTACAACTGGAAAATCTGTTGGGGCTTTTTTATGATTAGCATTCAAGAAACTTGTTCAGCGTGGCAGTATGTTCAGGAATTGGTAAATGTGGCAATATATCCAGGAATTGGTGAATACCACCATGATAGGCATGTGGTATCACAGACATGAATAACGTACCGACAATAGCGGTTGGAATGGTTGAATTTGCTATTTCAGTTCAGACTGTAAGAAAAAGGAAAGAAAAAAAAAAGTGAAAAAAAGATACTCATCCTAAACCATGGAAAAGAGAAGGAATAACACCTTCAACATGTTCATCTCCTTGGCTGTATTCCAATTTCACTGTAAAGGTCAAGCAGTTTCTCACCATTCTTGGTATTAAACCAGCATCAGTGCTTTTTATTTTGCCCGTTCTTTCTTTCTCATTTCCCTTTTTACCTTGCTAATAGGGTGTAATTACACATGTGAATTCTAATGTAAAACATAGCTTTTGTCTCGTTGCAATCCAAAAGCAGTGCTACATAACTGGAAATGAAATGTTTGCCACCCTCTAACTGATAAAGAATAATAGGTCTTTTTTTTACAGTAGTCCATCATCTAAATTACAGCCCCTACAAACAATCTTGTTAGGTTGTGCATAGTTGAATTGTTCTCTTGTTTGTTTTGTTGTTTGATTGTTTTTGGTGTTTTTTTGTTTGGTTGGTTGGTTTGGTTTTTTTGTGTTTGGTTTTTTTTTTTTGGTATTCTTTTGCTCTCCCAGTCTGAATACCTATTGATTAAGAAAAAATGGTAAAATCTGAGAGCAAACAGCTTCATGTAGAATATCTTCTCTATGGCTGTCCTTCCTGGCAAGAGCAACTAAAAACTACAAAACACATCTAAAAAATCTTTTTTCTTATTTAAAAAAATATATGGAAGGGTCTTAGCTAAAACTTTGCCAGAATAAATACTTGATCCTGTGACTGATTATGTTTTCTCTTCATAACATGCAAAGTAAACAAGAAATTGAAAATAATCCCTTGGTTGATAACATACAAATAATAAAATTCAATTCCAATTTTTTTTAAAAAAATACCATAATATTTGATGGGAAAGGTTTCTGATTCATAACAAAGGACAGTACTTTTTTTATATAACTATCTGTCGAGTTTCACTTAGAAAGATGCTCTGAGAAGTTACACATACAGAATTTCCACCATCCTTAGGTGCAAACTATTATTAGTAAAAGTTATAGGTGAATACTGTTATGCACATTTAGATAGATCACTGTACAATTAGAAAAAAATACAAAAAGAATAGGAAAAAATACATACTGAAAGATTCATGTACACACTCAAAATCACTCATCAATACAATCATTTTTCAGCTGTTTTCATGGACTTATCTACCTACTCTATCTCTTCGCAACAGGATTCTAACTTCTGGATACTGAGTTTGGAGGAAACACTCATTCTGGGAATAAGGTGATAGTGTCACCCTCATGTGAGATCTACAGTATCTCTAACAGCCGCCCAGATTTTCAAGGCAATTCTGTGCCTTTGCATCACAATATCAAGGTTTGACTTCACACGGGATCTCAAAAAGAGCTTATAAGAACATTGTGAATCTCAACTGTATATAGGTGCAAGTTTAAAGAAGTTATAAGCAAGCAAACTCCAATTTTTCATAGCCTACAGTCTTATGAATTTAATCTTTTTTTAAACCGTTTGTGATCATGTGTAGAGACTATCTCTTGATTTTTGACTGCTATACAAGTAATTTCCTCCTTAACGGGAGAGGTCAGGCAGTCCTCAACAATACCTACAGTTACCCCACAGACTTCTCTTCTGGAAATAGGCTACCTTAATTTCCAGTAGACTTAAAACAGTGTTGTCCTCAGGCCTTGGTCTGAGGTATGAAGCCCTGACAGAAATATCATCCTAAGCAATGCCCCATGCCAGCCCTGGCGCTTCCATGAATTTATTTGCACTGGCCCTTCCATTTATTTCTACTGCTGTGCTGTAGTTAACTGCAATGCAGTAGTGCCAGTTAGCCAGGTCTGGGACCGCACTATGTACCAGACAAATAACCTGAAACAGGTTTTTTTTATCAATATCTATGAAATTCTGTTTATATTTTTTCACCCTGAGGAGTTTCACTGCACAACTCCACAAACAATTGTGGTGGCACAGCTAAGTGGTAAAAACACACTGATGGCTGGGAATAGTGATGAGGTAAGAGATACTACCTAAGCTGGTATTGCATCAGATACTTCTGATCCACAAAATGTGTGGGGTGACCTTTCTGGAGAAATAAGTGAAGTAAAAGTACTGGATGGGCATAAAAATAAATCTTTGAAGATATAAAGGCAAGGACATTTGCAAAGAAAAGATAGGAGAGGAAAGGAGAAAGAAATGAGTCAGATTAAATCCTTTCCCCTTTGTGGCAAGAGCACATCCCTAAGCACACGTGTACGGTATCCTAATACATAAGAAGTCATAATAGCATCAATAGATTTACAGAATTAAAGTGAGACACATGCTTAAGATCCCTCTTGAAATAAAGTCATAGTTAGCACCCATGTTTAGAAATTGTACATAATGGGTACAGCCCTTTTTCTTCCTAAATTATTTCCTAAATAAGTTACATAAGAATTTTACTTCTTAAAGAATCAACGCTTGACGCTGCAATGTAAAAACCACAATTTTTGCTTTGAGAAGTACTTTTCTTTTAAAAAAATGCTGAAGAAACAAAGTATGCAGCAGTTTTTCCATAATAAAGGTAGATTTCTCCATTAGCATTTTTTTCTGTGCTATAATGTATTATTAAACACTTAAAGGTATTGCTGATGGAATGTACTACAATAATAGTATAGCTGGAAAAGAGTTCTACTTCTTTTTGAGGATAATTTATTCCATATTGGGCCAACTGGAAAGCTTTTCAAAGACTGTCAGCACCATTAGCTTTTTTCTGTTGAGGCAAAAGCAAGTATTGGATGTGTATTGATTTGATGTTATTCTGAGACTGTACAAGATTTGGAAGCTGGAGAGAATTATATGTGTGGGTGTACCAGAAAAAAAATATATATATTTATATATAGAGAGAGAAAATTTATACAGGCTCTGAAAACAATTTGATCTGGGATTTCTTATCAGCACTTTCATTTCAGGCCTTATGTGTTGTGGGTTTTTTTTAATATATCTGAGTGAAAATTCCACTGATGCTCAAAAAATAAAGAAAAAAAATAAAAGGAGAACCTATGTCATTTACATTTTATTCATATTTTTTTGGTATGTGGTGCCATATATTAAGGACTATGGTTTATGTCACAGATGTAATCAGTGTTGCAATTACTTGCAAAGATCTTGAAGCCTTGCTCTTGGTCTCATCTTCTGCCAATGTAACGTTTGGCTGTGGTCACTTCACACACATTATCCTCCAGAAGCGTTCAGTTCCTAATGTATCCGGGCTCAGTCAACAGCAGTCGAGAGCCTGTTGTGGTGCACATACATTTATCTCATCTGGATGCATACACAAAACGTTTTTTATAGTCTATGGACAATCAATTACAAGTCTCAGAAGACTGAGACACTTTGCACTGAAACACACATTAAAAAGAAATAATACTGTTGAATAATAACACTTCGGAAGGTTTACTCTTAACCTGATATATTTTGGTAATCCATTTTATAACATATCTACACAATTGACTGTAACCCCAAGTGAGATGACAGCAAATCAAATCTGAATGGTTCTGGTAACCAAACAAAGCCTCTCACATCAGTTTTTCCTTGAAGGAGAGGATACCCTCAGCCACTAACAGGAAGATGAGGCCTTTCTTCCAGTCATAGCTTGCCTGCAAGCTAGTCAAGTACCTAGGATGAAGACTGGTCTGCAGACAAAACTTCTACATCCCAAGGGAGAGGAGGCTCTATGTAATTTAATGTGAGGCACATCAAAACTTTCCACTGAAAATTCAGAAATAAATAGGAGGGAAAATCTGGATCTGAATGGACTCCAGGAAAGAATATGGCTATAAAAGCAATTGCATTTCACAGGGAGTGGCTGGTTCCATGGAAGGCAGCCACAGAGTGAGAAAATGCCTACCCCAAAGTCAAAAGCAACTAGCACCAAGCCCACGGCCACGGGTGACAGAAAGAGCACATGAGGCAACCTTTAGGTTTGATCTGTCACTATGTAGATTGCAATGGTGGGGTTTTCTTTCACTTCTTTATCTGTCTGAATAAAATTTGAAAAATATATTGTTTAGTATGTATGAAAGAATAATGTATGTTTCTTTGCATTTTATCTTATACTGGATTACTGTAGTTTCCACACAAGTAGTTAACACCAAGACATTTCTCAGCTAGGATGGAGTGAATCTAAAAGGTAGGTTCTAAATATCCTTGAGATGTTCCCTACTCTCCAAAATATTCCTTTTCTACCAGCACAGCAACAGTATAGACCTGCTTGATACCATTTTTTTCCAAGACAGAAAATGGAGAAATGCAAGAGAGAGGCATGCCTAAAGCTTCCCAAAATCTCAGTGGAGATTGGGACAGACCAGACCCTCATGTAAAGAAATAACTGATTCATGTGTCTACAGATACCAAGTCTGGAAAGACAAACTGCTGTAATAAATATCTATCAGTAGTTCTACTGCAGTTTTATCTTTGAAAATTTACATCAGTGTCATCAAAAGCATTTATTGGATCATGAAGATTCAGAGATAAAGGGCAGCAAGCTCAGTACTTTATGTTAAGGGCCTAACATGCAAAAAGGAGACATTAAAACTTAAACCTGATATAGACACAAGACTTTGACAAAAATATTCTTGGTACATTTTTCTCAAGCATCAGGGATATCAGAATTTGAAAACTATGTTTATGACTGCTCTGTTTATTTAACTTTCAGGAGTACTTACTAAACATATCCTATGCAGTTGAATTTACTTCTCTACCTGCTTCCTTGAAGAGTTGGCTTTCTTTTTAAAATCAAATGCAACATTCCTGTCCACTTAATGGTAAACAGCCTTGACTGCTGTCATGCAAATCAATAAATTCACACACAGATATTTAGATGGACTTCAAAACCGTTCAACAATATTGTGCAGCTTTACCTGATTTAAGCATTTTGCTGGAACACTCAGAAAGGATAGCTCTGAAACTTTCATGCAACTTCCACGAGGATTTTAGAGATATAAAGACTGCTACTGTATGGACACTGGCTGAGAAATTCATAGCTAGATAATAACGACAGAGGGCAAATTTTGTCTAATCCAATTGCCCATTAAACCTACGTATTCACCTGTTTTACATATCTTAACCCCCATAGGCTTGAAAAACGGTGTGAGCCCAATGACCTCAAAAGATACGTGACATTGTATGACATGATTGAAATGGTTTGAGACTAGACTCAGAATGAACACTTATGCAGTCTTTTACTGATTTTGTAGGTGCAAACATAGAAAGCCAAATTAGACTGACAGTCTAAAAAAGATAGTCCTGTAGGACTATAGTCATAATTTTATGTTTAGTCCTAATTTTTTCATGTATTTTTTCCATCTAGTCCTACTTTCTTCAAGTTTGTCTTTGATAAGCACCTCTTCAACACTTTAAGCTTACAGTTCTGGAGTTAGCAAGCACAAACCTACTTGAGACTACCCATATAATGCCTGAAACACAGATATAAGGATAACAGAATATGTATTTGCTGACATCAAAGGGAGCTGCATCATCATTGTAAAAAAAAAAAAAATCCCTATAGTTCCCACTATTAATCTAAAGTTAAACCAGAAACATAACAAAAGAATAAGAGAATGTGCCACTGCAGACCAGCGGTAAGGAAAAAGAAGGACTATTCCTTGGGATAAAGGGTGGACAATTTCCCAGAAAGACAGCAAGTAACACTTGCTGCAGAAAACAATATTGATGTGAAACTAACTTCAAATCTGCAGCAATTTTTATTAATTACAAAATGAACAGTTTTACTGATGGTTCATATTTATGTGACAAAATATATATTGATAGTATTATACTTTGGTATCATAATCTTAAATACCATGCTGTAATAAACAAGATATTTTGAAAATATAATCCAGTTCTATTATTCATATAACTTACAGTACTTAAACCTGTTGAAGATTATATATATGTGTGTGTGTATATATATAGGCTCAGAGTTTCAACTACATCCTTTCATCAATTAAATCTGTTTTATACATTCAATAAAATTTTACTGGGGCTCCTGGTACTTTGACAGAATTGCACTGGATCACATGTATTTTCTCCCTCAGAAGAATAAAACAAAAGAAAGAAAAAAGAAGAATAAAGGATGAACACTTACATAAACCTGGTTATAGAAACTAGGTCAACATCAGCTAGTATCATTGCAAACCTAGAAACCTGGGAGTACTTTGGTCTTCCAAATTGTTCTTCCTAAAACAAGTGGACTGACGTTTTTAATAAACTATTTTCTTCACACTGTTCCTCCTTCACCTACTGTCCCATAATGATGTATTGCCATGTACAGAAATACACTATTACAAACACATTACTACATGCTCCACCTTTTCATTCTAACCAAAGATACATTTAAAAAAAATAAGTGAAAGAATGATTTATTAAAATAGTATTGCTAATTTTTTTTTGATAAATCTCAATGAGAAATCGGTTTGATATTTAGTAAAACTAAATACCAGTGAAGAATAGAAAGGAAAATCCCTGTGAGAAGGAAATTGGATGAATGTCAATATTCATGTCAAAATGTCTTGAATGACTGAATTAATTTCAATAGTTCTCCTGGTAGTTCTGTAAGCAGTTAAGCAGTAATTAGCTAACCATATCTGTGAGGGGGGAAAAAAAATCTATTTTTTCAGGTTAAAGATCACATGGATAAATCAGTGTCCTTCTCAGTGTGGATTACTAGCATCCAACAAAACCAATTCCTGGTACATACTCAAAGGCAGTTTCATCTTTATCCATCCTGTAAACATTAAAAAGAAAAAAAACGAAATACAAGAAAAAAAATAATTTTGTACCCTTAGAGGGGTCATTTTTCTGACTACTTATGGGCAAATTAATTTATTATGCACGTTCACAATCACTTTTGATACAGAAAATTAGTAAAAAATACTTTTTTCATGAGCTTATCACATTGTGCAATTTGTTTTTCAATGCATGCTTCTGCTTGTTATTAATAATAAATCAAAAGCTCTGTTTTGTGAAAGTCTCACAGCTGGCTCTTCATAAATCTAAAATGCCAATAGCTATCGAGTATTGCAGATACGCCTTAGTGAGAACATTCCAACTGTTTTGGTCATACTGTAATTTTTGTTTCAGAAATATGGTTTTAATAGGGTTTTACTAGGGAAAACTGACTGGTAATACTTGAATTTTAATCTCAGACTTCAAATTACAAAGGAAATGTGGGAAACTAGGTGGAATCTGTGCTGCTAAACAATCCCCATAAAATTCACACCCTTGAGAATATTTCTAGTACCACAAAAATATTCTCACAAGTGAAATAATGTTTCTTTGTTCCATGTTAATCAAAAGTCTCCAAGAGAGCATTTTTTATAGATGAAGAAAAAAAGTCTTTGAAAGAGAAAAACATCAGCCAATCTATAAATCAAACAACATTGTGGCATTACAGAGAAGAAGAGTCACCCTAATTGCTATCATACTACAGAAAAGGAGATAGAGGTCCTCTAAAGGCCCATCTTTAAAATTTTCTTATATCTTGTCAAACAAACTCCACATGTGCCTATTTTCAAAATACCACTGTCAGCTCTTCAGAACACTCTCCATATCCAAATCTGAGTGAGCAGCAGGACTGAAATATAAGCCTATCTATTTTTGCTCTGGAATCTTTTCTTCTGATCAAAAAAATCTTAAAGAATAAAGCTGAAATGGAAATAAAAAGGTCATTCATTAAGCTATCTACCTCCACCAAGCAGGATCAAACTGCATGCCAGCTATTTCTGACAGATTTCTCTAACTTCACTGTTAAAGCCCTTAGTAATGAGATCTTTTTGCAATAATCTATCCCAAAGCTTATTTAACCTCATAATTAGCCATCATATTTTGCTAAAATCTAACAGAAACCTATCATGCTGCAGTTCCTGTATTGCTTCTTGCTTTGCCTAGAACATAGCATTTTAGGAGAAACATAACATTTTACATGTTTGAAGACAATGTGCTTCCTTCTTGTCTCCTCTAGACTAAACAAAGACTTGACCAGCCCAGTCCTTTCAGTTTTACAGGTTCTGACCATTTTGGCTGCTCACCCAATGGCCATCTTAAAAAGCCCGTCCTTACTGAACATGGAGCCCCAAGGCTGACACCATAAACCAGCTTCAAGGCTATTGCACCTTTCAGCAGAAACTGTTGTTTACCGTATCACGCCTCTGGCATTCCCCAGTGACCTATTTTAATGTGACCTTATCTGTGAACGAGACTCATTTGTGATCAGTATCAGCCTAACTGAACCCTTGCAAGCAATGGTGTTCCTATGCTGAAGATTTCTCCCACTTCAGTGGAGATGAAAGAGAAGCAATACCACAGTGTCCAGCTTCGATGTTTATCTTAAAGTCCAACCCGTGCTTGAAAATTCTTGCTGATTTTCTCAGGAGGATAGCATCTACAAAGATAATTTAGCGAGTACACTCTCTAAACCATTGCCCAACTAGCTAATTTAAATAGTTGACAGCAGACCACTGAAAATTGCTGAGTATAGTCTTAGAGTTTCACTTCATTTCTTAATGATGCATCTTGCATCTAGGCTGTTTTTACTTTGCTTGTGAAAATATCCACAGCTCTAATAATGTAACAATATGCAATACCTTTTCTCTACCACTGAAGGGTATTTAGCCTGTCCTGGGTGGAAGATAAATAGATTTAATATATTTTTGACAGGCCTGTGTTGACTACAACTTTTCTTCTTCTTCTTTTTTTCTTTTTTTTTTTTTTAAGCTCTGCTTTTTTCAGCTTCTTACAAATAGTTGGCTTGATTTTCAGTTCCAGTATTTTTCCATGCATTGAAGCAAAGCTGACTCATCGATAATAATTCCTTTTCAGTCCCTTTAGAGATAGGCACTAACTTTATCTTTTTATGTCCTTCTGGAATAATATACAATGTCCCTCATGTCAAAATTAAAAAAAAAAAAATATCTATTTCTGTTTTAGTCAAACTCTAAGAACTGACAAACTCTCTGTTATGCAAGTTAAAAGAAAAATATTATGTATTTTAAATTAGAATTAGATACACGGGTATGATTCTATATATTCTACATATTTACACATATCATTAATACTTTATTTTAAAATATAGCTAAAAATGTAGAACAATAATAGTTATATTTAGGGAGTTCTCAACAGCTGCAGGTAAGAGGGAAAAAAAGTAACACAAGTAAGTGTTGAAAAAGAGATATAAATATGTGAGATAGAAGAAAAAGAAGGGAGTGGGGCTTAGGAGGGGAAGGTGAGGAGAAGAGCTAAAACTGAAGGGAGAAAGAATCAAAAAACTATACAGAATGCTTGACCAAGAAGCAAGTTCTATAAAAAGCCGTCTAAGTAACAACCAACAGAAACAGCTTCATTCACATTATTACAGCAGAAACAAACAAACAAACAAAAATCAGCATAACAGAAAAGAAAAAAAGGAAAAAGAAAAGAAAGTTGAGTCCAAGTAAAGCAAACAAAGTATCAAATCTGGGTTTAAAGGGGCTTTTAAAATATAACCATATGCAGTATTTTTTCTTTAGGGGTACAAGTACTGAGACAAATGTTCAAAACTGAATTTATAATAATTTGAACCACTTCAAAAAGTACTTAGTTTTGTTATGTAGCTTAGGGTAGTATATTATTTCTCATTTGGGTCACAATAATATAAATTCCCCAAATTAGCATAGCTTCATCAAAACCAAGAAGAAGAATGAGATTTAAGGATACCAAGGTCACTCTTCCTTTTGTTCCTTGGCCACACAACTGCTGCTGAACCCCTTACACCAGCATAGCTGGCAGAAATATTCTGCTTAGCTTCTCATTAAGCTTAAGTACTGCTATTGGTTTACAAAGCCCTTTCCTATTGGAGAAACAAGCCCTGTGTGTGTTCTTAATTTTTAGTTTGCTGCAACCATGTTTAAAATAGAGAAAATTCTCATCTGGAATAAAGGAAGATGTCCAATTTACACTTGGCACATTATATGCTGTAGAAGGTTACATAAATACAAGTATAGATAATTATGCATGGAAAATCCCTGACTGTTGGTTTTTTTTTGTTTGGTTGTTTGTTTTATGTATTCCAGGCACCAGATGATGTAGCATAATCTTATCGTCTTTCTATCAAAAGCTTCCTCAAATTTCTGTGATCCATATAGATCCACAAATGATTAACATTTAGTTTACAACCTGTGATGTTTCTCAGTATTTTTTCCACATCTCCCAATTTCATGGAAATTTCCATCAGTCCTGAATAGTGTTTTGCATTGTCCCCTAACCATTGTACTTTGCAGATCTTTAATGACATTGCTGCTGGTATTTTGAAGATCATCCAGTGATTTCTGCAGTGTCTGAATGATGCGATATAGGAACCCTTGGAGCAGTGGGAATAACTTCTCTGAGGATGGCACTGTACCATCCTCCTTCCCTGATACAGCAGCACCACTCAGAGCAGCACCTTACACCAGATTCATTTTATGTCAGCTTTACTTTTCTTGATGAATAAAAAAATATATAAATAAATAAAATATATAAAGGACAATGCAAAGGGTATGGAAAGGGTGCTCTTTAAAAGATCAGTTAAAGAAAGAGTAAACAATAATTGGAAAACAGAGATTATGTATAAGACAAACTGAAGGTCTCCTAGATCACATTTGCCAGAGTAATAAGACGGTTCCATCCCTGCCACCAACAAATATCGAAGTATTGTTTGCAGAGCATAATTCATCTACTATGATGAGCAGCCTGATCAGCAAGCACCCAGTAAAATTAAGAACACAAGTGAGATTTTCAAGCAAGAATTAAATAAGGCAGTAGGGACGATATGAAATTGCTGACATTGAAATTTTGCATCCAGCAATTCATTTGGCTGAGCCAAAAGGCTATTTGAAGACAAATAATAAATGTAAAAAGCCAATGTGTCATATCACGATGCTGTTACACTGCTTTTTTTGCGTGAAACAAAATCCTTTGCAAATATTATTTACACTTCAGAAATCCTTGAAGAAGAATTTATTCTCAAATAAATTTTAGCAATGGAGGAATAATATCACCCAGAAATGAACCAATACAAGGTGACCCAGCAAACCAGTGAAGTGACTGGTCAGTCAGCTAGTTCCTCTGCTCCTGAATTACACAATTATTTCTGAAAATACTTCACAGGGATGTAAACAGGAGTATCACTGAGGAGAAAAAAATTAAACAGACACTCAGTTCCATGAGATGGGGTGGCCACTAATTACTACCAAGATTCTCCATTTAGCATTGTGCAGAGGGCTATGGTAATGCTTATTTTCCAGGTTCTTACATATTCACATTTCCCCTTCTCTATTTCCATCCACACCAGCTTCACTGTTCAGATTCAATACTGAGGACTCAAATGGTGGCAGGGTGGGGAAGGCTTCAGGCCTATCTCCAGAAGCATTTTGGGCAGATGTTAACATACTTGATACCTGGGAAACTACTTGCAAAACTGAATGGAATGGAGATAAGTAGCTAAGTAGGAAACTATGATATTATTTTGATGTATACTCTGAGAAAGGATGAATTTTATTTACCAACAGAAGCCAAATTAGCAACTTTCTTGTATCTTCCCACTCATTAAAACCAATGTGTTTGGTATTCTGGGGATGCAATTGCTTTCTGATAAAGCAGGGGAGTTATGGGGCACTGGCCATCACAGCAGCAGCCTCTGTAGTGACATTTTCCATGCCACATGAACGCAGAGCACCAAGAGGTTCATGTTCCATGCAGTACTGGATCGCTCCACGTTTGCTGTCTGATTCTTCCCAAACAAAGATGCTTTCAGTCAACTAGGAGATGTGCCCCAGCCTGCCTGATCTAACCCCAACTCCTCGCAAGGAATAGGAAACTCCTCCAGGATACACGTTCAGTTATATGAATACGTGATTCAGTGTGTGTCCAGGATACCTAGTCATTGACAAGTAGCACAGAGGACCTACCACTGATGCTACTGTTTTCAGGGTGCTTACACTGGACTAGCAAAGCGGCCCAATTCATCCCATAATATGAACAAAAATGCAGTGAGAGGGTCACCAGAAGATGCACTTTGAAAGGATGTGTTTGATTCAAACAAAAAGGATAATAGCATGTCACTAACTTCGGTTGAGCTGGAAATGAAGTTGCACTAAAACCATGTGAAAGCCCCTTTACTAGTAGATTGGAAAAACTATGAGGCAATCTCAAAACAATGGCAACATTTCACAATCAATTTAAGGTAATAAACTGTGGCAAACTTGTGTAGTAAGTGTACTGAGACAAACAAACACTCGAGGGCTGTCAGATGCACTTTCTACTCTAATTCTCCAATTTCAGATTCTCTTGAGCATTCAGTTGGGTGCCTAAGGGAGACAACTCATTTTGCTGCTGCAAACTTTGTTCTTGTACTCAGAATTAACCAACAGGATACACAGCCCATGTTTACAAGACTTCTTACTGGAATTACTCACACCACAGTTCCTCAAAGCTTATTACCCCCACGGTCTGTGTCAGAGCTGGATGAAAATTCAATTAATTTTCTGTTCCTTTCCACTGATCCCTAAAAAACAAGCAATTATGTTTAAGTTTGGGTGTGTCTGAAAATTTAATTCTGGGGGAGGGAGGACGGGACAGGAAGATAGGGACCAATTTCTCCTGCACACACATGCTGTGATATACAATCTCTGTTGGTTCCTTCTCTGTGTTGGTTCCTTCACCAGAGCTATTTCACTATAGACAGACACTGCACAGCGCTAAAAATGATCTAATTAAGATAGTCATGGAAAATCACTGGAAGCTAACCATCTTTTAGAGTAGGTGGGGCCTCCTACATCTGAACTGCATTAAGCAGAATGAGACGGACCTCCACAATCTGCTCTCCAAGTCTAGTCCTTGGGAACTGTCTTCCATCCCATTTTATAGGAGCTAAAAATTGATTGGCCAATTTCCTAAGGGAGATAAGCAGGGAAAGAGTTCTCTACTTCCACCAAGCTTTAACAAATAAATGTCTGTCCCGTTTAAAATTTTAAAAAGTAACAAATCATCACATTTAGATTATAAAAACATTCTAATGAATGTTGATATTTAATAAAATTGTTATGAGGACATAGAATGCTATTTATAAAGTGCCAGATCTGTACAAATAAAGAGATTTGGCAGTCATCAGGAGCAATCATCTCTCTTTTCTTCCAATTTCTGGCCTGGACACTTTGAGGTGCTGAATGCTCTGGCATCTTGTGAAAAGCTTGGACAAACTTTACAATTTGATCTTTCCAGGATCAGACTGAATGGTAACTGCCAAGTAATCCTCCTATCCACTCTCCTAAGCTACTGTGAAGCTGCAACGCTGCTCCACAGAGCTTATTTTCTCTTAGCAGCAGCTCACCAGGTTCCCCCTACCATGACTTACAGGCATGTGCCTACAGTCCATGCTCTCTGCTAATCTGAGAGCCTGGAGAACTGGCAACCCACCTTAACATCCATGCATCTAGAGTCCTCTCCTACCGCTCTATACAGTGGAAAGAAGAAGGTTGCATTGCTCCGCCAGATACCTCAACAACTGCTGGGGTTGGGCTCCAGATTCCTCCTGCTGGAGGTAAGGAGAGACTATATTCAAAGGGATATATATACATAATTCTTCCATGTGAAAGAATTGACTCAGGAATGCACTGCAGAAAGC
The DNA here is from genome assembly GCF_964034855.1 of Anser brachyrhynchus. NCBI lineage: Eukaryota > Metazoa > Chordata > Aves > Anseriformes > Anatidae > Anser > Anser brachyrhynchus. The sequence continues at coordinate 28,738,451 of NC_137698.1, forward strand.
CTGCTGGTTAGTTTGGTTTCCTTAAAACTTACTTTTAAATTAAGCGGAGGGAGGGGGCTCCAGGCTTTATTATTCCCTGTTCCAGCAGCACAGGTGTGTGGAAATCATCTTTCCCATTAGAAAAGAATCAAAAATCTGTGGCGCAAAGCAGACAACAGAAAAATATACCATGCATAACATAATAACACGTGATGTTCCCTGTAATCCCTAGAAAACAAAAAAATGACAGAATCAAGCCAGATAGTGACTTGTACTTGTGAAGCAGCACCCTTTATTATCATGGAATGGGGGAGTCTGCTTTGAGGTGGGATGAGGCAGGGGGAGGCAGAGGCTGTTGTGCTCCTTCCTTCAGAGGTCATCCTTACAAAGCTTGTTATCAACTGACACCTTTCTAAAAATAACGCAGCAAGTAGGATCACTATCAGAGAACAGTAGAAAATAACAGTCATTAATATATCCTGCTCTGAAAGTCATTCCTAAATGAGCTAAGTTATGCCATTGGATGTAGTGAGGCCTTTTAATTAAACAAACATTAAAAATGGAATAAATGGAATCTAAAATGGAGCTTGTAATTACCACTTCCCACCCTGTATAGATAAATGCTTCTATCTGCAGAAGAGTCCAAAATAGGAGAAGCCAGACAAATCAGCTACCCAGACAAAACTCAGGATCTTATATGGGCTATAGCTGATTCCAGCAGTCAGTCACAGACCCCTGAAACAGTGTCATCGCTGATGTTGTGTCGCTCAGCCTGTTCTTGCACTACAGTGCATACATATAATTGACTTGTAAATGGAAACCATTGCAACACCATGCTATGAAATGATTGTTGAATTTATTTCAGAAGCACTGACCTTTCCTTTAATCCCTTTAATCAGATCGAGAAATAGGTGTTATATTTGAAGGTAGCAACTAATGATATAAGTTCTCAAATTGGATATTTAGGTTGAATCTAGAGGGGAAGGGGCTCATAGGATATTTCCAAGCACAGTGTTAAAACAACTTTCTGATGCTACTTCTATGATTGTTTTTTTTTAATGCTTTTGTGTCTTTTCAAGATCACAGTCACAGTCATTTGAGGTTTTGTGTGTGTGTGTGTAGAGATTTAAACAATGACTTCCAGGTGAAACCCCAGACCTGCAGAGCATACTAGGCTAAAACATGATTTGTTTTGAGTCATTCAGTTATAACTGTAACAAAACACAGTTTTAAAGGGTTCCCCTAAATCTGTGAGACTCTGTTGAGAGAAAATAATAATAATAATATTGTCTTCATTGCAGTACCCAGTTCCTTCTGCGAAAGATATCCAAAACATACCATAAAGAACTGGCATAGAAGAAATGTCTCCGAGAAAACAGTTCAGCTGATGAGCCCATGTTCCACAAGCTTCAAATGATTTAAGTACACGACTTTCCTTCACTATTTTTGATCTCTAGAGCACTTGATATGAGGAGAAAGCTGTAGCAGAGAAGCCAGCTTTGCAAATAGCCTGTTTTCTCTCACTTCTCTGAGGATTAGGACATAGTTTGTTAAAAGAGTTTATTTTAAAAAAAAAAATACACATTCACAGAGAAACAACAGTAGGTTGGAAAAATAATTCAAACACTGAAAGGCAAATCAACTGTTAAGTTCATGTAGAAAATAGATAAGGTCCTGAAAGTAGTTTCCATGGAATCAGTGAAAACTACTGACGTAGGAAATACAATTCTGTTCCAAAAAAGTAAAGTCATTTCACCCAAGGGCATTGTAGACTTCACTGGTGCCAAAGAGTATCAGGAGGTGATGACCACGCCGTTCTAGGAAGTCCTGAGTAAGGACACAGTATAAAGTGGTATGGCTGTCAGTGAGACAGAAACGCTTAAGATTATATTGGCTCTTTATTCCCATGAATCACAGAGGAGTTGATTTGTTATCAGCAATAACAGCCTTTCTCCCTAAGAGAGAGGGACCATACAGGAAGCATATGCTCCAGGCTATTTATGAGGATGTTGCCAGAAACGGGTGTAACATTTTGAACATGGTGACCTGCACCTTTAGATTATAATTGTATGTGAAATCATAAACTAGACAGAAAGTACATAAGAGGGACATAGAAAGGAAATCTAATAAAAACGATTAATATGTGATAGTTTCCAATCCATTATTTCATCAGGAAAAGAATAAAAGAGCATATTGCAGCTCTTGGACTCCACCTTTTAGTTCCCTTAGTCAGGAACAACTATATTCAGCTCAAATTTCTGTTTTATCTGTTGTAATGACAAACATCTCATCTAGCAGCAGAGTTAATATTTGCTCTAGAGATAGCTAAGTCTCTCTGGCAATGATTATGGAAGGACTGGGACATAACAGCACCACTGGGTTCAGTATCAAGAGGTGCTGCCAATGCTTACTTTCAGATACCTATGGATTGTTTATCCGTTTCTAGTCTCATTCAGAATAAACTATTAGTAAATTTGTACCAATTTCATTATAACTTATTCTGCTAAAGAGAGTAAGCTGAGGTGACGCTGCTAAAATACAGAAATATTTAAGATTCAGTTCACATTCTTCTCAGTTATATCAGACATACAAAACTATTTTAATATTCACTACCAATTTCTTTTGTCTTTGCTATGGAGCTCCCCAGATTTACTTCCACCCTGGCCTGAAGGGTCATTAAAGCAGCAGGTATTCAATGCTTATGACTACATTTTCACTGTATTTTTCTTTAATACCATTCTGTTTATATCATGTCCAAATAATAGAATTGACTATTTTACTAGGTCAAGTTTCTGATGACAGATGGGTTTCAACATCCAAATGCTAACATTTAGGTCCTTGAGGAAAACAAGTTTTCCTACACTTTCAGATCAGCTGTAAGCACAATTTAAAATAAAACAGGAAAATAAAAAGATGGATAGAAAATCTTGAAGAGTCTAACCTGTGAAAGAATAAGAAACATTTTAATAAGCCTATACATATTTTTGGATCAATTAAAGTGTTTGTAAGAGAGACCTGGAATTCTCATTCATTTGATTTTTCCATAGAAAAAATTTTATCCTACTGAAGTTATCTTGATGTACCAATCAAAAATCCATGAGCTGTTACACATCAGAAGTGGCTGTGTTTTTTTGCCAGATTGGATGATCAGCTGGCACTACTGTCTGATCATATGGACTTCTGCATAGGAAAGCAGTTTTTCTTTGCACAAATACATTGAATAAGAGTTTCAGACATAAGCCACAAATAGCATTGATGTGATGTTTAAGAAGGAGTTCTCTGTTAAGTCCTTCATTCCAGTTACTTATTATGGAAGAAACAGATGGAATTCAATTTTTTGCCCAACTGTTATTAACCGTGAATATCATTTCAGTCGATGCTGAGGGAGTACAAAGATATAACAAAACAGTCTGGAGACCAAAATATAAAATATGATTCAACACGAAGAATAAATGCAACCGTCATCTGATTTGTTGCTTCCACCATGACTTCCTCACACATAATAGGCCACCAGCTTGCAAAAGCCTGGTTTGAGAACTTTGCTGATATATATGTTCTGGCATAATAATTTAAATCCAATTAAAAGCCCTAATTCAAAGCTACAGAAATCAATCAACACATTGCCTTTGACATCAAAGGTTTCATTCAAATCTGATCTTCAGATCTTTGTTTGCCATTCTTGCAGATGGTCTTTGGCTTTAACCTCAGTTTTCTTACTTGCTTTTCATACTGTTCTGCCATAGTCACGTTTTCTCCCAAGCCTTTCCTCTAACTGGGGACGTGAGCTTTCTTGTTTATTTCTAGTGGCTGAAATCCATCCTTCCTACAAAGATACTTTTCTTTTGGGGGCTATCATAGCTTCTGGTATTGTCAATGCAGAAATATTTAGTTGCAACACTATTGCAAGCTTTCCATATTACCTGTGAGAACTAGTTGCATTAAATGTGGTTTAAATTTTCAGTCATTTAAAAAGGGAAAAGAATAAGTTAAAGAATAAGTTAAAAAATATGTTCATAGCCTGTTTTCTCCATGCAGAATCCTTCTCTATCTAAAGCCATTTGGAGGTTTGCCACTGATTTAAACAAGAGATTGATAGGGCTTTAAATCAACTTTTCTGGGATGCCCCCCTATCCCTCCCCTAAGCTTTTTTTTTTTCCTTTAAACATTGACCTGATTATTTTCCAACATTTTCTTCTACCATTCTAGCATACAATATAAATCAGAGAAGTTTCTCTTTGTTGTTTGTCACATGTTTTCCTGGAAAATTCATAGTGGGGATTTAACGGAAGAACACTAGCGATACATGCAAAATGTGTACACATTTTTCTTTTGAACTCACGTCTAAGGTGGTCTTCAGTACTCTATGATTTTTCCTATTGTATGTGAAGTGACTCATTTGGACTTTGGCACATTATTTTCCTGCTGTTTAAAAAAAAAAAAAGTGAGCATGAAGAGGCCTATGCAGACTGGCTCCATCTGTGCTTCCTCACCGGCTCCTGGGCTGTCGGAGAGTCAAGGACGGCCAACACTCCCCATGTTCCAACATCACTTGCTCTTGATGGGCCATTGTTTCCCTAAACACTATTATTGTTTTATGCTGTCACTTAAAGGAGATGTTAGGTTTACAGTTACTTCAGAGGAGCCAGGTCGCTCTGCCCTCAGAAGTGGCGTTTTTAACTTCACCACAACATTTTGTGGAGGATGACTGGCTGACAACACTGTTGTCTGCAGTTTAAGGGTAACTGTAAAAAGCTCTTCTTTTGCCTGGTGACTGTTTCTCCATGCCAGACTGAGAGGTTTGCATAGCCACCTCCACTGCTATAAAGAGGAAAGTTAAGTTCCTTTATGCGTTAAGAGCTGTTTCATAGCTGAGGTTTAGAGGAGCCAGGAACGGAAATTTCTGTTAAGCTACAGAAAGACTTCTGTGGGGAGCAGGCAATCAGAGCAACAGAATTTGTAGAACTGCTGTATAGATCATTAGCTAATTATAGGTCTTAATCATCTGCATATTGCAGAAAAAAAGCCTTGCTGCAAATCAGATCCACTCAGCCAGTTTACAGACCAGCATAAAACTGAGAAGTAAACGTATGGGTAGTTCATAATCATCTCCTTAATCTGGTGGCACTGCTGCACATAATGATATTCTGAAAACAAATCTGATACATGTGACAACTTTAATACTACTGGGGGAAACAAAATGCAGATGTTCCTACAGTTAAGGAATCTATAAACAAATGTATGGAACATAAAAGAAAGATTAACAAGAATTTACCATCTGCAGTAACCTAAAAATAGTAATAAACACGACAACCTGAGCTGAGTATTTAAAAATGCATTTGCATACTTCCAGAATTGCTGAGCTGTTATAAAAAAAAAAAAATCTCTCAAACTATTCTACATTCATCAACCTCTCTCATTATCCCAAGCTCTTAGCACACTCGGCTCACAGGTGCCAGACCATAGCACAAGCCAGCAGTTGGGAGTCCTTCACCCAAGGACTTTCAGCTGCTGTGAAGCACCCATTATGCCCAATTTCTGACACTTTCATTCATCCTTAAAGAAAAATACACAAATCCATATGATGTGAAATATAATGAAAAAGATTCAACTCCTGTGATGGGATATTTTCAGGAGACTCAAGTTAAGACTTTCTAATCAGGTTTTGAGGATCCAGCCACAAGTGCCCTCAGCCAGCACCCTACAGGGTCAGTGGGAATCCTTCCCCTCATCTCAGAGGACTTTTTATCCTTTTACTTTTGAAATAGGGACAGTCTAGATCAGATTAAATCACTTTTGTGCAAATATCACTCAGATCATTATGAACTGCCTACTTTTGAGGAAATTTGTTTCCTTTTATTTTTGGTAAGAAAGTTATTTCTGCTCAGCAGGGTTGTGTAGCTTAATACATGATGGAGAGATACGAGACAACTATTAAATAAGTCTAAAATTTGCTTGCTTCCTGCTACAGGGGTCTTTGTCACTACCAAGCGTGAAAAGAGCAACGTAAAATAAACAGCATCTATTCATCTTATTCAGTGAGAAAATTCTCTTGAATGTTTAACTTCACTCACATCCACAAATTACTAGAAAATATGCATCCTACCAACCCAACCATGCAACCGAGCAGTGGAAAACTGACACACATGCAAACACAATCAATTTGATAAAAACTTCTTTCTTAACTTACAAAATAAGGTTCTGGACCTGGACTTTTGACAGAAAGCTGTATATCTATAGCTGCCAGCCCAGCTAGCTGCTGGGAACATCCACATAAGAGCAGGGCTGTATGACAGCAGGTCTCCTCATGGTCACTGGGATGACACCACTTGTCCTTACTGCAGGTAGAACCTGCAATGCAGCCCCTCACAATCCTTTCTGAGAAAGGGACGTCTCACAGATTCAAAGTGTGCTCCAGAGCTAAGAAAAACAAACAAAAATCACTGAACACATTCACTTGCATGTCTTTCATTGGACTATGCTTCACAAACTCATGGAGAGACGGGCTTATGGTTCTGGAATATTTAAGAACACTCTGATGAACTCAAATTCAATAAACCGAAGGAAAAACTCTTGGATAATACAGAGGAGGCAGACTACTGGTATCCCAGAAGCAGGAAGTATTTTGCACTCGCTGCAGTTTCCAGGACTCTTTGGCAATGGGAAGGCAAAGAGCCTATGCCCAAAAACCCTCTGCTGTCAGTAGCACATGTCAAGATGAGCCAGGTGATACTCCAATCTTTATAAAATCTACCAGTTTGCCTTGCTGGTCTATCTGCTTCCAACTTCCTCCACTTTTACTGCAGCTGAAAGGAGTAATCAAGGCATGTACTGGTTGGTGTGTGCATACAAGCCACCTAGGTTGTGTGCTCAGTGCCTCTAGTATAGAGTTTCTTTGCATTTCCTGATTGTCATATCCACTCATTTTTCATCATGTATTTAGTTGTTTAGTGTTTTGTGGCAGGAACCATCTGTTTGCTGTGAAGAATGGCTAATGAAATAGGTATTCCATTGCTGACATAGACAGCTGGTTGCTACTTCACTATTAATAACAAAGAAGAAATCTTACTTCTAACTTTAGATAAAAATGTTATTAGTTTTGTTGGGGTTGGTTTGTTTTGGATCTGTTGTGGGTTTTGGTTTTTTTTTCAAAAAAACTTTAATGCAGAAGTGTATTACTTCTTTCAAAATGGCAACAGAAAAAGTTATTTGGAAATAAGCATGTTTACCTCCTTCAAAAGGCGTCTTTATAGTACCACATCACTGGAAATTACATAGATAATACATAGCAGGTGACAAGGTTCCAAGCTGCAGAACACCAGAAGTTAAAGTGTTATGTGACCCTTTCCTCTTGCATTAATGTCTCTGTAATGGGTCTTATGAGGAACAGGGTCTGATGAATACTTTTCAATAGCAATAGAGAAGTATATTTCTGAGGAAGCCAAGGTTTCTTGCATGAGTAACTAGTAGCCTAAAATAGGACAGATATCTGAATATTATGTGGTTAGAGGACTAGGGGGGTAGGGAGTGGGAATTGAATGGCAATATGTATTCTGGTCCAAATAACAAGTCCCAACAAATTTACACAGTGTAGCTGATGCCCTAGAATTAGATTAGCACAACATTGCTCATTTCCAAGTGCAAAGACTGCGTGCATAAAATGCTTAATGACAACACTATGAGGAAACTTGCTGAAGCAGTGAGACACAGATGGCCAGGATTCAGTACTGAAACTCCACAGGAGTCAAGTTGTGCTGGGGCTGGAATGAGATTTCCCTGTGTGCTGATCTGCTCGACAGAGGACAAAGAGCAATTGTGCCTACTCCAGAGGAAAAAAAGAAACATTAGAACAGCTACGTGCAGCAGATTTAGGGGTGGAGATGTGCCAGAAGAAGGTTCAAAATTTCCTTCTCTTGCCAATAATGAGCAAGCAGATTGAACATTTTGACATATAGATATCATTCTACATGTAGTTAAAAGAAAAAAAAAATTTAGCCTCTATATCAGAAGACCCTGGTGACTAGGAAGGCATCAATAATTTATTTGGTGCTGCTGGATTTATACCATAGACACTCTGGGTACTACTTCCAAATTAATAGTATTTCTGTGTCAAAATACTTTTTTTTTTTTCTCTCTTGATATGAACAGGATTTAGGGATTATTTTAAAATAAAGGATATTGTGAAGGAAGGGTGAGGTTAAGCACTAGGGAAATCAAAATTGTTTCATTGGCTTTACGACAAAAAATTTAGATGACATTGGGACAAGTTTCTCCAGATTGGTACTTTATCTACTTAATACTGAGATTAAAGTAATAATATTTCCTCTCTTTTGCTCTTGCAAAATCATGCCTTTTACTCCCTTGAAGCCAGTATTTCCAGCAATACATGTCTCCCCAACTCCTAACATAGTAACTCACACATCTGAGCTGGGGACTTCAGGAATCACAGTTCAGACAGGAGGCATGTGTGTAAGCTTATTGTTTGCTAGTAGATGAAATTGGCAGCAGAAGAAAAATAACTCAGACAGAAAGAGTTGAGCAAAAGAATAATATATGGGGACACTGACACAAACACTTATTTCCATACCCAAGTATCTGTGATATCTTTAAATACAGCACTGAATGCAGATGTAACATATTTAACCTCACAGCAGGGTGGAAGTGCTCAGCAGGCACGAGGCACTGCAGGAGACACAAAGCAAAAATGTTCCTGAATTATACAGTTTCTGAAGATTTAAATGGTCCCCTGAAATGAAAGTTGATGAGCAAGTTTGCCCAGCCATAAATCTCCAACACAAGGTACAGTTACTGGCACTTTAGAGCAACAGGCATTGCCCTTTAATGTCATTTTATGTTATTGGACTCCATTTTTCAACTATGATCAGCGAAATAAGGTCTGAGGCAGGCAGAGGAGAAACAGTGCATTTACTTCGAAACAAAGAAGTAAAGATGATATAAAGTGTTTGAACAGCACTTTCTAAGTAGTGGTCTGTTACACCTGCCATCAGCACATTTTCAAAAGTGTTCTTGAACAGAGGAGGATATTAGGTAGTCACAAGTTATGTATATGTGATACTTCAGAAGTACCTAATTAAGTAATTTTTAAATGAGTGACATACCAGTGTTTAACTTTACTGCCGCGAGAGCTAACTACTTTTGTTCCATCCAAGTAGAGATCTACATCCAAGACATTTTGGAAGTTTCAAACAAGAAAAACTTCCTGCAGGTTTTGTCAGTTTTGTCAATAAGTTATTCAGAAAGCTATGAAATACTTCTATAAACTCCACTCAAAATTATATGAAACTCACTGTTCTACTACAATCAAAAGACTTCCCATCCTATCACTAAATTAAATTTTGTACTCAAATATTTCAGGTGCTGCAGATTATTGATATTTCAACTTTCATAAGCTAAGTTCTACAGCCTTGCAGAATTAAATTGAAGACAGTCATAATGAAACATGGAATTAACCCCATAAGCCATATTTGATTGCAAAATTTTGCAGTTGTCTTATTCATCACACTGAGCGTTCCAGTACTAGACCATTGAAAGCACTGGGGACAGTCAGCATTACAATCAAATATCCAGAGACACAACTCCAGGCAGTGATAATATGTACATGCCTTTGACGATCTGTGATTTAGGATTCATTCAAATCCCAGCAAAGCTCAAAACTTTGAATCAGTGCCTTATCAGCACTGATAAGGACTCAGCTACCTGAGATCTCTATGTCAGGTCAAGTGCTTAACAAACTTAACTCACAGAAAAGTAACTTAAAATAGATTTATCATCCCATGTAGTTTATGTTTAATTGTAAACAGAAGAAAATTCTGAGAAAGGAACAAAGTACATAAACACCAAATAAAGTTACCATTTTTGTTAGTGTAAAAATAATTATCTGGGTTAAGAGGTTTGCCTTGCAAGATATTGCTCTGATTCTGTGCTCGCTCCCAAACTCAGTGCTGTGCATGGCTACACGTGCATGGCTTCTCCTGTCCCCTGGACTCTCCACCTCCTTAGCAAATAAAGCTTTGGCAAGCTCCATGCTCAGGCTGTTGTGTGCACAGCCTCCATCCTTTGCTTTTTATTGTTCTTAGGTTAGAAAAATACTGTCATCTCCCTCCAAGAAAAGTCTTCAAGAATCTGTATCTAATATTATGCACTTTTGACAAAATATAGAATGTGTGGATGGGCAAGTAAGAGCCAGTCACAGAACGAGACAGAGGTATGTGTAATTAATACGTCATTAGGGTGATGATGACTGAATACTGCTATTCACATAACACATCAGCCAAGATCTAGCAGTTTTGCAGGTGGTGAGAAAGAACTGGATTGCCATTATGATGATTAAACAAATGAATATAACAACTGATCTGGAGCACATATTAATGCAAAATATGTATATTTTTGCTATGGTTAATTCTGCAGTGTCCTTGTTCCTCAAGCTATTGTATAACACTGCAAGTTCTAAGATTGCTAAGGATTAAATTGCAGTTAACGCTAAATAATCTGATACCACTCAAAAGCCAGGGTTGACAAAACTAAACTGCAATCTCCAAATCCTTTTTATGTTGTTGATACAAGGCCTTTTTAGTTGTGGCAGTCCTCAGCAGGACCAGCTGCTTGCAGCCACTATCATGGCCATCAAGTCCCTCACAGATGTGTCAAGAATGAGGAGGCACACCAGGGTCAATAGGAGCATAACACAGTTGTCAGTAGGAGCATGAAGAGAACACTTTTTACCAGACAGAGGCAATGCCAATTTATAACGGGGGACAATCATCACTACCAGAGAACCAAGGATAGGCAGTCAAAAAATGCAGAATTCATCTGTGGATCCACCAGAGCTGCGCTGGGACTGGAAAGGCCTTCCCACACGTACACCAAAAACAGGTATTCCTTAAGCAGGCCTGGCATCCACAGACTGCTCTTGTGAAGGCCAAAGCCAGGTGCCAGAGACAGAAAGTTATGTTGCATGAAATAATTGTTAGAAAAGTCAGCTGCATTAGCCCCTCTCAATAATTCATTCAGTAATGGTGCTGAATTCTCCCTGCTTGCAAGTCTGCACATGCCAAGTGCATCCTGCAACTGATATTGAGTGTAAAGGTATCAAGGAACAGTGGGCTTGGTTTTGTTTTTAAATAAGACCTTTAGCCTAGGTCCAAACTATTAAGTACAATCCATGAAAATAACTCTGGGAACTGTTGTGCTCAGAAACAGAAATTCTGCCAGTAGAAGACAGAAGTCTTGTTTCCTATTCCCAAGTCCTTCTCAGAAAAAAAAAATATATATATATACACACATATAAACAGTTAATAATGCCATGATTATAGACAACTGAATTTTAAAAGTAAAATAAATAAAGTAGAATTATGCAGCCTAATGATAAAGGATATTTACAACTCAGTGTGGTTATACAATTGAAAGCTTGATAAGACTAATAACTAATAACAACAACAACGATGATATCACTTTCTCTACTATTCACAAAACCTTCCTTTCAGGAGTCCTAGCTCTGCTTATACCAAAAATGTCTTATTAACAAGTTTTTTATTATTATAATTTCCACCTTTCTGTGATCCATTGTTTTCTTCAGGGAAAAAAAAAGAGGTAATTTATGTACAGATTAAGCTTTTTTTTCCCGCCTCCTCTCTGTTTTTTTTATGGTATCATCTGGTTTTAAGATTTCCTCACTGCTCCATAACGTGTATAGATTACTTGCAATCTACAACTTCCAAGTACTCTCAAACATGGCTCAGAAGATAAAAATATCTTGAAGACACTCAAACTGTTAGTTTTACTATGTGTTGTTAAGTCCCACTGCCCAGTGACAGAATTTGAACAGGCTGAGAGGATTGTGGTTTCAGCAGGACTGGAGCCATTTTCCTAGTGCAGTGGTAGTACTGAATTCAAACCAGCTGCGTTGTAGTGAATCCACCAGCCCTTTCCAGATGTCCTTCAGTCACCTCTGAGAACATTTAGGTAGGGAAGAGAACTAACCATATTTAAAGACACACAAACAGGACGAACATATGAGGTTAAGACTATCTCTGTCAGCAATTCTTCCTTAAGGAAGAAAGAATGACTACTGTCTGATGATCATCATTGCTAGAAGCATCTACACAGAATAATACAGTCTTTCTGGACCATCACAGTCAATCAACAAATAGACATACTGCTCTGAGCCATGCTAATTCACAGGAGTTGACTTTTGGACATTTATTTATATAAATTCAGATGACAACAGGAATTCTTTAAACCAGTTCTGCCTTTCATTGAAGTTGTATTCACTTGGTCAATAATACAGGATAAAGTTATTATTAATAAATCACCATATTCTGTTGGTTAGCTCCTGACAAGCTTGTATTTTTCAGTGTTGCTGTTCTCCAAGTTCCCATCTTTTCATGATTATTTTGCTCCCCTGCAATCTTTCTTACTTTCTTCCAGATACCCTGGGAAATGTCTGGATTCTGCATGATTAAAGTTAATGGGAGCTTTGCCATCAACTTCAGTGAACATGCGATCATGCTCTGTGCCAAATTCCATAAACCTCCTAGTAAGCCACAACACCTGTTTTCCTTCTCCTCCCATGTCCCATTTCTCTTCATTGCACATTTTTTCTCTGCTCTGACACCTATTAATCCATGCACTTTATCCAATCCATCATATTCACCTTTCTTCACCAGTTATGTTGCTGTGGCTCTGTGGCGATGGAATTAGTGGGAAAGTGTGAACTCACTTATAAAAGTGCTACTTTTCATACTGCCAAAATAATGTCAGAGCATCACAGAACACGAGTCCAAAATGGTACACAATATCTTTTCATGCATCTTGATCTGATTTTAATTTTACTTCCAGTCCCCCTTGGAAAATTACCACCCTATACATTTTTTTCTAAAATGTTCTTATACCCAAGTGTTAAATCTCTGCCATTGTTCAGTTTGTTGAATTCCAGCCTTCTCCTTCCTAGCAAATGTAATGAGCATACTTTATTATTTCTGCCAAAATATTTCAATATTCAAGCACCAGCAGTTCTTCATTCCTTGTGCTAAAACCCTCCCTGGGATTTTTAGTTTCAGTCCTCCCAAGTTTAATTAAAGACATGTCTTCTAAAAACACCTATTGAGACAGGCAGAACAAGTGAAACTATCTTAGGAAAGTATAGAGCTTCAGCTTTAGATTAATAGTGACTAGGCAGACTGAAAGCAAAAGACGATCATTTGGGAGCGATCACTCGGGTCAACAGTCACAAATACAGATTAATCAAGGGAGGGGAGGGAAAAAAAAGAGCACTTTGGGAACAGTTGGTTCCTTATTGAATCAAGACCTACTGCTCTATCTCTTTAGCGTATCCTCTCATTTGTTAAGACCTTTCATTAGTTGTGTGAATGTAATCCACTACTTCATCTCCAAAATGCGTGACAGGCCCAGCAGCAGGTGAAGGACATCCTTTATTTAGCTCCTTCTGACTTTGACTTTATTAGAGTGATACATCATTCAGGATTCAAATTAACATCTATCCCAAGAGACATATTGTATGGCTCTATATTTACTCTAAAGCATTCTTTGAATTTGCTGTCTCTACACACAAAGTATACTGCCATTACCAGAAAATTTATCTTCAGCTACTGGAGATCGTTCTGTGAAACCCAGACTTCTGCTCCTGCTAGTTTATAAGATGATTTTTTTTTTACCCCCACTTTCTTCAGAGAAAAATAAAGCCTGAGCAGCTATAGTACTAAGTAAATAGCAAAATATTGCTTGTCCATTCAAACACAAAGCTAAACACACAGTTCAGAGTATAACAGCCAAATGCTCATTGCTCACTCACTGCTTTTATAAGAAGTTAGGACACTGCCTTAGGGAGCCACTGACATCAAGTATTTCATCATAGTACCACTGGAGCTGAGTTTTGTCTCCTTATTACTAATCCCTAAATACAAAATAAATAAATAAATAAATAAATTAAAGACTCAAACAACTTAATCCAATCTGACATCTCACCAGATTGCTAGGGTCTCTTGGTAAAGTAACCTGATGTGTCAAAGAAATTGCATTGCTGTCTTGTCCACTGAACTACACTTAATATTTAATCAGCTAATGAAAGACACCTTAGCATTATCATTTCTTCTTCCAAAAAAAAAATTAGACTCAAGACTAAGAGAAGCAAAGTAGTTCTGAAGCATTTTAGCTAGTGGTAAAGCTTTAAAAGCAAAATTCAAGCCAACAAAAAGCCACTTAAGTAGATTTTTGAATTTCCACCACATAGAAAGAAGAGCAAAGCACCAAAAGGCTACCTTCAAATGCAGAAAACAGAATTTTCTACTGAGCAGCACAAGCAGACGTGGAAGTAATCAGGATGTTAGGGCTTTCACAGCAACCCCATTACCATTCACAGGCTTTCAGAACTGCTGTTCTTTCCTCATTGTTCAGATCCCAGCAGCATTCACTGCAGATTTGGCTACATATGTTCTTCTGACTGTTGTTTTTATTTCCTTATCTTAGCTTCTATTAGCAATTCTGCTTTTCAGCCCTCTGCTAGGCACCTGATTCTTTTCAGTAATCAATACACTTAAAATTAAGTACTGGTTTAAGCACTTGGGGAAACTTAAAAGTAGGCTGGGTAGTTTTGCAGTTATTTTACAGGCACAAGGAGTGGGAAACTTTTTTGACTGCAATATTTTATCCAAATAAATCCTTTACAGTTAAACATTATATTATTAGGACTTAGTTTCCCCTCCTCCTCCCCATAAAGTTGTACTCCAAACATTGACTTTCTTGGTATTTTTTAAACAACAGAACAAAAGACCAACTTCAGGGGAAGTTTTATTTTGCTTCAACATATTGTAAAATAGTACTTGAACTATTTCTCATGTGGGTTTCTATTTTGAAGGCTTGATCTGTACAGTGATCTGCAATCTGCACCGGTGTAATTGATACTCCCCCCAAACCACATTTGTGTGCACACACACACTATAAACCTGAGATTTTACAGCAGCAGAATTTACTTCAGCGTCAACTGAACTGTACAAAACCCACTTGTACATCAGTGGTATTACCCTCCACGAACTGGTTTTGTGTAGGCAGGGAGTAATCACCTGGATAATCTAATGAGAATAGATTGTGTAAATAGTTCCACAAAGAGCAAATGTGCATAGCTAGGGCAATAAATTGGAATGATCGATGGGACAAGCAGCATGGTAAGATCAAAGGCATAAGATTACAACAAGTGTTTTAATCACCAGACCTTGCACTGCCATTAACCACGTCCTGTAAATGCTCTCGCAGCACCCCCAGACTGGATATTTTCTGCATATTTCTGCCTTGGACCATTCAAGTTCAGTAGGATACAGCCTCCAGCAGCACCAGAAACCAGGTAAAGTGCAAACAAGACCACCCTCAAGATGCATCTGCTCAAGTTCAGCAGCTCTGCATGCTGCAAAGCGAGGGCTCAGCCACCTTGGCTTTTCCCTGAGCCTGCTGCTGCATGCTGTCTTGGCTTTCACAGGAAGGAGTATTAGCTAAAATTGTGAGTGCACCTTTGGGGTATGAGGGTGACACAAGAGGACATCCCTCCATCCCCTACTCTTCAATGCTGTACTGTGCTTTTTTTTTTCCACAAGCCACCACAGTAGATTTAGCAGAAGAGTTCAGCACGTGAAAAAGCACAGGATAACATTTGTCTCCACTTATCATCCTAATACCCCATTGCCAACTCAGGCCCATGCTTCTTCTCTGCATCTCCTCAAGTTTGCCTTATTAAGACCAGAAACTTCCCCCTAAACCTGAGCTTCCCTCCCAGGTCCTCTCCACTATTTCATCCTCCCCAACATTTTTTTTTTATTCCTCTACAGCCACTGGCTGCTACAGCAACTGCCTCTTCCTTGTCCACTCAGTCTTTGTAATGAATCTGTAAGAGATGCCAAAGAGTGCTGAAATGCAACGAGAGTGAAATTCAAAGTACTCACTGTTCTTCCTCTACCAAATAGAAACGAGGAGTTTAATTATCCAGAGCTCTGCAAATACTGGAGTTATCAAGTGATCTCCTCTAGTTCTAAAACTTTTCTTAACCCTAAAGATGTTTCAGCCACCAGAAGTCACAAAATGCAACTTTTTAGAGAGAAATTAGGGAGTAACCTCTTTCCATCTAATTCATACATGCTACTTCACAATTTTACCAGCATTTAAGATTTTATGTTCATCATCTCCTTTACTTTTGCATTCTAATTTCTTTTCACTAAAAGAAAAAGTGTGCTGACTGTGCCTCCAGAAAGAGGTCATCTTAGCTTTAAGTGCAACATAAATGCAGCCATTGCCTAGGGGAATGGTAAAGGAATTGAACATTCAAGAGGCGCGGTGAACTTTTCAATAATTTTAAATAATCAATATATTAAGTATTCCAATATGTTAAAGGAACTTTACACTGAAGAAAGAGAGCCACATATCTGTACACCAAATAAAAAGAAATACATTCATGGGTTTTGGTCTGGATCCCCCGTCTCCCTCCAGTGTTTAGGGCATGAATATTAAAGATTCTCAGTGATTTTTTGTTGGTTGGTTTTAAGACAAACCCAAATACATAGCTCAGTTCAAGAACACCACCATTACTGTCAGGTCAGTAATAAAAAAAATAAAAACATTTTGGAACAAAGTTTCAAGAAAACATTTCATTTCCCACATGATATCCTCAGGTACATTTAACAGCACTCTGATGTCGAGATACCACAGTCCTTAATGAACTCATTCACAAGGCAGGCCTACTGAGTAAGCCAAATGTCAAGGAAAATATAAAAGCTTGAAGAAACAATTGATAACAAAGGATTTCAGGATTTTCTTCTCAACATGTAGGTCAAATTATGGGAAATGTGTGGGCAAAAATTATTACTACTTCTCTCTTATGGGTTGGTCTCACTTGCAGGATAACAGCTATGTCACTTTTCTCCCTGTGAATTTCAGTCAGCTGCTCTGTCTTCTATACTTAAGACCATTGCAAATCACCATAGGCACTATGGGCATTTCTTACCAAATTGATCAAGATTTCCCTCAACTACACAGTTGATCCATTTTACCCTGGAAAATAGATAATCAGAAAGGGAGAAAGTCCAGTCTGAACATTGTAACTAGCCAGATGCAAGAGATTTGCACTGCGAATTATTCTTAAAACTGTTTTCCTTTTCTGAAATAGAATCCCATAATTAAAGAAAAGTCCTTAAGGCGAAGGCTTCGAACGTAGAGGAAAGAAACGACATCACCAACTTGATGGGCCAGCGTAAATCCAACCTAAACAGAAAAAAAGAAAATACATGCTACTGCAATCATCACCGCAACCTGACTATATGTCTAATTTAAAACAAAGCAAAGAAAATTCACATCAGCTGTGTTATATTTTCACATTGCAAACTGTAAATAGCAACAAAATGAGAACAGAATTTCAGCTGGAAATTGCAAAGCTGTGATGGGCTGAGATGCTGTAGCTGCCAGAGCCAGAGGTGATACTCCACTGGAAAAAAAAAAAAAAAAAAAAGTATTTTAGCATTTAAGTCACTGTGACTTATTATATGCTTTTTAAGTTTGATTTGTGTTGGGGAATGTGTGATCAAAGATGGACACGTGCAAGTTTTTTTTTTTTCTTCGCTTCAATCTCACACAGTCAATCATTCTAGAATCAAATCAGTTCATCAGTGAAGAAAAAATCATTTTTTATTTTCTCCTTGCCTGAGAAATCCACTTTGCAACATTTGCTAGTAGAGAACTGTGAAAATTACTCATATGAATGATTTGAATCTTGAGGCTAAACCAAGTACGCTGACCTTCCACTCCTTACTCAAAATACATTCTTTTTATATTAAAATAACATATGGAATGTCTCCTGCATTTTTTCAGCACCTGGAACTGTGTGGTATGTTATAAAGCACAGAAATTATCTAGTATATAATACTCTGACAACATAAAACTATAACCCCAAAACAATAGAGTGAAGCAATAGGTCTGCACAGGTTGACTTGCTTTTCTTCACTCAAATGAAAACTACTCCTCACTTGCAAATAAAAGTTAATTGCATAAAAATCAGTCTCTCTAATATATTAATGCCTTACTTTATATGCAGGTGTGAATACGTTAGTCTGAGACAGACATCTTTCACCCAAGGCTGCTAACTTCATATCTCAAAGGAATCTCTCAGAAACCAAAAGGACAAACATCTCTGTGTCAGAGTGTCAAATCAAAATGTAAATCAAACAACAGATGTTCAAAAACATTTTCTAAACAGCTGCGGTTAAAGTACATATATACATATATTTAATAAGCTTTTAAAAATACATATTGTGAACTTATTTTTAACAATATTACCTAATAAAATGTCTCAAATGCAAGATGCCACATGGTAAGTGTGGTGCTAGGAATGGAGAAATTTATCCTGGGACCCCTCCAGCTATCAAAAGCACCAAAAGGATTTCATGGGGAATTTTCAACTGACTTTTATCTAAAGCCATACTACCCAGTTAGGGAAGGCATTTTCCATAAATTAATGACCTGATTCAGTTTTCACTTTTGCTTTCTGTTTCACTTTAAAAGAAAACCCTGAGGCTAGCAATACTGCAGTACAATGCAAACCTGTGCTGGTTTGTAACAGAGGGCTGCGTTCAAGGAAAGCTCCACTGCTGGCCTCAAATGCAAGAGCAAGTCCTTGCTAGAAAGGGGCCGAGGAAGGATGTACAGCTCAGGAGCTTTAGAAGACAAGAAAGAGGAGGTGCAGTCAGGAGAAATACACAATCGCAATTAGTCACTGGGAAAGCAGTGTTAAGCTTTTCTATAGTTTTTGTATTGCTTACATTCAGATACTCTGTTGAGAAAACAAATAATCAATTGATCTTATGATAGAGTCAAAGCACAAGCATGAGGAAATGGTAATACCAAACCCCCACAGGAGAAAATTAATCTAACTACTGCTGTTAACTCCCTGCAAGCCAAAATACAAGTTCTCAATCCTTGTATCTTCTACACAGAAGTGAGCAGGAAGGAAGGAAAAGGCAGCTAAAAAAAAGTAGGTGGGTGGACAGGACGGAAATAATAAATGGCCTGTGAGAGACTGCTCTAATGGGGAAAAATGTTGGAAGAATTAATTGGGAGAGAGTAAATGAAGACATGAGAAATAAAAAATAAAAAGGAGGAAAGAAAAAACTTAAGCAGCTATACAGGATGTAGAAAGATACTTGACAGGACAAATTCTTGAGGGACTTGTGGGATTACTGGTTGTTTCCTCAGGTTACAGCAGCTCTTCATACCTTGAGACTAGAAATACTAGAGAATAACATCTGGAGCGTCCTACTAATCCTTCAGTGACTGAATGAAAAATGGAATTTCACTGATTACACAGTTAAGAAAGCTGCAAAGGGTATGAATTGAGTTAAAACTTAGATTAAAAGTTCAGCACGGTGAAATACTAATTTTCTGGGTTATAATGCAAAAAACAGAACATAGTAATATCTCTGTTTTATTCTTGATGACAGCATTACCAAGAAAAGAAATAAACAGAACTTCTGCTATGAATTCAGGACAGCAGATATCCCTTAAGTTTTATTTAAATAGTATGTGGAATAAATTAAAAACAAACAAACAAACTGTAGAGGAAAAGCTTCTCTGTATGTTACAGTTTTACCAAACATTCAGATATATTAAACCTTTTTCATTCTGGCCATACTTGAATGAGGCAATCACATAAATATATGAATAAGTAGAGTACATTGTATGTTAAATCAACTATTATCACAGGCTTATCTGTGCCTGGGCTAAATCCAGAAAGTCACAGCAAAGCCTGAGAAAGAGGTGGACCTGGAATACACATGCAACAAAGCTTCCTTGTGTCCCAGAAACATTACTGAGCTATTACACAGGTTTTGCTCATCGGAAAAAGAGGAAATGAAAGGGGAACATCTGCAATGTCTAAAGTATTCTAAAGGGAATACACGGGAAGGATGTTTCAAAGCTATTTGAGCTAGTGTCAAACAGGGATAGGAGATGCAAAACCTGATTAAACCACATATTCACAGAGTTTACCATTTGAAATATGACATGCCAAATATATAAGCAGTTATGAAAAATACTGAAGGGGGAACAAGCAAGAAACAAACTCTGTGGACCTCTCCTGACCTAAACTTGTCCCATATTTTTCCCTTGTGTTAGAATGTTTGCTCACAATAAGAGTAGAGCAGTTCAGGTAAAGCTGTTACTTGAAAAGAGCTTGTGGTACCTACCTGAGAGCAGTTTTTGTTGAATTCACTAATAAGCCCTTTATGCAGGTATTACATTGCCATCTAGTGTATGTGGCATATATTGTAAAACACAGGAAACGGACACAGACATGCGTTGCACAGAGCAGCTGAGTTTTCCCCTAGCTGGTTTTCCTCAAAACATTTCATCTTACAGAAAGACAGATTTCCTCCATGCTACTCAGTCCCAAGAAACATATGACTTGTATTATTTTAAAAAGAAAAAAGGAAAAAAAAAGGGGGGGGGGGGGGGGGGGGCACCATGAAAAGCACTACTCCAGTAGCAGTTTTTCTACTGAATCCCATGCTGTTGTATTTAGTGGGTACATCCACTGACAGTTTTAGCTAGTTCCACTGTTCTCATGCATCAAAGTGTGCTTTAGCTTCAGCAGGCCTGCTGCTGAGAGCATGAGCCCTAACCCCTACCAGCCAGCAGCCAAGTAACACTGGGATGAAGAATGAAGAACAACGCTGATCTTTCTTGTCCCACTTCCTATAACTAATTGAACTGTTACTGAGACAGTGGCTAAGCCGCACCAGTAAGCCCCTGTACAGCAAGGAGGGACGGCCCACGTTATGCTGGCAGATGTCTGACTGCCTCATGCAGGAGCCACAGGGTGCTCCCACGGTGCCCCCCAGGCTCCAAGCTGTAGCTAGATGCACTGGCTGTGAGTACTATGAGAGGCATGGCATGGCATGCAGGAGTTAAACACGGGAGACATTTCGGCCTAGCTGGCACCACTGAGTGCCAAGCAATGCCCCGCCATGTTTTTAAGTGCGCAGGCCTCACTCCAGTTTAAGGCTTTGGGCTGTTAAACCCAGACTTCTGAAACAAGTTTTTCCTCCAACCTGTACTGTAAAATTTAATTTTACTGTAAGTATAAAAAAGAATATTTTTTTAACAGTAAAATTAAATTTAATTAGCCCTTTTGAAACACAAACAGGCCCAAATTTAGAACACAGAGGTTATCTCATAACGTACTCCATATGGCAGAAAAACAACTGTGTGCCCCAGCCACCAGGCTTACAGAGAGACCACCCTGGCATTAAGCCCCCCATCTACCTATCCAGCCCTTCCTTAACCTCTAGGTGCTTCATTGAATGCTGGAGTGAAAAAGAGAAAATGGCTTTACGCTCACCTCATCTGCCAGTTCACCTGAGAGAGAAACAGGCTCCCCACTGGAAAGAAAGAATAGGAAACAATCCTTATTATGATCAGAACAGTAAGTGGTATCCATAAACCACACTCCTGCTTTCAAAACGAGGTTTCTCAGTTGTGGAGCCAAAGAAGATCCTTTACACCCCAACATCAGTTACAAATACCACATTTTATGAGAACTTGCTATAGCTGTTCTTTTGGGAGCCTCCCCATTTTAACAAGATATCAAGAGCCTGATATTACGCATTATCAGCAAATTTTATCTTGTTTTTGCTAGATGTTGGGCAATTGAATTACTGGTTCTCCTCAATAACAAATTTACTTGCTTTACTCATCATATGATCTATTGGATAGGATGAAGTAGCAAATATAATAAATGGTCTGTAGCCTTTTTTTCCGCCATTACATATGTGTATTTGTTAGCAATACAGTCAACATTCAAAATACATCCTTTATCAAATTCAGGCTTGGTTTGTTATTGACCCACAGATATTACTTACACTGTGCCAACATGTGTGCAGCCCATAAACAGCTGAGCTAGGGAAGGAGGCTAGCAAGCTCCCTAATTCCTTTCAGTCTAAAAGAGCCAAGTTAGCAAAAAAACAACTGTTTAAGCTAACCGATGTCACTTTAAATGAATCACTGCAATGGCTCTGTCAGCAGATCAAAGGGACCAGTCCCTTCCAGCAGGGAGGGAGGTGAAGGACAGTTAGAGCTGATAACTCCTCTCGGTGGTACAGCTGTTGGGCATCATGCCAAGGGAAAAAGGAACAAGTGTAAATAGAGCTCCAGGGTGATTATAATTCATTTGCTCTAAAAGTGTTTAATTCAGCAAGATACAGGTACCCTCACTTAACACTAACCATGTAAATACTCCCATTCTCTTTAATAGGACAACATCTCAGGTGAAGCAAGCAAGTAGCTTGCTGAATTAAACCTTTAATGTAATAATCTACAGGCACAGAACTAGTGAGAGACTTTAGTATACCTCTTCCACCCTGTCTTGTAGACTGCCTCCCTCATTCTGTCACTGTGCTTAAACTTCTGCCCCCCTTAAAATGACAGATTTTCATAGACAGACGCAGCATTGCCTATCTATATTAGTCAGGCATGTTTTTAGCCTCCTGGCATGTGGTCAGAAAAAGCTGCCATTGCTGTAGCTAGAGCAAGGTACATCCCCCATTTGCTGAAATAAAAGCACTTACAAATGATTACCTGATCATCAGCTTACCACCTGATCAGCTAATAGAATAAATGGATGTTTTCTTCAGAGATCAAGACAAGAAAAGGTGGTGACTGTTTTTATATCAACTGGGGTTATCTGCCTTGTTTTTGCTAATAGAAAAATGAGGTTTTGTTAAATAATAATAATAATAATTAAAAAAAAAAACTGCTCCAAACAAAAGAGATTACATCAACTGCATCCTTTTCTAATGATTTAAAGGAGTTTTGTTTTAATCCAAAATGGAAATAGCAAAATGCTCACATTAAAATTTCGAGTAAGAACTTTGTTGAGATGCCTAACGGCATACAAATTTCAACAGCATCCCAATAATCAGCCTCAATTTTTCTGTTAGACCTAGGAAATTAGCACCAGTCTCTCATTTGAATTCATCTAGCACAAGAAAGATTTTATTCTAAGAAGGTAGAGGAGGGTCAAGAAACTTCTAAAGACACAGTCCTGCTAATTCCTAAGCTAGAGCAGAAGACGAAGCTTGTACCAAGAGCTCGTTGTGTGCTATTCTCAAACATTTGCAGTCAAGTATCAGTAGACTGCTGAAATCATGCAAGAGGACTCTAAAGCTGTTCAGATTACAGCTTTACCAGAAAGTATTTGCAGATAATATGGTCATAAGCTATTTTTCTTATTAAAATTATGCTGAAAGACATGAATTCTAGCCATTCCTCTATGGAACTGTTTCCCAAAAGCCATTGTGTGCTACTGAGCATAGTGGATGGCAAAGCTTCCACTGAATTTAGCTGTGAGGGAGATGTCTGGCTCCTCACCTGGAAGAAGAGGATTTCACATTCTTGTCCTAAAAACAACATCTTCCATTTAAGCTTCTGCAGTGTTTTGCATGGTTACTATAACATTTCTTTTTTAATAAAGGAAGCAGTAAAATATTGAAGGTAAAATGATAATATAGAGAGGAAAATCTTAGTGGAATTTCCTATGGCAGCATGAGGCTTTTATTCACAAAAAGGGCAGCTATCTGTTCAGAGCAAATCTAATAACCAGATGTGACTAGAACTTGGTGCTTCCAAATATTTCAGGTATGTGAGGTTTGAGAACATGACACATTATGCCAAAAATGCACACAGGAGAGGAAACAGGTAATTGGGAGGGAAATGCGCAGTAGCAGCACATGCCAAACTGCCATTGCTCAGTGTGTGAAAGCTGGGAAAGGGGATCTTTGTGGTGGAAAGAAATGGGACACAAGGTCATTTTCTACTCCCAAGGATGGCATTTAAATCCAGAGTAATTCCACTGAAGTCAATGGTTTTAAACATAGAATGGAAAATAGACTCTGGCTGTTATCCCTTTCTAATCACAACGGGAGGTGGAGAATCAGTTCAGCACATCTTTACTTTAAGACTTTCATTCTCTCTAGGGACAACTGGGATCAGGGCCAAACAGGTACCTAAATACCTGGATTTGCTCACTCACTAACAGTGCTGGATTAAGGCATGTTACAGAAGACGGTCACCTCATCAGCCAAAATGTTTGTCCCATCTGTCTGCCAGAGGGTTCTACCCAGCAGCAGGGCTATTTTGACTCACAATGCACAGAATTTAAAGCTGAAGACATGGGAATAATGTGGTCTTTGCAGCAAGGTGTAGCACAGATGTCTAGGTCCTGTTTTAAGTTTTTATGCTTGGGTTTTCCAAATACTAGGAATCCAAGTTTTTTGTAGTATTTTTTTAGCCTTTCAAAAAGCAAGTTTTCCAAATATTAAAGGCTTCAACTGGGGGAAAGAAAAGCTGTAACAGGAAGGGTTTTCACAAGTAGATTTTTATCTTTTTGTTATTTTGATCTGCAAGTTTCTAAAGGGAAAACATTCATTGGAAAAGTATGATTGATTTCTTTGTTTCCATTTTAGGCTTCTGAGTGCATTCCAGAAAACATTTTAAAAACATTAAAAAAAAAAAGAGACAGAGTTTATGTTTAAGTATCTATTGATTCTTCAGACAAATAACCACATTGTAGTTTTCTTGTGGTTTGTTGTCCCAAATTTCTGTTTTGTTTTGTTCCTATCCCCTAGGTAGAAAGAAAAAATATTTGAATACCTAAAGTACAGATTTTACTGTACAGAGTCATACAGAAACCTCAGTCAAGCTGGGTCCTCTCTGTTTACATCCCATTCTAACTCTACAAGTGGGAAGTGATTGAGGTACACTCATTGAACTGCCATGTAGATGAGAGTTCCACGATTGCACTTGACCTCTGCTGTAGTGAAGATATGGTTTCTCTGGGGGTGCTCCTGGACAGTAACACTTTTAGCTGCTTGCCTACAAAGCATGAAGCTTACCCTAATATTTCTTTTCAGCATTAAGCATGGCTCTGATTCCAAGACCACCCAGGCCTTAATCCAAGATACTAAAACAAGAAAGCAGCAGCTCAAACTGTCTGGATGAACATGTTTTTCAAGTACTGAAGTTGATGTGGTAGAGATTAGTGTTGGTCAAACGAAGCCTTTTCATGGTCCATCCTCTCTTGGAGAGAAAATATGCCTTGCAAGGCAAAATAAGATACAAGAAGAATACATCCATGACATCCCCAATCCTGAAGTCTGTCACCTACAGCTGACTGTAATATGCTAAGAAAAGTGCCAAGGCTTGTGCTCCCCACTGGTTTAGTGAGAGAAAAGGCTGTTAATGTATTGTTGCCAACAACAAAGGCCTCAGATAACCCTGTAAATATCTGTCTGTAAAAGACTAGGAGAAGGAAACAAAGTGAAATATTGACATTCAGGAAGGAGTAAACATACATATATATGTTATGTATCTAGAAATATATGTCTATGTATGTATGTACATAAATAAAACATTTATGACCTTAATCTTTGTTTCTCTTTTGTGGCTTTTTTATAATATGCATAATATACACCTAAATATCCATTTATCTAAAAAAAGTGTAAGTTGCCGTGAAGTAGTTTGCTCTCATAAAAGAGGCTTAATGGTGTGAGGAACTGAGACTAAAAGAAAGCAGAAAAGGAACTAAACTGCAGGTTATGATCACATCTTTCTAGCCCTATGTTTAAGGGGAATGGCCAAGTGAAGATCTGACAGGACATTAACTATGAAAACTACTCATTGCCTCCAACAGTTTATGTCCAAAGGCACAGAATAATGAGGTTATTCATAGGAAATGATGCAGCTGTGCATCTGCGACTGTGTGGCCTTCTATCAGCATCCGCAGGTTAGTTTCACCCTTTAGATAATAAATTCCAGCATACCACGATCTATTTCACATTTACTGACCTGTAACCCAGCACATTCTGCAGTGCACAGGCCATATCAGGATTTCAACATGCATCTCAGGGACACTGAAATGCCAAAATGAAATTGTGGAGAAAGAACAACTAGAAAATCCTGACGAGGGGGTGAAACAGTGCATGGCTTTGATGTCCCACCTCTACCCCTGGAAGTAACCGGATTTGAGAGGTATTGGGGCTTAGTATACAAACACTTTTCTTGGATATTATGGGACCTGAATCTGCTGACATAAATATGACACCAACAAGCCAGGCTTTAATTAGTAAATTCTAGGAATACAGTAATTCAAGGAAAATGACAATGTTGTAAGTCTCAAGAAGGATAGAAAGCCCTCCTAAGCATTTTCTTTGATCTAAAAATCAAACACATTCCTGTAAGCATTTCAGCAGGTTCTGTTATAACTTAAAATTCAGTTCAGAATCAAAGCTAAAATCTCCCTTGGCTTCATTCATAGAGCAGATAGTAAGGGAACCCACAATCAAACATGGAAAATCAATATCCAGATACATTTAATGGCATACAGATCCTGCCCTCAGAAGCCAAGGCTGAATTCTCAGAATCCGGTAATTAATGCATCCAAAAATGCCCTTAGATTGATGAAGCAGACCCTTGAAGCGAGGTATGATTGTCTGATACCTCGGGAAACAAATAAACCAGGTGGGACAATCAGAAAGGGAGTATCCATGAAGAATAAAGGATTGGTTCAGCCAAGGAACGCAAACTTTTAAAAGGACAATGGTCTTAGTTAAAAAAAAAAATTTTGATGAAAAAAATCTGTACTGCTACATGAACTATTGCTAAGGTGAATTAGTACCATTAAGAAAATACTGAACATTATTTCTGCTTCTGAATTTGTCTAGTTTCAGCTGCCAACTATTTGATCTTTTTCAGTCTTTCTTTGCTAGACTGTGGGTTCATTTATGTGGTTACATTAATAAAAACTATGAAATTGGTAAAAATGTTTTTAAGTATAAGCATTATACCCTAAAATCTCAAATTTATCTTTCAATAGCCATTTTATTATTATTTTTCAGCCTATAGTTTTCAAAGGCATATAGAAAGTTTTATTATAAGTGAATTGTTTTGGTACACAAATACTTAGTACCATCTTTTAAATTTGTATTTATTGTATTTTTATTTGGGAATTCACAGTGTTTTCTATTTTTATCTTGGCTTCAATTTTCTCAAATTTAAAATTAATTCTTGAGGTAAATTTATTTTCAAACAGTATATGAACATATATCCATATTTAACTGCCTTGCTGAAGAAAAATTCCACTAGGTTAAAATTTATTTCATCTGTAACACTTGTTCAAATGCATTATATGTAATTATTATTGTTTTATTGTTTGGGCTTTGTATTTCTAGCATCTATTTATCTAAGGATTCTTAATATAATGTGCCAGCAACTTATGTAAACCCACAACTAATAGTACTGAATATTTTTCACGTTATTTTGAGTTTTTCTTGGCATCTTGTAATACCATCCAGTATGCTGGCAAACAAATATCCGCTGACTTAATTTAGAATCTCCTCCAAATTTTCTTTTCAGTGGAAATCCCCTGCAAACTATGTCTAACTTCTGAGACATTACAAAAATGATCAGAAGATTTTGCAAATGTTTAACATCTTGCCTATTACCTCATATTTTAACAGGCATCTGATACTGACATCTGTCAGACATAGGTGGAAATAGAGAGCTGAAGGCAGAACCTGTTTTTATTTAGAGAGAAATGTTTCATGCCCTGGTATAATGAAGCTCAGAACGAGTTTCTCTTCATTTAGCCTTCCAGTTTCCTGAAGAAGGCACAAGGAAGCATTGCCTTCAGAAGTTTCTTTTACAAAATTCCTATTAAAATACCTAATGAACAGGCTTTGTAGGTCAAAACACCGTAAAGGGTTCAGTGCTGCAGACTTCAGCAGATGGCATTAAGGCAGTCTGGTGCCATCAGACGTGATGCAGGGCAGCCAGCACGCAGAGCCAGCAGCCACCATGTCATTTTGATGTAGTCACCAGCTACATTAGAGGCATATGTTACATCCTTCAAACCATTCCCTTGAGTAGTGATTGGGCCCCAAGCTTCCCAGCCTCTCTGGCAAGGTGTCTGCCTGGCCCCTCAAAGCTGCAGGGTCTGCCTGGGATTCACATGACCAACACAGGCATTTCATTTAGATGTGAATCATGAAACCAGGAGGTGGTGTTCCTTTTTTGCCAAACAAAATAGGTACCTTCAGGGATTTCTGAGCAGCGCCTGCCATAGCCTGGAGATGTTGTACATTCCAGTGCTGCTCCTCTGCTCCCCCCCACACTGCTGTATGCACACACACAGTGCACCCAAAAGGTAAACTTTGCAGCACCTGAGTCTTTTCTTTGCCAGTAAGACCTTTCTGGGCCCTAAGCTTTTATGCATGTTCAAAAGCTGTCCTTCAGACTGCCTCCCAACAGTCTTCATCACAGCAGTTAAATACCAGGACTGCAGTGAGTGCCCCTCACTTGCCACACAGTAATAACAAATGCTGTGCAGCACAAGGCAGCGAGTTGCATTTCCGTGTGCTTCTACTCCCAAGGCTGCTTCTGTATTTTAGACAAAGCTTCTTTAGAAGCACTTCAGCCCCTTGAATAAGGAACACAAAGCAGATCTGCTGTTACATGCATATATGAGGACAAATATCACTACCATGATAATCCTTTAAATAAATTACCTGAATCTGAAGGGGAAAGAAGATAGTATTACATTTACTGCTATACCTTTTGTGACTGAGTTTCTGATACTGTCTCAAAAACCATGTCTCAGACCATGTCCAACCTATGGGACACAGGAACACTTCCCATCCTCTGAGTATTCATACGCCTGCCACGCTATGAAGAGGAGTCCAGGGAGTAGGCCAGATCCTTCCTCCTACACCACCAGGGAAGTGTAGCAGATGTCTTCTACCTCCATGGGAAGAAATCTAAACATGCAGGCCAAAAATCAAACTGCTGTGGGGTCCCCATTCTAAAGAACTAAGAATTCAGGGTGCCAGGCCGTGCCATAGGAGATCTGTCTCAAGTGGAAGTGCAAGTGCACGTTTAGGATTTTTAGACACAAGAAAGCCCTGTAATCCTGTCCTGATGGGTCTTGGCACAAGCGAGCCTTGAGCTGCTCAGGCCGGGCTAGTTTCTGACACACCCAGAGAGAAAACTGGAAGCAGCCAAGGAAAGCCACATGAGCGGATATTTAGTGAGCGGAAGGGAGGCAAGTCAGACTGTAATTCTGTACTGCTCTTGGCAGCCAATTCCTCTCTTGAATCTTGTCCATAGTCTCTGAAAATGTGTTTAATTTACCTTTTGTGCTGGAGGTGCTGGAACGTGGAAGAGGGATGTTGGTTCTGCATGTTCGGACACCAGCATGCGCACTGCCACGGACCGCAGCACAGATGCTCCTCTGGGTTTCTGAACTGAAGTCTCACATTACTGGGCGGAATTGAGACACTGTTATATCCTATTGTGGCCATGCTGCAGGCAGGTGAGAAGTTCACCTAGCTTGATATTTTGTCTCTTTATGGCCCTGACCACATCCTTAGCGGGTGACTGTTCCAAAAGCATCCCCCTGATTTACCCTCCTGTCTTCTCCTGAGGCTTAGTGAGCTATAGGTTGCCACTAGTCCAGCTAATCGCCCTTATTTCTACTTTAGGTCATGCGATGACCCTTAACAAATTCCACAACCATATCTGCACTTTGAGAAAATTGGACTTCGTTTCTTGTTTATTATTTTGCATCTTTCTTCTGGAAAAGATGAAGAACAATTACTGTTAATGCAAAATGAGCAGCCTTGGCAACAGATAGTCGCGATTACTCAGATTCCAGGCTTGAGGGTCTGATAAAAACCTCAGTGAAGCTAACGGGAATCTTTCCAGAGTAGCTTTAGCTGAAGTCTAAAGGCATGGACATGTTGCACTCCTAGAATCCCATAGGTCCATAATCCTTTTCAGCCCTTTCCTGAAGAATGATTAGCAGAAAGGTCTACAAAATCTACTTATTTCACAATACTAAGCTGCTTCCAGTGCATTCCCAGATGTCAAATTCCCTCAGCATTCCCAATGCAGGAGCCAAACTCTTCAGCTTCTATCTTTGACAATTTCCACTGTGTGCAGAGGGATGCATGATTACAAAAATCTGTGGTGGCTTAACTTAATATGAAAGTAGGACAAAGATAAAATAACAGGCAAGTATTAACCATCAATTCAGGGAAAATCTAGCACTGTGATAAATGGTGCCTAATCATGGATGTGTTTAAGTCACTGATGAAATATAATGCCTCCGGCACAGAGAGGCAAAATATGAAGGGCAGAGGGATCAGCACAGCAAGGCCATTTAACTCGTTTAACATAGTTCCCATTATCACTGTTAGTAAAAGTAAACATCAGTTGTTTCTAAATCTCTCATTTTGTACACTGCCTACTCCAATACTTGCTATATTGCTCAGAACCCTAGCTCCTGAAGGCATAGGATTACATCAACTTCTCAGTTGTCATTTTCTTCTCCCCTTAAAGCAGGCTTTAGAAATGGAAACTTTAAACAAGCTCACTCAAAGCCCTCACAAAGCCAGGAGAAAAACAAACGCACTGTTTTTTTCTTAATACCATGACTTTCAGAAAATCCCCTGGGTGTTTTTGTTTTCTGGGTTTAATTATAGAAGTCAGAAATACTGGAACAGCGGCTGTGTCAATGACCAAACTTCTGAGTCAAATTAACATGCAGTGAATTATTCACAACAGATGTTGCTCTGCATAAATAGAAACATAGGGAGCAATAAAAGAAAATACCTACAAGGAGATGATCAGAATGGGATGGATCACTGCAAGATTCAGGAAGTCAGATGGCAAGGGCAGGAGTGATGTCTCTGCGTCTCCTGCTTTCAGCGCAGCTCATTAAAAGCAGCAGGAAGCAAGGCACTCCTCCACTGGGGCAGGTCTGCTGAGAAGGCCTGGAGGCAGCTCAAGCCCTCAGAGACTGACATCAAACTGCTGCTGGTCTATGGCCTTCGGTGGCCTGAATCAAACTAAGGTCACATACGGAGACAACCAGGTTGATGGGAACTACACCTGCTTTAAGTTCTGCCTCCTCTGAACTTATCTGTCATCCTGCTCTGAACCCTCCTTCCTGTAATGAGCTATTTACCAAGTGTTCCTAACACACCTGTTAGTGTACCTCAAAGAATCTTGATAGCAATTCTGCTTTCTTACATACCCTCTTAGTTTTAATTCACACTTCAGATTTTGTCGTTATCAGCTCAGGGATATGACAGAACTGTGTGAACTCAGATATATCAATGTGCACATTGATATATGATATATATTGATAATAAAGTGCACAACTGGTGAAAAGGGAGATGTAATTCAGATGCAATGTTTTTATTTGACTGGCTTCATTATAATCCTGACCATCATAGTACCACAGTTTTGCAAACACCTTGCACACTGTGCTTACTCATCCTAAGAAATAATATGGAAAAACGATGGGATTGTAAGTACCATGAAAGGGAAAGGGACTTACAAATGTGGATGCCCTGTCCTCACTGACCCCACATAGATGCAGAGCATCTCATTCTTCTCCAGGACGTTACTTGAAAACCTGTACGGGAAGAGCTGCCTAGGAAAGATGTATCATCCAAAATCAGGCTGTTCTGGCACAGAGCAAAGGGGCCATGGCTGGCTCCCACTGGGATACCAGCATTAATCCCAGTCTTGTTCCTCTGTTCAAACAACAAATTAATTGGCAAACGCACCTCACTGAGGATGTTGCTGACATACCTTACAGACATGCCCAGCCAAAAAGGTCATGTTTCGATCCTGTAAATTATTCACACATTTTACATTTTAAATAAACCTGTAGATTTATTGTACAATAGTACAGCATGTGTCTTTTTAACCAAAAGCTCAGCATCACACAACACTTTAGTCTTCCATTTAAACATACACGGTCCTACAACACAGCTCAGTTCAGCTAGGAAAGCTACATAACTCATTGAAGTTGTGACTACACTGTTCTGAAGGATGTATACCTACAGCAAGGACAGTGGCAGTGGTTCTGGTGTTGTAACAGTTAATTACTTTAACCTGTTCTCAGCACAGTAATGGCAAGCAGCTATCTAAAGCAAAACATAGATATCATTTATGGGACACTACATTTAATCGCCAAAGCACAAAACAGTAGACTAGAGGATCCCACAGATAAGGGTTAGAGATGCACCATGACCTCAGTTTGATGTAATGTCTGCACTAGCTATGCCACACAACCCACCACACAGGCAGACTGGATGCAAGACAGGCATTGCACCGCATCGTAATATTGTTTAGATTGAAATTGTAAGGTTTGGAAGCGGCAGAGCAGGGTGTTCTGTACAAATATATACTTGCCATATTACATTAGTTTACAGGTCAGAAACACTCCTGTAGCCAGTTGCCCACATGCCAGCAGTCTCTTTAGTTAATTTTCGTACTGCTTGCTTGAGTTTTACCTGGTTCAGCTGAAAATGGTATCATCACTTCAAGACACGGGTCGTGCTATGTGTTGTGTGTCTTAACCTTTCAGATCATTGGGGACCACACAGCTGAACTGGTGTAACTGGGCATCCTTTATCCATGCACGTGCTTGTGCCCAGCTCGCTACAGACTCTTACCAAGATATGCAAAGATAAGGTAAACTCTTGGTTTGCCACACAGGCTCCTCCTCACAATGGGGATTCAAAGGTCATCACTGGATGATGACGTACACCATGTGAAGTTCCCCTGAAGTCTGGAATTTGACACCTAACACCTAAATGATCTACAGATTACACAGTACATTCTTGATCAGAAAGTGTATTCATTTTTATTACTGTTCAATTTATCAATGTGTGGTATGCTTCTTATTGTAAAGGATAAAGTACGTTTTTTATTAAAGTATATCAAATTTTCAGAAAGTATTTTCAGTAGATTTTTAAATACCCAAGGGAGGTAAATTTGGATCCCACTCCTGGACATGTGATTTTTCACTTAAGGCGGGGAGCATGATAGTGCATTGTTGGTTGGTTCTGAACAGTACTGAACTCCTACAACATCAACAAAAATAACGTGCTCATCAAAACACAGACAGTGATACTAAAGAAACAGAGGAAGGAAATCTGTATCAAACATCTGATCTTGAATTAAAACAGGCCAGCAATAGTGTCTAAGCTTTCAAACAGATGAGATGCTTAGCTGATATCAAGTAGCATACCTGCAGCAGCTTCAGAAGAATTATACCAGACGTGCACCCACTACAGTTCATGTGTATTCTCTGACTCCACAAGCTTCACTCAGACAAAATACTAAAGCAAGCTAATCCAAGTGTACTAAGAAATTAAAATGGGTGGGGAGGTATCTTTTTAAATCAAAGTTGCTTTATTTGGTAAAATTTCACCACTGATAAAATTTTCAATTCTCTCCATTGCTTTTGGATTTAGATAAGACTAACCAACAGAAGAAACAAAGTTGGAAACAAAACTGTTCTTGGCTTTTGAGACTAAATGCATGTCCTCTGTAATTCTTGGTTCGTTGTCTAAACTTTGTGTAAAGCTTTGGTAGCTTTCAGTGAGCATATGAACTTCTGGCTGATTATCTAGACACCACTGATACATTTAGAGATTGTTGAAAAAGTAGTTATCTAATTTAAATAGACATCACCTGAAATTCTATTTTTCTTGCTGTAAAACAAATATAAGCAGCATATTAACATGATACACAAACTTTTCTCCTTTGTCCATTCAAAATTTTTAATTTGGTTATTAAGTAATGAGAAATAATTAAAACCTGATCTTGAAATGTCATTAACAGCTTAAGGAATAAAGCTCTTTTATTTCCTGAATTCATTTCATGCCATCTTCAATAAAAGAACTTATGCAGATTCTTTCTGCTTATTAAAATGAAGCCAGAAGCTTATGTTTCTTATGTATTTAAATAGCCCCAACACCAGAAACATACAAAATATTATACTGTATTTTAATCCTTGTAAAACATCATTACACCACCGCACTGCTATTATAAATCTTTTCAATAACATTCATTACGGAACTCAGTAAAGAGCACCGTCTACTACTATGCACTGTCAAATACTTCTGGCAGTATTGGGAACTGACTACAGCATTTTTATTTATTTATTTTTAAACCAAGATTTAACCTACATATTCTGAACTTGTACATAATACACAACAGATTGTACTTCCATATAGGCTGCAGACACATTC
Source organism: Anser brachyrhynchus (assembly GCF_964034855.1). NCBI lineage: Eukaryota > Metazoa > Chordata > Aves > Anseriformes > Anatidae > Anser > Anser brachyrhynchus. The sequence goes on from NC_137698.1 coordinate 28,772,596, forward strand.
ACTCATTTTGTTCTGATTTGTATATGAGTAGATTTTCTATAACAATATGAAAGAAAATTAATAACTTCTGTATCTACCTAGGAGTTTAGTAGTTATTTTTATTCATATTAATCAAAAGATGACTGAAAAAACAAAGTTAATTATTGTGAAGTGCACAAAATCTAAAATATAGGGACTTTCCACAGTACAATATAATAAATCAACATATAATAGATTCAAGGCTGTAAAGCCAAAATCTTCGTTTAAAAATTTAGTGTTTCTGACATCATCTTCCACCATTCCATCAACTCTTCTTTCTCTTCTTCTTTTCTTTCAGACAATGACTCCAGTTCAAAATCAACCTGAGTAAGAGAAACAAACAAAAACTTCAGCAAGAGACAGAGAGAAAGAAGTGGATGTTTTGAAGAGTCATTTATTGAAAGTTGTTGTTTAACATAGCCACGAGCCTTCAGGAGGTACTTCCTATTTCAGGCTATTTAAATATGATATAAATATGGGGCTGATTTAAATATGTGCAACACTTGCATATCAGTACAATAAACTTATCTAAAACTGCACACAGATGTATAACAAAATTTCCAAAAGAAAGCAGACATCTGACCAGTCCTTGACTTGTCTAAAAACTTGTCTAAAAAAACATGGGCCAAGGAAATTAAAAATTGAATAGTAGTCAGGCACATAAATCTTCTAGCATATAATAATGTGTCTCGTCAGCAATCTGCTGTCTAACACCTAGCAGTGCAGACTCCCAGCATATCAAAACATGTATTCTATTTTATGCCATCAGGAAAATCCAGGGAGCTCTTCTGACATATGGCTCACTAGTGTAGATATGATGTACATCTTCCTGTATGATACGCTCTACAGAAATAAGCATCTATTTTAATTTTCATGTGAGGAATCCACACTTGTACAGAGAATGAATTAAAAATGCTTCTGAACTCTCAAACAGAGCTAAGTCTTATTCACCATACATGCTCCATCACTATCTTTTTGAGTTGCTTTCTGAGTTCACAGAATCACAGAATCATCTAGGTTGGAAGAGACCTCTAAGATCACCAAGTCCAACTTCTGACCTAACACTAACAAGTCCTGAGCTGAACATCGTTTTTAACCTGTGAAGGTAGTCACCTGACAATATAGACTACAAATACTAACTCTCAATGAAAACCTCAACATCTCTTAACTCTTTACGTCACACAATTTAGAGCTATGCTGTAGTCTTCTATTTGATCTGCTAGCCATACATCCACTAATAAAAAAAGTACAAATATTTCAGTGTTATCCTTCTCTGTGTCAGCTTGCTTTAAATAAGACTAAGGAAATGAAATGAGTTTGAAATGAGACTACTCTCAATGGCTTACACAGCACATACTAGAAAAGCAGATTTCCAGACTGTCTTCTAAAATAGCATATATTGGTAATACTCTGAAAAATAACCTCCTGATTACACACATACCATGAAGGGGAAAAAGAGAGAGAGTTTTTCTTTTTTGCCATAATAGATGCTAAACTGACATACACGTGAACACTTACCATGACAGCAGGGCTAAAGGGCACAGCTACTTTTTTAGTTATTGCTAGATAACCTGGTGCCGAGGCTGTAAGTTTGTAATTTCCAGGCACAAGCAGTCTCCAATAATCACCATCCTTGGCTGTAGAAAAGAAGAAAAAATAAAACCACATAAATATATATAAAACTAGTTATGCGGCCAAGGAAAAGGGACTGTCTAGCTTGTCAGCATCTTTTGTGTTCCTGTCAGCCCTCTTCTTTTGGCTGTCTGAAAGAATTTTTCTTGTAGGGCTATATAAATATATCACCACAGACTTTCTTCTTTTCAGGTAATCAAAACAAGCATTTTAACTCTGAAGTTGTGCTGTAGCCCCCATGAAAGATTTTGCCTTCTGAGGTTGAAGGCTTTCCAGCACACTGAAAAAAAGAACAATGTGGGACAAGAGCCTTGCTTAGAAGTACTCCACCAATGCACGGCCAATTTCAAGCATTTGAGTTTGTCTGCAATGCAGAATGTTTTTTTATGTCCTTCAATATTCTGGAAATCCAAATGTAAATAAATTTTATTCCCCCCAAATTCAAACAAACAAGACTACTTTTCTCAAGTTATATTGCAGAGACATCTATAAATGCTCATTTCCTGGAATATTCCATGTGTCACCCCTGAAAGTATCAGTATCTACAGGTTTCAGTATCCAGGCAGTGTCTAGGACTTTTTTTCTTCCATTTAACTGAAAAAAGAAATGAAAGCTTGATCCACTGAGGTCAAAGAAGGGCTCCTGCTGCACTGATTGTTACTGCAGACAATCTTTCTCTGCCACAGAATAAAAATGTGTAATCCTGTTCTCTGAAATGAGCCCCTACCGTTTCCACAAAGAATCTGATCCTCTGTGCACAAGGAGTGGCCAATCATCTGATTTGTCACAGGCTAATATTGCGAATGTCTGTCTCCACACAGAACTTCAGAAAGCATGACAAATTATTATAAAGTCCAGTTAGCAGTGCTATTCAAAGTACTTGTCCATGCTCGGGGAAATATTATTTAAATATCTGCAATTTGCATGGTCAAAAAATGTTAATAGTCAGGCCAGCTGTCCTCAGACTTCTTTCTTTATGCAACAAAAGAAAAAGCAAACACTGGTACAAAGCAACGATAATGATCTGTTCTACTTCCTGGCAATGAAACAAAGATGAATTTTAAGTCATGAACAAAGGAGCAGGAGAAAGAGAAAAGAAAAAAAAAAAAAGGAAGAAAAGAAGAAGATCTATCCTTCATTTCAAACGTGCAAAAATTTAAATAGTTATTTTCCTCAGTGTTTTGACAATATGCAACTTCCAGGCATATACAGACACAATAATATAAGGGGATTCACTACAATACCTTTCTGTACCACAGAAGTGTGAGGTATAGTATTCTGTGTATCACTCTCTCATACTTCAAAGTATCTCTGCAAAGCTTATTCCCTTAAAATTTATTTCCAGCCTTTATACCTTTTGCTGTCTAATATATAGTGAAAGAAGGTGGCTAATGTTTCTGTTTGGCAGAAATGCCGCCCTATTTGTAGGTGATGTGAGAACAAACACAAATCAAAGCCAACTGAGGGTCTACCTGTCCTGTATCATTGTGTTCTGCACCTCTGTAACAGTACAGTGAGACAGATCATTGGCTAAATGATCATGTTGTAAAATGCCAGTGCTTTATGCATGATCTTATTATTGTTTTTCTAGTTAGTATCTTGTAAAAACAGTAACAACAACAAAATAACATTTAGTATAAGAATACATGGTCCACAGGGAAGTCTGCAAGTTGGCACTGTGCAAACTACCTTGAACTCATTCATAGAGTAAAGCACAATACCACCCAAGAGGTGACACAATTTTCTATGAACACCAACATGACATATGTCTCTCTTAGAACTGCCCTTCTAGAAAGAAAAAATCAAATAACTGTAAACAGCAGAGAGAATTTACCTTCTCAGGACAAATTTATGTAAACTGAAAATCTTTCAAGAATTTACATATGAAAAGGTATGATCACATCGTAATACAAGTTTTATACTGCAGTTTAGGCTTTCGACTCAAAACAGCACTGCCAACAGAACTTTAAATTCTGGCAGAGTTGTGAAACACTACTTGCACCACAAATCAGTAGAAAAACCAAACATGAATAACCAAGAGCCATCAGAACCAATCCATTCTGGAGATCCATTAACTCCCAACAACCGGTCTTCTCTCTTTGAGAGTAAGCTACTGGAGGAATATTCATGAAATCCTGCAGATAACAAGCTTCTTGAGGCACAATATGTTTTTCTAGCTTCAAAATTTTAATACCTTAAGGCATCAGCTAACTAAGATCTTAAATGGCTCTAGTTTGTGAAGCAGAGGATATAGCAGTATATTCCAGCACTCACCTGATGTAATGTCATGGCTTATCCCCTCCACAGAAATTGTAGCATTTGCTATTGGATTGCCCTGAAGATCTTTAACAAACCCCTTCACTCCTCGATGGATCTAAAATAATTAAATAAAAGCAGAAGCACATGAGAAATTATTTAACAGTTCTTAAGAAAAGGCATTTTCATTAGTAAAATATACTGATATATCTAAGGATGCATGCTACGGATCCCAGTCTACATTTTGACAACTATCAAGGATAATTATTAACAAGTATATATATATATATATATATAATACTAATATTGATAATATATACTATAGAATTTTCTATGTATAATCATTATTAAACTTCATAATGGCACAAACAGTGATGAGGTAGAAAATCAGCTGATAGTTATATTAATTTCTCTGCATTATGCAAACATTTCTCAGAAACGGAGCAAATCACAAATCACATAAACACTAATTTGAAAGTATTTTTCATGGGGAATTAATAAATGTGCTGAAAAGTTATGAAAGACAGTCTGAAATTACTTGTTTTTTGTTTTTAAGGCTTCATCAGCTGCAAGAATTTAGGGCTAATAATGGACACAACAGCTTAAAAGTTACACATTAACAAGGTTATGCGGATACTTGGACTTGCACGAGCAATTCAGGACCTTGTGTGAGATGCCTGAGCTCTCTGCATTGAGCACCCAAAGCTCCCAGGTCTTCGAGCTGGGATCACCTGGAGCCACAGCACTCTCCATGTGGCCTCCAAGAGAGAGGCCATGGTGGGTCACGTCCTACTTCCTTCTCGCCTCGTGGGCAGCGTTCTCCCGGCTGCAGCAGGGCATGCACTGAGCTTTTGGGATCTTCATCTTAAAACCTTATCTGTTCAGTTTCTAAGAACTGAACCAGATTCCCTGCTTTCTTTGAAATCAAAGGAGTAATAGCAGTGGCCCTAATGTTTAGGGTAAGACAACCTGAGAGCAGGGACCAAAGTTTACAATCACTTCTTACTCTGCCCAGTAAACATCAGAGTTATCTAACCCGTCTGTTGCCAGCATATATACAACTAAAGCACTGATTTAACTGCAGTGTGTGGGGAGACAATCCTGCTGGTATTCCTGTAGCTTGGTCTGAAAGCAGACTGAGCTCCTCAGAGGCAAGCACCTTTCCACAGAGAAGCTCTCAACACAAGGCAGAATGGGAAGTTTTGAATTTGCGCAGACAGGCATCTTATTGGGAGCCTGGAAATTAAGCAGGGAAATGCTGGGGAGTTAGGGATTTGCTTTGATTCTGTGGCATTTGAAAAGATTTCTGGCTCACACGTATTTTTATTTTTTTCGTTGTTTGAGATTTTGATGTTCTCCTTTAAGAAGCTCTATGATGTATTCAGCCGCTATAATTTAGTTCACCAGATTCCTCCAGTTTACACTGTGGCAGAAGCCTGACACAGATCAGCTGAGAAAAGCAGAAAGTACATATTTGCACTGTCCTCGGCAGTCACTGGGGAGCTGGAGCATGGGGCTGAACCTCTTACCCTGTAAGAGGATAAAAACAGTGCCAGATAGACCATCTGAGCTTTGGGGATAAAGCCAGCAGCTCCACAGGAGCAAAGGAAGTTGGCAAATTAATCTCTTACATGTTAGTAATTTTGAAAATGCAGTGACACCACAGTTTTCCATGGCTCAGAAAAAAATAACCCATACACTAAGGAGCTCAACAATGTCTAGATAGCTGAGACATGGGTCCCATAATAAATTCCAGTGCAGATAAAGCTTGTTCTTCACCCTAAATACAACTTCCAGAACTGTTCAACTCAAACATTTCATATAGTCAAATATTTCAAATTTCTGGCTAACTAAAGCATTTCAGCACAAATAAATTTTTAAAGAAATTACTGTGTTACTTGACCAGCTCTGCTAACAAAGTGTGTTTCTGATTTCACAATCCTAGGTGTGTAGCCATTAATGAAGCCAGATATATTTGCAGTCTCTAACTATAATATCTGGATTACAGACATTTGAAACTGCCACAGTGTTTGGAATCATTTTTTTGGTTCAGCCTGTTTACATTGGTATGTAATCCTTTAAAAAAAAAAAAAAACTCACACAGAGATCTATTTCAGGAGTCTTAACTTGTAACAACCCATTAGCACAAGGTTATCTAACCTCATAACAGTGCTTTAAAATTCTAACCAGACTCTGTATCATTTTTAATTGAATCACTCACTTTAATCACAGGAAAAGCTCTACACTCAGTGTCAGCAGCTCATGTAATCACAGAACAGAGGAGTATCTACAAAACTGGGATTACAGATGTCCCCTGACATTATACTGAACTGCCAGGCAGTTACAGCCCAACCGCATCATCTAGGCTCCCTGTACATCCAGACTGATTCATATCCTATGTTCTGTACAAACACTTTGCTATCTGTAGAGGGCAATTCATCTCTTAGTGTACACATCAGCGCTGGTGGGATGAACTATACGCTGGAGATGTGTATTTCTCTTCATTAAGAAGGCCAACATACATCATTTAAGTTAGATATCTGTAACAGATGAAGTAAGGTGGGATGACTCCATACTATACACCTTTTTTTTCCTCTCTTCTTCCACATGTTTAGAAAGATCACACAGGATTTATTTACAGAGACATGTAAGAACTATGGAGTACCAATCAGATTAATATAAGATTTAGAATTAGATATTCACACAGCACAAAGTTCAGAAGTTTCACATACAATAACTAGAGTTTTCCCATCCTCTTTTTTGTTACCTGCTCAATGTAATTAATGAGAGAGTTCTTGTTGTCCTCCCAGTAGCCCTTCAGAGTTTCTTCAGGTGGGAATTTTTCACAGCTAAGCTCCACTGTGATTTCAAAACAGTTGCTGCTGAGGTAATTGAAATCCTGCATTCCTGCAATGCCAGAAAAGAGAGTTAGTGATGGATTTTGCATCGTTCCAAAGTAAATAAATACCAAATATTTATGATTTTCCACAAAGAAAAAAAAAAAGGCAAACATCCTATTAATTTTTTTTCCATAGATAGGAGTATTTCCCACCCACTCAAAGGCTCTGTGAAAGAAATACCAGATAGCCTTCAATGCAATAAGAGAAACCTCGTTATTAATGCAACTTTAATCATATGAATTTAAAAATATATACAGTAGTATCATCTCTAGGCATAAAAACTTGGTATGAACGACATACTCTTGCACTTCTGAGGCACTCATCTGGCTACATGGGAATATTGCCTATTGCAAATCTGTCAACAGAAAACCAAGACAATTTTTTAAGTGGATCAAGCAGCTGGAGTGGGAATGTGGCTGTCCCCAAGGGTGTTACAAATACGTTCCTTGCAGAAGCTGATACAGATGATACTTGCCTTCCCAGTCTAGGTATCTAGCAAAATCAGTGGACTCATGAATGGAGGGCTGAAAAGAAAAAAGCTACCAAGCATTTTAAGCATTCCCACGGAGGTCACCAAAGGATTTAAAAGCAGCTACTTTGTTTAGCTCTGTGTTGCCTCATTCAAGTTAAGTATAAGACCTAACGTAGTCTCCTTACCAAAGCACTGGCACTGTGCACAGCAATGCCCAGAGACCTGATGTCATCCCCGAAAGAGAACACTGAAGGCAGCAGATTGAGTCAGGTGGGAATTTGCCAACACATATGGGTGAAGAGTCTATTTTCTGCCAACCAGGCACGTAGACTCCTAACTACCAAGAGGAGCAGGGACTGTTCAGACTCCCTAAAGCTTTTTATTTCTAAGCCTTTTATATGGCTGAAAAAATAGGACAAATGGTGCTGCAGGAAGGGCCGGCTCTGATGTCCCACCACACACAATGCAAGATGGACCATTCACCAGCACACAGCAAGAGAGCAAGAGAGTCATGAGTAAAATCCTGACAGCAGTGCTGACTGCCAGGCATATGTTCCAGACACCAGATAATGTTGTTTTTCTTGATTCTTGCCTTTCTTCTACAAGAAACCATGAAGAGAACTGGAAGCCAAAGGGCATGATGTAATTTACTGTGATGCCAACAGCTCTTGACCATTGCTGCTCCAGTTCTCAGGAAGTTTCTCAGGAAGCTTCTCCCTCTTCCCTCCCAAAGCAAGGTGATACCAGGGACACCCTACTTCCTCAAGGACAGCAGAAATATAGTTTCAAGTTTTGTGAAAAGTGGCTGAATCCGTTATTACTGCCCTATTCCTCCTTGTCATGCACGTGGCATGTGTCACATGCATGCACATCACCACACTCCCAAAGCCTCTCATTTTAACAAAGAACAGCAAAACTTATTTTCCTGCACTTTAGCAGGAACCATTCTGAAGATCAGAAAGGCTTAGCAGACCTCAGATATAACTGAGATTCACACCCTTCATTGCTGACCACAAGTATTATTTTTCTTTGCAACTGAGCAACACAAACACTCCTCTGTTGCACTGTTCTAAAGGACTACAGTTTCCCTGCATTAGTACTTATGTAAATAAGCACAGAATACAGGACAAAAAACATTTATTCAGCTTTTACAAAAGGAACTCCAACCTTTGAAAAGAAAGTGGAGTGCAGGAGGGTGCTCCTGGCATCCAGGCATCAGAATTGCCTAGACTTTGAATTACAAACTACAACACTAAGCTAGGACCACTTCCACATATCAGAAGACAGTAACTTCTAGCAGGACAGGACGGAGCCTTGTGCAGAGTGTGGAGAACATGTGCCTCCTACATGCTTCTATAAAATCCTAAAGAAATGTTCTTTAACATTGTTTCCAAATCTGGTAACATGAAGGGTAATTGAAGTTAAGAATGAATGGAGTGCCAAGAGTGATTTAAGAGCATCTGAAGATAAAAAGACATTTAAACAATAGCCTACAAACACTGCAGTGGAAGCTGCTTTGAAATGCTATTTTTGTAATGACTTAAAGATCTGATTAGACTCAGGTGATGCTCTATGACAGAACAAGCAGAACACACATATGGCTACCAGAACACGCATATGGCCAGCTAGTACTTCATCGCTATCTGCTCTTCTCATTTATATTTCCAAATAGATATTCCATACAAAAGGTACATTAAAAAAAAACATTATTTGTGTTGAAAAGTTATGCACTCAACAACTAAGAAAATGCCAAAATTAAAGCTGTCTGCGCAAACTTAATTTGGCTTTCTTGTGCATAAGTGAAATTACTAATTACATGCTGACGAGGAGAAGACCAGTGTTAAAAATAGCACAGATTTTATGTATAGGCTTGTTTTTGCCTGGGGTCCGATGGCTTAAGAGGGCCTTTCCTAAAAACAGAAAAACTACCTCTTTGCTTTTGCTTGCTGCTCTCTGAAAAACCTACAAGGATCAACTAATTTCAGATGACAACTAATGCAAAACAAGTGTAACAGGTATCATGGTCTCAGATTTAGCACAAAGATGCCATTGTGGGGGCTGACTGCCTCTGTGCTCCTGCTCCACAGAAGAAAGTAATTACTACGCAGCAAATGGTTAGAGAAATCTCACAGAAAAGTGTATCAAGAGACAAAGCTAGTGTCATATATTCCTATACTTCATCTGCTCTCTCCACCCGAAAACCTCAAAGCCTGAGAGGAAAATTGTCACCTTGCCTGCGGCTGACACGGAAGTCCTGAGATTTCCAAGAGGGTAAGGAAAAAACACAAATGCAATGGAAGGCACATCCTTACTTCCAGTTGGAGGGAAGGGCTGCTACCAGATGCTTCTGCCACTGAACATCCAGTCTTCCTACTGAAAGAACCCAGATACTCAGAAAAATACACGCAAAAACAACATATACTCATACGAGAGAGCCACCAACGTATTATCTCTGCATACATATGAAGACTGCCACAGGCCCACCAAGCAGTGCTGTTTTTCACAGAAGGTAGAAGTGCTCCACCTGTGGGAGAAGGGCAGGGGCAAAGAAATGGATGCAGCACAACTGGAACCACCATAACAATCTTTATAGGCCAACATTGACTTTAGTAACTTGTTAGAAAGAAAAATCAGCCCTTCCTGGGTTAGAGCTCTTAGTCTGATGAGGTACTATCAAAGAAAGCATCTCGGAGACCACAGCCTCTCTCACTTAGCTCTGCCATCCCCCACTTTCTCCTTTTTCCCTTCCTTGCTAATGCTCTGCTAAAGCCATGCTTTCCTTTCGACACCAAACACAGCTCCAGTACCAATCTCATCTAATTTCTACCTCTGTTCCCTGTCATGTTGCTCCAGTTCTTCTTTCTCTACACAGTTGTGTCAATTCCCATTTTATTTTGCCTCCGTTCAGTCCACAGAGATCTCACAGGGATAGCACCAAACCTGTAGGTGCTCACAGGCCCCAGAAGAAACCCACAGCAACCCCAAAGGTGCAAAGGCAGGGAAGAGCCACCTTAGCTCAGGACCAGAGCAGACACTGAATAGACAAGGTCTCCAGAGAGTTTCCTCCTGATAAATTCTAACCTCTAGTAAGGATATATAATGAAATACTTTTCCTACAGCAATACAAATAGCTTTTCAATAGCTTTCACCACTAACTTTGAGTGCATTATCATATGGATAGCAAAATGTCAGCTAGCTTTCCAGAATAAAGCTTCCAAGAAAATCTTGAACTAAGCAATGTTTAGTTATTTTCCTTAACCCTAGACATAGAAACAAGAGAACTGTTTTCATTATTTTTTGTTGTTTTTTTATTTCTTAAGTTGGCCTGTGGCAATTATTAGCATGAAGGTTTCGGTCAACAGTTACAGCTTGCCAGCTGGTTTTTACACTTGAAGGAAAAAACAACAAAATAGATTCATACTGTATGGTCCACAGTCTATTGTCACCTTTCCATTTTTTATTAGCTACACCATCTTAAGATCATAGATCCTGGTTAGAACTAGGATTCCTTTCTACTAATTTCTGTACAAATACATGAGAAAAAGAAAGGGCTCCCTTGGGGAATTTCCAGTCTAACTTAAAATAAGATCCAAAAAGAAGACATAATTAAAGCTTTCCAACAATTTTTTTCCAATGGAAAAATGTGCCTTTGGCATGTGTAGTTTAGTCAGAATAAAAGCATTTCATCAAAACAATGGATAAGATTTTCCTAAGGAAAAAAGCTAAAAGTTAAACATGTCCACATTTATATAGTTAATATTTAATATTTTTGGACTGAATTGAAACAAATTTTAATAGTTAAACCTTTTAATATTTTGTTCACATTCAGCTTGTTTTTTTCAATTATGCAAACACCATTTTGTAAAGGGTGCTTTTAATGGTTCCAAATCAAAGGCTGTGGAAAGCTTCACACAAAGGAGAACACTTGCCTTTCAACAGTATTCAGAAATGCCAACATTTTATGTCATAGCTAGTCCCTGACACTGGTACCACAGCAGAGGAAACATGCTGCCCCTGAGAAGCCTGGTTAGACTATCACTGAAACTACCCAACACTTTGAGAGATTCCTACTCATTCCACATAAAAATTTATAATTCATTCAGAGACCGTTACCTTGAGTATTAAGATAAAAGCAAACAGTAATACTGGTATGTGTGTTCAAAGTTATCTGCTACAGATCAACAAAGCCAACGTGCAGACAAACCATTCCATGCTGAGTTTCCAGCTCAGAAATCCCCAGCCAAATTTTCACCTGAAGTTTCAACCGAGTTTAGCAACACAGAAGACTCTGCTTGATTGAGAATCTACATATTCCCAAATCTGCTTTGATTCTATTTACAAAGAAAATGAAATATCAAAAACTTTACTGAAAAGGAACGAAAGCTCTGACTTCAAGCTACACTCCCAGACAGACTTCTCCTTGAAAATCAGTTTTCAAGGAACCGCAGTAGCTCTGCTGGTCCTCTTAGCACAAAAGGCTCTGCCAAAGTCTAGGGAAACACCACCTAGACATGAATCAAGCACTAATTAAGCCAAGAAGTGTAAAGATGCAAGTTATCTTCATGGCTGGATTTTGTTCCCATGGAAATCGAAGGACAAACTTCCATTCTTCCATTATCTTCAACACTGGCCACAAAGCCTTCCCACATCTTCCAAGGATGGATACTTTCATTATTGAGGTTAAAATGAATGGTTATTAGCCTGTTATCTCTCATCAGGGTTTGTTGGGGGGGGGGGGTTATTTTTATTTTTTTAACTTAAACCCTCATCATGATAACACAGCAATTGCTCACCTGCTGCAGAACTATTACATTTTCAATGACCTGAACTTTGAATGAAGAAATACTGTAGACAAAGCAATAAAAGAGGAATATTTGAATAGGAATCACAATGAGCTTTGTGAGATTTTGTTGATGCACTGTGGTGAGTGATCAGCCTTTGATCTACCCTTAACCAGACCAAAAATTGTGGATAACCTTGTGGTATTCCTGTCTGTGGGAATAAGTTCCCAGAGTGAAAACTCAAGCTTGAAATAACCACCCATGACACTGAACCCCCAGCCATGGGTCTCACCTCCCGGGACGCTGTACCATGCACCACCATTAGTCGTTCCATCCACAAAGCTGCTGTCATCATCATTTTTACGACACGGTGGTCTGTTTGGATCGGACATGGCGGGATTAAAAGAAGAATAACTGCGAGCCAGGCTTTGAAAAATAGCATCATCAGGGCAGGAGCTGTACTCATGAGCACTGCCTAGGGAGGAAAAATGGTCCAGGAACAAGGATTATTGAAAATGCAGTCACAGGCTGGGGTCACAACCTAGATTAACAGTACTGCACAACAAGATGAAGCTTGGAAATTCCCTGTACAATGGTAAGTTTCCTACAGCACCATCAACAAATATTGCATTATTTAAATAACATTAACATGTCCCCAATCCTTAATCAATTGCCTGTATCAAGTTGTCCCATTATTAAGGTGATTTATATGAAAATATTAATTTCAAAGTGCACCAGAAATCTACATTCTAGGCTTTGGATTCTTTTAAGAACACGGTACATAGAAAAGTGTGTCTCCCTAGAGATTTTTAAAATCTGGTCTTAAGAGGATTTGCAATTAAACTGTACAAGAGTATATTGAAGAAAGTCAATCACTGACAATACCATCAAATCACTTCAGACATGTGCCCATACTACTATGGGCTAAACGATAACATCTCTGCCACAAAGAGACCCTTCTTTTTATGTGATCAATACTGAAAAAGTAGAAACAATGATAGTTGTTTTTATCAGCATACAATCACTTTCAGAAATTCACTTTTTAAAGGTTCAAGAAGATAAACCTTAGATCATAAAGACAGCCTAGATACATCTCTCTGGCTTCATTTAGCAGGGTATAAACAGCCCAGCTAATTTAAGACCTAAGTTACTTCATTAAATACGTGAGGGACCATGATTCCCTCAGGTATTACATCATTTTTGTAATGTAACTCTACTGAAACAAGCTATCTGTCTTAAAAAATAGACAACACGGTCATACGGTGACTAGCTTTAAATACGTCATTTTAATTAATGACTATTAATACTAAACTAAGTCATTACAATGCCATGATATAATGTTTACAAGTGAATCTCAGGTAGCAGTGTAGTAAGTATAGATCCATATATTTATGTATGTATAGAATAATATAAAATAAATATATAATAATATTTATAATAATTAACATGGAATAATTTTTAAAGTATAAAGTATTTATATCTCTTGCTCTTTCATGTTAACTTGTAACTACACACCACTCCGAGTCTCATCGTAAGGGTAGTTGGCAACAAGGTCTCCTCCATGAAGATTGGCAGAGAGCACAAAGGGAATATCCATAATCCAGTGAATGACACCTTTTGTTTCAGGAGCAAGCTACAACAAAATAGCATTATCAACAGTTACAATTTGATTATTCAGTGTAGAGACTTATTTACTTACATATACTTGGCTTAGCTATAATCATACATATTGTGCAAGCATTTAAATGAACAACATTTTTATTTTGGCTTCGTGGAGAACTGGATCAGTCTTTTACATCAGAATCTACGTAGATTCACATCAGTCTTGAAACTGGTGTAAATTAGTTCAGAGTGAGACCCCCAGACAGAGCTATCTCACTATTTTTCTCCTTTTATTATGGCTAAAAATAAGCATATCAAATTTAAAACCAAAGAAAAGAATTTAAAATATATGTTGGTAGGATGTAGTCTAATTCTATGCACTGAAAGTAAAATTACTTTGTTTAATAATTTAAACCGGGGGGGGGGTAAATGCAAGAAGATTATAAAAAAAAAAAAAAACCTCCAGATGTGAAAATACATTTAAGTCTTAGGCTTAACAAAAATGCACATTATATGTGAGAACAGTTATCTAGCCAACAGTGTAATCACACACAATATAACAGTGAATTTCTGGCAATGGTAAAATGCTGAATATCTGCAAGAATCTATTCAGACCAAGGGAGAAGGCTACACAATCCCTATCCTTAAAAACAAAGTATGTTTTGAATGAGGAATTGATTAACCAATACGGATCAAAAGGTTTTACTACAAGAAGCCATCAGATGAATGCGACAAAAAAAAAAATGAACAAAATATTTTCAAGAACATGAATCACATAAAGACTGCATACACAGCTCCTAGGGTTTGCTGCATGTCTGTTCCATAAAATGGAGGATATGGGCACACAAGCGACTGGCTCTACAGCCCTTACTTACCTTGGGATTCTGGTCCACAGCCTTTTTCATGTTTTTCAGCAGGTGGTTGTTTGGGCCACCTTCTTTCTCATTAACATAAACTATTCTATCCAGATCAGGGAAATTTCGGTTTAGATCTATTCCCTGGGCATTACTTCGACCAACAAACCAGTCTTTAAGTTCACCAGGCTAAATGAGGAAAAGAAGCAGAAAGAGAAAGGCAAATGGCAGATTAATGAGCTGAGGCACCAACCCTTATGTGGGTATATCTACCCATGTAAATTCACATCATGATTTTATTTCTCCTGTTCTCAAGAACAAGAATGGATCGTGTGGGAGTAAAAACTGGAGCACAACAGCCGAGTGACCTGTATGTCTTCCTAGAGCTCTGCAGGAACAAAATTAAACTATTTCACTGTCTCAGAGGAGATGATCATTCCCATCAAGGCAGATCTAGACTAAGGATGGGCAAAATTACCAGCAGCATCAGATTTTCCAGAGCCTGCCCAGTTTATGCCTGCTGAATCTTCCCCTGAGACCTGGCTTTTCCCCATTGCCTCATACACATACTTTTGACTTACAGACCTCGTTTCAGTGAGCCTCAAGGCAGCTGCAGATGTATCTGCCAGCTGCAAGGAACATTTGCATTTGCTTCAAAGTTCCTCTAAATGGCTTCAGGATAAAGAAGGACCTTAATCTTTCTTTCCCTTAATCTATATTTTTATTTTTGCAGTGACTGTCAGCTTCATTCACTGCAAGGGTGGCACTGAATAAAGATGCAGCGCGAAGTTTTACAGAATCTTTTCTTGAAGCTACTTCTTTACAATAGGTTTTGTTTTGCTTTAAGGAAATGCCTTGAGGGTGCATAGTTTTCCGTAGCTTGTCTCTCTAAGCTTTCAGTATTTCTGTAAAATAGGTTTAGTTTGATTTTTGGTTTTAGTCTTGGGGTATATTAAATCTACTGTCACACACTGTTTATAGAGTCAAGATGCTGCTAAATTAGAATAACAGCAGCACTGAAGGAAATTATACTATAGATAATAAGTAATTTTTAAAGAAATATTGTAAAAGCAAATGTACTTGGACTAAAGAGAGAAAGTTTCAAATCGTATTACTGAATCTCTACAGTGAGATTTCGAACAAGTGAAATACGGCACCAATTTGAGGACAGCTTCTGCTTTATTGCCACTAGAGGGAGACATCATCTTGGACATGGTTTAAAAGAGGTCTGACGGTGGGATTTTTAAAGCCTTCGCAAGAATCAGTTTAATGAAGAGCTTAATCAGGTTTGACTTATTTAACGATGAATAGTCACGTAAAAAGAATCAACATTTCCATATTTTTTTAAAAAAAAATCAATACGCCTTGCTGATCAAGAAAAATCTCATTTTCCTTTAGAACATAATACGCACTAGAAACCCAACGTATCAGGGTCCTGATTGGCCTCCAAATGCTAACTGTGCATTAATATGTTTCTTGACTGAGTCTTCATCAGAAGTTACATGCTAAATATTCTTGACTAATAGCTAAACTAAATCACCTTATGCCGGAACTTTAGAATCAAAGCTGTTTTTAATAAAGAGATGGCTCACAGAGTTTCCTTCTTTTGAAATCAAGAACTAATGGATGTGAATAATTCATATAAATGTGTTTACTTGAGAATATTTTTAAAGGAAACATCAACTTTTTCCCTTTCTACCACTCCAGAAATGTGATATATTCCTAGAAGTTACTTGTTCGGGAAGCAGTTTAGTCAGTGAACTCAGATGAAAGAACATGCATGAAGCATAAATATCTTTATATTTTTAAATTAAGTAGATTCATTTATAACAAAGATGGCCATTTGTGGAAAACTGTCTGTGATACCAGCTCAAGTACAAAATCCTTCTTGTTAAACAGAACAAGCCTACCGTACTATTAGAAAATACATCAATAATGGTGTTCCATCCAACAATCACCACAGAGTTCATGTATTTGTAAAGCTGCTAAATTAAACTGTAATTTTGATCCTCGGGTTAATATACATCGATAGTTATTCTTATATTCACAGCCTTACGAACCTGGGATGCTGCCTTCTCAAAGCCGTCGGGATTCAAAGATGGCATGATATGGATACGCGTGCTATGGATCAAATTGATAATAGTTTCATTCCCTTTCTGGTATTCATTACACAGGTACTGAGCCAAGAAGATGAGCAGCTCCCTTCCAACAGCTTCATTCCCATGCATATTCCCAACATATTTAAATTCTGGCTCTCCTGCAAGAAAAAGGAAGAACATGTCTTAGAACAGCACACAAAAAACAGGCATGGGCACCACACAGCACGCCAGAGCCACAGCTATCCCTGTGACTCCATCTGGTCACAGTATCCCCAGGAAGCTACAAGTCTCTTTCAGAAAAGTGGACTGAGATTTTTTTCTAAACTCTGGCTGAACAAACAGTAATTTACATTCATGTGTTTGCCGAAGGCAGAGAAAGAATACCAGAGGACAATAAACTACATCAAAATAAATGTTAAGCGTGGCCATTAACATTATTACTGTCGAGATCTAATGCAATTGATGCCTCAGTACCACAAAAGGGTGTCCCGATTTTTAAACATATAAACTGACACTAACAGTGCTTCTTATCTTTAATGTTCGCTCCAAGATTAGGTTAAGCTTATCATACTACACATGCATTAAACTGCAATTCTTTTACCAAAGCACTGCCAGTGAACAGCTGTTGATCCTAGCGGCCTGAAGAATCTTACTCAGCCATCGCTTTGGATATTCAGCTCAGACTTTATGAAGCAGGTACAGTAACCTAACTTGTAACGTGGATCATTCCCACTGAAAATTGTAATAAACATTCAAAGGTTAAATATGTAAGTAAACAACATATGTATACGTTTAATTATATAGTCATACGAACTGTACATCCATATGAATCATATGAATTGATTTTTATGTTGAATATTTATAAGGATGTTTAATAATATATTTAATATAGGTTTGAATATATAATGTACATTTATAAGTATTCATACATCCATATACCTTCTTACATATGTGTATATATGTATTCATAAATTCAATATTTAAATAAACATTCCAACACTCCCAATTGCTCACAAATTGCACTCTCATGACCCTAGACATAATGAACATATCAGAGAGGTCTTAGAGCTGTTAAGGATTTACCTTTAAAAGAACACATTTTTTGCCCTAATTACAGAGAGGTTTTACAAGAGATGTAGGTATCTGCAGGAGATTCATAGGATTGTCCTGTAACTAGCCAGAATCACGTGTTGTTTTCTGGGTTAAAGCCCTTTTTTCTTATCTTTTTCCTTTTTAAATACGGTTCACCTGTTAGAGCAGCTTGAATCAAACCATCTGCTGGTGACATGCTTTGAATCATCTTTGAATATGCTTTTTGATAGCCTTTGGCACTATCACAGTGGCAAATTCAAGCCAGGAAGGGTTACACAAACAAGGCCTAAATAATTGCTAATCAAGCACACATCTGCTTACGACTCTTCAGTCTGTGCTTGTTAACCTTAATCCAGTGATAAGGTGCTAGCAGGCAGCACGCTATTAATATCATGCCTTCTTTCCTTCCTGCAAAGGTGGTTTTGTACATATAGATTATTCCCTCATATCTTTTGTCAGATAGGTTAAGAAGTGCTCTAGTTTCAGTGAATAGCTTTCTTTTTTTTTTTTTTAATCTGATACACACAATTCCATTACTGGGACTAAAACCCTCCATTTCCTGTTTTGGCATTGCACATCTTACTGTTTCCTCCTATCTGTTAATACCAGGGAATGCAAGAGGTCTAATCATCAAGAGTAATCAGACCATGCACTCAGAGCATGGATATATAAATACTATTTAATAAAATGTGCAGTGCTGCACATCACGTATTCTCATAATTAGAATACTCATGCATATGCATACTGGCATGCTACTTATGGGGAAAGTGTTTCACAAGCTAAAAGACAGATCTGTTACCATGGTAAATATGAACATGGTCACATTTTGCATTTGTGGTTTTCCCTAGGACACCACTATGGATGCATGAAAGTTAAATCATTTCTCCTGATTCCCAGACTGTGCACTGTTCACCTGCCTTTGCTTCCCACTTGAATTTTACAGACCTGGTTCAAATAAAGGAATAGAAACAGATGTTTCCCATAGGGTATTGCTTGCCCCCACCACGACCACTACCACCAAAGAGTTGTTAATAGTGTTTAGAAAGCTTTGTGAAAACAGGCACAGCCTACAGTGAACCCAGAGTACAGCCTCATCGACCACATAGCTTCCTTCAGTGGTAATGAACCATCCTACATGGGCATGAAAAGATAAGAGGAGTTCAGAAAGAGGTAGAGAAAGTCATTGGAATTACGGAAAGCCTTCCCTGTGAAAAGTGATTGAAGAGATCAGCCCTGTTTTCCTTATGAAGAACTGCAAGAAAAGGGAATAGCCATATATCCCAGTCATCGTGGCATGGAGTAATCAGTCTGGAAAGCAGCATTTCTCTACACCACAAAATAAGAGGTGGTGATCTTCGGTGAAAGGAAGAAAAATGTCATTTTTTAGACTGACATAGAAAAACACAATTACTTATAACACAAACTGTGAAACTAGCTGTCAAAAGAACTGTGCTGGCAGCAAGGTGTCAGCAGAACTCCAAGTTTTGCTAACAAAACCAAAGTTAAAAAAAAAAAAAAATGAAGGCAAAAGAATGAAAAGGGAAAGATAACAGCTGAATAACAACCCTGCTCCAAAAGTTATTATTGTGTCTATATGTTAGCTCCTGTGGGCTTTTTCTTGCACCTTTGTCTGCAGCAGCGAAATCCATCTCCTGTCCATCCTCTGGCAGCCAAGAACAAGTCTAGGAGGCACACACATGTGGGAACCCACTCCCTGCCAGCTCCCACGGTCGCCTGTTTCCATATCTCTAGGCACAGCAACCAAAGAAATACTGGGTTTCTGCCCAAAATGTAGCAGACCGTATCTGACAGTTTTAGGAAAACTCTTCTTCATTTCAACAGTGTAATTTACTTCTACAAGAACAATAGAAAATATGGGCCCTTCTCATATCTAAACCTTGCAGCTGTTCCAAGGGAAACAAACTTGATTTTTTTACTGTTCATTTCAACGGAAACAAATTCATGCTACAAGCTGGCTGTGGGCAAATTAGCAGTTTGTTCCTTAGTTGTCCATGCCCATCTCAGGCAAAGTCGAGGAGACCATTCTGGAAAAAGGAACAATGCTGCTAAAGTCATTCATTAGCACCACACAGCCCAAAGAGCCAAGGATACTTCCAAAGCCTATCTGCTGACATGATTTTGTAGTTAGGGAAGCCCTAAATTCACATTTGCATCTCTGACCGTCCTTCATGGTCAAGCAAAAACTGCAACTCAGGGTGTGCATTCTGGAAACCTTTTTGAGTTGTTTTTACCTAACTCCTTTCCTAATCATCTGTTCTTCTAGGGCAATGAAATCTAAGCTGGAGGGCAGGCTGCTAACTGAGACCAACAGAATTATGCTCATTGCTCCTCTGGCTGAGCTGAGCAAGACCAGAGCTTTAGGGAATGACCCTACAAGGCAGCCAGCATCCCAGGTCCACTTCTGAAGGAACCCATTCCTTCTCCACTACTGCATAGGCTAACACAGATACCTCAGACACCAAGGACATCAGTCATATAAGCTGCACAGTACAGCTTTTGCCAGCAGCATGATGACTAAAAGACCTCCTCACCTGGGTTCCCTGGTAATTCGATAGCTCCTACCACACTGCTTCTTTCAGGCTTCCCTCGAAAACCGCCCACCCCACTGTCACCTGTTGCTAGCATGCTGCTTAGCTGAGGAATAGTTGTTCTTCCTGCTAATCCCTCATGAGCCATTTAATACAGACCTTAATCACCCTTCGTGGGATTCCGTAACTGTAATTGCCTCACAGATTACTTTTTTTTAAATGAAAAGACTGCAAATCTCAATTTGATGATGAACTTTTTAAGCTTCTCCAAACCAGCGGAAATGCTCCTCTTCCACTGCGGAGAACTGGAGGTAGCTTTGAGGGAGAAGAGGCATAAAGAAATTAAAGCTTTTTTCCTCATTTGACACCCAGACATATGTAAAAAAAAAAAGTAAAAAATTTTAATGGATCTCCATGGCCCAATATATGGTAAACACAAAGGAACATATCTGCTGCTTGAATATTTACAATTCTTGTTTAACATTATTAACTTTCCAATAATTTCTTTATAAAAGATAATCTCATCCATAGTAGCCACAGCATGCCTTGTGTAACGATGTGAAGATGGCATTTATAAATGCTTACACACAACTTCAGCCCAGATACAGAGGTTTCTGGTAACAGATGAATGGGTGGCTACTAACATCCTTTGGAGCAAGTCACAAGAAATCAAATGCAGCAATCAAGTTTATAAATGTCTTAGTATCTCAGAGAAGCCTAAGCCAGCACATCGTTACGGCTTTTAGAAGGCTTTTACATCCCTCCCAGATTGACTGTGCGGTACATTACAACCTGATAAACGATCGAGGAAAAAGTATTTTAAAATGTCATGCCTTTCTGGTGCCTGATAAACATTGTGAAATGTCACTTCAATTCTGCAGTTACAGTTAGCTAAGGTCTTCTGCAGTTTCCTAGGAACAGAAGGTACATCATTAATATTAGACAGATCACCCAATTAAAGATGACTAACCGCTGCCTTTTTTTAGGTCAGCCTGTATTTGTAAAGACAGTAACTTTCTAAAATGTAGGTACAAAAAGTTTAGCACCTACTAATTATATTTACTTCGAGTCAAGATAATGTCACTCCACAAGTCACGCTGTCATGCCAAGCAGTTAAAATGTACAGTAGCGTAATGTTAAAATGTATAGTAGTCTGCTCGTGGAAGTGCAAGCCATATGGAAGAAAAAATTAACAACTAGAAAGCTGAAGTGCTTAATGACCCATTTTGCAAATGAGCATCTATTACCCTTAAAACTAGAATCCTTCTTCTGTCTTCCTATATTCCTTCTGGAAAAGCAAGCGGTGTTCCTGAAATAATAGACATAGTGTTTTTGATTACTTAGAGTTGCTTGTCATTTTTAATATGGCAACCAGTAAACATTTCTTGTAGATAAACAGTACTCAGAACATCTCAGAACTCCTGCTGGCAAGAAATTCATTTATCTAAATGTGATTGAGGACTTTCTTATGCTCCACATTTTTGTTAGTAGTTCAAAGAGAAGGAAATTCTCTGGAGATCAACTACATGGAAAACCAAGGATTATAAAATGAGTTTCTCCTTTGAACAGGAAAACATTAAGGGAGGAAAAGAAGAAAATAAATGCGGAGTTGAAAAAAAAAAAAAAGAGTGAAAGAATTAGAAATGTTAGATTTCTGTCACTCTATAAACTAGATGTCTGCAACCTGCTCTAACAGCATTTCAATAGAAAAGGTGATCTCCATGACTTGTGTGAAAACAGACAGCACTGGAAGATAGAAGAACAGGGCAGTATTAGTTTCTAAATCTTTCTAGAGGCCTAATACAATTTTAGGATGACATTTAATAAGGAGTAGTATTGGTATTGCATTGCTGAAAGGGAAACTACTGAAAGTTTCACAATTAGTTTACATGAAAGCAGAAATGGGACAATACTCACAGCCTTTAAACCTTTCATGTTCTTGCCATTAACTACTACAAAATGTACTGGGAAGAAAACAAGAAGAAAAGAAATTCAAGGAACTTTTGGCAAGCTCCTGTTTTAAAAAAAAACACGCATTTTTTCACGGCCATGTTTCAAGACTGGCCTCAAGCTGTTTCTGGAAAATTTCATAACTATTGGAGCACTACTGCTTAAAGCCAAAGTTAACAGCAGAGCCTGTACAGCAAATTGAAACAGGACTGAAACCTTGCAGAGAACAGCTCTGGTTCTGCTAGCATTGACCTGTATAAATTAAGATGCAATCTCCATTCTATTGGGTATCAAGTCTGTCACTTGGGCTTCAAAATGGGGATCTTCTTCTGTATCTTCAGTATGGCAAAGAAAATCTCCAGGCAGATTACCTCATGCTGAAGACGGTTCCTTCCACCACAAATGTTCTGAGTCATCCGATGCTTCCTTCGTGTCTCTAACAGCCCACTCCCGCCCCTGCAGCTACAGGACGTGCCACAGCCTCCCACCTGCAGCGGGCCAAGCATCTGTTCTGCTCCTGCAGCCCACATCGCTGGCACATCCCAGTGCCAGGCTTTCCACAGCACCCTGCACTTACTCTGCAGGGTCACACAGCATAGCACTGAGTGAGGAACTCCTACAGCAAAGCCCCCATGCTGTGTCATGGAGAAGAAGGCGGCTTTCTGCCTGCTACACTCCTGTTGCTGCGCATAAAAGGATGGTGCTGTGTAAGGGAATCGACGATGACTCGTTCAATCGTAACAAACTAAATTTACTTATTTAATCAAAACCTTTAACTTAATATGAAACACTGAAATATAATATGCACAAAGCCCTGATTTTGTGTAAATGTGTTAAAAAGCACTCTGTGAAGTTCAAAGCAGATTAGAAAAAATGTCAGAATTTTAGGAATAACAAATACCCATCTCTACATACATCCGGATTAACCAGACTGGTTTTGCCATTCCGTTGCATTTTTCGTGCTCTAGGAAAAATGAGCGGCACTCTGCACTTATAGAATTTATTACTTAGTTACAGTGGCCGGTATGGTAAGCTCAGCACTGAAGATGAGGTTCCTGAGAACACCAAACGTGAAACGAACTGTCCTGAACCAGCCCTACCAGTCAGTGGCAGAGTATGGGACATGTGCAGTTCTTTCATCTCCCAGCTTTTGTTCTCACTGCTAGGGGGAAAAAAAAAATTGAATAAAACATACCCTGGGAATATTTGTGAGGGATGCTGGCAGTACAGAGATGACACAAGTAAGCCTCTACGTATCCCCTGTGATGCTGGCTGTGGGATACAACAGATCCAATCCAGCTTTCTGCTGTGCTCCATAGAAGGGCGAACTCCTCCATTTATAACTACGTGTGACCAAGCAAATTTTCATATCAAAGACTTTCACTCCAGCAACCCTCCAGTTTTGGTTGGCACATACAGCAACAACACTTTCTTAATCCATCAACTCATCACTGACATAGATCTTTTGATGAAGAGAAAGTTGATACATAATTTAGGTGTGTACTTATGAGGATTCCTCATCAAGCTCACTTAACAAGCTTTCCCTCTTCAGGAAACTACAGAATCTGCTTTTTCACTGCAGCTACAAAAGTCCCTGCCAACCATCACAGCACTTCAAAAGGACTGAGCTCACCCATCTTTCCCACTGCTTTTGCAGGCAATAAGTACATGGGAAATTTCAAAGCTAATCTAGTTCAAATGGCTGGTTCCAGCAGAGAAACATTTGGAACTTGGAGCTCTACTTTTCCTCATCCTGATTTTGTGAAGAGCTGAAAAAAAAAAGGTTGGAAATAACCCATTTACATCCAGA